>NC_140581.1:571771951-573017784 GCF_964204655.1 Triturus cristatus
CAGGTCACATGGGATCTGCGCACCCTGCGCATATGCAGCACGCACCCAGCGCGCATCCGCGAAATTGAATTAAAAAAAATTATAGGATTAGATGTAAAAACATTTTAGTTTTAAGACTCGTTTAGAGTTTGTCTTCAATTAATATTCACATGAAATACACACATATGTTTTTTTAAATGTTAAATACCTCGCGGGATCCGCGCACCTACCACGTCATAGACGCAGATGACGCATCGCGGAAGCGCGTAAACGTCACGTTACGTACATCGAAGGTGTTGCGTATAGGCTGGGAGTCGAGTATCGGTCGCATTGCGATCGTGCACTAAACACGTACCCAACGCATACCATGCGCGGATGCTATCGCGTAGGGATCGAGAACGGTGCGCATAGGGTGCGCAGATCCAAAAACATTCAAAAAAATATATAAAATACAGTTTTGAAAATATAGTTAAAAAAATATTTTGAAAAATATAAGAAAATATGTTTGAAAAACCCATTAAGTTCAAATAATATTTTTTAATTTTTAAAAGAATTAATTGAAAAAATAAGTTTAAAAAATGGTGATAAAAAAGTATTTGAAAAAAAGATAATTAATGAAATTGACACACTGAATTTGAAAAATATAGCAATCCAATCAAAATCATTAAACATGATATCTTCAGAGATAAGTTATAGATAGGAATTAGCATTTAAAAAACCTTTGAAATTCACTGAAAAAACCATAGGTTTCATGCACGTTATAGTTAGGAATTGGCATTTAAAAAACCTTTGAAATTCACTGAAAAAACCAAAGGTTTCAGGGGCGTTTTAGTTAGGAATTGGCATTTAAAAAACCTTAGAAATTCACTGAAAAAACCATTGGTTTCAGGGGCGTTATAGTTAGCTGGACTTTTCACTCGTACAAAACCCTAGAAATTCCCCTGTTCTAGTTAGTTCAGCTAACTATAACTTGCACCCCCGCAATGCACTGCTGATGACATCACATATTACATCACTCATGACATGGTCAGTGACATCACTGATGACATCACTGATGACATCTCAAATGGCATCACCGATGACATCATCCGGTGAATGTGTGTTTTTCTTAAAAGTTTAAATATGTTTTATATATTTATAGTGAAAGGCCTATGGAAGAATGAGTGGGTGTATAAGTGTGTGAATGGGTGATTTTCTAGGTGCGTAACTGACTCTATAAGTGAGTCATTAAATGTATCTTACTGCAGACTAGTGACTAAACTGTGTGAATGTCTGTATGTGTCTGTGTGTTGGTGTATAAGTGGCTGGTTTTGTGAATAGCTATATGAGTGTCTATATGGGTTATTGATTGGTTGTCAGAGTATCTGTACGGGTGCCTGAGTGTTTGTGTAGGTAGGGTGTGTGTGACTCTGTGCACAGATGTGTGAGTGGGTGATTCTATGGTGCATGGTTTTAAGAGTGCAACTGTGATGACTGTATGGTTGGTTGAGTGTATGTATGAGTGTGTTAGTGATTGAATGTATATCTCAGTTGTACATGTGTCAGTAACTACATATGTGAAACGCAGTGTATATGCATGTAAGAGTATATAACTATCTATATGTGAGAGTGTGTGATTGAGGTAGTGCCTGTATGGATGAATGTGTGCTTGTATTAGTAATTGTATAAGAGTGTCAGAATTTGTTAGTATTTTTATGAGTAAGTGAACTTGAATGTGTTTAACTGTATAGGTGAGTAAATTGGACTGTGTTTAATTATTTGCACAACTGACTAGGTGTGTCAGTACCTCAATGGATGATTGGCGGTGTGTGAGTTTCTATATAGGTGTATAAATGCATATGATAGTCTTGTACGGAGTGATTGTAAGTATGAGTGACTGTACAGGTGAGTGAGTGGAGGTGTATGCAGACCTAAGAGTCAATGAGTGGGTATGTAGTTATTGGTATTGGAGTATCTATGGTTTTCAAAATGGCCGTCTGAAATTTTGAGTCGGTGTATGAAAGGTTATATTAGGGTGTGAGAAGATGCACTAATTTATCACATGGATGACGTCATCAGTGATGTCATCAGTGATGTCATTTGAGATGTCATTAGTGATGTCATCAGTGATGTCACTGACCATGTCATGAGTGATGTAATATGTGACGTCATCAGCAGTGCATTGCGGGGGCGCGAGTTATAGTTAGCTGAACTAACTATAACAGGGGAATTTCTAGGGTTTTGTACGAGTGAAAAGTCCAGCTAACTATAACGCCCCTGAAACCTATGGTTTGTTCAGTGAATATATATATATATTTATATATATATATATATATATATTACCTACTGGCCGTCGCCAGTAGGTAGAGTTATTGTTAGGACCTAGTTACTATAGGAAAATGGCAACATTCTATTCGCAATAACTTTGGCGATGAATCTGCGTGAAATTTTCCAAACTAATTCTTTGTTGAGATCAGGTCCTATGTTGAAAGTTTGGGGGTGATTCGTCAAGGAGGGGCCGAGAAAAAAGGGGGGTCCCAAAACGTGTTTTTTCAATGTTAATTTCCAAAGGAAACTTTAGACAAGGCTACAGGTCGAACGGGTGAATGGAATTACCCCATATTTGGCAGGGAGAAGGACCTTGATCTAGAAAGCACGCTTTTGTTTATTTGGTGTAAATCCGTTCAGTAGTTTTTGAGAAATATCGAATTTACAGATATCGATATTTGGGAATTGTGCCATCTGATTGACTGAGGTGTTACGAGCACAAGCTTGTTGCTTATTGGCTGCGAACGCTGCAAGCGTTTGTAACTAGGAAGTGTTGGCTGCCATTTCGTGATTCTGTTGAAGCGAGTAAGGGGGAAAAAGGGGGAAAAATGGTGAAAAATGTGGGAAAGAGGAGGGTAGGAGCACTGTAACCTCTGTGGGGTGTTTAGGGTGTGCTATAGAGGGGGTGCGAAGCAAACTACTCATACTTACCGGTTTGAAAGTGCTGGGTACAGAAATTAAGTGAGGTATTGCGTAGTCTGATGCTGCTAAGGTGAGCTGCTCTGGGAGTCGGAGATGAAAGCGTGAGTCTTATGGTGTGAAGTCATGTGCCCTGGCCGCTGCAGCACACCTGTGGAAGTAGTGTCAGCATGTGTTTATACCTACTTGGACGAACTGCTGTCTCCTACTGGTTTGAAAGTCCTGGGGTACGGAAAATATCTGAGGTATTGTCTAGAGTCTCATGGTGCTAAGCTGAGGTGCTGCTGGAGTCGGGGATGAAAGCGTGAGTCCAAACTGTGTGTCATATGCTGTGAAGTCATGTGCTCTGGCTGCTGTGCCACATCTGTCAAGTAGTGTCAGCATGTAGTTATACCTACTTGGAGGAACTTTTGTTTTGAACATTGTAACTTGTGTATGGCACTTAGGGGGTGTTATACAGGGAGTGCGAAGGTAAATTTGCACGTATAAAATCAATACGGTATTTGTAAAGCGCAAACTACTCACCCCTATGGGTCTAAAGGCCCTCGAGGCCTGGCGTGGAAATTATGTGAGCTATTAAGTAAGCTATTGCCCAGAGTCACATGGTGCTGAGCTGAAGTGTGCAAAGGTGTCCTTCATAAGCATTTCCAAACCTACCCCAGTCAATGTACCTAGGTCATTTCTACCACAATGCACAATCATGAGCTCAGGGTGTGGAAGATACAAAGAGGTTTTAACCAAAGGTAGCAGTTGATGCAACTTCAATCTTCTCTGTGTAAACCATATAATGTCCACATTTTGTAAACCTAGGTCTAAGTCAATACGTCTGTGTTCTGCATACCTCTTGCACCTGAAAATATAGCTATGTCCTACGATCCACACTAGCATTTTGAAGGTATGGTTGGAAGGTATGGAGAGATGTCTGTAGCTCATGCAGTTCCTTGGTGGAATAAGAGATATGTTTAAAGATGGGGAAGTACTTTTTTTTGCCATACAAAACGATACGTGATTGGGAGTTGAAAAGCATTCTTTTTTAAAAGTAGGGTGCACATTCGTTTTGTGGAAAAGCATCTTTGTGATTGGTTAAGAAAAAGTAGTTTCAACGTGGAGTAGGATAACATTTGCTCAACTGAAACACAGCAGCTACTTGCATTTGGAAGGCACTGTTCGAACTTAAAACAATCGTGAACTTTTAACCTGCACGTGCCGTTAACTGGTGGCTATGTGGGGCCATCGTTGGAACGTAATCTGAGTGGTGTGGCGTGGAGTGGCGTATGACAGAACAGGGCAGGGATAGCTACAATAACGCAGACGGCTCGTAGTACTGCGTCTGTGAGTCGAGCGGACGGGCCACAGCTGGCCCTCTGCGAGCATGGGTGCGAACTTTTTATAACTCACACTACATAAGCATTGAAAAACCATTTTGTGATTCAGTCCGTCAGCTGGCATTTGTCCGAGGCATTTGTGAAAACATATCGGAGTTCTTGCTGTGATAGATACCCCTTTGATGCTGCCTCTCCCTACATCAGCAGGTAACGCATCCTCTTCCCACATTACCATCATACCCCCAACAACTTTCTTGGGCCAGGAAGTGTCCCTGTGCGGTTGGACGAAGAAGAATCTTGGTCATGTATAAATTTACATATAAAAAAAATTATTTAAAAAAAAGAACAACAAATAAGACTGAAGGGAGTCTGGTGCTGTGGTCGCTGCCACGAAGTTGGAGTCACTGCCATTCAGGACTCAGGACACAGTAACACATGTGGAATCGGCTTGTGTTAAAGAGGGTTAGTGGGACTACGTGTCGCCGGCCTTGCATATCGAAATATGTGTCACTGATCGAAGGGAGTGTGGTACTGTGGTCGGTGCCACGGACTTGGGGTCACTGCCATTCAGGACTCAGGACACAGTTACACATGTGGGATCGGCTTGTGTTAAAGAGGGTTGGTGGCAGCAGAAGTATTGAGACTGTATGAGTGTCAGGTGCTTCAAGTACTTGCGCAGGAACAGAGATGCCTTTTCCCGATGCCCCTCCGAGGAGATCTCCAGGTAATGTTTTATAAAGCAGAATCTCCCAAGGGAGGAAGGGGGAGTGGAAAAAAGAAATAAGAAGACAAAGAGACTGCCTGCGGTTATCTGCTTCCAGCCTTCTGTTTCTTCATCACCTAATGTTCCCAGCTCGGCCGTTTGCTCTGTAACCCAAAACAGTAATTTAGCACAAGTGTTATTTTAACTCTATTTCCCTTCTAGATCCAACCCACGTACCAAGATAACCTTAGGCCTTGCTTCTCTTCAAAATGTCTTCATGTGTTCTGCTACCGTTAAATAGCCATTTCTTATTGTGTGATGAACTGCTGTTATAATCAAGAAACATACACTGAGTTAACCTTTATTTCTACCTACTCTGTTTGTCTATAATTTCTTGTTATTATGTGTACTGACCCTTATTCCTATTATAATCTTTTTCTAATTTTCTTATCTCCACAGGTGAACATCGAGAGGAATCAGTTGGTAAGTATTAACTCATGTAGACTTTACTTCAATGTCTGAAATTATATAACTATTCTTCTACATTCACAAAACATTATTTGGGTACTTAGCTCTCGCTGCAGTTGGTTTCTAGTTTTCCATTGCGGTATCTTGTACAAGGGACTAGTACTCTGCCTGATGTGTTTCAGCATTCATTTCTGTTGTACTGAGTGGATGAAGAAGCCTTGTGAGTTTTCCGCCTCCTCAGACACTATACACTCGACGAGGTAGCGGCTTCCTTCAATAGCGCAGGATTCAAAAAGTAGCGTTCTCCACAGTAGCGATGTGCGCATGAGTTCTGAAGGAAGGCGTTCACATGAAAGAGAAATAACTGCTCTGAACTCGTAGTCGTTTTTCACTAAGAATAACTGTAGAACTCACAACCGAAAGCCCGACGGACTCGGCGATAACCTGACTAAACTAACTAACTAAACACAAGATACTTGATATGCCTGCGCTTCCGTCAAGAGTTCAGGTGAAGTGCATCAACGTTCCATTGCGAGCGCCTCACGTAACTCAGCTTGCAGAGGAAGACTAGAACTGCACTCTTCGTGCATTGTCGGCCATCTTGGAGTAGTTTAATCTCCAAGCTTCCTTCCAGGTAATAGCCTTTACCTTCGGTAAGCATGAAATTGCTGATTGTAGACATGTTGAACAGACAGAGAGGTCTAGATCCTTTGAAGTCCTGACAGTACCCCCTCGCAAGGGAGGCTCTTCCGGTCTGGGTTTTCTTTGAAATTTATTATGGAAGGCCTTCACCAAACGGGGAGCATTTACATCAGTATTTAGTTCCCAGGATCGCTCCTCTGGGCCATACCCTTTCCAGTCAATCAAATAATAGATTTTTCCCTTACGTTTTGTAGAATCTAGTATTCTTTTAACTTCAAATTCTTCTCCGGACTCTAATTGTACAGCTCTAGGAGGAAGTGTTAATCTCAAATCTGGTGAAGTTTTCTTTAACAGAGAAACATGAAAAACTGGGTGAACCCTCATTCTTTTGGGTAACTTCAAACGATAAGTTACTGGGTTAATTATCTTTTCAATTTGGTAGGGGCCTACAAACCTAGGCTGAAATTTGCGAACCCCTTTAAATCTAAGGTTTCTTGAATTCAACCATACCTTGTCTCCAATTTGTAAGATTGGGCCCACTCGTCTCTTTTTATCAGCATATTTCTTATATTTGTCCTTAGCTCTAGGCAAGTTTTCAGTAGCGGTCTGATGGACATGAGTCAGATTTTCAATCAGATCCTTTACTGCAGGAACGGAGATTTCTCTCTCATTCGCAGAGGAATTTGGGTGTCTCCCATAATTTAAATAGAATGGCGAGAATCCTGTGGAGACATTTTTTACATTATTATACGCAAACTCGGCTGCCCAAATATATTCTGGCCAATCCCCTTCCTGATCAAGTAGGAACAACCGTAAATATTGTTCTAACTTCTGATTCACTCTCTCTGTTTGCCCATCAGTCTCTGGATGAAAGCTAGTGGAGTACCTGGTTTCTACTCCCAACCCCTCCATGAACGCCTTCCAAAATTGGGATAGAAATTGGGAACCCCTGTCTGAGACTATTGCCCTGGGTATACCATTAGCCCGCACTATGTGTGTGTTGAAAAGAATAGCTAATTCTTGGGCTGTTGGAGTTGTCTTTAAGGCAATAAAATGGGCCATTTTGGTAAAGGCATCAACGAATACTAATATAGTGTTGTAGTCTTGGTCTGAAGGTAGGTGCACTATTAGATCCATTGTGATTGTATGCCACGGATATGAGGGAGTGGGCATGGGTTGAAGGAGCCCCTTGGGAGATTGTCTCTCCGATTTTCCCCGAGCACAGACCTCACATGTCTTCACGTAAAAATCTATATCTTTAGACATTTGTGGCCACCAAAAACTCCTTTTAATCAATTCTTCAGTTTTCAAAGTTCCTTTGTGACCATCCAGCTTGTTGTCATATTTCTCCTCTAAGATCAATTGTCGCAACTCTTGATTAGGCAGGTACAATTTTCCTGCGCGAAAAGGTAATCCGTGTCTTATTTCTCTCTCAACTTCTTGTTTTGTCCACTCTACCATCTCTTCAGATGACATGGCTTTTATTATTTTTTCCTCTATGGTTTCTTGATTCACAGTTGCCACAATCTTATCATCAGGAATGATCTTTTGTTGTTCTGGAAATTTCTCCATTTTTTCCACATCCAATCTTGACAAGGCATCAGCCTTTCCATTCTGGGTTCCTGGTCGATAGGTGATCAGAAAATCATAGTCTGCGAAATATAATGACCACCTAAGTTGATGTGGAGTAAGAGTCTTAGCTGATTTCAAAAATTTCAGGTTTCTATGGTCCGTGAACACTGTAACTGTATGTCTGGCTCCCATCAGGTAGTGCCTCCACTCCTTCAATGCATACTTGATGGCTAATAATTCTTCCTCCGTAACCGTATAGTTGATATCTGCTGGGGTTAGTTTTCTAGATCTATACGCCACTGGATGGAGTTGTCCTGTTCTCTTATTTCTTTGGGAGAGAACTCCACCAATCGCCAAATCTGAAGCATCTGTTTCCAGATAAAAAGGTTCTGCAGGGTCAGCATGCAGCAAAACAGGCGCGGTAGTGAACTCTTGTTTCAGTTGTCGAAAAGCGTTTTCAGCATGTTCTGTCCAATTAAATGGAACACCTTTCCGAAGGAGCCGAGTAAGGGGTATGAGCTTATGTGAAAATTCATTTACGAATCTTCTATAAAAATTGCCAAACCCAATGAAGCTTTGTAGCTCTTTTACATTCATTGGGGATTTCCAATTCAAGACAGCCATCACCTTCTTAGAATCCATCGTTATTGCAGATGGCGTGAGGACAAATCCCAGAAACTCAACTTCTTTGGTATGGAATACACATTTTTCCAGTTTTACATACAGATGGTTTTCTCTTAATCTTTGTAATACCTTTTTCACTTGATTCGGATGATCTTCTTGAGATTTTGAGTAAATTAAGATGTCATCTATATATACAATAACGGATTGGTCTATGTATTCTATCAAAACTTGGTTTATAAAGTGCTGAAAAGCAGCTGGAGCATTACATAATCCGTAGGGCATCACTTGGTATTCATACAATCCAAAATTAGTCCTGAAGGCTGTCTTCCACTCGTCCCCTTCTTTTACCCTAACCAAGTGGTAGGCACCTCGAAGATCCAATTTTGTATATATCTGTGCTTCTTTCACCTGGTCCAATAGCACAGATATGAGCGGTAAAGGGTACCTGTTCTTAATGGTGACCTTATTAATTGCTCGATAGTCGATACAAGTTCTGAGCTCGCCTCCTTTCTTAGGGATGAAAAATAATGGCGAGGAGACTGGGGACTGGGAGGGGCGGATGAACCCATTGGACAAATATCTTTCAATGTATTGTTTCAGATGTTAATTTTCCCTTTCCGTAAGAGCGTAGACTCTACTACATGTTAGATTTGCTCCTGGCTCCAATTCTATTTGACAATCAAATGATCGGTGAGGTGGCAGTTTTTCAGTCTCAATTTCATCAAAGACGTCTTCAAACTCCATGTATTCTGGCAGAATTTCTGTTGTGTGAATCACACAAACAGATTCATCTTGCTTACACAAAAGCGAAGCGGGTCCTGGTTCTCTTGATCTTGTTGGGGAATTAAAACAATTTTCTTTACAAAAGCTGGAATTCATCTCTACTGTTCTTTTTTCCCAATTAATACTTGGATTGTATTCTGAGAGCCATGGTATTCCTAATATTATCTGAAATTGTGGGGCATCTATGAGGTTAAATTGTATGATTTCTTGATGGCCTTCTTTAAGGATCATTTTGATTTGTTCCGTATGACTGGTGATGGCCCGGAAGAAAGGTTTGTTCCATCCACCGCTCTCACTGGTTCACTTGTAGCCTTTTGAATAGCTCTCAACCCAATCTTCTTGGCGTACCTTAGATCGCAAAAGTTTCCAGTCGCACCAGAGTCTAGCATGGCTGAAACTTCAGTCAGGGTAATATTTCTGAATTTCAATGTCATGGGTATTACTAAATGAGGGGAAGATGACTGTAAAGTATTTGCCAAAAGATGCTCTTCTGGAGTTGATTTATTCTCTGCGACCACCAATCCAACTCCGTTTACTGGTGGTGCTTGAAGTTTTCCTTCTCCTTTGAAAACATCTTGGGCTTCTTTGGACACATCTTTACAAAGTGTCCATTACCTCCGCAGTACATGCATAAATTATTTTGTCGCCTTTTTTCTTTTTCTTCTTTAGTCAGCGGACCACGAATTGCTCCAATTTGCATTGGCTCCACCCCTGGTTGACCCTCAGTTGTTCCAGTTTCTCTCGTTGAATCTGTCTTAGCTCTGTCGAATCTTGGAGTGTTGAACCTGAAATCTTTACTTTTTTCTCCTTTCCTCTCAGTCTGTCTAAAGTCAATCTCTAACACCAAATCTATAAAGCCGATATATCTGTGGGACGATTGGGAATTTGGGCTAAAATGTCTTTCAACTCATCTTTAAGACCTCGATAAAAAACAGCTGCTCTTTTGCTTTCTGGCCAGTCTGTTTCCACCACCAGCTTATTAAACTGGGCCAAGTATGCAACCAGGTCCTTATTACCTTGTTTTAATTCTAGTAACTCGTTATCTGTAGCCTGTGATATCTTCCGTCGATCAAAGATCATTGACCAGCTGGCGGCATCACCACTGAGGTAAGACAACATGAAGGCCACGCGGGTCTGTGCATCCGGAAAAATCGTAGGACGACACATAAAGTGCAAAGAACATTGAGTCAAGAATGTCTGGGCCTTTTGTGGATCCCCACTAAATCGTTCTGGTGGTGCTAACGGAATCACTGGGGAAAGGGAATGCACTACATGCGTTGCTAACCTAGACGTGGAACCCAAGGTTTCTCCTCCAGAGTCTGAAAATCTCTGACTAGAAGTTTGAGTCATGTTAGCTAATCTAGTTGCTAACTCTACAGTTTCTCTTCTCGCATCCACCATTTCCTGCCTCAATCCTCTATTCTCTTCTCTGACTGCCGTTAATTCTTTTTGGATTAAACCAAGGACTTCTCCCAAATCTTTTAAATCTAAGCCCTCAGCCATTTCTGCTCAGGCGCAAGTTTCAATACTTGGGCACTTCACTCTGTCAGGTGCTTCCAGTACTTGCGCAGGAACAGAGATGCCTTTTCCCGATGCCCCTCCGAGGAGATCTCCAGGTAATGTTTTATAAATACCAAGCAGAATCTCCCAAGGTGGGAAGGGGGAGTGGATAAAATAAATTAGAAGACAAAGAGACTGCCTGCGGTTATCTGCTTCCAGCCTTCTGTTTCTTCATCACCTAATGTTCCCAGCTCGGCCGTTTGCTCTGTAACCCAAAACAGTAATTTAGCACAAGTGTTATTTTAACTCTAATTCCCTTCTAGATCCAACCCACGTACCAAGATAACCTTAGGCCTTGCTTCTCTTCAAAATGTCTTCATGTGTTCTGCTACCGTTAAATAGCCATTTCTTATTGTGTGATGAACTTCTGTTATAATCAAGAAACATACACTGAGTTAACCTTTATTTCTACCTACTCTGTTTGTCTATGATTTCTTGTTATTATGTGTACTGACCCTTATTCCTATTATAATCTTTTTCTCATTTTCTTATCTCCACAGGTGAACATCGAGAGGAATCAGTTGGTAAGTATTAACTCATGTAGACTTTACTTGAATGTCTGAAATTATATAACTATTCTTCTACATTCACAAAACAGTATTCGGGTACTTAGCTCTCGCTGCAGTTGGTTTCTAGTTTTCCATTGCAGTATCTTGTACAAGAGACTAGTACTCTGCCTGATGTGTTTCAGCATTCATTTCTGTTGAACTGAGTGGATGAAGAAGCCTTGTGAGTTTTCCGCCTCCTCAGACACTATACACTCGACGAGGTAGCGTCTTCCTTCAATAGCGCAGGATTCAAGAAGTTGCGTTCTCCACAGTAGCGATGTGCGCATGAGTTCTGAAGGAAGGCGTTCACATGAAAGAGAAATAACTGCTCTGTACTCGTAGTCGTTTTTCACTAAGAATAACTGTAGAACTCACAACCGAAAGCCCGACGGACTCAACGATAACCTGACTAAACTAACTAACTAAACATGAGATACTTGATATGTGTGCGCTTCCGTCAAGAGTTCAGGTGAAGTGCATCAACGTTCCATTGCGAGCGCCTCACGTAACTCAGCTTGCAGAGGAAGACTAGAACTGCACTCTTCGTGCATTATCGGCCATCTTGGAGTAGTTTAATCTCCAAGCTTCCTTCCAGGTAATAGCCTTTACCTTCGGTAAGCATGAAATTGCTGATTGTAGACATGTTGAACAGACAGAGAGGTCTAGATCCTTTGAAGTCCTGACAATGAGCCTGTGATGATGCTTGGTGTGGACGGGCCGCACTGGGAGCAATGTGTCGCCGGCCTTCCGTATGCAAATACCCTTCACTAATTGAAGGGAGTGTGGTGCTGTGGTCGCTGTTACGAAGATCGGGTCACTGATGTTCAGGACTCAGGACACAGTTACACATGTGGGATTGGTTTGTGTTGAACAGGGTTAGTGGCACCAAGTGCTGTTGGCCTTGCATATGGAAGTATGCCTCACTGATGAAAGGGAGTCTGGTGGTCTGGTGCTGTGGTCACTGCCACGGCCTTGGGGTTACTGCCATTCAGGACTCAGGACACAGTTGCACATGTGGGATCGGCTTGCGTTAAAGAGGGTTAGTGGGACTACGTGTCGCCGGCCTTGTATATCGAAATATGCCTCACTGATCGAAGGGAGTCTGGTGCTGTGGTCAATGCCATGGACTTGGGCTCACTGCCATTCAGGACTCAGGACACAGTTACACATTTGGGATCGACTTCTGTTAAAGAGGGTTTAATTGCACTAAAGTGTATGAGCCTGTGATGATGCTTGGTTTGGACGGGCTGCACTGGGAGCAATGTGTCTTGGCTATAGGACTGCGTCATGTGGAATCACGACTCTATCTGAATTGTGAGGCCTGCTGATCGCAGTGTAGGCTAGAGGTAGCGGTGAGCAAGGGCCCACAGCCACGTGCATAAGTTGGTGGTGTCACCGGCCTGTGTAGTGCAGGTTCAGTGACACCACTTGTCGCCAGCCTTCAATATGAAAATACTCCTCACTAATCGAAGGGAGTGTGATGGTGTGGTCGCTGTCATGAAGTTTTGGGTCACAGCATATGGAAATATGTCTAACTGATCAAAGAGAGTTTGCTGCTGTGGTGGCTGCCATGGACTTGGGGTCACTGTCATTAAGGACTCAGGACACAGTTACACATGTGGGATCGGCTTGTGTTGGACAGTGTTAGTTGGCACCACGTGTCCAAAATTCAAATTGTATGGTCTGCCGCCCACAGTGTAGACTGTTGAGTGTTCATTTGTGCTTGAAAATTAATTTGGTCATTGTAGTAAAGCTATAACTGATATGAAAAATGTTCAAGAAGAAAGGATACGGAAAGGATATTATGTAGATTTGAAGCCTGTAATTGTTACTTCCCTAGTGGACTCTGTAGTTAATGAATGAAGAAATAATTGTCATTGTGAGCCCTACTGAGTGCAATGTAGGCGTATGATGAAAAGATGAAATAAGTATAGAATACATTGACAAAGTGTTGTATTTTCTGAGTACAATCTTGTTAGAAATTAGCATTTAAAATTGGAATTGCGAGCTGCACTGCCTGTAGTGTAGATTGTTATTCCATGTTAGTTTGCATTTGAAGATTAATTTTGTCTTTGTAGTAAAGCGATAACTGATATTAAAAAAATATTCTTGAAACAAGGATACTTAAGGGATAATATGTAGGGTGTAGGACTGTGATAGTTAGTTGCCTACTGGAGTTTGTAGTTGCATATGGAAATACCCCTCATTGATCAAAGGGAGTGTGGTGCTGTTGTGGTCACTGCCACAGACTTGGGGTGACTGCTATTCAGGACTCAGGACACAGTTACACATGTGGGATTGGCTTGTGTTAAAGAGGGTTAGTGGGACTACGTGTTGCCGGCCTAGCATATCGAAATATGCCTCACTGATAGAAGGGAGTGTGGTGCTGTGGTTGCTGCCATGGAATTTTAGTCACTGCCATTCAGGACTCAGGACACAGTTCCACATGTGGGATTGTTCGGCTTGTGTTGAACAGAGTTATTGGCACCTCGTGTCGCCGCCGTTGGATATGGAAATGTGCCTCACTGATTGAAGGGAGTCTGGTGCTGTGGTTGTCTCACGGAGTTAGGGTCACTACCATTCAGGACTTAGGACACAGTTCCACATGTGGGATCGGCTTGTGTTGAAGACGGTTAGTGGCACTATTTGTCACCGGTCTTCCACAGTGTAGGCCAGAGGTAGTGGTGAGTAAGAGCTCACAGCCACGTGCATACGTTGGTGGCCCCACCGGCCTGCATAGTGCAGGTTCAGTGGCACCATGTGTCGCCGGCCTTCCATATGGAAAAACCCCTCACTGATCGAAGGGAGACTGGTGCTGCGGTCGCTACAATTCAGGACTCAGGACACGCTTACACATTGTAGAAAATAGGCCTCAGCTAGGCCTACCAGTGCAAGGGGTTCGCCCTTCTCTGCACAGAGTCCTCAGACTATTGGAAAGAAGTTGGCACAGAAACTGAAATAGAAAATACAGAGTTTAATAAACCTCATGAGGTGGAACTACATTCAGACAGCACCCTTCGGTATTGAATGAAGTAGCACACTGAACAGCAGGGCCATGGTCCTTTTATACCCACACAGGGGCTAAAAGAAGACGGTACAAATATACTTGAGAGGAGTTATGCACAGATATGGTCATACAGAAACTGCACAGTCGACAAGTGGGAGGAGTTAACAGTTTGCTAACACTGGTAAACATATCCTGACAGTTACATGATACTAGCAGCTGCAAACTCAACTGGGCATGTGCGGAAGTAGGAGATACTAAATATAGTTTGTTGCTAGGCAGATTACAAGAGCAGTCAACACTAAGGGAGGACAAAGCACATGGTGAGCACATGGCAAACAAAATGGCTGCCAGAAATACAAAATGGATTCTACAACATGGACAAGATAGCCTCTAAATACCAGATGGATTCCGCTAATGCTAATCCAATCGCTGCCAATTTACAACAGACGACCCTTTTAGCATTAGCTGAAGACATCTGTTCCTCTAGGGTAATCTAAATATGTATCACTTACATCTATTAACATTATTTCGGCCACTTCTTTATTCAACATTTGTTGGGCCTTGATCTCTTCAATATTCCTTTTAACAGGTATACAAGCAGAAATGCAAATGGAGCAAAGCATTGGACCACATTGAATACATAAGCAGCATGTAAATAAAACAGTAATAATTATACACAAGATAGTTAATAGCTTCCAGCCCCAAGCAGAAACGAGAGTCCAGAACCATCCAGATAGTGTCCAGGTACCAGTCTCTGGATGAATTTCTGCAGCGATCTTATGCAGTTTTAAAATTGCGTCATACACTGAAGGTGAGTGATCCGGTATGAATACACAACAGCTGCTACCGATGATGTGACATGCACCACCTCGATCAGCCAGAACAACATCTAGAACCATTCGATTCTGGAGAGCTACAATCCTTGCAATTTGCAGCTCCTCTGTAATATTTCCAAGCGCCAAGGCTGTCTGATTGGTAAAGGCTTCCACAACTCTAGTCAGTCGTCTAATTTTCCCACTGTTTAATGCAGCTCCCACAAAGAAAAACAAACCCAGATTAAAATCAACATACTGTTGTAGAGTGGTATCTGTTTGGTCTACTTCATCAACACTTATTGTCCTTTTATATCTGTTTTTAGAGATATCAGTAAATAACTTAAAGTCTCGGTGGTAGGATGCAGGTGCCAGAAACACAGGGGGCAATAGAAAAGATACATAGCATACGCCTGACCATCCAACAGGTAGGTGATAATATCCGTGGCTACCACAGATAAAGTAAGTATTGGGTGAGGCTATGAAAGTGCTATTATTTGTACCCTCAATAGGCAGAATCACAGTACATTCACTTTTCCCCACTGGAATTCTTCCAACACTGCTTACACATAAATCTGCTTTAGCTCTAGTAACAGAAATCACAAATTGTTTATTACTAGGAAAAGTTCTCATATTTGTGAAAATATATGGCGTTGAAATATTGTCCGGTTGATACTCTTCCCATTCCCATTTAGTCCCGTTGGCTTGACGATAGCCATCTTTGTCTTGGTAGCATACTTTATTGAGGCGAAAAAGAAGCCCGCCTACTGTACGTTTCCCGGATGCAAACCAAAGCGCATACCAAGCTTGACAAGAACCATTATGAGAAAAGGGAAGAGGAATAAAAGGTGTTCCTCCTTTCTTCTGATGTGCAGGTATCATCCCACACACCCAACAGTTGGTAGTATTCGTGGCATTGTGAGTATGATGCAACATCTGAATGAAGGTATTATTCAAGTAGGATTGTCGATGCTTCCGTTCATGATAGGGAAGCGTGAAGTAGTGGTGTTCAACTGGTACCGGAGTAGTGGCAATCAAAAGTTCTCGGGCAGGAGCCACCTTCTCAACGAACCAGGTTATTACTGCTACAGCCACCATAGCAACAACAAACCCCATAGTACAAATGATCTTCCTCTTAGAAACAGTGGATCTCACTGTGGACATGATCAGCTTATTTGTCAAAACAACCGTTGCAGCTCTTATCCCTGGGCAGCCGTTGATTTCTTCACCGAAGGTCAAGACGGGTATTGCTACACTACACAGAACTGATCCCCCCCCCTTGCCACATCGGCATTCCGTTTCACTAACCCAGGGAGGTTGCTCAACCAGTCTTTTTTGACGATGCAGGCTCTTTCCGTGGTCTCAGTTGGTATCGGGATACTCCAGGAATCGTGTGGTCCGGGAAGACTTCCTCAGGTTCGTCAGGTGATATGGCTTGGCCTTTCTCTGTATCCAAGATGTCCCGATGGTCGATCAAAGCAACAGGATCCACCAAGGTAGATGGCACTTTCTTGCAGTGGGTGGAGTGCACCCAATTCCTCCTATTCGTTACTCGAACCGCAGTTCTCGTCGATAGGAGCACCGGCTCCGGGCCGCGCCACCTCGGTTCCAAGCTGCTCGACCTCTGGAACGATCGGATCATCACCTGATCTCCAGGCCGAAGTCCATGACCTTCACCTGCAGACCTGTCCGGAAGACCTTCTCGAACCTGTTGATGAATAGAGATCAAACTGTCAGTCAATTGTGCTAAATAGTCACTCATCAATACAAACGGTACGTCGTGTAAGGGACGTGGCTTAGGAATTCCCCAAATGTTCATAGGCCTGCCGAACACCACCTCATAGGGAGTAAGGCCAGACCGTGAATGTGGCACTGATCTAATGGACAACAGTGCCAAAGGTAACGCGTCTGGCCATTTCAGGGATGTGGAGGCTAGTATTTTCGCCAATTTTAATTTAAGTGTGGCGTTATACCTCTCCACTAACCCTGCTGATTGTGGATGAAAGGCGGCGTGGAACTTTTGTTTTATTCCTAACCCCTTCAAGACATATTCGACAACTTGCCCAATGAAATGGGGACCGTTATCACGCCATAAAAATTTACAAACACCAAATCTAGGAAAAAATTCCTTCAAAAGCACCTTTGCAGTGGTGAGAGCTGTATTGTCCTTCATAGGGTATGCCTCAATCGACTTACTGAAGGCGCATACCACTACTAGGACATACTTTAAGTTATTACAGCGCTCGAGCTGGATGTAATCCATTTGCAAGACTTCAAAAGGTGCAGTTGGCGTAGCAAACCCTCCTGTTGGAGTTTGTGTCCCTTTTCCAGGGTTATGCTGAAGACAAATCAGACAGGACTGTACCATCTTTTTAGCTGTGCCGGCAATTTCTGGATGCTCCCAAACTTGCGTAAGCAATTTAGTTATCGAGGAGGCTCCAACATGTGCCGGCCCATGTGCCATATGAATCATAGGTTGTAAATAAGCTGTCGGCAATCTCCACTTACTCATCTCTTTATTCCTCCAACAGCCCTCATCATCCAATGTTCCTTCCTTGGACCATTGCTCAATTTCTTCTGCAGAAGCAGATCTCTGCATATCTAGCACTTCCTGCCTGGTATCATGCCAGCGTTCAGCTTGTGACTTTACTACATACATGGACGTGGTGCTTCGCTGCATGGCAGTTTCACGGGCTGTTTGGTCTGCAAAAGCATTGCCTCGCCCTATCTTATCAACTATTTTCTTATGTGCGCTACATTTAACAATCGCTATTCTCTTCGGGTATGTTAAAGCAGTCAAGAGATTAATTCTCCATGCATTAACTGCACCCCATGGGATGTAAGAAAACCCTTCTCCTTCCAGAGTAGCCCAAAATCATGAGCCACTCCGAAGGCATAGCGACTGTCTGTATAAATGTTCACAGATAAGTCAGTACTGAGTTCAAACGCTCGTGTCAATGCTATTAGCTCAGCTGCCTGAGCTGACTTCTGTGGGATACGAGCTGTCTCAACTACCGTCTGAAGTGTTGTAATTGCATATGCAGCTGACGTTGTACCATCTGGTAACTTCAAACAGGACCCATCAACCCATAGCTCCCCATCGACACTTAAAAGGGGCGTGTCTTGTAAATCAACACGACCCTTTGTCTGTTCCTCAGTAAACAATATACAATCATGAGACTCCTGTGACTGAGACTGAGTCACCGGGTATGGCAACAAAGTGGCTGGGTTTAATGTCGCACATCTCTTTAGTGTAATGTGAGGGGCCAACAATGTCAATTCATATCCTGTCAGACGAGCGCTAGTTAAATGTTACGTCTTCGTCTGATTTAAAAGGGCATCAACCGCATGGGGTACTAGCACCAACAGCTTATGTGACAAAACTATCCCTTCACTCTGACGTATGGACACAGCTGTTGCTGCAACTGAACGGAAGCACCCGGGTAACGCACGAGCAACAGGATCAAGAACTGCTGAAAAATATGCACAGGGACGCTGTTTGTCGCCGTGTGTCTGCACTAAAACTGACAATGCGCATCCATCTTTCTCGTGTACATATAATGAAAAAAACTTCGTATAATCTGGAGTTCCTAACACTGGTGCTGAACAAAGAGCTTGTTCTAACTGTCGGCTAGCAGTCTCACACTCATCTGTCCATGGAAGGGGCATTGGGGTGTCTTTGGTTAAAAGTGCCAGCAAGGGTTTAACAATATGTGAAAATCCTAATATCCATTGCCTACAAAAAGAAGTAAGGCCAATGAATGCACGGACATCTTTCTGAGTACGGGGAACTGGTACGTCTAAAATGGCTTGAATGCGATCTGGTGTAAGTGCACGTCCCTCCTTAGACAGAAGGTGACCTAAGTAGGTTACCTTCGGTCTACAATATTGCAATTTCTTTCGTGATACTTTGTGATGATGGGAAGCAAGAAAGGACAGCAAGGACAAAGTACATTTTTCACACTGTTCAGGGGTGTCAGCTGCCAACAAGATGTCATCGACATATTGTATGAGAGCCACTCCTTCAGACAAAACAAAAGAATCAAGTTGTCTTTTCAATGCTTGACTGTAAATACTAGGACTCTCAGTATAGCCTTGAGGAACTCTACAGAATCTATACGATCGATTATTCAAAGTGAAACCGAACAAATATCGGCTATCAGGATGAATAGGGATCGAAAAGAAAGCATTCTTCAAATCTATCACAGAAAATGTAGTCGCAGTTGGGGGGACCAAAGTAAGAAGTGTTGTTATGTCAGAAACCACGGGGTATTGTGGTACTACAATCTTGTTAACTTCTTGCAAATCAATAATGAATCTGTAGACCTTAGTGTCAGTATCTTTTTTCAGAATAGGAAGAATCGGACTGTTACAAATATTGTAGGGAACTTCCTCAACAACCCCCACTGCAATAAGATCACGGACAATACATATGAGTGCTTCTTCACCTTCCTGTGAAATTTTGTATTGAGGCAAACGTGGCAACACAGCGCCCTCCTTGACACTAATATGTACTGGTGGAATAACCATTTGCCCTACATCAGTATCTGAAGTAGCCCACAAAGTACTAGGGAGTGAAGCTAATGCAATATCCTCTTTAACAAGACAAGCTCTCTCCACCACAGGATGGTTGTCATTCAAGATAACACGGACACCTTCTGGAGAACAGCGTATCGTAGCCCTGAAATACTTAAGCATATCAAGACCCACAATATTGTCTGGTGTATTCGGGGAAAGCAAAAATGGACATGGAGCAGTAAATTTATCCACATGGAATGCAAGTGGTTGCGACAATGGGCTAAGGGAAGGGGTTCCATCGAAACCTATCGATGTAATGGTTAAGCCAGACAGGGGAGCCCTTGGAACCAATTGTTTAGACAAGGCACTACGAGTAGCTCCTGTATCAACCAGAAACTGATCAGTGGAGCCCAAGACATTCGCTGTAACATAGGGACCCCTCTGATCTACTGGAACTTCAACTGATTCCTTACCCCATCTTAGGCAATCCTATGCATGAGCAGAATCTTGAGAATCAGATGGCACATAATCAGACATTTGATATTGGTTCCTTCTATCAAAAGTGTTAAACCCATCCTGCCCACGTATATTAGTATCAAACCTAGCACGATCACCTGTGTTTCCTCTAGGCCCTGAATATCCTGGTCGAGTTCTCATTTGTCCCCGACCACGTGCATACTGCGGAGCACGTAGTGCTGGGCAATCCGAAGCCCAGTGGCCAAATTTCTTACAGTATGCACACTGGTCAGCAGACAAATTCGAACGAGTATAAGAAGTGAGAGATGAACCATAAGACCCACATCCACCTCTATCGCTACCTCTGAAAGACGGACCATAAGCCTGAGCCAACATAATTTTCGTTTTCAATTCTTTAGTCCTTTTGTCCTCATTACCCTTTGCCTCTAATTCCTGGTGCTCATAATACTGGGCCATAGTCAAAAGGGAGACCGGGGAAGACGTGGTCCATGAAATCTCACTGGCCTTTAGGCGACTAGCTATTCCTGGCAACAGGTTTGCGACATATTTATCGACAAACAGATGTCTGCCTGTGTCATCTGTCAAAGACTGGCCACTAAAATCGTGGAATGCTTCTTCAAAGCGTGTAAAGAAATCAGAGACCGATTCATCTGCCTTTTGCTTACAAGACGCTAAAACAGTCCAATCTATCTTTTTAGGGGGAATAATCTTTTTCAACTTAACTAGTATAGCTGCAGGGAGATCTAAAATTAACTGACATGGCTTCTGTGCGGGTTCCCTTTCGGCATCCATTCGTTCTAAGTCTTTCCATAATGCCCCAAAAGCTGCCTGATCATCAATTTTACGAACAGTTCTCCACATATCAGGTGGTAATATCAATCCGAAAAATAAATCAATATCAGGCAAAGTCATAGTGCAAGAACTAATAGCACTTTCAACTTCCTCATAAAAAGCGGCTGGATTTTTCCGCGGATCAGGCAATGCAGTTTTAAGTGCCATAACATCCGTCCTATTCCAAGGAGTGTAAACCCAATTATAAATAAAATAACCCTTTGCATCAAGAGAGGCCTTATCATCGCTTGTACCCTGTCCTTTAGGAGGAACATACAAGGGCGCGGCCTCCCGCATAGGTTTTGCATGAACTACCAAAATCTTATCTGTTCCGGAGGGAGAAGCTTGTGCCATGCCGGTCTGAGAGGTCTGCACAGCCCCGTCTGCAGTCTTTTTCTCCTCTCGCAAGCGGACTGCATCAACACGAAGTTTAACCAAATGCCTGATTGTATCAGCCACCTGGGAGAAAACAAAAAGACCATCACGCATTTGCTTATAATCATCTGTTATATCCTTAGGCTCTAACTCCTCAGAATATTTCCTAAACAACTCAAGGACCTCACCGGCAAAGACCTCAGTAAAATACAGATGCTCCCTTTCATACCACCCTCTCATACTATCAAGAATTTCAGGGGCGGTGGCAGTTCCATGAGCTGCTTTACGAGCAGCAGATCGGAGCTGAGACGAGTGTGCAGCAGTTAACATAGAACGAGTTTCTTGCGTCTTATCTTCCTCCAAACTAGAGTCCTCATCTAAGTCATGGGGGGCAGAAGGAACAGTATACGGAGGTGGAGGACGATCTAATAATAAGGAATCATCTTGTGGTTTATTAAGTATAGGATAAAGGGGCCTCCGAACAAGGTATTGGCCAGTTACCTGTAAAGCGCACTCCCTATCTTCTCTCTCCTTCAACTCTTTCATTTCTTTGTTCTTTAACTCTAATGCTTTCACATAAACGTTTTTCCGCTGTTCTTTTTCAATCAAGGCTTGCTCACGTTTCATCCGTTCACGCACTTCTTTCTCCCACATTCGTACACAATCAAACACATCGTGCCTAGTCTTTCGTTTAAACATACATTGCTCCACATACTCAATCTTTCGTAAATCAAATGACCCATACATAGGCCAACGCAACTCAGGATCCTTACGTGTATATTTATTCCATAATGTGCTGTACATTATAGAAGAAAGACCATACTTAATGTACATATCCCTATTAGGCGGCCCCTCCGGGGGGGCCGGTTGTGCTTCATTAAGACTCAAAGTGGTACCATTACAAAAGCAACACATCCTACGAAGTGTGCTAAAGACAGGCATGCCAAAAATAGTGCAGAATATGCAGTTTTATAATCAAAGTAGCACTTAAGGTACCTTTAGTACGATGTGCCGTTCAAATCAATTCAGTTAGAGAAAATTCTCCTCATTACCTGCCTATGTGAATTGCAAGTCACATATGTCAAAACAAACCAAGTTGGCCAACACAAATATACAATCTCAAAGCCACAGTAAGCGTTACTAAACTACCTTACCAATCACAGGCATCAAAACCAACAGCAAGCGCCGCAGAAGGACACTTACCAATCACTTGGTGTCCAGATTCATCCTGCCAAGTTCTAAAATCGACCAAATGGTCACTGCACGGCGAATCAACAGAAGAGATCTCAGTCGAGGACCGGCGCCACCTGGATGGTCAGATCAGAAAGAAAGGAAAAGCCGCCGCGGATGCCAAGACTCGGGTCTTATCGGGCAGTGATCACGTCCAGAGCGAGATTCCAATCCTTCGTCGCGACCAATCCTTCGGGCATCCGAGTTCTCGATGAGCCCCGAGTTGTACGCCAATTTGTAGAAAATAGGCCTCAGCTAGGCCTACCAGTGCAAGGGGTTCACCCTTCTCTGCACAGAGTCCTCAGACTATTGGAAAGAAGTTGGCACAGAAACTGAAATAGAAAATACAGAGTTTAATAAACCTCATGAGGTGGAACTACATTCAGACAGCACCCTTCAGTATTGAATGAAGTAGCACACTGAACAGCAGGGCCATGGTCCTTTTATACCCACACAGGGGCTAAAAGAAGACGGTACAAATATACTTGAGAGGAGTTATGCACAGATATGGTCATACAGAAACTGCACAGTCGACAAGTGGGAGGAGTTAACAGTTTGCTAACACTGGTAAACATATCCTGACAGTTACTTGATACTAGCAGCTGCAAACTCAACTGGGCATGTGCGGAAGTAGGAGATACTAAATATAGTTTGTTGCTAGGCAGATTACAAGAGCAGTCAACACTAAGGGAGGACAAAGCACATGGTGAGCACATGGCAAACAAAATGGCTGCCAGAAATACAAAATGGATTCTACAACATGGACAAGATAGCCTCTAAATACCAGATGGATTCCGCTAATGCTAATCCAATCGCTGCCAATTTACAACAACATGTGGGATCGGCTTCTGTTAAAGAGGGTTAGTGGCATTAGAAGTATTGAGAGTGTATGAGCCTGTGATGATGCTTGGTGTGGACGGGCCGCACTGGGAGCAATGTGACTGGGCTATAGTACTGTGTCATGTGGAATCATGACTCTATCTGAATTGTGAGGCCTGCTGATCGTAGTGTAGGCCAGAGGTAGCGGTGAGCAAGGGCCCACAGCCATGTGCATACGTTGGTGGCGTCACCGGCCTGCGTAGTGCAGGTTCAGTGGCACCACTTGTCGCCAGCCTTCAATATGAAAATACTCCTCACCAATCGAAGGGAGTGTGATAGTGTGGTCGCTGTCATGAAGTTTTGGGTCACTGCATATGGAAATATGTCTAACTGATCAAAGAGAGTTTGCTGCTGTGGTGGTTGTCATTGACTTGGGGTCACTGCCATTCAGGACTCAGGACACAGTTACACATGTAGGATCGGCTTGTGTTGGACAGTGTTAGTTGGCACCACGTGTCCAAAATTAAAATTGTATGGTCTGCTGCCCACAGTGTAGACTGTTGAGTGTTCATTTGTGCTTGAAAATTAATTTGGTCATTGTACTAAAGCTATAACTGATATAAAAAATGTTCAAGAAGAAAGGATACTAAAAGGATATTATGTAGATTTGAGGCCTGTAATAGTTACTTGCCTAGTGGACTCTGTAGTTAATGAATGAAGAAATAATTTTCATTGTGAGCCCTACTGAATGCAATGTAGGCGTATGATGAAAAGATAAAATAAGTATAGAATACATCGACGAAGTGTTGTATTTTCTGAGTACAATCTTGTTAGAAATTAGCATTTAAAATTGGAATTGCGAGCTGTACTGCCTGTAGTGTAGACTGTTATTCCATGTTAGTTTGCATTTGAAGATTAATTTTGTCATTGTAGTAAAGCTATAACTGATATTAAAAAAAAAATTCTTGAAGCGAGGATACTAAAAGGATAATATGTAGGGTGTAGGACTGTGATAGTTAGCTGCCTAATGGAGTCTGTAGTTGCATATGGAAATGCCCCTCATTGATCAAAGGGAGTGTGGTGCTGTGGTCACTGCCACAGACTTGGGGTGACTGCTATTCAGGACTCAGGACACAGTTACACATGTGGGATCGGCTTGTGTTAAAGAGGGTTAGTGGGACTACGTGTTGCCAGCCTTGCATATCGAAATATGCCTCACTGATTGAAGGGAGTGTGGTGCTGTGGTCGCTGCCACGGACTTGGGGTGACTGCCATTCAGGACTCACTACACAGATACACATGTGGGATCGGCTTGTGTTGAACAGAGTTATTGGCACCACATGTCGTTGCCGTTGCAAATGGAAATATGCCTAACTAATCAAAGGGAGTATGCTGCTGTGGTCGCTGCCATGGACTTGGGGTCACTGCCATTCAGGACTCAGGACAGAGTTCCACATGTGGGATTGTTCGGCTTGTGTTGAACAGAGTTATTGGCACCATGTGTCGCTGCTGTTGCATATGGAAATATGCATAACTAATCAGAGGGAGTATGCTGCTGTGGTCGCTGCCATGGACTTGGGGTCACTGCCATTCAGGACTCAGGACACAGTTCCATATGTGGGATTGTTCGGCTTGTGTTGAACAGAGTTATTGGCACCACGTGTCGCCGCCATTGCATATGGAAATATGCCTCACTGATCGAAGGGAGTCTGGTGCTGTGGTTGTCTCGCGGAGTTAGGGTCACTACCATTCAGGACTTAGGACACAGTTCCACATGTGGGATCGGCTTGTGTTAAAGACGGTTAGTGGCACCATTTGTCGCCGGTCTTCCACAGTGTAGGCCAGAGGTAGCGGTGAGCAAGGGCCCACAACCACGTGCATACGTTGATGGCCCCACCTGCCTGCGTAGTGCAGGTTCAGTGGCACCACGTGTCGCTGGCCTTCTGTATGGAAATACCCCTCACTGATCGGAGGGAGTCTGGTGCTGTGGTCGCTGCAATTCAGGACTCAGGACACACTTGCACATGGTGGATCGGCTTGTGTTGAAGAAGGTTAGTGGTACCATTTGTCGCCGGTCGCCCACAGTGTAGGGCAGAGGTAGCGGTGAACTAGGGTCCACAGCCACATGCGTACGTTGGTGACCCAAACAAACCTTGCGTAGTACAGTTTCAGTGGCACAACGTGTCACCGGTCTTCCATGTGGAAATACCCCTCAGTGATCGAAGGGAGTGTGGTGCTGTGGTCGCTGCCATTGAGGACTCAGGAAACAGTTACACATGTGGGATCGGCTTGTGTTGAACAGGGTTAGTTGGCACCACGTGTCGCCGGTCTACCACAGTGTAGGCCAGAGGCAGCGGTCAGCAAAGGCCCACAGGCAGGTGACGTTGACTTGAGCTGCATAGATTGGGAGCATGTGGTCTTCTTAACCCATTATATTGTCTTAACAATTTGCGTCGCTACTAATCTTGAATTGTGAACTGTGTAACCCCAGTGTAAGGCGGAGGCAGCGGTCAGGATGGGCGCACGGCTATGTGGAGATGATTTATGGTGCAGTGAGTTAGTAGCACTTGAAGCACACACCTTGCGATGATGCATGGTCTGGGCGGGCCGCACTGGAAGCAAAGTGTCTTGCGAATTGGACTGCGACATCTGCAATCGCCACTGCATCTGAATTGTGAGCATTCCGCAGTGTAGATCGAAGGCAGTAGTCGGTACAGACATAAGTCTGAGGTGCTGTGCCGCTGGGTTTACAGGGGGTCTCTGTTGAGGAGGCCCGTGGTTATGGCAGCAGCCACGTGCCAGGGTGAGGGCTGCTGCTGTGACAGACTCATTGGTCCCTCAAGAGAACCACGCCTAGGGCCTGGCCTATTTATTCATACTGCTACGCTGGAGTGGCGTATGTTGGAGCAGCCCACTCCGATTCTGCTTTCGGGGGGGACAACACAGCTACATGACTGAGATCTTCCCCACTGCCTGAGGTAACATGGTTGCGTCCACTGTGCACTACACTACAAGTATCAACAGTATATCTCCACATGGTGAAGTCTGTGCAGCACATCAGCGTTATACTTGGCATTGTGTGCTTTATTGTTGAAGGGTGATTTGCCTCCTTCATATATAGTTGGTTGCCACATCTCCCAACATTCAGCTATTGTGTGGCTAAGGGGCATGGTGTTGGGAAGGTCCATTGTCCTGTTTTGCGCTGCCTTGGTGGTATGTCACTGACCATGTCATGAATGATGTAATATGTGACGTCATCAGCAGTGCATTGCGGGGGCGCGAGTTATAGTTAGCTGAACTAACTATAACAGGGGAATTTCTATGGTTTTCTATGATTGAAATTGTCCAACTAACTATAACATCCCTGAAACCTCTGTTTTTTTCAGTGAATTTCAAAGGTTTTTTAAATGCTAATTCCTAACTATAACGTCCCTGACACCTATGTTTTTTTCTGTGAATATATATATATATATATATATATATATATATATATATATATATATATATATATTACCTACTGGCGGTCGCCAGTAGGTAGTTATAGTTAGGACCACGTTTCCATAGGAAAACCTCAACATTCTATTTTGAATAACTTTGGCGCCGGTCGACGAATCCTCGCGAATTTCTCAAAATAGGTGGGGCGCTACGCTCCGCTCCTACCCTGAAAGTCTCGGGGGGATCTGTCAAGCGGGGGCTGAGATAAAAGGGGGTCCCAAAACGCGTTTTTCCCATGCATTTTTCCATAGGACCTTTAGAACGAGCTACAGCCCGAACGGCTGAACAGAATTACTCAAAATTTGGCAGAGAGGTAGTCCCTAGGTCAAGGAAGTGCCTTTTGTAGGTTTGGTGTAAATCTGTTCAGTAGATTCTGAGAAAATAGCCTTTGAATCAATATATATATCTGTAAGCGCGCAGAGTGCGCGCTGGGTGCGCGCACCTTGCCGTGCGCGAGCGCAATTCTGATTGGTTGTTAGATCTTAGTAAACATTCGAATCGGTGGAAGTCAGGAAGCGGCGGCCGCCATTTTGGCTATCGCATAAAGAGGAGGTGATAATCAAAGGGGGAGCAGTTGAAAAGGGGGCAGAGTGGGTAGAAATAGACCCAGTAGGCATTGTAAGGGGGTCAAAGTAGGACCTTGTAGGGCAAAAAAAAAGAATAATATTTTGTAAAAAAAATATCGCCGAGTGCGCGCACCCTGCGCGCACCCGGAAAAAAAAAAAAAATAAAAGAAATTTAAAAAAAATTGCATTTAAGTGTTTAGATATAAGGTGGCTCTAAAAAGAGCCCTTGTGTTTATTGTTTGTTTTTCGGTACCTACAAGTAAGTACCGACGCAGAGTCTGAGGTTCAAGAGGAAGACTCTGTTCCCTTCATCATTGAAGTGCACACCATCTCCTCTATAAATGTCTTGCATGTCGTAACGCAAGTTGTTGTGATAAATGGAACCCATACCATAGTCTCTGAGGAAAGCAGAAATAGATTTGTTGACGTGCTTCCTTGCTTTGTCAATCTGCGGACAAAATTGGTTGGACCAGTTCCACTTTTGCCTTTGGCATATGTTAGAATATACAAAGGCAGTTTGTGGAAAAAGCGACATCAATTGCACAAAGGTGTCCTTAATAAGCATTTCCAAACCTACCCCAGTTAAAGTGCCTAGATCATTACCACCACAGTGCACAATAATAAGGTTAGGCTGTGGGAGATGTAGAAAGGTTTTCACCAAAGGCATTAATTGGTGCCACTTTAACCCTCTCTGACCAATCCACTTGATGTCTACATTTGGCAAAGCAAGGTCTCTCACCATACCTCTTTTCTCTGCAAATTTTTCACTCCAGAAGACATAGCTGTGTCCTACAATCCACACTGTGAACATCTTCAAAGGAGATCTGGATGCACTCAGGAGGTGTAATTCAGTAGAATGGTAAAAAGAAATGAAAGACAGTTTGGAAATGGAGGCATACATATTTTTTATAAAAAAAAAAAGAACTGATTGGCTGTTTCATACCATTCTACACTAAAAACTAGGCTGTATGTGTAAAATAATAGAAGCATGTTTTGTATTGGTTCAGAAAAATGTGTTACCAAAGAACAGTACTATGGATTTGCTGTAAGGTTTGAAAAGTCAAGCACTCTTGCTCTGTGGAATTGAAACATTGTGTGGCGAACTTCTGACCTAACTCCACACAGCAGTGTTCCATGAGCTGTTGCTATGGTAGCAGGCAGAAGTCAAGTTGGGGGAAGGGAACTAGGCAGAAGTGAAGTAGGGGGAAGGGTACTTTTGGAAAAGGGTTGGTTTTCAAGCAATAGAAATGTGTGATTACATTTGAAAAAAAGGGGGAAGCAGTGAGATTTGAAATTAACATATATATGTGTGGAAAAATAGAGGGAAAGATTGCCATTATCTGGTTCTGCTGAGTGCAGAGAGGTGTAGAGAACAGAGGTCCTGGCTCTGATAATGTGCTGTGGGGTTGAGGTTTCAGTCTGTAATGCAAATACATTCAGCATCACTAAGGCTGGTTGCCCTTGCTGGAGTGTAGGCAGTCACCCAGCATACACATGGTTTGTGGTCTGAAAAAGCAGTCTGGACATGTGCATTTAAAAAAATCTGAAAAGTGGATTCATAATGTGTCAGTCTGTAAAAGTGATTTTCACTTGCCAACAAAAAAGAGCAGTAAGTGTGCATTCAAATTGGCAAAGATTTTTCGTTTTGTGACTAATGTGAAAACATGACTCTGTGTGCAAATAGGAATTACAGGAAGAGATTTGTTGCGTTTTGCTCTGGTGATTTCACAGTTGCATTAGTAGGAAAAAGGGGGAGTCTCTCAAAAAAAAAAAAAAAAAAAGAACAAAAAAAAACCTTGGGTGCGCGCAGGGTGCGCGCACCTCAAAAAACAATGTAAAAAAATTTTTCAAAAAAAAAATTTGTTTGGTTAAGTTTATAAGTGGCTCTTAAAAGAGCCCTTGAGTTAATGGAGGGAAACAGGAAGAGAAAAACGCAAAAAAAGAAAAAACATCTATGGCCTAGTGCATGAATGCGCATCAAATTTTCTCTGAAGGAGATCAAGACTGGTCTCCCCCACAGAAATAAGAGAACCGCAATCAGTGCACCGTGTAGACAACCTCGCCAAACAAGGTGGACCAACAAGAGGTAAAGAAACAGGTGAAGGCACCATCGCAGCTGAAGTGCTCCCCTGAGCTGCCGAAGATGTGCTCGGCTGAGCTGCTGCTGATGTTGTCGGCTGAGCAGGTGGAGGGTTTTCTCCAGAAGCTCGACGATAAGATGCTGGGTGCATTTTGTAAACATGTCTCAACATAGTGTGAATGCTAAAAGAATATTTCTTGTTAGGATTCCCACGAGATAAGACTTTTTTACAAAGTACACATGTAACTTTTGGTGCATTTACCTTTTTCTCATTCTCAGGAAAAGTAAAAAACTGCCATACAAAGCTGTCCTTCTGCTTCCTGTTCCTCTGCCTCTCAAGAGTGTCCTGCTCACTGTCTGAAGTAGGTTGCTGTTCAGCCATTGTCTCTCAACAACAGAATAGCTCCTTCTCCAAAGGAATCAGAACTAATAATGAGGGGAGTAGGTGTGGTTTGGGAAGAATCTGGAACAGAAAGTACTTCAAACCAATCATAAGTGATGATTCTTGATCACATGACTTGCCATGAGGGGATTGGGTGTGGTATTGAAACAATTAGAAACTGAAAGTAATGATAACCAATAAGAAATGTTGTTTTATTATGTATAAACCCGAGGTGCGCGCACTGCGCAAGCTCCGTGCGCGCACCCCGTGATGACGTATGCACGAACGCGTAAACGCGCAGGTGCATACGTCATATACGCGCACCTAGCGCGCATACGTTTAACACGCGTATACGCGACCGTTATTGCGTGTAATTTTAGCGTATGCGGAAGTAAACCGCGTCGATGGCGTAGGACGCATGCGTACGTACGTACGCATACGTACTGGGTGCGCGCTCCCAGCGCGCACCAATAAGTATATTTGCGTACGTAAATAACGTACGCCGGAATTCATAAAAAACATACGAAATGGTACTAGGTGCGCGCTCAGAGCGCGCACCCCAAGAATTTATAAATAAAAAAAAAAAAAAAAAAAAAAGGACATTAAATAATTAAAAAAATTATAAAAAAAAAAAACCAAATTGAATTATTTAAAAAAATAATTTAAAAAAAATACAGATAATATATAAATGAATATAAAGTAATTTTATTTAAATAAAAAAAATATCTTTAATTAAAAATACATAACTTAGCATATTAAAAACCATACAAATTCTCAGAAAAAAACATAGGTTTCAAAAACGAAATATTTAGGGATTAGCATTTAAAAAACCTTGCAAATTCACTGAAAAAACCATAGGTTTCACACACGTTATAGTTAGGAATTAGCATTTAAAAAACCTTGCAAATTCACTGAAAAAACCATGGGTTTCACACACGTTATAGTTAGGAATTAGCATTTAAAAAACCTTAGAAATTCAGTGAAAAAACCATAGGTTTCACACATGTTATAGTTAGCTGGACATTTTACTCGTAAAAAACCAATGAAATTGCCCCGTTATAGTTAGTTCAGCTAACTATAACTCGCACGCGCCCGCAATGCACTGCTGATGACGTCACATATTACATCACTCATGACATGGTCAGTGACATCACTCATGACATCACTGATGACATCTCAAATGACATCACTGATGACATCATCCTTGTGATAGAGTGGCAGACCTCCTCTCACCCTAATATAACCTTTGATACACACATTCAATAATAGAGACTAAAATTTTTAAAACAATGGACATACCAATACCAGTTACAACAACCTCTTCAGTAATTCTAAGATTCACATACACATTCACTCATTCACCAACAGTCCTATACAGTCACTCATACATGTACTCACTCATCATATGTACTCATACACCTATACATCCAGTTACACAATGCCACTCATCCATAGAGTTACTCACACACATAGTCACTCATATTAATAAAGAATCAAACATACTTTTACTTGCATATACAGTTATACACACACCACCACACTTACTTCTACGGAAACTTACACATACTTAGTCTTTTAAACAATCACTTATAGAAACACATACTTATTCATACAGGAACTCTTTCAATCTCTCACTCTCACATATACTCACTTATATACACCAATAGTCACATATACTAGTTTAAAACATATGTAGTTACTCATAAAGACACTATTGAGACAGTCATTCACTCACTAACACACCCATACACACACTCATCCACCCATACAGTCCTGCACACATGCTGTCTTCAACACATACAAACAGTGAGTGACTCATTCATGCACCTATGCACTACATAATACCCCCCACCGAACCATGCAGACACTCAGACTGACACTCAAAAAACCAACTAATAACCTATATAGACACCCATGTAGCTACTCACCAACCCATGCAGCCACTTATACACAAAGTGAGAGACTGATACAGATATTTACATATTTAAACATTACTCACTAAGCCATGTATTCACTATGATACACTTAATCAGTCAGTTACACAATCAATTTTTCAAAAACAAATCATCCATTTAGACACTTATATACCCATTTATTCTTCCATCGACCTTGAGATATACATATATAAAACATATTTAATTTTCAGAAAAACACACATTCACTGGATGATGTCATCAGTGATGTCATTTGAGATGTCATCAGTGATGTCATGAGTGATGTCACTGACCATGTCATGAGTGATGTAATATGTGACGTCATCAGCAGTGCATTGCGGGCGCGTGCGAGTTATAGTTAGCTGAACTAACTATAACGGGGCAATTTCATTGGTTTTTTACGAGTAAAATGTCCAGCTAACTATAACATGTGTGAAACCTATGGTTTTTTCACTGAATTTCTAAGGTTTTTTAAATGCTAATTCCTAACTATAACGTGTGTGAAACCCATGGTTTTTTCAGTGATATATATATATATATATATATATATATATATATATATATATATATATATATGTAGCAAAAACTCCTGACATTCACTCCTCTTCCCGGAATCAGGCACGGACCACTTCGAGCTGAATTTGAAAGGTGTTTTATTGCGGCTTAACCCCTTCAGCGCTGGGCGAATTCCGCCGCGGTGCTGAAGGGTTCGTGCGCGGGCGGGCCCATGACGGAACGGTTCCGTCATGAGCACAGCTCAACCGTGGCTCATGACGGAACCGTTCCGTCATGAGCATGGAAGGGGTTAATCCTCCAACATGATGCGTTTCGACCGGGTCACCCCGGTCTTGATCCCATGACGTGCTTGAGCAAATGAAACACTTTATAGTGACGTGAAACTAAGGAAAACACTCTTGGGCAACAAATGCCGTACTTCATGCAGGTAGTTTCCATCAAAATATTCGGATTCAAAATATCCCGTACTTCGAATTTCTAAGAATTCGAAGAATTTGTTCTGAGGAAAATGAGTGGATCAAACATAGTATTTGGACATCTCAGAGATTCAAATGAATAGGATATACAGCAGAAATGATCAAAAGTGGTTGTGAGAGGACCCAACTAAAAGAAAGAAATAAAATCATCAAAGCAAAATCTCCTACTAAAAAACTGGAGACAATTCGTTTGATCACGACTTTTTCTAAGGAATCTAGATCAATCAAGAACATCTTAAAAAATAATTGGAAAATATTACAACTTGATCCAACTGTAGCAACAATTTTGGGAAAACATCCAATGTGACATATAGGAGAGCAAAAAATCTGAAGGACACACTAGTTCAAAGCCATTTCTGGAAAGCAGGGAACACACCAACACAATGGCGGAACACAGGATTTGTAAAATGCCATAACTGTAAAGTATGCCAAGTCGCAAAAAACACAAAGGAAGTACAATTGGCAAACAGGAAAATCTGGAAAATCCAAAAGTTGATCACTACGTGGTTTATGTAATTGAATGTCTGTGCACATTCAAATATGTCGGCAGTACCATCTGCGAATTAAAACAACGGATTTTGGAACACGTTTGTACTACCATTATTGAGGACCACAGCAATGCAGTAGCAAAGCATATGGAATCACAACATGGAGATGATTGGAAATTGCAAAACTTTTTTGGTATTGAGACTGTGGATCAACATGTACGTGGCAGAAATAGAGAAAGAAAGCTGCGACAAAGGGAATCACATCAGATATTGGCTTTGCGTATGGATTAAATGACGACGAAAAACTAAATGTACATTTGGAATAACTATTTCACATCAAAACGCTTCGAATGTACAAAACCATGTTTTTAAACAAAAATATTTTTTTCAGCTTTTTATATATAGCTTGCACCTTTTTTCACATTATTCACTTGAACAGTAAAATCATGTTTATAGAAAGAAGATTGGAAGTATAAACCTAGATAGGAGGGGACATGAGCATAAGTACAGAGACAACCATTGACAATTTGGATATATCACAAATGGTAATATACCCACTGGAGGGTTGTAAGGAAAACAAATCCTATTATTAAAAAAAAGACTGGGAGAAAGAGGAACCCGGGCTGAAAAAGTACTCTGAATGCCAGGAACCATGAATTACATGGAGGGAGAGGAATGATATAACATGGTTAACACCCACTAGAGGACGAACCACTGTCATTTCGATAAAGTTTCTGGACATACGAGTAAAATCTGAAAGTGTTAAAAATGTTGTTTATATTCAGTAAAAAAAAAATTGAACATGTGAATTAGTGCCCTCATTGAGAAATCATGAGAATTTAGGAATCACAAATAAGGTATGTTTATATATCCCAAAATAGTTGTTTTTTTACTAGTTATGCACGTAACAAAAATTGAAAAACTACAGAATCCATATTGCTTAGCGGCAGGGGGACAGGAAGTTGTATGATACACATGTGTATTTAATTTAGCCCTCACTAACCGTTAGTCCAAACCACGAACAAGGTCTCAGGCAGACTGAAACGCGTTGGTTGTGGTATTTACCCGTAAATTAACTGAAAGTTGGAGTAAAAGCATTTAAACATCTCCTTGAGTGCGCTCCATTTTTCCCCGCTTAGGGAGTGTGTTTTGGATTTAATACGGCATAGCTCAGCCGTGGAGTATACACCACTAAGAAGCGTTGAGGAACCCAGCGAAGGCGAGCTGGAGTGGTAATGGATATGTATATATATATATATTCACTGAAAAAACAATAGGTTTCAGGGGTGTTATAGTTAGCTGGACTTTTCACTCGTACAAAACCATTGAAATTCCCCCGTTATAGTTAGTTCAGCTAACTACAACACGCGCGCCCGCAATGCACTGCTGATGACGTCACATATTACATCACTCATGACATGGTCAGTGACATCACTGATGACATCACTGATGACATCATCCAGTGAATGTTTGTTTTTCTGAAAATTACATATGTTTTATATATGTATATCTCAAGGTCGATGGAAGAATAAATGGGTATATAAGTGTCTAAATGGATGATTTGTTTTTGAAAAATTGATTGTATAACTGACTGATTAAGTGTATCTTAGTGAATACATGGCTTAGTGAGTAATGATTAAATATGTAAATATCTGTATAAGTCTGTGTATGAGTGGCTGCATGGGTTGGTAAGTAGGTACATGAGTGTTTATATAGGTTATTAGTTGGTTTTTTGAGTATGAGTATGAGTGTCTGAGTGTCTGTATGGTTCGGTGGGGGGTATTACGTAGTGCATAGGTGCATGAATGAGTGACTCACTGTTTAAATGTGTTGAAGACAGCATGTGTGCAGGACTGTATGGGTGGATGAGTGTGTGCATGGGTGTGTTAGTTAGTGAATGACTGTCTCAATAGTAGGCCTGGGCGGTAAATTCCATTCCGCTCGCGGAATTTGCGGAATTTTTCACTACCATGATCCAATGTACCATTCGTGCGAACATTTTGAACTTGGTAAGAGGGAAATTTTGAAAAAAAACTGGGGTATTGATTTTCCCCTTTGAGTTGCATTGAAAAAGAGGAGATTGTAGACAGGAGACAGATCAAATAAAGCCCATTTGAGCTTAAAAACATTGTACGTTTCCTGGCTGAAACAGGTCTGTTGGCATGTATGGTTGTACTACCACTGCCTCTTCCTTCTGCCCACAATGGTCTATTATATTGCCACAGCCTCTCTTGCCATTCCTGTATTGTTGGTTTGTTGCCCCTGCCCCCCTTTCCACTGCCCTCCATAGTCTGTTGTGCTGCCACTGCCCTTCCTGCCTATCCAGTGTGGTCACACTCAGAATACAGTGAAAACACATACATACACTAGGGAACACTATGCGTTGGGGTCCCCCTGTGATCAGCATGATCTCCTCTGTAAGCCCCTAGTATATAATAGGGCAGGGGAGTAAAACTACCTCTTAAAACGTGCCACAGGGCGTGTTTGCACACGTCACCTCAGGCCCTGTCCCCTCACTTCCCCACTGTATAAACACGCCCTGTGGCCGTTTTAAGTTGGGAGATTAAGTCCCCTTGAATCCTGAGGGTCCCTAGGGTCCAACTAGACCACTAGATACCTCCAGTAAGCGCCACAGAGCTGCGTTGCAGAGAGATGTAAAAAGGGGCACGGCCTAGACCACCTCTCTGCAACGCAGCGCAGTGGCGCTTACTGGAAGCACATGGTGGGCTAGTTGGCCCCCAGGGTCCCTCAGGATTGAAGGGGAATTATTTCCCCAACTTAAAACGCACCACAGGGCTTGTTTGCACACGTTAACTCAGGACCCGTCCCCTCCCTTCACCACTGTGTAAACATGCCCTGTGGCCGTTTTTAGTTGGGAGATTAAGTCCCCTTGAATCCTGAGGGTCCCTAGGGTCCATCTAGGCCACTATTTACCTCCAGTAAGCGCCACAGAGCTGCGTTGCAGAAAGGTGTAAAAAGTGGCACGGCCTGGACCACCTCTCTGCAACGCAGCTCTGTGGCGCTTTCTGGAAGCACCTGGTGGGCTAGTTAGCCCTCCAGGGGCCATCAGGATTGAAGGGGAATTATTTCCCCAACTTAAAACGCGCCATAGGGGCGTGTTTGCACACGTCACCTCAGGCCCCGTCCCCTCCCTTCCCCAATGTGTAAACACGCCCTGTGGCCGTTTTTTAAGTTGGGAGATTAAGTCCCCTTGAATCCTGAGGATCCCTAGGGGCAAAATAGACCACTAGGTACGTCCAGTAAGCGCCATTGCAGACAGGTGTAAAAAGAGGCACAGCCTGCACCACCTCTCTGCAACGCAGAGCAGTGGCGCTTACTGGAAGCACCTGGTGGGCTAGTTGGCCCCCAGGGTCCCTCAGGATTGAAAGGGAATTATTTCCCCAACTTAAAACGCACCACAGGGCGTGTTTGCACACGTCACCTCAGGCCCCGTCCCCTCCCTTCACCACTGTGTAAACACACCCTGTGGCCGTTCTAAGTTGTGAGATTAAGTCCCCTTGAATCCTAAGGGTCCCTAGGGTCAAACTAGCCCACTAGGTACCTCCAGTAAGCGCCACAGAGATGCGTTGCATAGAGGTGTAAAAAGGGGCGTGGCCTCAGAACACCTGTCTGCAACGCAGCTCCCTGGCGCATACTGGAGATACCTGTTGGTCTAGTTGGCACTCAGGGACCCTCAGTATTGAAGGGGAATTAATTCCCCAACTCACAACTGCCCAGGGGGCGCGTTTCCAGAGTGCTGCAAGGAGGGGGCAAGGACTCCGGCGCGATGGCGGTCTTTTATTTATTTTATTTTTTTAAGAAGGAGGGCTGTGTGGCCCCCCCTTCTTTTTCTAATTTACTGGCCCTAGGGACCCCATCCCCCAGGGCCTGCACCCTAATCTTTTTTGTTGAAAAAAATTAATTTGGCCCTCCCAAGGCCTTAATCGGCCCCGGGGACCCCAACCCCCCGGGTCATGGCCTTTTTTTTTTTATTATTCTTTAGGAGGGGAGCTGCGTTACCCCCCTCCTCAGGCCACTTATGGCCTCGGGGACCCTATCCCCCGGGGCCGGCCTTTGTTTTTTATTATTTAAAATATATATATATTTATAGAAACACCTAGGACATGCTGGACAAACCGTATGTACCTATCACCATGACGATTTGCGTGATATCCATTAAAAGGCGACTATGCATAGAATGAATCCACATGGAATGTATTTACACCGCTAGTGAAGCTCTGACGTGTCTGACGCCCTACCGTGCCTAATCCCTGTGCCCCCGCCAGTGGGTACTCTCCAAGTAGACACCCTTGTTGTTTATTTATACAAACATCGGTAGCTATTGACGGGCACATTTAATATACATGCACACCAAGCCATTCAAAGGGGATTCGACAAACATTCGACCAAACTATGCAAGAAACCCCCTCACGGTTAATAAAACAAACATCCACCGCCGGATGTGTAATACTTTTTATTTTACTCTCTGGAAAGGAGACGAACTTCACTAGAGAGTCACAGCGTGCTCCTGGCTGAGCCCAATGCTGTGTTACACCCACCAGTGCCCGCCGAGGGCCTCACACCTCTGTGTTGTATTCCACCAGCTAGTGCGTATGCTATGACACTCTCTAGCCCATGTGCACTGTAACACCACCCCGTGAATATGTCATGCCACACTTGCCTTCGCATGGGTTATATTGCCCCATCTAACGTGCCTTCCTCGATGCCTATGATATAACGCACAGTGCTATGCCATACATAATACAATCTGGGATCCATATCTTTGTCACAGTGCATATGCAACGTTACACTCCCCAGCACATATTTTATATTACAACTTTAGAGACTAGTTAGGTTACACAACACTGCCCTGTGCATATTACACTCCAAGGCGCATATCGCATAGCACGCGCAAGTGCCTGTGCTATCTCGCGCTCTCCAATGAATCTGTCATTGCGCACAATGTATTGCATATTATATTTAACACCCCGCTTCTTCTTATATCACACTTTTTGGTGCATAGTTTATAGCCATATACTATATCTAGTTTTCATTTTCAATCGTGTTCTCAGGACTATGTTCTATATAACACTGCGTCCTCCTACCCTTTTCACGGGCATTACATTTTGCGATGGGGGGTGGAGGGTCAGGGGGTGTTTCTGTCAAGTGAGCCTGGAGTCACAGTCACAAACGTCCTCTTCTTCCTGAATAAAAGTGAGATTATGCTGCATACTTGTTCATATTTTAAGTAGTTCGCACAGACACACATTTTAAAAACAATAAAGTTCCTAATACCCACCTTCTCTGAACAGTTAGCTTGCTGCCCCATCCACCTCCTCCCTATCCTCTGTTGTCTGAATCCATGGACTAGCCTCCTCCCTCCTGCCATGCATGGTCTGATGTGCTGCCACTGCCCTCCATTTAGCATGATGTACCAGTCCACTCCTCCTGCCCTCCACTGCCCAATTCTATGGCCCACCATTGACCTCCTGCTTAGCCTCTGTGCTTAGCTTGCTGCCCCTATTCTCCTTCCCCCTGCCCTCAAATGTCTTTGTGCATGCCCCTGCTCCATCCTTTTTGCCCACCATGTTCCATGGACCTGCCACTCCTATCTACTGTGAGTGTTCTGTTGAGCTGCCACTCCCCTCCCACCTGCCTAGCATTGTCAGATGACTGTAACCTGTCCCTGCCACCTCCACCCTGCCAGTCCACATGCCATGCCCCTATCCCCTTCCTCCTGTCCTCCATGGTCCATTTTACTGCCACACCCTTCTGCCCTCCCTGGTCTGTTGTGCTGCAACTGCTCCTCTTGCCTGCCCCGTGCGGTCTGTTGTGAGGCCCCTTCCCCTGAACTCTCTTGTCTGTGCCCAGGTCCTGACCCTCCCTTCTATCCTCCATGGTCCTTTGTGCATGCCCCTGCACCTTCCTTCTTCCCCATCATAGCCATTGTGCTGCCACTAACCCTCCTGCTTGCCATGCATGGTCTTCTGTGCTGCCATGGCCCTTCCCACCTTCCCTGTGTGGTCAGCTAGCTGCCCCTGACCCCCTCCCACCTTCCCTCCATGGTCTGTGTGTATGCCATCATAGTCTCATTGTTGCTCTCCATGGTGTGTCTTTTTTCTAGTGCCCATCCTGCCTGACCTCCATGGTCATCTTGCTGCTCCTGCCCTGCCCCCTTGCCCCCAGCCCTCTGTTTCCATGTGCAGACCCCTATGCCCTCCCTCCTGGCTTGTCTGTTCCATTGTAATGCCCCTGATGCGTCCCTCCTGCCCTTTTTGGTCTGTTATGCTGCAGCTTTCTCTCCTGTCTGTCCATTATGGCCAGCTAGCTACCATTGCCTCTTTCCACTCTGTTCTCTGTTGTCCATCTGCATGGTCCTGTCCCCTCCCTATTGCTTTCTATGGATTGTTGTGCTGCACTCCCGTCCCGCATGCGCTGTGTGGTGTATTGTGCTGCTGCAAACCCTGATGCCTGCCCTGTAGGGTCAGTTTGGTGCACCTCTCCATGTCCCTCCTGTCCTCTGTTATCCGAGTCCATGTCCCTACCCCAATTCCTCCTGCCTACCATGATCCAATGTACCATTCGTGCGAACATTTTGAACTTGGTAAGAGGGAAATTTTGAAAAAAAACTGGGGTATTGATTTTCCCCTTTGAGTTACATTGAAAAAGAGGAGATTGTAGACAGGAGACAGATCAAATAAAGCCCATTTGAGCTTAAAAACATTGGACGTTTCCTAGCTGAAACAGGTCTGTTGGCATGTATGGTTGTACTACCACTGCCTCTTCCTTCTGCCCACAATGGTCTATTATATTGCCACAGCCTCTCTTGCCATTCCTGTATTGTTGGTTTGTTGCCCCTGCCCCCCTTTCCACTGCCCTCCATAGTCTGTTGTGCTGCCACTGCCCTTCCTGCCTATCCAGTGTGGTCAAATTGTTGCATCTGCACTCTCCTACCTGCCTTCAATTTTCAGAGTCCGTGCCCCTGGCCTCTGCCTCTCAACAGTATCCCAATGAACCACTAGATTGCTAACATTCTATATTTATTACAAAAGTGTGGAACGCCTGATGTCATCTTGATGTAATCAAAACTGTAATACCTAGAGTTTTTCCTTTAGAAATTACATATATGAGAGGGTCTTATTTGCATCAAAATTATGGTTAGTGCTCTAAAAAACTAAAATGAGGACATATTTTCTGAGTTTTCAAATAGCAACAAAGAACTTTTAAATTATTTGTAATCTTTATGTTTTTTTATCCAGTTGACCACTTGATTAAATGTTGCACCTAGGGGAGAGGATGTGGTGTTACTTCCAGAGCTGCAGACTTTGCAACTGGGGAACCAGGTTGGAGTTTCTGCTTCAGCTCAACATTCTGTGATTCTGGTCAAATCACTTAATCTCCCCATGTCTACAACCAAAATTAATTTGATCTTGTGGTGATGTAACCAATGCTCATGTAAAGCACTCCAATACCTGACAAGTCTGCCCTACATAAAACTGCAAATACACAAAAAATAAGTGTTTTGCACACTTCTGTCATTGGGCTACATGTGGGCTACATATGGGTGATATTTGTGCTGCATTTGGGCTCTTTTGTCTCTGGTGGCCATCTTGGGAGATTTATTTGTTATGAAGTTTCCTACTTTCCTCATTTACTGCAGTCTCCTCAGTAAGAAATGCTTTCAGTTTTTTACTTTGATTCCATCAAGAAGGTATTCAGATATGTCACACATTTGCCATAAATTCTGAATGTTAACACTCTAGTTGCTCATTAGATCACTGTAGTAAAGCTACTGCTCACCACAGAAGTCTGCTGCTGGTATTAAAAGTGCATGTTTCAGTCTGCTAGAAGAGGATTTGAGAAGTCACTCAAAATGTGCCCTAATTTTTCTTTCTTCAGCACTAATCATAATTTGTGTTACCAGTTTATTCCAATCAAGATGGCTTCAGGTGTGCCATACTTTTGTCATAAGTTAGACAGTAAGCGCTCTAGTTGTTCTTAAGAACACTCTGGGACATTCTGTCATTGGGCTATACTTGGGCTACATCTGGGTGATATTTGGGCTACATTTGGGCTCTTTTGTCTCTGGTGGCCATCTTGGGAGATTTTTTTATTATGAAGTTTCCTAATTTCCTCATTTACTGCAGTCTCCTCAGTGGGAATACTTTCAGTTTTTTATTTTGGTTCCATCAAGAAGGCATTCAGATGTGTCACACATTTGCCATAAATTCTGAATGTTTGCACTCTAGTTGCTCATTAGATCACTGTAGTAAAACTACTGCTCACCAGGGAAGTCTGCTGCTGGTATTCAAAGTGCATGTTTCAGTCTGCATGTCAGAATTTTTTTATGAAATAGAAGAGGATTTGAGAAGTCAAAATGTGCCCTAATTTTCCTTTCTGCAGAACTAATCATAATTTCTATGGCAAAATGAACCCCCTCATTTTGTTCCTATGTAAATTAAATGTTTTACGTGTCACCACTTTATTCCAATCAAGATGGCTTCAGGTGTACCATACCTTTGTCATTAGTTAGACTGTTAGCACTCTAGTTGTTCTCTAGTTGTTCGTTAGAACACTCTGGGACATTCTGTCATTGGGCTTTACTTGGGCTACATCTGGGTGATGTTTGAGCTACATTTGGGCTCTTTTGTCTCTGGTGGCCATCTTGGGAGATTTATTTGTTATGAAGTTTCCTAATTTCCTGCAGTTTCCTTAGTAGGAAATACTTTCAGTTTTTTACTTTGGTTCCATCAAGAAGGCATTCAGATTAGGGGTGGGCGTAGTTCGCGAAGTAGCACTTCGCGAAGCTACGCAAAGTGAAGTTCGCACTACGCGAGCTACGCGTAGCACTTCGCGAACTGCGTAGTAACATGTTCGCACTGTGCAAGATGTTGTTTTCAATGATTGTGCAGTGCGGACAAGCAACCGGCACTGTGCAATCATTGAAAATGGCATCTTGCACAGTGCGAACTGGTAGTTTCTCATCGCGAGCGGTCGCGAGCATACGCGACCCCTTGCAACGAGAAACCTGACCTCCTCGCGTTGGGAATCTCGCCGGGAGGTTTATTTTCCATGCTCGCGATCGCCAACTTGATGTTGCTGATCGCGAACAAGGAAAAAGTCTCGCCTGGATGTCATTTTGCTTGCTCGCGGTCGCCAACTTGACGTTGAGGACCGCGAGCAAGCAAAAAATGACCGCAGCACTACGCAACACTACGCTACGCGTGTTCGCACTGTGCTACGTGCAGTTCGCGTAGTGCAAAGTAGCGCGAACTTCGCAAACTACGCGAGCGTAGCGTAGTGCTTCGCCCAGGCTTAATTCAGATGTGTCACACATTTGCAATAAATTCTGAATGTTAGCACTCTAGTTGCTCATTAGATCACTTTAGTAAAGCTACTGCTCACCAGGGAAGTCTGCTGCTGGTATTCAAAGTGCATGTTTCAGTCTGCATGTCAGAATTTTTTTATGAAATAGAAGAGGATTTGAGAAGTCAAAATGTGCCCTAATTTTTCTTTCTGAATCACTAATCATAATTTCTATGGCAAAATGAACCCCCTCATGTTGTTCCTTTGTAAATTAAATGTTTTAAGTGTTACCACTTTATTTCAATCAAGATGGCTTCAGGTGTGCCTTAAGTAAGACAGCGCTCTAGTTGTTCGTTAGAACACTCTGAGACATTCTGTCATTGGGCTATACTTGGGTTACATCTGGGTGATATTTGGGCTACATTTGGGCTCTTTTGTCTCTGGTGGCATTTTGGGAGACTTATTTGTTATGATGTTTCCTAATTTCCTCATTTACTACAGTCTCCTCAGTAGGAAATACTTTCAGTTTTTTACTCTGATTCCATCAAGAAGGCATTCAGATGTGTCACACATTTGCCATAAATTCAGAATGTTAGCACTCTAGTTACTTATTAGATCACTGTAGTAAAGCTACTGGTCACCAGGGAAGTCTGCTGCTGGTATTGAAAGTGCATGCTTCAGTCTGCATGTCAGAATTATTTAATGAAATGGAAGAGGAGTTGAGAAGTCACTCAAAATGTGCCCTAATTTTTCTTTCTGCAGCACTAATCATACTTTCTATGGCAAAAGGAACCCCCTCATTTTGTTCCTTTTTAAATTAAATGTTTTAAGAGTTACCACTTTATTCCAACCAAGATGGCTTCAGGTGTGCTGTACGTTTGTCATAAGTAGGACTGTTAGCGCTCTAGTTGTTCTTTAGAACACTCTGGGACGCTGCAGTAGAACACAAAGGAATCAACTGACAGTCTCTGTCCTTGTTGGATGTACATGTTTTACTGAGAATGTCAGACTTCATTCTCACAAGACTGAGAAAGATAACGTGAATTTACAGAAAATATGCTCTCAGTTTAGCTTATAGATCACCTTCCAAACCTCTGTGGGAAAAGCATGAGAAAATAGTTTTCTTTCAAGCATGATTCATGATATCACAGCAGAAGGCTTTTTCACATGGTAAAATCACCTTAGAACACACCACAATTCCTAAAATGAGTATGGTACCATCAACAAATGATTTATAATGTAACTAAAGTCTTAAAACCTTCCATTAACTGCAATGCTTTTTAATGAGGTGCTATCATGTATATTGGTCCCAAGATGGCTGCCAACACTTCTTGGATGAAGTGCTGACAGCCAATCAGATCTCACGATGAGATGTGTGGTTACACTCCACCCAGATATATATGTGATTTTACTTTTGATTTTCTCAGGAACTACTGAACAGATTGACACCATTTAAGCAAAAGGCACATGCCTGACCTGAGGACTACCTCTTTGCCAAATTTCAAGTAATTCTGTTCAGCCGTTCGGGCTGTACCTTCGACTAAAGGTCCTATGGGAAAATGCATGGGGAAAACACGTTTTGGGACCCCCCTTTTTTCTCATCCCCCGCCCCGAGACTTTCAGGGTAGGAGCTGAGCGGAGCGCCCCATTACTTTTGAAAATTTCACGAAGATTAGTCAACCGGGGACAAAGTTATTCAAAATAGAATTTTCAGATTTCCTATGGGAACTCGGTCCTAACCATAACTATCTACTGGCGCCGCCAGTACATAATATATATATCTTTTATATTCAGACTTTTTACTCTTTTTTTCCCCTTTTTTTTATTTTTAATTAGGATTGCGCCATTATCTCAATTACTACCATATCTGACTTTAATGGCCTGTCTTAAAGCATTTTTGAGCACTGTTTGCACCTTATTCGGGGATTTGCACTTACACTTAGCACCTTTTCTTTTAGACCTAATCAATTTATCTATCTACCACCAAAATAGAGCCAAATATAATGTTTCTCTCGGTTCTTAGGAAGGGTTTGATTTAGCATCTTACAATGTGTTTTTAGATTGTTTTGAATGTTTTTTAAAATGATATTTAGAACAGTTTTAACACAATGTTTTGATATATACTCTCCTATTTATTGAATTTGTAAAACTGTTAAATCACAGGGTCTTATCTCTCAAAACTCCAATTAACCGACATGTATGTGTACTGTTTTTTAACGTATTTATACAGGAACTAATTCTTTTCATTAATACAAGAATTATAACGGTGACTCAGGTTGTCTTATGGCATTAAGCCGGGATTGTAGCACACCTGAGTCACATATAAGACACACAATTAGTGTCTCTTTGCCTATTTGTAAATATCAAGCATCAAAAAATGGTCCATATTCTTTTAATTATTGTCGGTATAGAAACAATGTGTTTTTTAATCACAAATGTGAAAGGCCCTGTTGCATACATGATCTGTAAGCATTATGCTTCTATTACTGATTTGGTGGTAAAAACAGCGCATAGTCTGTCTTCACGGTCTATTTTGCACTAGCACTTTATAAAGGGAAAAAAAAGTCAATAGCATGTCATGTGATCAAGGGCTTACGGGCCCGAAACGCTTCATGGCGGCATTTACTGCGAGAAAATAAATTAATCAAGCACAAAGTTTGGTGTCCGTTTCCTACTTCGGAAGGTCAAGCAGTGTGATACTTCCGTGTTTCAGTTGGATTTCGACGATATATATATATATATATATATATATATATATATATATATATATATATATATATATATATATATATATTCACTGAAAAAACCATGGGTTTCACACACGTTATAGTTAGGAATTAGCATTTAAAAAACCTTAGAAATTCAATGAAAAAACCAAAGGTTTCACACATGTTATAGTTAGCTGGACATTTCACTCGTAAAAAACCATTGAAATTCCCCCGTTATAGTTAGTTCAGCTAACTATAACTCGCGCGCCCGCAATGCACTACTGATGACATCACATATTACATCACTCATGACATGGTCACTGACATCACTCATGACATCACTGATGACATCTCAAATGACATCACTCATGACATCACTGATGACATCATCCAGTGATTGTGTGTTTTTCTGAAAATTAAATATTTTTTATATTTTTGTATATCTCAAGGTCGATGGAAGAATAAATGGGTATATAAGTGTCTAAATGGATGCTTTTTTTAAAAAAAAAATTTGTGTAACTGACTGATTAAGTGTATCATAGTGAATACATGGCTTACTGAGTAATCTTTAAATATTAAAATATCTGTATCAGTTTCTTACTTTGTGTATAAGTGGCTGCATGGGTTGGTGAGTAGCTACATGAGTGTCTATATAGGTTATTAGTTGGTTTTTTATCAGTATGAGTGTCTGAGTTTCTGTATGGTTCGGTGGGGGGTATTACTTAGTGCATAGGTGCATGAATGAGTGACTCACTGTTTGTATGTGTTGAAAACAGCATGTGTGCAGGACTGTATGGGTGGATGAGTGTGTGCATGGGTGTGTTAGTGAGTGAATGACTGTCTCTATAGTGTCTTTATGAGTAACTACATATGTTTTAAACTAGTATATGTGACTATTGGTGTATATAAGTGAGTATATGTGAGAGTGAGAGATTGGAAGAGTTCCTGTATGAATAAGTATGTGTTTCTATAAGTTATTGTTTAAAAGAGTAAGTATATGTAAGTTTCTGTAGAAGTAAGTGTGGTGGTGTGTATATAACTGTATATGCAAGTAAATGGATTTTTGATTCTTTATTAGCATGAGTGACTATGTGTGTGAGTAACTCTATGGATGAGTGGCGTTGTGTAACAGGATGTATAGGTGTATGAATACATATGATGAGTGAGTACATGTATGAGTGACTGTAGAGGACTGTTGGTGAATGACTGTATGTGTATGTGGTTCTTAGAATTACTGAATAGGTTGTTGTAACTGATATTGATATGTTCATTATTTTGAACATTTTAGTTTCTATTTTTGAATGTGTGTTTCAATGGTTATATTAGGGGAAGAGGAGGTCTGCCACTCTATCACAAGGATGATGTCATCAGTGATGTCATCAGTGATGTCATTTGAGATGTCATCAGTGATGTCATGAGTGATGTTAGTGACCATGTCATGAGTGATGTAATATGTGACGTCATCAGTAGTGCATTGCGGGCGCGCGAGTTATAGTTAGCTGAACTAACTATAACAGGGGAATTTCAATGGTTTTTTACGAGTGAAATGTCCAGCTAACTATAACATGTGTGAAACCTTTGGTTTTTTCATTGAATTTCTAAGGTTTTTTAAATGCTAATTCCTAACTATAACGTGTGTGAAACCCATGTTTTTTTCAGTGAATTTGCAAGGTTTTTTAAATGCTAATTCCTAACTATAACGTGAGTGAAACCCATGGTTTTTTCAGTGAATTTGCAAGGTTTTTTAAATGCTAATTTTTTTTTTTTTCTTTTTTTTTTTACATATTTTTATTTTTATTTTCTATCCTTTTTTAAAGACTATGGTTAAATTTAAAAAATTCTACAATATGTTTTTTTTTACCATTTTTATAAAATAAACAGGTAAGATTTATTAGTATAACTTTTTTTTTTTTTTTCCTTTTTTTTTTTTACCGTGCGCGTACGGTAAGCGCACGTCTTGCTTTAATTACGTAAGATTTCTACGCTGTTCGCGTTTATTTACGCAATTTGCGTAGACGCACGTCACGCGCGTACAGCGCGTAAAGCGTACGCTGCACGCGCACGTTACGCGGAAGTGAAGGGGCGTGCCTGTTGTGCGCATGCGCGCGTGCGCGTGTCTTTTTTACGCGCATGCGTACTTTTGCCGTAAGCGCACCGTAAGCATACCGTAAGCGTACGGTAGGTCATGTGGTCAAGAAACAAGACTTTTGATTGGTTTATAGTACTTTCAGTTCTAGAACTCTCCTACACCACACCCATTCCCCTCATTTCTGCTTGTGATCCCTTAGGAGAAGGAGCTGGGTTGTCTTTGTGATACGATGGCAGAACAGCAGAGCCCTTCTGAGAGTGAGGCTAGCAGCACTACCTTGAGGCAGAGAACGAGGAAACAAAAGACCTCTTTCATATGGGAGTATTTTTCTTTTCCAGAGGGCCAGCAAAAGGTAAATGCACCCTTAGTGACTTGTAAGCGGTGTAAGCGTGTACTTTCAAGAGGGAATCCCAACAAGAAGTATTCCTTCGGGAATCACACCATGTTGAGACACCTTAAGGATGTACACAAAAGGACACATGCTCGACTTACTGAAGGTAACCCTTCAGTAAGTCAACCAAGCACATCCACAGCAGCTCAGCCTGGACCATCATCTGCAGTGCCGAGTCCATCTTCGGCAGGTCAGGTGAGCCCTTCATCTGTGGGGGAAGCATCTCCTTTTTCTCGTCCTCAGGAAATTAACCCTCGGTTTCTGAGGGTTGAAATACGGTGCACCACTTGTCATGATCTAATTTGTTATAGGGAGACCAGTATTTCCCTAGTGAACAACAGAATAGATCAGCACATTTGTCGTACCGTGTAATATTCCCATTCTTTCTTTCCTCTGTCCCTGCATGAACACAACGGCTCTTTTAAGAGCCAACCTTACCTTTCAACTTTTTTTTATATATTTTTTTAAACTTTCTTTTGATTTTTTTTTACCGTACGCGTACGGTACGCGTAATTATTTTTTTTTACAAAAAAAAACACTAAAAATCAATTATCACATTACAAGGTCCTTGAGAGACTACAATGAAAAACTGAAAATGTGATTGTGGAGAAGTGGAAAAAAGGGACCATGAAATTTTTGACTTACCATACCCACTCAAAACAATATTTATTCATTTAAATTTGTTTTAATTGCTTTAAAAATGGTTCTAGTTTTCGAAAATTTTCTATCTCAATCTGAAAAAAAAGAAAAAAGTATTAATATTTAATAAAACATTTTATAATACAGTACACATATTTACATATTTTTCAAAAAACATTTTTGCCTTTGTTTTGCTGTTTTCAGAATATATTGCATTTCACTATAAATTGTGAAAGCAATTGCATTCATCATTTAACAGCGAGCAAAAAAAAAATTAACAATCTCAAAGATTGTTTTAAAAAAGCCCACAATCTCTTTTTGCATAAACATAACTTATCAGAAATGCATAATATTCTTAAAAAATATCATCTAATATCAATACTTATTTCTTTAAAATACCGTCTGATATTTTTGTTTCAGAAGTATAATCACAAAAATATATCTCAAATAACACTCCAGCAAGGGCAACCAGCCTTAGTGATGCTGAATATATTTGCATTACTGACTGAAACCTCAAACCCCACTCGCTTGTGAATACTGTGCATGATTCCACAGGGTAAGCAGCTGGGTGTGTGCTAAGAGTCTGCTTCTGCACCAAAAAATGGCTCCCCCTTTCCATCTAATGCAACTGTGAAATCACCAGAGGAATACGCAATAAATCTCTGCCTGTAATTCCTATTTGCACACAGAGTCATGTTTTCACATTAGTCACAAAACGAAATGTCTTTGCCAATTTGAAAGCACACTTACTACTCGTTTTTTTGGCAAGTGATAAACACTTTTACAGACTGACACATTATGAATCCACTTTTCAGATTCTTAAAAAAGCACATGTCCAAACTGCTTTTTCAGACCAGCACCATGTGTAACCTGGGTGACTGCCTACACTCCAGCAAGGGCAACCAGCCTTAGTGATGCTGAATGTATTTGCATTACTGACTGAAACCTCAAACCCCACTCGCTTGTGAATACTGTGCATGATTCCACAGGGTAAGCAGCTGGGTGTGTGCTAAGAGTCTGCTTCTGCACCAAAAAATGGCTCCCCCTTTCCATCTAATGCAACTGTGAAATCACCAGAGCAATACGCAATAAATCTCTGCCTGTAATTCCTATTTGCACACAGAGTCATGTTTTCACATTAGTCACAAAACGAAATTTCTTTGCCAATTTGAAAGCACACTTACTACTCTTTTTTTTGGCAAGTGATAAACACTTTTACAGTCTGTCACATTTTGAATCCACTTTTCAGATTCTTAAAAAAGCACATGTCCAAACTGCTTTTTCAGACCAGCACCATGTGTAACCTGGGTGACTGCCTACACTCCAGCAAGGGCAACCAGCCTTAGTGATGCTGAATGTATTTGCATTACTGACTGAAACCTCAAACCCCACTCGCTTGTGAATACTGTGCATGATTCCACAGGGTAAGCAGCTGGGTGTGTGCTAAGAGTCTGCTTCTGCACCAAAAAATGGCTCCCCCTTTCCATCTAATGCAACTGTGAAATCACCAGAGCAATACGCAATAAATCTCTGCCTGTAATTCCTATTTGCACACAGAGTCATGTTTTCACATTAGTCACAAAACGAAATTTCTTTGCCAATTTGAAAGCACACTTACTACTCTTTTTTTTGGCAAGTGATAATCACTTTTTCAGACTGACACATTATGAATCCACTTTTCAGATTCTTAAAAAAGCACATGTCCAAACTGCTTTTTCAGACCAGCACCATGTGTAACCTGGGTGACTGCCTACACTCCAGCAAGGGCAACCAGCCTTAGTGATGCTGAATGTATTTGCATTACTGACTGAAACCTCAAACCCCACTCGCTTGTGAATACTGTGCATGATTCCACAGGGTAAGCAGCTGGGTGTGTGCTAAGAGTCTGCTTCTGCACCAAAAAATGGCTCCCCCTTTCCATCTAATGCAACTGTGAAATCACCAGAGCAATACGCAATAAATCTCTGCCTGTAATTCCTATTTGCACACAGAGTCATGTTTTCACATTAGTCACAAAACGAAATTTCTTTGCCAATTTGAAAGCACACTTACTACTCTTTTTTTTGGCAAGTGATAAACACTTTTACAGACTGACACATTATGAATCCACTTTTCAGATTCTTAAAAAAGCACATGTCCAAACTGCTTTTTCAGACCAGCACCATGTGTAACCTGGGTGACTGCCTACACTCCAGCAAGGGCAACCAGCCTTAGTGATGCTGAATGTATTTGCATTACTGACTGAAACCTCAAACCCCACTCGCTTGTGAATACTGTGCATGATTCCACAGGGTAAGCAGCTGGGTGTGTGCTAAGAGTCTGCTTCTGCACCAAAAAATGGCTCCCCCTTTCCATCTAATGCAACTGTGAAATCACCAGAGCAATACGCAATAAATCTCTGCCTGTAATTCCTATTTGCACACAGAGTCATGTTTTCACATTAGTCACAAAACGAAATTTCTTTGCCAATTTGAAAGCACACTTACTACTCTTTTTTTTGGCAAGTGATAAACACTTTTACAGTCTGTCACATTTTGAATCCACTTTTCAGATTCTTAAAAAAGCACATGTCCAAACTGCTTTTTCAGACCAGCACCATGTGTAACCTGGGTGACTGCCTACACTCCAGCAAGGGCAACCAGCCTTAGTGATGCTGAATGTATTTGCATTACTGACTGAAACCTCAAACCCCACTCGCTTGTGAATACTGTGCATGATTCCACAGGGTAAGCAGCTGGGTGTGTGCTAAGAGTCTGCTTCTGCACCAAAAAATGGCTCCCCCTTTCCATCTAATGCAACTGTGAAATCACCAGAGCAATACGCAATAAATCTCTGCCTGTAATTCCTATTTGCACACAGAGTCATGTTTTCACATTAGTCACAAAACGAAATTTCTTTGCCAATTTGAAAGCACACTTACTACTCTTTTTTTTGGCAAGTGATAAACACTTTTACAGCCTGTCACATTTTGAATCCACTTTTCAGATTCTTAAAAAAGCACATGTCCAAACTGCTTTTTCAGACCAGCACCATGTGTAACCTGGGTGACTGCCTACACTCCAGCAAGGGCAACCAGCCTTAGTGATGCTGAATATATTTGCATTACTGACTGAAACCTCAAACCCCACTCGCTTGTGAATACTGTGCATGATTCCACAGGGTAAGCAGCTGGGTGTGTGCTAAGAGTCTGCTTCTGCACCAAAAAATGGCTCCCCCTTTCCATCTAATGCAACTGTGAAATCACCAGAGCAATACGCAATAAATCTCTGCCTGTAATTCCTATTTGCACACAGAGTCATGTTTTCACATTAGTCACAAAACGAAATTTCTTTGCCAATTTGAAAGCACACTTACTACTCTTTTTTTTGGCAAGTGATAAACACTTTTACAGACTGACACATTATGAATCCACTTTTCAGATTCTTAAAAAAGCACATGTCCAAACTGCTTTTTCAGACCAGCACCATGTGTAACCTGGGTGACTGCCTACACTCCAGCAAGGGCAACCAGCCTTAGTGATGCTGAATGTATTTGCATTACTGACTGAAACCTCAAACCCCACTCGCTTGTGAATACTGTGCATGATTCCACAGGGTAAGCAGCTGGGTGTGTGCTAAGAGTCTGCTTCTGCACCAAAAAATGGCTCCCCCTTTCCATCTAATGCAACTTTGAAATCACCAGAGCAATACGCAATAAATCTCTGCCTGTAATTCCTATTTGCACACAGAGTCATGTTTTCACATTAGTCACAAAACGAAATTTCTTTGCCAATTTGAAAGCACACTTACTACTCTTTTTTTTGGCAAGTGATAAACACTTTTACAGACTGACACATTATGAATCCACTTTTCAGATTCTTAAAAAAGCACATGTCCAAACTGCTTTTTCAGACCAGCACCATGTGTAACCTGGGTGACTGCCTACACTCCAGCAAGGGCAACCAGCCTTAGTGATGCTGAATGTATTTGCATTACTGAGTCCAACCTCAAACCCTTAAAGTATTCTTTATTTTTACCAGTACACCTTAATTTATCGTGAAAACATAGTCCATATTATTTTACATGATCCTCACATTTAAATTTCTCCCAAAACAGAAAATAATAAACACAACTTCAACAAAAGGAATTCCATTTCTATTATTCATTTCTTAATTTACCATATACATCCCCTCTCAAACTCTAAACTCACCTTTAAAATTAGTTAGCTGTGAAAGAAATGTGGCACTCAAACAGCAGATTATCAGAGCCAGGATCTCTGTTCTTTACACCTCTCTCCTCTCAGCAGAACCAGATAATGGCAAACTTTCCCTCTCTTTTTCCACACATATACATGTTAATTTCAAATCTCAGTGCTTCCCCCTTTTTTTCAAATGTAATCACACATTTCTATTGGTTGAAAACCAACCCTTTTCCAAAAGTACCCTTCCCCCAACTTGACTTCTGCCTAGTACCCTTCCCCCAACTTGACTTCTGCCTGCTACCATAGCAACAGCTCATGGAACACTGCTGTGTGGAGTTAGGTCAGAAGTTCACCAAACAATGTTTCAATTCCACAGAGCAAGAGTGCTTGACTTTTCAAACCTTACAGCAAATCCATAGTACTGTTCTTTGGTAACACATTTTTCTGTACCAATACAAAACATGCTTCTATTAATTTACACATACAGCCTAGTTTTTATTCTAGAATGGTATGAAACAGCCAATCAGTTCTTTTTTTTTATGAAAAAAATATGTATGCCTCCATTTCCAAACTGTCTTTCATTTCTTTTTACCATTCTACTGAATTACACCTCCTGAGTGCATCCAGTTCTCCTTTGAAGATGTTCACAGTGTGGATTGTAGGGCACAGCTATTTCTTCTGGAGTGAAAAGTATGCAGAGAAAACAGATATGGTGAGAGACCTTGCTTTGCCAAATGTAGACATTAAATGGATTGGTCAGAGAGGGTTAAAGTGGCACCAGTTGATGCCATTGGTGAAATCCTTCATGCAAATCCAACACCCTGACCTCATAATAGTGCACTGTGGTGGCAATGACCTAGGCACTTTGACTGGGGTAGGTCTGGAAATGCTTATTAAGGACACCTTTGCACAACTGTTTTCACTTTTCCCTAAAACTGCCTTTGTGTTTTCTAACATATGCCAAAGGCAAAAATGGAACTGGTCCAATCATTTCTGTCCGCAGATTGACAAAGCAAGAAAGCACGTTAACAAATCTGTTTCTGCTTTCCTCCGTGACTATGGTATGGGTTCCATTTACCACAACAACTTGCGTTACGACATGCAAGACATTTATAGAGGAGATGGTGTGCACTTCAATGATGAAGGGAACAGAGTCTTCCTCTTGAACCTTAGACTCTGCATCGGTACTTACTTGTAGGTACCACTAAAAAATCACTTCATAAACACAACGGCTCTTTTTAGAGCCCCCTAATATCTAAACTCTTAAATCTGCATTTCATTTCATTTTTTTTATTTTTTTTCTACCGTACGCGTACGGTAAGCTTACCGTACGCGTACCCCGCGTTTTTTTTTAAATCAATAAATGTTTTCTTTGTACTTTTCTGTCCTTCTTTGACCCCCTTACAAATGTTAGGGGGTCTGTAACTCTCCTCCTTGCCCCCTTTTCAAGATATCACTCTTTTTTTCCTGAGTGAAACACACGAAATGGCGGCCGCCGCTTCCTGGTTTCGACCGATTCGAATGTTTACTAAGATCTAAGAGCCAATCAGAATCGCGCTCGCGCACGCCACCGTACGCGTACGGTAAGCGTACTGTAAGCGCACCGTAAGCTGGCTCAGATATATATATTGATTTAAAGGCTATTTTCTCAGAATCTACTGAACAGATTTACACCAAACCTACAAAAGGCACTTCCTTGACCTGAGGACTACCTCTCTGCCAAATTTCTAGTAATTCTGTTCAGCCGTTCGGGCTGTAGCTGTGTCTAAAGGTCCTATGGAAAAATGCATGGGAAAAACGCGTTTTGGGACCCCCCTTTTATCTCAGCCCCCGCTTGACGAATCCCCCCGAGACTTTCAGGGTAGGAGCGGAGCGTAGCGCCCCACCTATTTTGAAAAATTTGCGAGGATTCGTCGACCGGCGCAAAAGTTATTCAAAATAGAATGTTGCGGATTTCCTATGGAAACGTGGTCCTAACTATAACTACCTACTGGCGACCGCCAGTAGGTAATATATATATATATTCACTGAAAAAACCATAGGTTTCACACATGTTATAGTTAGTGGAAATTTTACTGATAAAAAACCAATGAAATTCCACCGTTATAGTTAGTGCAGGCAACTATAACTCACGCGACCGCAATCCTCTGCTGATGCTAATACTGTATTTAGACACTTATTTGCCCATGTCTTCTTCCATACATTTTTAGCTATACATATATTACAAATATTTTTTTTTCATAAAGACACATATGTCATCAGCAGAAGATTGCGGTCGCGTGAGTTATAGTTGCCTGCACTAACTATAACGGGGGAATTTCATTGGTTTTTTATCAGTAAAATTTCCACTAACTATAACATGTGTGAAACCTATGGTTTTTTCAGTGAATTTGCAAGGTTTTTTAAATGCTAATTCCTAACTATAACGTGTGTGAAACCTATGGTTTTTTCAGTGAATTTGTACGGTTTTTTAAATGCTAAGTTACTTTACGCCATTCGTGGCGTGCGCACCCACTTAACGCAGTTCGTTCCGTGCGCGCACGGTGGGCACGCGGTGCGATGACAAAGCAAGAAAGCACGTCAACAAATCTGTTTCTGCTTTCCTCCGTGACTATGGTATGGGTGCCATTTACCACAACAACTTGCTTTATGACATTCAAGACATTTATAGAGGAGATGGTGTGCACTTCAATGATGAAGGGAACAGAGTCTTCCTCTTGAACCTTAGACTCTGCATCGGTACTTACTTGTAGGTACCACTAAAAAATCATTTCATAAACACAACGGCTCTTTTTAATATCTAAACACTTAAATCTGATTTTCATTTTTTTTTTTTTTTTTTTTCTACCGTACGCTTACCGTAAGCTTACCGTACGCGTACCCCGTGATTTTTTTTAAAATCAATAAATGTTTTTTTTGTACTTTTCTGTCCTTCTTTGACCCCCTTACAAATGTTAGGGGGTCTGTAACTCTCCTCATTGCCCCCTTTCCTTGTTTTCACTCTTTTTTTTCAGAGTGAAATACACAAAATGGCGGCCGCCGCTTCCTGGTTTCGGCCGATTCGAATGTTTACTAAGATCTAAGAGCCAATCAGAATCGCGCTCGCGCACGCCACCGTACGCTTACCGTAAGCGTACGGTAAGCGTACCGTAAGCGGGCTCAGATATATATATTGATTTAAAGGCTATTTTCTCAGAATCTACTGAACAGATTTACACCAAACCTACAAAAGGCACTTCCTTGACCTAGGGACTACCTCTGTGCCAAATTTTGAGTAATTCTGTTCAGCCGTTCGGGCTGTAGCTCGTTCTAAAGGTCCTATGGAAAAATGCATGGGAAAAACGCATTTTGGGACCCCCCTTTTATCTCAGCCCCCGCTTGACGGATCCCCCCGAGACTTTCAGGGTAGGAGCGGAGCGTAGCGCCCCACCTATTTTGAGAAATTCGCGAGGATTCATCGACCGGCGCCAAAGTTATTCAAAATAGAATGTTGAGGTTTTCCTATGGAAACGTGGTCCTAACTATAACTACCTACTGGCGACCGCCAGTAGGTAATATATATATACATACACACACACATACATTTAGTTTCCCCTCTCAGGTGGGTACAGAGGCACACAAGGGCATCTCCCATTCAATTCGACAGCACAGATAGCCCAGCTGTGACTTTCTTGGGGTTATCGCCTGGCACCTTCACATGGTGCTATTGTGTGGGGTTCTAACTTTGCTCTAACCATTTTTACCTGTTTTAATATCTGCTCGGGATGATGCTGCAGCGGAAAACAAGGGCTTTTTAACTCCGATGTGTTTTATCTGTCTCACTCTGATAATAGAATACATCTTGTTGGGGTGACTGTGTGGGGGATAATCTATTTCTGGTCTCCTTTATGTATGTCACGCAGCACATGATTGCAGGCCTTGCCAGATCCTTCATTTGCCTCCTGCTCTAGCTCGTATAGTATGTAGCCTACTTGATGGTGGGCGGTTCCTCACTGTGTGCCCCACTGAGTGATATACTCTATACCGCTTTATTGCTCCAGTTCAGGTGAATGACTCAACGAGCTGTAGAGTTTAGACTTCTTCTCTGTATTCGCGAATAGTCATGAGCATGTTTTCACCACACTGATGCACAAATTCTAGGCAGCATTCCATATGATCCATTTTGCCCTTGTACAGGGGCTGAGAAAAGCTCATTGCTGCCATATTTTACGCATGACTAGGGTCCATGTGGGACAATGATTAACAACTTTTAACCTTGCACTACGAATCTCTGAACAAAGATACTCAGGGTCCACTTATCTATAACTCTCATCAGACTTGCCCTTTGCTGTCAAACAGTTGTGTCAAATGAGGTTCTTTTTCCTCACTATGAGCGTATCGATCCTAACTTACAGGTGGAATACAGATCCGGTTTTTCCATTATTAATGTTCATGTCCTTGGGGTATTTATATGGTCTACAAATGAGTCACCTGCTTCACCTTCTTTGATCCCTTGACAAATTGATTTGTACATGTCCTTCCATTGTTATAAGACTTGATGACACCATGCATTTTGTGCCAAGGTAAAGTTGAGTCATGATATCTGACGTCTGCAGGTAAGCACTTTGAATCTCAAAGTTCAGTAAACAACAGTGGTAAAAAATCATATGAATGTCAAAATGTTCTTAGTAAAGGCTTAAAAAAATCTTGACCCGCCCTTTGGGGCTTCTTGGATGCTAAATTCAACCTACCTTCTGTATTTTTTCCTTTAATTTGGTATTTTGCAGCTGAATATGAAAGGAGAACGGGAGCTATTTGTTTATAGTGTTCACTCTATCCTATACACCTAATGGTTATGTAGAAAAATAAACATTAGGTTAAAAGTAGTAGTTCATCATTATTTTATTTTTTTAATTTTTATATGTGAGGGATACAGTTTTATGTATAATTCACATTCTCATCATTGTCAGATGCAAAAAACAATAGCAGTCCTATAAATCTGGTTACTAGTATTCATATAAACCAGCATAAAAAACTCTACCTTCAAAAGTGTCATCATCATCAAAATACTTTATTTTCGATCGCAAGGATCTTAAAAAGTGCAAAGTGCCATACAATGTAAAAATAATGCGAACAATAAAAAAAGTATAAAAAATACAGAATACAGCTTAGATAAAAGCAATGCAGAGTTAAAAGCAATAAAAATAGCCCCATACAAGGATTTAGGAAACTATGTAATACATTCGGAACGTTTGATCCATAATGCTCGCCAGAATCTGGCCAGACCAAATACCACCACCCTACGCGTGTCAGTGCATAGGATTCTCATGACCTCCAAGTAATGTCCAGGTCCTACCAATCTACATAATGGCACAATCCACTTTTCCCGCAGATCTTATAATAGGGGTAGAAGAATAGCAGGTGGCCAATTGACTGTGGAGGCATTACTACACCACTTTTTACAAAACTCTCTGGTTGGTTAAGTTTTAAAACGGTATTGAATGAATAATTTCCGTGCCAGAGGAGGTGCAATTTCATCAATGGATTCCTCGTAAAAAGGGGCAAATTTAATTTTAATAAAATCTTGGGTCAGAGTGCACACCCGTTTGGCCGCCTCCTTCTCCATAATCGTATCCCAGTATTTATTTATAAGACTACATTTTGGAATAAGGGCCAGGATTTCTGGGGTGGACCAGTATCCCTCCATCCCAATGCTCTTCAATAAATTCTTCAAGTAGATAAACCATGGGACAGAATTCACCTGGGATCGCTTTAGGAGGTCTATCGTCTCTGCTCAATATGGAGTAAGCTTGTTTAGCAACCACAGCCGGTGCCAAAACATTAACTGTTTATAACCCATCTTGTGCAGTAGCGTTTTTTGACCCAAATCTAAAAACATGGGGTCAGGGGAGTACTAATGGGAAGGCTTAGCATTGATCGAATAAACCTGTTTTCTACCGAGGTAAGGGCGTTTGTATTTTCAATGCCCCACAATTCGGCTCCATAGAGAGTTCCTCCCAGTATTTTGGTGTTATAAATTTCTAGTGCTGGGGCCACTCGCTAGACACTGTTTTTCTTTGATGTATCTTGCCTAGGTTGGCGGTTTGTTGGATTAATGATAATTGAGTTCAGGATAGATAAATACCCAAGTAGTCGAATGCAAAGACTTGTTCAAGGAGGGTAACTCCTGCATACATTTGCCTTTTGGGTTGCTCAGTGTTTCCCTTCGAACAGAACATATATTTAGTTTTTGCCTCTTTTAGAACCAGGCCATGGTCCGTACAAAAGTCAGTATAATTATTCAACAATTTTGCAGACCAAGGGCGGATTTAGAGATTAATACATTTTCATCCACGAAGAGTAGGGCTGGTACTCTTCGCTTCCCCACCTTTGGGACGTCACACCCATCCTTGGCTAAGTATTCAATCACGCCATTTATAAAAAGAGAAAATAGCTTGGTTGCTAGAACACACCCTTGCCTCACTCCACGGTTAACAGGGAATTGCTCAGTGAGCTGATTGTTATCCCTCACCTAACATGTGCCGTGTTTGAGGAGTGCAACCAAATTAAAATTTCTAATAAATTGAGTAGCAACCCTATTTCAGTCAACACTCTCCACAGTTTTACTTGCGGGACCAAATCAAATGCAGTGCATAGGTCCACAAAAGCTATATATTGTTTACACCCCTCTAATGCTAACCTCCCTCCAGTAGATACAAAAGAAGCGGAAGACCTGATCCAACATGCTGATGTTTTCATGAAAGCCTGCCTGTAGATCACTCAAGATATGGTGCTCAGAAATCCATCCCTGTACTCGTTGCTGCACCTGCTTGCAGAAGATTTTCTGCAATGAGTCAATTAAGCTTATAGATATAGCTGGCCGGGTTTGCTCTATTACCCTTTTTAAAGATTGGGACAGTCTCCGCTATGTTCCATGAGGGAGGAATGTCCATGCCATCTGAGATTGCATTTGTAATCATGTTGATAAAGAGGACCCAGGTAGTTAAATCCTCTTTATACAAATCAATTGGAATTCGATCAGGGCCAGGAGCTCTGGCTGCAATGCTAAAACAGATTGTCACCAGGTTCTCCACAACTTCGTCCTGATTTTTCCCCCAATCTCATGGTGGTGCCTCCGACTCACAGTCACCTTGTGTGTGAAGCCCTCCAAAGTGGGTCACCCATTCTGTGGGTTGAAGTGTATACTCTAATTTCGGTTCCCTACCATTAAGCCAGTAGGCCGCTTGTTTCCAAAAGGACTTAGGGCCATATTATCAAGGAACGGCGATAACATTATCGCCGCTAGAAGCCCAGGTTCACACCAGAACCTGGGCTTCTATGGGAATTCACAAGGGTATATTATCAAGCCCATTATCGCCGCTTTAGCGGCAGTTTCCTGCCGCTAAAGCAGCGATAACATTATCGCCGTTTCTTGATAATATGGCCCTTAGTGTCCTTAGCTAGGGATGCCTTTTGAAGGGAACACCAGAGAGAGTTTTCCCATCTCTTTCTAGTTGACTCTAAAGCTTTCTTATAGTTTCTTCTGCGTATCACTAGATCTTGGTGAGATTTAGATTTTGCTGCCTGTACACGGTCATCCTTGGCTTTCCTACAATTCTGGTCATACCATACTACCTGGGTCTGTCTGTGTTCCTGTTTCTGCTCCCTGCAAGGTTTAGCCAGTAGATTCCTAATTCGGTTAAAAGTAGTTTTGTGACTAGTGGGCAGCTTCCTAATTAACATATCTTTTGGGCATTTGGACAGTTCTTGCACATTCTGGTGTACTATACATTTCACTGATTCAAGGGCCTTGGGGTGCTTCTGCATCCAATCCCATCTAATTGTTCCTATATTATTTGTAATGGAGATTACTCCCAGGTCCTTCTTACCCCGGCTCCCTTTTTCTGAAGTATTATCTCTCAGATTCATTAAAGACAGGGTCAATGCATTGTGATCACTATCTAGACGCTTGACCACTACCATATCATGAACTAGGGGCCATAGACTAAGTGCAACCAGACAGTAATTAATCCTACTGGAATGGCCCGGTCTGTTATAGGTTAGCTCTCCTTTTTGGTCTGATTTTTTTCTCCCATTAGTGGCTCACAGGTCATGTTGTAACGAGAGGGCCAGCACCTGACTACCTCTCTTAGTCCACCTAACTGGGGGAAGATCTAGCTGAGAAACCTGCCAAACCTTATCCCATTCCTCGGTCAGGTCTCTAGGGGTCATTGCAAAGGGTTCAAATGTACAATTTAGGTCCCCTGCTACCAGGACTCTCACGTCATCGATGGATTCAGATAGCACATGGTCCAAGAGTTTATTAGTATGAGTGTCTTCGGAGCTCTGGTTAACTCTCTTATAAATATTATAGATCCTGATTTTTTGATCACCAAGGATAATTAGATCTATAACTAAAATATCAGGAGAATCTATGTGAACCAGTTTTATTTTTAGACCAAGAGTGTTTCTGACCCAAATTGCCAGGCCTCTTGATGGCCTCCCCCTCTCTTTCCTAGTGGCATTCTAAAAGTTTAGCAATCCCTGCCACATTCCAAACCAGAATTTTAATTGACTTGGGTCAATATTTGGAGTAATACAGTTGATATTGCTCCATGCGGTTTCCTCTAGCGCTCGCTACATTTAAGGAACCGCTAGCCCCTTCTCCTTCACCCACATTCCAGTGCACACTACTCTCCTCCACAATGGCAAGAGTACCATATTACAGTATTAAATACAAAAGAGAGGTGCATTCCAGCAGGATACCCTCACAAGTGGCACCTAGTGTTTAACAAATCCATTAATTGATTGATTCAAAGACTCTTAAAAAGAAATTTCCATATCGCAAATGTTGCATAAAGTGCATGATTTATACAAACCAGTAGCCACAGCGACCCAACTAAATGCACTTCGGCTTGGTATAGTAAAGTACCAATAAAGCGTATGGTTGCTTATCAAACTGCGATGTTGTCAAACATCTGTGCCACATAGACATCTAGCCAGTAGTCTCCTACATGGCCATATATGAGAGCATATGAGAACATATCCAATTTCCTAATCTACGGGAAAGATACCCCCATATTTTTCTCTAACATGCCATTTTATCATTCTGAATATGGTACCAAAGCTCCTTTTCACTGACTATCTTTAACCTATTGGACCATTCCATAGCCGTGGGACTAATTGGAGATAGCCAATGTTTAGTAATAATCGATCGAGATATCACCATCTGGATAAAAATAAATTATGCACCTTCTCTTCCGCACAAAAGATCTGCTTCAATGCAAAAAAGTGCAAAAAGTGGGGTGATGGTGTGACCTGTTGACCTACTGTAAGCACAATCTGGGCCGAAATCTGTGTCCGTTAGTCTTTCAAAACCATGACCAAAAAACAGTTCCCTAGTTGATCACATCTGGCGCATTTCCCACTAATTGCCCGAAACATTTTATAAAGTCAAACAGGTGTGTAGTATAGCATCCAACCATTGTAAAACACCACTGTAGGAGAGTAGGGTCTGCTATCCTATGGTCACCCCAAATTTTTGCTTTTTGCTTCACTGGTTTTTGACATATTGAGGCTATGGGCCTGCTAATCAGACCCCCAGCCTGCTGTTCTCTCTAACTAAATTGACACTATGCACCCTAGGTGCATAACCAATTGGAATTGGATCACCCTGTGAGCCCCTGTACCAGTGTACACTAGGTACCCAGGGCATTGGTGTATCTAAGGCCTGCCAGGGGCTGAAGCATGTATTATGCCACCCCAGGCTTGGCCTAACAAATTTGACACAACTGGCTGATCACTCAGCTGGGGTAAGTTGGTGTAACCACCTCTTACTTAGGTGTAGTATACCTATACCTAACCTTAAATGGGACACCTGGTAACCTATAAGTCACTCCTATGGCAGGCCTTAACAATCCTGAAGGCAGAGTGCTTGGTTCCATGTGAGATGGCGCTCTGGCATGAGCTGAGCCTGTCTGCAGTGGCCGGAACAACTTCCTTCCACCGTTTCCAGATATCGTCATACCATATACTCTTAAGTGCATTATGAACCTCGCGGTTAAATGCTATCTTTGGTTTGGCTTTATCAAAACATGTCGAGTAAGGTGTCATACGAATTGGAATACTAACCCCTCGCCAATTCTGGCGACGGGGTTAGCATTCCACCCTTCTAGAGGGACACGACATGTACAGTACCTGAAACCCGGGTCAAATCAGACATAGCCTCAGCTCCACAAAATGGATGCTGCCACCACAGACACAAGTCTGCCCTCCTGCTGCTGGGAGTCCTTCCAGCTTGGGAGACGTGGACAAAGGGTTTCCTGCCAGGGGAGGTGCGAGCACCACCCCAGACAGGATTTTGTGTATTGGTCAGGTAGGGCTTGAAAGGAATCAGACATGCCTGAGGCTCACAAGGAGCCTCGGTGCATATGCCAGTTCAAACCGGTCCTGGGGCACACCAGCCCCGGACCTGGGGTGAGCTGGACAAAGGATTGGGGGTGTAACCACCCCCCTTCCTGGTCCCACCCTTAGGGAGGGACCTAGCAGGTAGTCCGGCCCCTAGAATCCTCTTAAAGGTAGGAGCTGTGTCATGAGACTTCAGACTTCCTGGAATCAACTTACTACAAAGAAGAAGACGGGAACTTCGATGCTCTGCTGCACAGAGGACTGAAGGAAATCTCCCCTATGGTCAGGGAGTGACCATCTTGCTAACGCAAGCACCAACCAGCTATCCAACATCTGCTTTGCCGCCGCCTCCAGCCGGAGCCCGAGCCCAGAGCCCGACAAGACCTGGACCTCCAGACCTCTCACCGCCCGATCCACAGTCCCTGCAAAGAAGGAACCCGTGGAGGCACCGAGACACGTGGAGCCAGCCATCTTGGAAGACCGACGACAAGCTGCAAGCGCAACAACAGAGGCTCCCTCCAAGTTGTGCTTTGGGTCCTGAGAAGCCCAACCACCAAGCAGCATCTGCACCAAAGGTGAGCCCTCCAGCATCTCCACGATCTGCGTGGGGCTCCTCTGCACTTTGCATCTCGACGCGCCTGCCCGGTCCCTGGCCCGTTGGCTAGTGGCCATTTTGGCTATGAACTTTGAAATCAACAATGCTGGTCTGGTTGCTCCAGACTGGCCCTAGCTGCTCTCCAAAAGAGCAGCCCCTCTGACCTTGCTGGTAAGAACAATCAGCTTTCCTCTCTTTCCACAACTATTGCATTTGCCAAGGCTTGTTTGCTTCTTTCGAGTCGCCAACACCGCCGACAGTGAGAACCTGCGTGGGACAGCTTGTGAACCGACTCCTGGATGTCGTCGACCGTCAGGGACCACGTGGCTGCGGAGACAAGCTACCCCTCATCACCTGTTTGCACCCGACATCGCCTGGTACCTACCTGGTGCCACGCCGGTCACTGGCTAGTGACTGTGAACACTGTCCCCTCTGCTTTCAGGTCTTCTACAACTCCGATCCACTCTTGGATCCACCGCATCTCTTCTGGACCGACCGCCTGCAGCATCTTTGTCATCAGGCTCCATTGAATCGATAGAAGAAACCCCGACGCACTTCGAGACCTATGCACCCGCTTCCTGTGGGTAAGGTAAAACTGGCACTCCAGTGCCCAAGTGTAGAGAAACATCTCTAGTGTCTGTGTTTTGAATCTTAAGATCGTAGTCCATCCAGAAGACCCTTTCTGCAGTAACTTTTAAACTTTTACGCACCCATTGAAAACCTATGGGAGCACGCGTGTAACTTTCCTCACTGCACACGCGACCCGTGGACCTCCTGGGCACTAACTGAAGTTAGCTCCTTGTAGGCCCAGCGATTCTAGAGGCCCTAGGCCTTTTCCCTTTCCTGTTCGTGGTACTTATACCACTATTTTAGTATATTGTTTGAGTGGCCACCAGGGCCCATCCATATAAAGTGCAACTTCTGTATATTATAACGTTGTCTTGTTTAACGATTTGTGCTCCTGTGCTCATAAAGAGTCTAGGGGATACTTTGAGAAATAAATACATATATATTTTGAATATATATCTGTGTGGTGTCCTTTCATTGGTATAAAGGGGGGTTACATATGGTAAAACAGCTTGCTTAACACGCTTTAACGAGTTTAGCCTCAAAGACTGCTTAGCCTACGCTACCACTTGGGCAGCTAGTCCGAAAAGGTTGACTTACAACCACACCATAAGGGTTGCTTGGCATGGTACAAGGTGGTCACTTTAACTAGTGAACAGCATATACCAGGCCAACTTCTCACATTGGTGAGCAGCGGTTGGATTTGAGCTTGCTGTGTTTTACCTCTGTAATCTCTTTGTTACCAATTGAAAGATCACACAGGTACCTGTAGGTACATATAAAACAAGATAGGTATACTTAAGTTCTACTGAACTTAGTTGTTGTAGAGCAAAGGGAGTAGCACACCCTGACTACAACTACTAGATAGGTTTAGTAGGAAAACCCAAGTGTAGGTAGATTGCAACACATCCACCCACACTTAAGAGCAATGGCTGGGGCAGAGGGGTCCAATGTACCCATCTCTGTTGAGAGTGACCCCCAGAGGGCACCATCCATCTTTGCTACCCTAAACCAAAATGAGCTCAGGCAGTTGGCAAATATCAGGGGCCTTAAACAGCCCAAGAACCCTACCTCTGCTGAACTCAGAGAGCTTTTACAAGCTGATGAAGATGAGAAAGCTCTCAAGAAAGCCTCCCAGTTAGGCCCCTTAGGGACTGGAACAGGAGGCCCCCCTTCTGAAGATGCTACTGAGGTACCCCTTTCCAATAGTCACCCCTTAGATGAGAATCATACTACAGAGGATGAAATGGATAAGGGTACTGATACTGAAGGTAGTGGGGATGAAGGGAGAACTAGCCCAGTGCCAAGTGTTATACGTGGCCCAGCTAACCTAAGGCTACTGGGGACTGACAATGGGATCACCCCATTGGATCTCCCCAGTGGACATAACCAGGGGCTTGGGAGGCAGAGGAATCACTCAGGTGAGTCTAATGCTTCTCATGCCTCTAGAGGCTCTCAAGGTCACTCCAGAAGAAGGATGACCACCCCTCAGAGGAGGGAACATGAGGCCAGAATGCAGGAAGCTCAGCTGAGAATCAGGAGACAAGAGCTAGAAGTAGCTCTGATGGAAGAGAAACTGAGTAAGGCTAGGCAACCTAGAGAGAGTTGGTCTATACCCACTGGTGGCAGCATTGTCCCTAAGGACAAATATAGGGTCTTTGACAATAGGAACCTGTCCAAGGTTGTGCCCCCCTACAAAAGTGGGGATGACATCCACAAATGGATGACTGCTCTTGAGAGAGCCTGCAAAGTGCAGCAGGTTCCTGAAGACCAGTGGGCAGCAATCTTATGGCTCTCCTTTGAAGGAAGAGGCAGAGATAGACTCCCCACTGTTAGAGAGGAGGATGTCAGAAACTACAGAGCCCTGAAGAGTGTCCTAGTTGATGGGTTAGGCTTAACCACTGAACAGTACAGGTTAGTGTTCAGAGACACCCAGAAGACACAGACTCAGGACTGGTCTGAATACACTGAATGTGCCACTAAGGCTTTGGAGGGTTGGTTGCTGGGAAGTAAGGTATCCGATTATACAGGATTGTACAATTTGATGATGAGAGAACAGATTTTAAATAACTGTCAGAACCAGCAACTGCATCAGCACTTGGTTGACTCAGATCTGACCTCTCCCCAAGAATTGGGAAAGAAGGCAGACAAATGGGTCAGAACCAGGGTTAAGCAAAAGAACCAGAACCAGGGCCAAGGGGGTGATCAGAAGAAAACAGACCAAAAGGGTGGAGATCAGAAATCTAAAGAACAGAAGTCTTCAACAGGGCCCCAAACTAGTACTAACGAGGGTGGGTCCCAGCCTAAAGGGAAGAAGAAAGAAGGTCCAAAGAAACCCTGGTGCAAATCTTGCAAGAATACAACTCACTGGACTAGTGATTGTAAGAAGGGTGGAGCCCCCAACACTGTTGCCCCTAAGGCACCTGCTCCCAGTACTACTGTTAGCAGTGTTGGTCCCCAGACAAAGGGTGTAGTGGGAATCACTATGGGAACTGAAGGAGATTCTGACTTAGACAGAACCCTGACACAGGCAGTCTTGATCTGTGATGGGGACATGGATTTGTCCCTGTCTGTGAGCCCCAGTAACCTGGGCAAGTACAGACAGACTCCTTTAATAAATGCAAAAGTGGCTCAAACCTACAGGGACACATGTGCCAGTGTCACTATGGTGACACCAGGCTTTGTGGACCCTGGACAGTACATACCAGGTGAGAATTACCTGGTGACCAATGCCAGCAATGCCACTACTTCACATAGTGTGGCAGTTGTTAACTTCTCATGGGGAGGGGTAACTGGCCTCAAAAGGGTTGTGGTTAGTGCAGACCTCCCAGTAGAATGTTTGTTGGGCAATGGCCTAGAGAGTTCTCTATGGTCAGAAATGGAGTACAGGACACATGCAGAGATGTTAGGTATATCACCACATGTCCTTGCTGTGACCAGGTCACAGGCCAAAAAGTGCCTTACTAAACCACAGGTCTTGGATCCTGGAACAATGGACCAAGCACCTACCAAGAAGAAGAACAGGAGGGTTAAGGCTGTGCCTTCCTCCCTACCTCAAAGTGATGATCAGCCTTCCCAGGAAGATGATCTAGAGAACCCTGAAGGAACTGTCCCTGAAGAGCTTGAACCTGATCAGGTTGAGTTTCTGGGGACAGGGGGACCTTCCAGGGCTGACTTGGGACAGGCTCAGTTATCCTGTCCATCTCTTGAACCCCTCAGACAGCTGGCTGCTGCTGAGGCTGCTGGGAGAGCTCAAGGTACCCATAAAGTGTATTGGGATGATGGGCTCCTTTATTCAGAGGCTAGAGACCCAAAACCTGGTGCAACCAGGAGGTTGGTTATACCTCTGCAATTTAGGGGCTTCCTTCTTACCTTGGCCCATGAAATTCCTCTAGCAGGACACTTAGGCCAGAACAAGACTTGGGACAGGCTTGTCCCTCACTTTCACTGGCCTCACATGAATGAAGATACCAAGGAGTTTTGTCGCTCCTGTGTAACCTGCCAAGCCAGTGGCAAATCAGGTGGCACAACAAAGGCCCCCCTAATACCACTACCTGTGGTGGGGGTCCCCTTTGAAAGAGTGGGAATAGATATAGTGGGTCCCATGGATCCTCCCACTGCATCTGGGCACAGATTTATACTGGTGGTAGTGGATCATGCCACCAGGTATCCAGAGGCAATTCCCCTTAGGACCACTACAGCTCCTGTTGTGGCCAGGGCCCTGCTAGGAGTATTCTCCAGAGTGGGGTTTCCTAAGGAGGTGGTTTCTGACAGAGGTACCAACTTCATGTCAGGATACTTGACAGCTATGTGGAAGGAATGTAGTGTCAACTACAAGTTCACCACTCCTTATCACCCACAATGCAATGGGCTTGTTGAGAGATTCAACAAGACCCTAAAGGGTATGATCAAAGGATTACCTGAAAAGCTTAGGCGAAGATGGGACATCCTTCTACCCTGCCTTCTGTTTGCTTACAGAGGGCTCCCACAAAAAGGAGTTGGCTACAGCCCCTTTGAATTGTTGTTTGGGCGCCCTGTAAGAGGCCCACTGTGTTTAGTGAAGGAAGGATGGGAGTTACCTCTCAAAAAACCTAAACAAGACATAGTGGACTATGCACTTGGTCTCCGCACCAGGATGGCTGAGTATATGGAGAAGGCATCCAAAAACCTTTAGGCAAGCCAGGCCTTACAGAAAGCTTGGCATGACCAAAAGGCTGTCTTGGTTGAGTTTCAGCCAGGACAGAAGGTATGGGTGTTGGAGCCAGTGGCCCCAGCAGCACTCCAAGACAAATGGTCTGGACCCCATACAATCCTGGAAAAGAAGGGAGAGGTTACCTACTTGGTGGACCTAGGAACTCCCAGGAGTCCCCACAGGGTACTCCATGTTAACAGGTTAAAGGCATATGTTGACAGGGCAGACATGGGCTTGCTCATGGCTACAGATGAGGGACAGGAGGAAGAGAGTGACCCTCTCCCAGACTTGTTGTCTCAGAACCCTGAAGATGGCTCAGTTGAAGGAGTGACCCTTGGAGGCAACCTCACTGATCATCAGCAGATTGAATGTAGACAGGTTCTACAATCATTTCAACATATGTTCTCACTGATACCTAGTCAAACTGACTGGTGTACCCATGTGGTGGATACTGGTGACAGTCTGCCTGTGAAGAACAAACTTTACAGACAACCTGACCATGTCAGGGACTGTATAAAGGCTGAGGTACACAAAATGCTGGAACTGGGTGTCATTGAGCCCTCAGAGAGCCCCTGGGCTAGCCCAGTGGTTCTGGTCCCCAAGCCTCACACCAAAGATGGCAAGAGAGAGATGAGGTTCTGTGTGGATTACAGAGGACTCAATGATGTCACTAGGACAGATGCACATCCTATTCTGAGGGCAGATGAGCTCATAGATAAACTGGCTTCTGCTAAGTTTTTGAGCACATTTGATTTGACAGCTGGCTATTGGCAAATCAGGTTAGCTGAGGAGTCCAAGGCCAAAACAGCATTCTCAACCCCAGGTGGGCATTATCAATTTTTGGTGATGCCCTTTGGTCTGAAGAATGCACCTGCCACCTTCCAAAGGTTGGTGAATCAAGTCCTTACTGGGTTGGATGACTTTTGTGCAGCATATCTTGATGACATTGCTGTCTTTAGCTCCACCTGGGAGGATCACCTCATCCACCTGAAGAAGGTACTTGAGGCTCTGCAAAAGGCAGGCCTCACTATCAAGGCTACTAAGTGCCAGATAGGGCAGAGTAAGGTTGTGTATTTGGGCCACCTTGTAGGTGGAGGCCAAGTTCAACCACTGGAGAGTAAGATACAATCCATCAAGGACTGGTCCCCTCCAACCACCCAGACTCAAGTTCGAGCTTTCTTGGGCTTGACTGGGTACTACAGGAAGTTTGTTAAGAACTATGGGTCCATTGTGACTCCTCTTAATGATCTGACATCCAAGAAGATGCCCAAAAAGGTTCAGTGGACAGTAAGCTGTCAAAAGGCATTTGACGACCTGAAGAAGGCCATGTGCTCTGCACCTATCCTGAAAAGTCCTGACTACTCCAAAGAGTTTATTGTCCAAACAGATGCTTCTGAGTTGGGTGTGGGAGCTGTGCTGTCACAACTTAATGTAGATGGTCAAGACCAACCCATTGCTTTTATTAGCAGAAGGTTGACCCCCAGAGAGAAGAATTGGTCAGCTATTGAGAGGGAGGCCTTTGCTGTGGTGTGGGCCCTGAAGAAGCTGAGGCCATGCTTGTTTGGCACTCACTTCAAGATTCAGACCGACCATAAGCCCCTCTTGTGGCTAAATCAGATGAAGGGTGAAAACCCCAAACTGCTTAGGTGGTCCATTTCCCTACAGGGGATGGACTTTACAGTGGAGCACCGGCCAGGTACAGACCATGGGAATGCAGATGGTCTCTCCAGGTACTTTCACTTAGGACATGAAGACGAGACTGGTCAAGGCTAGTTTAATGTCCCTGCGTTTGGAAGGGGGGGGGTTGTGTAGGAGAGTAGGGTCTGCTATCCTATGGTCACCCCAAATTTTTGCTTTTTGCTTCACTGGTTTTTGACATATTGAGGCTGTGGGCCTGCTAATCAGACCCCCAGCCTGCTGTTCTCTCTAACTAAATTGACACTATGCACCCTAGGTGCATAACCAATTGGAATTGGATCACCCTGTGAGCCCCTGTACCAGTGTACACTAGGTACCCAGGGCATTGGTGTATCTAAGGCCTGCCAGGGGCTGAAGCATGTATTATGCCACCCCAGGCTTGGCCTAACAAATTTGACACAACTGGCTGATCACTCAGCTGGGGTAAGTTGGTGTAACCACCTCTTACTTAGGTGTAGTATACCTATACCTAACCTTAAATGGGACACCTGGTAACCTATAAGTCACTCCTATGGCAGGCCTTAACAATCCTGAAGGCAGAGTGCTTGGTTCCATGTGAGATGGCGCTCTGGCATGAGCTGAGCCTGTCTGCAGTGGCCGGAACAACTTCCTTCCACCGTTTCCAGATATCGTCATACCATATACTCTTAAGTGCATTATGAACCTCGCGGTTAAATGCTATCTTTGGTTTGGCTTTATCAAAACTTGTCGAGTAAGGTGTCATACGAATTGGAATACTAACCCCTCGCCAATTCTGGCGACGGGGTTAGCATTCCACCCTTCTAGAGGGACACGACATGTACAGTACCTGAAACCCGGGTCAAATCAGACATAGCCTCAGCTCCACAAAATGGATGCTGCCACCACAGACACAAGTCTTCCCTCCTGCTGCTGGGAGTCCTTCCAGCTTGGGAGACGTGGACAAAGGGTTTCCTGCCAGGGGAGGTGCGAGCACCACCCCAGACAGGATTTTGTGTATTGGTCAGGTAGGGCTTGAAAGGAATCAGACATGCCTGAGGCTCACAAGGAGCCTCGGTGCATATGCCAGTTCAAACCGGTCCTGGGGCACACCAGCCCTGGACCTGGGGCGACCTGGACAAAGGATTGGGGGTGTAACCACCCCCCTTCCTGGTCCCACCCTTAGGGAGGGACCTAGCAGGTAGTCCGGCCCCTAGAATCCGCTTAAAGGTAGGAGCTGTGTCCTAAGACTTCAGACTTCCTGGAATCAACTTACTACAAAGAAGAAGACGGGAACTTCGACGCTCTGCTGCACAGAGGACTGAAGGAAATCTCCCCTATGGTCAGGGAGTGACCATCTTGCTAACGCAAGCACCAACCAGCTATCCAATGTCTGCTTTGCCGCCGCCTCCAGCCGGAGCCCGAGCCCAGAGCCCGACAAGACCTGGACCTCCAGACCTCTCACCACCCGATCCACAGTCCCTGCAAAGAAGGAACCCGTGGAGGCACCGAGACACGTGGAGCCAGCCATCTTGGAAGACCGACGACAAGCTGCAAGCGCAACAACAGAGGCTCCCTCCAAGTTGTGCTTTGGGTCCTGAGAAGCCCAACCACCGAGCAGCATCTGCACCAAAGGTGAGTCCTCCAGCATCTCCACGATCTGCGTGGGGCCCCTCTGCACTTTGCATCTCGACGCGCCTGCCCAGTCCCTGGCCCGTTGGCTAGTGGCCATTTTGGTGACGAACTTTGAAATCAACGATGCTGGTCTGGTTGCTCCAGACTGGCCCTAGCTGCTCTCCAAAAGAGCAGCCCCTCTGACCTTGCTGGTCAGAACAATCAGCTTTCCTCTCTTTCCATGACTCCTGCCTTTGCCAAGGCTTGTTTGCTTCTTTCAAGTCGCTGACACCGCCGACAGCGAGAGCCTGCGTGAGACAGCTCGTGAACCGACTTCTGGACGTCGTCGACCTTCAGGGACCACGTGGCTGCGGAGACAAGCTACCCCTTGTCTCCTGTTTGCACCCGACATCGCCTGGTACCTACCTGGTGCCACGCCGGTCACTGGCTAGTGACTGTGAACACTGTCCCCTCTGCTTTCAGGTCTTCTACAACTCTGATCCACTCTTGGATCCACCGCATCTCTTCTGGACCGACCGCCTGCAGCATCTTTGTCATCAGGCTCCATTGAATCGATAGAAGAAACCCGACGCACTTTGAGACCTATGCACCCGCTTCCTGTGGGTGAGGTAAAACTGGCACTCCGGTGCCCAAGTGTAGAGAAACATCTCTAGTGTCTGTGTTTTGAATCTTAAGATCGTAGTCCATCCAGAAGACCCTTTCTGCAGTAACTTTTAAACTTTTACGCACCCAATGAAAACCTATGGGAGCACACGTGTAACTTTCCTCACTGCACACGTGACCCGCGGACCTCCTGGTCACTAACTGAAGTTAGCTCCTTGTAGGCCCAGCGATTCTAGAGGCCCTAGGCCTTTTCCCTTTCCTGTTCGTGGTACTTATACCACTATTTTAGTATATGGTTTGAGTGGCCACCAGGGCCCATCCATATAAAGTGCAACTTCTGTATATTATAACGGTGTCTTGTTTAACGATTTGTGCTCCTGTGCTCATAAAGAGTCTAGGGGATACTTTGAGAAATAAATACATATATATTTTGAATATATATCTGTGTGGTGTCCTTTCATTGGTATAAAGGGGGGTTACATATGGTAAAACAGCTTGCTTAACACGCTTTAACAAGTTTAGCCTCAAAGACTGCTTAGCCTACGCTACCACTAGGGCAGCTAGTCCGAAAAGGTTGACTTACAACCACACCATAATGGTTGCTTGGCATGGTACAAGGTGGTCACTTTAACTAGTGAACAGCATATACCAGGCCAACTTCTCACAACCACCCTATGAAAATTCGCCTCGCTCAATAGAGAAAACCTAATACTGAAATATTTATGTCAGCTATCCCTGTCCATGTTCACACCTTTGCAACACATCCATTTTGCGTGGATCCCCTCAATAACTTGAGCATGAACATTGGAAATGTTCATGTACCAAGACCTAAAAGAATCTTCAACCTTGCCTTCTGCAAAACAACTTCCAAACCAACGCTTCTGATAGGTGGATATCCACCGAAGATAATCTCTTAAAAACAGAAAAAATTGTTTATACAAGAATCGGTTGCTCGGATATGAATTTTCCTTAAAATAAATGAAAAGACAAAAGTCGTTTGGCAAAACAGAAACAAGTTGGTTTAACCTCTTCAGTGCCCATGACGAGCTGGACTCGTCATGGGCCGCGGTGGCGCTGTGCCCATGACGAGTCCAGCTCGTCATAAACCCCGCCCGCTAATGCAACGGCCGGCACAGGGCGGGGAAAGGGGCGGGCACTGAAGGGGTTAATTAAATCTGCTGCCGGGAGAACCTTGAAAGAGTGCATCTGTTCAAAAGCTCTTGGTGTACAAAGTTTTGGCCGTTGTCATATACAGTTAATGAGGTACAATAGAGTAATTTCTGCATTCCAAAAAGCATTTCAGTCATATTTCAACTAGTGCGGACATCTTATAAGGACACCCATGGCTCTCGACTTCGGGGAAAGCTAGTGTGGACCAGTGTGTATTTCCCCTGATGTCCAGCAGGGGAAGCGCGTGATCACTACATGTGGTGTGCACGTCATGTCCTGATTAGTTGAGCGTTTCCATCTCTATGTGACATCTAGCTTTGTGGTATTTTTCGGGAAATGTAAGCCTTTGGTTGAACACGTTTTATTTGTGCCAATTTTGTCAGACTTGTTTCTGGTGCGACTTTTTATCTGTGGATTCAATCAAGGTTTTCCCTGGGTGCACGCTTGTCTTCAGGAGAAGAGAAACCCTACCAATGACCTGGTATTCGAAAGGCATGGGTGTAGGTCATAGGACTTGTCTAACCACAAATCTCTGAGTCTGGGTTGATGGGGAGGTCACCTTGGTTGAATCCGACAGCAATGACATGAGTTCATTAGAACCCCTGAAAATAATATGTCAATCACTGGTATCATTTTTATCGATATCTTTACCATTGTGCATACGGTTGTCATAGCATACATTGACATTCTTCTTACTGGTATTAACATGGTTATGTTTGCTTAGGTCATAACGTACCTCAACATTTTTCTAACTAGCAACAGTATCGTGCATGGATTGTGATATATATTGATATCATCATTGCCAGTGTAGTCGCTTCTGTGCAAGTACAGGTTATAACAAACATTGACATTCCATTGGCGGGTATTGGCTTACTCATGCAAGCACAGGTTATAGCATATGTTGATATTGCATTTATTGGTATTGCCATTGTCAGACACGCACATATCAAGGTATTCATTGACATCATATTTACCCATTCCAACACTCACCCCCTCTTTCCTCCTCATATGTTATGAAAGTTATATTATTATAAAGTGTGTGTGTGTGCAGTGTCTGTTACCTTTCCCTAGCTATGTGAAAACTAGCTAATTTGAGGATGGATTTTTACAGCAGAAAACCCCCACTTGTAGAAAACCACACAACAGAAGTACAAAAATGAGAATCAGCATTAGTGACGTGAATTGTTTTGATAAGGGGATCCACAAAAAGATACTATACGAGTCCTGTTCCACGGCACCTCCTTCCCTTTTCAGGTTAGTTTTTTAGGTGCTACAGTTCTTGGATGGAATGGGCTAATGTTCCATTGTCCATATAATTTCTGGGGATAAAAGTACAACAGGAAGCACCAATCTTGGCACACACCCCACCCTCCATAGTGGTAATCAAGTCCAACATGTACCGAAGTTGCATCACCATGAGGCGGATGGCTCCTAGTTCCTCCTTGATAGTGTTGAGGCCAAGCTCCGTCTTATTTATCATCTTCACCATTAGTGGTGGGCGGAGTTTGTGGAGCTGCACTACGTGGAATTCCACGGAGTTGCATAAAATCCTGTGGAATTCCACGGAGTTCCACTCCGCATAGTGACAAGAAGCAGCCAGCCTCGCAGGTCGTAGATCTGGTATGTATTGCTTTTTGGAGGGGAGAGGGTTTGTGTGTCGCAGTCTACCTAAGATAAAGAGGAATATCGAATGATCAGAAGTATCTTTTTTAAAAACGAAAGTGTTTCTGACAAGCGCAACATGGGTCTTTCATTAACCAGAAGTGCATCTTGTAGGTACCGACAAAGAGGGTTGCAGTCCCAGGAAGTCTGTGGTCTCCACCTGAGCACGGATGTCAGCAGGGCTACTGATTAGGTGTCTGGGGCTGCTGGACTCCCAGGGTGAGGAGTGAAGGGTTGGGTATTAGGGGCTCGCTGGAAAGCACTAAGAGGGGGCAAGTGGAGGGTTGTACCGCGGGCGCATTTGTGTAGGTAATGAGAGTATGGACATAGAGAGAGGACGCGCATGAATGAAAACTGGTTCTAGGAGTACATTATTGAAACAAGCTACTAGCATTAAAAGAAGCTGGGTATGATGTAGTATGAGCCCTAGTCATTAAAGAGGATTCCCATTGATGCATTTTGAAACACTGACATTTGTTCAAGATCATTTTCAATTATCACTCATTAAAGTGACTAGGATGATTTAGGCCCTCAGAATCCCTGTTATTCATCATAATGAGATTCATTAACTACCTACCCTTGCAGGTAATTCACAATGTTATACAACTTCCACTTCCCCCTTTCTTTACAAAATGGGTAAAGCTATATTTAAGTATTTCAGTGGCAGGTCACAGTTCTGCATTTATGTTACTGCAGCTGCATCAGCACCTCATCGTCTTCTCTGAATGTCAGTGAGGCTTAAAATTTGCAGTCTAGAAAATAAACTGGAACCACTGACCTGTAAGAATCATCCACCAATGGTCGCCCGCTATCCTTCCTTTAATGATTGGCTGAAAAGCTTCCTCCAATCCTAGTCTCCTAAGAACTGCATGACTAGATCACCACACCCGGCATAGATGGGTCAGCAATCTTGCAAGGTGGAAAATGGTTCTAGCAAGCGAGAGAATCGCGCTCAGTCACAGACAGTAACGGAGAGCGTTGACTGAAATCTGACAGCTGGACTGTGGCTATGTAGGCCAATCTGCTTTATTGTGATACGTTCAACAGAAGCAGTTTCCAAACTCTCTCTCTTCACTGGCTAAAGATGCAACAAGCGTGATGTTCCTTTTGTTTCCCCAAAGTATTTTATTATCAGTGTGTTGCACTCAATACATTTACTGATTAAGCTTGATACAGCCGTTAACATAAAAAATGTACAATAAATATAGGTGCAAGACTGCAACTGCAAGACTGCAACTGGGATTGGATGGGACTGTTGGATTGGGGATGTTACCAGCACGCCTAGGGTGATTCCCCATTTAGGGAGATGACAGGATCACCTTTCTTTCTTTTCAAGTTTGTCTGCTGGAGGTTAAAATGCACATTTACTTTTCCCAAAAAAATCTCTACGATATTTAAAAACAATTTAATTTGATTCTTCTCACAACTTCCTGCATTCTTTCATTTCTCAAATACAATCGGACAGGATTAATAAATACAATCAAATACAATCGGTGGGCTGTGTTGACAAACTATGCTAAGCAGCAGAATCAGAGTTTTTTTGTGAACTTCACGCTCGCAGCGGAGAGGAGAGTTGGAAAAAATACACAAACTCCGCTGGCAGAGCCAAGTTTACCACCCACCCCTAATCATCATCTCCAACCTGGTTATTTGTAACCATCTGGCATTTGTTTTTGTTTGCATGATGAAAAAGGGTATTGACCTCCGGCATTTACTTGAATCTCTGTGAACAGTCTGATTTCTTCTGGAATGTCCTTGTACTGAGCCCGGCCAAAATAATCTGCAATTCTGCTCCTTCGCGCCTGATGCAACAGAGTTGGTTTATTCTGTAACAGATGTTGAGACAACTCAGACAGATCTTCTCCAGGGATAACCGGGGTTGGTGTGTGTATAGTTACGAGGTTGTAGAGGCCCTGCCAGAGGCCCCCACTAGAGCTACTACTATCCAGGGGCAAGCTGGGGGTGGCAAGGTCCCCACGCTGCCGATGGTAATCCATCAACGTGAAGGCACCCCTTTGCAGGTCCAGTATGTGCATTACCATGCCTCAATTCTCATTGTTGTCCAATGGTATGGTTCCTTTGCCTCTGAAACATAAAGAGTGCAATGAAAGGTTCCGTACAATTAGGGGTTGTCCCTTTGTGGTAAATTTAAATTACCTAGACTTAATTTGTGCGGTAAAATTCAATAAGAATAACTCAGTAAAAATAAGAGGCAGAATCCGTGGTATTTGAGGTTATAAAAGGGAATTTATTCCTTACAAAGGAATTATGGTTCGAACCAGGCAATCGGGTTCCGTCACCACGGAGGTTCAGGAAGGGATCGGCAATACATTATTGACAGGTTAACATATATATAGTAAAAGCATTTCAGTAAAGACAGATGCAGGAGGCGTAACAGCTGATAGGAAAGATAAGAATACACATACGTATTAAAAAAGGCGTTACAGTAGGCGTGCATGAGGGCATGTACTAGAAACGTCATTATGATGATGACACAGGTGGGTGGATCCATAAGAGGATCCTGCAATGTCAGCAGAAATACATGGCAGAGATGCGCGCGCAGCCGCATGACGTGTGATTGACGTGTAACTAGAGGGTGAAGGGGACTTGACATTTAGCCCTACATGAGGAGACAGAAGTCTGGGATGTCAGAACAACCTAATCCCAAATCGTATCTAATATCTTGTGTTTAAGGAACTATATTATCTGGAAGGAAAGGTCTCTCGGACAGAGTCTATTCTATACTGACTGCTAGTGCGTGTACAAGCGTCTAAGTGTCTACATGAGATGCGAGGGGGCATGGGCCTACCATGGAAACAGAAACCATGAATTACTTGCACGGAGACAGTGAGGCCGGGCCCTTTGCTCTGTAGCTGGAAGGATGTTAACCTAAACTACTAGACAGGAATGTATTTCTCGAGGAGCGGAGCAGATAACTTGAAGGCTGAATACAGTTTTGGCAGGCAACAGGCCGAGTCAGGCACCGTTAGCCGCGCAGGAAGTAAGACAAAGGTCATGGATACAGATACAGGTCCAGGCTGGAGCATTCAGAGGCAGAAGGCAGGAAAAAAGCTCGATGGCAGAATTCAGGGCCTACTCGCCTGAGCTGTAAAACGTGAAAAGTATACCATATAAAGTCGGTGGCAAGGCATACTTAGGAACGGAATATCTGACCCATTCATGGCAGATCTGAAAGAGGACATGTTAACGTTGGACACAATTGTATTTGCGTCTTCATAGCTTGAAGTGGAGGGAACATACATGTACTTGTAGCATGTACATGGAGCCGTTGGGGTCTAAGATAGGGGACACAATTGACCATAAAATTCATATTTCCTCATTCCCTCCTTGTCCCCTACGGACCCTTCATGAAATATCGATCCTCAGGAATCCATCAATCTGTTCATGTAACATCATTTGCTCTTCTTTCTTCTTCCGGGATTTTGAATGAGAACTTGAACGTGGAATACACGATGTGGCACACAGGCCGCAAATTGCTGGTCCACATTGTAGACACAGGCAACAACTGAATATTATGAGAAGGCCAATACCTAGGAAGGATAAGATCTTCCATCCCCAGGCTGACAACACGCTCCAAAGCCAACCGGACCACGTTCAGGTGCCTGGATTCTGGTGTATCTGGCTTACAATCTTGTGAAGACGAGTTATGGCTTTATATACTGATGGCGCGTTTTCTGGAATGAAAACACAGCAACTCGATCCGATGACCCTACAGGCTCCGCCCCTATCGGCTAGGATGACGTCAAGGACAAGACGATTTTGAAGAACAACAATCCGCATCGCAGACTGCTCCTCTGTTAAGTTGCCTAGGGCGGAAGTAGTTTCATTCACTACTGCTTCAAGGGTTCTGGTTAATCTACGTATCAGTTTACTATTGGTGACAACACCTATGTAGGGAAAAAAACCTTTATTGAAATCTGTGTATTGCTCCCATGCTGTTTCAGTGTAGTCGACAATCGGGAGATATCTCTGGGGTCTATTGTGTATTAGATGGGTATTCCTATGATAATCAGGAGGGGCTAGGAAAACAGGTGGCAGAAGGAATGCAATGTAACAGGTACCATCCCAATCTAGAGGTAAGCGTATATATGCGGTATGACCACATATGAAGTAGGAATGACGAGAAGCTCTAAATGTAGATTTGCCTTGATCACTGAATTCGATCACAGTGGTACATTTACTATGACCCATGTGTACTGAACCATTCTTTCTTACACATAATTCACCTTTAACTGGAAATACTGACATAGCGGGCAAAACTGGTACAGCTTCGGATTCAACATTCAGAATCATGAGGTTAAGTGTAAAATTACCTAATCCATATACTTCATTTTCTAGGTCAGTTCCTGTTCTTTTGGGAAGTCCCTCCTTGTTAGGGTAGCAGACTTTAAGCAAAACTAAGTTCAGGTTTCCCCATACCCAGTTGTTCCGGAAAACTACAGTATTTGAATCTAAAGAATTAATCAAACTAAACCATGCTCCACAGGAGCCATTGTGTGTGAACGGGTACGGAAAGAGAGGTAGAACTCCCTTGTATTTCTGATAGGGAGGGAGTCGGCCACATATCCAACAATTTGTAGCATTGCTGGTCTGATGGGAGTTATGTAACATACTAATGAATGTGTTGTTGCGCAGCGCAAATCTGTAGGAATACTCATGTGGAGGTAATTCGCTAAAAGAATGTTCAGCAGTAACATTGTAAACAGAATGAGCACGCTTGAAAATAGGATAGTACATGTGCAACAGTATACTTGCAGCAATAATCAACAAATTTAGAAAAAACATAATCAACAATGTCACTATACAGTGGCTATGAAGTGATTTACAATATGCACGTTTCTTGAGCTGTTTCTGTCTATTTCTCGCTCGATTTCGGTCTAGAGGATACATGTCAGAGACTAATTCAACCGATTCACCTTGGAGAGGACTTAAACAATCGAATTGTCTGACTTGCTAGACCTTAGTTTCAGTTTATAGTTTTGTGATTCGGTTTTCTCAACCAGGGGGAGTTTTGAGTCAGTCTCTGGAAGGGGGCAGGGCTGAGAGTTCAGATCAGACGGCAGTCCATGAAATTTCTTGATATGGCTCGAGTGTAGCCAACCCTTGCGACCCTCAATCTTCACTGCTGTCCTCGTGGTCAGAAGTACCAGTTTTGGCGTTTGCCAGCGAGGCTCCAACGGGCTCCTCCTGTCGAAATTTCTTATGAAGACAAAGTCTCCAGGAACCACTTCATGGGGCTTCACCTCGGTGTTGTCGGGAAAGGCTGCAGCTACCTGTGAACGGCAAGATTGTAGTGCAGACATCAAGGAAGCAAGGTTATCTGTCAGCATATTACAATCAACATCAGTGATTTTACGGGGTATAGGCGTCCCCCACATATTTGGTGGCCTACCGAAGACCACCTCGTACGGGGATAGCCCTGTGCGAGAATGTGCTACCATTCTCATGTAAAATAGTGCAACTGGTAAGGCTACTATCCAGTCGACGCCTTTCTCTCTACAGATTTTTGAAAGTCAAATTTTCAGAGTCTGATTATGACGCTCCACGAGACCTGCTGCCTCGGGATGTCGGACACAGTGGAATTTCCATTGATAGCCTAACAAGAGTGAAATGTGTTTCATTAGCTCGGATGAGAACGGCTGGCCGTTATCTGAGTACACGATACGGGGCAAACCATACCGTGGGAAGAATTCACGAACTAACTGTTTGGCAGTAGTCGGGGCAGTGTAATCTGAGACGGGATATGCCTCTGTCCAACGGGAAAGAGCACATACAACTACGAGGACGTATTTGAATCCTCGACATCGTTCCATCTGGATATAATCCATCTGGAGGACTTCAAAAGGGTGATCGGGAGGTTGAAATCCACCCTGCTCTACAGGTACGCCTTTACCTGGGTTGAACTGACAACAAATCATACAAGTTCGGACTTTCTGTTTGGCTGCTGCTCGTAAGTGTTTGTTGAACCAAATGTGTTGAATACTATCTAGCATAGCTTTTTCTCCCAAGTGCGCTGGACTATGTATTGTGTTAATGATAACTTGAACCATGGAGTCGGGGAGAAACCATATAGATTTTCCCTTTGTCATCCATCCCTGATCTGTTTGGATCCCTCCTAATTCAGTCCATTTCTTTATTTCCTCTGGTGTAGCATGTGTCTGTATGTCAATTACATCAAGGGCGGGATCCTTAACTGTCATGCAGTGTGTCGATGTCGGAACTATTGTCTTTGTCACGTCTGTTGCATGATTCCGATTCTGAGCTGTCTGTTTAGCTGTTCGGTCTGCTAGATCGTTACCCTGGGAAATAATATCGGTGACTTTTGTATGGGCCTTGCATTTCATGATAGATATCGCAGTAGGCAGATGTATTGCATCTAATAGAGCTTGAATGAGGGGACCGTGTTGAATGTTGGCACCATGAGAAGTTAAATAACCTCTCTCTCGCCAAAGGACTCCGAAGTCATGGACAACTCCGAATGCATAACGTGAATCTGTGTATATGTTAACTTTCTTATTTCTGGCTTGAATACAGGCTTGTGTCAGAGCGATGAGCTCTGCTGCTTGAGCTGACAAAGTGTTAATACAATTCGTTTCAATGACTTCAGTGTCTGTTGTGACTGCATAAGCGGCCACTAACTCTCCTGTACTTGTTCTCATGCATGAACCATCTACATAAAATGTCAGGTCTGGATCTGATAATGGAACATCTGTCAAGTCTTGTCTGGGTTTTGTCGTAATAGTAATGACTTCAATACAATCATGTGCTAATGGGTCTGTTCCACTTAATGGCAAAAGTGTGGCAGGATTTAATGTACTACAACGTCTGATTTCTATGTGTGGCTGGAACAATGTTAGTTCATAACCCGTCAGTCGTGCTATAGTCAAGTGTTGTGTTTGTGTCCGGTTCAAGAGAACCTCTACTGCGTGTGGTACTTGTACTGTCAATTGATGTCCTAATACTATGGAATCGCTTTGTCTGATCGCTAAAGCTGTCGCTGCGACTGATTTCAGGCACGCAGGAAGAGCCTGGGCTACGGGATCTAACGTGCTAGAAAAGTAAGCACATGGTTTGTGTGATCCTGCTTGTTCCTGAGTGAGTACTGACAAGGCAGTACCTTCACGTTCTGTAACAAAGAGTGTAAAAGGCTTACTGTAACATGGTGTCGCTAAAACAGGTGCTTGACATAAGGCTTTCTTTAAGTCTTCAAAAGCTTGTGTATGTTCTGGAGTCCAAGGGAGGACAGTCGATGTCGCTGCCTCCTGGGTTGTCAACTGAATGAGTGGTTTTGCTAGAAATGCATATTGGGGAATCCACTGCCTACAGTACGAAGTGAGGCCTATGAAGGCCCGTACCTCCTTTTGTGTCTTGGGTGGTGGCATGTTTACAATTAACTGGATGCGGTCAGGTGTGAGCTGTCTCCCCCCCTTGGACAGCAAGTGCCCAAGGTACACAACTTGCTGAACACAGAATTGCAGCTTCGAAGGGGACACCTTGTGCCCCTTGTCGGCCAGAAAATGTAAAACCGTCAGTGATGCTTTTTCACATTCGGGTTCGCTTCGGGCGGTGATCAACAGATCATCGACATACTGAAGCAGTGCAGTGTTAACAGGCATGTGGATACTGTCGAGTTGTCTTTTTAGTGCTTGGCTGTATATGCTGGGACTTTCTGTAAATCCTTGAGGTGCGCGTGCAAATTTAAAGCTTCGTCCATTTAAACAGAATCCGAACAAATATTGGCTTTCCGGATCGATTGGGACGCTAAAGAAGGCGTTCTTGAGGTCAATTACAGTGAAGAACGTTGCTTCTGAATCAATAGCTGTCAGTAATGAAGAGATATCTGGGACCACGGGATATTGTGGTACAATGCATTTATTCAATTCGCGCAGATCAATAACTAGTCGATATACTGGGGGTGCTTTTGGATCAGTTCGTTTAAGAATCGGAATGATCGGAGAATTACATACATTGGAGTCGGTTTCCACAACCACTCCTTGTGCAATGAGCTCGTCAATGATTTGCAGTAAAGCCACTACAGCATCTGGAGGTAACTTGTATTGTCGCATTCGTGGTAATACCACACCTGCTTTGAGTGTGACTCGATATGGTGTAATGTGCATACAACCTACATCAGTGGGGCCTTGTGCCCATAAATGTGCAGGTAGATTCTGTAACCGGTGATCCATGTCTCTTGACACGTAGTGACCTTTAAAGTCACGCAAAAATAGTCGTACTCCGTACGGAGAACAACATATTATAGCTCCTAGAGCTTTCAATGTCTTTATACCTAACAAGTTTTCTGGACATGATTTAGTAAGCAATAAATCTGTAGTCCGTGTCAATGGACCAACTGTAAATGGAAGCGGTTGCGATACTTCGTTAATAGTAGGCTTTCCTGAAAAACCAAGGGAAATATTCTGTGAGCCTGAGAGGGGTGCCCCTGGAACCTCGTCATGACTTATAGTAGTTCTGCTTGCCCCTGTATCAAGTAAAAACTTTCTGTCTTTCCCTAATACTTGACTCTGTACATAAGGACCCTCTTGATCTACGGGAACCTCAATAAGGGGTAAGCCAACTTCCCTCTCTAGGCTATTTCATGTGTATCGCTGATAATCTGGATAGTCATTTTGTGCATACTGGTACATCTGTTGTGTCGTGTTTTGTGTTGCGGCAATAGGCTGTGACTGTGGTACCGCTACGGTCTGTTGTGCAGCTTGCATAGGCTGTACATTCTGAGGTGCTTGTTGTTGGATCTGATCCTGTCTAGGCGGACGTGGTCTCTCCTTAGTTTTACCCGTAGAGATATTATGTTTCAGAACTGCACAATCGTTTATATAATGACCTAGCTGTTTACAATAGTTGCATGTCCCTTTAACGGGAACCGCTGAATTACTGGACTGTGTCGCACCCTTTTTATGACCGTCAGCTGGAACTGACTGAGCAACAAGCATTTTCATTTTCGTGTCTTTCATACGTCTTTGTTCGTGGTCTTGTTCTTCTCTAATTCTATTCTGGTGATACTGTAACATTTGTAACATTTGTGAAGGAGTGTTAGCTTGCCAAGTGCTCTCAACTTTCAATACTCTATTTTTAACCTGGGGCAGGGAATTCTCGACTAGTTTTGTTACAAAAAGATGTGGATATGATTCGCTATTTGCTTTTAGGCCGCTATTAATACCAAAACATTTTTCAAATCGGGAATAGAAATCACTAGTGTCTTCATCGGGTTTCTGTTTACAGGCTGAGATTGCACCCCAGTCTTCCTTTTTCGTAGTTAATAAACGTGGCAATACTTGTACTAATAATCCTGGTAATGCTTTAATTTTGTCCCCAAGCCCTCGGCCTGCTGTTCGTGCTTTTTCTTCGTTTTCTAATGCGGTCCAATCAATCTTTTGGTCTCCCACCTCCCATTCCTTTTCTTTGAGTTTCTCGTAAATACCGGCAGGCAATAATACTTTTAATATTTTCATAATGTCAGGATAGGTATAATCACCCATGAGTAACATGTCCTTTAGTTCACGGTGAAAACCTGCTGGATCTTTGTCATGGCTGGGCACTAATTTTTTCATTTCCAATAGTTCTATTTTAGTTATGGGCGTGTACACAAACACGCGCGAAAAAGAATCATCCACATTTTTAACTGGGTGCACTTTGCGTAAGGGATTCTGTCTGTCTATGTAATACATTTTTCTTTCCATGGAGGGAGCTGAATCATGCTCTGGACATAGGAAGGCACTGTATCGATGCCGATGTTCTAGAATTTCTTTAATTAGATCGGTACCCATACCTCTCCATTTATTCGTGAGTAATTCTATCAGTATATCAGGTAGGGGACCAGGATCGGAGTGTTCGTTTTTATACAATATAAGGAGGTGTTGTATCATGTATATACCAGCTAAACGCTGTTCGTCTGGTGTGAGATTCAGAAACGTGTGTGCTAGCGCATCATCACTGTATTTTTCAGAACTGTCAGCCCATTGTACTGCTGACCTGGCTAATTCCTGTTCATCCATAGAATCGAGCACATGGTACCCCCTTCGTTCTCGAAGTAATTTATCAGTAGCCTGGAATAAGTGTTCAGGGGTCCTTGGATTTGAGATAGCTGCTTGAAAAATTATGTTACTTTCTGGACGTTTCGGACGTATTGCATTATTAAAAGATCTTCCTTTTCCTACATAAGCTATCGTTTCTCTAGCTGGTAATTCTAATTGTCCTGTGCTCATTTCTGACTGTTCCTCCTCCTCTCCCTCTGATTCAGTTTTATCTGCCTCTAATCTTCTTTCATGTATTCGTTCTACTTCTTTTCTGATCTTTCGGTGCATAACTTCTATACTCTTCTGTTTATCATGTTTTCCGTCTGCTATATTCTGACCCCATCTGGTAAGTACTTGCATTTCCTCCGGATCTACCTCAGGCCTGTCTCTGTTTCTGATCAAGCAGTTTATGAAGAAGCGTAACAATAATTTTTGCATGTCCACTTTCTGGTATTCCATGGCTTCGCCAATACTTTCAGGACCTTCCCCTGTTTGGATAAAGTGATATATTTTGTCTAGATGACCATTCATTCCTGGTAGCCTCATTAGATAGGTCGAAACTCGTCGTAAACGTACTGATGATAGCAACATTCTGTCGTGTTTACCGGGCACTGGATCATATCTACAATCTGTAAGAGGCTCATTAAATATATTGTGATTAGCTGTTTGGGGTGTACGTTGGTGTGCTAAATCCCTATAAGTCAACCTAGGTGCTGGCAGTAGCGTGGAAAAACCTCCTGTCGCACCTCCTGTCGCACCTCCTGAGGTGCCAAGTCCAAAAGGATTTGTTGGATGTAGGGTAGAGAGTGTAGATGCAGGAAGGACTGTGGAAACAGGTGGAACGTTTAGAACGTGAGGAGGAGTTTGTTGCTGCGGAGGTGGGGGCAGATGATCTTGGTGTTGAGCGTCGTCAACAGGTGGTGCGCGTGGCTGCGCACCATTAGCATATTCGGGGGCGGCATCATCTAAATAGGAAGAAAGGAAAATGTCCTTTGCGGTCTTGGGATGTACTTTAATCGGGAGTAATGGAGGTGGCAGATCTTTTGGTACCTCCAGGGTGGCCTTAGGCAAACCCTCGGCCAGAAGAGGATACATACCATTCATAAGAGTGTTTCGTTGTCTGTCTACTTGTTCTGTTTTTACTCGGATACCTTCGTCAATTAATATGTTTTCTCGGGCTTTGTCTGAATTCTCCCTGCCTTTCTCTTCTTTTCTGAACGCTTTCTCTGCGCGTCTATGCGATTCTTTACGCCATAATTCAATGGCATCTTTCTGTGACTGTCTGGCTTTCTTTTTCCATAATACTTCTTCTACTCTCATGATGCAATCTGCATCCCATGTCCCAGCAGCGGGCCATCTCTGACTCTCTGCTAAATCCTTGGTGTAGTCCACCCATAAATCAAGATATAATACGGCATCTAGGCCATGTTTATGGTACATAAAGTACCCTGGAGTGTCCCTAGGTGGAATGGGAACGGCTTCCTCGAGTATCCCTTTTCTAGTTTTTATCTGTCTTAATTTCGAGAATAACGGCATCTTGAACCTTGCTACTTGATTCTTACTCGGACTTGAACACAATTAATACAATAAACACAATAATGAAGATCGAACAATCACTCATACCACGACATTTAAAACATATCAAAACATTTTAGAACGAACAATAATAATTAGAATAAAACTAGTTAACTGCATAATACTAGATGTACTGCTAAACAGCACAGATACACTGCTGAAACAGTGCAGACCGGATCTGTGTACCCAAACCCGTCTTGACCGGCACAAACCAATGTGCACGTCTAGATGCGTCCCCAGCAACGGTACTCACCGGGAAGCACGGAACGGAAGGCCTCGGAAACTGGACTGAACTGGATCGGACTGGACTCGACTCGACTCGTGACATAGATACTTCGGAACTTCGGAACCTGGTGGGCCTCTGTATACCTCGGATCTTGCTCTCTCAGCTAGGCTCTGGTCGGGATTCTCCGCACTCCTCACCGCCTCGTCTGGGTGTTGATCGCAGCCTCAGTCGCCCCCGTTGGCCTGAGGGAGATACAGGAAATCCTGTGGGTACGCGTAGTTGTCCGTCCGGCTGTGGCAGGAGACCGGGTCTGCAACGCACCTCCGGCGCGTGGGGTGTGAGAGGTGTCCCTATTCGGGCGCCAATTATGTGGTAAATTTAAATTACCTAGACTTAATTTGTGCGGTAAAATTCAATAAGAATAACTCAGTAAAAATAAGAGGCAGAATCCGTGGTATTTGAGGTTATAAAAGGGAATTTATTCCTTACAAAGGAATTATGGTTCGAACCAGGCAATCGGGTTCCGTCACCACGGAGGTTCAGGAAGGGATCGGCAATACATTATTGACAGGTTAACATATATATAGTAAAAGCATTTCAGTAAAGACAGATGCAGGAGGCGTAACAGCTGATAGGAAAGATAAGAATACACATACGTATTAAAAAAGGCGTTACAGTAGGCGTGCATGAGGGCATGTACTAGAAACGTCATTATGATGATGACACAGGTGGGTGGATCCATAAGAGGATCCTGCAATGTCAGCAGAAATACATGGCAGAGATGCGCGCGCAGCCGCATGACGTGTGATTGACGTGTAACTAGAGGGTGAAGGGGACTTGACATTTAGCCCTACATGAGGAGACAGAAGTCTGGGATGTCAGAACAACCTAATCCCAAATCGTATCTAATATCTTGTGTTTAAGGAACTATATTATCTGGAAGGAAAGGTCTCTCGGACAGAGTCTATTCTATACTGACTGCTAGTGCGTGTACAAGCGTCTAAGTGTCTACATGAGATGCGAGGGGGCATGGGCCTACCATGGAAACAGAAACCATGAATTACTTGCACGGAGACAGTGAGGCCGGGCCCTTTGCTCTGTAGCTGGAAGGATGTTTACCTAAACTACTAGACAGGAATGTATTTCTCGAGGAGCGGAGCAGATAACTTGAAGGCTGAATACAGTTTTGGCAGGCAACAGGCCGAGTCAGGCACCGTTAGCCGCGCAGGAAGTAAGACAAAGGTCATGGATACAGATACAGGTCCAGGCTGGAGCATTCAGAGGCAGAAGGCAGGAAAAAAGCTTGATGGCAGAATTCAGGGCCTACTCGCCTGAGCTGTAAAACGTGAAAAGTATACCATATAAAGTCGGTGGCAAGGCATAATTAGGAACGGAATATCTGACCCATTCATGGCAGATCTGAAAGAGGACATGTTAACGTTGGACACAATTGTATTTGCGTCTTCATAGCTTGAAGTGGAGGGAACATACATGTACTTGTAGCATGTACATGGAGCCGTTGGGGTCTAAGATAGGGGACACAATTGACCATAAAATTCATATTTCCTCACCTTCCCCTCCAACCATGTGTACCTTTTGATCTCGCTGTCCCATTTTTCCTATGCTGGGGTTTTACTCTCTCCCATGGGACTCATTCACCCCCTGCATGATTGAGGCGATTGGCCCTGCACTGGAATTCCATGACTGGGGTACATTTGCTGTTAAAGAAGGTGGCCCCAAAGATGTTAAGGGCTGCCCTGGAATGGCAGATGGAGGCGGGAGCGGGCATGTTTGTGCACTGGTGTGGTGGCCTTGCTACCTGGAGTAACCTCTTTTCTATAATGTCCCTGGGGCCAAACAGTGTCCTCCCCTTTGGTGCCCTTCCTGTGCATCCTGTCTACATCAGATTTGATATCACTTGGTTCTGTGAGGAGATACAATGCAGTGAGGTTGGTCTTATATCGAGTGATAGTTTCTAGTGTCCTATGGAGTTCTACTCCATTGGGTTGCAATTTTGCCCTTATTCTGCATAGGTACAGATGGATGAGGCACTTTGCTTTTTATGGGGCTATTTCCTGTGATAAGTAAAGTAGGTCTGTGCTTACGGCGTGAGGTATCAGTGAACAGATACAACATGACCTGTTTGTAGCTCGTGTGCCTAAGTCAGTAATGTGTTGAAACTAGGTATTTTTTAGGAGTGCGCTGTGTAGCGCAAGAGGAATACTAGTGTTTGGTTGAGTGTAAGTGTAGGTGAGGTGAGAGAGGTCTCTGTGCATGTGTTTGCAAGAATGTAGAAGTAGACTAATGAGATTATGCATACTCTTGACTCCGGAGGGGCTCAAGAGCACCCCTGTTAGAGAGAGCATGTACAAAAATACAAACATGGGGGAGGGGTTGGGAGTGCGCCAAGTAATGAAGTCCAGAAAGTCAATATTGAGGTTTTAAGTGAGTCTTTATTTTCAATCAGTTAGCTCACGAAATTGGAGATTTTAGGGTCAGCCAACACGTTTCGCTCTCATGATGAGAACTTTATCAGGGCTGAAAGTGACATAAAAATACAGTAGGACCTTGCATCCCACCTAGAGGTCTAAGGCGAATGCCGGTGCACAAGTATGCACTCCAAAAGGTCTAGTGGGTGGATTACATGTTCTGGTTATAAACTCAAGGTGAGGTCAAAATTTCGCCCGGCTTGTTTTCACATTTACTTTGCCCATTCGCTTTCCTCATAGCTGTAACGTTATTGCATTTAATCACTTAGCTTTCTTTGCAGCTTATGGTTTACAGATCTCCTTTAAGACATGCCGCTCCTGGCTTCTCCTATACCCTATACTGCACCCACAAGCTCCTTTTGGAGTGCATACTTGTGTAGCAACCTTACTTCAATGAAAAGACAGTCGCCCTATGAGCCCTAATTTTTAGTCCGTTCTAAGATCTCTTACCGGCATTCACCTTAGACCTCTAGGTGGGATGCATGGTCCTATTGTCTTGCTCTCTTTCAGCCTCTTCTCTTTCTCTTTTTCTTCACTCTTCAGCTGCCAAACGTATCCTAAGTCTAAACTTACAATATACAACCACCTGTCCATGCATTAATAAACACCATGACTTTCCACTTGCGGCTGTAGCAAGGTTTTACATTTGTTATACCTCACAGCCGATGCCTTTGTGTAAATACACGGTTAGAACTCACACATGGTGCACATGCCCCTTATTTTTCTTGTTTTTAGATAAATTACTTCTCAAACTTTGTGTGTTTTAATCTATTCTTTGCAACTATACTGGCCTTTCCCCTTACTACACTCCGCTATACAGCATGGAGTGTACTGTAAATACTTAGCATTGTTCTTTTTGTGTTCGAGTGTTTCTTAATTGTGATGTCATTATGTTTTGTTTTTCTTGGACATGGGGAAACTTGTGTCTCTTTCTACACATTTGTTTTTTTCCCTCTTGTGTTTTTTTCCCTTCTGTTTTGTAATATATTTAATTCACTAAATGTATTTTTATGTCACTTTCAGCCCTGACGAAGTTCTCATCATGAGAACGAAATGCGTTGGCTGACAGTAAAATCTCCAATTTCGTGAGAACTTACTGATTGAAAATAAAGACTCACTTTAAAATTCAATATTGACTTTCTGGACTTCATTACTTGGCGCACGCCCAACCCCTCCCCTGCTTAGGAATTGATCTACAGAGGCATAACGTGACGGCTGGTGCCAGGGCTTGTTGCGTAAGGACCCCAGCTACAATTGAAACTAACGTGAGGTGCATAAACAATAGTCCGCTGTCAAAGTATCTTGGTTAAAATACAAAAACATATAACTTGGGAAGCATTTCGTAGACTGTAGTGTCATCTTCAAAGGAGATGTCTGTTGTCTGGGCCTGTTGTCTGTTGTTTGTTGTTGGTTGTTGGTTGTTGTCCAATGTCTGGGTCCAGATGTGGCTTGTCCTGGAGCAGTACAGAAAAATGTCTTTTAAGATGATGCTACAAAAAACAGTTTAGAATTTGTGTTACCTGAGCAATTGGCCTTAAAAAAAAGTATTTTAGAGCTTTGACAGAAGGAACGGTGGACCGCGGCAGTGTTGGTGGACTTGTAGTTCAATCGCAGAGCTGCAGGATGAGAGCTGCGGGTTGTAGGTTATTATTAGGCACTTTTGGAACATTCCTGCATTGAGTTGCAAATGGTACGCTCTATGGTTTTACCGGTGTGGCGAATTTGTCTCGTTCTGGACGGAAGTGATAGTATTTCAGTGGAATCATGAGGTTTCAACCTATTTTAGTAGATGCTAGAATTTTGGGGAAAATTGTGACTTTCAAACTTTTTAAGGCTATTCATAATATGGGTTCCCCCTCCTTGCCACAGAGGGGACAGTACTCCTCCCTGTCGGCTGTTCCGCTTAAAGGTGTGATGTATTAACTGGTGCGTGGTGTCATTTTGACCTGCATGGGCAGCATGCAACTGTGAGGAAAGGCGGATGTTTCATTTTAGGTTAATGTTTCCGTTGACACGTGCATTCCTTGGGTCTCTGCACATGGCGTGGAATGAAGTTTCTTTCTGATTGGGCTGAGTTACTGGGTTACTCCTTTTTTCTGGAAGGGTCTAGAATCTTTGGGCTGTTGTCAGGCTGTTTTGTGCAAGTTCCAGTGCGCGGTTACCTGTGTTTCCTTAACTAATAACACTGCTGTTGCGGCCTTTGCTTGTCTATGGTCTCTATGACTTGGATGTGGCCGTGGCTGAGGTTGGACGATCATGAGTAGGCTTGGGCAGAGCTCGCGGAATTTCACCCAGCGGAATTCTGAAGAGTTGCCAAAAAACTCTACTAGATTCCGAGAAGTTCCATAAGCATGCAGAGTTCATGAGGGCTGGCTGAAGCTTGCGGCCCCAGCAAGCAATCATTCAATGTATGTATGTATGTATTTAAGCTTGTATAGCGCGCAGCTACCCCCAACGGGGGTGTCCCGGCGCTTGCGGATACAGTGAAGGTGAAGGCAGGTTAGAGTTGTTGATCCCTAGTTTGCTAAGGGAGGCTGAAGAGCCAAGTCTTCAGAGCCTTCCGGAAGTTGAGTTCCGATTAGGCCTGGGCAAAGCACTACGCTACGCTCGCGAAGTTTGCGAAGTTCGCGCTACTTCGCACTACGCGAATTGCACGTAGCACAGTGCGAACACGCGTAGCGTAGTCTTGCGTAGTGCTGCGGTCATTTTTTGCTTGCTTGCGGTCCTCAACGTCAAGTTGGCGACCGCGAGCAAGCAAAATGACATCCCGGCGAGACTTTTTCCTTGTTCGCGATCAGCAACATCAAGTTGGCGATCGCGAACAAGAAAAATAAACCTCCCGGCGAGATTCACAACACGAGGAGGTCAGGTTTCTCATTGCGAGGGGTCGCGTATGCTCTCGACCGCTCGCGATGAGAAACTACCAGTTCGCGTTGAGAAAGCTGCCGCTCGAGTAAAAATCTCCTCGAGCAGCAGAAAACTACAGCTCGCACTGTGCAAGATGCCATTTTCAATTATTGCACAGTGCTGGTTGCTTGTCCGCACTGTGCAATCATTGAAAACAACATCTTGCACAGTGCGAACATGTTACTACGCAGTTCGCGAAGTGCTACGCGAAGCTCGCGTAGTGCGAACTGCACTTTGCGTAGCTTCGCGAAGTGCTACTTCGCGAACTACGCCCACCCTTAGTTCCGATTTGGCTTTTCTGATATGATCAGGCATGGAGTTCCATAGGGTTTCAGTTTTGACAGAAAAGGACCGTCTTCCAATTCTGGATTTAGAAAAACGAGGGATGACAAGGCATTCACGATGATTGGATCTTAAGGTCCTAGACTGATGGTATTTGCGAACTTTCTTCTTTAGGTATTGTGGGCCAGTGTCATTAAGTGCTCTGTATGCAAGAGTTAGTGCCTTAAATTCAGATCTTCTCTTGACAGGCAGCCTGTGGAGACTACGCAAATGAGGAGATATGTGATGTCTTAGATGGATGTTCCTTATGAGCCTGGCTGCCGTGTTCTGCACTGTTTGCAGTTTTCTAAGCAGGTATGCTGGCAGCCCCAAGTACAGACTGTTTGCATAATCAAGTTGTGATGTGATCACCGCATGGACTATTGTTTTCCTGCAATCCATTGGTAGAAAATAGAGGAATCTCCGGAGGGCCTTCATTTTCCAGAAGCAGGACGAGGAAACCTGGCCTATATGGGTCTTACATGACAAGGAATTATCTAGTTTGAACCTTAGCTTCCTCGCAGACGAGACTGGGAGGGGAGGGGGGTTGAGTTCTGTGGGCCCCCAGAGATCTGATAGTGAGGGTGAAGGGCTGATTGAAAAATAGCACCTCTATTTTTTCTGTGTTCATTTTTATTTAGTTGGCTGTCATCCATGCTGAGATGTCCATGAGACACTGACTAAAGTTTGAAAATACGGCCTCAGAGCGATCTTGGAAGGAAAACACGAGCTGCGTGTCATCAGCATATGAGATAACATCAACACCGCGTTGATTTACCAGAGGATCAAGAGGGGCGAGGTAGACATTAAAGAGGGTTGGGCTAAGTGCCGAGCCCTGAGGCTCTCCACATATCAGGGGGCGCAAGTTAGAGGTGTGGGGATGCAGCCGGATTCTCTGGGAGCGGCCTTCCAAGATGGAGCTGAACCAAGCTAAAGTGGTCCCTGTTACTCCTAACTGTTGAAGCCTGTCTAAAAGGATCTTATGAGAGACTGTGTCAAATGCTGCCGAGAGATCTAATAATACCAGCATTGCACAGTTCCCTTTATCCATAGTCTCCCTGACAGTTTCTGCTACTTCAAGTAGTGCTGTCTCCATGCTGTATCCTGCTCTGAATCCCGACTGGGTGTCGTGTAGTAGTTTATTGGATTCGAGAAATGTGGGTAATTGCTTTTACACTTCCTTTTCAAGAATCTTAGCAGGTGCTGGTAGGAGGGAGATAGGTCTAAACTTTAAATCAATCAATCAATCAGGGAATTGTGAAGCGCACTACTCACCTGTGAGGGTCTGACGGCGCTGGGGCGATATCGGGCATGGGGGCAGACAAGCTTCCTTGAACAGAGAAGTACAACTTGGAGGCGCATCATTAGCCTCCCCTTACGTATCTTGCAGGGCCTGCCCCTGTCTGGTTCAGGTCCTGCAGGTCCTCCTCTGCCTGGCATGACATGTGCATGCTTAGATAGCAGGGTGTGGTCAGTCGAAGAGATGGCACCGCGCCACATAACCCATTAACACATACATTAACAATAGTTAGGGCTGGCTGAAGTTGTTTGGCACCACTTGGAAGCAAAGTAGTAGTGCATCGCTGGCAGATACCCACAGTGTTGTGGAGGAACAGTGTGTGCACTGAGGTGTGCTGTACAGCGCGGCTCCTTGCTGACACGCTGTGAACCACTGGTCCCCTGGAAGTTGTGTCAGCCATTAGACTCTTATCTGTGCTTTCCTCTCCATGATCACACTGCCACAGGCATTTGTAAGGCTGTACCAAGTCGCCCCCATGCTGAGCACAACACCACCCACCACAGGGACCTTTAGGTCCATAGCCCGTCAGCTCCCCGATCTGTTCTCCCAAGAGTGGAGCAGAGGAAGAGGGCACTGCCGCCCCCACATATTCTCTAGTCTGCCTCTGCCATCTCCACGGATGTACTTGCAATCTCGTGAGGGGGAAAGCAGAAGTTGGTGATGCCTTAGTCAAGAAACTCAGGACAGCTCCACACCATCCTCAGGCTCTGATCTTCATTCTAGTTCTAATTCGGTAAGACTGTGTGGACTGCGCTCCAGTGATTGTCACTTTACTTTAAAGCTGGGAGTGCTCCATCCCCATGCATAGGCAAGAGAGAGATACCACATCAGCCTGTTGTGTCAGATTTCATTTCAACACCAGTTTACTTTAAATTAGGTGGACAGTAAGCTCTGCTGTGGAGTGGGTCAAACTCCTAATACTTCGCTAGCAAACTCCTCCGCCTACCCTTAATCATGAGGTCATGTGAATGTTATTTTAACCAGCTGGGTACGGTTGGTGAGCCCATCCCCGCACCCTGAGAGCAGGCTGCAAAAGTCATTTGTGGAGACACTTTCCCTCCCGTCGCTCCCTCGGACCCAGGATGTTCCAGTTTTGCTGAACTTGGCAGTAAACATAGGCTTCTTACCCGGCCTATCCAATTGGCAGACCTTAGATGCTTTTTGGAAGTTTTAGAGTAGAGGAGGAGGACACAAATGTTCTCCCTACTATGGGAGTCAGGTGGTAAGCTGGGGCCTGTTGCACTGTAAGTAAGTGAACCGACTTGGTGCCAGATTTGTGCATGGCTGATGGAGTTCTCTGGCCTTCTAAAAAACTACTTCCCCCAAACATCTGGGAAGCCTGACTTCCACCTCTAGAGCAGTTGCCTCATTTCGGAAGTATAGGAGGGCCTCCGTTTGGAAACCCTGAAGAGGTTGAGACTTACATAGCCCACCCAAAGTTGGACTTCGGTGAGTGGTCCTGGGTGTCTTTTTTTATGCACCAGTTAAGGCCCACACTTCTCCCTCGTTAGACTGACCTCCCAGGGGGTGTGGTCAGCCAAACCTTCCCAGATGGGCCATCTGCAGTGTGGGCCCTTGTTCCCCTGCGGGCACCCAGATGACAAATTCTTGCATGTATTTTTGGTCAACAAACCATAGCGGTCATGAAGACCGGCTGTGGGGGCCGGTGAAGAAGTGTGACTGGGAATGGTATGAAGGGGTACATTGTTTCAGCAATGGTTTGGACTGACGTGTTTGTACCCTGTGATTGTGCTAGGGTATTGCCGCCCCAGATAGTCACCCCACCTTGCCGTAACTGGGTGTCCGAATCCTGCTGGACTGAACTCCCTGTTTGTTGTAGTGATTGCCATGTGATTGGGTGATGCAAGTTTTTTGGCATTCTGAGCTTGGCTTTGGGGGTGAATGCTTTGTGGGGCTGTCCGTGTATTATTCCATTCTGGTCATGGTATATTTTTAGGTCGCACCAGTTGGCCATGTGGCCCATTGTGTGACAGTAGTGGCACTCTTTGAGTCTGGCTTGGGCCCAGCCTCCCTTACCTCAGCCACTAGGACTGGGTGGAAAACCTCTGGAGTCCATATGAGGAGCTCCTCTTGAGACGGTACAATCTGAACGTACGTGGATAACATGGCCCCTCAATGGTGGTCTTTTTCAACTACTGTTGGACAAGCTTGGTGGTGTCTCTTTGAGCCTGCTCCTGCTTTTCCCTGTTCTTCTCCTGTCTCTTCTGGTAACAGTGTAGTATGTGGGCCTGTATTTCCCACCAGGGTTTGGTATCTAGCCCTACTATGCTATATAGTTCTGGATCTCCGTGGGTAGTAATCTCTTGAAAATGCTGTGGAAGAATGCAACCTGGGGACCAGTGTCAGTCCAGGGCTGTCCTGTCTCTTGCCCTCACCGTTCTCTGATTCTTTCTAGGAACTCAGTGATGGTCTCCCCAGTCTTCAAGTTCTCTGCCATTAATTCTCCTATGTCTGGGTGGTCATGTAACAACTCCCACAGGGCTATCCAGCTTGGATGTCTGAATGAATTAAATGTGACCCGTCATGCTCAGTGCTAATAAGTGTGACTTTGGGGATGTGAGCTCTGGAGAACATTCTGCTAACCAATGAGGCTGCTGAGCAGATTTTGATGCCACCTATCGCTAATTTTATACCCGCGGTCTTTTTTTCAAAGCAGGAGATCCATTTTTCTGCCCTGTCCATCAATGGGTGCAATTTATTTCTGAGCCTATCTTTGTACATCTGTGCCCAAGGCATGCAGATGGTTCCTGCTGCACCTTTCTGGAGTAGTTGACAAATCCTGGCTTGAAGAAACTCTGTTGATTTATCCCTGATGTAGCGCTCCCATTATCTCAGGCACTCCTGCATGTAGGGATAGTTTCATTTTGGATCTCCCCCTCCGTGCCAAATGCAGTCTTCCTCAATGGCAAAGTCCTTGATTTGGAAGATTTTCCCTCAGGCCGAGTGGATCATACTGGTGGCCCTTAATTTCAGTCCAGCAGGCTAGTAGATGGTAAAAAAGCTGCATGAAGGCCCCCCCTCTTTTCTGGATATTATCTCTATGGGGGTTGGCTTGTCTGACCAGTGCATTCGGGGGAGCTGTGGACATCCTTGTTTTCGCTCTCCTCATATGCACGTACAGGTGCCATGCTGGTCCTTCTGCATCTCAATTGTGTCTCTTTCAGGCTTTCCTGGCTACTTAATATTTGGTCAGCCCCTCTCCAGTATCAACGACCCAGAGATGTAATAGCCACAGCTAGGGGTCTTCCACCTGAATTATCCATGGGCTCATCTCTATTTGGGGCCTGAGGCTGAGCTCCTGTTCCCTCCAGGGGAGTTGTTCCTCCTCCTTGCTGGGCTTCCCAGGTGGGAGCTTTCCTCTGTCCTGTATACCCGGTCTATATGTAAGTCTTTGTGTGTTCTATGGTTCTATGGTGTTGGTGTCGAATGTGCCCCCTCAGGCCAAGGAAATGCATGGGCTTTGGTATGGGTATGCGACTTGTGGCAGTGTTTCTCTAGTTTCCTGGCCTGGGTACAGAAACTTGTATGTGGTCTAGTGGAGTCTCTATGATGGATTGGGAAGCTTATTTGTTTTGTGGTCTTTGCAAAATTTTGTTTGTCTTGAGATTTTTAAATAATCACAAATTCTACTTAAATTTGGGAAATCAGTGTACACAGGGTGGTACCGAAAACCAGTCTACTTAGTCACAAGCTCAAAAAATATGGATGCATCAAAAGAACTGATTAACATTAAATTGAGTGGTAGGGCCAATAACACTAAGGGGGGGATTTTAATTATATCCAGGATTTAGCTAGGGATAACTCGAATAAAACAAAAAAACTATTGAAGCCAATTACTAAAAAGGTATTGGATATCATGATTCAAGATTATCAATTGATTGATCCTTAATGTAGAGACCACTTGGAAATGTCACATTATACCTATTATTCCCGGCAATTCCAGTGTCTTGTCTCTTAAATATGGGCAACTCTTTTTTGGACCCCTCTGCCATCACTGTTAAGTTAGAACTAGACATTAGGCAAGGGGAAAGATCCAGTTGGCAGATGGATCGTCTCCTTCTTGCCAACCAGGAATGGCTGATACATACGAAAATATGGACTAAAGTGTTTTTTCAGATTAATAAGGACACCACAACTCTTTTTTCTGTTTGGGGTGCCTTTAAGGTGGCTACCCACGGGCAGATGATGGCTTTGACAGACGTTCAATCTAAGTGGTGGAGGGCACATATTCTTCAACTTCAACTTGCAGTTGATACCGCACCTTAGTCAAGGGCAAACTATTCGCCAGAGCGAATCACCATGGATCGGCAATGGTCTAGCGCTAAACAAGAACTGAGGGAATTGTTTGTCCTGAAAGAGTTATACAATTCTCGGCTGTATCAACAATGAGTTTATGAAGAAAGCCAGATGGTGGGAAGATTTTTGGCTTGGTTATCCAGGATGAAGCAGGAAGCTGTTTAGTTAATGAATAACAGCAACCCAGGTCGGGGGTTCTAACATCCGATAAAGAGGAGGTTGCAAAAATATTCCTTGCCCATTATAAGAAACGTAATGCAACCAAATATACAGTTTCACAAGAGGCCATACATCTCTTAGACATCAATTTACCGGAAATGTTAAGTAGTCAGACTGAGGAATTAGTGGCACTGGAAATTCGTTAAGTGTTTGCTGCAATATCATCAGGAAAGGCCTGCAGGAATGATTGTTTTCCAATTGAGTTTTATAAAGATTTACAGGAAGAATTAATATCATTTCTACTATCTAAGGAATCCATTATTGTTAGTTTTGTTAAAAAAGGGAAGAATCCCCATGACATCAACTCACATAGACCTATCAATCTTTTAAATTCCGATTATCAAATCTTAATGAAAGTCTGGGCCAACAGAATCATGCATGTTACCAGAAGTTTAATCGTAAAGACCAGACTGGCTTTTTGCCAGGACGGCAAAAGTCTGCTAACACTACTTTTTTGATACATGCTATTGATTTTTTAAAGACTAATCAGATACCTGCATTTATAATGATGGTCGATGCTGAAAAAGTATTCCACCTTCTTAATTGGGATACCCTTTTTTTGTCCTTAAGAGGGTGGGATTTCCCAGTATAATGATCAGTATGCTACATAATATATACCAGGTTGCATAGGCTCGGATTTTCTTGAATTCCAGCATGCTCGGAACTAGAGATATAAATCGGGGAACTCGCCAGGGCTGCCCCCTATCGCCCGTACTTTTTACCTTCTTCATCGAGCCATTGGTAGCCAGGATAAGAGCTAATCAGTGAATTAAAGCACTAATGGACGGTATGTCCATGCTCAAGTTATTTGCCGACGATATCATTTTGTATCTTAGACCAGATAAATTCAATTTAAATACAATTTTGGGTGAGTTTGAGCAGAGTCAATCCATTAGAGGCTACAAAATATTCATATTAAAACAGAAACCCTAATGTTCAATACCTCAGGTGATAATCTCCCTGGTAGGTTTCAAGGCTCGGTGGTCTCGATCAATCCATTCGATATCTAGGCGTTTATGTAACTAATTCCTATGCTGAGCTGTATAAGTTGAATTATGAAGTTACCTTATAAAAAATCTGATATCTACTTGATAAATGGTCTCTTCTCCCTTTTACTTTTTTGGGCCGGGTTGCCCTCATCAAAATGGGTATTTTACCTTTATTCATTTTTTTATTCATGAATGTTCCGATAAAGATTAAATCAGCCTATTTCAAAGAGCTGGATATTCTTTTTCGACAGTTTGTCTGGAACAAAAAGACACCCAGAGTTAAATATCCAGTCCTACAATTGGGAATAAATCAGGGCAGGTTGGCATTGCCCCAGATATGTGCATACTACGAAGCCTCCCTCCTTGACTTCTTGGTTCGTATATTGGATTCAAAGGTATTTTTAAGATGATTTTTTTATTGCAAGAAGGGCAAAGGAAGTGGGATCACAGCTTCCGGTCTTCATAAAAACTGCTAAACTCCCAAAAAGAACTAGGTATAAGACGTTACAAGACCTGCGTATTAAACTTAAGGCTCTTTATACTACCAACGCTTTAGAGGCTGGTTATGAATATCTGTAGTTAAAGGAATGTAAGGTCTACATATCCAGTACAGTCATTTAAGGTTTTGGAACGTAAATGGCTTCAGAGAGCTGGGCATTCTCTCCTGGAATGAGGTGTTTCACTTAACAGGAAATTCCAGCTAGGTGTGGGGATCGTAGTAAGCCTTTTTTTTGGATTTTGGATGCACCCAGTGTGGAATCGATAGCACTGAGAAAACTTTTGTGATTAAAAATAATAAGGTTGAGATAAGCTCTATATCACACCCAGAGCCTTTGCTCATCTGACTTGACTCCATGTCCAGCGGTCCAAGCTATCCCTCACGGTCACCCAGGGACAAGGCGTACCCTATGCTTCAAGCCCAAGGTCAGATACAAAAAACGTAGGTACCTTCGCCTTCTTCTAGCGTGTTGACTAGGGGAAAAAAAAAGTGATCTACATGCTTGTCCTAGTTTGCCATACGCCACATGCTGGGACTAAGGATCAGATGTAGTCCCTGTGCCCTGTGGATCCATTAGAACATCTAATCAATTATAGCGTCTGCTCACTGATCTTTTTGTGCAGATGTGAATCTGGTTGGGCAGGGGTTCTTTCTTTGACAGCAGTCGGGCTTGATAAACCAGTCTCTCCTGGCTGGCTCGCCAAAGTTTTGCTCAGATATAGATTAACCTTGAATAAATGAAAAGACAAGAGGCATTTGGCAAAACAGAAACAAATTGTTTTAATTAAATGCTGTAGCTGGAAGAGCCTTGACATAGTGCATCTACTCAAAATCTCTAGTGTACCAAGTTTCGGCCTTTGTTATATACATTTCATGAGGTACAAAAAACTATTTCTGCATCTTAGTCATAAATCAACAAGTGTGGGCATCTGATAAGGATATAGATGGCTCTTGACCTCGGGTAGAGTTAGTGAGGGCCAGTGTGTATGTGTTCAGATGTCTGGCATGATGAGCACGGGATCACTACGTGTCATGTACATGTCATGTCCTGATTGGCTGAGTGTTTCTATCTCCATGTGGTATCTAGCTTTGTGGTATTTTTGGCAAATGTGAGCCTTTGGCCAAACATGTCTTATTGGGGCCTATTTCCTCAGACCTGTTTGTGGTGCAACTATCTATCTGTGGGATTTATCTGGGCAAGCATTTGATTTTAGTTTATGATAGAGTGACCCTCCCCTGCGACCTGGTATTCGACAGGCTTGGGTGTAGGTTGTAGGACTTGCCTAATTATGTATCTCTGACTCGGGTTGATTGGTAGGTCACCTTGGGTAGATCTGACAGCAATGTTTTGAGTTTATAAGAACTCCTGAAAATAATATGGCAGTCACTGGTATCATTTTTATCGATATCCTTAACATTGTACATACAGGTGTCATAAACTGAATTGACATTATTCTTACTGGTATTGGCGTGGTTATATTTGCTTAGGTCATAACGTATATCAACATTGTTCATACTAGTAACAGTATCAACTGTGTGCATGGATTATGACATACATTCATATCCACATTGGGAGTGTTGGCGCTGCTGTGTGGCTACAGGTTATGCAATATATTAACATTGCATTGGCGGGTATCAACATGGTCATGCCGGCACAGGTTATGGCATACGTTAATATTGCATTTATTGGTATTGCTGCTATCGGGCCTGAACATATCATGGTATTCATATTCACCCATTCCAACAAAGCTATGAAACACACCATGCCGAAGAGCAGACATAGAGATTTATTCATAAGAATTAATTCTGGGACCTTCAATGAAATCACCTACCTTACTGATCGGAATGGTCTTCCATCGGTTAGTAACATCCCCAGAAAAACAGGGAGACACATTCTTACAGCTATCCAGGGGTGTTTCGGTGTGCATTGCAGGGATTTTATGCTTCAAAAACAGTTGGTGCAGGGTGGACCAGAGAACCTGTAGGGGATTATATCTCACCAACCATTTTAAACAATTTGTGCTGAAAATCTAATCTGTAGTCAAAGGATGTCCAATAGTAGTACTGCCTAAAGTTTGGAAGTGCCAGACCACCTTCTGACTTTGTCAGTTGTAATATTTTAATAGTGACCTCAGGGGCCTTATTCCCCATATATAATCGAGGTCATCATACTATCTAATCTAGGAAAGAAGACCATTTCTACTATGTAGGGGATTCTTAAAAAAAAATAACCCAATTGGTCAAGATAAACATTTTGATGAGGGGGATGAGGCCTAAAATAGAGAGGGGAAAGATTTCCCCTGGACTGAATTTCACTTAAAAGTGGAATAAAATTTAGGGAGAAGAGATCCAACATTGAATCAGAAGAAGATACTCCTAAATATCTCTTTGTATTTTGATCGCCCTAAGCGTTCATGGTAGGACATGCAATGGAGGTTTAAACAAGAGTCTCAGATTTATTCATTTTGTACCCCCAACTTAGTATACCTCCAAATCACTTGAATGCAGTCTAAATATCAATTTGTTCTTTAAGTAAAAACAGAGCTATATCAGCATATATTCTTTTATTTTAGCTCCTCCTACTATAGGGGGTAAAATTCCCTTTTGGAGCAAATAAGTTGGGCCAAAGATTCAATAAATAAAGCAAACAAAGTGAGCTAAAAATGATGATTGATTCAACCCAGATCTGTTAGTGTCTGAAAAGTAGGCATGAGCATAGTTCGTGGAGTTACGCTACGTGGAAGTCCGCGAAGTGACAAAAAAGCTCTGCAGAGTGGTGGAGTGAGGTGCAAACTGATGTTTGCGCTGATTTTCCTGCAGCTCCGGTAGAAATTTTATCCGAGCAGCAGCTCGCGCTCGCCAACTTTCCGTTCGCGAGCAGGGAAAAAACTCTGCTACGCTACTCGGAGTGGAGTTTTCTGCACTCCGTGAGCTCCGCGGAACGTGGAGTGCAGAAAACTCTGCTAACTCCTCTAATGGAGCAGAGTTTGCCACCCAGGACTGCTGAAAAGTGTCAGCGCTCCATCCATCTTCTCCTTGTGTTTGCTTTGTTCACCCAGAGTTGGCAGTATATGCCCAGAGGTGGGTCCCTTGCTCACGTTGCCACTGGATTCAAGCTAGCCTGGCTGATGAGGGGTGTTACCCCTGAAACCGGTTCCAGAATGCTTGTTTCCAGTCCAGGTAAGACCTGCCTTGGCAGTTCGGGCTGAACTGTTCCCATTAGGAACAGGGTCAAATCTGAATTGCATATGGCTGGGACTGAACTGGGGTGGTGAAGTGAGCTAAAGAAATATGATGGATTCAACTCAAATCTGTGACTAGTGGTGGGTGTCTGAAAAGTTCAGCACTCCGTCCATCATTCCCGTTTGTTTGCAATATTATGCCTGGTCGTATACAACAATTCTGGTACAATAACCCAGTACCTCTCTACTTTGACCTCTGGGGATAAATAGCTGGCTTCTGATTTTATATTCAGAATAAAAGCAGTCCCCCATTCAAAGCTCTAATTCCAATCTGGTGGGTATCAACAACTTAGTCTGAGCTCCTTTTGCCCTATAAGGCTCAGTAAAATGTGGCAATTCCCAATGGCATCTTGATGCTTCATATGCAAGGTACAGCAGATTTTAAAGGGAAAATTAGGTTCCACTTTAGAGTAGGGGTGGGCGGAATTTGCGTAGGCGCGCTACACAAAGCTCTGTGAAACAGTAAAAAATCTCCACGAGCACGCAGAGTTCCACAAACACGCGGAATTACTTGTTCCACCCGTTCGCGATGCTTTATTCCTGTTCGCGAATGCTGTTTGCGTGCTCGGGGGAAATATCTTGCGAACGTGCATTTTGAAAGCACGAACAAGCATAAAATTCCGCGAAGCTGCGGATCGTGGAATTTATGCCAATTCCGCGTTCTCCGCGGAACGCAAAATTACCCAAATTCCGCGAGCGGAACAGAATTTACTGCCCAGCCCTACTTTAAAGGATTTCTGATTGATGACTTTTCTGCGGATTTCTTGTAAATGACCAAAACAGTCAAGGGCTTTGCACCGGCTTTAGGTGGAGTAAACAGAACTCTATGTGCTTTGCAATAGAGAAGTCGGTAGTGCAGCTGGACAAAACATAAGTAGATAGTAATTTTGACAATTACTCAAGCAGTTTATTTTGTGCAAAATTCTCTGGAATTGCTACCAACCTCAGATTTACCCACTAGAATCTGTTCTCAAGAACCTCTCGCTTCCACTTTACTTGATGCATGTGTTTCTGAAACTGTCTTGTTGTTTTACTTTGTAGCCAATGTATGTCCTCCTAATCAGAGACCCTTTGCTCAGTTTGGTACATCTGGAATTCAGGCCCTGCAAGCATTACTCAATACAATCCAGTTTAAATTCAGTCTTATCTTTTAAATTATCTAAATAGGGCGCATAGTTGTGTTATGGCGACATATGTGATGGGCACACCCAAAACACTCAGGGATTCATTCTCTTGCATATGAACTTTACCTGGCTGCACTGGGTTTCCTCCAGATTCTATGGGTTTGTTTCCCTCGGTTTTGCCCACCTGAGTTATAGTCATGGCCTAGTGTTTGACTGCTGGAAGACCTATCAAAGACATATGGTTAGTAGTTCAGGTCATGAAAGCTGTTGATCTTGCTTCAGACCTAAATGCATGAGAGCCATTCAGGGCACAATTGCTGGTCCCCTTCAAAAGGCAGTCTGCCATCTGTTGCTTACTTGGAGAAGACATCCCTTGAAGTGAAACTTTAGAAAAGATTAGGTACTGAGGCAAGGGCCTACTGCTGGGATCTCTGGTAGACATACCAGGATGAGGTTCAGCTGTGATATTATTTGCATCAGATAGTTTCCCATCAGACAGAATATTGTGGCTGACCCCTTCTTTCCCCACTTCCCGCAGGATTGTAACAGTCAACCCGCTCGGCACCAAAGAGCTTAGTCTGAATCCGTCTGCAAGTCTGGAATGCCTAGGCGGCACTACATCCTCGCCTGAATCTACCATAGTTTGAACTTGCTTTCTGTATTTTAATCCTAATGAACGGAGAAAGTTGGGTTAAAACCCCCACTATATGGCAAAGAGAAATTTGCTTTGCGTCATTCTTAAAAATGTCTCTTCATCTTACTATGTGGTGATCAAAAAGCATTGATATCCAAAAGCATTTGAAGCTTTGTTCACAGTTACATAAACGTTTTGATCATCATACTTGAGTGCACATGGGAGACATTCTTTAAGGCTTAAAGAGTGCTATCACAGTTTACGACATCCTCATACTCAGGAGGACTTACCCAAGTGCACCACCTACTGATTTACCCAATCGACCATCTCATCATACCCAGGAGTGCGCTACCCTGTTTATTCAACATCTTCATCTTACTAAGCATTGTTTCAGTAAACTCAGACAAGTTTGCATAGGAATCCAAATGTGCCTTTGAACCACGTAACCCTTTCCCTTTCCTCCCTGAATAGGGTTTCATCAGTTAAATTGCGGCAGAGCTTAGTAGGTCAAGATAGGGGGACAGGTTTACCCAGTCGATCAGTGCTGCTTAAACCAATGCTCCCAAATCATTGTCGATCCAGTGGGTAAAGCCCTCACAACAAGCATGCTTTGCCTTTTCCCGGCAAATGTCCACAAAGCCAGATCCTCGACTGTCTACTCCATCCACAGCAGGAGCACAAGCACACCACAGTACAATCAAAATACATTTACAAATAGGCAGGGCAGTAAGGCACTCACTTGCACACCCAGTTCGCAGGGTTTTACTGGCAACTAACGACAGTCACTTCTTTGCCGGCTACCGGTTGTAATAAATTCTCGCCAGTCTGTCTACAAACTCCAGCTTGACCAATGCATGCCTCACGGCCTGGACAATACAAATCATGGAGCTATCTGCTTTTCTTAGTCAACATCCACTATTAATTACACAAATGCTTAAATGTGCTTGCTGTATACTCAATGCACTATTTTTTATTCTGCTAGCATGTGATTTTCTGAATCCACTGATGACTTTTCTTACAGTAAGTAGAGGAACAAAGGGTCCCTATGGGGGAAGTGTATGCCTCAACTTCCGTGACAACATGTAAGAAAACATCCATAGATTGATTTAGTCTGAGAAAAAAAACTGAATTTATTCAATACATTTCCTAAAATATTACTTATAGGATGTCTTATATTCAGTTTAACACATACATTGATAAATAGGGTGCTCCAAATAGTGTTGTGGCATAGTACAAGTGACAAGGTGAGTATAGAGTGTGCACGTGCTATACAAAAAGCAAACATGTTCACTGACTAATGGGGATAAATGGATGCTGTGCAGCACTCAGTGTAGGAGTGTTGTTATCCTGAAGCAATTAAAATCGGTCCACTGAAATAGTTGTCGATGTTTCAACCCTAAAGGAAATTACTTAGACCAGGGTCATAATCAGGACCAGAAAATGATGGAATCACTCAAAAGCGGAAAAAAATCAGGGTTTCAGTTATTTCTGTATGAACTGGGAACTAACCTACACCTCTGCATATGTACTGCTGGCTGTCACATACCTGATAGTTTTGGCAACGATCAATACAACAGAATAGAGTGGATGTACTTGGTAACAGCTTCTTCACTGACACTCCAGCACTCCCAGATTTGAGGACACTCCAGCAAGGCCCAATTCAGGACCAAGAGAAACCATATAAAAAATGTCATACCAGCCATACTTTGCACCATTGAAGCATGGCTAGCAGGCGAGATAATTTGTTAAACCTTGAAAGTGGTGAGGCATACATTCCTGCCTCAAATTGCACCAAGTGAGCACCACAGGGGATCCATACTCTCTCCAGAGAAAGCCTGAGAGTTTGGCACCCTGACAAAATATTGAAAAATGGGGCCTAATGTGGAACTTTACAGCACGTTTCTCACAAATTAGGTCCTTATGAAATATTTCAAACTTTCATTGTTTACCAAGCACCCCCGGCTTTTCCAAGAGGTGTCAGAGTTTCATGATCCTTAGAAAAACACGTAAAAGTGGTGGTAAAATGCAATTTGTTCAGCATAATGTCCCTAATATTTGTATAAATGGCAACGTGTATGACAGACAGTTAAAAAATATAGATGTGCATTTTAACATGATCATTTTTCCAAAGCATATACCGAATCTTTCTTCACTTGTATTTCACTTATCATTTAATTTCCACTGATTTTACAAAATGTTCCTTCGGAGTTCATTATCATCTGATTTTATGACTGAGAATTACTGGAAGGGAGCAATGTGGAAATATGAATTACTACAAAGAGCTCACAACCTTACGATGTAGACAGTCATTAGTGAAAGAAACTAGGGTATTAGTTGAGGGGGATAAGTACTCATAAACAGTAATAACCACAACCCTTTTCAGGGTGTAGCACTAGATTAAAAAAATAAACCTGAGCTCAACTCCCAAGTAGCTAAGCCACAGAACAGACAGGCTTAGCTTAGAGGTAGTGTGTACAGTATTTATGCAGTCCCAAAACAGAAATCAAGTCAAAACACATCACTAGAAAAAATCTGAACCATTTTAGAAGAATAGAGTAAATATTTATTAAATAAAATGACACCAAAACAGTACAAATCCAATATGGGAAACCGGAGCTCTGAATCTTTTAATGTTAAGTTTAAAATTACATGTCTCGCTCTATGCGGATGACACAATCCTTTACGTCAGGGAACCCCAGGCAAATTTAGCGCCCCTTATCTACTCAGATTTGGCCATTTTTCTGGCCTAGGTATTAACTGGCACAAGTCAATCATTTTCCCTTTAACTGCGGGCACGAGACCATGGTAATGTGAATATCCACTTGAATGGTGCACAGACTTGATCAAATATCTGGGGATCCACATCCATCTAGACACTACACAGATCATTTGCTTAAACGAAGGCAGGCAATTAGTACTCTAGAGACTCAGGTGGATAGATGCCTGTGATTGCCCTTGTCAATAGCGGGCCGGGTGTCAATTCTGAAGATGGTGGTGCTCCCCAAATGTTTGTACCTATTTAACAATATCCCCATACCCCTCACTGATGGCTTTTTTCGAGCATTGCGCACCCACCTTACGCGATTGGTACAGGGAGGGAAACAGCCATGTGTCCATTGGCCTGTGCTCACACTGGCGTATGAGAGAGGGGGGTATAGCGTGCCGGATTTTCAATTGTACTATCTGGTGGCGCAGTGCTGCTATGCACAAGCATGATTTCATCCGGACGCAAGAATACCGTACCTTCGGCCTGAAGTGGACCTTGTGCTGCCGGAGCAGTTATCCGCAATCCTGCCCAGGGGCGTCCCCAGGGACCCACATGACATACAAACCGTGTCCACCACCAGCTGGGCGTGGGAGAAGCTGAGACGGCTGACCGGTGCTGTTGAACTGTATTCTTCCACCCTTCCTGTCCCGAACGCTCGGCGGTTCCCGATATCGGGCGAACGACTGGTGCAGCGCACCTTGACAACGTTCGACATTACCAAAGTAGGAGACCTATATCTGGAGGGACACTTCTTCTCAATAGAAGACGATACACGCTACCAAGACAGTAGTTTCATGGATAGGTTTGTCATAGGCCGCATTCGGTCAGCTCTACGTTCTACACTACCCACATTCCCGGTCGAACCCGAGTCGTTACCCCCTCTTAAAATGATAATTGAGAACACTAACAGAGTGCATTTAATTTCTAACTTGTACAAAGCTTGCGCTAGTATGAGGCCAGTGAGTGACAACAAGGTCCACAATGACTGGGAAATAGACTTAGGCCGCCCGATAACCAATGAACAGTGGGCCAAGTTTTGTGCAGGCACTAAAGAAGTCTCACTCAACAGTAGGCACAAACTTCTTCATTTTAAATTTCCACGCTGCATCTACTTCACCCCTGTTAAAGCACACAGGATGGACCCATCCAGACCACACACTTGCCCGAAATGCGCTGCACCCCATGCCGACTTCGCACACCTTGCATGGACATGTCCCCAGCTGCAGGCATATTGGGAAGGCATTCATTACACACTAGGGAAAATGATCAACCTGCTCCTCATTCCAACTCTGGAAGTAGCCTTATTGGGATACATGGTAAATTTCCCTAAGGGGGTCAGGCGGCTCGCTTCGCTGGGTCTCCTACTGGTGAAAAGAGAGGTCGCGATCCATGGGGGCAGGAGAAAAGCACCTAAAGTGCAAGATTGGCTGAACAGCTTGGTAAATTGTAATGTGAATTCTGAGACCTATGCCGGCATTATGCCCTGCTCCTCCCATCCAAAAGATATATGGGGCCCATACCGTTCCTATGTGGAGGTTTCAAAACAGACCTCTAACACTCAACTGGACAAGGGCATTGTCCCGGAGGGAGTGGGCTGACAATTTTTTTATGTGCTAAACAAGCTCAGTTTCAGATACCATTTGCAATCTTTAACAGCCCTGAATATCTGAACGTCGAGGTTTACTATGTTGGGTCCCTTGTGATACTGGGGAATGATGAGGGTTGGAGACGGGAGGTGGCCCCGGGAAAAACGAAGTTACGGCAATACTGTATTCATCGTACTGGCCTTGTCAGACACAGCATCGATGGGAATTTTAAACTGTATCTGTTTATTATGTGACAATGCCTTTGTGATCACTAGTGAATGGAGGTGCACATATATATCTTTTGAAACAATGGAAAAATGGAAAATAACGTTTTTTTTAAAAAGTATAAAAATCACATCAAAAAGTGTTAAGCGCCAACAGTAGTCATCTAGTTACACGTTACCAGTACTTAGACTCAAGTAGAAGGCCGGCAGTAATTGAGCGTGGTAATCTAGGGTTGACTCGGTCAGAAATTTACCTATGGACTTAGTCTCTGAAACGGAAGGTATAAAAGGGAGAGCAGGTCCAGTCTTCTAGGCTCTGCTCAGATCAAAGTCAACCGGCCCAATCCACTTCTGTTTTTACACAGGTCCAGAAAGAAGGGTTCTGAGAAGGGTAACGGGGATGCAACATTTATGCCTGGCACCAGGCTGTGGATGATGAAAACTCCTAGCCACTCCCTAACTAATGGTTTTAAAAGTTCTCTGGGGTAAACATGCCCACTTCTTCTGTATTTCCTGTGTACCCAATGGCAAAAAATCACACAACGCTTTCCGCTAACTAAAACCAGGATGGCAGAATCTTTCTTTCCCTGTTCAGAGCTTTCCCCCTCCCAGATGCGTGGCCATGGAAATGAGCAGCCCCGCCACTATGGTTGCTCTAAAACAATTCTGAGGGCAGCTTTCCTCCCACTGGGGTTGGTGCAGGCCTGGCTAGGGGGACAAAGTAAAGGGACAAGCCAAGATGCTAGCTACATCTGACTGTGACAGGGTAGGTAGCTTTGAAGTTAAAAAAAGATCCTGGGCCCAGTGTGCAAGTCATGCTGTCAAGGAAATGACAACACCTCCCCACATCCAAAGTATTTTGACCCTGTTCTTGGAGCCAGTTCACACCACATCAAGTGGGGCTATCAACTGCCGGGTGTCAGTTGGAGCTCATATAAATGGGTTGCCTGAGGCTTTTGGCAGGAAAAAGATAACTTTCTAAAAGTACCTTTTACTTAATAGATATTACAAATTGGATTTTACCATTAAATTAGATTTGAAACAACTAATGAAAAATGTCTTTGATATTTTTTTCTAGCTGTTTCGTAACTGAAATTAGCATTATTAAATCCTATGGAGCAGCTAGCTTTGCTACAGTAAAAATAACTTTTGAAGCTTTCTTGCTGTAATAGCATTAGTAGTATTAACCTTTGACTGTCCTAATATTGAATATCATGCACCCTCCTTTATGGGCAAGAAGGCCTGCTTAGGGATGAATTTGTATGATTTAAAAGGAAGGGTTGACCGGTCAAAGGGGATATTTAGACAGCTTGAATTTGTATCTTAAAGCTGCAAAGCCAGGCTCCAAATGGTAGGCCAGCAGTTATGCTTGCACTGTAGTTCTAGGGGCTGGCACAATGGGTGCTGCTGTCCGCTAGTGACATTTACCTAACAGGCCCGGTGTACACTTTGTGCCACATACTAGGTAAGTCAAATATGCCAATTAAGAGTAATCCAACTTCCTCCTATTGAAAGGGGGAGTACAGGAAATTCACCAATGGTTAGGAGGAATAAAGTGCACAGAGTTCTACAGCCAACAAAAACAGTAAAGGTAAAAATCGGGGGATGCACCACAAAAAAGATGGTCATTACCAACAATCAACAACCTCAGACAGAAGAAGGGAACACATTCTGAAATACATTTTTCTGATCTAGAATTCATATGTGCCTGCACGAGCCATAAAAACAGGAGCTATGGCAGAGTTGCCCTGTGTATAGAAGGATTATTATAAGCGCATCTTGCTGAAGGTAGTGCATATGACCCAGTTTAATGAAATGAAATATTTTTTTACCCTCTGAAATTGTTATGTAGTCACTCATAGAAATTACTTCGTAAAACTGACCACAAACAGTCAAACAATAGCTGATGTGATCTCAAAATAGAGATGCAATAGAGGATCAATGAATCAAATGTTAATGCAGTATAGAATGCTGTGATATCAGGATATGTTTGTTAGAATATTTGCTGTAAATATTGTGTCATAAATATAGACTTCAAATATATAGCTTCACTGGAGTTAAACTAGTAAAATGTGCACCAAATTGGGCAACTTCTTTGTAAATAATATTCAGGACACAACACAGATGTAATGCAATATTTCCTGATACGATATTCTGACATATTATTGAATAGAGCATCAGTCGAGGATTAACTTTACAATGCATTAGATAAAGAAAAAGGAAAACTAAAGGAATGAGTATAAAATGAGCACAGGTATAATTGAGATAGTGATTCAGGCCAATAATTTAAAAACCTTTTGTTGGGTGGCATCAAAAGGCATTGCATTTGCTGGGGAATCCATTATCATGAGTGTTGTAGACCGCCTAACACTAAAAGCTTGATGGACTATCAGGTAAAACCTTGAAGACATATGCAATCTGGTGGCCGACTATGCTGGTCCATCAAGATGAGAATATTGTACATACCAATCTCACTTCAGTTGAGTGAAGTGTTTCAGTTCAACTTCTGATGCCCCTGTTTAAAAATATCAGTCCCAACAATCCAGCTTACTAGCTGATACTTCCAATGCTCTGTCCAGAAGCAAGAGTGCTCATACTCTAGGCCAATAAGGCCTCACATATGGGAGAAAAGTCACTGCACTGAGTATTGGTGTACTGCTCCCAGATCTTGTATAGGACCACTTTGGCCACACTGGAAACAAGTGGCACACAAAGTGGTGTAGTCATTTTTCATCATGATTCTGGGTCCACCAGGCATATGTACTTGCAACAAGGCTTTCCAAAATGTTTCTGAGTGATCCTAATCCCCTCCTGATGGCAACAGGACATTTTCCCAGTGAGCTGGGAAGCATACAAGGAGCAATGCTATATTATATTACCCTGATTATATTTTGATTTTAGATCACACCCCAAAAGGACTTCAGCATTCCCTTGAGGTTTTGGCTGAATATGACATATAAAAAACCCATATAAGGACAATGAAAGAAGAGTAAATAAAGAGACCGTTGGCTACTAGACATATGAAGATCCTCAGATAGCACTCCCACCATTTCAACAACATTTTAAAAGGAGGCAGAATGAGATCTCAAAAAAGGCAGAACATGTCAATATTAGTCAGTCAACCCCCTTTAGATCCTTCCTCAAGTCTTATAACAGTAGATCAGTGTTAACAGGCCATGATATACCAAGTTCCCATATTCAACTAAAAAGTATTTGATACTTTTGTTATACCAGAACCCACTTTATCAAATAACTGGCCCCTGAAACAGAGCACTGACTGAGAGCAAATTGTGGAGAGTTTTGCAGCAAGAATTGATTGAAATCTTAATATTATAAAATATTAGACTGCAGGTTCTAGGAGAATAATATATAATATTATGAACTAAAAGAAGTTAATGAGATAAAATGATCATTTTCTTGAAATGTACTATGAAACGTATTACATCTTATATTTTTTTAATGGCTCATATTGGTATGATTATAAGGTCATCAAAGATGAATAAATAAATACATAAATGATACAACTTCTATAAGTCTTCCAAACTTCTATAAGTCTTCTAAACACAGCATAAATTATGACCCAACTTTAAATCTAGTTATGTTTTGAAACACAATCATTTTGTCCCCAATCATCAGCCGGTCAGTTTGTGAAATAATATGCATTTATCATTAAATGCACAATTCATTTTACGTAAATAAACTCAATTTCTTTGAAGAGCAACTTGTAATTGCATGAAGAAAACACACAAACATGTCTGGTATCCCAACATACCAGAGGAAACTAATAGAGATTCCACCATGCTCTTTGGGCCAAAACCTGATATAGCCAGCCTCTTAGGAGAGAGAGACTTCAGGGCAAATTCTATTGTCTAAATAGGATACTGATTGAAGTGATCTTATTACAATTATTGAGGATTAGATATACTTCATTGTGAACATATCTTTGATTGATTGAAATTGTTGGTGTTGGTGGTGTTGTCTCACCAGTGACTGCTCTTTAACAGTTTTCATTAAAAGCCTGTAAAGCTGACACTTCTCAAAGGAATACGCCCTAGAATAGAGCCTACTTGAGAAAGATGCCCAGATTGGGAAACCGGTTTAAAAGGAGACTGAACATAGCAAATTGTAATTTAATCCAAAATGTTCTGCCCATAATGGAAGGAAATCGCCGAATCGTCTTGCCTTCGGTCATGATTGAAGTACCATAGACAGACCAGGCAAAACAATACCTACCAAATCCAAGGGTTGTTTTGTTTTCCTTAGAAAGCCCCAAACTTTTCCAGCTCCATCAGGATCTTCCTACCACCGTGGTCGATCTTCAAGGCGGTAGTGATGAAGGTAGTATAACAATACATTTGCTCAAGACCATGGACCCAGGAATAATTCACAGAATGTATTTCTCACCCTCCAGAAACCAGAAGGTATATTCCACTCTTCAAATGTGGTATCTTGGTCCTTTGGAGAATACGACAACTTTACCAGTTCCCCAGGCTCAATGTCATCGAGAGGGAACAGGGGTTGGAATATTTACATAGCTTATTTCAAACTCATCACAGACTCCTTCCATGGAATCGTGATTTTGTTATTTCCAGTTGAACTTTTCTTATTTATAGTAATCCTGACTGTATCTTTTTTAAAATTTCCATTTGTCCCAGACCACAAAATTATAACAAGGTTTACAAATTTAGACAGATGATTCCAATTCAATGCACCACTTTGAGTTGAGCATGGCCACCAGGTTTATTAGAAAGGTGCTGTACCCTTCCATGTTGACCATTTATTTCCTTCTCTTTCTCCATGTTGAATCCAAATACTGGAAGTTATGTGGTGTACTACATGATCCTACTTTGTCCCTTAACCCCAAGATTTGTTTGCTGGATTCATACTCAGAATTTTAATTCCATTGGGGCCATCTATGACACCCACAGTTTGTGAAATATCTTTTCCCCTAGAGGCATGAAGCCTCATACTTATCTCAGATCGCTCCCCTTGACATCCATAATCCTGTGAGGCAGTGGTCACAGATGTGAGGGAGATGGTGGACTGTATTCTCTGGATACATGGATTACATGCTCTTTTCACCAACCGTGGTCTCTCCTTATCCTTTCTCTACAAATGAAATCGATTGCCTTTAGGCCCTTTAGGTAAATCTTTGCATATGCTCAGTTAAGGCAGAAGCCTTGGCATCATCAATTTTGAAGTTGGGATCTACCACATTAGTACATTCTCCCTTGATATCTTGGCACATCATTCCTTTAGGTTCTCAGAATCAGCTTTGCGAACTTTTCTCTCCTATTTGGTGGATGTCACATCTGTTGGATGGGAATCTAAAACTCTGCAAGGAGGACCACCTTAGGTTACTCCATCAGGGTTGCTGCTGCAGCCCACCTTTACATGTATGCACAAGATCCAGTTTGCATTTTATTTAAAAAGGATGCTAATGCTCTTTACTCTCTAAACTCATTGCCTTGGGATGATGACCTTACTACCGTAAGGTGCTGCAACGCTTAATATGGACAGGGTCAATTCATTGTCATTAATGTTTAAATGTGCTAAAGTACCATGGAGGCTACTTCCATTAATGATTAATAATGACAGAGACCATAAAGGTTCCTTACTGACTCTCAGTACTGATGGCCATAACTTTCTGGGCCCACAATAATCAAACAATAATTAAAGGAAAAACTGAATGAAGTTCATTCCATCATATACGGGTAGAGTCCACCCTGGCAATATAATCTTACCAGGGTAGTGTGAGATAGCCAATGATGAAGCATGCCACAAAGTGTGGGTGAGACTTCCTCATCCTGTATAACTGGTACACATATCTATCCAAGAAGATAAGTTTAGTGCCTGTGCCAGGCATAATCTACATCACAATCTTCCCAACTATAGAACATGAGTTCTGTGTTATACCTGTTAGTGTTGTTTTTATTATCACATGAATCATCATTGGCGGGATGTTCCAAAGCATTTAGAGAGCCTTGGTTCTTTTATCGTGTGATTGTTGATCTCCTAGGGTCAAATACAAGTTTTAAAAAAAATCTGATTGACCCATTGTTCATGTGCTTATGGCACCTTCCTTACAGAGGGTTCAGGATTGATCAGTAATGATACTCAGATTCCAAATTAGGATTAGCAGTACCAGATGCTTATTTTCATCAACAGTTCCTTGCACTCTGACTAGATTGTCCTTTTAATAGCTTTAAGTGGCATTAGTAGAGCACAATAGACCGGGAGACGTAAACACCTTAGAAAATTCCATGTTTGTGACTACGCTCAGCTTTCACCTAGTCAGCCTCAGATCATGCAACAGCAATAATTCTCAGACTGGCTTGCCTGTGAAGGATGTGTGTTATCCGATTTCACACACTCCCACTCCCTGGTAGGCCATTTTGTGTTTGAATAGGCCAGTCTTACACAGTGCACTTTTATCTGTATAAGTTACAGTCCCTTAGATTTCCTTTCGTCTTACTGGCTCTCTTGAGATGATGTCTCCCTTCGATAGACTAAGGACTGTACCTTGAGTAAAGGCTTCTTCTCAATCTTCACTCCCACTGGTTCGTTCTTGAATATTTCATCATAGCAACATCCAGAAGGCTATCCATACTAAGTCAATGCAAGTACAGTTGGTTGTTATTTTCCACATATGCAGGTGATTAGGATAGTTCATGTGGGCTCTTTAAGATAGTTTTCTCGGATTTGATTAATTCCTTACCATGAAATGAGTGAATATATTTTGAACACTACATTTCATTTATGTAACACTATAACACATGCATGCCATGGCCGGTCTTACCATCTGGGCACACAGATACAGCCTTTGCTAAGATAGTGCCCTGGGCGGAGAGAAATTAGGTGCCCTTGTTGTTGGTAAGGATGTAAATGAGTCAGGAGGGGGAGTCCCTTTTGTGTTCACTGGTCAGTACCTGGAGGAGCATGAACTGGCCCTTGAACACAAACATACCTGGACCTCCCCAGCCAGTGGGTAGCTACCCATGCTGCCAGCTGGGGCGGCCCCTAAGTTTGCTGCCCGGGTTCAAGAAGGGGGAGTGGCAGCCGACGTGTTACCAGGGGGTTGGCAGTCGATGGATGTCTTGTTTTATGGGCTGGAGAAACAGTACAGTGATGGCTTTGTTGATGTTTGCCAGCAGGGGTCAGAGGGTGAAGGGAGGGCAAGTAAGGGAGCTAAAGGGGTGTTAAAATCATCATCTGCCATCTGGTAATGAAGGACCAAAACCACTTTAACCTGTCAAATAAGACAGAAATGAACAGACAGGGACAAGTACAAGGCTGGAGCAAGATAAGAAGGGTGCTGCTGTTGGCATAACCTTAATACACCCCTCAGACAATTGGCAACCTGGGCCTGAGCTCAGCTTCTTCATTCTAAAGGCCGGGTCTGTGGGCAAACTTTCCCTGTTTGCACAAAAGCGCAGTTTAAAACTGGTGCGTCAGGGGCAAACAAGGAAAGAGCACTCTAATATGTTGATTGCATTGCCCCAGGGCATTCTAGTGAAATATAGAGGGGCTGCTTGACAGTTGCACTGTGTTTCACAGTGCAGGCAGAATGCTGCCTGTACTTTAATGAGGAGAGAGAGATAAACTTGCAGGCAGGTGCAGTGAGTGACTTCACCCACCTGCAAGGGGATGTCTGGGGGGTCAACGGTACCCCCTTATTCCCCTTCAGAGGGCGGCTTTCAGGATTTGCACTGAAAGTGGGCCAACCTTTTGAGGCATCCTTTCAAGTGCGCCTCCTAAAGGCATGTTTGCGCTTATATCTATAATTTACTGCCGGCACAGAGGCAAAGTCATTTCCTCATTTGCATTGGGCCACACCCCTTTTGCAAATGAGCGCCTTCCCTTTAGTAATACCCCTTGTGCTACCTGTACCAGTGCTATCTATATCACAGAAGAGGTCGCACAGCCTCTACGTACCGTTCTATAATATCAAAGTTCCCAGGGGGTGAACAAAGCGGGTACACATGTCCTTTGCACCCCTGAGGCACACTCGGTAATAGGGCTTCAGATGTTCTTAAATCTTAAATCGGCTATAGAAGGGCTCTGCAACATCGTTTAATTAGAAGTACAGGCTGTACAAGGGTCAACTAGATTAACTTGTGCTTGGGTATACTGGGTTTTGGTTCTTCCATTAACAACACTATCCTCCTCAATCACTTTGGGGTCTTTCCACTATTAGCTAAGGGGTCTATAGTGGTGAGGAGCAATGGGATACTCATTTCACTCTCTTGGCAGAAAGCCTTCGTCAGTATTCCAGGTACCACAGTTTTGTGGACTACAGCATGTAAGAAAGCCCATACTATTTAATCCAGTACTTCTGATGCTAATATTTCCTGTCAAGGTATGGCATTTCGGTATGGCATTTCTGGAAGGAAAATATCAAAAAAAATTCCGCATGTTGTGGGAGAAAACTATCAGGATCATCTGGGACGTTTTTGTTTACCTGAAACAAAAAACTTCTTGCCAAAGTAGCTGCCATTTCGTGCTTTTCCTGTGTTGATGAAAATTCCCTGCAACATGTTGGACATCCTTGTGTTGATATATGCAGGGCCTCCACATCGCAAAAGGTTTGGCAGGCTACCTGACCTACGTCGTAAGACACCCTGAGGCAAGTATATTGTTGGCCTTGAAGTCTGGACACCGATGTTCCAAATCCAGTAGCACCTACCAAAACAATTATCTGGTGCATACCACATCACATCACCAAACTGCACCTGAAATCTAGGAATCCATCTGTTTTCTGCGCTATATTGATGAACCCAATTTCAAGTTTCTCTTCTTCAGGATGGAAGGAATGTCCTTCCTCCTGAGTTCATCAATTTCTGCATTCATTCTTTGGCTTTGACAGTTCTTAATGGCAGCAACACTGCTCTGCTGGTGCTTCCCAGGGTTATGCCCCTAAAGTCTGTGGGGCATATTCTCAAGGACACATCGCCAATTTAGCTGCTTTTTTCCGCCACGAAAGTGGTGATAGATTTATCGCCCTATTCACAAGCATGCACTAACAGCCGACATCGCCAGTTTACCTGCAATAGCTGCCACTAAAAACATCGCCAAGGCTGACAGCGACAACTAACGCTAATCACATGCAGAGTAGGCGTTCTCGTCCAAAAACTCACAATAACACCACTTCACGATATTCTCAACGACCAGCCAGATCGGCGATGGGGGCCAAAAACAGGCGATAAGGCAAGTTAGCAGCAGGGATTTAAAACCTGTTTTTTTCTGGTCTTAAGTAGGACGAAAACCTGCAGACAATTACCGCAACAGAAAGCACACACACTCCATCAATGTGCAGGCAATAGTGGACCAGCGGGGGCTGTTCACCAATGTCGTCGCCAACTTCCCAGTCATTGTGCATCATTCCTACATCTTCCGACAGTCCATCATCAACGAGTGCTTTCAGGATGGCACTGCTCGTTGGTAAGTACCAATGGAACACACCACACACCTCACCTCCACAATAATACAACTCACAAATGCGGGAATGCACACGTAACAAAATCACATACAACATGCCAACCAACATGCCCACCTACCAGACACGACAACACAAGTAACTGTGGTAACAGGAGCCAGACATGTAGACAAACCATCCACCAAGGCATAGCCCCTCAGCCACACAATTGCAGAATGTGGGGAGAGGTGGGAACCAAGAATGTGCGAAGGAGGCAAGTGACCCATGAATAAGAATGTACACAATGCCAAGTGTGACGGTGATGTGCTGGACAGTCTTGAGTATGCAGAGCACAGACATGTCCTTGCGGACATATACTGCTGGTATTTGTAGTGTTGTGGACAGTGGATGCAACCCTTTTACCTCAGGCAGTGGGGAAGACCTTGAACATGTATCTATGTCACCCCCCCTGTAAGCGTACGCGTAGTGGACTGGGCCAGCGAATGCCAGTCCAGCGTAGGAGTGTGAATAAATAGCCCGGGGCTCTGGGTGTGGTTCACTTCCAGGATGGCCACCAAAGTAACTCCTGTGTGTGTCTCTGTGTCCGCCATATTCTGACCATAGGCCTACACACACGTGGCTGACCACCATCAACAGCCAAATTAACACCGGTGATGAGGTGGCTACATCACACACCACCCGGTGCACATCTCATCATCACCTGCAGGGGTGTGTCTGCCAGGCGCAGCACCCCTCACCCTGCCACGAGGCCGCCGCCGTGACCGGTGGTGCCTGCGCAATCCTCTGCTCCTGCTGCACCCCAGCCCGCTGGTTCATAGACCCGTGATTGCCCACCCCTGCGTACCCAGGCCTCACTACTCACCTGCCGCCAACCGCGTGACTCCAAAAGGGCCCACCTTGTGCCGGTGCAATCTTCAAGCGCGAGGGCCACGAGCTTGGCAGCCTATTCAGCCGTTGACTGGCTTCCGCGCAACAGGCCCCCAGCGCACCCAGCAGCACCGCAGAGTTCTGTGTGTGCTGACTGCTCCCTTCGGCCTACTCTGCGGTCCAGCAGGTCTCAGACAAATCCATTCCAGTCCGGGTCAACAGGCCTACTGCTTCATCACAGGCTGCACATCTGCTCAGCTCTTCCGGTGGGCCTACCTCAGAGCACCGCAAGTCACCGTCCAGGCCTTCAGGCTACTGCATCATCACAGGCTGTACAGCCGCTCATCCGAACCCACTAGCAATAGTGTCTGATTTGGTCTCGTACAAATATCAAGAAGCTACGGATGTTTAGACAATCCAGAACACGAGCACTCCTGACTCACGTCAGAATCGCGGGAACAAGACAATCTTTCGCTCTCTCATACTTGTCCACAATAAGAATAATCAGAGTCACTAAATAAGTTCAACATTTTTATTTTGACTATAGTGATTCATGAAACAGCATGCGAACCACGACCAGCATAAACCTAGCATCATCAGCATTGTTACAATACCATAGAATACAAAACGAGTTGTCATTATAATAAAGACTGTGAAAAGGGCAAAATAACTAGGCCTAATCACCCTCCCCTTCGCAGTAAGAAGTTATTTCATATAACAGAAGATCTCTAGGCGTTATTAGCAGACCCCCTACCTGAAAGCCTAAACACAAAGGTTTACATCATAGGAACAGCAGAGCTCAGCTCCATGGAACGGCTTTCATTGAGTGTGTTTCCAAAACATGCAACCACGTTATATCAAAGCACGATTCTTCCATATTGCAGCTGTTGCTAACATGTTTTGTCTAGGTAATAGGGACTAACTAGAACAGAATAACAAGAGACATTGTTGATCGACCTTGCACATTATGTTCAGACAGAATTTTAAGGGAAAGATGAGAACATGAAAAACAATCTGTTATCATGTACAGGGCAGAGGCAAAGTGTTGTGAAAATAAACTCTAGCAGAGGCGTGCGCAAAAGCAGCAGCATAGGACAAGCAAACTCATGCTAGCTTAGCAATGTCGAAAATGTATCCAAAGGGCCTCATAACCCCATATAACACCCTCCCCCTGCTAAGTCAGTAGGACATAGACTGAAGAACAAAAACAGAGTTCAAAAGTCAGGCAGTGTTCAAAATATCGGTAAGGAAATCCCCCCCCCCCCCCAAAAACAATCAGAGAAAAAATGTAATGTTTGTAGAAAAAGCTAAAGGCACATTAAGCTTTTGAAAAAGAGTCAATAATGCAGACAGCGGAGTTGTGATGACCTAAGCAGTTAATCCATGAAGGTACATGTGCAAAGAAATGCAATTCCCTCTAACAGTTCATCCTTGTCATTGGTAGAAAAAAGCAATGACATCCAATTAAGTAAGTCGAAGGAACAATCCTGTTCCTCATAAGCAGGAGCATCCAAAGCCAGAAATGGGAAACTTGCGTGATATTCAATAAAACTACATTGTAGGAAAGTCTGGCTAGCCGCACAGATATCCCATTGAGCCAAGATTCCAAGTAAAGCTGCATGCGTCATTTGACCATCCACAGAACAAGCTTCATCATGCGCCTCTAAGGGACCCATCAACTGACTGAAATCAGGGATTGGACACCACGTGTTCAATAAGCAAAGTTCCATCGCCCAAGAGAAATTACATCTTTTGCAATGTTGCACAGGTTGCACGCAAGTATAGTAGGCAAAGCGAAAGGTCAATTCATTGCTAAGGGCAAGCATCCAAAAGCCTCATAGAGGCGATTGCGGTACAGTTGTACCTGGGCCGGCCTGTTCAGAGCCACAAAGGGAGCAGCCATTACGAAGCACAAAGAGGAGAAGCAGGACACCAGCTACTAGCGCCAATATTAAGGGAAATCCTCCGAAATGCTGGAAAATATAGAATGAATAAAAGCTGGTATTACCCCGAATATAGTTTGAAAAGAAGAGACCAGGCCAGATCCCACGCATTTAAAAAACATGTGCAAGGCCTGTCGTCTCAGATGCATTAAATATTTGGTGAATTAGTTCCCCAAAATGAAGTGGGAGGTTAGTGTTAAGAAGCGACTGTATCTCACTCGAGGTCCGAGCCACCTGCAATCTGAATGTTTCTATGGTGGAAGTGAGGGCCATCTCCTGTTGGAATAAAAGGGCTTTGAGCCTGCTCAACTTGTTGAAATCTGCTTTCAAAGTCGGAATGGAAGGCCACAGTGAAGAATCTAAACTCCCTTGCGGGGGCAGGAAGAGGACATTGCTACAGCAAGTTACGCGCTGGGAAACTGTTACTAAGTATGGGAATCCCGCCCGCAAGCCACAGCAGTCTTGATTGTTTAAAATAAGATAGCTGCCGTTAGTAAGCAATGTAAAGACAGGCGTGATGGATGGTACTGGGGTCCCCTTTAAAAAGCATGCTAGATTTGGCTCGACACGTTACATTCGCTGTGCAATTTAACATGTTTGCACACAAGAGAGTGACTCACTGTTGAATCACACTCCTCCCCTGTAAGAAAAACTTCTTTATCCTCCCTCAGACACCGATAAGCAAAGGGCAGCTCCCATAATTCAGGTAGAAAAGCGCCTCCAAGCGGTTCAAAGCGGCCAACAGGGAAGTGTTGCATACATGATGTATATTGAAAAAGCAAAAAGGGCAAAGTGATAACTCCATGAATTAACCAAACAGCATAGTCTGTTTCCACCACTAAGAATGGCAAAGGCTCCAATTGTTCAATATGTAACAGTGTGTATACAGCATCCTTCATGGACGTTGTGCCCATCTACCCCCGTCCCCCCAGTCCCTGGTCGTTACTCACCATGCTGTTGGGTTAGGTCATGTTGAGCAGTGTACGGTCCCTCAACTACTGCCACCGTCTCCCCACTGATGACTTTGGACACCATTTCCTCCATCTCATCCAGCTCTTGCTGTGCTGCTGGACTCCCACCTCCAGTCTGCATAGCTGCTTTCTGGTTGTTAGCGAGTTTCAGCTTGGTTTTGCACTTCATATCATTCCAGGTCTTCTTGGCACTTCACTCCGACTGCATTCACCTTGGCCAAGATGGACTGCCATGTTGCATTTTTAATTGCCAATGACACAGTGGAGGTGATGAACAGTTGTTGGTGGTGTTCTATTACCTTGGTAATCAGGATCTTGTTTTCCTGTAGGTTCCTCGTCTTCTTCTCCTTGCCCTTCTTCCCAGGGTCCCTGGCTGGTCCTCCAGGGGGTTTGTGGGGTTCTGGTTGGCCTCTGTAGTTGCTCCAGCTTCCTCCATGGTGCTTCTCAACAGTTTGGGTTTTGTTTTTTATTTTTTTTGTTTGCAGCTTTTATGGTGATTTGTCCCGCCTGACGTGGGAATAGCAAGCCTGGCGCTGCTTATCGTGGATGTTTTTATCGCTGTTGTGCCCATCGCAACTTTTTTCCTTTTTTATCGTCGTCCTGGTAATTTTGACCCGGCCATTTGATGCATTATCGGGAAACTATTGCCGGTTGCCTGCGTGTTGAGAATACGCCGTTAACACGGCGTTAGTTTGCCGGGATAGACGGCGTTATGTAAAATTTCATTAACCTAGGTTGGCGATGATTATCGCCTGTTCTTGAGAATATCCCCCTGTGTCTGATTCAGCTACACACATCACTGTGTGGTGTTGCTGTGGTGTAAACATCGCAAACCAGATGGAGTACCTAATATGCAAATATTGGCTTTATTTGGAAGAGTATTTTACCTTATACATAACTCATGGTCTTCCTTTCAAAACTCCCCTTGTAGAAAGGACATTAGTTCAATTGAATGTTTATTTGGTTAAAAAAGACTTAAAACAATTCATAATGAGTACAGAGCATGGAGCAATATGGGAATCTCCATTTCAAGAATAGCGTGAAAAAATGCCATCGTATGCTTTGTATTGACACTCAAGCCAATCTAATTAATGCACTTGTGCAAAATGTTTACCTTACAAAGCCTTGTTTAAAACATTGGAAAAGCTTTCGTGTGATTTAGTATTACTTTATTATACCTATAAGAGATGATGAGTTTGACATATTTAAGCCTTTCCAATTCTAGTTCAGAGCAGGTATGTAGTACGAAATCTCCATTTTCAAGCGGAGTCATAGAGTCATCTGTTGTTGTGCCACGCCATGGTTTAAAAACAATTCCAGTCGTATTGCCTATACAGGTATGATTTTTGCAAATGCCAATATAGGTTTTAATGTTTACTGCTCGTTGATCTAATATACCCCTATAGTTCTAATTCCAAATAGCTTCTTCGTGTACAATAGATGGTTCTTGTGTCACATGATAGGTTGTAAATGAAGACAGCAAGGAATCACCACTCTAGGTGATATATGGGATTTACGGGGGGTAAAGCTTTTGAATAATTTCAGGAGGAATATGACTTGGTTAAAAAAGAAACAGATAGTTGCATCGTCAACATACACTCTGTGTACTCATGTCCATGAATATAACAATTCAGGAAGATGCACCTTTTAAGTATAGGACCCTTGACAAGCCATTGACAAGGACAGAAATGTTCAGATATATGAAACATAGATCAATAATAATATGGGCTGTGCACAATAATTGAAACTTATGTGTTATATAGTGGGAAAATGAAAGAAATTGAATTGGAGGAGGCTTTGCAGAACTATTCTCAAGTGGCCTGTGGGGCCGGTTTCAGGGCAATACAAATTTAGCTGGTGCACAAAGGTTATTATATGAGAGTGAGACTAAAACAAATGGGGAAATGGTATGGATCAGTGCCAGAGGAAATGTGGTCATCTTAGAGACTTCGAGCACACGATATTGAGGCGACCCATGTTGGCAGGATTTGGGGATAAAGTGGTGGGCATGCCTGAACTCTATCTAAATATGGAGCAGCACCAAGACACCAAACTATTGATACTGGGAATATGTGGGACCGAAGACTCACCACCCTGATATGTAAAGGTGTTTTTTAATCTTTGACTGCTTGTGGCTCACAGGAATGTAGCAAGTGAAAATGGCTTGCTGAGACATAGCAAGAGAGACTGGCTTGAAGGGATGGATCAGTTTATGAAGGCCGAAAGATACATATATGAAGGAAGAGGTTGCCCTAGAAAGTGCTAAATGATCTGGAGACCATGGAGACCCTACAGGTGACTCCCTGAAGGGGTCAGGAGGTAGTGATTGCCCAGCTGGGGCACCGATCTGGGAAAGCGAGGACAAGAGGAAAGCTATAGTGTTATGGGATTCAATTATTCTACTTCTCGGATCTCCGACTCTTCCCCCATTACCTGTTTACCTCCTTTTTATCAGTTATGGTGCGAGCTATGCCTTGTGGACATTCTTTGTTGCTGTAGTATGTGATTATGCTAAATTGCACCCCTGTCTTCCTCCCTACTATTAGCGCTCAGGATCTTTTATTTACCTACTAAACAGTGGTGGGGGGAAACACTTCATAACACGATGACAATATTATACCTGAAAGTACCACAGACTCCAACTTTAGGTTTGTCAATTTATTACAAGGCAAGGAATAATAAGATGTATACACATCGTAAGATTAGCATATAGAGATATAAGAAAATCAATACAGAGCCGATTTTACGAATATAAGTAATTTGGCATAACAAGGATACAATGGTAAATTCGAGGATCAGGATACAGCTCAAAATAGAAACAGAGTCTAGATCTTTTTTCATTTGAAATAAAAACTAATCTGTCCCTACACTATCTAATACCCTTCCATCTATTCCCAAAGGTGTCAGCACGTGTTGACTTCCTGAGAAGTACTCACGTCAAATGGGTTAAGGTGCTTAAGGGTAGGAGGGAGTTCTAAGATGCTCCCTTCTCTCTGAAAGCTAGCAGACGTCTGGGGTCTCTGTCCCTGTGCATCATACAATGTAGAATTCGATTCTTGGTTTCACCCTGGTAAAATTTTCCATTGCAACTTTTTCTATCTGAGGAGGTTCACACTCTTTAATTAAGACTTCTTTGTTTGGCGTGGTGACCTTGGTTCCCATACCAACCAGACACGAAAGATATCATCCCTTCTCGGTTCCAACTGTCTTCAAAGTATTCCTTGTATCTTCTCCAAACTGGAAATAACGAGTTGGCATTCCAATACCTACAGTAGGATGAGAACATTTCTATTTCTTAAAAACAACATGCATTTCATTATTTATTTCTTGAGAAGCCAAGGAGGTGCAAAAACAAGTAAAGTCTTGGGCCTAGGAACTCGGGCAACTTAAACAACGAACGATTGCCTTATATGATTATAAACGGTCCTGCTCTCTGTATGTGCAGGCATAATGATACATACATAATCATATTATAACATTGCACTGCAATGAATGAGTAAATGAATCTACTGAATACCTGTTCATGATCATAAAACACTGCAAATGATATACTTGTACGTAGGTGCATGGCAATTATGACTATAGTGCACCCATACAAAATAGTGCTGAAAGCGCTCTATCATATGCAGCTCACTCAGTCAAAATCTTTGTCGCCATCTGTTGTTAAACTCAATGAAAAAACTTGATTAAAAAAATGGGATTCTATTATTTCAACAACCGAACATGTTTTGGGACAGTGATTGCCATATACAGAGTGATCATAAGTGAATACTGTGTTGCGGCAACGCCTCGTGCTTTGATAGCAGGTGGCCCAGTTGCTTTGATTATGGTGCTGAATGACCTTTTGAGGGTAAAGCAATAAAATTGATTTGAAAAAAGCGTGTGGTCGATGTGCATATCTAGGAAAAAGTACTCCCACATTTTATGGACAGTGAGACATCTTGACATTTTCATGCTAGATTCCAAAAATTCATGAATTTAGATATCAAGTGGTTAACTCATGTTCGGTTGAAAAGCAATATTTACATGGCTAAATTATTTCACTCTGTCAAGTACTAGCCTTTATAGCGAAATTCTTTTTGATAGGCTTTTTTTATTTTATTTTGTTGTCTTCTCTACAAAATTTAATACAAAGTGTAGTTTGAGAACTTACTGAGTTACATTTGGGCTACAAGATATTAGCATTATTTTTTGATCTTGTCTCATTACTGCTGCCTTTTGGAAAATTGTTCAGTTTCTTCGTTTATCCTATTCTTACAGCCAGGGTCACGTGATTTGGGTGAATTTCTTTCATTTGAAACAATAATTCAGCTCAACCAGGACAATCGAGCACCCTCTCTCGGGACTGGGTTATAATCCACAGCATCATGCGCACTTCAGTGTGACCACTGCTCCTCCTCTGCCCTGCTCCGAGAGCAGAGCAGAGCAGCCCCGCCTGCCTGCCAGCTCACAAAGCAGCTGGAACAAATAAAATGATAATAACATATAGTTATTATAATTTTATTTTTCCTTTAGTCACACGCTTGAAAGCAGTGGGTCGACTCTCCTGCGCCTTAGTGCTCTGATGATTGTTTTTGTGCATGGAGGTGCCTCTTCCTACACAAAAACGATTCTGCCTACAAACCAGGCACCCTTGCACCACTGCGCAAGGGTTCTTGAGTTGGCGCAAGGCAGCATATTATGTGTCAGTGCAAGGAGAGGACAGGAATGTGCCACATAATGTTAAATATGGCTCCTTCCTATATGCTCCCTTTCCCCATCACAGCGTAGGAACATGTCTTGCTGCGTTGAGTAAAACATTAGTAAATTATCCCCCATCTGTCTATAAAAGACCTGCATTGTTACCAGCAAGTAGTAACATTAGCTGAATAGGTCACCCTCTGAAGAGGCCTACATAGTTGCAAATCAACTATTCAAAAGGATCTTGCCAAAGTAGTATCCTAGATAATACAGGACAAGATGGATGTTGCAGCTTCTCGTACACTGCCTTATAACTATAGCTGCATAAGCCTGCCACTAATTGCCTACGGGCTTATACATTGTGTTCAATATGCTCTCCATCACTCAAGGACCATTCATTGCATGAGACCACCCCTTTATCCAACTGAAATTTTCACAATGAACACAAAGACGTATGCTACACTCAAGACTGTATCCCTTCTAACTAGTTCACCCTTCAAAATAAAATCTTTTGTTGTGCTTCCTTCTCAATGCAGACAGATAAGCTAGGAAACCTGGTACTGGCAAGGATCATGCAGGATCTCATGGAATTTGGGAATGTGGCAATAGCATGGCTGTCCTCATACGGATGGCTCTATCATGCCCAGATCATGAAGAGTAGGACTTGCATATGGTTAGCTATTTACTCTTTCAATGGCAATATTAAACATGCTCAAAATGCTACTATATCTCACTTCTCTCTACATTAGGGATTTATGAAGTGTTCGACATGCTATCCCTGATGCATTTGAAGCATTCCTCCAGACCTAACACAGGAAGCTAAAAATCTTGCCGTATAGCAGCACTTGACCTCTTGGTCTTGCCAGCTGCTCCCCTCTCTGCCGCTGCTGCTGTCTCCTTGGCTCCATGACAGAGCGTTTGCTTTTCTCCTCCCCACAGCCACCGGTACGCCCCGTCTGCCAGGGGCAATGTTTAGATGTTGCCCTAGGTAACTCCTCTCTCTGAGGCTATAGCATCTCCTCTTCATTACTTTGTTTAATTTTGGGTTTTACTGTGGTTACTATTTGTGAAATTGGGTTTCTGACTGTTGTTTTTTGGCATTAGTTACTGAGCCAACCATACACTGGAGTTGGGTGCACTTCATCATTTTCTGCTTGCACATTCATTCCTGCCGCTCATTCCCCCTGTAACCGCGCCCCCTCCCGATATCAGGGGCTCCATTTCCTGCAGGTTTTTTCCCTCTACATGTCCTCTCACCTCCTGGCCGGCCCTTCCCACAAACCAGGACTTCTTATGGAGGCTGGTGCGCTAAAGGCAAGCCATGTGTCTGTGCCTGTCTGTACCTGGACCATGCCCAGCGCCAGGAACCCTGACCCCCCAAACCCCTCAGGTACTCTGCTGCAGATCTCTGTGCCTTGGACCCTGATCACAACAACAACTGCTATCTCACATCACCTATCTCCACAGCGGGATCTTTCCCCTGCCTCCGTTGCTGGTCCACCTCCACCTCAGGACCTACCGCCACTACAGAAACTCTTGACACGCCATCCCAGTTCACCAGAACCTCCATTGAGTAACTCAAATGCCTCCTCATCAATGCTAGATCACTCTGCAAACATGCCACCAAAGTCTGGGACACCATCTCCACCCTCGCCCCTGATGTGACCTTCATCACTGAGACCTGATTCACCCCCTCGTCTGCCCCTGACATCGCCATTGCAACACCCAATGGATACAAGATGAAGCACCGTGATCGCACCAACAAACACAGGGGTGGTATTGCCATCCTACCCAAAGAATCCATCATCTGCAGGACCACGGAAAATGAAACCACGCTGATTATGGAACACCTGAACTTTCAACTCCACACCGACAGCAAAATCTCCTTCAAAGGCACCCTCGCATACAGACCCCCAGGACCACACACGGGCCTCAACGGCTCCATCACAGAATTCATCACCTTGCTCTGCACCAAATTTGAAAACTACCACCTGGATGACCCCACCAACACAAACTCCACCAGTCCCCTAGGAACAAATTAACAACATTGGCCTCAGGCAGCTAGTCTTGGACCCCACGCACAGGGCAGGAACCACAATTGACCCAATGTTCACATCCAGCGACAGTTAGCTACAGCCACATCTCAGAACTCACCTGGTCCTATCACTCCATTGCACACTTCACCTTTGCTGGAGGTGAACACATCACAGCCAGTCACCACAGCACCCCTTCCACAACTGGACCAAGGTCACTCAGCACCAATGAACCGCCTCCCTCAGCAGCTCCCATCTGGACCTCTCTACCAGCTTGGATCAAGAGGAGAGAACTCCAATACTTGGATCACCAGAGCAGCGACAGAGTTGCCCCCACCAAACCAACCAGAATGCACAGACCCACCAAACAAGCCAGTTGGTACACCCCGGAACTCAGCACAGTGAAATGAAGATGCAAACAACTGGAAAGAAGATGGCACACCGGCAGAAAATACATTGACCTAACCACTTTCAAGTCCGCTCTCAATGGCTACCATCATCAACTCAAAGTCATGAAAAAGGAGGCCCTGAAACACTGCATCAAGGCCTGCACCAACCAGAGCAAGGAACTCATCACCATTATCGGAGAATGCACCTGCCCTACAGCCATCGAAAGCTCAATCCCCGCCAGATAGGAACTCGGCGATGCACTTTCAGACCACTTCCACACAAGATTGCCATCATATACCGAAATTTCGATCCCCCAACCCCTGTCCTCCTCAACATCTTCACTCCTATGAATACAGATGATGAGTGCCCACTCACCTCATGGGAACAACTCAGCACACTGAACAGTACTGCCTTATTTAATTCTATCCACTCTGGACCACTCACCCACCCATGCCCCATCGAGTCTTCAACCTCGGAAAGGACGAGATCAGTCACCAGATCAATACCATCCTCAATGTCTCCATCACCACAGACACCTTTCCCGACACATGAAAACAGAGGTCAGACCCCTCCTCAAGAAACCTTTGGCTAAACCCCAGCGATGTCCAAAACTACCACCAGTGGAGGCTCCTCCACTAAGGTAGAGAAGCATTGCCCCACTACCTGCAGCAGTGAACTAAAGATACATAAAATGATAACTCATGGTCATTATCATTTTATGTTTCCCTGCTTCAGCAGTTTTGTTGGCGGGGGGATTCTCTGCTTAAAGAGCAGGGCAGGGGAGGAGAGGTTTGGACTCCCAACCTCAACATGACTGTTTGGCCGGCCCTCCTGAGCCGCCAAAAGTCATGCATACTTGGCATGTTCTTCATGCAGGCCGCATTACAGCCTGCATGGAAAACATGCCAGGTCCCCATTACCTGGCTGAGCACCAATCCAGGGCGCTCAGACCAAACATAATGCTGCATTGCAGCATTGTAATTGACTCAGGGGAGCCTGGTAGCCCGGCGCTTCCTGATTCCCTGTTACAGCTTGAGAGACACCGGAGGGACAGCAGAGGAGAGACCCGGTAATCAGATTCATTTATTTCTTATTTTTAAGCCCCTCAGCCCCCGTCCCCTATCCCTGCTGGACACCACTGACTCCCGCCCCATCTCACTACTCCCATTTCTGGCCAAAGTCTTGGAGAAGGCCATCAACCTTCAACTTACTGAAGACTTTGAGAGAAACAAAATTTTCCACTCCTCCCAATTTGGTTTCAGCGCCAACCACAGCACTGAGACAGCCCTGATCACTTCAACTGATGACATCCACACACTGCTTGACAGAGGAGAATCAGCTGCCCTGATCCTTCTCGGCCTCCCCACAGACGTTAACACCATCTCCCACCATACTCTCATTGGCCGACTACACCCATTGGAATCAAAAATGATGCTCTCAGGTGGATGGCATCCTTCCTCATGGGGTGCACCAGGAGTATCCGCCTCCCTCCCTTCACCTTCACCCCAAATTCACAATAAGCGGCATCTCCCAAGAGTCACCTCTCAGTCCTACGCTCTTCATTATCTACATGACCCTGCTAGTAGACATTGTCAGAATCCAAAACATCAACATCATCTCCTATGCTGACAACCCCAAACTCGTCCTCTCGCTATCAGCAGACCCTATCACCACGAAAGCCAACTTCCATAACTATATGTGGAACATCTCAGCCTGGATGAAGGACAACTGCCTGAAGCTCAACACCAACAAAACTGAAGTGCTGATCTTCGGCAGACACACCGCTCTCTGGGCTGACTTCCACTCTGAAAGACCATGCCTGCAACCTCGGAATCATCCTAGACTCTTCATGAAAAGGCTGGTCAACGCCATCTACTCAGCCTGCTTCCTCACACTGTGCATGCTCCGCTGAATCTTCAAATGGCTACCCATCAACACCAGGAAAACAGTGAAGCAGGCCCTCATCATTAGCCGGCTCCATTACGGCAATGCAATTTATGCAGGCACTACCAGCGAACTAACGAAAAGACTCCAGACAATCTAGAACACAGCAGCCTGGCTGATCCTCAACCTGCCCAAAAGGACCCACATTACTCAGCACCTGATAGACCTCCACTGGCTCCCCATCCAGAACAGATGCCAATTCAAGCTCCTGACCCATGCCTACAAAGCCCTTACATCCAAGGACCTGCATACATTAGCCACTGTCCGAACTTCTGCCAAACACCCAGAAACCTCCCCTCCGCCCACCTTGCCCAGACACCGCGCATCCATCATTGCCACATCACAGGAAGCTCCTTCTTCCACTTCACCACAGAATCATGAAACACTCTCTCCCACCTACAAACCACACCTCACTGACAGACTTCAGGAGGGACTTAAAACCTGGCTCTTCGACTGAACTCCCACAGCACAGAGCATAGATTCCCACGTGGGTGGCAAGCTGTGCTATACTGATTGATTGAATCTACACACACATACACATAGCCTTGCCACTTCCCCCGCAAAAGACTGCAGCTCTTAAACCTCTTTGCATGAGTCCAAACATGAGTGCAGCCACAAATTAGCAGCAACTGTTTTGGAGCATTCATCAAACATTGAGCATTCACCAAAACTCTTTCCACCTATGTCCCTCTATAAACACACACCTTATCAACCAAGGAAAACAAGCGGAGTAGAATGTTGTTCATTCTAGAAGAAGTGCTTAGTGAGCTCTACTAGAAATTAAGAAACTTTGTAAATGTTACAATATAGTAAACTTCTCAAAGTCATGCCACAGAATATTGGAAATTATGACATAGAAAACGTTGAGAAAACAAGTCTTCTTAATCTACATCTCATGGTTTGCGGAGGAAAACAATTCAAATATCTCCTTCTCATCTCTACTATGGAAATCCTAGAACATTAATTTCTTCAAACATCTGTCATTATTTAGAAATCTCATGGCCTTTTTTGTCTGTGGGCTGAATTGAAGAGAACTGGGCATCTCATTTACAATGTGCACATTTTTAATTATGTTCCAACTATGTTGATTACTCAATTGCTTTGCAGCTAGGATTGTGCTGCTTACATTTCAATACATTTATTCAGGTTTACTTGATCAATTAGTAATTTCAAGCTGACCCCTGTTTTGCAGTAAGTCAGAAATATTTCATGCCATTAAATTATAGAGCATTAGGAAATCTGCATCCTCATCACCTCCATGTGGGTTATGGGAAACGATAATGCTCTGGATGCTTTGGTCACTGTGCACAGTGAGAAGGATCTCTGGATGGAGATTGCTATTTTGTTCTGCATTCTAAAAGTCTTCCACTCATACATACAAATTTCTTTCTACTTTAGGATCTAGAAGTATTTGAAGCTGAAAACAACAATACTCTGGTGCTGCCAGGAATGATCAGAGTTCAATGAAACATGCCTTTCACCCACATTTTTGCCTTTTCTCAAGAGAGAGCCCATATTCTTTATGTTTGTTTTTTCCACCTGCTTGCAGGTGGTGGTGGAAACAGGCACAACATCTATCATTAATCACACAAAGCTATACAATTCTGAAAAGTAGACAATATTCTGAAACCAGCAAGAGGTCATTTCTGTAGATCCCTTCGGGGATGTTCTGTTGAGCATTGAAATTAAAAAAATATTTAGAAGGAAAAAACAGCCATTGGTGACAATTTTTTCATCTTTAATATTTTGTCAGGATGACCTATTTATAAAAGCAATATATCTTTACATGCGGTAGACCCTTCTGGTTGTGGGATATGTAGTTTGTACATTCTCCAAAAACACACTATACCCAATGCCAACAAATGTGCTGACAGTTTCATTGATTTTTGATTGCGTACAGATTATGAGGCAATTCATAAATACAGTGAAATATTATGACTGAAAAATGGGTGTGAAGGAAACCTAGGTATTTTTTAAATGTGAACAAGATACTAGGCATAGGAACAGTGGCTATTTCTACATCTCTAAATGTGGTGTTGTTTGAAATTGGGTTGTTGATTTAGGTGGTGGAAGACCAACTTAGGCTACAACCACAGTCATTATCATAGTGAATCACAAAATTAACTCAATTAACCTGTGCTGAACCCTCTCATAGTTTGGAACAAAAGCAGTCAGGCCTAATTTAGAGGCAATGTGTAAAGTATTTTTGTAGCACACTAACAGTAATACAGTAAAAACACAACAAAAGAAAAATCCCAAAGCTATTTAGAAAATTAGAATAAATTTCAGTAAATAAAACTATACCAAAATGACAAAATGAGAACCAGAGACATTGATTTTTGGATTTCTTAGCAAAATTATGTCAAAAGCACAAAGAACCATCTGTAGTCATCTGAATGGATACTGGGACCAGGTTAGTTCCACTGTGAGTTGTACCTTTTGTCCTTGATGCTAGGCTTTGTGTCTCTTTTTGTTGATCCCGTTCAGGGGCTGTGAGGGCTGCGATGCAAGGTCCCGTGCTGCGCTGAGTTGTGGCTGCTGATCAGGAGCAGCGAGCGGCTGCAATGTGAGATCCTGTGTCGAGCTGCAGAATGCTGCATCTGATTTGATGGAACACACAGGCAGCTAGGGGTACGATCTGATGCCAGCCAAGGGTCCAGACCTGGGGGGTACCTCTTGGGGATCAGAAACTCACTCCAGCAGAGGTCAGCAGCAAGGCTCAGTCAGGTCCAGTTACAGGCTCAGGTAGGTCTAGTGCAGCAGGCCAGATGGGCAGTTGCAGGGAGGCCACTGAAGCTTGGTGTGTCCCTGTAGCTCACAATACAGGTCAGCCAATTGACCCTTGGAGTCACTCTGGTTAGCCAGGGATAAAGGCAAGCAGGTTTTCATTCTTCCTTCTCAGACAATAAGGTAGTCCTTCAGCAGCAGGGCCACCTTCTGCAAGCAGGGCAGTCCTCTTACTGTTACTTCTACAGGTCCAGGAGTTTTATGAAGATTGGCTCTGGATGTCCAATATTTTTACTTGATGCCAGTCTTTGTGTAGAGGGACTCCCTGTCCTACCCCTAAATATGCTTCTAGAAAGTTCCCCCCTTTCCCTGTCAAGGATCCAGATCGTCTGGGATGACAAAGGACAGGGCAGCCTGGGTTCAGATTCCTTGGTGTGTGCATGAGGCAAATCCCTGTGAAGTGTAAGTTGGGCTGGGTAAAACTCCTCCCACTCATCCTGCCAGAATGGCCCATCCTGTCCACATCTAAGCCCCCTGTGTGCCACTGTCTGGAAAGAATATGCACACTCCGACAGCAGGGGCAATAACAGTTACAGTCGTATGACCCAGAACACTGGTAGAAAGAAGAAATGGTTGGGACGAGGAAATAATAACTTTCTAAAAGAGGCATTTTCAGAATTACAACTTTAAATCTAACTTTACCAAAAAGAGGAGTATAAATTACAAGTCATTTAAGTGTAAACAGCATATCTCTATCTGCTTCCAATCCACAGTTAGCATTTATTAAAGGTGATAAAGTTATTTGTTTTGTTGATCAATGGGAAAGATAGCCCTTACAACAGTGAAAAGTGACTTTAGGAGATTTTCAATGCTGGGACATGTAAAACTTAAGAGCACATGCCCTACTTTGTACATACAATACACCCTGCCCTATGCGACTTTAGGCCTTAGCTCAAGGGTGACTTATTAGTATTAAAAAGAAAGCTTTATGCCTGGCAAATGGTTTATTTTGCCATGTAGAAATGTCAGTTTCTGAGACATATTTTAAAAGGCTACTTTAGTGGGTGGCACAGGTAGTACTGCAGGCCTACTCTTAGATTGTAGTTTACAGTTCCTGGGTACATGCAGTACCATTTACTAGGGACTTACAAGTAAATTAAATGTACCAATCAGGTCGATGGCAATTGTACCATGTTTTATGGCGTGAGCACAAGCACTTTAGCACTGGTTAGCATTGGTAAAGTGCACAGAGTCCTAAAACCAACAAAAACTTATTTAGCAAAACAAAAGGAGTAAAGGCAAAAGGTTTGGGGGAATACCATGCCAAGGAAGTCAGATCTAACAGGGGTTCCCATACTAATATGTGATTCAGAGGGTATTTAGCAAAATGCGGTTTTTCTTGCATACTGGCTTTCATTTGAAAGCCACAAATGCATTGAAATTCAATTGGTAACAACAAATGTTCTATTCTTCTGTGTTTCCACAAATCCTTTGATAAAAACTGTACCCCACCGTGTGGTGGCCTAGCGGTGGAGATACAACATACTCCAAAAAACGACCTTGATAAATCTAATTTCACCCTGCAAAAGCAATGTTTTTTTTACAATGTAGGTAGGTGTGGAGTTTGGGCCCAAACTCTGCCTGCACCCAGGGAAACCTGCCAAATCCAAGTATGCCTGAACACCGGACACCCAGGGGAGTTTAAGTTCATGTGACATGTATGGATCCAGTGACTTTTTTCACCCATAAGCCCTTGCAAAACTCAATATTTAGCTACAAAACATGTTTTCCTTACATTTCCATTAGGGGAAGATTGATAATCTGCAGAGATCCACACTTATCCTGATAAAAACAGTACCCCACTTGTGTTGAGGAACCCAGCATCTGCAATTGAAAAATCCCCAAAATGCAATCTGAATAGATCAAATTTACCCACTCAAAACTGAGCTCAAAACCCAGATGTTTCTAAAAAGTAGATAGCCGTGGGGAGTCCAAGGTAGTGTGACTTGCATGGATGTCCTGATGTATTCTTATCCAGAAGCCCTTGTAAACCATTTTGATTCTGATTTGGCAATGGGTGGCAGTGGTATTTAGGTCCTTGCATTGCTGCCATCCAAGAAAACCTACAAAAGCCAGACATTTTTGTAAACTAGACACCCGGGAAAGTCCAGGGTGAAGTGCCTTGTGTGGATGGTATGAGGTTTTCCTACCTACAATACCCTGCAAACCTCAAACCTTGCCTAAAGTCACACATTTTCCTAGCATCTCTGTGACTGAAACTTCCATAATCAGAAGGGATCAACAAAATTCATACCACCCAGTGTTTTCTCACTTGTCCAGAAAAAAGGGTTACCCCACTTGCGGGGCGGTGACTACTGCTCAAAACAGAAACGGATGAAACGAGAGAAAATTGGAGCCCTTCACAAGGAGTCCCATTGTCCCTGGCTTGTACAATAATCATCTGGGTAGTGTTGAGCAGGCCAGAGTGGCAGAAAGAATGGTCTTCCACTACTCCAAAGAGATGCTAAAGCTGCACTCATTTTGCATTTTGTAAAGCATACATAATTTTAAAGATCCATTGGTAAAACTAATAGATCTGTCCTTTGCATGCGGGTTACAATGGTTATTTTCATTCAGCATATGCATCAAAATGAAAAAGAAACAAGGCAGGCCACTACCTAACTGTGTCCTCTATGTACTTGCTATAAAAATGCTAATTAAAACAACTTTCATGGATGTGGCTGTTTTTCTAGTGATTTTGATTTCTTAAAAAGATTGTTCAGTTGAGTCACACTATTTTTTGTGAAGGACACAGGAAGAAATATTCACCCTACCAAACACTCGAATTACAGGTTGCTCCAATGTCACGTAAACACTTTATAATCGCAAATTTTAAAAGAAGAAAGGAAATAAACCACCATACACCTTGGCACCTGAGGTGTAGAAAAAATAAAGAGCTTTAAAAAAAAATAATATATACAAATAAAATTAAAGAATCTCATTTTGAAAGAGCTTTGTCATTGAAGAGAAGTGAATTATTGTTAAGTGCATTTTGGAACAAAATAGTCCAGCGAGACAGCTAAACTGTTTCAAACCTAGAAACATGCAAACTTGCAAATCAGCCAACTGCTCAAGTTCACATAGCCCTTGGCTGTTGCAGTTTGCTCATCTTTTCTACTTTTCCGAGTTTTTGGGGGTTGTCTTTGGGCCTTCTGTTTGTGTACTTTCATCGTGAATTTCCAGACGTAAGAGGTAGTTATTCATTGGTCTGGAAATTTAGAAGAAAAAGATACCGCATGTCGCAGAAAATACTTTGTGAACTGGCATCTTTTACTGGAAAGTGGTGGTAATACTCGAGTTCTTAGTTATTATTCCCATGGTGAGCCTTCAAAAAGACTAGACACGTGGGCAAGATCCTTCTGCTGTAGGCAACCAAGTGGTGAGTCATTCTTGAGTTTTATTTTGTGTACATTCAGTATTCGGCCAATAATGAGTGTTAGCTGACTTATTTATCATCATAAAACTGCAAAATCACAATTGTTTGAATTTTAGATTACACTTTTAGATGTAAGGTCACGTGAGCTACCCATAATAATATGATTTCTTGCCAAATTCTTGAATGAAACTATTACTGAGTGTTAATGTGGCATGACACACTCTGCTTATGTCCACTGAAAGAGTATGCATAGGGTAGGGTGGCTCCATGGCACGTGATGGGAGTCCAGAATGTAGGTACAGAGAAATCCAGCGTCTCTAAGGAGAAGGAGCACAGGTCAGATTGTCAGTGTATTCAACTAAATAAATTTGCATCCAACAAATCTACGTTGCACTCATATTTACTCAGTGGATATTCAGACAAACTGGGATGGATCAGGCCTTCCCAGACCGTCATTGAGCACCCCTAATGAAGAAGGAAAAACTAACTAGCAGACGCGATAATAAGGGCTCTTCAAATACAGTCAACAAGAGGATATCCTTCAAGCACCTCATCCACGCTCACAAGGCACTCCACAAGACCGGCCCAGCCTGCCTCAACAGACGACCTTCCTTCTACATCCCAACCGCCAGCTCCGCTCCGCCGACCTCGCACTCGCCACCGTCCCTCGCATCCGTAGAACAACCACCAGTGGAAGATCCTTCTCCCACCTCGCCACCAAGACCTGGAACACCCTCCCACTGAGCCTACGACAGACCCAAGACCTGCGGACCTTCAGGAGGCTACTCAAGACCTGTCTGTTTGACCAGTAGCCCCCCCCCCAGCGCCTTGAGACCCTCGCGGGTATGTAGTGCGCTCTACAAATGATTGATTGATTGACTGATTGATTGACCAAGCTTTGAGAAAGTCAGGTTATGCATGCAGTTAAGTGTAGCTGAATATTCTCAGATGTTGTCTCAGTAGCTTGTGTTTCTTTCATCTTACTCTTTCTAGATATTCTGTTGACTGCGAGAAGATTGATGGGCTGTAGGTTTACAGGGTTCATCAACCCTCTATGGGGTGGAGGGTGATCCAGAAGGGTCTGTCAATAATAAGTGCTTGTGGGAAACCCTCTTTGGGAGCATGTGTAGTGGCCTATTCTAGGAATAGACCAGAACAGTACCGTCCCCATCTATAGTACTGAGTACGTGCACATTAAAAAAGCATCAATGTATATTTACTTTCACACCTGCTGTCTATAGAGGTGCAGCGTTTTAGTAATTTAGACACGACTAACCAATCTATATATAATGCACTGTTCATATTGTAGTGTGTCGAAATACACAACATGTGTCTAAGAAACCTAAACATTAAAGTGAAAGATCCCCAGTATGCTGATTATGGCAGGATGGTGTATAATAATGTACACATACATCATTGCAGTGGCATCAGTTGTTTTAGCCGAGAGAGAGGTTTCCTTAAATGCATCTTTGTGTAAAATATCGACCTGGAGGACTTCATTACTCAAGACAGAGAGACACTGACTGCTTAAGAGTAATAAGCTGTTTCCGTGTTGCATTGAGAATAGCGCAGGAAATATGAAAGTTGTCAAATCTCTTGAAAATCCTGTCTTTATGGTACACATGACGCGAAAGCTATGGCTGTATTTTCTGTTAATAAAAGCGAAGCAGAGACAGATGTGGGCCAAAGCTTGGCTGCACCGAGGAGACGCCAAGAGAAACGAGGACGGATCTCGTTAGGAAACAGAAAAGGCGCGGAGCCGTGACCTTGCGCGGCTCTGCAGGTGAGAGCCGGGAGCGTGGCTACCAAGGGATGAATGATGTGGCGCGAGCGTCACCGTCCGTTGACACAGATCTGCACTATTTGGAGTCAGTAAAAAGATCCAGGACTCCTGGAGACACGTCCGTCAGAAATGATAGAAAGGTGGGTTAGGAACAAGGCAGGATCAAAGTGCAAATAGAAAAAAAACTGCTTCTTTCTTGCACTTTTATATCAGGGTATTGCAAAGTAGGCAAAAGGCACTGTTCATTAGTCTTCATAGGCAGTAAAAGGTCATTCTTCAAGCACTTCAGTGTGTAATGTTCCAGGTACAGTAAGTCATAGAGGTCACGGGCGACGCGTTCAAGAGGTATGATTGTCTGTCTCTTCTTCAGCAAGGAGTAGAATGTCAGACTCTATCCACTGTAAGTGGGGCTATGTCGTAACTGACGAGCAGTTTTGCCTTTGGTGGTGGATGAATACTTTATATGGCATATCCGACCTTTGTTATCTTCGGCCCACGAGGAAACGAAATCATGTCGCAAAATATTGCATCTGTTGATATTACAGTGTTATGTTACTCGCTGATTTTGATCACATTTCGGACTCTGTAAGCAGTACATGTCTCATGGACATTATTTTTATAGGGGCATTTCAAATTATTTTGACATCATTTTTAGATGAAAACATCTTAATGTCTTTTAAATTTAGGGAAATGCAGCAACATTAATTCAAAGTTCAGACACAAATACGTTGTGGGCCCGATTACCAAAGATGTCGCTGTGGTGGATTGTTCCAATACTTCTGGGTTACTGAATTCCAGGAGTAAGACAATGGTACCACAAGAGTAAGTCACATCGACTCATAGCAAAACCTTTATGACTGGGACAATATAAATCTAGAGGATTATTTGCAAGCCCCTTGCGCTGCCGGTGCTTCACTTTTTGTGAGGCACCGGCGGCGCATCTTGCTGCCCCATATTTACAAGGATACGTAAAGCCACCCTGCGTGGTTTTTCGTGTTCTTGTAAATACGGCGCTTTACACATAGCACTACGCGTGAGAGGGGCATGCCATGGGTGTTGCTGTGGGTTTTCCAATGCAACACCCATGTCTTCTGCTGCATTTCCATATTTATGAGAAACCACATACCTGAAAATGCGTCAGAATGCTACGCTTTCCCAGGGAGGCGTAGGGAGTCACAACGAGGAGACATTTTTTCATTTCTCCTCCTTTTTTCACCTTTCTATGTATGCAGCGGTTGCAGGTGATTGTAGTTGAACTGATACTGAGTTGTTTGGGCTCATTGTGGGGGCGTGAGTACAAGGGTGAAGTTCACCTCTGGGTGTTGCAGGGTGAATCTGATTCTGTTTTAAAATTACTGTATTCGGACTATTTTTAAAAATCCCTAATTTCGTTTTTACACTGTAAGCTTGCACTTTTGCTTTTTGCACACCGAGCGGAGCGCCATCTTTGCTCCGCTCGGCTGTGACACTTTAAGGTGCCATTTTGAAGGGTGTGCATCCTAACTTTAGTTGTCTGGCTCCCCAGGTGCCTATTTAATGCACACTACACTGCTAACTCGTAGCGGGCGCGCCGCTGGTGCACTGCGGGCGCTCCGCGGGCGCATCAAAGGCAAGCACTTCTGGGCCCATCTTCGTCCCGATCGTGGCCAGCGCCAGCCACTCTGCTCAAATGGGTAGCGGTAAGTTCATTAACTGGCCTCATTATTCCCTACTGGTCTTACGGGGGAACCAGTGTTTGGGAGACCAGGGCACTAACCTAGTGAGTACTGGTTTTCCATACCATTGCAAGGCTTGCAATTTCAACTTAAAAGCACCGGTAGGAACAACCCGGGGAAAGGGCATGACTCCCGGTGCTCAGAGGTTGTTGCCAGTCAGAATTAGAGCCTGTCTGATCAATTGCAGATCACTCCCCAAACATGCAGACAATATCTGGTTATCACTGTCAGACAATAACTGGGATGTGATGTTCCTGACAGAAACGTAGCTTAAGGAGGAATCTAAGCCGACCCTGACCTTAGCTATCCCCCGGGCTCCCGAATCATCTGTGCCAACAGGGACTGCGACAAAAGAGCGGGTGGGGTTGCTATAATTTTGAAGAAATCGTGTGAGATCTCTACAATGGAATTGAGAAATATGGTATTATGGAGGGCCTACATTTCTGTATAAAGATCTCTCCAACTCTCTCCTTCGCTGGGTTATTGATGTACCGACCACCTGACTGCCCACACAGCTTTACCCCAGAACTATGCCATTTCATTGCTCAGAGATTATTGCAATACGCCAACTTTACGGCCTTAGGAGATTTTAATCTTCACATAGAGGATCCTGGCTGTTCCCAGGCCTCTCAGCTAACTATGTCACTTAATGGTGCCCACTTTACAGAGCATGTGAAGGCTCCCACGCACAGAGCAGGTCGTATTTTAGATTAAATTTTTTCGAACATTCCATCCATGGCAGCAGGAGCCCCCCGGTGTTAGGTCTGGACTGACCACTGCCTGGTCCCCTTCTCTTTCAGCCTGGAGAAAACTCAACCAAGTGGAGGTTTACACACTATGTTAATAAGGAACTGAAAAAAGTTAACAGCTGACAATCTAGGTTCAGTTCTATCAGTGAGTTTGCCTCAGTTAACTTGCAATCCCAATGGCGATTCGTTGGCACTTAATACGTGGATTTCTACCGCCCTAGACACAGTGGAACCTGTGATCAGTTAGGACCCCGAGAGAATACCCATCTGCCCTCTGGTTCTCGGCTGACCTCAGAGCGGAAAAGAGTAGGTGTAAAAGGATGGAGCGACTTGGAGGAAAGATTATAGTCTGGCGGCTCTACTGGCCTATAAGGAAGCCTTGAAAAGCCCGGCAAAGTGATGAGGGAGGCTAGAAGGGAATACGTTGTGAAGAGCATTAATAGCGCAGAAAATCCTGGTAAAGAAATCTTTGGGATAGTCAGCTCCTTCACCAAGCCTTCTGCGATGGAGGGTAATATACAGCCTTTCCCCTCTCTGTGGATGAAGCTATCGGACTTCTTTGAGGACAAAATACAGAAGGTGTATGCCACATTTATGGCAGGGGAGAAGATGGCTGAGCCACAGTCACAGGGAATCCTAAATACTAAGGGCACCCTCTCAAATTTTCTCCCTATTTCCCAGCAGGAATCACTGGCTGAAATCATGAAATGCAAGTCTGGTTCGCCTGAGGATCCATGTCCCCCGAAGTTGTTCAGGACATTGGGTCATTTGATTAACCCTGTTTTAAATCACATTTGGAATGCCTCGCTTTCCACCGGCATTTTCCCTGATATTTGGAAACATGGGGGCAGATCTACCAGAAAGTGCCGCAGCGCGGCACCGCAGGCCCTTTGGCCGCCCCACGCTGCGGCACTTTCAGAGCACAGGAATGCAACATATTTGCAATGATATGTTGCATTACTGTGCCCTCCCCTGCGCTGGTGCACAAACAGCTGCCATGCGCCAATGCAGGCACCCTTGCACCATGGTGCAAGGATTCCTGCGCTATGGAGATATTTTTTTTGTGCATTAAGGGACACCTTCCTGCACAAAAACAATCACTCCAGGAATTTTACTCTTTCAATGTGTGCTGTAGAATGTAGCACGCATTGAAAGAGGAAATAAACAAGGAGAAATTAAAACATTTCTCCTCGTTGCGCCTCCCTACGCCTACCCTGGGGAGGCGTAGCATACTGACGCATTTCCAGGTTTATGATTCCTTGTAAATCTGGAAATGTGTCTGGTTCCATGGGCGTTGCGTGGGAACACCCACAGCAACACCCATGCAATGCCCCTTTCACCCAAAGTACTGCATGTAAAGGGGCCACATTTCCAAGGACAGGAAAAGCCACGCAGAGTGGCTTTTCCTGTCCTTGTAAATTTGGGGTAGAGAAATGCCCTGCCAGTGCATCACAATAAGTGATGCACAGGTGGCGCAAGAGGCTTGTAAATCTGCCCCATGCTTTGTTACTGCCCCTATTAAAAAAGCTGAACGCTGACCCGACGGAGCTTAGAAACTACTGCCTGATCTCACTACTGTCAGCACCCGCAAAGATGCTGGAAATACTGGTGCAACACCAACTCGCAAATTTAATAGAAGGTCATGACATCCTGCATGACACTCAGTCCGGTTTCCGGTCAGGATTCAGCACCAAGACTGCACGGGTGGAGGTGGTGGATTCTGTAAGAATGATGGTAGACGCAGGGGCTTCAGCGATGCTCATCCTTTTAGATCTGTCTGCTGAATTCGACATGGTTGCAAACCCAATCCTACTGGACAGACTCAAACAGCTCGGCATACAGGCGGTAGTACTCTCCTGGATTCAGTCTTACCTTAAACACTGCTCTCAAAGGGTCTTTCCCCAACCCCATCAATCAGAACCTAACCCACTGTGATGCGGAGTGCCTCAGGGCTCGGCCCTGAGCCCATTGCTCTTCAACACATATTTGCTGCCACTCTTTTTTCTCATTGCTTCTTGGGAAGTGAAGGCAGTGTCCTATGTAGATGGCACCCAGATGGTGTTCTGTTTTAAGGATAACTCTGCTGATTCTTTTACTGGATTTAGGGGGTGTTTGAAGGACATTGCACGCTGGATGAATAATAACAGCTTAAAACTGAACGCAGACAAGACGGAGGTCTTGTTCTTTGGCCAGACATCTCCTCCCCCGCCGGACTTTGGTGGCCAGTAGAAATGGGATCGCCACTTTACCGGCAAACATGGCAAAAAAACTGGGCGTCAAATGAGAGACAGACCTCTCTTTCCCAGCCCAAGTCCATCATATATCAGCCTCATACTTTGGGAAGTTGAGAAGTTTGAGGAAATTATTTAATCAATTGCCGGAGGATTATGGCAGGGTCATGGTCCACGCTACTGTGACATCTCGGCTGGATTACGCAAACTGTCTTTACCTTGGGCTGCCTGCCTATCTGATTAATAGATTACAGATGGTACAGAATGCGGCAGCGAGATTATTTCATTGTGTCCCATTCTGTCAGCACATATCTCTGCACATCAGACAACTTCACTGGCTACCTGTAGCTAAAAGGATAGAGTTTACGTCCTTGACTCTGGCCTTTTAGGCTTTGCAAGATGGTGGCCAGGGCTATCTTAAGCGTAGGTTCTGCCTCGACCAACAAGAACACACGCTGATATCTAACTCCCAGCACCTGCTCTGTGTATCTCGTTTTGCTAAGTCCCATATGGAAGGCAGGACCTTCACTGTGGGGACTGCCAGACTGTGGAACTCCCTGCCTTCCCATATGTGTCTGATCAAGTCCGAACTTGAGTTCAGAACAACCTTGAAGACTTGGCTCTGCAGGGAATGCTAGTACCTCAGTTGGACCTCCCTCACCTGCTGTTGACCGCAAAGCGCCGGGACACCTCTGCTTGAGGTAGCTGTTGCTCTACAAATGCTATTATTATTACAATAAATCCCCTCTTCCCCACAATGCAGGCATCCTTGCACCATGGTGCAAGGGTTCCTGCATCGGTGCATGATAGCCCATTGTTTGGTAGTGCAGGGGAGAGCAAAGGAATCTATCATGTCACTGTAGATATGGTGCATCCCTTTGCTTCCAAAGTAATGCAGTGTGGCGCAACCAAATGGCTTGCGGCACTGCGCTGCTTTACTTAGTTCTAAATAAAGCCCTAAGTCTATAGCCAAGAGGAATACTTAATATACTTAAACTTCACAGAGCACAACAAGTATCATGATGTTTCAATGAAATAAAGAGCAGCCATTTCAAATCATAATCACTTTTATCAATTTTCCAAAGTCTTCATCCATTACACAAATTCTATCAAAATGTAGATTTTCCTAGTAATTTATGGCGGAAAGTCTTAATTTTATTAAAGACACAGAGGCGAGTATTACGCTGTCTCTAAACTTGCTCTATTGAATAGCAGCAGCCAAGATGAAGAGAAAAAACTACATGTCCCACGAAGCCAAGGAACAACGGCCAATGGGAAAAAAGAAAATCAGAGTAGTATGAACCAGTCAGGAACGAGGCACAATCTATTATACCTATCTTGACTCGAAGCAACCCTCTTTTCTTGTGCAAGTAGTTAGGAATGAGTAGAAAATATTGGAAAGATCAAACATACAGTAGCAAGAGCTAATATAAGTGTAAAACTGTCCTGAAGAAAGTCCATCCAGAAGGATCCAACAAGAGGAGCGGAGACCATGAAAGGAAAAAGCTGTCATCTTAGACCAAGGCGTAGACGATGCAGCCTTGGAGAGTTGGAACCTTTCATTTGGTTGTAGAAGATGGTTTAGAGAAGAGACTGTTAGGGTGGGAGAACCACAGGGTTAATACAGTATTGCTGAGGAATAATATGCGCTTACATGCCTTTAATAAAATTAAGACTTTCAGTCATAAATTACTTGGAAAATCTACATTTTATTGAGGGGGGGGGCTGTGCAGCATAGATTCAGTTGTGCAGCCAGCACACTGAGCCTGCCGCTTCAGCTATCAGCAGGCTGCCCGGCAGGCGTTATGATTCGGGCTGTGGTGATGAATCAGCATGACTGCCTCAGGTGCCGCCTGCAGCGAGTCCAGTGCTGCCAGTTCTTCCAATGCCATGCAAGTCGGTTGGAGAGGAATGTCTGAACTGGATTGCGGCCGCGGTGCTGCCCGGGACTGTGCAATTGTCGCAGCTGGCTTTATCATCAATGGGGCTCCGCCCTGACCGAGTAAGTGAAGTGTCACGCACTGTTTCTTCTTGTCTTCCAACTGTAATTTACTTTTAATAGCGTGTCATTCAGCCTGCGTAATGTTATATACAGCAGCTCTGATTGTAGTCTGCGCAAAGTTGAATTCAGCCGTGCATAAAGTCAGTGCAGCACTGCAGTAGAATGTAAAGAGAACACTCAAGTCGACAACTGCCTGTTACATTATACAATACTCTGCGTTATCATTGAAGGATTGACTCAAGTCAGTCTGATTGGAATTTACGATTTAAAGGTCACTCATGCATGCCCTCAATGTCTAATTATCGTGCATATTAAGCGGAACATGCCTCTGTGAGTGAGTGTACTTAAGGTCATGTAACAGATCCAGACAAGCAGGCAGTTTGTCTGACAGTGACTTTAGCCCAGTTAATATCCCGGTGTTGGCTCACTGCATGTTGAGCAGTTTACTAGCGCTTACTTGATCTGAAGGTATTGAAGGGCTCCAGCCGAATTATCAGGGTCTTGTGTTTGCAGGGACAGTCAAACCTTCACTCCACTGCACCACAATGCTCACAGGTTTCCTGGAGAGTGGACCCTGTCTGTGTCTGCTCACATGCGGGCGGCTCAGAGGTGCCATCCCCTCCGCTGTCCCGCTCAGCCTTTAGCAACGCCGTTCAGCTGCAATTTTATTAGTGTAGTCTTGGCCTCAGAACACCAATCCAAACAGGCTGGGGTCACCAAGCCATTGCCTCCACACTCCTGGGGCCAAATGAGGCACCCCCAGGGTGTCGGTTAGGGGTGCCACTCTCTCTACTACCCTGTGCCCACACTTCGTCTTTAATGACTAACTCCATCTCTATTTTAGCAGCACGGCTGCATGACTGCCGGCTCAGGCCTTGGAGTGTTAAACTGGGACAGCTAGAGCCTCTCTGTTGCTACTTCTTTCCTCCTGCGGGCTGGGGGGGTAAACTCTAACCTATGAGAACTAACCTTTTCGGCTCACCTTTAAGTCAGGATACTGCTGAATGGGACCCTCTGGCTGAGGGCTTCGATTTCTGCTCCTGATTCCATCTGTCTGTTTCAGAAGTAGTGAAGCATTAATGATCAGTGAGGCAAAAGCGTTCATTAACTCTTGGTCCGGCATTCTCCCAGGTGAGGGTATAGTCCAGCCTGCCCATAGCTGTCAAGGTTTCAGATTGCTATATGGGACATTTTCATAATTTCATTGTAATTATGGGTCAGTCACCGCAGGTGTTTGCACCAGTTTAAAGATCTTAGAGTTTCTCGGTCTAATTTCTGACATTTATATGTTTCCCTTTCTTCATTGCTTGATTTTTTTTGATCGCAAGAAAGTGTCACTCATATTCATCAAAACGTCACACATAATTGCATTTAAATTTTGAAAATGCCACACATAGCAACCTGAAACATTGACAGCTATGCTGTATCATTAGACCAGTCAGCAGATCTCAGTATGTCCTTTAACTGGGAACCCACCCAGAATGCCTTGGAAGACAAAGCTCCCTGAGAGGTATGGGCTCAAAAGCAAGGGACATAATCCACTTAACCCAATGGGCAAGGGTAGGAGAAGAGACAGGTCTGTGAAGTTTCCTGAAGAAAATGAGGAGCTGAGTTTGAGAGGACATTCTAAGATGTACTGTTTTGTGTTCATAAACTTCAAGACAATTCTCAACACAAAGGTTTTTGTGGTTCGGAAAATAAGGGTAAAACACAGAAATCAAATTAGTTTTGGTACATCTGTTAATGTTGAATAGGATGCCTGTGGAAGCGAAATGGCATGAAGAAATGTCTAACGCCTTCACACCAGATAAACGATTAATGAACATGAAGCAGACTAACATTGTCTATTTGGATGAAAGCATGTTTAGAGAAAGGGAACTATATTATGGCCATGAAATAAACAGCTGTAAAACCAGGTTAACATCTCATACTTCACTGTATCTTGGAATAGAAGATGAGAATATGTTACTCTCTTTAACAGATGACAGATGAGCGGATGTTCTCCAACTGGCCTTGATTGTGAAGGTGATGAGAATGCCAATCTGCAATCTGGTAAATATTCTGTTCAAACTGAAAGAATCTTGTCACTAGTTCTCCTAGAGGTTTCCAATTGGTTCCGCCCAGCTGATTTATGTAACGTACGGCTGACATGTTTGTCCATCCGGAGTAGAATGGAGAAACGAACCCTGTGCTTTGTAAAACTCTTTATATCAAAGGAGCCTGCCAGCATCTCTAAAAAGTTGATGTGCAATGGGGACTCATGTGGAGACCATGTACCTCCAGTAGATATGTGACCACATTGGGTGCCTCAACCTGTCAGACTTGCATCAGATTCTAATACAAGGTCTGGGGCTGAAGCGAAGATAGTGATGCCGTTCCAGGCATCTAAAAGGTCTAGCCACCATTGATGTTCTAGTCTGGACTCCTGGTCTAAAGGAACGGAGTTTGTATAAGCAAGAGCTTTCGTGAGATGACAAATTATTAGTCTCTGGAGAGCTCGATAATAAAGGGGTTCCAGGAAAATGTCCTGAATCGATGAGAAAAGCAGACGGACACTCCTTGCAAGAGCAAGAGCTCTGAGGGAAATATCTGAGAGTCTCAGAGTGTGAAGAGGTTCAGATTGTTTTGTGTGAACTTTGGCTTGGGTTAAATGCAGAGTTGCATCTATGGAATTTATGAGGAAACTGAGAAACTTCATTTGTTGAGCAGGAATTAGGACGGACTTGTCCTTGTTGATGAGGAAACCGAGTGAGAGAGCAAGTGATGTGAATCTGAAAGTGAAGGGATTGTTGATTTGGCACATCAAGAGGATTTTGTTTAGCTGTATGATCAATCTTATACCCTGGGATCTGAGACAGAAAATGAGTGGTTTCATGAGTTTGGTAAAACATCAAGGTGCAGAAGACAGGCCAAAAGGAATGGCAAAAAACTATAAGTTTTCCCCTGCCATTGAAACTGGAGGAACTTTCTGTGGATGTGACGATTGGGAATTGTAAGATAGACATCCTGAAGATTCAAACAAACCATCCAATCGAATTGAAGAAGAGCATCTTGAAGATGAAGAATGGGTTACATTTTGAAATGGCGATAAATGACAAATGATAAATGACTGATTAAAGTGTCTGAGGTTTATGACGGGTGTCAACTTTTTGTTTTCCTTTTGGGCCATGAAGAGCATACGTAGGAAACCTGAAGGATGAGGGGAATTGGTTTGAATTGCTCATTTTTGTAAGAGAAGAATAATTTATTGGGAAATGAGACTGGACCTTTCGGCTGAGAACTTGAGAGGGAGAGGAGGGGTAGATTGGAAAGGAGTTTCATAGAGTTCTATGGAGTAACCTTGAACAGTGTCTAAGATCCAAGGGTCAGAGAGGAGTGTCTCCTATTTGCTGGGAAAACTGGAGGCGACCTCCCTTACGGAAACTGGTGCAGAAGGAAGACTGACTTGCTGGTTTGAAGACCTAGAATTTCTCTGGTTGCGACCTTGGAAGCCTAAGAGGATAGAACTGAGGTCAGAAATCTTGATAGTTTGAAGAATAGGAGCCTCTGTATTCCTAACTTCTGGGAGAACGGATGGTAAAGCAGCTCCTGCCTGTACAGGCCCTAGCAAAAGCACCACTGGAAAAGACTTTGTTGAGGGATTGCTGAGCTTTCTCCAAAGAAGAGAAAGCAGTAACATATTTACTCCGCTCCTTAGTAAAAGTGTCACCGATCAAAAGTCCATCTGCCCTTTTCAAAGTTGTAGGTAAAAGCGGAAGTAGCATTACCCAGAAGACAGAATGCTCTTTGTACCCACATGGAAAGCTCCTCTGCATCAATATCCACTTTGTCCAATTTGGTAACTTTGGCAATCTCAAAAATACATGTCAAAGGACCAACACTGTCTAATAACTCATCTATACAAGTGGACTAGGCTTTGTCCACACCTTTCCAAGATCATTGACAAACTTGGAGAAAAAAGTCAGCATGTTTGAATAAATAGAAAGGGTAGAGGTAATATGGAAGGGTAAGGAAAGTATGGGGAATTTGGCTCTTAATTTTGCCCTTGTTTCTTTATCCAAAGTTAGGCAAAGCTTGGCAGCAATATATTCCCCTGTGTGATCTGAGGGGAGCCACTCTGTAGAATTAGGGCGTTGAATGAGTTTGTAGATGAACATAGGGTGGCCCTTGGTGTATTAAATTGGTTTGGAGAGAAAAGGATTGTGGAGAGTTGAGGACTGCTTGGATTTCTTTGCCTGAGGTCCAGACCATAAGTCTAAATCATTCCGAGCATCAGGGTCATTGTTGGTCATCATCCGTATCTTGAATGTTGGAAATCCAATTTTGATATAACTGTTCTCTATATTTTTTTATTCAGTTTTATGCTTGATGCCAGTAGCAGAAGAATTTCCCTCCTTAGAAGGAGGCCTTGAAGGAACAATGTCCTCAAACCTATGTGAGGAATCCTCACCTGTCAAAAGCGATGAAATATTTTTTTAAATAAACTTTGATGACCGAGCAGATGTTTGGGCCACCGCATCCTTGTGCTTTCTCCTTTCCCCAGCAGATAGGGCCAACTTGGATTGCGATATCCAGCTCAGAACAGTATTTTCAAATGTTTTTGTAACTTTGGTCATGGAAGCTGAAAGAAGATGGAATACAATATTTTTTAAATCTTCCTCATTGTCATAATTCTCCTTCAAGTAAAAAGAATTATTGGAGTCCATAGAGAAAAACGATATGTTAATATTGTTAGCAGCAAAAATGCTTATAGAGGCAGTAAAATAATAATAATAGTAATACCAGCATTTTTAAAGCGCACAGCTACCTCTAGAGAGGTGTCCCAGTGCTGGGGGCTGTCGGGAAGATTATGCGGGTTATTGCCCAGAGTCACAAGGTGCTGGGGCTAACCAGCCGCTGGCTCCCGTGATCAAACCGTGAGCCCCTTTGTTCCACAGTCAGCGGCCCTGGCCGCTGCACCACACCTCTTCCCTGCACCACACCTCTGATAGAGGTATTAAGGGGTCAATTGTGAACTGGCCTGACTGGAAGAAACTCCCCTAAGGAGGAGTCACAGTTTTGAAAAGAGCAGGAGAGGTGGTGTGAAGGTGAGGCCGTGCCCCCGAAGAGTGTCCTCACAGCAAAGCTGCACTGATTCATCGGCAGGCTGGCAGTCGGGGAAATTTCTTTGGGAGAAGTTTGAAATGAAAGGAGTGACCCAATTTACATTTCTTTCCTGGGTGTACAGAACAGTGTATTACGGGAAATTGGTGATCCATCACCAGGAATGGCGGACTCAAGAACGGGGAGACCGAAAGGACGTGCACGATCATGCTAAGAGAACATGAAACAGAGCTCAGGATCAGGAAGGGAGCAGAAATAATATAGTGGACAAAAACCATGAGATCACATGAGAAAAAAACTTTAATACACAATATTTGTATAAGCAAATTAATGTATACTTATCATGACTGACAGCAGCATGAAAAGAGGGCTGCTTGCAGTCAAGATAGGTATAAGAGGCTGTGCCTCATTCCTGATTGGTTCATACCACTTTGGTTTTTGTTGTTCCCATAGGCCGTTGTTCCTTGACCTCATGGGACATGTAGTTTTTTTCTTTTCATCTTGACTGCTGCTATTCAATTAAGCAAGTTTAGAGACAGCATAATATGAGCCGCCTGTCTCGCCATAAAAGTATTGGATTTCACCCATTGGTTGTAGTGCCTCATTTTGTTATGTCATGTGTCATCCTTTTTATGGGTCCACTCTATGACAGTTGGGGATTAAGTGGAATGTCACTTCCATGCGATAATTAATCTTGCCACCTGGGATTCTGCAGCATACAAAGAAAGATGAAAATGCCTCTGGTGAGTTCTTTTGTGCAGGAAGGCACCCCTTACAAAGCAAGAACCCTTGTGCTATGGTGCAAGGGTGCCTGTGTTGGCGCTAGGAAGCCAAAACAGCACCAACCGAGGGGAAAGGCAGGAATGAACCATATTCTTTAAAATACTACGCATCCCTTCCCTTTCCCTATCACGTAGTTCAGCGCAGCAAGGTGACTTGTGCTGCACTGCGTGACAATCTCCTAATTCTGGTCCTCAATTATGCGACCTGGCGTAATAATTGTGACTCGAAATGCCGGAGATTATCCAAGATTAGTCTGACATTAATTACATTTTGCCTATGGCTAATTCTAATATTACGTTTCCAGGCTCCCACAAATGCATGCATCTGAGTATTTATTAGACAATCATTAGGAGTGAGCACGGTCATGAATGATAAAGATGGAACCGATAAAAATATTAAGGCCGGCACACAATACAGCTCATTCCCATTTATTCTTCATTCGAGATGTCAAGCAAAGGTCACTGTCCCATAATCCGATCCTCTTTTATTTCCTGGGCAAACTTCCAAAAACTGAATCAAAAACATCTGAAGATTTCATTCAATGAGTATTAAAATAAAATGCCATGTGATTGTAGTTACCCAAAAAAGGTAACTCCTGAAGTTTAAACCCCCTGACACCTCAGGGAGTGGAAACTTCAGGAACCTTCTTCTAATTCAAAACGAGCAGCAGGTATCAAAAGTATACCCTCACACCCAACTATTCAGTACCCATATGGACCTGTGGAAGATTCAGAAGAATGACTGCTGAACTGCTGTGTTGCAAGACGGACTGAAACTCTGTTGCCCTGTTGTGCTGCCCTGCTGCCCTCTGCCAGAGTGAGCAGGATTGGACCTGCAGCTTAAAACCAGGACCACCAGATTAACTCCAAGGGCTTGTTCACTGGCAGCCTGATTAGAGGCTCAGGGGCAGGACAGGCTGCAACAACATTGTACCCAACACCAGCCCTCTGCCAGAGTTGAGTCCTGCCCTTCCAAGTAGTGTAAACCCCCGCTCTGGACCCTTGAAAGTGGGTCTGAAGATGCTCTGCCATCCCATGTGTGGTTCCAGCAGAACCAATGCAGTACAATGCATTGTCTCACTAAACTCAGCGTCAGAACCACTGTGTGATGCATCCCAAGTGCAGTACTTTGCATGTCAGCCTGCAGCCTCTTTGGAACTGCCGTTGTGCTACACATCCCTGATGCACTTCTTCACATTACAAGCCCTTCTTCGAAAGCGATCTCAATGATGACGCAGGACTCCACATAGTAAGCCCCACAATTTCTTCTGAGCCAGCCGGTGTGTGACGCATCTGAAATGCAGGACATTGCATTGCAAGGCCTTCATTGATGGCAACCTCGGACGATGCAGGACCTTGCATCCCAGCCTTGCAGCTCCTCGGAACCAGTGCTGAGTGATGCATCCTTGATCTGGGATGTTGCAACACTCCGAAACCAGGATTTTATGCACTTTGACGAGCAGGCTTAACTCGTTCCCTGTAGCTGACCCACACTCCATTACGGTCGACCTGAATTTATGACTTGGGTCTGGTCTAGCATGACCAGAAAACCATGCTTGTCGCTTTGTGCGTTTTTAATGCTATTTTCACCTAAATATTTAAAATTGCATATCTCTGGTTCTATTTGGTCTTAAATTATTTATTAGATTTTACTTTCAAAATTGGTGTGAGAATTTTCTTGTTTTGTGCTTCACTTTGTTACTGTTTGATTTACTGCATAACTACTTTACACATTGCCTCAGAGTTAAGCCTAACTGTGCCAAGCAACCAGAGTGCTGACACAGGTTAATTTGTGGTTTGCTTGTAACTGCACCCTAACATGGATTGTGGTTGCTGCTTGAGTACAGTTTAACCCCCAATCAGTATCTCAATTTATTATCCCCTCCCTTATGCTATCTGAATTTGTAGGTGTGAATTCCAGAAGGTATTTGTTAGCATTTCTGCATACCCACCCATCTGGCCTTTTGAATTCACCTTAAAAAAAGAGAGAATGAGCAATGCAAAATTTTTGTAATCCTTACTTTATGGACTGCAGATGAGGAAAGAATTTTAGAAGTTGGGTATGGAACAAGAATTCCAAATCCTTGTTGTATTTATCACTCCATTTCAGTTACTCCTTCCTTCCCATCAAAGGATTCAGTGGGCTGGAAGCCTAGCTTTCTCGGAGTCTCTTTGTGTAGAATTCTCTGCTTCCTTAATGTGCCTGAATATCTGGAAAGAGCCCTCCAGTTGATTTCAAGGTTTGTTTCAGAAACAAAGGAGGCTAGGAAGGTGGGTTGTTTAAAAAACTGTTGCATCATCTCCCTTGGCAGTGTGAAACCCGGCTCAAGACCGACAGAATCTGAAATGTCAATTTTGCTAATAAAGCTTATTTGAACTTTGCTGTTTCCATATAGAAATAAGGCAATAGGGTGATGTGGTAGGTCACAAATACAAAAAAAGGTAGTGGCATTGAGAGAATGAATAAAGGATAACATTAACCGCTCCATTGGAGGAAATGCATTGCAAATATTAAGTAAAGAACAATCCACCACTAACATAAAAAGCTCTGCAGTAATTAGCTTGATGACTTCTAATTGTTTATGAAAAACACAGGAGGTTTGTGGATAGAAGTAGTTAAAGAGGTGCACCAATGTTACTCAAATTGTAGAAGGAACTTGTTATAGATATGCAATGGGAGGCCATAGGGGCCTGGGGCTTTCGCTGGTTGCATCCAATTGATAGCCATTCCAAAATCCTCACCCAAACCAATTCAGCAAAATGTGTCAGATGTCATGTTTGAAAGTAGGCCTTCATTTTTAGATCGAGCTTTGATCTACCTGTTATATCTCTTCTGTGGGGTTTGGCAAACCCACTGATTGCCATTGGTCACTATCTGTGGCATTCAGAAATGCTGGCTTCTTACTGGTGCATTTCTGTAAAAGTCCCTCCTTTGTGTGTTTAGCTCTCTTTCCAGCGATTTCACTCAGAGAGCATTTTGGTCGGCCATCACATAGAACAACGTGTGATGGCCTCTCTTCCCTCCTACCATCTGGCTATTGCAGGTCAGGCATTGTTTTTATTTTTTTATTTTATTTGTAGCCTGTGCTCTGACATGTTTCAATGGAGTGCTGTCCTGCGCTTGAGCCATTGCACCACCCTGTCAACCTCACCCCCTTGTTTTTTCTGGCACGCAGCCTCAGGTAGCACGAAGACCACTGCTGTTCATTTAAATAAGTATGTCAAATCCGCCCTAGGACGCCGCTGGTTTTTAGTACTTCTGTGTTGGATACAGCCCTAGCTGCCTAAGCATGACTGGCCAAAAGTCACCCCCTCGAAATGGCAGCTGCTTGTTATTGTGTATGCAAGGTTATATGCATACATTACTGCCTGCGTGTGAACACTGCAGTGTGTACGTTCCTGTGCATGTCACTTGTGCCTGTGTGTGCCAGCAGCACCGCCAGAACAGTCATTGCTTCTGCCCCTCTGATTGCAGAGTGCGTCAATCTATGTTGGCACGTGGGTGGTGCAAAGCAGCTGCACAATCTAATCATCAGTGCACAAAGAGGATAATAACACCCAGCAGGAGATAGCTCTCTATCTTTTTATGATATTAAGTATTCCCGGAAATTCAAATGAGGGAGACACACATCACGATTTTATACAAAAGAAGGAAACGCAGCCTTCGGCAATGTTGGGACCCTGTGCCCACCGTGGCAGGGTGGGGACTTTGTCAATGTGCACCGCGTCCTACTGCATCTCGTTTCCACGCACATCACAAAATAATTGTTGCTTGTACTCAAGATTTAAGGTTACATACTTTTCTTTGTCGAGTTCCTGGTAATTCCTGGTATTCCCGGGAAAGCGGCAGCATATGACACCCTTTCAGATGCCCTGAAGTTGCCTTATCTACATGATAAGGGACCCACCTCGCTGGGGATGATGTAACTTGGTCCTGGGAGGTAATGGGGGAGGATTGATTTCTCACAACCCATTTCTTTATATTTTTTTCCGCATGAGAGTAGATAGGCACACATTGGAATCCATGCACAAATAGAGGTGGGCAAACCCCCAAATTAATAGGGAGAGCTGAATTTAGGGTCAGGCTTGGCTCTAAGAGCTTTAAGGGGGGCCTGTTTCACAGTCAGCTGCAGTAAGAAGTAAGTTTTGAAAGGGGCTCAGTGGCGAGCACGCCTCTCTCTGTTGATCACTGCATTGGCTGTGCAGCCCTGCGGTGCATGAAATAACTGAACATCAGTTGGGGGCCGGCTCCTTCTTCCCTCAGTTCACATTTGGCTGTTATTTTTATCTCCTCTTTGCCTTTCCCTCTCAGCTGCCTGTGAGCAGCTGCCCCAGCCTGTGCTTGAATTCTTCTGCAAGGCTATCCATGCAGCCATTAATGCGCCGGGGGCTCCAGGAGCCAGGAGGGGGAGGGGCATGGTAAAGTACTTGAGTTGGGTTACCTCAGGCTGTAAGTTTAGCCGCAGGATGCAGGGGTGATGAAGACAGCACGCCTTGCAGCTCACACAAGCAACTCTGCCAAAAAGGTGAACCGAGAGATGCAGCCTAGAGCTGAACCCAAGCAATTAAATGTGTCCCTTTTTACAGCCAGCTACAATGAGAATTTCGATTTTTAACTCTCAGCTGAAACAGCAGACCTCTTCCGTTCCTCTCTCATGTTGACATGTGATGTAAAGCTACTTTAAAACAGGCTATTTCAATGTATACATAATAAACTTTGTATGTGAGAGTCATTGGGGAGTCTGCTCTTTAGGATGTTCTGCAGCATGCATGCTGCACAAGCGCTACAAAATGGGCTGACAATCACCCCCCCCAGCTGCCGTGCAGTCACAGAAATAGATGCATGGCCTGGGGGTGATTGGCAGACTTCCTTCCAGACACATCCTGGCAGCTTCACTGTTCTTACTCATCTTAAGGTCCAATACTTTTCCTTTCTAAGTACGTTGATCCCACTCTATTCACCTGTGTAGCCTCCTTATTTTAACCCATTGCTTTCCTCTTCACCTTCCTCATCTGTTCCCCTCTAGCTCTTCCATCTCAATATTTTTTCCTCACCTTTTATTTCCCAATCCTTTCCTCTCAGCTTTACCTTTCTCTGCACCAACACACACTTCATTGCCCATCATCTTCTCCCAACCCGCTCTCCAGTTTCCTAATCCTCACTCTAACAATAATTTCACATATCCTATTCAGCTCACCTTTTTCCAGCTATACCCTGCACTTTCTGCTCCCTTCCCCTTCTCCCCCCTTTCCTATTCCCTCCTCCTTGTTGACATTGGCCTTCACAGTTTTATACACTCCACTTTTTCATGTACCATTCAAATTAAATATTGGCTATCCGTGCCCGGGTTTCTTTTCTAAGAGTTTTATGGACTAAATAAAACTAATACCTTTATCCTCATGGATCCAAATACCAGCAGTGTTTTTCGGAATTCACACACACAGGCCGAAACCTGTCCCTCTTCTAAAAAGAGAATTGCTTAACTTCCGCCACACTCCCAACCATGTCAAACACAAATTAACCTTCAAAACCTAATTGAAAACAAGCATTCTGAATGCTAATAGGCTTGGCTTGTAATTTGAAGTGCCTCTTCAGTCACTTCTAAGCTAAGGCATTCAAAATTCATCATGCATTCGTTCTGTCACTCATCCTTGTGCTTATATATCTAATTCATCCACCCACTAACACATTCTTGCACTCCTCCTCAGCCATCAACAGCAAAAACACACAAACTTAACGAGCACTGTGAAGAACCGGTCTGCACTGAACAAAATGAGCAGCTGCAGGGCATTTACGGCCCGTAATTAGAGGGATGAAGTGACGCAGACAGGAACCAACCTAGTTACTCCCGGCTTCTCTCTGCCCGAAAGTAAACTTATCAGAATACATTTTTGATTTTCAGTTTTATGTAGCGCAAACTCAACCCGAAGTTATTGCAGCGCTTTAAATAGGCACCAGTTAAATTACATAACGTCACATTAATGTTTGGTACACACAGGCAGATTAAGTGATTTGCCCACAACCACTTGATGTGTTTCTCTCAGTTCACTCTACCGCACAATTCTCTCTCCAACTGTAATAACCTACCTCTAAACACTCTCTCTCTAGATAAATCTGCCTTTCTCTAACCGCAGGTTAAGAGTAATTCTGAAAAGCATAACACTAAGCAAGCACCCAACTCCTCCAAGAAGGAATGGGACAATAAACAAAAAATAAACAATATATGACACAATCACGGGGTGGATCTCCTCAGCAAGAAACCACTGACAAAAAATACAATTTCAGAAAATGTGATAATATTAGAAAGCCAAACAGGTATCAGGATACTGATGCACATTCCTCTTGTTCCTTTCCGGATTTATCTGATGCATATTTGGAGAGAGGTGGATGGTCATAGCGCAGATCAGAATAGCGTGTGAAGCCGAAAAGGGAAACACATCACACTTCAGACTACATCATTAAAAAGAAGGAAACATAAAGACTCTTAAACCTCGATTCAAAAATAAGAAGGTAGCTGGGATTCAAATAAGGCAGGCCCAGGCTACTGATGACTCTACTTCTGAATGGGGAATGGGCAGTGACGATGTTGATCAGTTCGGCAGAAGTCACAATAGCTCGCTGGAACCTGATGGATATCTGGTGGCAAAAGCGCTAAATGAGCATATCACGGTGGGAATACCTGATCCAAGGGTGAGTGTCCCACATCATTTATATGAAAATACGCTCCAAATGGATGGGGACATACACAGAAATATCAAGGCTTTCTTTTGGGAGAAACTGACATATGGTTATGATATTCTTTTAGCTGAAAAGGATTAGCCTCCTGAGTTCGTAATGGAATGACCACTAGGAGAAACAATAATTATACCTGCTTTCTCTGACTGTTCCAGAATCAGTTAAACATTCATACACCAAGGAATGGGTGTCAGCGCTAGCTTCTGCACTATACCTCAATCATGTAGGGTGGGCTGACGAGTCTCCTCATCATGAAATCCCATTAAAACCAGTTCCTCAATACCAGAGACAGTACCTAATAAATCATGAAGCTGAAAAACAAGTTAGGAAAATCCTACAACAACTTGAATACTAGAGTGTAATACAAATTGCACCTCGCCTATGAATAACCATGATGAAACCAGATAATTCATACTGTCTATTTTGAGACTACAAACATTTGAACAATTCCACATGCACATTTGCAGTACAAAATGCACATAGTGCAGCACTAATGAATAACATTGTGCAGAAAAAATACAAAACCGCTGTAAATATCTCAAATGGATTTTTCTGCCAGAATATAGCGCCTGGAACCAGATATTTGACTGCATTTTCATCGCTGGTTTCACAGGGTCAATTTTGCCATTGACCTCAAGGCTATAAGAACTGCACTGAGCTGTTCTCAGCCAGGGTAACAGAGTTAATTCAAAAGTTTGTTGAGGAGGCATTGCCCTATGAAGATGTAAATGTAAAATGTAAATTTGATATTTGTATAGCGCACTACTCACCCGCAAGGGTCTCAAGGCGCTTGTACGAATACCGCTGTGGAACCCATCCTGGCTTTCCCTGTGAGGCGTCCACTCCTGGGCACCCCCAAGGTGGAGGCCAGGCATCCTTAGCATTGTGGGGGCCATTGTGGAGATTAAGCAAGCTATTGCCCAGAGTTGCAGAGTGGGACTCCATGATTGGAATAGGCACCGAGGCGAGAATTATCAGGTCCGTGGAATCTTGAAGCCCAAGACCCGCCGAGGCGGGGAATTGAACCCTGGTCCCGGGCTAGACCTCTGCATCAGGGTCTGCCGCTCTAATCATTGAGCCATACTTCTCCATACTTCTAGATGATATTTACCTGACAGACAATGAGTTAATGGAACTCTTGGCTAGAGTAAACCACATATTACTAAGATTTTCTTACCTGGGTTACAAATTTAATTTAAACAAATCTAAAATTGCCCACCTCAATGACCTGTTTCTGGGATATAAGTTGCCAAGTGAAGGCAAAAGCCTGCCAGCAAATTTTTAAGAAAAATGTGCATTGCTCCAACCTCCAACAACTCTAAAAAGACTACACTCCATTTTAAAATTCCTGAATTTTGGCAGAACATGCATTTTGGATTACGCAGAATGAGTAAACCAATATACGACTTGATCAGACTTGATTATTCAATCAACCATTGGACACAAGTACACACAAACATTTTGCATTTCATACAAGCTGATATGATAGCTTCCAAACATGTATACACACGTGTAAACACAACTAACCTGGTGATCTACGTAGTCGCCGGACCAACCAGGTACACATATATCACTTTCAGTGAAGGTTATACTGTACCTATTGCATACAAATCACATTTGTACACAAAAACTGAAATGCATTTTGTACCCACTGAAAACATTCTCACAGCGGTACAGACTGATGTAATGAGAGAGAGAGCACTGGCTTAGGGTAAGCAAATACCTTAGATGCGGTTACTAAAGCAAGTTTCCAAATGCCAAATCATTATATTCATGATGGATTCAATGAGCTAACTCTTTCACTGATGTAGATTACAGTTTAGATTCTACGTTACAAACTCAAGCATTCCTGCAGTACAAACAAGAATATCCTCTGCCAAATGAAATAACGCCTCTAGAGCGAAATGAGTACATCATCTATACTGATGGATCTGCTCAACCTGTCGTAGGGACACAACACCAACATTCAGCGGCATGTTCAATCGTAAAGGGGCACATGCATGACGGAAAGTTCCATCATTAAAAAACACATACAGTCCCTAGGGGATTGTACAGCGCAGCTGGCAGAACTCAAAGCCCTAATACTGGCACTACTAAGTACATAGCCCGAATTCCCCACACTTGTAGTGTGCAATTCATACTACTGTGTCCAGTCCTATAACGAATATCTTCACTATTGGGGCCATATTAGATTTCGAGATTCCAAGAGTTGAACAATCAAGCACAAGCTGCTTTGGGAACAGGTGGCAAAGCTGAAAGAATGCTTGAGACAGGCTCATGCTATTCACACAGTGAGTCTTCAACTTGTTGGTTTTCACATTGAAGGGGATTTCATTACTGATGAAGGCGCTAAGGCAGCAGTCCGCACTGCTTCTGTTGCTGCAGTCGCTTGTTCAAGTACGAGAAAGGGCTAGGGTTTGTACCAACATTGAACATGGATAAATTCCTACTATGTAAGGAGATACAAGTATTTATAAGAAGATTGAAATTACAAATCTTCTTTAAGGACAAAGAAACAACCAAAACACAAGAAGGTGACACAGGTCTAAAACCTAAATCAAGTTTCACACCATCTGACTCTACTCTCCCCATAGAATTGCTTACCTTCGAAAAAGCAGTTATGAAAGATTTAGAGAATCTTAATCCCACTACTAACAAAGTATTCCAGAACATAACAAGTGATGAAAGACAAGCAATACGAGAGCTAAGCAACAACCCCAAATTGGTGATAAAACCCACAGACAAAGGAGGGGCGATTGTCATACAATCAATGGACCAGTATGACAAAGAATGTAGACGCCTCCTCCAAGATCAAAGAAAATATGAATTTCTGAATCAAGATCCAACAGAAAAGATAAATATAAAAATAATGAGCATGGTTGAAGAAGCTCTTGCCCATGGATGGATGACAAAAAAAAAGAGGGAGATTTTCTGATCCAGGATTCACCCAGAACACCTTACCTATACACCATCCCCAAGATACACAAGAAACTGGAAAACCCTCCAGGCAGTCCTATTGTGTCCGGCATAGAATCTATTTTGGAACCAGTCTCAAAATTTGCAGACGCCTACTTAAGACCGATGGTGCAAAAAACATCAACTTATCTGAGGGACACCAAAGACGTCCTCGTACTACTAGAAGACCTCCCCTTTGACCCCCAACACCAACTTCTAATTAGTTGTGATGTCGAGAGCCTGTATATTAGTCTCCCCCACACTGAGACCTTAAACATCACTGAAGAAGTCCTCTTTGACACTGAATGGGATTATCAAACCCCTAGAAATGTTATCATGGAATGCTGCAATTTAGCCTTGAGAGAGAATTTCATTGAATACAATCAAAACCCTATATCTCCAGAAGCACGGGACCAGCATGGGGAGCACATTTGCTCCCAGCATAGCTGGACTCCATGTACACCATTTGGAGACAACGAAAATTCTACATCCTAATAACCCCTTTCACAGTCACATCAATACCTGGTAACGATATATAGATGATATACTGATTATCTGGGATGGCGATGAAGGTACTGCAAAACATTTCATCACTTGGCTCAACTACCAAGAAGAATTCCTAAACTTCACCAGTACCATTTCTAACAAAGAACTGGTCTTCCTTGACCTAAATATATCACCAAAAGATGTTAGACTCATGACCACAACACATTTCAAAACTACATCTAAAAATTGCCTCCTTATGTACCAAAGTTTTCACCCAAAATATCTGCGGAACAATCTCCCCTATGGACAATTTTTACGTCTTAGACGAAATTGCACAGAAGTTAACGATTTTAAAACCCAATCAGAAGAAAAAAAAAAAAAACTTGGAAAATGACAATACCTCCAGCAGGTCATAGAAAAATCTTACAAAAGGGCATGTAACAACTGCAGAGAGAGCCTTCTGGAACCTGCCAACCCAAAACCAGATGAGAGACGGCTATTCTGTATCACAACATACAACACCAACTCTAACCAAGTAACAAAGATCGTTAACAAGCATTGGCGGATACTTAATAGTGGAGGTCTGAATCTCCCAAAACCAGTTTTCTCGCACAGAAGAGGAAAAAGCATTCGCAACATGATTGTACACACAAGACCCCGCAAAAATTAACCCACAGGCCTATCAACAGCCATTGCCAACATACAAGGACATCATCCATGTGGGAAATGCAAAGTCTGCCCACTTACAAAGAAAAGCAAATAAATGACCTTCCTTAATGGTACCATATGGGAACAGAGAAAACTCACCATGTGTAACAGTAGCAGCGTGGTATATCTTATCACCTGTCCGTGCCTACTTGAATATATAGGTATGACAACACGACCAGTGATTTGTAGAGTGAATAGTAGAGTGAGTAGTAGAGAGTAGTAGAGAGAGAGTAGTAGAGAGTGAGTAGTGGAGAGTAGTAGAGAGTAAGTAGTAGAGAGTGAGTAGTAGAGAGTAGTGAATAGTGAGAGTAGTAGAGAATGAGTAGTAGAGAGTGAGTAGTAGAGTGAGTAATAGAGAGTAGTAGAGAGCGAGTAGTAGAGAGCAAGTAGTAGAGAGTGTGTAGTAGAGAGTGAGTAGTAGAGAGTAGTAGAGAGTGAGTAGTAGAGAGAGTAGTAGAGATTGAGAAGTGGAGAGAGTAGTAGAGAGTGTGTAGTAGAGTGAGGAGTAGAGAGTGAGTAGTAGAGAGTAGTGGAGAGAGATTAGTAGAGAGTGAGTAGTAGAGAGTAGTAGAGAGTGAGTAGTTGAGAGAGAGAGAGTAGTAGAGAGTGAGTAGTAGAGAGTAGTGGAGTAGTAGAGAGTGAGTAGTAGAGAGTAGTAGAGAGTGGTAGAGAGTGAGTAGTAGAGAGTAGTGGAGTAGTAGAGAGTGAGTAGTAGAGAGTAGTCGTGAGTGAGTAGTAGAGAGTAGTGGATTAGTAGAGAGTGAGTAGTAGAGAGTAGTAGAGAGTGAGTAGTAGAGTGAGTAGTAGAGAGTAGTAGAGAGAGAGTAGTAGAGAGTGAGTAGTAGAGAGTAGTGGAGAGTAAGTAGTAGAGAGTGAGTAGTAGAGAGTAGTGAATAGTAGAGAGTAGTAGAGAGTGAGTAGTAGAGTGAGTAGTAGAGAGTAGTAGAGAGCGAGTAGTAGAGAGCAAGTAGTAGAGAGTGTGTAGTAGAGAGTGAGTAGTAGAGAGTGAGTAGTAGAGAGTGAGTAGTAGAGAGTGAGAAGTGGAGAGAGTAGTAGAGAGTAGTTGAGTAGAAGAGAGTGCATAGTAGAGAGTAGTTGAGAGCGAATAGTAGAGAGTGAGTAGTGGAGAGTGAGTAGTAGAGAGTAGTGGAGTAGTAGAGAGTGAGTAGGAGAGAGTAGTAGAGAGTGAGTAATCGAGTGAGCAGTAGAGAGTAGTCGAGAGTGATTAGTGGAGAGTGAGAAGTAGAGTGATTAGTAGAGTGAGTAGTAGAAAGTAGTAGAGAGAGAGTAGTAGAGAGTGAGTAGTAGAGAGTAGTAGAGAGTGAGTAGTAGAGAGTAGTAGAGAGTGAGTAGTACAGAGTGAGTAGTAGAGAGTTGTGAATAGTAGAGAGTAGTAGAGAGTGAGTAGTAGAGAGTGAGTAGTAGAGTAAGTAGTAGAGAGTAGTAGAGAGCGAGTAGTAGAGAGCAAGTAGCAGAGAGTGTGTAGTAGAGAGTGAGTAGTAGAGAGTAGTAGAGAGTGAGTAGTAGAGAGAGTAGTAGAGAGTGAGAAGTAGAGAGAGTAGTAGAGAGCAGTAGAGTAGAAGAGAGTGAGTAGTAGAGAGTAGTAGAGAGTGAGTAGTTGAGAGTGAGTAGTAGAGAGAGAGTAGTAGAGACTGGGTATTAGAGAGTAGTGGAGTAGTAGATAGTGAGCAGTAGAGAGTAGTAGAGAGTGAGTAGTCTAGTGAGTAGTAGAGAGTAGTAGAGAGTGAGTAGTGGAGAGTGAGAAGTAGACTGATTTGTAGAGTGAATAGTAGAGTGAGTAGTAGAGAGTAGTAGAGAGAGAGTAGTAGAAAGTGAGTAGTGGAGAGTAGTAGAGAGTAAGTAGTAGAGTGTGAGTAGTAGAGAGTAGTGAATAGTAGAGAGTAGTAGAGAGTGAGTAGTAGAGAGTGAGTAGTAGAGAGTGAGTAGTAGAGTGAGTAATAGAGAGTAGTAGAGAGCGAGTAGTAGAGAGCAAGTAGTAGAGAGTGTGTAGTAGAAAGTGAGTAGTAGAGAGTAGTAGAGAGTGAGTAGTAGAGAGTGAGAAGTGGAGAGAGTAGTAGAGAGTGTGTAGTAGAGTGAGGAGTAGAGAGTGAGTAGTAGAGAGTAGTAGAGAGAGAGTAGTAGAGAGTGAGTAGTATAGAGTAGTAGAGAGTGAGTAGTTGAGAGAGAGAGTAGTAGAGAGTGAGTAGTAGAGAGTAGTGGAGTAGTAGAGAGTGAGTAGTAGAGAGTAGTAGAGAGTGGTAGAGAGTGAGTAGTAGAGAGTAGTGGAGTAGTAGAGAGTGAGTAGTAGAGAGTAGTAGAGAGTGAGTAGTCGAGTGAGCAGTAGAGAGTAGTAGAGAGTGATTAGTGGAGAGTGGGAAGTAGAGTGATTAGTAGAGTGAGTAGTAGAAAGTAGTAGAGAGAGAGTAGTAGAGAGTGAGTAGTAGAGAGTAGTAGAGAGTGAGTAGTAGAGAGTGAGTAGTAGAGAGTAGTGAATAGTAGAGAGTAGTAGAGAGTGAGTAGTAGAGAGTAGTAGAGAGTGAGTAGTAGAGTGAGTAGTAGAGAGTAGTAGAGAGCGAGTAGTAGAGAGCAAGTAGCAGAGAGTGTGTAGTAGAGAGTGAGTAGTAGAGAGTAGTAGAGAGTGAGTAGTAGAGAGAGTAGTAGAGAGTGAGAAGTAGAGAGAGTAGTAGAGAGCAGTAGAGTAGAAGCAAGTGAGTAGTAGAGAGTAGTAGAGAGTGAGTAGTTGAGAGTGAGTAGTAGAGAGAGAGTAGTAGAGAGTGTGTAGTAGAGAGTAGTGGAGTAGTAGATAGTGAGTAGTACAGAGTAGTAGAGAGTGAGTAGTCTAGTGAGTAGTAGAGAGTAGTAGAGAGTGAGTAGTGGAGAGTGAGAAGTAGAGTGATTTGTAGAGTGAGTAGTAGAGTGAATAGTAGAGAGTAGTAGAGAGAGAGTAGTAGAGAGTGAGTAGTGGAGAGTAGTAGAGAGTAAGTAGTAGAGAGTGAGTAGTAGAGAGTAGTGAATAGTAGAGAGTAGTAGAGAATGAGTAGTAGAGAGTGAGTAGTAGAGTGAGTAATAGAGAGTAGTAGAGAGCGAGTAGTAGAGAGCAAGTAGTAGAGAGTGTGTAGTAGAGAGTGAGTAGTAGAGAGTAGTAGAGAGTGAGTAGTAGAGAGAGTAGTAGAGATTGAGAAGTGGAGAGAGTAGTAGAGAGTGTGTAGTAGAGTGAGGAGTAGAGAGTGAGTAGTAGAGAGTAGTGGAGAGAGAGTAGTAGAGAGTGAGTAGTAGAGAGTAGTAGAGAGTGAGTAGTTGAGAGAGAGAGAGTAGTAGAGAGTGAGTAGTAGAGAGTAGTGGAGTAGTAGAGAGTGAGTAGTAGAGAGTAGTAGAGAGTGGTAGAGAGTGAGTAGTAGAGAGTAGTGGAGTAGTAGAGAGTGAGTAGTAGAGAGTAGTAGAGAGTGAGTAGTAGAGAGTAGTGGATTAGTAGAGAGTGAGTAGTAGAGAGTAGTAGAGAGTGAGTAGTAGAGTGAGTAGTAGAGAGTAGTAGAGAGAGTAGTAGAGAGTGAGTAGTAGAGAGTAGTGGAGAGTAAGTAGTAGAGAGTGAGTAGTAGAGAGTAGTGAATAGTAGAGAGTAGTAGAGAGTGAGTAGTAGAGTCAGTAGTAGAGAGTAGTAGAGAGCGAGTAGTAGAGAGCAAGTAGTAGAGAGTGTGTAGTAGAGAGTGAGTAGTAGAGAGTGAGTAGTAGAGAGTGAGTAGTAGAGAGTGAGAAGTGGAGAGAGTAGTAGAGAGTAGTTGAGTAGAAGAGAGTGCATAGTAGAGAGTAGTTGAGAGCGAATAGTAGAGAGTGAGTAGTGGAGAGTGAGTAGTAGAGAGTAGTGGAGTAGTAGAGAGTGAGTAGGAGAGAGTAGTAGAGAGTGAGTAATCGAGTGAGCAGTAGAGAGTAGTCGAGAGTGATTAGTGGAGAGTGAGAAGTAGAGTGATTAGTAGAGTGAGTAGTAGAAAGTAGTAGAGAGAGAGTAGTAGAGAGTGAGTAGTAGAGAGTAGTAGAGAGTGAGTAGTAGAGAGTAGTAGAGAGTGAGTAGTACAGAGTGAGTAGTAGAGAGTAGTGAATAGTAGAGAGTAGTAGAGAGTGAGTAGTAGAGAGTGAGTAGTAGAGTAAGTAGTAGAGAGTAGTAGAGAGCGAGTAGTAGAGAGCAAGTAGCAGAGAGTGTGTAGTAGAGAGTGAGTAGTAGAGAGTAGTAGAGAGTGAGTAGTAGAGAGAGTAGTAGAGAGTGAGAAGTAGAGAGAGTAGTAGAGAGCAGTAGAGTAGAAGAGAGTGAGTAGTAGAGAGTAGTAGAGAGTAAGTAGTTGAGAGTGAGTAGTAGAGAGAGAGTAGTAGAGACTGGGTATTAGAGAGTAGTGGAGTAGTAGATAGTGAGCAGTAGAGAGTAGTAGAGAGTGAGTAGTCTAGTGAGTAGTAGAGAGTAGTAAAGAGTGAGTAGTGGAGAGTGAGAAGTAGACTGATTTGTAGAGTGAATAGTAGAGTGAGTAGTAGAGAGTAGTAGAGAGAGAGTAGTAGAGAGTGAGTAGTGGAGAGTAGTAGAGAGTAAGTAGTAGAGTGTGAGTAGTAGAGAGTAGTGAATAGTAGAGAGTAGTAGAGAGTGAGTAGTAGAGAGTGAGTAGTAGAGAGTGAGTAGTAGAGTGAGTAATAGAGAGTAGTAGAGAGCGAGTAGTAGAGAGCAAGTAGTAGAGAGTGTGTAGTAGAAAGTGAGTAGTAGAGAGTAGTAGAGAGTGAGTAGTAGAGAGTGAGAAGTGGAGAGAGTAGTAGAGAGTGTGTAGTAGAGTGAGGAGTAGAGAGTGAGTAGTAGAGAGTAGTAGAGAGAGAGTAGTAGAGAGTGAGTAGTATAGAGTAGTAGAGAGTGAGTAGTTGAGAGAGAGAGTAGTAGAGAGTGAGTAGTAGAGAGTAGTGGAGTAGTAGAGAGTGAGTAGTAGAGAGTAGTAGAGAGTGGTAGAGAGTGAGTAGTAGAGAGTAGTGGAGTAGTAGAGAGTGAGTAGTAGAGAGTAGTAGAGAGTGAGTAGTCGAGTGAGCAGTAGAGAGTAGTAGAGAGTGATTAGTGGAGAGTGAGAAGTAGAGTGATTAGTAGAGTGAGTAGTAGAAAGTAGTAGAGAGAGAGTAGTAGAGAGTGAGTAGTAGAGAGTAGTAGAGAGTGAGTAGTAGAGAGTGAGTAGTAGAGAGTAGTGAATAGTAGAGAGTAGTAGAGAGTGAGTAGTAGAGAGTAGTAGAGAGTGAGTAGTAGAGTGAGTAGTAGAGAGTAGTAGAGAGCGAGTAGTAGAGAGCAAGTAGCAGAGAGTGTGTAGTAGAGAGTGAGTAGTAGAGAGTAGTAGAGAGTGAGTAGTAGAGAGAGTAGTAGAGAGTGAGAAGTAGAGAGAGTAGTAGAGAGCAGTAGAGTAGAAGCAAGTGAGTAGTAGAGAGTAGTATAGAGTGAGTAGTTGAGAGTGAGTAGTAGAGAGAGAGTAGTAGAGAGTGTGTAGTAGAGAGTAGTGGAGTAGTAGATAGTGAGTAGTACAGAGTAGTAGAGAGTGAGTAGTCTAGTGAGTAGTAGAGAGTAGTAGAGAGTGAGTAGTGGAGAGTGAGAAGTAGAGTGATTTGTAGAGTGAGTAGTAGAGTGAATAGTAGAGAGTAGTAGAGAGAGAGTAGTAGAGAGTGAGTAGTAGAGAGTAGTAGAGAGTAAGTAGTAGAGAGTGAGTAGTAGAGAGTAGTGAATAGTAGAGAGTAGTAGAGAGTGAGTAGTAGAGAGTGAGTAGTAGAGAGTAGTAGAGAGCAAGTAGTAGAGAGCAAGTAGTAGAGAGTGTGTAGTAGAGAGTGAGTTGTAGAGAGTAGTAGAGAGTGAGTAGTAGAGAGAGTAATAGAGAGTGAGAAGTGGAGAGAGTAGTAGAGAGTAGTAGAGTAGAAGAGAGTGCGTAGTAGAGAGTAGTTGAGAGCGAATAGTAGAGAGTGAGTAGTGGAGAGTGAGTAGTAGAGAGCGAGTAGTCGAGAGTGAGTATTAGAGAGTGAGTAGTAGAGAGTGAGAAGTGGAGAGAGTAGTAGAGAGTGTGTAGTAGAGTGAGGAGTAGAGAGTGAGTAGTAGAGAGTAGTAGAGAGAGAGTAGTAGAGTGAGTAGTATAGAGTAGTACAGAGTGAGTAGTTGAGAGAGAGAGTAGTAGAGAGTGAGTAGTAGAGAGTAGTGGAGTAGTAGAGAGTGAGTAGTAGCGAGTAGTAGAGAGTGGTAGAGAGTGAGTAGTAGAGAGTAGTGGAGTAGTAGAGAGTGAGTAGTAGAGAGTAGTAGAGAGTGAGTAGTCGAGTGAGCAGTAGAGAGTAGTAGAGAGTGATTAGTGGAGAGTGAGAAGTAGAGTGATTAGTAGAGTGAGTAGTATAGAGTAGTAGAGAGTGAGTAGTTGAGAGAGAGAGTAGTAGAGAGTGAGTAGTAGAGAGTAGTGGAGTAGTAGAGAGTGAGTAGTAGAGAGTAGTAGAGAGTGGTAGAGAGTGAGTAGTAGAGAGTAGTGGAGTAGTAGAGAGTGAGTAGTAGAGAGTAGTAGAGAGTGAGTAGTCGAGTGAGCAGTAGAGAGTAGTAGAGAGTGATTAGTAGAGTTTGAGTAGTTGAGAGTGAGTAGTAGAGAGAGAGTAGTAGAGAGTGTGTAGTAGAGAGTAGTGGAGTAGTAGATAGTGAGTAGTACAGAGTAGTAGAGAGTGAGTAGTCTAGTGAGTAGTAGAGAGTAGTAGAGAGTGAGTAGTGGAGAGTGAGAAGTAGAGTGATTTGTAGAGTGAGTAGTAGAGTGAGTAGTAGAGAGTAGTAGAGAGAGAGTAGTAGAGAGTGAGTAGTAGAGAGTAGTAGAGAGTAAGTAGTAGAGAGTGAGTAGTAGAGAGTAGTGAATAGTAGAGAGTAGTAGAGAGTGAGTAGTAGAGAGTGAGTAGTAGAGTGAGTAGTAGAGAGTAGTAGAGAGTAAGTAGTAGAGAGCAAGTAGTAGAGAGTGTGTAGTAGAGAGTGAGTTGTAGAGAGTAGTAGAGAGTGAGTAGTAGAGAGAGTAGTAGAGAGTGAGAAGTGGAGAGAGTAGTAGAGAGTAGTAGAGTAGAAGAGAGTGCGTAGTAGAGAGTAGTTGAGAGCGAATAGTAGAGAGTGAGTAGTGGAGAGTGAGTAGTAGAGAGCGAGTAGTCGAGAGTGAGTATTAGAGAGTGAGTAGTAGAGAGTAATAGAGAGTGAGTAGTAGAGAGTGAGTAGTAGAGAGTAGTATAGTGAGTAGTAGAGAGTGAGTAGTAGAGTAGAAGAGAGTGAGTGGTGGAGAGAAGTAGAGAGTAGTAGATTGAGTAGTAGAGAGTAGTAGAGAGTGATTAGTAGAGAAAGTAGTAGAGAGTAGTAGAGTAGAAGAGAGTGTGTTGTAGAGAGTGAGAAGTAGAGAGTGCGTAGTAGAGAGAGTAGTACAGAGTAGTAGAGTAGTAAAGAGTGAGTAGTAGAGAGTGAGTAGTAGAGATTAGTAGAGAGAGAGTAGTAGAGAGTGACTAGTAGAGAGTAGTAGAGAGTGAGCAGTAGAGAGAAAAAGAGAGTGAGCAGTAGAGAGTGAGCAGTAGAGAGTAGTGAATAGTAGAGAGTAGTAGAGAGTGAGTAGTAGAGAGTGAGTAGTAGAGAGAGAGTAGTAGAAAGCAGTAGAGTAGTAGAGAGTGAGTAGTAGAGAGTGAGTAGTAGAGAGTAGTGGAGTAGTAGAGAGTGAGTAGTAGAGAGTGGTAGAGAGTGAGTAGTAGAGTGAATAGTAGAGAGTAGTAGATAGTGAGTAGTAGAGTGAGTAGTAGAGTGAGTAGTAGAGAGTGAGTAGTAGAGAGCAAGTAGTAGAGAGTGTGTAGTAGAGAGTGAGTAGTAGAGAGTAGTAGAGAGTGAGTAGTAGAGAGTAATAGAGAGTTAGAAGGAGAGAGAGTAGTACAGAGTAGTAGAGTAGAAGAGAGTGAGTAGTAGAAAGTAGTTGAGCGTGAGTAGTCGAGAGTGAGTATTAGAGAGTAGTATAGTGAGTAGTAGAGAGTGAGTAGTAGAGAGAGAGTAGTAGAGAGTGAATAGTAGAGAGTAGTGAATAGTAGAGAGAAGTAGAGAGTGAGTAGTAGAGAGTGAGTAGTAGAGAGAGAGTAGTAGAGAGCAGTAGAGTAGTAGAGATTGAGTAGTAGAGAGTGAGTAGTAGAGAGTAATAGAGAGTTAGAAGTAGAGAGAGTAGTAGAGAGTAGTAGAGTAGAAGAGAGTGAGTAGTAGAGAGTAGTTGAGCGCGAGTAGTCGAGAGTGAGTATTAGAGAGTGAGTAGTAGAGAGAGAGTAGTAGAGAGTGAGTAGTAGAGAGTAGTGAATAGTAGAGAGTAGTAGAGAGTGAGTAGTAGAGAGTGAGTAGTAGAGAGAGAGTAGTAGAGAACAGTAGAGTAGTAGAGAGTGAGAAGTAGAGAGTAGTGGAGTAGTAGAGAGTGAGTAGTAGAGAGTGGTAGAGAGTGATTAGTAGAGTGAGTAGTATAGAGTAGTAGATAGTGAGTAGTAGAGTGAGTAGTAGAGAGTAGTAGAGAGTGAGTAGTAGAGAGCAAGTAGTAGAGTGTGTGTAGTAGAGAGTGAGTAGTAGAGAGTAGTAGAGAGTGAGTAGTACAGAGTAATAGAGAGTTAGAAGTAGAGAAAGTAGTAGAGTAGAAGAGAGTGAGTAGTAGAGAGTAGTTGAACGCGAGTAGTAGAGAGTGAGTAGTGGAGAGTGAGTAGTAAGGAGTAGTAGAGAGAGAGTAGTAGAGAGAGAGTAGTAGAGAGTGCGTAGTAGAGAGTAGTAGAGTGAGTAGTAGAGAGTGAGTAGTAGAGAGTGAGTAGTAGAGAGAGAGGTAGAGAGAGGTAGAGAGGTAGAGAGTAGAGAATGAGTAATAGAGGGTAGAGAGTGAGTAGTAGAGAGTAGTAGAGAGTAGCAGAGAGAGTAGCAGAGAGTGAGTAATAGAGTGAGTAGCAGAGAGTGAGTAGTGGAGAGTGAGTAGTAGAGAGTAGTAGAGAGCGAGTAGTACAGAGTAGTAGAGTAGTAAAGAGTGAGTAGTAGAGAGTGAGTAGTAGAGAGTGAGTAGTAGAGAGTAGTAAAGAGAGAGTAGTAGAGAGTGACTAGTAGAGAGTAGTAGAGAGTGAGTAGTAGAGAGAAATAGAGAGTGAGCAGTAGAGAGTGAGTAGTAGAGAGAGAGTAGTAGAGAGCAGTAGAGTAGTAGAGCGTGAGTAGTAGAGAGTGAGTAGTAGAGAGTAGTGGAGTAGTAGAGAGTGAGTAGTAGAGAGTGGGTAGTAGAGTAGGAGAGAGTGAGTGGTGGAGAGAAGTAGAGAGTAGTAGATTGAGTAGTAGAGAGTAGTAGAGAGTGATTAGTAGAGAAAGTAGTAGAGAGTAGTAGAGTAGAAGAGAGTGTGTTGTAGAGAGTGAGAAGTAGAGAGTGCGTAGTAGAGAGAGTAGTACAGAGTAGTAGAGTAGTAAAGAGTGAGTAGTAGAGAGTGAGTAGTAGAGAGTAGTAGAGAGAGAGTAGTAGAGAGTGACTAGTAGAGAGTAGTAGAGAGTGAGCAGTAGAGAGAAAAAGAGAGTGAGCAGTAGAGAGTGAGCAGTAGAGAGAGAGTAGTAGAGAGTGAGCAGTAGAGAGTAGTGAATAGTAGAGAGTAGTAGAGAGTGAGTAGTAGAGAGTGAGTAGTAGAGAGTGTGTAGTAGAGAGTAGTGGAGTAGTAGATAGTGAGTAGTACAGAGTAGTAGAGAGTGAGTAGTCTAGTGAGTAGTAGAGAGTAGTAGAGAGTGAGTAGTGGAGAGTGAGAAGTAGAGTGATTTGTAGAGTGAGTAGTAGAGTGAATAGTAGAGAGTAGTAGAGAGAGAGTAGTAGAGAGTGAGTAGTAGAGAGTAGTAGAGAGTAAGTAGTAGAGAGTGAGTAGTAGAGAGTAGTGAATAGTAGAGAGTAGTAGAGAGTGAGTAGTAGAGAGTGAGTAGTAGAGAGTAGTAGAGAGCAAGTAGTAGAGAGCAAGTAGTAGAGAGTGTGTAGTAGAGAGTGAGTTGTAGAGAGTAGTAGAGAGTGAGTAGTAGAGAGAGTAATAGAGAGTGAGAAGTGGAGAGAGTAGTAGAGAGTAGTAGAGTAGAAGAGAGTGCGTAGTAGAGAGTAGTTGAGAGCGAATAGTAGAGAGTGAGTAGTGGAGAGTGAGTAGTAGAGAGCGAGTAGTCGAGAGTGAGTATTAGAGAGTGAGTAGTAGAGAGTGAGAAGTGGAGAGAGTAGTAGAGAGTGTGTAGTAGAGTGAGGAGTAGAGAGTGAGTAGTAGAGAGTAGTAGAGAGAGAGTAGTAGAGTGAGTAGTATAGAGTAGTACAGAGTGAGTAGTTGAGAGAGAGAGTAGTAGAGAGTGAGTAGTAGAGAGTAGTGGAGTAGTAGAGAGTGAGTAGTAGAGAGTAGTAGAGAGTGGTAGAGAGTGAGTAGTAGAGAGTAGTGGAGTAGTAGAGAGTGAGTAGTAGAGAGTAGTAGAGAGTGAGTAGTCGAGTGAGCAGTAGAGAGTAGTAGAGAGTGATTAGTGGAGAGTGAGAAGTAGAGTGATTAGTAGAGTGAGTAGTATAGAGTAGTAGAGAGTGAGTAGTTGAGAGAGAGAGTAGTAGAGAGTGAGTAGTAGAGAGTAGTGGAGTAGTAGAGAGTGAGTAGTAGAGAGTAGTAGAGAGTGGTAGAGAGTGAGTAGTAGAGAGTAGTGGAGTAGTAGAGAGTGAGTAGTAGAGAGTAGTAGAGAGTGAGTAGTCGAGTGAGCAGTCGAGAGTAGTAGAGAGTGATTAGTAGAGTGTGAGTAGTTGAGAGTGAGTAGTAGAGAGAGAGTAGTAGAGAGTGTGTAGTAGAGAGTAGTGGAGTAGTAGATAGTGAGTAGTACAGAGTAGTAGAGAGTGAGTAGTCTAGTGAGTAGTAGAGAGTAGTAGAGAGTGAGTAGTGGAGAGTGAGAAGTAGAGTGATTTGTAGAGTGAGTAGTAGAGTGAGTAGTAGAGAGTAGTAGAGAGAGAGTAGTAGAGAGTGAGTAGTAGAGAGTAGTAGAGAGTAAGTAGTAGAGAGTGAGTAGTAGAGAGTAGTGAATAGTAGAGAGTAGTAGAGAGTGAGTAGTAGAGAGTGAGTAGTAGAGTGAGTAGTAGAGAGTAGTAGAGAGTAAGTAGTAGAGAGCAAGTAGTAGAGAGTGTGTAGTAGAGAGTGAGTTGTAGAGAGTAGTAGAGAGTGAGTAGTAGAGAGAGTAGTAGAGAGTGAGAAGTGGAGAGAGTAGTAGAGAGTAGTAGAGTAGAAGAGAGTGCGTAGTAGAGAGTAGTTGAGAGCGAATAGTAGAGAGTGAGTAGTGGAGAGTGAGTAGTAGAGAGCGAGTAGTCGAGAGTGAGTATTAGAGAGTGAGTAGTAGAGAGTAATAGAGAGTGAGTAGTAGAGAGTGAGTAGTAGAGAGTAGTAGAGTGAGTAGTAGAGAGTGAGTAGTAGAGTAGAAGAGAGTGAGTGGTGGAGAGAAGTAGAGAGTAGTAGATTGAGTAGTAGAGAGTAGTAGAGAGTGATTAGTAGAGAAAGTAGTAGAGAGTAGTAGAGTAGAAGAGAGTGTGTTGTAGAGAGTGAGAAGTAGAGAGTGCGTAGTAGAGAGAGTAGTACAGAGTAGTAGAGTGGTAAAGAGTGAGTAGTAGAGAGTGAGTAGTAGAGATTAGTAGAGAGAGAGTAGTAGAGAGTGACTAGTAGAGAGTAGTAGAGAGTGAGCAGTAGAGAGAAAAAGAGAGTGAGCAGTAGAGAGTGAGCAGTAGAGAGTAGTGAATAGTAGAGAGTAGTAGAGAGTGAGTAGTAGAGAGTGAGTAGTAGAGAGAGAGTAGTAGAAAGCAGTAGAGTAGTAGAGAGTGAGTAGTAGAGAGTGAGTAGTAGAGAGTAGTGGAGTAGTAGAGAGTGAGTAGTAGAGAGTGGTAGAGAGTGAGTAGTAGAGTGAATAGTAGAGAGTAGTAGATAGTGAGTATTAGAGTGAGTAGTAGAGTGAGTAGTAGAGAGTGAGTAGTAGAGAGCAAGTAGTAGAGAGTGTGTAGTAGAGAGTGAGTAGTAGAGAGTAGTAGAGAGTGAGTAGTAGAGAGTAATAGAGAGTTAGAAGTAGAGAGAGTAGTACAGAGTAGTAGAGTAGAAGAGAGTGAGTAGTAGAAAGTAGTTGAGCGTGAGTAGTCGAGAGTGAGTATTAGAGAGTAGTGTAGTGAGTAGTAGAGAGTGAGTAGTAGAGAGAGAGTAGTAGAGAGTGAATAGTAGAGAGTAGTGAATAGTAGAGAGAAGTAGAGAGTGAGTAGTAGAGAGTGAGTAGTAGAGAGAGAGTAGTAGAGAGCAGTAGAGTAGTAGAGATTGAGTAGTAGAGAGTGAGTAGTAGAGAGTAATAGAGAGTTAGAAGTAGAGAGAGTAGTAGAGAGTAGTAGAGTAGAAGAGAGTGAGTAGTAGAGAGTAGTTGAGCGCGAGTAGTCGAGAGTGAGTATTAGAGAGTGAGTAGTAGAGAGAGAGTAGTAGAGAGTGAGTAGTAGAGAGTAGTGAATAGTAGAGAGTAGTAGAGAGTGAGTAGTAGAGAGTGAGTAGTAGAGAGAGAGTAGTAGAGAACAGTAGAGTAGTAGAGAGTTAGTAGTAGAGAGTAGTGGAGTAGTAGAGAGTGAGTAGTAGAGAGTGGTAGAGAGTGAGTAGTAGAGTGAGTAGTATAGAGTAGTAGATAGTGAGTAGTAGAGTGAGTAGTAGAGAGTAGTAGAGAGTGAGTAGTAGAGAGCAAGTAGTAGAGTGTGTGTAGTAGAGAGTGAGTAGTAGAGAGTAGTAGAGAGTGAGTAGTACAGAGTAATAGAGAGTTAGAAGTAGAGAAAGTAGTAGAGTAGAAGAGAGTGAGTAGTAGAGAGTAGTTGAACGCGAGTAGTAGAGAGTGAGTAGTGGAGAGTGAGTAGTAAGGAGTATTAGAGAGTGAGTAGTAGAGAGAGAGTAGTAGAGAGTGCGTAGTAGAGAGTAGTAGAGTGAGTAGTAGAGAGTGAGTAGTAGAGAGTGAGTAGTAGAGAGAGAGGTAGAGAGAGGTAGAGAGGTAGAGAGTAGAGAATGAGTAATAGAGGGTAGAGAGTGAGTAGTAGAGAGTAGTAGAGAGTAGCAGAGAGAGTAGCAGAGAGTGAGTAATAGAGTGAGTAGCAGAGAGTGAGTAGTGGAGAGTGAGTAGTAGAGAGTAGTAGAGAGCGAGTAGTACAGAGTAGTAGAGTAGTAAAGAGTGAGTAGTAGAGAGTGAGTAGTAGAGAGTGAGTAGTAGAGAGTAGTAAAGAGAGAGTAGTAGAGAGTGACTAGTAGAGAGTAGTAGAGAGTGAGTAGTAGAGAGAAATAGAGAGTGAGCAGTAGAGAGTGAGTAGTAGAGAGAGAGTAGTAGAGAGCAGTAGAGTAGTAGAGCGTGAGTAGTAGAGAGTGAGTAGTAGAGAGTAGTGGAGTAGTAGAGAGTGAGTAGTAGAGAGTGGGTAGTAGAGTAGGAGAGAGTGAGTGGTGGAGAGAAGTAGAGAGTAGTAGATTGAGTAGTAGAGAGTAGTAGAGAGTGATTAGTAGAGAAAGTAGTAGAGAGTAGTAGAGTAGAAGAGAGTGTGTTGTAGAGAGTGAGAAGTAGAGAGTGCGTAGTAGAGAGAGTAGTACAGAGTAGTAGAGTAGTAAAGAGTGAGTAGTAGAGAGTGAGTAGTAGAGAGTAGTAGAGAGAGAGTAGTAGAGAGTGACTAGTAGAGAGTAGTAGAGAGTGAGCAGTAGAGAGAAAAAGAGAGTGAGCAGTAGAGAGTGAGCAGTAGAGAGAGAGTAGTAGAGAGTGAGCAGTAGAGAGTAGTGAATAGTAGAGAGTAGTAGAGAGTGAGTAGTAGAGAGTGAGTAGTAGAGAGAGAGTAGTAGAGAGCAGTAGAGTAGTAGAGAGTGAGTAGTAGAGAGTGAGTAGTAGAGAGTAGTGGAGTAGTAGAGAGTGAGTAGTAGAGAGTGGTAGAGAGTGAGTAGTAGAGTGAATAGTAGAGAGTAGTAGATAGTGAGTAGTAGAGTGAGTAGTAGAGTGAGTAGTAGAGAGTGAGTAGTAGAGAGCAAGTAGTAGAGAGTGTGTAGTAGAGAGTGAGTAGTAGAGAGTAGTAGAGAGTGAGTAGTAGAGAGTAATAGAGAGTTAGAAGTAGAGAGAGTAGTACAGAGTAGTAAAGTAGAAGAGAGTGAGTAGTAGAAAGTAGTTGAGCGTGAGTAGTCGAGAGTGAGTATTAGAGAGTAGTAGAGTGAGTAGTAGAGAGTGAGTAGTAGAGAGAGAGTAGTAGAGAGCAGTAGAGTAGTAGAGAGTGAGTAGTAGAGAGTGAGTAGTAGAGAGTAATAGAGAGTTAGAAGTAGAGAGAGTAGTAGAGAGTAGTAGAGTAGAAGAGAGTGAGTAGTAGAGAGTAGTTGAGCGCGAGTAGTCGAGAGTGAGTATTAGAGAGTGAGTAGTAGAGAGAGAGTAGTAGAGAGTGAGTAGTAGAGAGTAGTGAATAGTAGAGAGTAGTAGAGAGTGAGTAGTAGAGAGAGAGTAGTAGAGAACAGTAGAGTAGTAGAGAGTGAGTAGTAGAGAGTAGTGGAGTAGTAGAGAGAGTAGCAGAAAGTGAGTAATAGAGTGAGTAGCAGAGAGTGAGTAGTGGAGAGTGAGTAGTAGAGAGTAGTAGAGAGCGAGTAGTACAGAGTAGTAGAGTAGTAAAGAGTGAGTAGTAGAGAGTGAGTAGTAGAGAGTGAGTAGTAGAGAGTAGTAAAGAGAGAGTAGTAGAGAGTGACTAGTAGAGAGTAGTAGAGAGTGAGTAGTAGAGAGAAATAGAGAGTGAGCAGTAGAGAGTGAGTAGTAGAGAGAGAGTAGTAGAGAGCAGTAGAGTAGTAGAGCGTGAGTAGTAGAGAGTGAGTAGTAGAGAGTAGTGGAGTAGTAGAGAGTGAGTAGTAGAGAGTGGGTAGTAGAGTAGGAGAGAGTGAGTGGTGGAGAGAAGTAGAGAGTAGTAGATTGAGTAGTAGAGAGTAGTAGAGAGTGATTAGTAGAGAAAGTAGTAGAGAGTAGTAGAGTAGAAGAGAGTGTGTTGTAGAGAGTGAGAAGTAGAGAGTGCGTAGTAGAGAGAGTAGTACAGAGTAGTAGAGTAGTAAAGAGTGAGTAGTAGAGAGTGAGTAGTAGAGAGTAGTAGAGAGAGAGTAGTAGAGAGTGACTAGTAGAGAGTAGTAGAGAGTGAGCAGTAGAGAGAAAAAGAGAGTGAGCAGTAGAGAGTGAGCAGTAGAGAGAGAGTAGTAGAGAGTGAGCAGTAGAGAGTAGTGAATAGTAGAGAGTAGTAGAGAGTGAGTAGTAGAGAGTGAGTAGTAGAGAGAGAGTAGTAGAGAGCAGTAGAGTAGTAGAGAGTGAGTAGTAGAGAGTGAGTAGTAGAGAGTAGTGGAGTAGTAGAGAGTGAGTAGTAGAGAGTGGTAGAGAGTGAGTAGTAGAGTGAATAGTAGAGAGTAGTAGATAGTGAGTAGTAGAGTGAGTAGTAGAGTGAGTAGTAGAGAGTGAGTAGTAGAGAGCAAGTAGTAGAGAGTGTGTAGTAGAGAGTGAGTAGTAGAGAGTAGTAGAGAGTGAGTAGTAGAGAGTAATAGAGAGTTAGAAGTAGAGAGAGTAGTACAGAGTAGTAAAGTAGAAGAGAGTGAGTAGTAGAAAGTAGTTGAGCGTGAGTAGTCGAGAGTGAGTATTAGAGAGTAGTAGAGTGAGTAGTAGAGAGTGAGTAGTAGAGAGAGAGTAGTAGAGAGCAGTAGAGTAGTAGAGAGTGAGTAGTAGAGAGTGAGTAGTAGAGAGTAATAGAGAGTTAGAAGTAGAGAGAGTAGTAGAGAGTAGTAGAGTAGAAGAGAGTGAGTAGTAGAGAGTAGTTGAGCGCGAGTAGTCGAGAGTGAGTATTAGAGAGTGAGTAGTAGAGAGAGAGTAGTAGAGAGTGAGTAGTAGAGAGTAGTGAATAGTAGAGAGTAGTAGAGAGTGAGTAGTAGAGAGAGAGTAGTAGAGAACAGTAGAGTAGTAGAGAGTGAGTAGTAGAGAGTAGTGGAGTAGTAGAGAGTGAGTAGTAGAGAGTGGTAGAGAGTGAGTAGTAGAGTGAGTAGTATAGAGTAGTAGATAGTGAGTAGTAGAGTGAGTAGTAGAGAGTAGTAGAGAGTGAGTAGTAGAGAGCAAGTAGTAGAGTGTGTGTAGTAGAGAGTGAGTAGTAGAGAGTAGTAGAGAGTGAGTAGTAGAGAGTAATAGAGAGTTAGAAGTAGAGAAAGTAGTTGAGTAGAAGAGAGTGAGTAGTAGAGAGTAGTTGAGCGCGAGTAGTAGAGAGTGAGTAGTAGAGAGAGGTAGAGAGAGGTAGAGAGGTAGAGAGTAGAGAATGAGTAATAGAGAGTAGAGAGTGAGTAGTAGAGAGTAGTAGAGAGTAGCAGAGAGAGTAGCAGAGAGTGAGTAATAGAGTGAGTAGCAGAGAGTGAGTAGTGGAGAGTGAGTAGTAGAGAGTAGTAGAGAGCGAGTAGTACAGAGTAGTAGAGTAGTAAAGAGTGAGTAGTAGAGAGTGAGTAGTAGAGAGTAGTAGAGAGAGAGTAGTAGAGAGTGACTAGTAGAGAGTAGTAGAGAGTGAGTAGTAGAGAGAAATAGAGAGTGAACAGTAGAGAGTGAGTAGTAGAGAGAGAGTAGTAGAGAGCAGTAGAGTAGTAGAGCGTGAGTAGTAGAGAGTGAGTAGTAGAGAGTAGTGGAGTAGTAGAGAGTGAGTAGTAGAGAGTGGTAGAGAGTGAGTAGTAGAGTAAGTAGTAGAGAGTAGTAGATAGTGAGTAGTAGAGTGAGTAGTAGAGAGTGGTTAGTAGAGAAAGTAGTAGAGAGTAGTAGAGTAGAAGAGAGTGTGTTGTAGAGAGTGAGAAGTAGAGAGTGCGTAGTAGAGAGAGTAGTACAGAGTAGTAGAGTAGTAAAGAGTGAGTAGTAGAGAGTGAGTAGTAGAGAGTAGTAGAGAGAGAGTAGTAGAGAGTGACTAGTAGAGAGTAGTAGAGAGTGAGCAGTAGAGAGAAAAAGAGAGTTAGCAGTAGAGAGTGAGCAGTAGAGAGAGAGTAGTAGAGAGTGAGCAGTAGAGAGTAGTGAATAGTAGAGAGTAGTAGAGAGTGAGTAGTAGAGAGTGAGTAGTAGAGAGAGAGTAGTAGAGAGCAGTAGAGTAGTAGAGAGTGAGTAGTAGAGAGTGGTAGAGAGTGAGTAGTAGAGTGAATAGTAGAGAGTAGTAGATAGTGAGTAGTAGAGTGAGTAGTAGAGTGAGTAGTAGAGAGTGAGTAGTAGAGAGCAAATAGTAGAGAGTGTGTAGTAGAGAGTGAGTAGTAGAGAGTAGTAGAGAGTGAGTAGTAGAGAGTAATAGAGAGTTAGAAGTAGAGAGAGTAGTACAGAGTAGTAGAGTAGAAGAGAGTGAGTAGTAGAAAGTAGTTGAGCGTGAGTAGTCGAGAGTGAGTATTAGAGAGTAGTAGAGTGAGTAGTAGAGAGTGAGTAGTAGAGAGAGAGCAGTAGAGAGTGAATAGTAGAGAGTAGTGAATAGTAGAGAGTAGTAGAGAGTGAGTAGTAGAGAGTGAGTAGTAGAGAGAGAGTAGTAGAGAGCAGTAGAGTAGTAGAGAGTGAGTAGTAGAGAGTGAGTAGTAGAGAGTAATAGAGAGTTAGAAGTAGAGAGAGTAGTAGAGAGTAGTAGAGTAGAAGAGAGTGAGTAGTAGAGAGTAGTTGAGCGCGAGTAGTCGAGAGTGAGTATTAGAGAGTGAGTAGTAGAGAGAGAGTAGTAGAGAGTGAGTAGTAGAGAGTAGTGAATAGTAGAGAGTAGTAGAGAGTGAGTAGTAGAGAGTGAGTAGTAGAGAGAGAGTAGTAGAGAACAGTAGAGTAGTAGAGAGTGAGTAGTAGAGAGTAGTGGAGTAGTAGAGAGTGAGTAGTAGAGAGTGGTAGAGAGTGAGTAGTAGAGTGAGTAGTATAGAGTAGTAGATAGTGAGTAGTAGAGTGAGTAGTAGAGAGTAGTAGAGAGTGAGTAGTAGAGAGCAAGTAGTAGAGTGTGTGTAGTAGAGAGTGAGTAGTAGAGAGTAGTAGAGAGTGAGTAGTAGAGAGTAATAGAGAGTTAGAAGTAGAGAAAGTAGTAGAGTAGAAGAGAGTGAGTAGTAGAGAGTAGTTGAGCGCGAGTAGTAGAGAGTGAGTAGTGGAGAGTGAGTAGTAAGGAGTATTAGAGAGTGAGTAGTAGAGAGAGAGTAGTAGAGAGTGCGTAGTAGAGAGTAGTAGAGTGAGTAGTAGAGAGTGAGTAGTAGAGAGTGAGTAGTAGAGAGAGAGGTAGAGAGAGGTAGAGAGGTAGAGAGTAGAGAATGAGTAATAGAGAGTAGAGAGTGAGTAGTAGAGAGTAGTAGAGAGTAGCAGAGAGAGTAGCAGAGAGTGAGTAATAGAGTGAGTAGCAGAGAGTGAGTAGTGGAGAGTGAGTAGTAGAGAGTAGTAGAGAGCGAGTAGTACAGAGTAGTAGAGTAGTAAAGAGTGAGTAGTAGAGAGTGAGTAGTAGAGAGTGAGTAGTAGAGAGTAGTAGAGAGAGAGTAGTAGAGAGTGACTAGTAGAGAGTAGTAGAGAGTGAGTAGTAGAGAGAAATAGAGAGTGAGCAGTAGAGAGTGAGTAGTAGAGAGAGAGTAGTAGAGAGCAGTAGAGTAGTAGAGCGTGAGTAGTAGAGAGTGAGTAGTAGAGAGTAGTGGAGTAGTAGAGAGTGAGTAGTAGAGAGTGGTAGAGAGTGAGTAGTAGAGTAAGTAGTAGAGAGTAGTAGATAGTGAGTAGTAGAGTGAGTAGTAGAGAGTGGTAGAGAGCGAGTAGTAGAGAGCAAGTAGTATAGAGTGTGTAGTAGAGAGTGAGTAGTAGAGAGTAAGAGAGAGTGAGTAGTAGAGAGTAATAGAGAGTTAGAAGTAGAGAGAGTAGTAGAGAGTAGTAGAGTAGAAGAGAGTGAGTAGTAGAGAGTAGTTGAGCACGAGGAGTATAGTGTGAGTAGTGGAGAGTGAGTAGCAGAGAATAGTAGAGAGCGAGTAGTCGAGAGTGAGTATTAGAGAGTGAGTAGTAAGGAGTATTAGAGAGTGCGTAGTAGAGAGTAGTAGATTGAGTAGTAGAGAGTGAGTAGTAGAGAGAGAGTAGTAGAGAGTGAGTAGTAGAGCAGTTGAGAGTGAGTGGTGTAGAGAAGTAGAGAGTAGTAGATTGAGTAGTCGAGAGTAGTAGAGAGTGAGTAGTAGAGAAAGTAGTAGAGAGTAGTAGAGTAGTAGAGAGTGTGCTGTAGGGAGTGAGTATTAGAGAGTGAGTAGTAGAGAGAGTATTAGAGAGTAGTAGAGAGAGAGTAGTAGAGAATGAGTAGTAGAGAGTAGTAGAGAGTGAGTAGTAGAGAGTGAGTAGTAGAGAGTGAGTAGTAGAGAGAGTAGTAGAGAGTGAGTAGTAGAGAGTAGTGAATAGTAGAGAGTAGTAAAGAGTGTGTAGTAGAGAGTGAGTAGTAGAGAGAGTAGAAGAGAGCAGTAGAGTAGTAGAGAGTGAGTTGTAGAGAGTAGTGGATTAGTAGAGTGAGTAGTAAAGAGTGTTAGATAGTGAGTAGTAGAGTGAGTAGTAGAGAGTAGTAGAGAGTGAGTCAAAGAGTGAATAGTAGAGAGTAGTAGAGAGCGAGTAGTAGAGAGCAAGTAGTAGAGAGTGTGTAGTAGAGAGTGAGTAGTAGAGAGTAGTAGAGAGTGAGTAGTAGAGAGAGTAGTAGAGAGTGAGAAGTAGAGAGAGTAGTAGAGAGTAGTAGAGTAGAAGAAAGTGAGTAGTAGAGAGTAGTTGAGAGCGAGAAGTAGAGAGTGAGTAGTGGAGAGTGAGTATTAGAGAGTAGTAGAGAGCAACTAGTCGAGAGTGAGTAGTAGAGAGTAATAGAGAGTGAGTAGTAGAGAGAGAGTAGAAGAGAGTGAGTAGTAGAGAGTGAGTGGTAGAGAAAGTAGTAGAGAGTAGTAGAGTAGTAGAGAGTGAGTAGTAGAAAGAGAGTAGTAGAAAGTGAGTAGTAGAGAGTAGTTGAGAGTGAGTAGTAAAGAGTGAGTGGTAGAGAGAGTAGGAGAGAGTGAGTAGTAGAGATTAGTGAATAGTAGAGAGAAGTAAAGAGTGAGTAGTAGAGAGTGAGTAGTAGAGAGTGAGTAGTAGAGAGCAGTAAAGTAGTAGAGAGTGAGTAGTAGAGAGTAGTGGATTAGTAGAGACTGAGTAGTAGAGATTGTTAGAGAGTGAGTAGTAGAGTGAGTAGTAGAGAGTGAGTCGTAGAGCGAGAAGTAGAGAGTGAGTAGTGGAGAGTGAGTATTAGAGAGTAGTAGAGAGCAACTAGTCGAGAGTGAGTAGTAGAGAGTAATAGAGAGTGAGTAGTAGAGAGTGTGTTGTAGAGAGTGAGTAGTAGAGAGTGAGTAGTAGAGAGAGTATTAGAGAGTAGTAGAGTAGTAGAGAGTGAGTAGTAGAAAGAGAGTAGTAGAAAGTGAGTAGTAGAGAGTAGTTGAGAGTGAGTAGTAAAGAGTGAGTGGTAGAGAGAGTAGGAGAGAGTGAGTAGTAGAGATTAGTGAATAGTAGAGAGAAGTAAAGAGTGAGTAGTAGAGAGTGAGTAGTAGAGAGTGAGTAGTAGAGAGCAGTAGAGTAGTAGAGAGTGAGTAGTAGAGAGTAGTGGATTAGTAGAGACTGAGTAGTAGAGATTGTTAGAGAGTGAGTAGTAGAGTGAGTAGTAGAGAGTGAGTCGTAGAGTGAGTAGTAGAGAGTGAGTAGTAGAGAGCAAGTAGTAGAGAATGTGTAGTAGAGAGTGAGTAGTAGAGAGTAGTAGAGAGTGAGTAGTAGAGAGAGTAGTAGAGAGTGAGAAGTAGAGAGAGTAGTAGAGAGTAGTAGAGTAGAAGAGAGTGTGTAGTAGAGAGTAGTTGAGAGTGAGTAGTAGAGAGTGAGTAGTGGAGAGTGAGTAGTAGAGTAGTAGAGAGCAAGTAGTCGAGAGTGAGTAGTAGAGAGTGAGTAGTAGAGAGTAATAGAGAGTGAGTAGTAGAGAGAGAGTAGTAGAGAGTGAGTTGTAGAGAGTAGTAGAGGGAGTAGTAGAGAGTGAGTAGTAGAGTAGTAGAGAGTCATTGGTGGAGAGAAGTAGAGAGTAGTAGATTGAGTAGTAGAGAGTGAGTAGTAGAGAAAGTAGTAGAGAGTAGTAGAGTAGTAGAGAGTGTGTTGTACAGAGTGAGTAGTAGAGAGTGAGTAGTAGAGAGAGTAGTAGAAAGTAGTAGAGTAGTAGAGAGTGAGTAGTAGAGAGTGAGTAGTAGAGAGTAGTAGAGAGCGATTAGTAAAGAGTGAGTAGTGGAGAGTGAGTAGTAGAGAGTAGTAGAAGGCGAGTAGTAGAGAGTGAGTAGTAGAGAGTGAATAGTAGGGAGTGAGTAGTAGAGAGAGAGTAGTAGAGTGAGTAGGCGAGAGTGAGTAGCAGAGAGAGAGTAGTAGAGAGTAGTAGCAAGTGAGTAGTAGAGAGTGAGTAGTAGAGAGAGAGTAGTAGAGAGTAGTAAAGAGTGAGTAGTAGAGAGTGAATAATAGAGAGTAGTAGAGAGTGAGTAGTAGAGAGAGAGTAGTAGAGAGTGAGCAGTAGAGAGTGAGTAGTAGAGAGTGAATAGTAGAGAGTATTAGAGAGTGAGTAGTAGAGAGTAGTAGAGAGTGAGTAGTAGAGTAGTAGAGAGTAGTCAGTCAGTGTCAGTGTTAGAAATGGGGGTCTCTAGTTGACAATGGCTGGCCACTGTCCAAGTAGGGACCCTTCTTCCTAAGTCAGAGTAAGCGGGCTGCACCCTTTGATAACCCCTGCTCAACCCTGTGGTAACATAGCACGAGCCTCTAGGCTTATCTCAGAGGCAGTGTGTGAAGCTTTTATGACCATACACAGTAACACAGTGAGGAACACTACAAAGGGACACCACGCAAGTAATTATAAAAATTAGTATCTTTATATATAGACTTAACACAAGACCAATAACAGTAAAAAGCCACAATACTAGAAAAATATTGTCAGTCTTGAAATGCTGCAAAAATAGTTCAAGTGTGCAAAGAGGAGTTCAGTTCAAAGCAGTGGTCTCTGCGACCCTTTTACTTACAAAGTACCTGGATTCTGTAGAAAAACAACCAAAGTGTCGCTAAGGAGCTGTAGCGATGATTTTCCTCACGCGAGACCAGCGATGCGTTGAATCGTTGCCGCAAGGGAGGATGATGCGCTGATCTACAGATGTGTGTGGGACAAAGCAACAAACTTCTCCACGATAAGCCGGCGATGCACTGTAATCCTTGCCGCAAGGGAGGATGATGCGCCAAGCCTGTTGCGTGTGCGACCCTGTTGAAGAAATGACGCTCCGCGGGGGAGCGACGATCCGGGTGCGATGCGATGAAAATGGTGGACGCCCGGCATCCGCGCTGAGATGTCGTGAAGCGATGAACTCGATGCGATGATCTTTGGTTAGCGAGCCTTTGGCAGCTCGCAAACGTGCGATGCGATAATCTTGAGGTCAGCGAGCATTTGGCAGTCCACAAACGGGTGATGTGATGATCTCCGGTAGCGAGTACTCAGCGGCAGCAGCGCGATGATTTTTCGTACGCGCTTCAGCTGCGGCGGCTCGCAAATGGGCGTTAGTCATGATTTCAACTAGAGGCCCTGGAACTCACAGGAACCTCACCTGCAGATAGAAATCCTCGCTGGGAGGAAACAGGAGGCTTGTGGTGGAGTCTGATGTGCCTGTGATTCCAAAAGGAGGCTAGCTCTCTCCTAGCCCTTGGGTGATTGCTTGAGCAAGTTGAAAATAAAAGTTCTCTTCAAAGTCCTTTTCCTCTTCTTCCAAGTCCAGTAGTAACCACTGCAGGCCAATCCAAGAAACAGCACACAACACAAGGACAGTCACCTGCAGATTCCTTCAGTTACACGGACAGAGGTTCTTCTTGTTGTCCAGGAGCAATACCAATTGTAGAAGTTTCAGCACAGATATTTATACCCCAGAAGTCTTTGTTCTCAGATGCTACAAGTCACTGAACCCAGCCAGAACCAGTTCTGCCCAGTCCTGGAGCACTTTGTTTGCCAGGCTGCATCCTTCCTTTCAGAAAGAGGGGGTCTGTCATCAGACGCACAGTGGGAGGTGGAGCCAGCATTCACCTTGCCAGGCACAGCCCTATTCAGGTCAAGGAGCTACCCCTCCCCATACTCCAATGCAGATCTCTCTATTCAACCCAGGTCTGACTCAGCCTGCCCTGTCCCTCCAAAACCAGCCAATACACATAACAGCAGAGAACACTGGAAGGCTTAGGCAAGAAAATACCTACTTTCTAAAAGTCGTATTTTCAAACACAGAATATAAAAATAAACTTCACTAAAAGATGTATTTTAATATTCTGAGCTCAGGCATACTAAATTAGTTTTTCTGCCATGTTCTTTGGGTCAGTTAGGACTATAGAATGTCATAGTCAAACTGCCCATTCTGGCCTATGGAGAACAGGTAGCCTTACAGAAGTGAAAAACGAAATTGGGTGTAATTCACTATCAGGACATGCTACACACATCAGAGCATGTCCTACCTTACACATACAATGCACCCTACCATAGGGGTGACTCACATGATGCCAAGGGAAGGTTCAGGGGCTGGGAAGTGGGTGCACTTCACAGCCAAGATGGCAGTTCTAGACTGCACGCAAACTCTTCAGTGGCAGGTCTGAGACACACTTTACAAGCTGCTTCTGTGGGTGGCCAAACCAGCGCTGCAGGCCCACCAGCAGCATTTGGTTTACCAGCCCTGGGCACACACAAGCCACGCTACTAGGGACTAACAGGTAAACCAAATAAGCCAATCATGGATATACCAAGTCACATGTCATGTTTACACAGGGAACATTCGCGCTGTGGCACCAGAGCATCTAATACCAGCAAAAACAGAGGAGATAACAGCAAAAAATGGAAGGGAGACCCATGCGAATGGTGCCAGGTCTAACAGTCAGTCAGTCAGAGTTAGTGTCAGTCAGGCAGTGTCAGTCAGTCAGTCAGTGTCAGTCAATCAGTGTCAGTCAGTGTCAGTCAATCAGTGTCAGTCAGTATCAGTCAGTCAGTCAGTGTCAGTCAGTCCGTGTGTGTCAATCAGTGTCAGTCAGTGTCAGTCAGTCAGTGTCAGTCAATCAGTGTCAGTCAGTGTCAGTGTCAGTCAGTGTCAGTGTCAGTCAATCAGTGTCAGTCAGTGTCAATCAGTCAGTGTCAGTCAGTCAGTGTCAGTCAGTCAGTGTCAGCTAGAGCAGCTCTGCTGACCTGGTTCTCTGGCTCTAAAGCAGCTCTGCTGACCTGGTTCTCTGGCTCTGAGGCAGCTCTGCTGACCGGGTTCTCTCCCTCTAAAGCAGCTCTGCTGACCTGGTTTCTCTGGCTCTACAGCAGGTCTGCTGACCTGGTTCTCTGGCTCTAGAGCAGCTCTGCAGACCTAGATATTAGGCTACAGAGCAGCTCTGCTGATCTGGTTCTCTGGCTATACAACAGCTCTGCTGACCTGGTTCTCTGACCTGGTTCTCTGGCTCTAAAGCAGCCCTGCTGACCCTGTTCTATGGCTCTAAAGCAGTTCTGCTGACATGGTTCTCTGGCTCTAGAGCAGCTCTGCTGACCTGGTTCTCTCCCTCTAGAGCATCTCTGCTGACCTGGTTCTCTCCCTCTAAAGCAGCTCAACTGGCCTGGTTTCTCTGGCTCTATAGCAGCTCTGCTGACCTGGTTCTCTGGCTCTAGAGCAGCTCTGCTGACCTGGTTCTTAGGCTCTAGAGCAGCTCTGCTGACCTGGTTCTCTGCCTCTAAAGCAGCTCTGCTGACCTGGTTCTATGGCTCTAAAGCAGCTCTGCTGACTTGGTTCTCTGGCTCTAGAGCAGCTCTGCTGACCTGGTTCTCTGGCTCTAATGCAGATCGCTGGCCTGGTTCTCTGACTCTAAAGCAGCTCTGCTGACCTGGTTTTCTCCCTCTAAAGTAGCTCTGCTGACCTGGTTTCTCTGGCTCTACAGCAGCTCTTCTGACCTGGTTCTCAGGCTCTAGAGCAGCTCTGCTGACCTAGTTCTTAGGCTCTAGAGCAGCTCTGCTGACCTGGTTCTCTGGCTCTACAACAGATCTGTTGACCTGGTTCTCTGGCTCTAAAGCAGCTCTGCTGATCCGGTTCTATGGCTCTAAAGCAGTTCTACTGACCTGGTTCTCTGACTCTAGAGCAGCTCTGCTGACCTGGTCCCTTGGCTCTAAAGCAGCTCAGCTGACCTGGTTCTCTCCCTCTAAAGCAGCTCTTCTGGCCTGGTATCTCTGGGTCTACAGCAGCTCTGCTGACCTGGTTCTCTGGCTCTAGAGCAGTTCTGCTGACCTGGTTCTTAGGCTCTAGAGCAGCTCTGCTGACCTGGTTCTCTGGCTCTAAAGCAGCTCTGATGACCTGGTTCTATGGCTCTAAAGCAGCTCTGCTGACCTGGTTCTCTGGCTATAGACCAGCTCTGCTGACCTGGTTCTCTGGCTCTAAAGCAGCTCTGCTGACCTGGTTCTCTGCCTCTAGAGCAGCTCTGCTGACCTGGTTCTATGGCTCTAAAGCATCTCTGCTGACCTGGTTCTCTGGCTCTAGAGCAGCTCTGCTTACCTGGTTCTCTGCCTGTAGAGCAGCTCTGATGACCTGGTTCTATGGCTCTAAAGCAGCTCTGCTGACCTGGTTCTCTCCCTCTAGAGCATCTCTGCTGACCTGGTTCTCTGGCTCTAAAACAGCTCTGCTAACCTGGTTCTCTCCCTCTAAAGCAGCTCTGCTGACCTGGTTCTCTGCCTCTAGAGCAGCTCTGCTGACCTGGTTCTCTGGCTCTAGAGCAGCTCTGTTGACCTGGTTCTCTGGCTCTAAAGCAGCTCTGCTGACCTGGTTCTCTCCCTCTAAAGAGCTATGCTGACCTGGTTCTCTGGCTCTAAAGCAGTTCTGCTGACCTGGTTCTCTTCCTCTAGAGCAGCTCTGCTGACCTGGTTATATGGCTCTAAAGCAGCTCTGCTGACCTGGTTCTCTGGCTCTAGAGCAGCTCTTCTGACCTGGTTCTCTGGCTCTAAAGCAGTTCTGCTGACCTAGTTCTCTCCCTCTAAAGCAGCTCTGCTGACCTGGTTTCTCTGGCTCTACAGCAGCTCTGTTGACCTGGTTCTCGGCCTCTAGAGCAGCTCTGCTGACCTGGGTCTCTGGCTCTAGAGCAGCTCTGCTGACCTGGGTCTCTGGTTCTAGAGCAGCTCTACGGACTTGCTTCTTAGGCTGTATAGCAGCTCTGCTGACCTGGTTCTCTGGCTCTACAACGGCTCTGCTGACCTGGTTTCTGTGGCTCTACAGCAGCTCTGCTGACCTGGTTCTCTGCGCTCACGATGCACGCACCCAACTTCGCGAAAATATATTTAAAAATAACATAAGTTTATTATAAGTACAAATATTTTATTTTTATGAACATCTTTGATAATCTCTTGCCCTAATATGTAAATTAAAGACACATACACATTTTTGCGGGAGTCGCGCACCCAGCGCGCCCCAGCACGTATATGATGTCATGCGGGACCCTCCACCGCGCAAGCATCTTGTACCGTAATGCGCATTTGTCGCGAATGAGCGGGAGCAGGAGTCGCGGACTGGTCGCATACCAACCGCGCACATCACGTAATATTAAATGTATATGATGTAACTGAAAAACACGCAGCCGTCACACACCATACGCGGATCCTTCACGACTTTTCTAAAATGGCGGCTGGAATCCGCGCACCCACCGTGATGTTTACGCTTTGAGTGCGCGACTCCGAAATCAATTTGGAAAAAAATAATTTAAAAAATAAAATATTATAAATATATTAAAATAAAAAATGAAAACAAAAAAATTAATCAATATTTCAGTTGGAATTGTTTTCAAGTTTTTTTTGTGTGCAATTTTTGGAAAAATATATAATTTTATTTAATAAATAAAATATTTATAAATAAACAGTTAAAAAACTGTAGAAAATCAGTACCAAAATATAGGTATAACTAATATCACACTTAAAAATTAGCATTTAAAAAACCTTTGAAATTCACTGAAAAAAGCCATAGGTTTCAGAGAAGTTATAGTTAGAAATTAGCATTTAAATAAGCTTTGAAATTCACTGACAAAAACATAGGTTTCAGAGACGTTATTGTTAGAAATTAGCATTTAAAAAAACCTTAGAAATTCAAAGAAAAAACCATAGGTTTCAGGGGTGTTATAGTTAGCTGGCCATTTCACTCGTACAAAACCATCGAAATTCCTCTATTATAGTTAGTTCTGCTAACTATAACTCGCGCGCCCGCAATGCACTGCTGATGATGTCACATATTGCATCATTCATGACATGGTCAGTGACATCACTGATGACATCACTGATGACATCGCAAATGACATCACTGATGACATCATCCATGTGACAATCTGATACACCTCATCATACACTAGTATAACCTTTCATCACTCACTGTGAAATACAGAGTACCATATTTGAAACCATTGACTCACCAATACCAGTTACTACATACCCACTCACTGATTCCTAAGTCTACACACACACAACTCCCCATTCAACAACAGAATCATTTATACATGCAGTGACTAATTAATAGAACACTATCAAATGCACTTATACACATTTATAGACATTGACACATCAGCAGTCATCTTAGTCGGTTATGCAGTCTTCCTACTCACTCATGAAAAAAATTAATCACACTTACATTTACTCACTCACACAATTATCCAACAACACCTCATTTATTCAAACACATAGTAACTCATAGTTAATATGTTAAAAAATCATCCTTACAATTATACACTCATTCATATAGTTACTCTCACAATCACTGACTCGTACACATACTTATTTATATACACCAACTCTCACATACAATGCCTATTATTTTTTTACTTTGTTGAAGATGTACAACTAAACCATATATTCGCTCACCAACACACAAATAAATACACTCAGTCACCCAAACAACTGTTTCCACATGCACTCTTAAACCTATACACCGTCATTCAACCATTCACACATCTATGCATAGAGTTACACACACCCCATCCAACCACACACAAACTCAGTGTCCAATACAAATACTCACCCAACTAATCAATAACTAATATACACATTCATGTAGTTAGTGACCAACTGATGCACCATGTTATACAAGAACAGAGACAGTGATTCACACATTCACATAGTTTAGTTACTAATCCATGTATTAATTGAGACACTTTTAATTACTCACTTATACTGACAGTCAGACAGCTACTAAATCCTCCATCCAGACAGTTATATATCCACTCAATCTTTAATACAGATTGGTATATATATAATCCATATTTAAATTTCAAATTAAACCACATTCACTGGATGATGTCATCAGTGATGTCATTTGAGATGTCATCAGTGATGTCACTGACCATGTCATGAATGATGCAATATGTGACATCATCAGCAGTGCATTGCGGGTGCACGAGTAATAGTTAGCAGAACTAACTATAACAGAGGAATTTCTATGGTTTTGTACGAGTGAAATGGCCAGCTAACTATAACACTCCTGAAACCTATGTTTTTGTGAATATATATATATATATATATATATATATATATATATATATATATATATATATATATATATATATATATATATATTACCTACTGGCAGTAGCCAGTAGTAGTTATAGTTAGGACCTATTATCCATAGGAAAATTATAACCTTCTTTTCCCAATAACTTTGGCGTCGGTTGATGAATCTTCGCAAAATTTTCAAAACTCGTGGGGCGCTCCGGTCAGCTCCTATCTTAAAAGTTTCAGCGTGATTTGGCAAACGGGGGCCGAGAAAAAAGGGGGGGTCCCAAAACAAAAATTCCATTGGAAACTTTAGACATGGCTATAGCCCGAACTGCTGAACGGAATTAAACCAAATTTGGCGAAACGGTAGCCCTTGGTTCAGAAAGATCCCTTTTTGTTAAATGGTTTAAATCCGTTCAGTAGTTCATGAGAAATTAGAAAAAGAAAAAGTTTCAATATCTGGGCAGAGCCTAATGACACATCTCATCGTGAGATCTGATTGGCTTTCAGCACTTCATCCTGGAATTGCTGGCAGCCATCTTGGGACCAATATACATGATAGTACCCCATTAAAATACATTGTAGTGAATCGAAGATTTTGAGGGTTACCAAAAGGAGAACTATATAGGGTGATAACAGACTTTAGTTACATTAGAATTCATTTGTTGATGGTACCATACTAATTTTAGGAAGTGTGAGGTGTTCTACGGTGAGTTTACCCTGTGAAAATCCTTCTGCTGGGATACCATGAATCATGTTTGAGAGAAAACTGATGCTAAAATGAGAGCATATTTCTGTAAATTCACATTATCTTTCTCAGTTTTGTGAGAATGAAGTCTGTCATTCTCAGTAAATCATGTACATCCAACAAGGGCAGAGACTGTCAGTTGATTCCTTTGTGTTCTACTGCAGCTTCCCAGAGTGTTCTAAGGAATAACTAGAGCGCTAACAGCCTTACAAAAGTATGGCACACCTGAAGCCAGCTTGAGTGGAATAAACTGGTAACACTTAAAACATTTAATTTAAAAAGGAACAAAATGATGGGGTTCATTTTGTCATAGAAATTATGGTTAGTGCTGTAGAAAGAAAAATTAAGACATGTTTCAAGTGTGATCTCAAATATCTTCCTGTTATATTTCAACAGGAGCAGCCTGTCAGTTGATGCCTTTGTGTTCTACTGCAGCTTCCCAGAGTGTTCTAAAGAACAACTAGAGCGCTAACAGTCTTACTTATGACAAAATTATGGCACGCCTTAAGCCATCTTGATTGGAATAAACTGTTAACTCTTAAAACATTTAATTTAAAAAAGAACAAAATGAGGGGGTTCATTTTGTCATAGAAATTATGGTTAGTCCTGTAGAAAGAAAAATTAGGACATGTTTTAAGAGTGATCTCAAATATCTTCCTGTTATACAACAGGAGCAGCCTGTCAGTTGATGCCTTTGTGTTCTACTGCAGCTTCCCAGAGTGTTCTAAAGAACAACTAGAGCGCTAACAGTCTTACTTATGACAAAATTATGGCACACCTGAAGCCATCTTGATTGGAATAAACTGGTAACTCTTAAAAACTTTAATTTAAAAAGGAACAAAATGAGGGGGTTCATTTTATCATAGAAAATATGGTTAGTGCGGTAGAAAGAAAAATTAGGACATGTTTTAAGTGAGATCTCAAATATCTTCCTGTTATATTTCAACAGGAGCAGCCTGTCAGTTTATGCATTTGTGTTCTATTGCAGCTTCCCAGAGTGTTCTAAAGAACAACTAAAGAGCTAATGTCATAGAAATTATGGTTAGTGCTGCAGAAAGAAAATTTAGGGCATGTTTTAAGTGAGATCTCTAATCCTCTTCTATTTCATTAGAAAATTCTGACATGCAGACTGAAACAATCACTTTCAATACCAGCAGTAGACTTCCAGTTAACTCCCTGGTGAGCAGCAGCTTTACTACAGTGATCTAATGAACAACTAGAGTGCTAACATTCTGAATTTATGGCAAATGTATGACACATCTGAATGCCTTCTTGATGGAATCAAAGTAAAAAACTGAAAGCATTTCCTACTGAGGAGACTGCAGTAAATGAGGAAATTAGGAAACTTCATAACAAATAAGTCTCTCAAGATTGCCACCAGATAAAAAAGAGCCCAAATGTAGCACAAATATCACCCAGATGTAGCCCACATATAGCCCAATGACAGAAGTGTGCAAAACACGTTTTATTTTTAGTTTTTCTGCAGTTTTATATAGTGCAGACTGCCATGTATTGGAGCGTTACATCTTACTTGGACCCCTTATTGCATATTTTGCACGAAGTACATGAGATTGATCTTGCAAAACATTGAACTTTACGATTCTGTTAACCTGAAGTTGCTCTGAACCGGGCTTTGTAACACCCGTTTTTACCTACTGGTTTTAATTAATTCAGATTCTAACTGTATTGTATTAGGAAATAGGATTTACTGTTTTTATGTACACTTTTATGATCTATGTTTCTAAATCAGATCGAATAAAGTTTAATGAATTCTATGGCAGGACGGAGGCGAGGATTATGCATATCTTTCCTCACTTTATTTGCATAGCAGTTGAAAGAAAACGTAACACAACAATCATTAAACAAAAGAGTACAGAACCCATGAAGCATTAGGGGGGTATTCTCCAAGGCAACGATAGTCCAATCATATCACAGTCCATCATATATAATATTGTGACGTCCCTTCCGCTTTCTTCACTGCTCGTCAGTTAAGTGCATTCCTTTCATTCTTGGCTTAATCTGACGTTGTTGCTGTTTGTATAGCGGTTTCTTGTGCACGTTATTAGCATTATTGCCTTAGTATTTTTTCATATTCCCTGCGCAGCAGGCTCTTGCCCGAGAGCGTTCTCCCCCTTGCAGTTTCTCCCATTGTGCGCTCTGCGCACGGTGAGATCCTGTTGTGCGCATCTGATCCGAGCGAGGCAGCTCCGTCGAGCGCTCCTGCTGGTCTTTACGCACGTTTGGGAATCCGATCACTCCTTTAGTGTCCGCTTGATTCCCAACCAACACTCACCTAATTTTGACACCGCTACGTGGTGATTTCTCCACACAACCACGTTAGTGACCAGCACCACCTGGGGGTGGTAATTTATAGTGCGCCTCAGTCTATTCTCATAACAGCTTCGGGGAAAGCCCAGCTGTTGGAGCACCGGCGAGGGGGATGCCTTAAGGATTTTAAGGGCATTGTTCTGTGCTCACACCCTCTGCTATCATGTCTACTCCAGAAGACCATTTTTACTCCTCCTACCAGGAAGTGGAGGAGGAATTAGCACCCAACTTCTCCCTCCTGCAGTGGACCAAGCCCTCTCTCTGGCTATTTCTAGGGTGCTGGCTCCTCTTAGGGATCAGGTTGATAAGCTGGCGAAAAGCATCCCTGGGGTGTTCAGTGACTCATATCTGGTGGTGGCGGGTCCCAGTAGCTCCCAGATGGGAAATAAAAGGGCCGTTAAGCATAACGCGGGGCACTTGGAAGGATTTGATAAACTTACGGAGACCTTCCTCAAGAATGCGCGAATGCTAAAACGTGCACCCTAATGGGAGGAGGAGGAGTCCGGAGAAAATTGTGATCCTGTCACCACTATTGTAGACCCCGATGGCGGGTTTCCCTTAGAGGGAGAGGGTGTATCGGAGGATGATTTCTGCTCCGATGAGGATAAGGACTCGGGGCGTCCCTTGCATCCAGAGTCCCTCTCCTCTGGGTTGGGGATGGGGTCCACTGGGACATGTTCAAGCCTACCCAAATTTACCATCCTAGTTCGGCGGAGTGGACCCCTGACACCAAAGTGGCAGAGTATGTGGTGGGGAAAATCCATCAACCCCTTGAAAGGGAGGTCAGGAATAGGATGAGGGAAGAATGCCCCAGGCCCTCACTGAAGGGGAAGGTGGCACACACGCCTGAAATTGATGAGAAACTATGTACCTTTTTATCCAGGTATATGAGGGATCCCAAGAAAGGAATTGATAGGTCTTGCACGTGGTAGGCCCCTTGACCCAAATTATTCAATTGGCGGAGCATTCCAAAGAGTCAGGATCCCCTTTGTCCACAGATATTGTGGCTGGTTGGGCACACTAACCTAAACCCTAAAACACTACCCCTCCACTACCCAAACACCACTACACTACACTAAACCCTAAAACACTACCCCCAGCACGATACCCTACACTACCCAAACACCACTGCACTACCCTAAACACTAAATCTACCCCCAGCATGACCCCCTACACTACACAAACACCACTGCACTACCCTAAACACTAAAACACAACCCCCAGCACGACCCCCTTCACTACCTAAACACAACTGCACTACCCTAAACCCTAAAACACTACCCCCAGCACGACCCCCTTCACTACCCAAACACCACTGCACGACTCTAAACCCTAAAACATGACTCCCTACACTACACAAACACCACTGCACTACCCAAAACCCTTAAACACTAGAGCCCAGCACAATCGCCTACAGTACACAAACACCACTGCACTACCCTAAACCCTAAAACACTACCTCCTACATTACACAAAAACCACTGCACTACCCTAAACCCTAAAATACTACCCCTACACTACACAAACACCACTGCACTACCCTAAACTCTAAAACACTACCCCAGCACTACCCCTACACTACCCAAACACCACTGCACTACCATAAACCCTAAAACACTACCCCCAGCACAACCCCCTACACTACACAAACACCATTGCACTACCCTAAACCCTAAAACACTACCCCCAGCATGACTCCCTACACTACCTAAACACCACTGCACTACCCTAAACCTTAAATCTACCCCCAGCACGACCCCCTACACTACCCAAACACCACTGCACTACCCTAAACCATAAAACACTACCCCCAGCATGACCCCCTACACTACACAAACACCACTGCACTACCCTAAACACTAAAACACTACCACCAAAATGACCCCCTACACTACTCAAACACCACTGCACTACCTTAAACCCTAAAACACTACCCCAGCATGACCCCCTATACTACCCATACACCACTGCACTACTCTAAATCCTAAAACACTACCCCCAGCATGACCCCCTACACTACTGCACTACCCTAAACCCTAAAACACTACCCCAGCATGACACCCTACACTACCCAAACACCACTGCACTAACCTAAACTCTAAAACACTACCCCCAGCATGACCCCCTACACTACCCAAACACCACTGCACTACCCTAAACCCTAGAAGAAAATAAACACCCCATGCCCAATCCCCCTTACCTCTCACTCCTCGTGGTTCCTCTCTCCTCGTGGTTCCTGCTTCACGTCATCTCTGAGGGGCGGTGCACGTTGTTGTGAGGAAACGGAACAGCCTCTGTTTCCTTACAACAACGTGGATCATCTACATGTCTTTTAGAACGCATGGTCATTTACCATGCATACCTTTACAACAAAATTTGTTGTAAAGGCATGCGTGTTAAATGACCATGCTTTCTAAAAAAATGTGTACTAATGACTGCGATGTACAATGCATGTGTGGTAATGCATGCGTTATAATGGTATCACGAAGTTAAAAAGTTGTTGTAACGGCTGTATACTGATCGAAGTTGGCCCCTGTTCTTCAGTGAGACGTTTATTTGATTAATTAGGAGGAAGGAATGTGTTTTTTTTACCAAAAAGTGCATTCCCAGCTGTTGTATTGTGAAAGTTTCCGCGTGGCCTGGTTTCAATCCCAGTGAGAAAGTGGAAGAGTCTGTTTGGATCTAAAGGAGTTCTGTTGTTGGACGGGGCCGGTGCAACACGTCATCAGAAAACAAAGCTAATGGAAAGCGTCCTCCCTGAAGTGTGGAGCAGTGCCATGAGAGGTCAACGAGTTTGCACCCCACCGCAGTATGATCGTACCGCATGACCCATGTGCCACCTCCAGGGTACGGGAGGCAGAAGCGGCATCGCAGGCCCTCTTGAAGACCGTTGTAGCACTAATTCTACATTTTGATACTAGGGCATTTTAACTTTGTTGTTCCTGCCAGATACAAAAAGAAGATCCTGTGTTATTCAGTACCCTTGTTACCTTTTTTGTGGGTTGTAGTGCTTGTCACTTCGCTGCCCCGCTGTTAGAAATGAGGGGGCTCTGGTTGACGCAGGTGTGAACCCACAACAAGCAGGGACCCTTTACTTCTTGTCAGGGCGAAGGATGACTCCCCAGAATAACCCCTGCTCACCCTCTAGGTGCGTGGCGCGAGCAGTCTAGGCTAAGTCTCAGGCGTACACGGTTAAGCAAATGCAATTACACATACAGTAAACCCCTTGCATGCACCACAAATGGACACCAATCAGGAAGTATATAAAAATAAGCTTTTATGTAGATTCAGCAGATTCAAATACAAGGCCCAGTAACGTTGAACTGATGGGGCCACAATTCTTGGAAGTACGGTAAAGTTCTCTTTGTTTTACGTAAAGTTCTTTAGGCGGGCACAAGGTAACTGTAGGCCTCCGTGCACTTCGTGCTGAGGCAGCGCCCAGGGAGCACACAGCAGATGACAGGGAAATAAGAACGTTGCGGACCCTGGATCCGATGCGAGCTCGCGGTCGAGTTCGTGAGTACAGTACCGTGTTTCTTGACGCAAAGGCGGGTGCGGGATTTCAGCGGCTCTTCGATAGAAGAGCGAGGCGGCGTCCGGGGCTCCCACACTTCACGAGGGTGTCTGATCTTCAGGCTCACGACAAGAGCGGGGTGTTGCAGGTGGCGGGTGAACAAAGCGGGGCAGCCGGGCACGCCGATGCGTCCGGGCCGTCCGAGGCTTGGAGATGCTCACAAACGCCGATTCCGGCGGGAGGGTGAAGGTGCACAGCGAGCCTCCACGAGCGAGGTGACGGGGCAGCCCAGCACAGCATAGGGGGAGCGGCTCCGATCGAGCGAGGCTCTTCCCAAGGCGGGGGCGGCTAAGCGGTCCTGGTCACGGCTCAGGGAGGGACTGGGCACGAGGGTCACAGCTCCGGCGAGGGAAAGGACACCACGGTCCAGCAGCAGGCGAGTGAAGATCAGGTAGAGCCCAATGGTCCCGGGGCTCAGTTCAGGGGGCAAGCTCAGTTCCAAGCCCTTGGAGATCGTTTTGGAAAAGCACAAGTCTTGAAAGTAAAAGTAAAGTAAAAGTTTTCAGCAACAGTTTCTCTTCTCTCCTTTGGCAGCAAGGTCACCACTGCAGGCCAATCCCCCAGGATAGGGACAGTCTTCCTCCTACAGCTTTCCCGGTGCCTCCTCCTCAGGCAGAGATTCTTCTTGGTCAAAAGCGGATCTAGTTTCTTAGGAGCAGGGCTCCTCCATTTATACCACAAATCTTTTGTTCTCCCAGGCCAGGGGGGCCCTTGCCTAGTTCAGTCCGGTTTCTGAGCACTTTGTTTACGTGATGCAGGCTTCTCCTTTCAGAGTGCAGGGCAGAGTCATCAGACGCTCCACAGGGGGTGGAGCCGGCATTGAGGTAGCGGAGCACTGTCCTATTCAGAACCTAGGAGCACTCCTCCCACCCATCTACCTGTCGATCGTCCTATTCATACCAGGCTACCTAGCCCTGCCCATCTGGGTTCCCCCAGCCCTGTCACTCACACCAGCCAGACATCAGATACACAACACGCAGAGGCGGCTGAAAGGTTTAGGCAAGCAAAGGCCAACTTTCTAAAAGCGGCATTTGCAAACCCGGAATATTAAAATAAACCTTGCGAAAAGGTGTACCTTATTATTCCGAGTTCAGGCATACTAAACTCGATCTCCTACCATGTTCCCTGGGTCGGTTAGGATCATAGGGTGTAATAATCCAGGCCGCCCATACTGGCCTATGAGAACAGGGTAGCCTTGCAGTAGTGAACAACAAGATGGCGGTAATTCACTACTAGGACATGCCACGCATCCCGGCTTGTCCTACCTCAGGCGTACAATGCACCCTGCCCATGGGCCTACCAGAGGGGTGTCTAACATGCAGCTAAGGGAAGGTTTCAGGGACCGGCAAGTGTGGGCACTTGTCGGTCGGCGTGTCAGTACCAGACTGCACGCAGGTTCTGCGATGGCAGACCTTAGACGTATTTTACCGGCCGCTTCTGTGGGTGGCACAACCAGTGCTGCAAGCCCACCAGCGGTGTTCGCATTTACATGCCCTGGCGCCCCCGGCGCACTTTACTGGGGTCTGACAGTAAATCAACCAATCCAATCATGGAATCCAACCAACATATACAATTTACATAGGGAGCACTCGCACCGCGACACTGGTTGGCAGTGGCACAGCGCGCTGAGCGGCCAACACCATAAAAACACATGAGGCACAGCGACAAAAAGAGGAAGGGAGACTCACGCCAAGGTGCCAGGTCTAACACGTGTCCCCTCCAGCTGAAAAGTGGGGAGAACTACCCTACCCCAGGGAGTTCCTCATCACTAAGGCGGAAAAATCTGGACAGACCGTCAGCATTGGCGTGATCTGTACCAGGGCGATGTTCCACCGTGAAATCCATACCCTGTAGGGAAATGGACCACCTCAACAGCTTTGGATTCTCACCCCTCATATGCATCAACCATCTGAGGGGCCTGTGGTCCGTCTGAACCCGGAAGTGAGACCCAAACAAGTAGGGTCTTAGCTTCTTCAGCGCCCAGACCACAGCAAATGCCTCACGCTCAATAGCACTCCACCTTTGTTCCCGTGGAAGTAACCTCCTGCTAAGAAAGGCTACGGGTTGATCTAGGCCCTCCTCATTAATCTGTGAAAGAACAGCCCCCACACCATGCTCTGAAGCGTCTGTCTGAACGATAAACTCTTTGGAGAAGTTGGGAGCCAAGAGCACGGGCGCCGTGCACATAGCAGTTTTTAAGGCCTCAAAAGCTTTCTGACAGGTGTCAGTCCAGATCACTTTCCTGGGCTGCTTCTTCGAAGTCAGCGCTGTCAAGGGGGCAACCATGTTGCCATACCCCTTGACAAACCTCCTGTAGTACCCGGTGAGACCTAGGAAGGCTCTCACCTCCGTCTGGGTTTTGGGTGCCTCCCAATTCAGGATGGTTTCTATCTTGGGCTGGAGGGGTGCCACCTGGCCACTCCCAACTTGGTGTCCCAAGTACACCACGGAACCCTGCCCGATCTGGCACTTACTCGCCTTGATCGTGAGGCCTGCCTTGCGCAGCGCCATCAACACTTCCCAGAGGTGACGCAAGTGTTCCTCCCAAGTGGAGCTGAACACTGCGATGTCATCCAGGTAGGCTGCACTGAACGAATCCAGCCCAGCCAACACCTGGTTGACCAATCTCTGGAAGGTGGCAGGGGCATTCTTCATCCCAAATGGCATAACCCGGAACTGGTAGTGCCCATCTGGGGTGGAAAATGCTGACCTCTCTTTGGCCCCCTCGGTCAAGGCGATCTGCCAATACCCAGACGTTAAATCAAACGTGCTGAGGTAGTTGGCAGCCCCTAGCCGATCGATGAGCTCATCAGCTCTGGGGATGGGGTGTGCGTCGGTCCTAGTGACCGAATTGAGTCCTCTGTAGTCCACACAGAACCGGAGTTCGGGTGTGGCTCCCGGCGCTGCAGCCTTTGGGACCAAGACCACGGGGCTGGCCCAAGGACTGCTAGAAGACTCAATTACCCCGAGGGCAAACATCTTGGAGACCTCCTCCTTGATGCAGGTCCTCACCCTGTCAGTCACCCTGTAGGCCTTGTGCCGCACAGGTGGACTATCCCCAGTGTCCACATCATGGACGCACCAATCAGTGACACCAGGGACCAGGGAAAACAGGTCAGAAAACTGTCCCAGCAACTGGCGACAATCATTCTGTTGCTCAGGGGTCAGGGTGGAAGAGAGGATGACACCATCCACTGACCCATCTTGCTCCTTGGCTGACAGGAGGTCAGGAAGAGGTTCCGTCTCCTCTTCCATTCCAGCATCTGTTGCCAAGAGCATGCCCACTTGGGACCTCTCCAAGTGGGGCTTGAGGCGGTTGACATGTAGGACCCTTAAGGGGTTCCTAGGAGACTTCAGGTCCACCACGTAGGTAACAGGACTCTTGCGCTCCACCACCTCAAAGGGACCGGTCCACTTATCCTGGAGCGCACACGGCTCCACGGGGGCCAAGACCCATACTTTCTGTCCAGGCTGAAGCTCTACCAGAGTGGCATTCTGGTCGTACCACCGCTTCATCTCCTCCTGGCTGGCTTCCAGATTTGCCTCAGCAAGTTGCCTGAATCGCCTAGTCTGATTCCTGAAGGCCAGCATGTAACTATATACATTCTGGGGAGGCTTCCTGGGAGATTGCTCCCAGCCTTCTTTGACCAGACTTAGAGGTCCTCTGACTGGGTGACCATACAGAAGCTCAAAGGGACTGAACCCCAGAGACTTCTGTGGCACCTCACGGTAAGCGAAGAGAAGGCATGGTAAGAGGACGTCCCACTTACGCCTCATGGCTCCTTCTAGGCCCATTATCATGCCTTTGAGGGTTCGGTTGAATCTCTCAACCAACCCGTTTCCTTGGGGGTGGTAAGGGGTGGTGAACTTGTAGGTTACACCACACTCTTGCCAAAGAGATTTCATGTACTTGGACATGAAATTGGTACCTCGGTCAGACACCACCTCTAGAGGGAATCCCACTCGGGAGAAAATTCCCATCAGTGCACGTCCCACCACGGGGGCCGTCACTGTCCTCAGAGGAATGGCTTCCGGGTACCGGGTGGCATGGTCCACCAGGACCAGGATGAACCTATTGCCCATCGCTGTCTTGGGGTCCAGTGGCCCTACAATGTCAATCCCCACTCGCTGGAATGGGGTACCGACCACAGGGAATGGCTGGAGTGGAGCCTTCTGCTTCCTTCCACTCTTTCCACTTGCCTGGCAAGTCTGGCATGTCCTGCAGTGAGTATCGGAACTCCTGCGCATTTGAGGCCAATAAAAGTGGGTGACAAGCCTTTCAAAGGTCTTGTCCTGCCCCAAATGCCCTGCCAATGGCACATCGTGAGCCAGCCCCAGTAGGAAGGCTCTGAAGTCCTGGGGTACCACCAGCGCACGGGCTGACCCAGGCTCAGCAACCTTAGGCTCTGTATATAGGAGGTCGTTCTCCCAGTAAACGAAATGCGATCCTGACTGATCACCTGCGGCCTGGTCTGCAGCCTGCTGCCGCATACCCACGAGAGAAGGGCACTCCTTCTGTGCCTTGCAAAAGTCCTCCCTGGTGGGACCCCCTTCCTGCTGCCAATGGGTCAGCTCCGGCAGGTCTCCCAGTTCAGCTATCTGCTCCCCTGTAGGCTCCAGGGCATCCCCCTCAAGGTCTGCTTCCTCCTGGACCGTGGGAACTTCAGGGGCCGGCTTCCCGCGCCCCTTGCTCCTTCTCTCTGAGGCCGGTTCCTGGGCCTCCCTCTCAGGCTCCAGGACCTCTTGAGTTCCTCTACTGGCTGCCATGGACCGTGTGGTGACACACGCCCAATCCGGCATACCCAACATCTCCAGGTGAGCACTCCGCTCCACCTTAGCCCAAGGTGAGCTCTCCAAATCGTTCCCTAACAAACAGTCTACAGGCATGGCGGGCCTCACAGCTACCTGAAGAGTACCAGAGACCCCCCCCACTCAAAGGGAACCTGAGCCACCTTGCAGTGTCTCTCTGTGTTGTCAGCGGCAACAACGGGATAGAATGCATTGGGGACCACCTGCTCCTGAGACACCAGGTGACACCTGACAGCTGTCACACTGGCTCCTGTATCTCTAAGAGCTTCCACTCTATGGCCATTTATGGTCACCCACTGCCTGTACTTCTTAGTGTTCTCAGGCAGCTGGGTTGGAGGGACCACTTCACGGTCTCCTAGCGAGACCAGGGACATCTCTGCGGGACCCCACCCACCTTGGACATCCCTCTCCTCCCCCAAGGCTACACTAGTCACCTGCCGGGGTGGAGCACCAGTGGGTGCTGGTTTACCAAACAACGGACATTTTACATCAGAGGCAAAATGCCCCAAATTGTTACACCTGTAACATCTTACGGGCCCCTTTGGAACAGGAGGACCTGTCGGGGCCCCGGTCGGTTTCTGGGGTGGGGGAGGCTGAGAACCCTTCCCTTGGTTCCCTTGGGGACTATTTTGGGGCCCTTTTTGGAACTGCTTCTGTTTACCCCTGTCCCCCCCATTCTTCTGCTGGGGACCCTGCCCACCTTTGGCGGAATCTCCCACGGTACCCTTGTGGACCCTGGTACTGACCCAGCGGTCCGCCTCCTCAGCAAGCTTCCTAGGGTTAGTCAGCCTACTATCGATCAGGTGCTGGCGTAGCTCAAGAAAACAATTACTGGACAAGTGCTCCCATGCCATTAAATCAAGAAGCCCTTGATAATCATTTACCTTACTACCCTTTACCCAACCATCCAGCGCTCTGCAAAAGAAAGTCACATACTCCACATACGTACTATTGGGAATCTTAGTGCAACCCCTAAACCTCTGTCTATATAACTCAGGGGTCAACCCATACCTAGCCATCAACGCTTCCTTCATATGGGCATAAGAATTATGAACATCAGCAGGTAAATCTAACAGTGTGTCCCGCCCTTCACTCAGGAACCTTCCCCACAACCCCGCTCCCCAATCTTTCTCAGGGACCCGGTGGGAAGACATGGCTACCTCGTAGGCTCTGAACCACTGCCCGATGTCGTCATTCCTGAAGAACTCCTTCACTACATCCTTGGGAATATAAACTCTTGGTTCCGCCGGTACTGGCGGTGTGCTGCCACCAGAGGGATTAAGCTCCAAACTTTTTGCTTTCAGCTCCAGCTCCCTCAGCTTCATGTCATGCTCTAATTGTAGTTTCTTTTCTTCCATGGCTAATCTTTGTTTTTCCATATCCATCTGCCCATGAAGTTTTGCCATTTCCACCTCGTGGGCCCGGGTTGCTGCCCTGTCCGCCAACTCTTCTGGCGACAGGCATCTGCCAAACTCATGGACACTTTCTGGTGGAACCACTTCCACCTGATTCTCTGGTGCCTTTGACTCATACCAGGCCCTCAGCGCCTTCACAAATTGGGTCTTGTTTTTCAATCCAGTTTGGGCAATCCTGAACTTGGAGCAAAGACCTTTCAAGTCTTCATTGGTACGATTCTGAAGTGCGTCTTCCTCCCAATCTACGTCTTCAAATCCAGAGATTATGGAAGCCGCCCTTCCGGCTGAAAGTGAACCAGGCATGGCTCTAGCAACGGAGACTCTTGGCAAAACAAAAACAAATGCTAGCCTTGTGGCTGTGTCACTGGTCTGCTCTCACTACGTGGTGATCAGTGATTCACTATACTCAAACCACAAATGCAAATCCGTAAATCCCACCGCTGCCACCAATGTTAGAAATGAGGGGGCTCTGGTTGACGCAGGTGTGAACCCACAACAAGCAGGGACCCTTTACTTCTTGTCAGGGCGAAGGATGACTCCCCAGAATAACCCCTGCTCACCCTCTAGGTGCGTGGCGCGAGCAGTCTAGGCTAAGTCTCAGGTGTACACGGTTAAGCAAATGCAATTACACATACAGTAAACCCCTTGCATGCACCACAAATGGACACCAATCAGGAAGTATATAAAAATAAGCTTTTATGTAGATTCAGCAGATTCAAATACAAGGCCCAGTAACGTTGAACTGATGGGGCCACAATTCTTGGAAGTACGGTAAAGTTCTCTTTGTTTTACGTAAAGTTCTTTAGGCGGGCACAAGGTAACTGTAGGCCTCCGCGCACTTCGTGCTGAGGCAGCGCCCAGGGAGCACACAGCAGATGACAGGGAAATAAGAACGTTGCGGACCCTGGATCCGATGCGAGCTCGCGGTCGAGTTCGTGAGTACAGTACCTTGTTTCTTGACGCAAAGGCGGGTGCGGGATTTCAGCGGCTCTTCGACAGAAGAGCGAGGCGGCGTCCGGGGCTCCCACACTTCACGAGGGTGTCTGATCTTCAGGCTCACGACAAGAGCGGGGTGTTGCAGGTGGCGGGTGAACAAAGCGGGGCAGCCGGGCACGCCGATGCGTCCGGGCCGTCCGAGGCTTGGAGATGCTCACAAACACCGATTCCGGCGGGAGGGTGAAGGTGCACAGCGAGCCTCCACGAGCGAGGTGACGGGGCAGCCCAGCACAGCGTAGGGGGAGCGGCTCCGATCGAGCGAGGCTCTTCCCAAGGCGGGGGCGGCTAAGCGGTCCTGGTCACGGCTCAGGGAGGGACTGGGCACGAGGGTCACAGCTCCGGCGAGGGAAAGGACACCACGGTCCAGCAGCAGGCGAGTGAAGATCAGGTAGAGCCCAATGGTCCCGGGGCTCAGTTCAGGGGGCAAGCTCAGTTCCAAGCCCTTGGAGATCGTTTTGGAAAAGCACAAGTCTTGAAAGTAAAAGTAAAGTAAAAGTTTTCAGCAACAGTTTCTCTTCTCTCCTTTGGCAGCAAGGTCACCACTGCAGGCCAATCCCCCAGGATAGGGACAGTCTTCCTCCTACAGCTTTCCCGGTGCCTCCTCCTCAGGCAGAGATTCTTCTTGGTCAAAAGCGGATCTAGTTTCTTAGGAGCAGGGCTCCTCCATTTATACCACAAATCTTTTGTTCTCCCAGGCCAGGGGGGCCCTTGCCTAGTTCAGTCCGGTTTCTGAGCACTTTGTTTACGTGATGCAGGCTTCTCCTTTCAGAGTGCAGGGCAGAGTCATCAGACGCTCCACAAGGGGTGGAGCCGGCATCGAGGTAGCGGAGCACTGTCCTATTCAGAACCTAGGAGCACTCCTCCCACCCATCTACCTGTCGATCGTCCTATTCATACCAGGCTACCTAGCCCTGCCCATCTGTGTTCCCCCAGCCCTGTCACTCACACCAGCCAGACATCAGATACACAACACGCAGAGGCGGCTGAAAGGTTTAGGCAAGCAAAGGCCAACTTTCTAAAAGCGGCATTTGCAAACCCGGAATATTAAAATAAACCTTGCGAAAAGGTGTACCTTATTATTCCGAGTTCAGGCATACTAAACTCGATCTCCTACCATGTTCCCTGGGTCGGTTAGGATCATAGGGTGTAATAATCCAGGCCGCCCATACTGGCCTATGAGAACAGGGTAGCCTTGCAGTAGTGAACAACAAGATGGCGGTAATTCACTACTAGGACATGCCACGCATTCCGGCTTGTCCTACCTCAGGCGTACAATGCACCCTGCCCATGGGCCTACCAGAGGGGTGTCTAACATGCAGCTAAGGGAAGGTTTCAGGGACCGGCAAGTTTGGGCACTTGTCGGTCGGCGTGTCAGTACCAGACTGCACGCAGGTTCTGCGATGGCAGACCTTAGACGTATTTTACCGGCCGCTTCTGTGGGTGGCACAACCAGTGCTGCAAGCCCACCAGCGGTGTTCGCATTTACATGCCCTGGCGCCCCCGGCGCACTTTACTGGGGTCTGACAGTAAATCAACCAATCCAATCATGGAATCCAACCAACATATACAATTTACATAGGGAGCACTCGCACCGCGACACTGGTTGGCAGTGGCACAGCGCGCTGAGCGGCCAACACCATAAAAACACATGAGGCACAGCGACAAAAAGAGGAAGGGAGACTCACGCCAAGGTGCCAGGTCTAACACCCGCCAGTGCACACAACTGGCCACCCCACCTTGTGTGCCATCTGCAGGGCCTCTGCCCTCAGATCACTGGTTTCGGTTTCTAGAGTGGCAACATGAACAGTTGCTCCCAAAGGACTAGCCTGAACACTGAGGTGAATATCCCAGCATTCCACGGAAATTCTTTCCTAGCTCTCCGACGTCGATGAGGAAGTCATAATAGCACTGCTCCGCTCGTGACGCCGTATGACGTCATTGGAGCCATAAGAGGACCTCGTCGGTGTGCTGACGTCAGTTCCACCCATTTTTTCTGTGCCACCGAGGCAAACAGGCGGACCGAGACATTTTCACATGTATACATAGTGTAATAAATATATATATATTCACTGAAAAAACCATAGGTTTCAGGCACGTTTATAGTTAGAAATTAGCATTTAAAAAACCTTCGAAATTCACTGAAAAAATCATAGGTTTCAGGGGTCTTATAGTTGGTTGGACATTTCACTCGTACAAAACCAGAGAAATTTCCCCGTTATAGTTAGTTCAGCTAATTATAACTTGTGCGCCTGCAATGCACTGCTTATGACATCACATATTACATTACTCATGACATGGTCAGTGACATCACCATGACATCACTGATGACATCTCAAATGACATCACTGATGACATCATCCAATGAGTGTGTATTTTTATGAAAATTAAATATGTTTTATATATGTATATCTCAAGGTCGATGGAAGAATAAATGGGTATATAAGTGTCTAAATGGATGTTTTTTTTTGCAAAATTGATTGTATAACTGACTGATTAAGTGTATCTTAGTGAATACATGCATTACTGAGTAATGTTTAAATATGTAAATATCTGTATCAGTCTCTCACTTTGTGTATAAGTGGCTGCATGGGTTGGTGAGTAGCTACATGAGTGTCTATATGGGTTATTAGTTGGTTTTTTGAGTATCAGTATGAGTGCCTGAGTGTCTGTATGATTCGGTGGGGGGTATTACTTAGTGCATAGATGCATGAATGAGTAACTCACTGTTTGTATGTGTTGAAGAAAGCATGTGTGCAGGACTGTATGGGTGGATGAGTGTGTGCATGGGTGTGTTAGTGAGTGAATGACTGTCTCAATAGTGTCTTTATGAGTAACTACATATGTTTTAAACTAGTATATGTGAGTATTGATGTATATAAGTGAGTATATGTGACTGAGAGATTGGAAGAGTTCCTGTAAAAATAAGTAGGTGTTTCTATAAGGGATTGTTTAAGAGAGTAAGTATGTGTAAGTTTCTGTAGAAGTAAGTGTAGTAGTTTGTGTATAACTGTATATGCAAGTAAATGGATGTTTAATACTTTATTTGCATGTGTGACTATGTGTGTGAGTAACTCTATGGATGAGTGGCGGTGTGTAACAGGATGTATAGGTGTATGAGTACATATGATGAGTGAGTACATGTATGAGTGACTATATAGGGACTGTTGGTGAATGAGTGGATGTGTGTGTATATCTTTAAATTACTGAATAGGTGTGTTGTAATTGGTATTGGTATGTCCATTGTTTTGAAAATGTTAGTTTGTATTTTTGAGTGTGTGTATCAAAGGTTATATTAGGGTGAGAGGAGGTCTGCCACGCTATCACAAGGATGATGTCATGAGTGATGTCATCAGTGATGTCATTTGAGATGTCATCAGTGATGTCATGAGTGATGTCACTGACCATGTCATGAGTGATGTAATATGTGACGTCATCAGCAGTGCATGAAAGGCGCGCGAGTTATAGTTAGCTGAACTAACTATAACGGGGGAATTTCCATGGTTTTGTATGAGTGAAATGCCCAACTAACTATAACTTTCCCTAAAACCTATGTTTTTTTCAGTGATCACAAATCGCAAAGTTACCCGCAAAGGAAAGGCCCACACAAGTTGATCTTGCTTCCAATAGTTTAATGGAGGCTGCCGCTGTTACACTTTTTCAATAGGCTTCAACAGTGTAGGCTTGGCAGTTTAAATGCTCCTGGATTCAGACTGATACCTGCCCCGTTGGGCGTGGCCGCTCACAAGGCCTCCTGGTAGGTGCAGTGCATTCTTCCTTCTAATGTGAGTTGCCGTGCAAACCTAACTAAATTCTGTCCAAAAAAATATATTATATGTATATATATATATATATATAGTCACTAAATAAAGTAATGTTGTAGTTAGGTAAATTTGTCAGTGTGAACATTATTGTTTTGAACTAAATAAGACACAGAAATTCACCAGTTATAGTTAGCAGCACTAACTATAACTTGTGCCCTTGCCATGCACTGCTTATGACCTCACATACAACACTCATGACATGTGCTATGACATAATTTATGACATCACTGATGACATCTCAAATGACATCATGTTTACTATTTCAGACAGGTTCTGTGAAGACATGGAGAGTAATGAAATTGATGAGACTCGTGAAGTAGCAGAGCAGGACTGCATTTCACTCACTGAACTATGTACCGAGACAAGACAAGATATCAAAGAAAAGAAACTTCACTGGAATGGCTGATCTGACATTATTTGTTGATGGTTCTTGTTTAAGAGACCAATATGGAGCATTAAGAGCTGGCTTTGCAGTATAATCTATTCCTTAGACCCTAGAAGTATCTTTTCTGGTGAATGTAACCTCAACATAAGAGGCAAAATTAGCAGCATTGACCAGAACTTGCTGCTTATCAGAAAATTGGAGAGTGGCCATGTCTGCAGCTACACTGACCTATACTTTTAATAAATGCAATGTGCCTGATTGTCTCAGTCTTAGTGGCTTCCAAGAGACACTGAATCACCATGTAACTAATCAGACACTTGTACTACTTTTCCTATGTTTGCTGTTAACTACATCCCACTTACAGGTGCTCTCAATATGGGGAACTCACAGATGAAACTAGAATGAAAGAGACTCTACAGAGACTGATGGTCCATTTTGTAGGAGGCAGGCTGTATGGAAGGGGCAACGCATTCCCTACCCGAATTAGGCCTGGGCGAAAATTCCTTTCCGCTTGCGGAAATTGCGATAATTTGACATTTTCGCGTTCTGCGGAGAGCGCGAAAATGTCAAAATTTCCGCAATCCGCATCTTACCGGAATTTTTTTTCTTGCTCGCGCCATAAAAAAATACATTCTTGCGTGCGCGCGATCGCATTACCTCAATCCTCACGTTCGCCAACAAGTTTTCCAGATCCGGTTGCGTTCTCCATGAGATGTTGGATTGTTGGTAGCCATTTGCGCTATCTCGCGACAGTTCGCGCCCGCATTAATGTCATTTGTCACGCGATCACGTCATTCGTTGCTCGATCACGTCTTTCTTCTCGCGATCATGCACCGCGAGAGTATGAGATGCTTGAGATCTCGAACACGTCATTCTCCACCGCGAGTGAGAGCGTGAGGATGCAGGCACGTCATATCGAACGCGAGCGGGCGGGACAAGTGAAAACAAGATGGCCGCGCCCGTGAGCAACCGCATGGGTAAGTTGGCGAGCCGCGATCACGCAGAAAATACCGCGAACGGGCGGGAAAAAAATGTCCGCGTCTTCTCCATATTTCCGTGTGTTTGCTGAGATTTTTAACATTTTCGTGATAGTTTGCGAAAGTGAATTTCGCAAATTCCACCCACCCTTAACCCGAATACCAAGTGTGAGTTCAAATGGTGAAATCCTGACTACACAGTAAAATATTAAACCATGACTGCCATTCTGTAGCATAATTTATAGCCGGTGGGAGAACAGACATGAGAATAGTGAAACAAAAAGTTGAGCATATTTATTACAAATTTTCATTTGTGTACTGCTTGAAGATCTGAAATAATCTTTACCGAATGCTTTCAAATAAATGACTTAATGGAAATATCCTTAGATCGTAGATATTTATCTTCCTTTTGGCTAAAATGGTAGACAGCATTGTATTTGTTGTGTGAACTATGGATTGCAGCACTAACCATAACTGGTGAATGTCAGGGGTTTTCAGGTCTTCTTTTATAACAATAATTTCACTGATCTGTGGCTTTTAAGTGAATTTCTGAGGCGTTTTTCAAACATATTTTAAGGTGTTATAAACATTTTTAACCATAACTTCAATTTAGCTAAGTTAACTCTCCTCTTTCTAACCCCTTATTTCAACATACCAGATTCAACAGTTTGTTCCATGAATTGCCATACAGGGACTATGTCATAACTGTTCAAAACATATTTCTCTGTTAAGCTTTGTAAATCTATGCAACTGTATGCAACTGCAAAATACCCAAGAAGAAGTATCACGGATGAATTTGACAAGATAACACTTGACACTTTCTCAATATTTGCTTTAATTTAGTCTTACAATTATCTTAATGCATACTGTAGGTTTTTACTAGAAAGATACAAGCCTCAAAGTTACCAATATTATTTTTTAAGGGAGGCCCATGGATGACTGACAGCTTGTTTTATATCTATTTGTTCATGTAATTTTGATAACAAAACTCCAAGAGATTTATTGGGCCTACAATGAGGCGGGTTTAGCAGATGCTATAATCTTTAACTCCATTTTTGTGAGCTCCTCAGGAGCTGACTTTGGCACATTGCAACCTGTCCTCATGAAATGGATTAAGCCTTAAAAAGAAATCTCTGCCTCAAGTGCCCGTAGTATCTTAAATCATACAAAGTATTTTTCTGTCAAAACTATAATAGGGTAACAGTAATGTCATTGTAATACTTTCAGTTAGGGACAGTTTCTGGTGTAACATCCAATGCCTCTACAGTGACAGGGTTTTCTGTGATTTGATGCAATCTGTTTAGAATTTTATAGAGATTTGTATCACAAAAAGGTGTTGAATAAATTTAGAAGGGTTTGTTATTGATAAATGTATGACGTTACTACGCGAGCAAATACCACGCGGTAGACTACAACGTGGTCGTTACAATGACCGCGTTGTTACCATGCGTGGCTTTACATCGCAAATCATTTCTACGATTTGCGCTAGATGGTGCGCTGGACTTAGGAATTGTATAAATTACTATTCCTACTCCAGTTAGCGCAACAGTAGGGAATATGTTGGACATAAAATCCAACACATTCCCTGGTGTGGCACGCCACCTAGCACAAGTCGTAGAAATGACTTGCGATGTAAAGCCACACGTGGTAACAACACGGTCATTGTAACAACCACATTGTTACCTACCTGGTTGGTAACAGCAGCGTTGTAAACGCTGTTTCCCATTATAGAGATATCTTCTTTGTTAATCCACAAATCCTCCACAGATATGACTTTATGGAGGATTTGTTGATCCAAAAGGGAAAAAGATAATTAATTGTACGAGGACACATTTTCCCCATTTGCATTGCAAGGTCCTTGGATCCGGGCCAGATCCATGGATCACCACATTCTGATTGGCACATCATCATTGAAAACCATTTTTTTGAGGCCATTATAACACAGTGTGAAGCAATGGAGCCGCCACTGGAACGAAAAGCTTAAAGAGGCTTGGTGGCCCAGGTAGAGCACCCCCTGAACTCAGAAAAGTATTTATGAAGTGACCAAAGGAATACATAATCCACACCTCCAAAATTAAAAGAAAGTGCTCCAGTTATTTTTTGTTGCAGATTCTGAAGCTCTGGTAGCAGAGCCACATTTTTGGGGGAGTACATCACCAGATCCTGGCCGGGATTTGCAAGCCCAAGAAACATCCAGGGGCCATTACTTCTATGATGCCCCCTTTAAGCAGGATCGAATAAGGATGTCGTACATCCTCTTGAATGGGGCTAATAGAGCATTAATTATAATATTGACCATCTTATTATTGACTTGACCAGATCACGGTTCTGGTTATGCTCTGAGGTGGAGAAGTAATAGGTTAGCCTACACCTGGTAGTAGGATCAATCCACAAAGATTTTAAAGAACAGAGACTGCTTCATTCGGTTGCTCATTAGTATTGATGTGGAGTTAGAACATATTCAAGCTCATCAGTAGACCCACTGGTGGCAGGTAGTACCTTTTGTTTTTACAGAGCATTTGTTTCAAGATTAAGTGGGCTGTTTGTTAGCATATCTGGACAGAATCTGTAAGACATTGCGTTTCTGGTTGGGGTGGTTGTAACCCTACTCAAGCAGCATCCACAATCATTGTCAGGATGATGTTACAAGCAAACCTCAAATTAACTTTTGCTTAACCCTCTGGTATCTTGGCACAGAGCAGTCAGGCTTAACTTAAAGGCAACCTGTAAGGTATTTATGTAGCATTTCACACAGTATTAAAGTGAAACATAAGAAAACTTCCAAACCAATTTAGAAAAAAAAGAGTAAAATTGAATAAATAATGTGAGACCAAAATGACAAAAATCCAATTAATAGATATGCAGTTTGAAAGATTTAAGTGAAAACAGCGACAAAAAGCACAAGGTGCCAACTGTGATTATCTGGTTGCGCTAGACCGGGAAAAAGTCACCCGTTCAGGCCAACCATGATGGAGCACAGGCTGGCTACAGGGACCCATTTAGGCCAGCTGAACAAAGTAACTTAAATCCCGGTTGTGAAGTGATGCGGAGTCCCACGTGGAGGATGCGCTGTGCAGCAGAGGCGACATGAGGTCGTTGTGTGGAGATGCGTTGCGCAGTGGCAGTTCTGGGGAGCTGTGAAGGCAATGCAAGGCCCTTGCGTGGAGATGCATTGCACAGCTGCGGTTCCAATGAGCTGCGGGGCTGCCATGCAAAGTCCTGCATCAGGGATATATCGCACATATTTTTCAATGCGGAGCCTTGCAAGGCGATGTCTCATACTGCATCATTTATGCTGGAGCCACAGATGGCAGATGCTAGGTGCAAGGTTGTCGGAGCCTGTTCTGTGCTTGAGGCTTTGATCAGGAGGCCAGCCAACTAGCCCTTGGAGTCACCATGTTGGGCTTGGGTTTAAGATGTAGATCCAGTCCTTCTCACTCAGGAGGCCATCAGGAAAGCAGAGCAACACAGTAGGGCAGCAGAGTGGCAGTCCTCCTTGCAGCAAAGAAGCACAGCAGTCCTTCTTCTGAGTATTCCACAAGCCCAGATGTGCACTGAAGAATTGGGTCTCAGGGACAACATTTTTACCTGGTGCCAACTTTGAAGCGACAGAAGCTTCTGGAGGATTCCTACCCCATAAGGTGTCAGGCATCCCTTTCTTCGCTGCCCTAGCCCCAGCCTGTCTTGTGGTGAAAAAGACTAGTCAAAAGCCCTTTGTAAGTGTGTTCAGGTAAGGCCTTTGTGATGTGCAAGTGTGGTAGATGACATCCATGCCCCCTTGTTAAATCAGAGGGCCCATCCTGCCAGCACCTATCTTCCCTTTGTTTCACTATCTGTGAGCAATACACATGGGCCAACTGCAAGGCTACAGGTGCTAAATGGTTAGGACAAGAAAATACCAACTTTCAGAACTCAGACTTAAAATCCGACTTGACCATTAAAGAGTGTTTAAATTACAATTTTTTTTATACAATAAACTTGAACTTTCTATCTGCTTATACTTCAAGGTTATCAATTGTTAAATGTAAAAAGGAAATCCAATGTTATCCTGAGGGAGAGGTAGGCCTTGCAGTAATGACAAATAACATGTGAACAAATGAATTTAAGACATTTTCTCTACCACAGCATGCACATATTTAAAGTACATGTTCAACATTTTAAATACACTTGAAGTACTGGGTTTTTCAGAACCAACCCAGCGGTGCCAGGGGACACACCCGAAGACTTTGAGTTCTTCCTGTTTCGGACCACAGAAACACAGAGTCTTCTAGGTGAAGTCAAAGATCGTATTTATTGGCTGCAGACCAATCACAGGTATCCGAGAAGTACAACACAGTGTATGTTCTCAGGAGACTGCTCCCAACCAAAAACCAGTCTTTTCTCATATACAGAATATTACGCTCTGGGCAACACCGCCTCTCTTTTACAAGTGGTCGTTCACATATTTTCGCTTCAAAGAAAGAGCACAGTCATGATGATAATCCCAAATTTCAGCTCGGTCAACACATAATTATTTACCCAGCGAGGCTCAGAACCCTCATCAGATATCAGCAGACCCCAATAAAACGGACACCTCTTCCTCGTCACAGAGTCATAAAGTAGGAAACAGAGTCAGGTGTGAAAGGGATTAGTCAGAAGTCGCGTGGGATACACGACTTTATGATGTGTTGGGCCCTGATGCTAATCCCATAAGGCCGCAGTAAAAGGAACCGGCCTGGCAGGATTGACCTCGGGCAGTGGAGTCAGTTTGCATAGGTCACAAAGAAGTCAAAGAAAGATTGCGTGTCCTTTAGGCCTAGGCATGGCCTCAAAGCGCAGCCTATGTGAGGGCAACCACAAAATGGTTACCCTTGTAAAATGGAACCCGAGGGTTCGACATGTTGTATCATATACACGGTGAATTCATTGGTGACATATGACGGAAACACTCATACATACCGCATTAGTCATTTGCGGTTCGCTGATACCAAAATCGGCAGGGTAGGACCATGCTACCAACATGGTTCCGAAATTTTACAGTACCACAGACCCTCCTTTTGCCCTTACATAGGCAATAACTATACTCATACTAATCTGAGTCCCGGTCTATATTCATAAAGTCATGAAGATGTTGCTGTAGCATCATCCTATTGCTTAGTTCGTCCCTTGATACAGGTCTCCTTACACATGATGTAACACAGAGGCTACTCATTACAGGAGCACACTGTACACATAGACAGAACAGGAAAAGAATGGCTAAGATCGTCCCAGTGACTATTAGAATCTTCCATTCCCAAGCTGATATCAGTCCCCAGAACCACCCCATCATCGACCAGTCTCCTTTATCCACATGAATGGATTCGGAAATCTTATGCAGTTTGGAAATGGCCTGATAGACTGTTGGAGCGGTATCTGGTATGAAAATAAAGCAGCTTGATTGGATAACCTTGCATACCCCACCACGGTCTGCAAGTATGACGTCTAGAACCATACGGTTCTGCAACGTCATGAGGCGGTCCGCCTGGAGCTCAGCTGTCAAGTTACCAAGGGCACCAGCCGTTACATTAACAGTGGTTTCAACTACACGAGTCAGTTGTCTCAGGTTCCTACTATTGACCATTGGTCCCCAAAACGGCAGGAAACCCATGAAAAAGTCTCCCGCTTCCTGACCGGCAGTATCCTCCTTACTAACAACGCCTCTCACAACTCTGGTCTTGTGATAATCAGAGGCGGCAGTAAATGTCGGCGGTAGCAAATTTGCAACATAACACGTGCCCGAGAAATCAGGGGCAACCATGTATGTGCTCGGTCATTACAAACAAAGTATGTACCCTTGGCAGCCAAAAACGCAGGGGAATACTGTGATGCGAAAATGTACGTTTCAGCACAGTCACTCTTCCCTAATTGAGCTCTTGGATTCCGACCATTACCTTGTAAACAGAACCGGCCTATGTGGGGTACGACCCAAATCGGGGATGAACTTTTGCGCTGTTTCTCGCCCAGACTAATGCTATACCCCGTCGCGTTCCAACCCACATAAGCTTGCAACTCATCCTTGGGAATAGATGAATATGCATCGATATCTCTACTCATATCAGCAACTCCTCTCATCAAAGCTTTATTGTTCGTGCTAGGTCCATTGGAACGTGGTGGTCGTGGGGAATAGATCTTAAGTGCAAAAAGAAACATAGTCTGGAATGCCCATGATGACCCATTGTAGCTAAACGGCAGCACTAGATACGGGATACCCTTATCAATGGTATGCGGCATCAAACCACACACCCAGCAATTTGTTGTGTTCATAACTAGTTGGTGTTGGTGCAGGAGTTGAATAAACAAATTGTTTACGAACTCAGAACGTCTAGCTTGTTCGTGTTCAGGCAGAGGGTGGAAAGAGTGTGAGGAAACAGTAGGAGGAGGTATGGGCTGTATAGTGGGTGCAAACGGCACTTGGAAAGACAATAATACATAACCTACAGAAAACATCATCATGCTAAATAGGACAAACAGACATAATATTACAAAACGTTTGCTATTCATTGCTTTACATATTCTGCTCTTAAAATTTATTTCCTCAGCCGGTCTCTTCATCTCGAAAAACTCCATCCTCTAACTGTGCTGTTCGCGGCGGATGAGTGTCTTCTGCTAAGGAGTACACCTGTCAGTCCAGGGAACGCCCTAGACCAACCAGACCGTTGACCTAACGTCTCCGGCTTGTACCCCAAAGTCTTGGCACCGCGACCCTCCAGCTGAACCCGGATGGCGGTTCGAAAAAGCCAAAATAAGAAAGTTTTTCAGATGGAAGAGAGAGCTGCACTTCTCAAAAAAATATCAAAGAAAAAGAATTTTTATTTGTCCATAGTTCTCGGCCTCAAATTGTAGCGACTTCTTGTAGGTACTGTTTGGTCTTAAAACAAGAGTTCAGGCTCTGTAGTGTCCAATTGAATTGACGGTGGCACAGTTTCTTGCAAGATGTCATCGCTTTCCTTCTCACAAAGCATTCCTTTTACTCGTGCATCGTTAAACGGCAGGAAACGAGGCACAGTCTCAGTCTCTGAGTCAGCGATCCCTTTCTGGACCCACTGGTCGTAAGGCAAAGGCAAAGGGACCCTTTTACAGTGAACGCCATGTATCCAGTTCTTTTTCCCTTTTACTCTAACAGCTGATCTCGTGGAAAGAAGGACGAGATAGGGGCCGGTCCAACGGGGCTCGTCATTCTTTGTGGGGTGATTTGCAGCGTGGAATTTCTGCTTTATACCTAGTCCCTCACATACATTCTTCATCACTCGTCCCACAAATTCACTCCCATTATCACTCCATACCATTCTTGGCATTCCAAACCTAGGGAAGAATTCTTTGACAAGGGCTTTAGCTGTGGATAAGGCAGTATTGTCTTTTAGGGGATATGCTTCTATCCACCTTGAAAAAGTGCAGACAACAACAAGTACATATTTCAAATTGTTGCACCTTTCCATGTGGATGAAATCTAGCTGCAAAACCTCAAACGGATACGTTGGGGGTGCAAAATGACCAGCTGGAGTTGGGGTTCCCCTACCAGGATTGTATTTCAAACATACCATGCAATTTTTTACCACATTCTCTGCACACTTGGGAATTCCAGCATTCTGCCATACTGGAGCCAACAACTTACAAATGCCTTTCACACTGGTATGCGCCATTCCATGTGCCATTCTGACCACTGGAAGCACATATGCATCAGGTAACAACCATCGCCGGTGCTCTGACAAATCAATCCAACAACCATTTTCATCCAATTTACCCTTACTTTCTTTCCACATGCTCAATTCTTTCTCTGTGGCTTCAGCTTGAAGGGACTTCACACTCTCTATCGTGTCTTCACACATTCCAACATCACCAACCCATCTTGCAGGGCCTGCAACATACATTCGATTCGTCACATCTTTTGCTGTTTCTTTCGCGATTTCGTCAGCAAACGCATTACCACGACCAACATCATCAATAATCTTGTTGTGGGCACTGCATTTCACAATCGCGACTTGTAATGGCAAGGTCAGCGACTCAAGGAGATCATTCACCAACTGACCATTCTGAATCTTAGTTCCATGCAAAGTCAGGAACCCACGTTCTTTCCACAAGTGCCCAAAACTATGGGCCACGCCAAAGGCATACTGACTGTCAGTATATATGTTCACTTTCATTCCTTTCGACAACACGCATGCTCTTGTAAGTGCAATTAATTCTGCTGCTTGAGCCGAATTATGTGGTATACGTGCCGTTTCAACAATTGTGTGCAAAGTCGTGACAGCATATGCAGCAGTCGTATCACCATTCGGAAGCTTGAAACACGAGCCATCCACCCATAAGGTACCATCACACTCAACCAGGGGAGTATCTTTAAGATCCACTCTCCCTTTTGTTTCTTCTTCCGTTCTGAACAGACAATCATGCTGTTCAATCTCATCTGTGTCTGCTGAAATCGGTAATAATGTAGCTGGATTCAACGTATTGCACCTCTTTATGTGCACATGACTCGCTAGCAGTGTCAGCTCGTAACCTGACAATCGAGCACTAGTTAAGTGCTGTGTCTTGGTCCTGTTTAATAACGTGTCCACTGCGTGTGGCACCATCACAATCAACGTGTTGTTCATTACTAACCCAGCAGACTGTCGAATAGAAACAGCTGCTGCCGCTGTGATTCTCAAACAACTTGGCAATGCCTTGGCTACCGGATCCAAAGTCGACGAAAAATACGCGCATGGACGCTGTCTGTCTCCAAAAGACTGTGTCAGCACTGACAACGCACAACCTTCTTTCTCGTGAACATACAATGTAAAAGGTTTACTGTAGTCGGGGGTACCCAATACAGGAGCCGAACATAATGCCTTACGTAATTCCGAAAAACTTTTCTGACACTCTTCAGACCATGTGACGGGACTCGGTGTATCTTTGCATGTTAATGCTATCAAAGGTTTTGCCAGCAAAGAAAAACTCGGGATCCACTGCCTACAGTATGAAGTAATACCCAAGAAAGCACGCACTTCTCTCTGTGTTCTTGGCACGCTCAATTGTGCAATGGCATGAATTCTTTCTGGGGTCAGTTTCCTTCCCTCCTTCGACAAGAGATGACCTAAGTAGGTCACTTCTTGTCGACAATATTGCAGTTTTGAGAGAGACACTTTGTGATGAAAGGCAGACAAATGACGCAACAATGACAATGTAGCTTCTTTACAAATCTCCTCAGTATCCGCGGCGATTAGTAAATCGTCAACATACTGAATAAGGGTAGCACCACTAGGTAAGACAATTGTATCAAGCTGCGCCTTTAAAGCCTGACTGTATATTGATGGACTTTCACAGTAGCCCTGCGGAGCGCGTTTAAAGCGGAAGCTGCGACCTCTTAAACTAAAACCAAAAATATCCCTGCTTTCCTCTGCAATCGGAATGCTAAAGAAAGCATTCTTTAAATCAATCACTGAGAACCAAGCAGCGGAAGCTGGGATCATAGTTAACAAGGCAGTTATATCAGGGACAACCGGAAACTGTGGCACAACTATCTTATTGACCTCTCTAAGATCGATCACAAATCTGTAAACAGGTGGCTGAGAAGGGTCAGTACGTTTTAAAACAGGCAGAACCGGACTATTGCAAACGTTGCCTCTTGTCTCTTCAATTACATCCTTTTCAATCAAGTCATAGATGATCGCTAACAACGCTTTCTCACCTTCATTAGAGATCTTGTACTGGGGAATGCGTGGCAATTTAACATTGGCTTTCAAAGTGACCACATATGGTGATATTTCCAAGAGACCCACATCATTAGGACCAGTAGCCCAAAGGACATCCGGAAGAGACGACAATTCAGCTGGCAGTTTATTCTTCGACAAATACATTGGAGAAATCACTTCCCTACCCAGTGTAAGTTGTACTCCTCAGGGGGAACAATATAATGTTGCATGTAATCTCTTTAACAAATCTAGTCCTAACAGATTTTCACCACAACCTGTCGTTAGGATAAGGGGTGCTTTCAGCTTACAAGGTCCAACAGAAAGGGGCATAGGACTAGAGATCGGGTTCCTAACCGGGGCGCCAGAAAAACCTACTGAAACATTCATTTCGCCAGACAAAGGCACGCCAGGGAGTTTTGAGTGCATAATTGAACTCTTTGCAGCACCAGTATCCAATAGAAAAGGCTCTGATACACCCGCTGTAGTCACCTTGACATACGGTCCACTCTGGTCCACTGGCACTGAAACAACTCCCTCTCTCTGTCTATGGCTGTCCTAGTAATCATTACCTTCCGCATTTCCATCTTTTGCATAATAGTCGTTATTATAGTACTGAGCTGTCCCACTAGTTACATTGGCCTGCTGATCAAAGCTATTCATCGTATTTTGAGGCGGAAGAGGTCGCGCGTTCTGGGGAACATTCCCACGCCCTCTACCTCTAGGAGCTTGCTGACCACCTCTACCTCTCACGCCATAAGCATTATTCGTGCGCTGCAACAATATAGGACAACTATACTTAAAATGACCTTCTTGTTTGCAATACGAACACTGATTGGGACCCACAGGAACACGCGGTTGGGAATACCCGAACCTTTGCGAGTTACTCTGAAACTGTTGGGGTTGTTGATAGTTACTCTGACCTTGCTTATAGTTATTCTGATCTCCACGTGGCGGGTAAGCCTGTTGTAAAAGAACCTTCGTCTTTAATTCTTTTGTTTTCTTTTCTGCTCTATCCTTCTCATCTTTATCCCTATTTTCGTAATACTGTGCAGTAGCCAGTATTTGCGCTGATGAGGAAACAGCCCAAGAACTCTCTGAATCTTTTAATTTCTTACACAACTCGGGAAGCAAATTATGCACAAATTTATCAACAAATAACCGTTGACCACCTTCCGTACTCATGTCTTGACCACTGTGGTCGATAAATGTTTCTTCAAACCTGGTGAAGAAATCAGACACTGTTTCATCTTTCTTTTGTTTGCATGCGGATAATTTATCCCAATTCACACGCATCGCTGGCATTAAGGTCTTCATGTAGGTAATAATTCTACCAGGGATTTCTGCTACTAGGGGCTCAGGTTTCGCACCACCAACTTGTCTATTGTCTGTAGCAGTGATATTAGCCCATGTGTCACCTAGTTCTGCAGCATGATCTGCATTACGAATCAACCCCCACAAAGGCTGCGGAACGACATTCCCGAACAACATATCTATGTCAGCTAGGTTCATGACACACGATTTCGCAGTCTGTGATAACTCCTTATAATATCCTGCGGGGTTTTTACGGGGGTCAGGCAATGTCTGCTTAAGGGCTAAAACTTCTGATCGCTTCCAGGGAACATGTACCCAAACATGCTGGAAATGAGCTGGCATAGCAGCAATACCGTTGACGGCGTCAGCCGCAACCGCGTCCTTCCATATCGGAGGGACTTCTCTCATAGGGTATTGTCTAACCTTCCTATCAGAGGAGTCACGTTTAAACAGTGACTGAGAAGGATCCTCGATCCTGAAAGACAATAATGTCGCCACTGCTTTCCTAACATCGGGACCCACATACGTACCTTTTCCAAATTCAAACCGTACATGACACAATTCCTGCGGGCTTAAGTCCAAACCATGATCTTCCAATTCCTCACAGAGGAATACACACATTTTCTCAAAAACGTATCTCTGTTTTGGTGCTTCCCATTGATGAAAAACATTTACAACAGACTCTACATCATATCTTGAAGGAAAAACAATCCATTTATATGCCATGCGGTCTAATACCTCTTTTTCTTCAGAGCCTGGCAGCTGACTACGCAACTGCGTACGTTGTGAACAAGGGGTCGTACTAGATGACCCAAAGAGAGGTGATATAAAACTAGTGACCGCACTAGCTATTCGTTGTCGTGTAGAAGGAGAGGTTGAGGCAAGAACAGGGGGAAAGACAGAGGGAAGAAAAACGGGTGCAGATACAGGTACAGGGGTCGTATCAGGGAGAGCGTCGAGGGAGGCAGCTGATGTACTAGGTAAAGTCGCAGGAAGCGCAGAAGAGATAGGCAGCGAAACCGGCGGCCCGTGAGAGGGCTGCGCCGTAGGCATAGGAGCCGGCTGAGGAGGAGCTGGCGGCTGCGGGAAAGCTTGCGGCTAGTTAACCAGAGGCTGTACATTTAAAGGCTGCGGAGGCGCTGTAGCACTCTGCGCGTACGGGGGTGGCGAACTCAGCAAATGTGACATTAGGGTATCTTTCTCCTTTTCTTCTGACACACCTTGCTGAAGGGGGGGCAAAACTGGGTAGCATTTATCAATCACTAATTTACGTTGCCTGTGCAGCTGCTCATTCATCTTCATTATCTTTGAACTGCAAGGCTGCTTGCATTATCGACATACCTTTCTCTCTTTTATTTTTCTTGGCTAATTTGATTTCTTTCTGCTTGGCTTCCTTTCGCCATAGGCGGAAAGAATCAAACATCACCGGCCGGGCTTTCTTTTTAAATAATTTAACCTCTAAGTTATCTAGGATTTCTGTGTCGAAACTACCATTTTGGGGCCATTTTAAAACACCATCCTTCCTGGTGTATCGGATCCATACTTAATTATACGCAATGGGGCCCACGCCATGTTTCACATAAAGCTCATACGTTGGAGTTCCAATTGGAGGAACCGGACACGAATCCTCTAATCGGGAGTCCCTATTACAACCCAAACAAATTTCCAAATATACTAGAACCAGGCATCGTCGCTCACTAGTCTAGTTTCAAACTTCAAAGGATTATCGAATACGATAGTCTCGTGAATACACGAGTCCTTCGGCTTTGGCACTTGCAAGTTCCAAATCAAAGCGATCCCGAAGGGATACCAAACCAAACTAAGGACTGGGAGACGCTCCACTTATACTTAACTGAGGTATCGCTGAGGTATCAATGACGTCACCAGAAGACTCGTTAAATCGTTTCGCTCTACCAAATCATCAAGGGTCCAAAACAGGGCGATAGTCAGGGCAGCAGTCTCTTGTAGCCGTCGGGACGCGGAGAACCTCGCAGTAAAGACTTTCAGACCACGTCGACATGCAGGGGTCGATGAAGTGGCGGCCTTCCTCCAGAATTTTCACACGAAGCTCCTCACGAACCTCTAGCTTGGACCGGTACCGCTGAAATGGCCCCGAGTTGGGCGCCAACTGAAGAACCCAGCGGTGCCAGGGGACACACCCGAAGACTTCGAGTTCTTCCTGTTTTGGACCACAGAAACACAGAGTCTTTTAGGTGAAGTCAAAGATCGTATTTATTGGCTGCAGACCAATCACAGGTATCCGAGAAGTACAACACGGTGTATGTTCTCAGGAGACTGCTCCCAACCAAAAACAAGTCTTTTCTTATATACAGAATATTACACTCTGGGCAACACCGCCCCTCTTTTACAAGTGGTCGTTCACATATTTTCGCTTCAAAGAAAGAGCACAGTCATGATGATAATCCCACATTTCAGCTCGGTCAACACATAATTATTTACCCAGCGAGGCTCAGAACCCTCATCAGATATCAGCAGACCCCAATAAAACGGACACCTCTTCCTCGTCACAGAGTCATAAAGTAGGAAACAGAGTCAGGTGTGAAAGGGATTAGTCAGAAGTCGCGTGGGATACACGACTTTATGATGTGTTGGGCCCTGATGCTAATCCCATAAGGCCGCAGTAAAAGGTACCGGCCGGGCAGGATTGACCTCGGGCGTGTCCTTTAGGCCTAGGCATGGCCTCGAAGCGCAGCCTATGTGAGGGCAACCACAAAATGGTTACCCTTGTAAAATGGAACCCGAGGGTTCGACATGTTGTATCATATACACGGTGAATTCATCGGTGACATATGACGAAAACACTCATACATACTGCATTAGTCATTTGCGGTTCGCTGATACCAAAATCGGCAGCGTAGGACCATGCTACCAACATGGTTCCGAAATTTTACAGTACCACACACTGAACACTGTCCTTTGGGCTGTTCAGGGCCTTCCATATGGGTTACATATATGTATTGAAAAGGAAGGTTTGGACAGGCAAAAGGCTTATTTTGGCTTGTTGAAATAGTAGTTTAAAACTGCACCCGCAGGTTGTAATGGTGGGCCTGAGACATGCTTCACAGGGCTACCTGTGTGGGTGACACAACCAGTGGTGCCGGCCCCACTAGTCAAACCCAAGAAAATGATGGACGGAGCACTGAAGCTTTTCAGACAGTCAACCCCAGTCACAGATCTGGGTTGAATCCATCATCGTTCATTAGCTCACTTCGCCACCCCAGTGCAGACCCTGCTATACGCAAATCAGTCTTGACCCTGTGCCTCATGGGAATAGTCCAGCCTGAACTGCCAAGCCAGGTCTTCCCTGGACCGCAAACAAGCATCCGGTCCATCAATTGTTCTTTTTGCATTTGTCACCCTGAGTGGGACAGGTTTGCCCAGACATGGGTCCTGTGCTTTCCATGCCACTGGTGTCAAGCTAGCCTGGCTGATGCGGGGGTGAACGCCCTAAACTGATGCAGCATGCTTGCTTCCAGTCCAGGTAGCGCCTGGCCTGGCAGTTGGGACTGGGCTGTTCCCATAGGGAGCAGGTTCAAGACTGATTTGCATGTAGCTGGGTTCAAATTGGAATGGCATGAGGAGCAACCAAATGATGGATTTTGGCCCAGATCTCTGTAATGGGGTGAATGTATGACATTGTTCTGCATTCTGTCCATCAATTGTTCTTTTTGCATTTATCACCCTGAGTGGGACGGGTATGCCCTGACATGGGTCCCGTGCTTGTCATGCCACTGGAGTAAAGCTAGCCTGGCTGATGAGGGGTGAAACCATGAAACCAGTCCCATGATGCTTGCTTCCAGTCCAGGTAGGACGTGGCCTGGCATTTCGGGCTGGACTGTTCCCATAGGGAGCAGGGTCAAGGCTGATTTGCATATGGCTGAGTTCAAACTGGAATGGCATGGGTAGCAAAAAAATGATGGGGTTGGGCCCAGATCTCTCAACTGGGGTAAATGCATGACATTGTTCTGCATTCTGTCCATCAATTGTTCTTTTTTGCATTTGTGACTCTGAGTGGGACGGGTATGCCCAGACGTGGGTCCCATGCTTCCCATGCCACTGAAGTCAAGCTAGCCTGGCTGATGAGGGGTGAAAGCCCGAAACGGGTCCCAGGATGCTTATTTTCAGTCCAGGTGGTACCTGTCCTGGCAGTTCGGGCTGGACTGTTCCCATAGGAAGCAGGTCAAGACTGATTTGCATATGGCTGGGTTCGAACTGAAAAGGCATGGGGAGCAAATAAACATTTGATTTAGGCCCAGATCTCTGTACTGGGGTGAATGTATGAAATTGTTCTGCATTCTGTCCATCAATTGTTGTTTGTACAGGCCGACTAATAGCATTTAATTTACAGGCCCTCGGTACAAGGGGTAACACTTTACTAGGGGCATAAAAGTAAATAAAATGTGTCAATTGGGTATAAGTCCATTGTACCATGTTTATGATAGAGCCCCTCAGCACTTTAGCACTGGTCAGCAGCAGTAAAGTACAGAGTCCCAAAGCCAACAAAAAATAATTCTGCAAAAATAGGAGGGGTGAAGACAAAATGATTGAGAGAAGGCTACCCCAAGACTGGACGGTCTTACAGAATCCAACTTTCCAAATTCTTTGCAGCCTCCTCTCAATAGTGAGCCCATTGAGAGATAATTCCTTCCACCCGCCCAAAAGAACACCATTTTTTAGTTTGCCTTGAACAGTAATGTGAGTCAAAGGGAAACTTCATGATTCATCTCTTCCCATTAAAAACTGTCCTTCTGACACCTGTACTGGTACTGGTTTTGCTCTTCAAAAAACTAGTATTTCTGAAAAACTGTCATGAGATCAGCACTGGAGTCCACTATGGCCTGCCACCTTCTTTCTATGCATGAATGTTTGTAACTTAGGCATTTCCTTCTTAGTCACCACCTTCTTCCCATTTAGGTTCTCTTTCAATTTCTTGGTTGCGTCATACATGGAGGATTTGCATACCTCATGCACCTTCTTCAAGATCTTCTTAAACGTTATCTCATCCTGCGTTCGGGTCTATCAAAAGCCAACTTGTGAAAAGCTTTTTCAGTGCTGTTACTTATCTATTCGTTCTCTGTCTCAAAGTTTTCTTCCCTACAATGGAAATCTAATCATCTAAGTATGGCTGTCAGTGATTTCTTTTGTTGAGATGATAAGCTTCGTGGACAAGCACATATGAAGATACCCATACCAATGAATCCTTGCTCACAGAGGATAACTCACAAGGCCAAGGAGGGAAACATTTACAGAGGCAGGCAGTGCTACAGTATCACCATACATGGACTGCTGGTGACAGACTATTCATTAAAGCAGCTTGCTTGGGATTCTGTGCCTCCAAAGCCTGGACGTTAATTATTTCATCTACTTTTCTAAGTGTGCTCCTCTCAAACATTCACTCTTCATCCAATTTGACTTTTCCCCTTCTCTTTCTTATTTATGTGAAGAGTGATGGCTTCTGGGAAATGAAGCTTCTCCCGCACTGGCAGAGAAATGCTGTGCTAAGGTCAAAGAAGCTCTGGAGGCAATCGCTTTCAGTAATTGCTCCACCTGTTTTATTGGGTCTTTAAAAGGCTGATGTGGCACTCCAAGTCCTTGGTAGTTCGTTAGTAGTCCACTGCCAGTTATTCCTGTGCATCCAAAATATTTTAAATTACGATCAATCGGGTGAGAAGGCTTGCCCTGCTCCCCGAATTCACTGTGGTGCCTGTTGGTAGTTGATTCCAAGTCAATAAAATCTGAAGGGGACTGCTCTGGTGGGAAATCTTGTTTATTCTCCTCAGACAGAAGTTGGAGGAAAAAAGGATAGAGCAAAAAATGATGGATTTTTGCCCAGATCTATGTACTGGTGTGAATGTATGACATTGTTCTGCATTCTGTCTATCAATTGTTCTTTTCACATTTGTCACCCTGAATGGGACGGGTATGCCCAGACATGGGTCCCGTGCTTTCAATGCCACTGGAGTCAAGCTATCCTGTCTGATGAGGGCTGAAACCACAAAGCAGTCCCAGGATGCTTGCTTCCAATCCTGGTAGGACCTGGCCTGGCATTTCGGGCTTGAATGTTGCCATAGGGAGCAGGGTCAAGACTGATTTGCATATGGCTGGGTTCAAACTGGAATGGCATAGGGAGCAAAAAAAGATGGATTTAGGCCCTTATCTTTGTATTGGAGTGAATGCATGACATTGTTCTGCATTATGTCCATCAATTGTTCTTTTTTGCATTTGTCACTCTGAGTGAGACGGGTATGCCCAGACGTGGGTCTCATGCTTTCCATGCCACTGAAGTCAGGCTAGCCTGGCTGATGAGGGGTGAAACCCTGAAACGGGTCCCAGAATGCTTATTTCCAGTCCAGGTGTTACCTGGCCTGAAAGTTCGGGTTGGACTGTTGCCATTGGGAGTAGGATAAAAACTGATTTCCTTATGTCTGGGTTCAAACTGGAAGGTTGGAAGCAAAAAAAGGATGGATTTAGGCCCAGATCCCTGTATTGTGGGGAATGTATGACATTGTTCTGCATTCTGTCCATCAATTGATCTTTTTGCATTTGTCACCCTGAGTGGAATAGGTATGCCCAAACGTGGGTCCCGTGCTTTCCATGCCACTGGAGTCAAGCTAGCCGGGCTGACGAGGGGTGAAACCCCTAAGCCACTCCCCTGATGCTTGTTTCCAGTCCAGATAGGACCTGGCCTGGCAGTTCGGGCTGGACTGCTCCCATAGTGAGCAGGGTCAAGACTGATTTGCAAATGGCTGGGTTCAAACTGAAATGGCATGGGGAGCAAATAAACATTGGATTTAGGCTGAGATATCTGTACTGGGGGAATGTATGATATTGTTCTGCATTCCGTCCTTCAATTGTTCTTTTTGCAGGCCGACTAATAGCATTTAATTTACAGGCCCTGGGTACAAGGGGTAGCACTTTACAAGGGACATACAAGTAAATAAAATGTGTCAATTGGGTATAAGCCCATTCTACCATGTTTAGGGTTGAGAGCCTCAGCACTTTAGCACTGGTCAGCAGCAGTAAATACAGAGTTCCAAGGCCAAAAAAAACGAATTTTGCAAAAATAGGAGTGGGAGGCTAAAACTTTTGAGAGAAGGCCATCTCAAGTCTGGAAGGTCTAACAGAATCCAACTTTCCAAATTCTTTGCAGCCTCCGCTCAATAGTGAGCCAGCTGAGAGATAATTCCTTCCACCCAACCAAAAGAACACAGTTTTTTCTTTGCTGTCAACACTAATGTGAGCCAAAGGGAAACTTCTTGATTCATATCTTCCCATTGAAAACTGTCCGTCTGACACCTGTACTGGTACTGGTTTTGCTCTTCAAAAAACTAGTATTTCTGAAAAAATTTCAATAGACCAGTACTGGAGTCCAGTGTAGCCTTCTACCTTATGTCTATGTATGAATGTTTGTAGCTTACACATTTCCTTCTTAGTCATCTCCTTCTTCCCATTTAGGTTCTCTTTCAATTTCTTGGTTGCATCATATATGGAGGATTTGCATACCTCATGCACCTTCTTCAAGATCTTCTCAAACTTTGTCTCATCCTGCATTTGGCTCTATCAAAGCCAATTTATGAAAAGCTTTGTCAATGCTCTTACTTATCTATTTGTTCTCTGTCTCAAAGTTTACTTCCCTACAATGGAAAGCTAGTCATCTAAGTATGGCTGTCAGTGCTTTCGTGTGTGGCGATGATAAGCTTCATGGATGAGCACACATGAAGATAGCCATACCAATGAATCTTTGCTCACAGAGGATAACTCACAGGGCCAAGGAGGGACACCTTCACAGAGGCAGGCAGTGCTACAGCACCACCATACATGGACTGCTGGTGACAGAGTATTCATTAAAGCAACCAGCTTGGGATTCTGTACCTCCAGAGCCTGGACCATATTTATTTCATCTACTTTCCTAAGTATGCTCCTCTCAAACATTCACTCCTCATCCAATTTGACTTTTCCCCTTCTTTGTCTAATTTATGTGAAGAGTGATGGCTTCTGGGAATAGGAGCTTCACCTGCACTAGCAGAAAATTGCTGTGCTAATGTCAAAGAAGCTCTGGTGGCAATCGCTTTCAGTAATTGCTCCACCTGTTTAATTGGGTCTTCAAAAGGCTGATGTGGCACTCCAAGTCCTTGGTAGTTGATTAGTAGTCCACTGGCAGTTATTCATGTGCATCCAAAATATTTTAAATTATGATCAATCGGGTGAGAAGGCTTGCCCTGCTCCCCGAATTCACTGTGATGCCTGTTGGTAGTTGATTCCAAGTCAATACAATCTGAAGGGGACTGCTCTGGAGGGAAATCTTGTGTATTCTCCTCAGACAGAAACTGGAGACAAAGAATTGAGCAAACAAATAATGGATTTTGGCCCAGATCTCTGTACTTGAGTGAATGTATGACATTGTTCTGCATTCTGTGCATCAATTGTTCTTTTTTCACTTCTCCCCCTGAGTGGTACGGGTATGCCCAGACATGGGTTCCGTGCTTTTCATACCACTGAAGTAAATCTAACCTGGCTGATGAGGGGTGAAACCATGAAACCAGTCCCAGGATGCTTGCTTCCTGCCCAGGTGTTACCTGGCCTGGCAGTTCGGGCTGGACTGTTCCTATAGGGAGCAGGGTCAAAACTGAATTGCATAAGGCTGTGTTCAAACTGGAATGTTAAAAGCAAAAAAACAATGGATTTAGGCCCAGATCTCTTTATTGGGGTGAATGTATGACATTGTTCTGCATTCTGTCCACCAATTGTTCTTTTTGCATTTGGCACCCTGAGTGGAATAGGTAGGCCCAGACCTGGGTCCCGTGCTTTCCATGCCACTGGAGTCAAGCTGATGAGGGGTGAAACCTCGAAATCGGTCCCCTGATGCTTGTTTCCAGTCCAGGTAGGACCTGGCCTGGCAGTTCGGGCTGGACTGTTCCCATAGGGAGCAGGGTCAAGACTGATTTGCATATGGCTGGGTTGAAACTGAAATGGCATGTGGCGAAAATAAACGTTTGATTTAGGCCCAGAACTCTGTACTGGGGTGAATGTATGACATTGTTCTGCATTCTGTATATCAATTGTTCTTTGTGCAGGATGACTAATAGCATTTCATTTCCAGGCCCTCAGTACAAGGGATAACACTTTACTAGGGGCATACAAGTAAATGAAATGTGTCAATTGGGTATAAGTCCATTCCACCATGTTTAGGGTAGAGAGCCTCAGCACTTTAGCACTGGTCAGCAGCAGTAAAGTACAGAGTCCCAAGGCCAACAAGAACGAATTCTGCAAAAATAGGAAGGGTGAAGCCAAAGCGTTAAAGAGAAGGCCACCCCAAGATTGGAAGGTCTAACAGAATCCAACTTTCCAAATTCTTTGCAGCCTCTGCTCAATAGTGAGCCCATTGAGAGATAATTCCTTCCACCCGCCCAAAAGAACACAATTTTTTAGTTTGCCTTGAACAGTAATGTGAGTCAAAGGGAAACTTCATGATTCATCTCTTCCCATTAACAACTGTCCTTCTGACACCTGTACTGGTACTGGTTTTGCTCTTCAAAAAACTAGAATTTCTGAAAAACTGTCATGAGACCAGCACTGGAGTCCAGTGTGGCCTGCCACCTTCTTTCTATGCATGAATGTTTGTAACTTAAACATTTCCTTCTTAGTCACCACCTTCTTCCCATTTAGGTTCTCTTTCAAATTCTTTGTTGCGTCATACATGAAGGATTTGCATACCTCATGCACCTTCTTCAAGATTTTCTTAAACTTTGCCTCATCCTGCGTTTGGGTCTATCAAAGCCAACTTACGAAAAGCTTTTTCAATGCTGTTACTTACCTATTCATTCTCTGTCTCAAAGTTTTATTCCCTACAATGGAAAGCTAATCATCTAAGTATGGCTGTCAGTGTTTTCTTGTGTTGCAATGATGAGCTTCGTGGACGAGCACATATGAAGATAGCCATACCAATAAATTCTTGCTCACAGAGGATAACTCACAAGGCTAAGGAGGGAAACATTTACAGAGGCAGGCAGTGCTAGCATGGGATTCTGTACCTCCAGAGCCTGGACCATATTTATTTCATCTACTTTTCTGAGTGTGCTCCTCTCAAACATTCACTCTTTATCCAATTTACCCTTTCTCCTTCTCTGTCTAATTTATGTGAAGAATGATGGCTTCTGGGACTAGAAGCTTCACCCGCACTGGCAGAGAATTGCTGTGCTAAGGTCAAAGAAGCTCTGGAGGCAATCGCTTTCAGTAATTGCTCCACCTGTTTTATTTGGTTTTTAAAAGGCTGATGTGGCACTCCAAATCCTTGGTAGTTGGTTAGTAGTCCACTGCCAGTTATTCCTGTGCTGTCAAAATATTTTACAGTACGATCAATGAGATGAGATGGCTTGCCCTGTTCCCGAATTTACCGTGGTGCCTGTTGGTAGTTGATTCCAAGTCGATGCAATCTGAAGGGGACTGCTGTGGTGGGAAGTCTTGTGTATTCTCCTCAGACAGAACCTGGGGACAAAAGAAATCATTAGAGGAAGAAGTGAGTGATTGGGCTGTCATGGTTGCCTTTCTGTTGTCAGCAGTCATCCTCCAGATTTAAATTTGAAAATATGATCACAACCAGATTAGGGTATACCTAATTACAGGAGCCCTGACAAGATCGCAAGCCTGCCACTCATACTCACTCAAATGCTCATCACTGTTATTGCAAAACGATAAATAACAAACCACAAAGTGGTTTCCTATTTATGCATCGTACTAGTGTCGTCACACTAGCTACTAGAACTCAAAAAATATTATTGCTGCTACCTCTCGAGACCTTGGAGAAGGGGGCCAACCCCCTTACGTATGCAAGGTGAGGAGACAAATTAAAGGTCTCCCCAGTCTTAAGGTACACCGTGTGTTTCCCTAGATCTACCATTGGAGGAGGGGCTTTTAATTAAACTGAGCCAAAAACAGGGAAAGACCGGGGAACTTTTAGGGAAAAGAACAATGATCTGTCGGGAACATATGCCCAGCTAGTGAGAGACAATCCTCCTTAGAGGCATCCAGTCAAATCCAGTGTTTTGTTTATTAATGCACTTGTTGTGGCAGAGACCAGTTTTGTAGTTATTAGGGTAAGGTGTTAATAGTCTCAATAAATATGTTTTTCGTAAACATTTGTTGTTTGTTCTGTATTATATTTGTATATGCATTTCCATTTTCAGTCCGCACAGGTACAGATACGTTTAGACAAGTCTAAATTGGGGTAAATCTGGTTCATTGTTCCAAACAGTACAAGTACTGCTCTGTGAAAGAAAGAAATACGCAGAATCTAAATCACAACAATATGGAATTGCTCACGCAAGATGAACTCATTAGCACATACCACCAAAATGAATGGAACCACATAGAGCTGCCCACAAAATTATCTCTTACTCTGTTGAGATGTCTCCGGCAACTTGTGAAATATTGTATTGTAATTGTATTGTAATTACATTTGTATAGAGCTCACTACCCCTGACGAGGCATCAAAACGCTTTTTCGGCGCGTAGCACGCTACTCCGGGACCCATAGAGGATCAGTGTTTAATTACTATAGTGAAACATGAAGTAAATATTAAGTGGTGGATAGGTTAGTCAGTTATTTGGATTTGGAAGGATTGCAGAAGGATAAAAGTGGAAAAAATGTTTGTATTTATATAGCGCGTGTTACCCCTGATGGCGTGTTGAAGCACGCTGCTCCAGAAATCCATAAAGGATTAGTGGTGAATTAGTATGGTGAAATATAAAAGTAATTTGATTGGTGGATATTAGTCAGTTATTTGGAGTGAGAAGGATAGCGGAGGGATAGAGGGGAAGAATAGTTTACATTCATACAGCACCTGTTACCCCTGATGGGTTTTGAAGCGCTTTTCTGGCAAGTAGCACGTTACTCCAGAACCCATACAGGATTCGTGTTGAAAATTAGTATAGTGAAATATATATATTTTTTTTGTTTAATGAGTTTTATTAAGTTTTCAGAAAAAGAGAACATATAATAATCAAATGAACACATTATGAATAAAATATAACGATTCATTTAAAGACAAAATATGAGCAAATAATTCAAAAGAGGTGAAGATAGAAAAGAGGTAAGAAAAATGATAGTGGAACAAGAAAGAAGAGGAAAGAAAGAGATATATAGAGGAGAAAAAGAAAAGAAAGAAAGAGAAAAAAGAGAAATAAAGAGAGTTAGAAATTAGGAAACAGGAAGAGATTAAGATGCAGGTGCATGTGCATGTGTAGAAAGATAGGAATTAAAGGTAGCCAAAGTAGGTCAGATTTATTTTCTGAGGAAGAGAAAGGGAAGAAACAGTAGCAATTCTGTGTTTGTCGCAAACAAAGTTCCACCAAGTTAATAATGATAATCTAGAGTTATCTTTCCAACAGGACAAAATCACTTTAAATGCTATAGCAATAAATAAATCAAACAACAAAGTAATATGATTAGAAACATCAAAATCAGGTGAGGAGGAACCTAGAAAATCATTTTGTATTGTTAATAGAATATTACATTGAAATATTGTCATTCAATTAAACCAAATAGAATGCCAGAATTTTAATACATTCGAACAATCATAAAGTTGAAGAACTAAAGTCCCAGTAGATTCAGATCAAGACCAACAGAGGGATGAGGAAGTAGGGGAAAACTTGGATATTTGAACAGGGGTAATAACAGCTCTACTATAAATGAAGTAAAGGGATTGAGTGATAAGTGCGGCCACAGAAGTTTTAAATAGCTTGAGCCATATTTTATCCCAAGAAGAAATAGGGAGTGACATAGATAAGTCTGTTTCCCAGAGTAATTCAACAAGGGATTTAGGTCGTTCAGTAACATGAGATAACAACAACTTATAAATAAAAGCAGCCTTAGGCCTATGCTCCTGAGAAACACTATATAACGGTGAGGGTGAAGTGAGTAATGGAGAGGCTAAAGGGAAATTATTGGAAGATAAGTAAGACTGCAAAGCTGTTGATATTAAATAATATTCATTAAAAAACAAATCAGGTAAATTATATTGTAACTGTAATTCATGGAAGGGAATAACAGAATTATGTTGGAATAATTGATGAATACAAATAATTCCCTTCTCCTTCCGATGTCTGTAATAAAATGATTTAAGTTTATATTTGATAAATTTGTTGTACCAAATAGTGGAAGACAAAAAACATTGATATGAATCTAGACCATCGGAAAAAGTATTATATATAGTAATTGTCTGGAGTATTTTAAAATAGGATTATCTGATATGAAGTAGCAATTTGAAAATATATATTATATCTTGAAAAGAAAAGCCTTTTAATAGGGAATGCTCAAAAACAATCCAACGAGAGATAGGGATATCAGCAAAATCATAAGTTAAAACAAAAAATTGACGAATTAAAAATGCTGAATGATACGATTTAAAATCTGGAAAACATACACCCCCTTCTGTTTTGGGACGTTTGAGTTTCATAAGAGCTATACGGGGATGTTTATTATTTCATAAAAACGCTGTACAAATAGAATTAATCTTTGTAAAAAAATACGAAGCAGGAATTTGAAAAGGTAACATCGATAATATATAAAGGACATGGGGCACAATCATCATTTTAATAGTATCTAATCCACCCCACCATGGCAAATAGAGGGGGTACCAAGAAAGAAGGAGTGATTGTATTTTAGAATTAGAACATTAAACGTATAACTAATGGTGGTAAATAAGGTAGCGGAAAACCAAATACCAAGGTATTTAATTTTTGTGGGACACCAGGTGAAATTAGTATTATTAAACATATTTTGATAGCAAAGAGAGTTTAAGGGCAAAACTTCTCTTACCAAGTTCAACTTATATCCAGAGATACCAGAATATAGTTTAACTTCATCCAAAAAGGGAGGGAGGGAGGGAGGAATTAGGATCCGACATATATACCAGAATATCATCAGCGTAAGCTGATAATTTGGTTTCTATAGAATGATGTGTAAAGCCAGAAATACATGAATTAATTCGAATACGCTCAAGGAAAGGTTCGAGACATAAAACAAATAACGATAGGGGACAATCTTGGCGTGTGCCTCTATATAACGTAAAATATTTAGAAAAATGGTTATTAACAAAAATACTAGCACGAGGAAAAGCATAAAACAATTTAACATAAGAAATAAAATTTGGACCAAAACCAAACCGTTTGAGTGTATTGAACATGAATTGCCAGGTTATGCAATCGAAAGCCTTCTCGGCATCTAAAGACAATGCTGCAAGTGGGAATTTGTACTTTTTCCCGAAGGAGATAATATTAGCAAACATGCAAGCATTGTTCGAAGCCAATCTGCCCTTAACAAAACCAACTTGATCTGTTTTGACCAATAGTGGAATGATACTCTTAAGGCGAGTGGCGAGGATTTTAGCAAATATCTTACAGTCCTAATTGATTAATGAAAGGGGGTGATAGTTTTTACAGAGGGAATGATCCTTATCAGGTTTGCGAATAAGGACAATCAAGGCCTCCATAAACGAGCCAGATGCTTTGGAGTCAACAATGAATGACTTAAAAAGGGCCAGAAGGTTGGGAGCAAAAATAGAGAAAAACGTGGAAAAAAATTCAACGGAAAGACCATCAGGACCTGGTGCTTTCATTTTTTTTTTAGGAGTTATTGGCTTCCGTCGTCTCTTGAAGAGTAATTTCACTTTCTAGTAATTCAAATTTATCAGGAAGCAAAGGTGGATTAGGGAGGCCCAAAAAAAAGGTATGTAAATTTTGAGCAGAGGGATACGTATCATCAGAATGTAATGATTGATAGTAATCCTGAAATGCAGAAGCAATATCCTCATCAGAGGACGCCATATTATTGGTAGATTCATTTAGAATAGGACCTATATTTTTACGTTCAGGTTATATTTTTACGTAAATGGCCTACATCTTACCAGCTCTATTTTGACTGCTGTGGTACTTACACTTAATTTTAAGAAGAACATTACATGCATCAATCGTGGCAAGCTTGTTAAGAGCAGATTTGGCTTTAATTAATTCATGTTGAACAGAGGGAGATTTAGAAGTAAAGTAATTATGTTCCAACAGTTTAAGTTGTTGTAGTAAAGTGGTATACTTGGCTTTAGCTGTTTTCTTCTTTTTTGCTGAATATGAAATAGCAAAAGCACGGAAGGAAGCCTTAAAGGCATCCCAGTCCTTAGTAATGGAGGTGTCCAAAGGGTTGTTAATAGTAAAAAATTAATTAATAAAGGTAGTAGCTTCAGTAACAAAAGTAGTGTCTGACAACTAAAAATGAGTAAGTTTCCAACTACTGAATCTTGGAGAACTCAGGGAGAGATTTAGGGCAAAAAAACAGGGGCATGATCAGAAATAAAAATAGATCCAATCTCAAAGGATTGAATGGATGGGAGTAGGGGTTTACTAACTAAAATATAATCAATTCTAGAGCGAGTATGGTGAATGTTAGAAAAAAAAGTAAACTCAAGGGTATCAGGTCTTCCAAACATCATATAATGAATGAGAGGCAATGGCATATTGAAATGATTTATGAGTTTTATCAGGGTTAAATTTATATTTGGATTGTCTATCCAGCAATAATAATGTTTGGACCATCAATAGAGGATAGTAAGATCTTAATATTATTTAAAAAATCTGGGTCTGCTTTAACAGGGCGGTAATAATTCAATAAAACAAGTTCTTTATTTTGTATAACAACCTCACTTTGACATTGTGTAGATACAATTTGTGCATGGATCGATTTATGAAATAGTATAGCTACACCACCTTTCCGATTAGAGGCTGGAGAATAAACAACTTGACACCCATTGTCTTTTCAATTTAAGTGATTCTACATCATTGCAATGCGTTTCTTGAATAAATGATACATGAGAATTCAATTTAGACAAATGAGAGAGTACCTTTTGTCTTTTGTCGGAGTTACCAAGACCACGAACATTCCATGTGACTACATTACAAATAATGGAGGGAAGGGAGGGCAAGACATGAATAGAGATGATACACTTCAGGAGAACAACTGGAAGCAAAAAAACACCACTTATTAGATGAATACAAAAAACAAAATGTACAACAGCAATTAACACTAATAGGCACAAGCATCAAGCAACATAACAAAGAAAGATAAGCCCTTAAAAAATATAATGAAAGACTTTTATATAAACAAAAGCTTGATAATGAAAATGCACCATAAAAAAGTAGAACAACAATAGGATGATAGAGGAAGCGAAAAAGAGAGAAGAGAGAGAGAAACAGAAAAATGAAGAAATTAAGCAGATCAAGGAAAAGAATCCAGATCTGAAGAAAACAAGCAACAAGACAAATGGGACATGATGGCGACAAAAGCAAAGACAGTGGTACAAGTAATAAAAAATGATAAGCCTCAGAAATAAGTAAATGAGCACTAGTAATAGGAAATAAAGAGTGAAGGTAAAAAGAAGATTATTGAGGAAATAAAAAAAGAGAAAAGAAAAAATAGTTTAAAGAAAGAAAAAGCAAGACGCAAAAGGTAAAGGTATAATTATAGGAGCAACAACAACCAATTAACTAGTAGAAGAGAATATAAAACATTAGTTATCCATATTTCGAGGAGAGATATTGTTGAGAAAAAGTCTCAGTTTAGAAGGATCATCAAAAGAACGCGACCTTCCTTCATGAGTAACTTTGCAGAGACATGGGTGAAGAATACCGTATTGAATGTTCAAGTGTCTCATCTGGGGACGGAGAGCCAAAAATTCCTTACGGCGTGCAATCATTGCATTTGAAACATCTTGTGAGATAAAAATATTATGACTAGACCATGTGAGGCGTCGTTTGGATTTAACCGCTTTCAAGACATGCATCAATTCTGTAAACTCTAAGAAAAGCATGATGACACCACGTGGTTTGCTAGAGTTAGGTTGGAGACGTCCCAAACGATGCGCCCGTTGTATGTTAAGAGGTGATGAAGATTGAAGATCTATGAGGTCCTGCAGAAACTTTTTCAGAAAAGATAACATATCTGGACCTTCAATATTTTCTGGCAAGCCATAAAGGCTAAAATTATTCCTTCGATTATGATTTTCCAAGTCTTTGGTGTGAAGTATAAGATTATACATTTCTTGCACTAACAAAGGAATTTTAGTAGAGATATCTTGGAGATCCCCAACACGAAGTTCAAGTTCCAAAACCTTGCCCTCCATGATTATCCAGCGGTCTTCAATTTGTTTCAACTTTTCGTTAGTGGTGACCATAAAGGGTTGAAGACCATGTACCTCCTCTAAAATAGAGTCCAGAACAGGATTTTGTGAGGTATGAATGGGGGAAGGCGGTTAATTGTTAGGTCTCTTTGGTTTAGCGCCTGAGGAGGATGATCTAGAGGAGGTGTGAAGGTCATTCGCCATCTTGAATTGTGGAAGAGATCAATGAGTAGTAATTAAGAGCGGGCGAATGCAACACATACACCACAGGAGAGGAAAGCAGGAATAGTGACCATCCAAGGGTAAGTACAAGTGTTAGATTGAAAATAAGCACTGTAGTATAATACTGTAGTCGATGAAGAAAAAATAGAGTACGTTCCAATATTACCTCAGTAAGAAGAAATGCCGTCACTATAAAAAATACGATAAATACTCTGTGAAAACATGAAAAATGCACCTTTTAGATATCAAAAATGGAAGGTTCGCATTCATTGCATAACAGTAGCAGCAAGGAGGGCTTCCTCATGCATGCTCCAAATAACTGCCTCAAATTTGGTAGCAGTAAGCTGCTATTGAAAGGCTGCCTCCATGGTATGTAACAACATGACAGGACCATGAAAAAATGGAAAAGCCTTCTCTGTTAACTTTGTTTTACATCTCCTCTTAGTGACAGTCATAGAGAGAAAGAGAAGGAGCAGCACTTATTTAAAAATTAAAACTAAATCTTTCTCTGTTTACTTATTTGGTACCCTCTTATAGTCATTGGGAAAGAGAAGAGACATGGGCAGCATTCATTTTAGATGACATGATTCCTCATTAATGGACATACCGGCAGCTTGAGAAATAATGCGGTATTTGAAGCGAAGCAAAACTGAACCCGGGCGCCGCGACTCAAAATGGCGGACGCCTGCGATTCTGTGAGGGAGATAACACTGCCGCAGCCTCCAGGCTTCACGCTGCAGTTGAGGGCAGGAAAGAGCGGTTACTGGATACGCCATGGGTTCAAGAGATGGGGGCGCCATCCCCGCCCACAAATTCCGACACCTTGAAGCGAAAATACTTGAAAAGGCTCCACGTCCTAGCAGAGCTCACATGATGTCCGCCATCTCGCTGTGGCGTCCAAGCCACGCCCCCAGTACAGTGAAATATGAAGTCATTTGAGTGGTGGATATGTTATTCAGTTATTTGGATAGAGAAGGGCAGGTGGCGGGATAGAAGAGGGAAATAGGTTTGTATTTATATATCGCTTGCTACCCCTGATGCGGTTTTGAAGCATTTTTTTGGCACGTAGCACACTACTCCGGATCCCATAAGGATTAGTGTTGAATTAGTATGGTGAAACATGACATTAATTTGAGTGGTGGATATGTTAGTCAGTTGTTTAGATTGAAAAGGGTTGTGGAGGGGTAGAAAAGGGAAAAAGGTTTGCATTTATATAGCACGTGTAACCCTGTTGTGTTGAAACGCTTTATTGGCAAGTGCACGCTACTCTGGAACCCTTAAAAGATTAGTGGTGAATTAGAATAGCGGAATATGGAATTTGAGAAGTGAACATGTTAGTCTGTTAGTTTGATTGAAAAGGATAGTGGAGGGATAGAAGTGAGAAGGATTTATTTTTTATTTTTTTAAGTTTAAAGTATTTTATTCATGCAGCGTGACACATCCAAACTCATATGCAGCAGTATAAGATCGGCAAATGAAAAGGAGCGAAAGTCCGGCATGACACAACATTTTAGTGCAAACGTCCCCCGCCACCCCAACGTCCCAATTCCCCACCCAACTCCCCCCCCCACCCACCCCACCCACCGTCCAGTGCGCTACTAGCATGCAGCCTATCTCCCAAAGCTATAGGTAATTGGGGAGGAGGGTCTCATCCCTCTCACTGATCTGGCGCTAGCGGGCTCGTAATCCGCAGGAGGCGAAGGTACCTCGGACAGGTGAGCTCCCGGAACTCTGTGAGCAGCAGAGAGAGGAATGGTTGCCACAGCTCATTAAATCGCGTTACTTCCCCAGCCACCACCAAAGACAATTTCTCCATACCCAGCACATGCCAAAGTCTGTGGAGCCAGCCCGTTATCGTGGGTACTGAGTCTGTACGCCAGTATATCAAGATATTCTGAACGGCAGAGCCGAATGCAATGGCGATCTGCCTGCCTCTTCTGGACTTGAGGGGATACATTAGATCGTTTGGGAGTCCTAGCAGGGTATATGCCGGGAAGCGCGGGAGCTCTATGCCGAAATGAGAATCAATTTCATCCAGCACTTCCTTCCAGTAGCCAGTTAAGAGAGGACAGTCCCAGAGAATGTGCGTGAGTGTACCCCGTTGTCCGCACCCCCGCCAGTATGTGTCTGACTTACTATGGTCGAACTCATGGATCCGCTCAGGCGTATAATACCAGTAAGTGGACACTTTAGTAAAAGTATCAGTGAGGCCCATATGCTATGCTGAGTGGCGCGCCCTATAAGATATGTGGTCCCAGTCCTTGGGGCTCAGTGTCCTCCCAAGCTCCCGTTCCCATCGAACCCTCCCTGGATTGTGGAAGTGTGTTGAAGGTAGTTGCAAAAACTTATACAAATCCGAGATTAATTTTGAGTCTGATGTACGGGACAACAGCCATCTCTCACACGGTGAGAGCCTCCTATCCGCCACTTCCCTCACCTGTGGCTGGAGGGCCCAATGCCGAACCTGCATATAACGGTGTCTCTCCGTTTTGGGGAGTGAGAATTCCAGTCGAAATTGTGTGAACGGGATGACACCCTCGGGGCCATACAGGTAACATAATGCTCTGCATCCTGCCTGCCGCCAATGTGTGAAGGCTCCTTTTTCCATCCCAGGGGTGAAGGCAGGATTATCCACTAGCGGCGAAAGTGGCAAAGGAAATATGGTGAGGTCATATCTAAGGTAGGTCGCATCCCAGACCCGCAAAGGTACCCTAGTAATGAAAGAGGCGTAGAGATTCTTAGGCCGGTGGGACCGGTGCAGGAACAATATCTCCTGCAGAGGCCGCCCCGCCACCGCTTGGTCCTGGAAAAGCCAATGCTTATCCGACTCCCACCTGCACCATTCGACCAAGTACCGCAATTGCGTCGCCTGAAAGTATTTACAGAAGTCGGGAATACCTAGGCCTCCAGCGTCAGGAGACAAATGGGAGAGGGTCCTGCGTAACCTAGGCTTTTTCCCCTGCCAAATGAAACGGGCTACGTCCGACTGCAACTGCTGTATCCACCCCTTCGGCGGCAGCAGCGGCAGGGCCCTGAATAAGTAGGGCACTTGTGGCAAAATCGTCATCTTGACGGCAGCAATCCTACCCAACCAGGCAAGAGTGCCGCGATTCCAGCGGCCTAGCTCGTTCTTGATCTTGGCACCCAAGGCCAAGTAGTTGGCAGAGACCATGGCTGGTAACGTAGGGGCAATCTGAATCCCTAAATATGGTATCGCCTCTGAGGACCAAAGTAACGGGAACCTGTTCTGCAAATATGCCTTAGTATCAGGCGCCAGGGAGATATCCAAAGCCACCGACTTCCCCATATTTACTTTAAAGCCCGAGACCGTGCCGAACGCTGCCAGTTCGTCCATACAGGCCGGGAGTGATGTCCGGGGTGTAGCCAATGTGAAGATGACATCATCAGCGTAGAGACTGACCGCATGGGTAAATCCACCCATCCGTATCCCCTCCACTGCCGGCTGCGTCCGCACCCTTTGAGCGAGCGGCTCCATGTAGAGAGCAAAGAGCAAGGGCGAAAGTGGACAGCCCTGCCTGGTGCCTCTCTCGATGGGGAAGGCTGCGGAGGTGTGGCCGTTAACCCGGACCACTGCGGAAGGCTCCTTATAGCAGTTGAGTATCATCGTGCGAAACCGCTCTCCAATACCCGCCTTCACCAGCACTTGTTCCAAGAAGGGCCAATGCACGCTGTCAAACGCCTTTTCTGCATCAACCGCGAGCATCATCCTCTCACCCGGAATCCAGGAAGCCTTTTCCAGCAGGTGTACCACCCGTTTTGTATTATCCACCGTCTGCCGCCCCGGAACAAAACCGGCCTGATCCGGGTCGACAAGGCCGGGTAGATGGAGCGCCAGGCGGCGTGCCAAAATCCCAGAATAGAGTTTCAGGTCGACATTCAGGAGAGATATCGGCCTATAAGATCCACAGTGTTTAGGATCTTTCCCCGGTTTGGGGATGACCATGACGGAAGCCCGCAGGAGGTCAGGCGAGATGGCTCCAGGTTCCGCGAAAGAGTTGAAAAGGCGAGTGAGGATTGGGGCTAACGACCCGCAGAACGTCTTATAGAAGAGGGCCGAGTAGCCATCAGGTCCTGGTGCTTTGCCGTGCTTAAGTCTGGCAATGGCTGTCACTACTTCCTCTATGCTAATGGCCCTGTCCAGGTGGTCCGCCTGTAAGGGGTCCAAGGAGGGCAGAGTGACCGAGTCCAGGTAGGAGGTCATAGCCGGTACATCCGTTGGGTCACCCGCGTAGAGGTTTCCGTAGAACCCCCGGAACGCGGCCGAGATGCAGGCATCGTCCGTCACTGCACCGCCCGTGGGGTCAGAGAGTTCTTTCACCAACTGGCTCTGCCTAGTGGCCCGGAGTCTGTTGGCCAAAAGTTTGCCACAGCGATCCCCCCCAGTATAAAAAGCGTGGCGCAGTCGGAGGGCCGCATATTCCGCCCGATCCACATCTAAGGCAGCAAGAAGTTTCCTTGCTTCTTTAAGCTGCCGCCAAATCCTCGGAGCCCCAGTTCTGCGGTGGATCAACTCCAGTTCCCGGACTCTGTCAGTAAGCTCATCCCTCTTTATCCTGCGCTCCCTATTTTCGGCCGCGGAGATTGACAAAAACTCCCCCCGGAGGACCGCCTTCAAAGCCGCCCACTGGGTGGCTCTGGTGGTATCTGTGTTATCATTGTGTGCCAAATATTCACTAAGTACCTGCTCAATACGGTCCGTTACCGTTTTCCTGTGGAGCAGAGTATCCCGGAGGCGCCAGACCCTCGCCGGGGCGGCAGACGGTGGCACGCAAAAGGAGGCCGCAACAGGGGCATGATCCTACAAGGAAATAACCCCCATGTCCACGGCAGACACCAGGGCCTGCACCGGTGAGGTGACCAGGAGGTGATAAAGCCTCGCGTAGGTCTTGTGCACGTGGGAGTAGTGGGAGTAATCCCTGTCTACGGGGTGCTTATGACGCCAGAGGTCCTGGAGGTCCACCTCCGCAAGTCTAGCCTTACAACCAGCTAAGAATTCCCCGACTTGCGGGGAGCGCTGCGCCGATCTGTCGACAACCGAATCAAAGACCATGTTAAGGTCGCCCCCGAGGATAACATGCCTATCCGGCGAGGCCGAAATCTCTTCCACCGCAGATTGCAAGAACCGCTCCTGTTTATCATTGGGACTATAAAGGGAGCCTATCGTGAATGTAATGCCCCCCACCCGAAACCTATGTGCCAGCATCCTCCCCTTAATTTCTGCAAATTTGTGGATGTGCTCCCCCCTGAAATGTCGAGCCACTAGAATCGCCACCCCGGCAGTCTTGGTAGTACCGGAAGAAAAGAACTGCGTCGGAAATTTACAAGAGCGTAGCCTATGTGTGTCCTGTGGTAATAGGTGGGTTTCCTGAAGGAGGCATATGTCCGCTTGGGCGTTTTCTAACAGGGAAAGCACCGCTCGCCGCTTAACGGGATTGTTCAGACCCCTGACATTCAAGGTCACGATCTTAAAGGTATGAGGAGGCATGGTAGGAAATGTGTGGAAAGGCGCAAGTGTCCTGCGTGGTGATCATAGTAGGCGGGCGTACTCCCTCCACCCCAAACCGCAAGTCAGTCTCCCAAAAACAGTATGCAACGCCTCTCCCCCCTGCGCAGCGCAGCCTAGTACCAACCACCAGCCCCAATGTGACCAGGTCTTCCACCACACACCCGCCAACCCCACAATCCACCTCCCCATGCGCCTCCCCATCGTCACAGAGCAAGACAAGGTGGAGAAGCTCAGGCAAAGCAACAAATCCTAGCACAGCGCACTGGACAACTCCTTCCCCCACACCCAACTCCCACGACCCCTCCCGGTACCCCAACACCCCAAAACAACCCCTTCCAAGCCCAAAACACTGTCCCCGTCCCCCCAAGAAAGGAGTCAAGGAAACCATTGTCCAAGGCCGGCCCGAAAAAGCAAGTCTATGGAAAAGTCTCGAAAGTGGACGTCCAGCCACGACACCACCCCCGTTCCCCCCCCCCCCCACACCCCCAGGCCCCCAAACCTGCAGCTCAGAAAAGAAGAAGCGGTGACGATCTCCCTCCGGTGAATTCCTAGGCGGTCAAAGCAACCTCTCCAGTCGCCGTTTCTCTGGCGACCTCACGCACAGCATTATCCATGTCAGCCCGGATAGTAGGCGAGTCCGGTCTCACTGATGAAGTCGAAGACCTGCGGCCAGGAACCGATTGCCAGCCATCCCTGGTAATCCGGCGACGACGTGGAGTGGGGGCATCTTCGTCAGTCGCTGTGATGCCCAATACAGTACAGGTGTCCTGAAGGGAGCGCAGCTGATGCAATATTCCATTCCAGCGGAAGATAATACGAAAAGGGTGGCCCCAAGAATATTGAATGTCATGCTCCCGCAAGAAGTCAGTCACAATTTTAAAGGACTTGCGTTTCTGTAGGGTGACCACTGAGAGATCTTGAAAGAGGGCTACCCTATGGCCTCTGCACTCCAAGGAGGGCTTAGTGCGAGCCACCCTTAGAATCCGTTCCTTCAGGGGATAGTCCGGCAGGTAGGCCAGAAGATCGGGGGGAGGCGCCGGGGCTCTGCGTCGTGGGCCCACTCTGTGCGCCCTATCGATCCTGAGGGCAAAGTCCGTCGGCTCACCCAGGACCTCCCGGAACAGATCCTGCAGGTAGGTGGCCGCGTCTTCCCCCTCTTCTCCGAGCGGAACGCCCCGGACCCTGATGTTGTTCCTCCGGGAACGGTTCTCAAGGTCCTCCACATGGGATTGTAGATCAATCTGCTGGTCCCGGAGCCTGATCACTTCCTGCTGGATCTGTGTGAGTTCCTCGTCCCGGGCACGTCCCGCTTCTTCCACAGATGAGACCCTGTCTCCTAGGCCATCAACCTCTCTCTGGCCCTCTCGCACCTCCCCCGCCACTTCCTGCTTGAGAGTCTGGAAGTCCTCTCGTAAGGAGCTAAAAAGTGACTCAAGGAATGACCTGGTAACTGGCGGCTCCCCTCCGCTCGCCCCCTGTGAACTGCTAGACCGACTTGGGGAGGGCTGTCCACGGTCTTGCCGTGCAGTGCTCCTGTTCAACATTTCCGGTAGGGTGCTATCACCCTTCCTGCCCCCCTTGTGGCCGGCCATCTTGGGCGCCGAGTGGAGGTGTGCAATCCCCACCAGCGACAGTAGCGTTCACTACACCACCTAGCTACCCGCTAGGTGACCGCCCTAGCTTGTTAGGCCGTCTGTCCGCTCCTGTGGTGCAGTCCAGCACCCGTTCTCCACCTCCTCGTGCTCCTCGGGCGTCAACTCCTGCCTACTCCACCGCAGTGCTAGGCCGGTGAAACATGGCTTCCAGTCCCAATGGCGTCCACAGTCCGTAGCACGCTGCCTCGCAAGTAGCTCCCCGAGTGGGCCCCAATACGCTCACAACAAGGGAGCCAACAAGTCACCGCGGCCACCGTGGTCAGCCGCTTCAATGGCTTCTGGGACCCCACTGGGCCCGAGTTGCATCGCCAGGCACACACCACCTCCTGCTTGGCGTCAGCGGGTGGGGCGGTCTCGTGCCCCGAGCCCGTCCAGGCAGGGCCCCCCGAAATCCTCGGCACCGCACCAGTCCCACCCACGGCCGTAAATCGGCCGTTCTTCTTGGCGGGGCACCAACTTCTCGCCGACTCGTTCGCTTTCGCTCAGCGCCACAATCAGCGACTCCTCTCCAGGCCGCGCCGGCGGCCTCCGCGTAGCACCTCAGGCCTGAGTATGCGCACAGGGCGGACCCAACGGCACTTCCGGTCGGGCCGCAGCCCTCGAAGGTCGCGGCTCGGCTTCCACAGTCCGCTAACAATGCCTTCTGGTGCACCGATTTTCCTCCCAGCAAGGTCCGCTAGTTCCCCACTGCACCCGCCGTCGCCGACCAGCGACGATGGGGGGAGATCAGCAGTGAATAAGGTGCTCAGGGACCTGGGTCAGAGGAGCTCGTCGAGGTCGCGTCCTCCTACGCCGCCATCTTGGCCACGCCCCCCTATTTTTATTTTTTTTAGGTCATAGCAGTAGAAGGAGGCTTTTGGATGAGTAAAAAGGGGTTTTGGAGGGGAAGAGTAAGGGAAGAGTTTAGAAAGGTTTGTTTTGGGGGATCGGTATAGTAAAAGAGGTGTCAGATGATGCAAGGAGGGGTAGAGTAGGAGAGAGTCTAGAAAAGGTTATTTTGGGGATCATAGTAGTGTTATGGGAATTGGGATAAATGAGAGAGTGGATGTAGAGGATATATTGATTATTGTATAGGGTGAGAGATAGGGTAGTGCATTGGAAAGTGTAGTAGAAAGAAGTTTGAGATGAGTATTGTATAGTAGAATAGAATATAGTAGAATATAGTAGAATTGTTTAACATTATCTACAGCCTGAATGTAAAATTAAACATTTGCCTTTTAGTGTTACTTTAATAAATGTTCCAAAAATGGCAAAATGCTGTCAACACATTTAAAGATATGTGCATCAACGTAATAGGTATATGTTAACAAATTCAGCCTGGTGTGAGGCAGCAGCTATGTTTCTGTTTTCTTTTACGCTAGGGATTATGTGTCTGTCGCAGCAAACACATTTTAATACGACAGCACAAAAAAGGTGTACAGGAAGCCCATCAAAGTTAAAAATAAATAGGGTAGGAAATGTAAAAAAAAAAGTTCCATCACGTGGGAGAGTGACGGTAAGCATTTTCCGTGAAATACTCAGTGCTAAGCATTACTTTGTAGCAGAGGATTGTGAATGCCTGCTGGCGGCATTTTGATAACAGGTAGAATTCGTAATGGGAACAGCCTGCAATGAATGTTCAAGAAGAGATGGAGTGTGTGCAATTGCTCTTAATTACAAAAACTGTAACTCTATGTCAAATAATCATTTATTTTATCTGCGCGACGTGGCGGCTAATTGCAGAGTTTAAATGAAAATTCCAGTCCCTGCCAAACAGTAGTTTGCGCAGGGATCAGAATTCCAAGTTTTGCACAAACAAAACATCTACTCAGTTTACCCCTGACGGGTTTTAACAGCTCACATGGTCTACCACGGAAATGCGTTGAGTTGAAAAGGACCAGAAATAAAGGCAGAAGCTGTGGAAACTGGATGTGGTCAATGCTGAGGGGCAGATTTACAAGCCCCTTGCGCCATATTTGCATCACTTTTCCCATTAAAAGTGATGCAAAAGTGGCGCGAGGGGCTTGTAAATCTGTCCCTGAGTCTGTTATTGAACATTTTTCCAAGTTCAAAACTCAGAAAAAGAGGCATTTATCCGTACACTGTAAATACCTCATTCTTATTCTGATTATGAGTGCACTGGATGGGCGGGTGTTATGTGTATCACCCCCGGTAAAACCAACCACGGCTAGGAAATATATTGGGTGCAATAAACTGCATGTTTTCAGAGCTATTGGGCAATAATGCGAAATCTGCATGCCATATTAAATATTGCACTCTATCTCCTTTAATATGAGTTTTTTCCTCTGGAATGAGGAATAACAACGTGGATTGCTAATTACTTTAAGTAGGTAGTAAATGGAGCAAGGGGCTTATGAGGTTACAGAGTAGGGTAAGATATGGAAAGCTGTCTGGATAGGTCGGGCAGTGGCTGGCTGGGACGAGCATTGCACAGGAGGATGCTAGGTGAGGGCGGGTCTCTGCTATAGCTTCTGCCTAACATAAACCAGCTGGCATTGCTGCCTGGTAAAAGCAGGCCTAGTGTTCCTGCACCCAGTAATCCGGGGCGCACAAACACCATGGTACTTGTTATCAGGTTGAGCACTATCCCGCCACCGCATAAGACAATAAATATGATCTTGTGCACTTAGAACAAGCACTTTCAAATTGAGGCAGTGGTAATATTGTAAGTGGCACCCCCGAAACCGTGCTTTGTTTGACTACTGATTTGACTAGTTTTTTACTTTCCCAGTGTATATTGACAGTATTTCACTTTTTCACATTTGACCGTGTTTTTCAAAAATGAGCTTCAAAAGCAGAAACTTGTGCTGTTTGACGAGGAGAAAATTGATGGACCTGATAAAGTCTGTTTGCACCCATCCATTTGGCGTATGAGCATAAAGTAATTCAAGTACTTAAATAGTCCTACCAAAATGTATATGCTCTATCTTGAATTATGAAAACAAGTACTGAGATTGCCAAAATCAGAGAAGGAAAAGGAGAAAACCCTACTAAGCCATATGCTAATTTGAACAAACCATAGCATTAAAATTGTTCTGAGGACTTATGACCTTTGTTGAAACAGAGGTGTGTGTAAACGTTGTTTTGACTGAAGCATATGCATATGCTTTGCTCTGTGAATATTATGAGTTTGAGATGAAAACAAAGAAGAGCTAAGGTGTAGACTAATATTAACACTGATTATATAGATGTTGGTGTTTACAGAGAATTTTAATTAGATGCAAGCAGTGGGTTTCCAGGAGCTGCATAAAGCATGCATTCTCTTGACATTCCACGCAACATGAGGCTTTTTTTCTTGCCCTTTGCTCTTTAGTCCAGATTTCCAGATGTTTAGTCTTTATCTAAATGAGCCTAGTAGAAAACCAAAAACGTTCGTCACATTTTCACTGATCACGTGTCCTATAGCAATAGGTGTTCTCAGTGACGTAGCCAGTGTTTCAAGGGCCCCAGTCCAAGGAACAAAATGCCGCCCCCCCACCCCCACCCCCTGACGCTGCATGAAATGTGAAGTACAACAATGATTAGTGTTCAGCAGGTCTCTGTTCCCGGTGCCGCTGCACCTAATGCTCCAATGGAGCTACGCCCGTGGCTGTTTTTGGTAACATTCATCTTAGATTAGAACAATCGAACCTTCGTTTTCTACTAATCTGGATTTTTATTCAATTAGTCTCTAAAAAGCGATTCTGCTGTTCCGAAGGCCCATCTGATGAAAGTATTTTGTTGGCGACAGCACAGGATCCATTAAATAACATATGCGTGCTTTTTAAATGTCCAATTTGCTATAGGTTCTCCGTCATCACAAATGGCTCATCTTTTTATTACATCTAGGCTGGATCAGGTTGATCTTCCGTGAGAGCCTCGCCAGGGTGCTGTACCGTGCGGGTGAACGCTAATGGCGCGAGACACATAACCTTGCTTGCAGAGGTAGCTTGCCTTGCACAGTCTTCAATTCCAGTCTAACTGGAATGGATGCCAAAAGGCGGAAGTAGATTGTGATCTAACACCTTATCTGATCTGCTGCATGCCAAGAAACCATACTGTATAATCCCCTTTCGGCTCAACGCCACGCTGTTTAACCAGATATCACAGAACAAATTGAAGGATGCAGAGATTTATAAAAAAAAAAAAAAATACGTTTAAGGCGGACATTACTATGTATAGTATATCCTAAAGTGTCTACTTTCAATACCACACGGGAGTACACACGTTTCCAAATGAACTCTACACGTTTCCTTCCCTGCTATCTCTGTTTGAGATGAATAACTTGCAAGATGAACAGACTTGCCCCAGATGCTCTGTCCATCCCACACCACTCCCTTTCTGTGCTTTAAGGTGCTGCGTGTGTGCAACAGTAAATATGTCATGAGGCCTTTCCCCGCACACACATACACACGCCAAATTGATTATGCACACACGATAGTGCAGCTGAGAATATTGCATCTTCAAATATCTATCGAAAATGCACGCAGTTACCTGCTGCACTACCACATAGCTCTGCTGTAAGCAACGATGGCCCTTTGAAATATTACTATATTAAATTACTAGAAGTAGCGATAAAATTGGTAAGCAATGTATTTGTAAAGCATATACATTTGGGTAAAATAGAGCAAACAAACTCCATATAGAAGAAAACAAAATATATAGAACTAGAGCGGTAACTATGAATAACGGGGTTGTTTTTTCCGAGTGAATCTGAGTGTCATCAAGTGGATGAGAGGAACGCTAGCGGCGTCTGCGATGTTACTCAGACCCCGAAGATGTAAAGCATCGCTGGTATTCAAAGTGTCGCCATCTTTAGGTTATATATTGTCCCCAACACCATCTGCTGCTATTTCTGATACACATGCAGGGGCAGAGGAGTATTGGGGGAACCATATATAACATGTTAAAAAAGTGTAAAAAAATAAAATAAAAAGCCTCTCTTTTGCCTGCCATCCACCACCATTGGCATCTAGCTTACTCCTACCCCAAATTAAAAAATAAATTCCTGGCCACGGGCACCCACCCCCACCACCCTCTGAAAAATCTCTCCCATGTTCATCTCTAAATATAAAAAAATATACCTGACGTCCTGCTACCCAGCCCCACCCATCTCAGCATATGCCCCCTATACCCGTCTTCAAACAAGCTGGATCGAAATACCTAACTGGTCGACTGCCACTCACCCCTACGACCCTCTGAAAATGCTGAACTCCCTCCCAAACGGAGGGAAAAAATGACCTAGCTACCTGCCTCCAGCAACCATCTACGCAATCCCATCTCCTCCCACCGCAAAGCCACAGTCGCTGCTGTCATGCAGAGAGTGGAGATCTGCTACCACGCTGGCAGGGGCTAATTGAGAGCCCCTTGTCAGTGTGGCTTCATTTACCCTCTCAGCACAGTCCTGCAGAGTCCTGTGCTGACAGTGGAGTAGGTGGTTGATATAAGGCCCACAACTGTCCACTTTCTAATGTCATCCTTAGGTCTGGGGAGACACGCGAAGGGCTGGAGAAGGCAGGCAAGACTGATGACCACCATTCCACTGCCACACTCCAGTTTCTGGGGAGCCCAACTAGGTGGCAGAAGAACGATTTCCAAATGCTAATATTCACTACAATTACACCACAGAAGTGACAAACAAAGCTTGTTTCCACTACTATGATAAACAGTTCTCAATCCCGGAGCTTGCTCAATTCGGTCCATGTTTATTTCTGTTTAAAGTGCCACTGTATACCATTGGCTAAATTTCATGGACGTTGTGGCTCCCAGAAGTTAAAATGAAGACAAATGTTCTCTAAACTCAAAAATATATTTTGCATCATGCGAGAAAAATGTCTGGCATGCTGAAGGAAGCATTTACTTGCAACTGTTGATTTTATGTCATGACAGGAGCCAATGTAATAAATACTATGAAACGTGAGATGTAGCAATCTCTGTATAAATGCCCATCTCAAATGTTCTTATTAGAGGCAGCTTGTAATGCACCTACCCGTCCAGTGGCGGCTGGTGAACTTCGAAAGAGGTGGTTCTTGTATATGTACCTGGAATCGGAGCAAGCAATCAAGGCTGAGACGCTAAAGGAGGGGTCAGGTGGGGATTCTATCTTGCAAGAACATTTTGAAATTGCAAGGCTAAATGGGGAATATTACTGTAAAAGTTTTACGGAAATTGGTTAAAAATCCAAAGGTGCTGAATGAAATATCCCAATGCTTTCTGTGGGGTGCCAGGCAAGTGCTACTCCCTGCCAGTGTGTTGGAGCTCAAGTTCCCCAAGGGAACTGTGAAAAAATGAAGGCAAAATAGTTTTTTTCCTCAAAATTTCCCTTTAAAAAACCAGGTAGAGAGCTGTATATAATAGAGGGAGTTAAACATGGCTATGCCATATCATAAGACCCCTCATTGCATCTTAACAATGTGAATCAGAGTCATATGTATGAATGAATTTCTGCTTGGAAGGGCAAAGCCAGAGTAGCTGGAGCTAGCACTCCTAGAAGCACACCTTGAAGTCAACAGCAACACAAATGCAGGTCAAATCGGCTGCATTCAAGCTGGGACATTCCCAGTACAGCAATAAAACAAAATACAATAATTCTAAACAATAGTCAGCAGTGGAATGTATTTTCAAATACTGTTGGAAGACACCCAAGGTTCACAAACAATTATCGATGCTCAAGAGGCTGTGCATGATGACAGAAATAGTGGACATCCAGCTGCAAATTAACTCAGACCTGAACCCTGTTTCATCAAGCCTTTCTTGATATTTAGCCATGCCAACATTAAAGGGTGAAGCACAGGTTTGTTTATTGCATCCATATGGTTATCATAGTGCCATGCAGGACCAGAAAGTGGGAAGACTGGTTGACTCCTCTCCTGGTTGAAACCATTGGGTTTGTTTGGGTGTTGGATTACGAGAAGAAGTGAACGTGATGATAGATAGAACATATCCCCACAAAAGCTTAAAGGCGGAAGCCTGGCTTACCTTGTGATCCTGTTGAAACCTCAAGCCCATTAAAAGCCAAACTTTCAAGTGGATTCTGCCTGCCACTCTCCGTCTGCCGAGGATGTGGCGTTACGGCCAGAGCTGCTGAGTTTGGAGCAGGGGACCTAGGTCTTTGCCTCTCCTCAACCTTCTGTGATTTTGGGCAAATTACTTTATCACAGATTTACTAAGGGCTTGCATTGCCATTGTGTCACGCACGTAATGGAAGGGCACCACATGTCCTCAAGTGAGATTTACTATGCCTCGCAGAGCCACCTTGAGTGGCTCTGTGTGGCATAGTAAATCTGGAGTAATGCAAGGCAGCGTATGTTGCGGTATTAAGTTGCAGCAATGCGTTACTGTGCCCTAGAAAGGTGTTCCATGGGTAGAGCGTGGCTGCTCCCATGCATCCACCCATGTTTTTGGTGCATTCCCAGATTTACTACATCGTACTGCTGGTGGAGGCTCTCACCATTCGAGCCTGGTGTCTCAGGAGGGGCTGTGCCGACAACTTGCTGGGTCGCAGGGTCGCTGTTCGCGAGAGGAGTCGCCGGACGGGACTGCAGGTCCCAGGAGCCCTTGAGCCGCTGAGCTTCGCACCTGTGTAGCGGCCCGCCCACTACCTGTTCAAAAAACCTCGCGGAACCCGCTGGCGCGGGTCCCGCATCGTACTGCTGGTGGAGGCTCTCACCATTCGAGCCTGGTGTCTCAGGAGGGGCTGTGCCGACAACTTGCTGGGTCGCAGGGTCGCTGTTCGCGAGAGGAGTCGCCGGACGGGACTGCAGGTCCCAGGAGCCCTTGAGCCGCTGAGCTTCGCACCTGTGTAGCGGCCCGCCCTCCCGCCATCCCGCCCACTACCTGTTCAAAAAACCTCGCGGAACCCGCTGGCGCGGGTCCCGCATCGTACTGCTGGTGGAGGCTCTCACCATTCGAGCCTGGTGTCTCAGGAGGGGCTGTGCCGACAACTTGCTGGGTCGCAGGGTCGCTGTTCGCGAGAGGAGTCGCCGGACGGGACTGCAGGTCCCAGGAGCCCTTGAGCCGCTGAGCTTCGCACCTGTTTAGCGGCCCGCCCTCCCGCCATCCCGCCCACTACCTGTTCAAAAACCTTGCGGAACCCGCTGGCGCGGGTCCCGCATCGTACTGCTGGTGGAGGCTCTCACCATTCGAGCCTGGTGTCTCAGGAGGGGCTGTGCCGACAACTTGCTGGGTCGCAGGGTCGCTGTTCGCGAGAGGAGTCGCCGGACGGGACTGCAGGTCCCAGGAGCCCTTGAGCCGCTGAGCTTCGCACCTGTGTAGCGGCCCGCCCTCCCGCCATCCCGCCCACTACCTGTTTAGCGGCCCGCCCTAATCTCCTATTGGCTGTTGTCCCAGTCAAAATACATCAGTTCCTGCAGAGCGGGACGCGACGCGGGACGCCCTGGACTAAGCCCGGACAAAGGGCGGACAGTCTGAGACAGTCCGGGACAGGAGCGGGTAGGAGGGGGCCATTGTCTTTGATTACTCGCTGGTTAATCAATGTATGCTGATAATTAGTGTGTTATTCTGTGCATAACTATATTGGTTGTGCAAAAAGCTGCTACTTACAATGCCCAAAGCTAAACCAACGGCTGCGTCATCCACTATGGATAATTATTTAGTAAAGATGGTGGACAAAATTAATCAGGAAAGGAGAAAGTCCTTAGGACGACAGGGGCCACAAAGTATAGGCCCTTTTTCCCCTACTGAGTTAGCTTCTCAGTCATCCTCCACCCTAAATGTAAGTGTCCATACGAATTTATCGAATAGCCCCATTTTGGGTGATCTCAATAATATTATAAGTGAGACCACTGATACTATTACGCCCACCATTGAATTAGCATTAGGCGTGGATCTGTCTCTAGATCCAAAAACCCCAAATGCGCAGGCCCCCAGGACACAAAGATCATTACGTTCCTGTATGACTAATAGTAAAACCAACCAGCCCAAACGAGGGGGGAATCGTCCTGTTAAAAGAACTGACCCCTCAACGTCTATTATTCAGCATGACCTAATTAAGTCACAGACATTGACTGACCTGTGAGCGCGAGCTTTGTCCTGCGAGGTCCTTCCTGTTGGGCTGTTTGTTCTGCGGCTGCACCTCGCGGAACCCGCTTCGCGGGTCCCGCTTCGCCCGTGTGCCTGGGCGCATCGTTGCTGATTCCTGACAGGGGAGCTGCCTGAATCTCGGGGAGCAGGGCTGCGAGCGCCAGGTGAGGATCAGGGACTCCATTGCCCAGGAGTCCCTGTGCTGCCATCATTTCCTGCACCTGGACGCTCTCCCTGCTGGCCACGCCCCCTAAGCACAGCTGAAAAGAGCCTGCTTGTCCCTAGCTCTTTGGGAGACATTGACTGACCTGTGAGCGCGAGCTCTGTCCTGCGAGGTCCTTCCTGTTGGGCTGTTTGTTCTGCGGCTGCACCTCGCGGAACCCGCTCCGCGGGTCCCGCTTCGCCCGTGTGCCTGGGCGCATCGTTGCTGATTCCTGACAGGGGAGCTGCCTGAATCTCGGGGAGCAGGGCTGCGAGCGCCAGGTGAGGATCAGGGACTCCATTGCCCAGGAGTTCCTGTGCTGCCATCATTTTCTGCACCTGGACGCTCTCCCTGCTGGCCACGCCCCCTAAGCACCCTCCCCCTATATCAGGTGCAGCTTCTTCCGCGGCGCGGGAGCGCGCGGGAGGGCGCCGGGAGAAGCCCGGGACAAGGGCGGGACCGTCTGTGGCCGTCCGGGGCCGAAGGTGGCCGGGCTGGGCCTACCCTCTTGGATTGTGCTTCCGACCCCTGGTCTCTTACACTCGGTGGAGCCGCCCGCCGAGTTTAATTTATTGTGAACATTATGCCGTCCCCTGCAAGGGAGAGCACCCCACTAAAACCGGGTGGAGCAAAGAATAGGACGCTAGAGAATTATTTCTCCCGGGCAGTGGGGGAGGGGGACAAAGAGTGTAATCTGTCCAGGTTAAGGGCAGAACGGAGACGCTCAATAGATAATATGAAAAACACGCCCCTCGGAGACCAACTTATTTTACCAAGGGAGGAGTTGCCCGAATTGATGATGTCCCACTATTGCTGAGGGATTGCACTAACATGTCACCAGTTGAAGCCTTGAGTATAGCCCCAGAAATTAGTCCTAGCCCCCCAAGGGTGACCATTGATTTAGTGTCCCAACCCCCTCCGGCCCCTCCAGCCTCGAAGATTAGGAAAACTAAATCTAAGCCAACTAACACACAAGTAGCCTTTGGACCTCCTCCAAATAAACGCAGGAGGAAATCGAGGGGAGCTCAAGGAAAGAGCAAACCCAAGGTTCCACACTCGGATTTTGGGAAGTTTTTAAAAACCCCCACACTAGTAGAGAAACCATTGGTCGATTTACACCCTAAACCCATTGCTCATGAGGATCCAGCTCCTACTATGATAAAAGACACAGGAGTTGGTATTGCTAATATTCCCTTGTCTGTTGTCCCGCTGGGAAACCTAGAATTTTTGCTAAGGTCCCTGTTATTACCGATCAGCGAGAGTATTAAAAAGATTGAGATCAGACTAACCATTTTAGAGGCCACATTGGGCAGTCTGAAAACTCCAGCTGGCAGACAGGGAAGGCAATTAGAGTCCACTCCCTCCACTGTAGCCCCTAAGCAGTCGGCAAATAGTGTCGCTAATCCAGTCCCTCCACAAGCTGTGAATGTGGCACCCACGCAACAACCCACAAGGCCAAAGCCTGCAACAGCTAAGCCCCCTAACACCAATATGCCCAACCCTCCTTTAGGATCTGTACCCCCGGCACAGCCGGTAGACAAGAGCACCCCGACCCCTTTAATGAAGCTCACCCTGAGACCACGCAGACCCAATTTACCTCCAGAGACCAATGCTTTTACTGTCGTTATGGCAGGTGTCCCCCCACTTGAGGAAGGTGAAACGGAGGACTTTTGTGCCCTAAAAAGTAGGGTAATCAAGTGGTTAAACATAAATAGACCCCTCCCGACACACTTTAATAACGAAATTATAATGGTAAGAAGGGTACCATGGGTGGGAAGAACACAAAAATCCATTAAAGGGGACTGCATACTGGTGAGTTTTAGGGACACAGGAACGGTGTCCCATATATGTCAAGGGAAAAACAGATCTAGGGAATCCACCATCCAAACCCTCCATGTGTCGTTCTTTTTTCCCATCATCCCAGTCCTATCTCAGCAACCCCAAACTCATGACAACTGGGAGAGGGTTGGCAGGAGGGGGAGTCACCAGGCCTTTAACCCTAGGCCGTTTTTTGGCCGACCTGAACAACCCTTTTTTTCCTATAACCGGTTCCATTGCCTAAATGGCCTTGAAGGGGTCGATTGACAGACAGACAATGCCCCCCAGGGTTGTATAGAAATTGGAGGTACGGTAGAAAGACTGGAGGAGCAAAGATCCAAGGCTCAGCAAATCCAGGTGGTTGGTGAGGGGGAACCAAACTGCGTTGTGCCAAAGGAAATAGTTGTAGACAAGACAGGAGGGGGACATGGGCAGGGAATGCAAAGATCAATGTGGGAAAGAAGACCAAGTGCCCAGGGGGGTGCTGAATGGAGTGGAGAGGGTGTGAGACTTATCTCATGGAATATAGCGGGTATAGCGGGCAAATACAACAATAAGGAATGGGTGGACTTCATTAGAACATTTCACATTATATGTGTACAGGAGACATGGGCTGTGGAGAATAACTACCATCTGCAGGGGTACAAGTGTTTTTTTGTTCCCGCCCGAAAATCTAGCTCAGGGAGAGCAATGGGCGGTTTGTCCATCTATGTAGATTTAGACCTGCCAGGCACCTGGTCCTTTCCAGACTGGTTCTCATATGGGATACAGGCGGTTCGGTTCCAGGGAAAGGGGTTACGTTTCTCTGTTTTTAACATATATAGCACCGAGTTAGAAAATAGCCACACCCCGGTATTAACTGAACTCGACCAAAGGTTAGGAAAAGAAATCATATCCCAGAATAAGGGACCGTCTGGTGGACTGCTTGTGGTGAGGGATTTTAATTGTCACCTTTGTCCGGCACTGGTCAAAAAGAACACAGATTGGGCGCAATGCCCAATTGAGAAGGGACCGCATTTTTCTCACTCGCCTACTGGGTCGGCTCTTAGGTTGCTTCGGTTTAAGTACGACCTAGAGCACACCATTAATATGGTAGACCCACAGTCGGATGGTACACTCCCACCAACTTTTAAGGGCAGGGGCTGCTCGTCTATTATAGATTATATCCTGGTCTCGAGATCCCTGGTTAATAAAGTAGTCAGTGTAGGGATAGACTGGAACACTTTCAGCGACCATAACCCGCTTGTTTTAATGCTCGCATATAGGGCGGGTATTGGCTCCAATGCCCATCGTTCAATCGTGGAGAGGGTCACCGATCAAGGCAGGAGACTGAAATGGTCCAAAATAGATGGGGCAAAGTTCTATAAAAACCTGAGCGATAAGGGTCTGCTGGCCATAAATGAATGTTTGGATCTGGAAGTCCAGGGACCAAGGTTATTAGAAGCATTTAACCATATTGCCAACCTGATAGACGGATTACTAAGGTCCAGTGCGCCCACGCGTAATCTGGTCAATCCCCGGTGGTTTGATAAAGATTGTTCCAAGGCACTGAGGGAACTGAAATGCTCCCTTAAGTCAAAACCACGAGATCCACAAGTAATCAGGGCATGCAGAGAAAAATATAAAAAAGAGACCAAAAGGAGGAAACTCACTCTGCAGGCAGAAGCTTGGGCAGATCTGAGAGAGGCAGGGGAAAGAAGGGACCTAGTGGGGTTCTGGAGAATCATCAATAAACCGACCTTTCAAGAAAATGATTCTCCGGAGATAGGGGCTAACATCCTCCCGGAGCAGTGGGTCACACACTTTAGGAGCCTGTATAACCATGAATCGGGTCCCCACGTAGAGTCATCAGTAACCCCAAGTCAGGCTCCTCCGGTAGTATTTACCCTTAAGGAGATCACGGCAGGGATGGAGAGTCTAACTAAGAATAAAGCCCCGGGCCCAGATGGAATTCCCCCTGACCTTTTTCTTAGTAATATAGATCTTTGGGCCCCACTGATGACCAGGGTCCTAAACACTGCTATCACCTGCGGTCTCCCTCCATCATGGTCTAAAGCGATCATTGTGCCAATCTTTAAAAAGGGCAACAAGGACGACCCCAAGTGTTATCGGCCTATTTCCCTGATTGACGTCTCGGCTAAACTTCTGGGAAGGGCACTCCTGAACAGATTGTCCGAGTGGACCGAAGAGAACAACATCTTCTCGGACACTCAATATGGGTTCAGGTCAGGGAGGTCCACCAGCGACCAATGCCTGAACCTATATATGCTGACTGCCAAATATACTCTGGCCAGTAAGGAACCCATTTATATGGGATTCATGGACCTGGCAGCAGCATTCGATCACGTCAACAGAGGGAAGTTGTGGGACATGATGGCAGGGATGGGGATCGAGAGCGGCCTAATTACCATACTAAGAGAGCTGCATAGCGACACCACGGCTAGAGTTAGATTTAACAGGGAGGGAGGTTTGACGGACTCCTTTCCATGCAAAAGTGGAGTCAGACAAGGTTGTATTCTTGCCCCTTTTTTGTTCTCCCTTTACATTAATAATTTGGAACAGTTTCTTTTGGGCTTAAAGGCAGATTCCCCAAGGGTTGGGACGCGGCAAATCCCTGTCCTGCTTTACGCAGACGACGCGGTCTTGCTGGCGCGTACACCACGAAGCCTACAGATTCTGATAGATGGGTTCGTCAAGTTTATGAGCGATCTGGACTTATCTGTCAACCTAAGCAAATCTTACGTGCTCCTGGCAGGCAAAAAACCTTCCTCAAAATTTTCTTATACAATAGGTTCCCAGTGTTTAGAGGAGGTTAAAACGTTCTCCTATCTCGGAGTAACCTTTGATGGTGCTCTTCAATTTAACTCCTTGGTGGAAGAGCGCTGTAACAAAATGATTGCCTCTAACGGGGCAATAGCCGGATATGGCAGGAGGTTGGGCAGATGGAGTCCGGAACAGGTGATGAACCTGTACGGCTCCATAACATGCGCTAAAGTAAGCTATGGGGCAGAAGTTTGGGGCTTCGTGAATACCTCTAGAATTGACCAGGAAGAGAACAAACATCTGAAATCTATCCTGAGGGTACCACCCAGCACTGCTGGACTCATAGCTCACAGGGAGCTAGGGAGGCCATATCTGGTCGATTTGTTAAAACTTAGGCCAATTGTGGCGTGGCTAAAAATCTGGGTAAATCCAGACGCGCATCTAAGTAGAAAAATCTTACTGGACTGCCTAGGTAGGACCCACTGCATGCGCATCCCATGGCTCAAATATGTGAGAAACACTCTTGAGGAACTAGGGTTTGGAAACCTCTTCAAGAACCCCACCACCATTTCAGCACAGCACAAGAAACAAGTAGGGGAAATTTTCCTAGAGCGGAAAACCCAATGCCGTGCTCTGGCTGAAGGGGAAAAAAAGTCAATAAGGGCTCATACTTTGGTGAAGAGTGTGGAGGGTATGGAGCCCTACCTGTATCTTGTACACAATACACAGGACAGATTTCTTATGTGCCGTTTCAGACTGAGCCTACTTCCTTTTATGTTGGCCTCGCCAGCAGGTTTTACCATGTCAATCGAGCAGAAGGGACCCTGCGGCTGCGACAATCGGTCTCCGCAGGACTCCCTTCATTTTACTTTGCTCTGTCCCTATTATTCAATGCCCAGGCGTAGATTCCTAGTAGACATCCTAAAAAAGGCCCACCTGGAACATGCCAGAGATGCACTAATCTACTTGCAAAAAGCTTCTGACCCGCTAACCTTGTGTTGTGTTATGAATTTTATCAAGGTTGCGGTCCGACTAAGGAAGACGAGGGGAGAGGATTAAAAGACTTGTGACTCCCTGTTTTAAATTTACAGCCTTGTATGTTAGTATTTTATTGTTATTTATGCACAAGGATCTTGACTAATATTTAATGCCGTTTTATCTATGTATATGTATGTGTGCTTTTATGGTGTTTTTTAATCACCGAATAAAGATTCTTGAATTGAATTGAATTGAAAGTCACAGGATGGGCCCACGATCAGTTTGGATAAGGGCCAACTAGATTTGTTGCTGAATGCTCTAGAGGCCAAGCTTGACCTCCTTGTTAAACCCCTACTGACCAAACTTGATACAATCACTGATGAAGTAGCCAGACTGGGTGGTTTAGTGGATACCCTCCTAAGTTCAGTAAGCACCATAAAGGCAGTATCTGTAGTTGACAAAGAGTTGGCATCTGTTGTGGCGTCCTCCAATCACCGCATATCGGACACAATGATGATTGATAGTAATAATGTTAGCTCTGAGAACGATCGTGTAGCCATCCCTGCTGTACCTGTTGTACCTAACTCCCTTTCGCAGCTGCCGGCTCAAGGTAAATCCACTTTCAACTCAGTATCGAGGAATAATATGGGCCCCAACTCAAGTCATAATTGTTTTAGCAGACCTCAGCCGGATTTACCACCGTCCTGTGCACCATTTGTAGCAGTATTAACAAATGTCCCACCTTTTAATACATCTGGAAGCAACCACGGCTCTGTTGAATCACATTCATCTTTAAAGAACAAAACCGTGGATTGGCTCCATAGGCAGTGCGGTTTTCCAGTTGCACTTTCGGGGGATATTCTAAGCACTAGAAGAACGAATTGGGTGGGGAAATCACCCAAGACTTGTGGAGGGGATTGTGTAGTTATCAACTTTCGAAACCCCCAACTTACATCTACAGTGCTGATTAAAGCTGCTTCTCTTCCGGCACGGGATGAAGGAATATCCTTACGCCCTTTGGGGTTCTTTTATAGGGATTTCAAAATCCAATCAGACGCTGAGTGTTATCAAGGGAGGTTTAGTGGCCTGAATACGTGCGATGGCCCTATTATCCCTACGTTTAACAGATTCCAGCCTCTGAGTGACCTTGACTGTAATGACTGACTGGGGCTACCTTCGGTGGCTTCTGGGTCTGTGATTGTCTCCTTGGGAAGAGGAAATTGTAGTCCGATTAAGGGGGCTTACAAATTAGTTGAGACCATTTGTTTAAAAGACCCCAATGTTAATCTAAATGATGTCTTAGTGGACAGCAGAATTGTAAGGCCAGCCAATGACGTTGTGGGCAGGATTGATCAAATTACACCTACCACATTAGACAATAGAGGCCGGTGCTTTATTGCATGTTGGAATGTTGCTGGTCTCTCACAAAAGGATACTTGTCTAGGATGGTTTGATTTTATTAACAATTTTAGTATTATTTGTTTTCAGGAAACCTGGAGTCTGGTACCAATTAATTATTCAGGTTTTGTTTCTTACCATTTGCCGGCTGTGGCTTCCACTTCGGGCAGAGCAAAGGGTGGGCTTTTGACTCTGATTTCTGTAGAGGTGCCACTTATTGTAAAGAAACACGTAACCATTGGGGCCCACTCCCAGGTTCTATGGCTTTCTCAGGAGCTGGGTAGAAATATCCTTTTAATCGATTTTTATAATAATGTGTTTGATAACACCAGACATGAGGTGGTTTTTGCTTTAGAGTCCGCTCTGGCGGATATAGTAACGGGTAACAATGTTATGTTTGATTTTATTTGGTTAGGGGATTTTAACACAGTTGTCTGTCCACCTCTCGTTCATAGGGCATGTGGTTTTATTAACTGCTGCGGGGAAGGTGTCTGTCACTTTCCCCACAATACATATGGAGAATCACTTAATAAAATTCTGGTGACCTATGATATGGAACCATTGGAGAATTTGACGGGGGACTCTGGTGAAATTATCCCCACATTTACGGGCCGGAATGCAAATACTGTGATTGATTTCATTTGCATTTCATCCAGCCTTAACCAGTGGTGTACATCCCCTATGATAGTGGAAAACCTTATCAGTGATCATAATTGTTTAACTATGGAAGCTGTACTATGGAAGGCGAAAAGGGGCCCTAAACCTAACATCATTGCTAATATTGAACCCCATCGTCCCAATGGCACTAGAATTAGGTGGAAAGGGGACAAAGCAGATATTTTGTCCAACTCCATTATTAATAGCTGTTTAAATGATATTACTGTTATTTTAGAGAATAATGAAGTAATGGAGGTAATTATCCCTAAGTTTATTAATATTAACACTACCATCGACGCCAAATTTACAGTGTATCTAAAGGGAAAATCATGTAGGTCAAGAGGATGGTTCGATCATGCTAGTACCAATGCACTTAAGGGTCTCAAGGAGGCGCTTGCTGCTAAACCCAGAGACATAAATTTGGTAAGGGAATTCAGAGCCAGCTATCGGTCTGCAATTAATAACAGGAAGGCCGAATTAAGGTTAGAGGCATGGGATAAGTTAGAACAAGCTGCTGAAACCTCAGATTCCTCCCTTTTCTGGGCTACTGTTAACAGTCCATTTCTTAAAAACGAGGAAATGCCAGAGTTGACTGCTAATGTCAGCGTGGAAAGCTGGGTTTCCCATTTTTCAATGATTTTTGAGTCAAACATAAGCTTGGATGTAGACCGAGACGACTGGTCTGCCATTCCCCTAGATATTTCCATCACTGAGGTTGAGAATAGTATCTCTGCCAGCAAGGGAGGTAAGGCCCAGGGGCCGGACGGGGTGCCCATTGATGTCTACAAAAAAGAACCAGAGATCTGGGGCCCGTTATTAACAACTGTGTTTAATGCAGCAGTCTGCCTCAGTGTCCCACCCTCATGGGAGGAATCTATTATAGTACCAATATACAAGAAGGGGGAGAGAAGTGATGCCAAGAACTACCGCCCAATCTCCCTTCTTGATTCCTCCGTGAAAATCATGAGTAGGGTGCTCTTGGTTAGACTTGAAGAATGGGCTGATTCTAATAATATCGTGGCCAACTCTCAATATGGTTTTAGGAAGGGATGGGGAACAGTAGAACAGTGCCTCAATCTTGAACTTCTAATAGGGAAATATACGAAGGCAAAGAAAGGATATCTTTATCTCTGCTTTGCAGATTTGAGCAGTGCCTTCGATATGGTGAACCATAAGATCTTATGGGAGAAACTCCTGGAAATGGGTGCACCAGAGGGCATTGTTCATTTCATGGCTCGGCTCTATACCAATCTTAGATCGAGCGTACGTTATAGTTCGGCTGGGGAGTGTACCCCTAAGTTCCCTATTAGACGTGGTATCAGGCAGGGATGTGTACTCGCTCCCCTGCTTTTTACACTTTTTATTAACGAGGTTGATTCGGTCTTAAAGACTGTTGCGGCTGATGCCCCTAAAACCCATGATTTTCATATTCCTGTTTTACTTTATGCAGACGATGCCGTTATTTTATCTAGGACTCCCATCGGTCTGCAACGTCTAATGGACAGATTCTCTCTGTTCATTAAGAACAGGAAGTTGAAGATCAATAAATCAAAAACCTTTGTCATGGAGTGTGGCAATAGTTGTAAGAAGCCACATTCTTTTTTCATTGAAGGACAAAAGGTTTTAACAGTGGACACTTTCAACTACCTAGGTATCACCTTTTCTAAATCTGGTAGTTGGTCCAATGAGATTAATTATGTAAGGGGTAGAATGGCGAAAAGTGCCCATGGGGTATTTCAGTTCGCTTCTAAACTAGGGGATAAACGGCTCATGGACATGTTGAAAATTTACCAAATGAGGTGCCTTTCTATTACTCTCTATGGTGCCGGTATTTGGGGGCATGCACCGAGTAGTAGTCTTCAAGTGGAAGAAAATACTTTTCTTAAAAGACTTTTAAGTCTACCCACTTCGGCTTCCACCGATCTGGTACATAGGGAGTTTGGGATCCAACATCTCTCAGACCATGTAGCCCTTAGACCGCTTATGCTTTGGCGTGCAATATGGATAAAGGAAGAGACATCTTTAAACAGAGCCATTATTGAAGATTGTCTCTCCACCGATAAGCATCTATTGATTCCATGGGTAAAATTTGTTTCAGAAAGTTTTTCCGAAATCTATGATCTCAATGTATTAGAGGATCATCATGCAGCCTCTTGTTTTACCAAAAATGAGTTGAAATCTACTTTCATGAATCACAGGAATGAGAAGCGTGGGAGGACCAGTGATAATTTAACAACCTGTCGTTTTTATGGAAGTTTTAGTGAAACGATAGGGTTTCAACCATATCTGAGTTTTGTTTCTAGATCCTCCCATCGATTTGTTCTGACAAGACTCCGCTTTGGTATTGTTCATCATCTGGTCGCATTTCCAAGCATTAAGAAACACCCAACATGTCCTTGCCCATGTGACAATATTACCGCACAAAGTACTGTTCACTTCTTATTGTTCTGCTCATTTTACGGAAATTTCCGATCAGCTTTTTTAAAACCTGTTTTTAGGAAACATGGAGTCAGGACTGTAAAAGACACTATGAACCTGCTATTTAACCCGTCACCTGATGTATGTTTTTTCACTGCCACCTTCCTTTTACGGGCTATTAAAGCGAGGCCTAATCTGTCATTTTAAACTGTTTTAAAGTATTTATATGTTTGATTGTTAAAATGATGAAGTTTTTATGTATGTTTGTGCTTTTATGGACTTTGTTTTTAAGCTCCGAATAAAGCCTTATGAACTGAACTGAACCTGGGAATGCATCGAAATGCTATGCCTTCCCAGGGAGGCGTAACACCAAGAAATATGTCTACTTCTCCTCATTTTTCCTCCGTTTACATTTTCTGCATTCTGAAGAACCCATATAAAGGAGAAAAAGCCTCAAAGGATTGTTTTTGGGCAGGAAGGTGTCCCCTACTGCACAAAAATCCTGCCTGAAATGATGCCTGCATTAGCACCCAGTAGTGTGCCAGTACAGAGAGAGAGCATGAATGCACCATATTTTAATGGATGTGATGCCTTCCTAAACTCTCCATTTGATGCAACACAGAAAGTTGTCTTTCTGTGTTGCACTGCCTCAAATGTTAGTAAATCTGCCCCTGAATCTTCATGTATCTTAAATAAATTAATGTGACCTTGTATGATGTAAGTGGTGCTCACTAAAGCGCTTCAATACCCTCAAGTTGAGTTTGCGCTACATAAAAATTACAAAAAAGGCACAAAGAGGTAAAAACAAAGTTTTAACATAAAAAAGAAAGACATATAGATACACATTTAGTGGCTGATTTGTACTAAGTGAAACTAGAAAACCTGGATAAATCACCACTTCTTTGTGGCACATGTTTTAATCCACTTAAAATCCTTTTTCTTCATTTGTATGTATGAAAACAGCTTAAAATATTTGAGTTCAGAATACCATCTTTACAAAATCCTATTGTGCTTGATTTAATAGACTATAATATTTATTTGAAACATTTGTAGCCCTGAAGAAGTCCCAAGACAGGACGAAACGCATTGGCTACTTTTGGAGGACCTAATTTTTGTAAACTATAAAGAATTTCAGAACTTACAAAAATGTCTCAATGGATCTAATTGCGACTTATTAAATGTGATATGGTAATTTTGATGTATTATTGAAATCATTTAGAAAATACTGGGTGCTGATCATCTTCTTGTTTGGATAATATGTATTTATAATTATCTGGGCCACGTACAGGGTTTACACGACAACTGTCTTACACTTTGTTCACTAATGGTTAATGTTTAACAATGTTTAATAAGTATTTCTCAGTGCAGGACTTTAATGTGATGTATTAATGATGACAATGCTTCCACATTTTAAAGAAATAGAATATTTTGACTTTTGAGGAAATGTTATCATATTTACGTGATGTTTTGTTATATGATTATTATAGCAAACATTTTCAGGGCTCGTTTAAAAGTGTGTGTGAATAAAAAGGCACTCACATTTTTTTTCTTCTATTAACAAAGACACTGCAGACTTGTAAATCCACTTGCAGGCATACTCTCAGACATGCATCACACCTGCAAATAAACATTTATACATAGAAACACTTGCATGCACACATTCAAGAAACCCACACATTCTAGCATTGGGGCTTACCTCATCTGACGCGCTCGAGCTACACCTCCTGCTTGTCCACTAAGCGTCAATTTTGTGCTTCTGGTTTTGCAAGCCGTCCACAAAAATAAGAAGACCTGAAAGCTGACACCAAGCTTCCGCTTTTTTTCTTCATATGCTCTCTGCCCGATCAGAAGCCAGGAGAGGGTTGGAAGTCGACACTCCTTCTGTAGTCCGGCTTCCGATAGGGCATATGAGTGTATGGTAGACAGGCCCCACCAAAGAAGGCTCCCTTAGCTGACATGTTGCACAGCCCGAGGTTTGTGAAGTGTGTCAGCTATCAAATGTGAATGCATGGGGCCAGGCTGCAAGAGCCAAAGCCCTCACGTATGCACAAGTGCACATTGGACCACCTCTGGTGGTAACTCAATGTTGCAGCTTTTTACATGACAACAAACTATCAGTAAGATGGTTTGTTTTCCTGTAAAAGCTGTGGAGGAGGTGGGTGGTCTGCGAGGGGGCAATGCCCTGGCACCCCCTACTGGTGAGCCGCTGCTGTAGTAATCTCTAATAAAGAATTGATGTAGCTGCTCAACTGTAATAAGTCATTACAGTTGAGTTCTGATGTCAAAATGCTTGCCACCAGCAATCAAGATGAAAGGTGGGATACAGAGCATAATTACACTTAGAGTTTAAATAGCAAACACCAAATCTGTCTTTCCTTTCTTCTGCTCTTTTTTTTCTAGATAAACAGTCATAAGCAGAAAATAAATATTTACAGCATTTTTTTGCGTACTTTAGGTAATTATAGGAAAGATAGACTCTCTCTATGTTTCTACTTGTTCTGAACTGCAGCTTTTTTTAAAAGCTGACTGACTGTAATATATTGTGCAACAAATATTTAAGTGCTTTTTGGTGTGTTTCATTTTGCACTACAGATTTTACTATTATTGTTTATGTCTGCAAACATGTTTATCTCTTTCAGACGAAAGATCACACCAAGCATTTAAGTGATTCAAAAGAAGTGTGATGATGTAATCATGTGTTAAAAGAAATATCATATCCCTGCTGTATACTGTAACGTATATTGTAAGACTACTGCAAATCAACTCAGAGTTCCATGACCTTACAAAGGAACATTGCCTTTAGCCTCGTTCCTCTATATGGCCGCAGAACTCATCAGTGACACATAATATCCTTATAGTGTACGGCAGGAGGTACATTATCCTTCTATTTATTACCACTCCAAACCAGCAGCAGTATAACCAATGAAATTTCGAATTTGGAGCAATAAGCTTGTATGACTCCCACATCTCTCTAACGAGCTCCTTTTTATTGCTGCTCTTGCTAAAGATAAGTTTTCTCTTCCTTATCACTTTATCAAGCATTTTCAGGTAGCTAGTTCTGTTAATTAGAATTCAAGGGGTTTAACGATGCCCAGACTATATTTCATATGAGAGTTAGTAGGTAGCTCTATATGGTATATGACTGGGTGCATGCTTATTACTTTTATTCATGTCAATGTGTTTGCTTTACTATAATTTGTTCAGATATTGCTTGAACAAGCTTCTGTAAACTTTGGGCCCGATTTACAAAGCTAAACTAACACTTTTGTGTAAGTTTACAATTGTTTGCTATTCACAAAGGGATTTATGAGTAGTATCTGTATGAATATGGGGTCTTTATTTACTTCCTAATCAGGTCTCCGTCTGAGACCATTTTTTTCACTATGTCTTCTGACCTTACAGTATATCTACTCTTATTGGGCAACTTGCTAATTGTTGCTGAGTTAGCTAACAGTGTATTATACTAGAAGCCTAACAAAGAAGTTCTTATTAGTGGTGCAGGACCTCTGTGATTAACAGACTATCCTCCTTCTCCCACTCTCTCAACACTCCAGCTGGATGTATGTCGTTACAATGCACACTTTTACAATGCATGCACTTACAACGCATTTTTTACAATGCAACATCCACTACAACGCATTCCATTACATCGCATGACACTACAACGCATTTTTAAAAACTACCTTTACAACGCATTCCATTACATCGCATACTACCTTTACAACGCATACCATTACAACGCATAATATTACATTGCATTTAAGGTAAGTGTTGGATAGTATGGGGGTAAAAATTACTATTCTAACTCCAGGGGGTGCAACAGTAGGGTAAGTGTTGGATAATATTATGCGTTGTAATGGTATGCGTTGTAAAGGTAGTATGCGATGTAATGGAATGCGTTGTAAAGGTAGTTTTTAAAAATGCGTTGTAGTGTCATGCGATGTAATGGAATGCGTTGTAGTGGATGTTGCGTTGTAAAAATTGCGTTGTAAGTGTAGTGCGTTGTAATAGTTGCGTTGTAAAGGTTGTTCCCCCTCCAGCTTGGCAGTATATTTAAATGAGGTGTTGCCTCCTTCATCCAAACTTTAAGATTCATAGTGCACCTGTTCTTGTTGCTCAGCCATTTGTTTAATGTTTTGCTCCCAGGGCACAGCTTGCCCCCCTACACCACTCCTGTTAGGTTCTTCATGGAGTAACCCGCTCACAAAGCCTTGCACTGCACTAGTGCTGCCTCTGCCAGTAATTCACCAGAGGCACATCCACAGAGTCGCTAAGCAGCCATGTCTCAGGAAACTGAATGTGTGGCACCAGTTGGAGTCTGCAAGCAATTGCTCCTGCCCACAACACAAATCAGACATCAGTGGCACAATTTAGGTAAGAAGAAGGAGGGGAGGTTATACTTGAGGACACCTATTCAGGAAAAAGAAGAGATCAGCTCAATTCGCAATCCACAAGAGAGGAAAGCAGGCCCAAAATGTTCTTAGATCCACTCCAAATCCTTCAGCTGGTGCCAACCAGCCGTCATATTCCTCTCAATTGCCGATGTCACCTAGTTAGAAATAATTTCGTATCTGCTTTGACATTTTAGCTCCTATTGAATGATATGGCCCATCTCATTTAAAAAGAACATCCTGTGCTGCCTGAAAGCCAGGCAGAATTGACAAGCTGACAAGGTAGTTTTGTTCCCCTGTAATATACATTTGAATTAGGCATAAAGTATTGGACTGCTAGGAACCAGTACTCCAACTTCCGAAGCAAAGAAGTCTGTAGTCATTGCAAACAAAACCAACATAGATCGGAGGGGCCATTTAGGAGGGGACAGGAACATATGGCATGATGAATGATCAGAGCATCAGCCTTCCTGTTCTCATAATTCTGACATAAAGAGGTCCTAGAGATGCCTTTCACACAGATACGTCTCTCAGGCATTCATTTTGGCATACAGGAGAATGGGAATCTGTTCCCAGACCTGGAGTAAGGGATGTTTCCTCATTTCAATAGGGCTGGATGTGGGAGGAGAGTCAGAACTCCTGCGAAGGGAGCATGACTTCTAATATCATGAATAGAGATCTCTATGGAGGTTTACATCTAAGTGAAACAAGATTTACAAAAAAGTCTAGAGTTTGGTAGAAATTTTACAAGAACTAGACCTATGAAAATATCCAATTGCAGTCTAGCATTCTGGATAAAGGTGGCTCCCGACAGTCAACTTCTCACAGCATTCCTGGACCTAGAAGAAAACATCTGAATGAAGAAGAGCCCTGATTGTTGTACTGGGAAAGAAGCCTGAAGGACCCTACTCTTCAATTGCATCCAGAGGCTAGAACTGCTCTCCTTGGGTCCACTGGCTGGCCCCTGTGTTCTGCCTTAAGGACAAAAAGGATAAAGATGGGCTCCACCCTGCGTGGAAGAGCTAGTTGCCCAATTGGGGTGGAGTCGGGTAGAGCTGGTGTTTGCCTTGGCTGGAAAGAGACTTGGATCATAGAAGCTTTCTCAGGGGACCTGGGAGCTGTAGGAGAGAGATGTAATGACTTCCTTAGGATCAACAAGAAATCAAACTCTTGGTTGTAGCTGGAGTCGACTCAAGTCAAATCAACTTTATTCAGTCATTATAAAATAGATCACAAAAGTAGGATACAACTGTAAAATCAAGGTGCAGACTAAGAACAAGCACTGAGTACAATATATGATGCAGTGCTGCACAGATAAAAAGTACTAGAAATACAAGGATTAAAATGCAAGAAAGCAATAACAATTATTTGATCAATAAGGAGAGCATAATTAAAATGAGTCTAAGGTAATTCTGCACAAAGGTGTCCCCCTTATGTACAGAACTACCCACGCAATTTCCTTGCCTAGAGCACCAGTCTTAAAAAGGCATAAACAGTAAAGACGATCTCCTCTGATCCCAATAAGACACTATAAGAAATTGAGTTACTGGCTATGGAGGTTGAAACCCTACTCAAGCAGGAACCACAATCCTTGTCAGGGTGAAGGCACAAGCAAACCTTTAATTAACCTGTGCTCAACCCTTAGGTAGCTTGGCATAGAGCAGTCAGGCTTATAGTGGTGGGTGATTGGGATCGGTGGCGAGGGTGGGGATGGGGGTTTAGAAAAAAAAAAAACTCACCTTGCCATTGGCTGTCGCCAGGGTCCCAGACTCCCTTAGCCAATCCCGTTGCTGCCTTACAACAGCATCATGATTGGTCTGAGCACCGTGGTTCGGCGCTCAGATGGGGAGAGGGAGGCTGTGCATGTTCTCCACCCAGGCTGTACAATGCATCCTGTGGAAAATATGCAAATTGCACATGACGGTTTGGCCAGCCCAAGATGGCCAGCAAAACCATCATATGTACTTAATATGCAGCTATAACCACTTCTCCTCCATCTTCTAGGTCGTGACAAGCCCAACCCTGCCCCAACATGGCTGGCTCCTTACTGAAGAAGAAAATTAATATTAATTAACATTATTAACATTGTATTATTATCATTTTCTTTTACTTTTTGCACTTAGTGCGGCAATGCTTCTCCACCTTAGAGGAGGATTTGCCCATGCAGGGTTAACTTAGAGGCAATGTGTAAAAGTACACTTCGAACAGCAACACAGTGCAAACCAACCATTAAAGAATCCCACATCAGCACTGAAAAAATGGAGTAATTTTTAATAAAACAAGATCAAAACAACAAAATCCAATCAGTAGAACTGGAGATATGCTGGCTAAAGAGTTCAATGAAAATAGTACCAAAAAGCACAAAGTGACAACTGTGGATATCTGGTCATGCAGGGCTGAGACAAAGTCTCAAGTTCAGGCTAACCACAGTGGAACACAGGCCGGCAACAGGGACCGAGTTAGGCCTGTGGCACAAAGTACCTTAAATCTTGGTTTGTAGAGCATTGCAAGGGTCTGCATCGAAGATGAGTCACATAGCCCAAGTGATGCGAGGATGCTGTGCCAGGTCCTGCATCATCGTTGCGGATTCCATCGACTAGGTCTTGCAATGCAAAGTCCTGCGTTAGGGATGTATCGCTCAGTCGAGGCAATGCATCGGTTCCAAGGAGCTGTGAGGCTGTGTTGTGAAGTCTGGCATCAAGGCTTACATCGACAAGGGATACATAGGCCTGTACCAAGAATGCATCCTACAACAGTAGTTCGGATGAGGTGAGGGGCTTCGATGTGGGTCTTTGCAACAGGACCAATCCACGCAGCAGTGTTATATGTTGGTTCTGCTCAGGGTTGCCCCACACAGCAGAGGAGATACGTCAGGAGATACGTTAGTCGTCAGTTCTGCTGAATTCACAAAAGCTGGCAGAGCACCTTAGGTCCATTTCTAAGGATCCAGGAATGGGGTGACATTACTTGGTAGGGCAGATTCACAGATGGCAGAGCCCAGGTGCTCGGTTCAAACTTGTTGGAGCCTTCTGTCTCTAAGGTTCTAGTCAGGAGGCCAGCCATCTAACCCTTGGAGTAACTTTGGGGTCCTGGGTAGCAGTCCTTCAGAGCAGCAGTCCAGAAGAGTGGCAATCCTTTCAGCAGCACAGCAGAGCATCCACAGGTTCAGAAGTGTACTGAAGAGGTTGTGTCTGAGTTCCTATATTTATACCTGGTATCGTGCCTGTGGACAGTGGGAGAAATTTCTAGAGGTCTCCCTTTGAAGAACCCAGAGAGCCTGCCTTCCCTCTCCTGGTTCTAGACTAATTATTTTGTGATGAAGACAAGACGCAGGCTAATCAAGTGTGAGTAGGGCTGTGCCCAGCTCTACCCTTCCATCCTGCTAGTGATAGCCCATACATGTGCATCTAAGCTCTTTATTGTGTGTGGCTATCTAGGAAACATACACCAAGACCAAATGTCAGCTACATCCAGTCATGTGATACAGAGACAGGCTACATGCACTAAATGACTAAGGCAGGAAAATGCCAACTTTCTAAAAGTGGCATTTTCAAAATTGTAATTTAAAATCTGACTTTACCATGAGAGAGGATTTTTCATTACAATTCTAAAGAAACCAAACATGAACTGGTTACCCACTACCACCTGGAAATTGTAGCCTATCAAATGTAATAAGGTTACTCTAATGTTATCCTTTGGAAGAGATAGGCCTTGCAGTAGTTAAAACTAATTTCACTACCTGGGCATGTAAAACTTAAAATAACATGTCCTATGTTTTGAATACACTGCATCCTGCCCTCTTGGCAGTCCAGGGCCTGACCTAGGGGGTGTCTTATATGCATTAAAGTGAAAGGTTTGGATCCGGCAAAAGTTTTGTATTGCCAGGTCGAAATGGCAAGTTAAAACTGCACACATAGGCTGCAATGGCAGGCCTTAGACATCTTTAAATGGGCTTCATAAGTGGGTGGCGCAATCAGTGCTGCAGGCCCACTGGGCTCATGTAGTACCACTTTACTAGGGGGTTTTTAAGTAAATTAAATATACCATTTGTGGATAAGCCAATGTTACCCAAATGGAGGAGGAAGGCAACACAGTCTGAGGGAAGACCATCATAAGACTAACAAGTGTAGCAGATTCATTATTAGAAACAAGGAAGCAGCTAAATTCTGTGAAAGGGATAGGAGACAAGATGTTAAAATTTCTAAGCTCAGTTTATTGGGAGAATATAAATCAAGACCCTACCAAGATTGGATATTGGGTAAGAAGTTACTGATCCTTACAAAGGCTCAAATCACAGCCCTTACAACTAAAATCACTTAAGATAAAGTACTAGGACAGACTAAAATGTTAAAGAATGGTAAAACCTAAGGGCCAGATGCTATCCCAGGGGAGATTTCCATGAAGTTAATTATTGAGTGGTTCATATATGGAAAAATGTGTTCAATCAGATTTATCTTAATGAAGAAGAGATCCCTCCTTTCCTGGAATCAAGCTAACATAGGGCCTGATTACGATGATAGTGGGTTCGCCCATTCAGCCCGTGGGTGGCGGTCCCACCCCCATCGTAAGTGTGTTTTCCGCCCGCCATATAATAATGGCGGGCGGGTGGTTGGCGGGCGGAAAGACCAACCGCCATGCATCTGACAGGCTCTTTGAGCTCACTGGTGCGTCAAAGGGAGTTGTATTCCGTACAATGGTGGTGGTGCCTGCCAGGCACCGCAGTAGGCATTACAATGTCCCTTTCTGCCTGCCGTTTCATGGTGGTTAACCCACAATCAAAAGGCAGGCAGAAAGGGACTTTGGGGGCCCATAGCAGGCCACCTTCCCCCTGGCCCACAGCTGTGGGTTGTGGGGGACACCATAGGTGTCCCCCTACATATCCCCTTACATATCCCTGCACCATGGTGCCTGACATGTAGTGCAGGGATACGTGAAGTGTTTCCTTTTTGTATAGCGGCGAGTGCAGTAGCCAGCATCACCCACCGCAATACAAAACATAGGCATTGTTGACCGCCATGGTGGGGGTCGCATCCTAATGCCAATGGCGGGACCGCGGACATCCTGTCAGGCATTCCCAACTCCGATAGGATGGCAGTTGGATGAAAGTCTGACCGCCAGCCTAATCAGCCCCATAGTTATGATTTTGAAACTGAATAAAAAGAAAAAATTCAGATCTTTATAGACCTATTCCACTACTGAACTGCGATTATAACATCTTTACAGGCAATATAGCCAAAAGACTAGCCAGCATTATCCATAAAAATTTTCATCCTTATCTAAATAGTTTCATACCAAGCAGGCAACTTAATGAGTTAACACCTCTTCTGACGATAGAAATTGATGTAGCGAAGACTTTTAACATCTCCCTTAACAATAGCTACTTTTATGCCACTAAGTCTTTTGAACGAGTGAACTGGACGTACTTGTGGGAAGTTCTGAAAGTTTCAGGTGTAGCCACAATGTGATCAATTCCAGCTGAACCTTGTATAGAAAACCCAAGACCGGAATATAAATAAATGATAAATTAATCAGAACATTTTCATTTTCAAGAGGGACTAGGCCAGGGTGTCCCCTTCCCCTTACATTGTTTTATTTAAATATTCAAACTTTAGCCCAACTGAACTGATCAGATCAGACTATCATCCCATTAGAGGCCTCAGGCATACCAGTAAAGATAGCATTATATGCAGACAATATTATGTTATATACATCCAATCCAGCATATTCAATAGCCAGATTGAAGGAGCATGCTGAAGTAATTGTAGAATTGTCTAGGTATTAAATCTATACGAAAAATAGGTAATATCATGAATGAATGGGGTGTATTCATGTATAGATATCTGGGGATCCTAATAATATATAACCTAGATGTTCTCCCCGCAAACACCTGGAGCAGGTCTGCAACAAAACAAAGGTCCTCCTGAGAAGATGGGAAAATCTACCACTAAAGATTGATGGGTTGGGTAATTTGATTAAGATAATGATTCTCCACCAATTGACTTTTCTCTTTAACACTCTTCCCTTAAAAATTCGGTGTTAGCAACTCAACCTGACAAATATTATATAAGACACATCTATGCAGCTAGGTTAAAACATCTATTTCATGTGAAGTTTCTGTAAAAGTGTGGAGATCTGAAGTTTTTTAAGAAGGTATATTTCAAGATGTTGTTAGCAGCCTTAAAAGTATAGTTTTACAAGCACCAATCTAGGACTTTCCTTGGACACCGGAATGATTAAAAGGCAAACTCAACAGTCCTCTTGTACAATTTAGCTTTAATACCTGGGGAGATCATAGAAATAGAAAAAATCTCATTGAGTGGAATGTAGCATTAGTCACAACAAAGGTAGGGTTGTGAAGAGTTGAATATCTTCAGCCATGTTCATGGTAGCCAGCTCAAAACTGGTTTGAGAATAATTGTTGGTAATATGAAGATCTTCTGAAGAACTAACAAAAGAAGTTGCTCTGTGGTGTAAGGAGACCACTAAAGCAGAAGATGAAAGTGTACTGGAACCATACTGAATATGTGAAAAAAGAATTGCTGCAGTTGGTGAAAGATCATTTATTGCACGTATCTTTACGTTTCCATTATTCAACGGTAAAACCTGCTGCTCTAATAAAGAATCATTGATTCACTCTCCATAGGATATATTGGATGCCTCAAAGATTCACCAAATTTGCAGAAGAGTTACCATGCTGCAGGAGATGTAAGCTGCTAGGGCAGACAATAAACATAAGTTTGTAGACTGCCCTAAATGTTCTGTCTTTCGGAAAGTAGAATCCTATGTGAAATTTGTGGACTCAAAATCAAGCTAGGCCACACTTTTATTTTATTTGGGACCGATTCGTCATCAAATATACTGTTGAGTAAGACCAATGAGAGGCTGATTTTAAATTTGATTCTCTTGGCAAGAAGAGAAGTATGTACAAAATGAATATGTTGAGATCTTTCACATGCAGTAGACTGTATCGAGTTGGTTAACTACATCAGTCAAATAGATATAACCTGTGATCCCAGCAATTAAGAGAAACATGGAAGTATTATATAATGTAGCAATCTGATTTTATTAGTCCAATGATTACACCTTAATATTTCTGCCTTTGAAGGTAACTCTTTAAGAAATTACGAGTACTATCAGCAGTTGGATAGAGTCACTATCTCCGTGGTTGAAACAGTGTGAATGTACAATGGAAGAAATTAACTGAGAGTGGAAGGAGGAAGAAAAAAAATATATTTGTCAGTCCTAAAACTTAAGGCATACTACTAAAAGGTAAATGGAAGAAATCCATTCTCTAAGCAGACTAAATTGACTGTCTGATGCATGTACATTGATACACACAGTCCCACCTACCAGAAAAAAAGAATTATTTTAGAAACACACCTCTAATGAGGTTACTTTCAATTTGGAACTATCCTCTTGGATCCCATGAGATGATTATCTAAAAACCTCATGTCATTTTCTTAATACAAATTACTCAAAATAGGTACATCTACATCAATCTTTGCTCGATACAGATACAGTTCAAGATGCAGAACAAGAACAGCAAGTATCCTACTTGGAGTTTGAACTGATACAGAGGAAGCTTAGAAAATGATTACAAGTTTTATCATTGATGCAAAAGGAGTTTTACAATGCAGCAGCTACCTATCTTTGCTTGCTTGTCCTGGCCTCATACAATAAAAGGCACAGATAAACTAACCTTAGGAAAAGTGCTAAATACTCCTAAAAATATCATTATCATTCTTCTCTTAAAAAACATCATTTAAGCCATGCTACAAAAGAACATCTCTCCTCATGGATCCGACATTCACCTTATGAAAGTCTTAAACTTACATCCCCCCAAAAATACTATGTCAGCAGACTCAGCAAACCAACATCAATGCCTCTTATGCTTGTGCTTCTGCTTTAAATGTTCAGCGTCTCTTTTTGGTCTCTCATTCCATTGTTGAACTTGTTTTGTATATTTCACAGCTAATATTTCACATCACAAATGCAAATTTAAATAGATCAAATTTACTTTCATAATAATATATTCAACAAAAAAGACAGACCTGCAGACATATTCACACTGTTGGAAACAGCCAATTCAGTCACAAAATTGTATTTCAATATTCACAGAGATTTTAAAATCATTTAAGGCAGTGAATTCCCCAACTCTGTAATAGGTGGTACGAAAAACTCATATGTATTGCACCCGAATAGGACACTTTACCCTGCACACTTTTACTCTGCATGCCATTACTCTGCAGTTTTTATACCACAAATTATTTTACAATGCAGGGCTTTACAACTCAATCCATTACCATGCATTCTCCATTACAATGCAATCTAGTATTCTAACTCCACCGGGGCGTTACTTTGGGTATTGCGTTGTAATTGTTTGCGGTGTAAACCCCTGCGTTGTGGGGTAGAGGATGATTCCCATTGCTCCCCTTTACTTATCAACAAATAACAAAACAGTTTTTTTTAATTTTAAGTCAAATGTCACTTAGAAAGGCATAATATATTTTCCAAACCAAGCTACAGCTTAAAAATATTATATTCAGCTCAAAATGTTCCTTTTCACCATAGACTTAGCCAAAAGCTGTCAAACATTGTGTTTACTGCAGCTATGTTTATAAGGGATGGATGAATGAGACAAAAACACTTTTACCTAATTGATTATGTGTGTCTTTTAAAGTTTACAGACGATGATTTCTGCAAATCTTTCCTTTTCCCAATACCAAGTTATCAATCCAGCCCCCTCTAACACCAACATAATGTTGCTGCAATATTTTCCAACCTTTCTGGACTTAGTTGCTTAGACCTAGATCTTCTTCACAGCAGAACTGTCGCACAAATCTAAATCTTGCTTGTCTTTCTATAATGAGGTGAATATTCTTTTGGTGTACTCGAGGGACATTCATTAAATGCTGATTAGTAAATTGAAAGTCTAATTTACTGCACTTGGGAATTTTAGGGAGTCTTCTAATTGCTACCACCAAAGGTCTTGTACATTGTAATACCACACATTTGCATGAAATGCTTTCCAAATGAAGTGCTGGTAGTTTTGGTGACAAGGTTGATCCTGCTACCATCTAGCCAAAAGTAACATCCCACAAAACTAATGGAAAGGGAAATCTGTCAGCTAAGTATCTTACCAACACCAAAAATATGTTTAGCTGTTCAGCATTTCCTCCTGATGGACCTTAGCACAAAAGCCATGCAAGATAAATCATGGGTGAAAATACTAGATGAAATTTCAAGTAGTCTAAGCCAATATCAAAATACCTATTGAGGGTGTTGCAAAGATTGAGATATTATTGTATAATACCAACACTTTGCTTTAAACCCTGGTTTCTGTCTTGGGGCATAAAAAAGTAACTGGGTGTAAATAGGTTTAGGGTAATAGCTGCATTGTGGGGGGCATACCAGGAATCCGTGAAGCAGCACATTTCTAAAAATTCACCTTCTTTCTACATAAATACAGAATAAAGGCTTACTGATCCCTCATCCTATATACATATAACACTATCTCTTCAATAATTACATCTACATATATGTAGGAACGCTATTGTATAGTTGCCAACTCACGATTTATCATATGTACAGCTCACGTTTTGAATTATTGCCACAACTGTTTAGGGCCAATAATCTAGTATAACAGCTTCTCTAAGTACAGCATTACTTCTTGAGATGTGCCTGCTCTTAGGGTATAAAGAAATATCCATTGATAGTGGAACATGTCAAAAAGAAAAGAAAGTGAAAACGTGGTATATCGGGGGAAAAGTGTGGCATTTAAAGCTGAGGCAGAGGAAGTTAAGATGACTGAAGCAGGGAATGTAGATCTTGGAGAAATATTAAAATATACTAATTCTTTAAGGTAAGACAAAAGGCCACAAATAGCAACCTTGTTATATACCACACTCACATGTCAGCAGATGATGGGGAAGAAAATATGAAAAGGAGTGTAAAAAACACTGAAAATTCTAGAAGTTGATTGGAAAAGAAGGCTTTTGCATTGGAAACAAGAGGGACACAGAAGCAGGAAACGTGTATATTAGATTTATCAACTTAAGACACTATGCATTAAAAGAAATAAACTGAACAGGTAAATATATTTACAGGATGCCAAGCCACAGATTGCTAATATATGGATCACGCCTCACAGGAGATAATTCTCAGATGCTAAAAGATAAAGGAATGAGGAATGTCATGAAATTCTGCCACAAATCTGAAATTAAATTTGGAATAGCCCCCTGACACAGTATTTACCACTGCCTTTAGTACTAAAACTTCCAGTCAAGGTTGGCTCCCCTGCTGACCGTCCCAACCTACTTGAAGGGGTGTAATAATAGAGCTTCATTCTCAGTTCAGGTAGGAAAAATATAGAACTCTTGCCCAAGACCTGGAAAAGCCAAGAACATGAGGGAGTCAGGAAGGTGATAAATACCTATCTCTCCACCAAGAGAAGATGAAGGATGGCACCCACCAACAAACAGCATCACTCCCATCAACAAGAGGGTGCTGATGATTCAGTTTTCAGAACCATACCCATTCAGGTACCAGAAATAATTATCCCCTCAATGAGGGTAGACACAACCACATGCCCAACTGTCTCTCACTCTTCTTTGCTCCAAGTCAAGAATGTAAACTTAGTGTCATCTGGGACAACGCCAAAACATTTTCTACATAGATCTCAAATCCATGCTCTTGCAACCAACACAGCATATTGGATGGTGTGCTATCTATCCAACAAAATGTTTCCGCATCTGGTTATTGGTAGAAATGACTACGTAAATGTAAATTCAAATACATTACAATACACAATGGTACATAGTTACAAAAGTATTTTTCATACACACTTCAAGCTCAGTTCATTGTGTGAATGTAAACTACTAATTCGAAATGTCACTTTGTGAGTTATAAGGGTGATAGTGGTAGTGTGTTCTCAATTTCTTGCATTTGCAGGTTGTTGGAGTAGCAGCTAGTGACCTCAGGTGCTGGTGCATGCTTGCATTTTTCATGATAACGCATATTTTATAGCATTATGGCACTTACATTTTAAGGGACAAAGAGCCATATGTAGGTAGCTAAATACCGGCCGATAACGGACGAAAATCGGTAATTTACCCGTTACCGACCGTTATTTAGTCCTTTCTAATGTAGGAGGCAGGTATTAAGGATTCGGTAATTTACTGATTCCTTAATTTAAGCAATCTGTAATATACCGAATACTTAAAAGCTATGTAGGAGGCACTCAAGTGAGTGCATTTTTGCATTCAGGATTCATTATTTACCACCAACTACAAGTTGGTGGTAAATATCGAATACCTTTAAGAAAGCAATAATTTGCTTTTCTCAAGGTGCCATGTGGCAGACATACATGCCCTTAGGGCATGTATGTGCGCCACATGTGCACACATGCACGATTCAGGGGTGCAACAGGGTGTCAATGTGACACCCTGCCACCCTTGAATATGCTCCCCCTATTACCGATTCAGTATTTACCGAATTGGTAATAGTGAATGGCTTCCCATTCATTCCTATGGGCCTCCAGGCCCATAGAAATGAATGGGAAGGTGATTCCTTATACCGATTCGGTAATAACGAATATTACCGATTCGGTATTTTTTACCGAATTATTAGCTACATATGAAATACCGATACCTAAATACCGAATCGGTAAAATTCGGTATTTAGGAATCGGTATTTCATATTTACCTACATCGGGCCCAAAGTGTTATACCTGTGCCGTATGTTTTTCGCTGTCATCATTATTTTCAATTGGCCGGGTGCCATGTATTCTGCTATGCACTTTATTTTCATGCTCTGCTGAGTGTAGAGTACATGCTATGCCCTTAGTTTGCGTGCACTGTAAACATTTCTGTTTAATGAAGACAAAAAGTGCCTGGTATTTTTGTTAAAACAAAGTACACTACCAAGCAATTAATTAAAGTCTCCCATTTCCTGCAGTCCTTCGTTCCTGCCAGAGTGTCTGGTATTTTGGTTTTGTTTGTAAAGAGACTGCTGTCTAAGGTCCTCTGTTTACTGCCCCTGTTTTCTGCCAGAAACTGTCTTTTTGATTGGTAGGTGGCACTTTTCACATGCATGACAGGCTATAAATACCACTGTCTTCCCACTTGGCTTTGTCAATCTGTCAGAAGAGAGAGCAGTGTTTGTTACCAACATTGCCCATGGGTTCTGAGACCCTGCTGCCTGCAGCAAGAGCTATGCAGACTCAGGGGCGGCTCCTCCACTAAGGCGGAGGAGCGTTGCCCCACTGCTCTGTGAGCAGTTGAAATAGGAAAAATAAAATGATAATAACAAACGTTATTATCATTCAATTTTTCTGTTGCTCGGCTGGTTTGGGGCAGGGTGGGGATGGCTCGAACAGGAACAGGGGAAGAGTGGTAGGCACTCACTTAAGTGATTTGCTAGAGGAGTCTCGAAGCCTGGGTGCTTCCTGTTCCTGGTTTCTGCCCCTGGAAGCAGACAAAGAGGACCAACATTGTTTTTTTAAAATGCATTTTCTTTTATTTACCAGCGCCACCCTCCAACCCCACCCACCCTGCCACCTCTGTTAAGTTGTGGCCCCACTGTCTAGACTATTTTGACCAGAAATTGGAAGCTTGCAACATCTCTTGAAACCCTGTCCCTTTGGTTTGCCTTTTTACAACCTTGCATCTTGGTACCTGGTAGTTCATCCTTTGCCACAAGGCCTCCCTTATCTTGACTATGACCATGATTCTCTCACTGCTGCTCAGTTTCTCCAGCTACTTCGGTCTTCAGATCGCCGGTTATTCCACTAGCCGGGTGACTCTCATTTTCGGTTTTTCCTTTCTTCACGGACACCCTTACAGTTTCAATTTAAGCAAGGAAGTTTTAGCAGAAGAAACAGAAAATAGGAAAAATTGTGTCAGCTGTGTGAAGTAACACAACATAAAAAATAGTTAATAGGATCATTAACGTCAGTGAAGAAACTAAAAGTATGCTGTTAGGATTTAGTGCAGGGGCCAGTTTTTAAGAGACCCCCAGTCCCCCAAGTGCACTTGGATGTATTTTTGCAATTCTTGTTGATACTTTCGCACAGTCTCGCACCCAAAAAATTTGCTAAATTAAGCTTTTTGAAAATTAGCAATTTTAAACGTGTCTAATTTTACATTGCAGTGATTAAAAGTTTAAACTCGATGGGGGTCTCAGCAAGTTGGTTTAGGGACTGTGACGGTAAACAGCAAGTAGCTGGAGGGGGGAAAGAAAAGCATGCTCCTGCTGATTATAAGGTATTCATGTTTGGCTGCATCAAGCGATGTTGTTCTTTTGTCACAGAGTACCTCTCCTGGCAGAAGGAGTGTGTCTTACTACTAGTCGTGAGGGTCATGCTCCAAAAAATGTATACAAAGCTGTCATTCTTTCTAGGGGAGCTCCAGTTAGATTAGAACCACCCCCCTCGCTATCTCTCTCTCCCTCTCTTTCTCTCCCCCCAGCACCCCTTACCCCAGAGCCAGTCATTGGTGTCAGCAATCTCTTCTGAAACTAAGGATTAACACCAGGAGGCAGGGGTGGAAGATGTTTGCTTCTGCAGAAGTGCCGGGAATTCAGGTGAGTGGCACTTGGCAAGACAGAAAGCCAAGCACATGAAATATTAGTGTGCCCAACCAAAGGTTGAGTCTTATGATCCTATTGACATCTGGTTTTGTACCAAGTCCTTTCTAAAGATACCCCATCTGTGGCAGATATGGACGAAGTCCTCACCAGTATCCAAGCAGACTTTGAAAACCTACGTCTGGAGAATCAGGATCTGAAATTGGAACTCTAGGGATACAAGTCTAGGACTAGTCTCTGGCCTGAGAACCCGGGAGCCATACTTAAGACCATACCCAGCATTCTGCAATCCACTAGGTTCATGAATACAAGCCCAACACTGCAGGGTGGTCCCTCATGGTGACCTTAATGGAACACCACTGCCCAAATGAATCTGACAGTGACAGCCCCCATTCTTGTACCTCTAACCCCTCCGGAATGTTTCTCTGTGGACAGTTCCAAGTTTTGAATCTTTATGAACCAATGTCAACTGCAATTTATTTTTAGATGCTGAATTTCCGAATGATGCTTCCAAAGTGGTATACATTATATTGTATTTAGAGGGAAACTTAGCAAATGTGTCTCTAGCCCTAGTTGATAATGATGATCCAATGCTATAGAATCTTGCTGCATTCAAAAAGGTGATATGCAAGCTGCTTGCCAAAAAATACTTTTATGCAGGTAAGTGACAAAGAGTTGTTAAATCTTAAACAGGGAAAATAACCTACTCACCTAACTGAACAACTTTAATAGATGGATACTGGAAACAAACTGTCCAGAAGAAGAAAACACTTCCCTGTTCTTCCAGGGCCTAAAAGATTGCTTAAAATACATTCTTGCACAAATAATAGCTCCCCCAAGCACTGCACAGAATTCATTGAGCTATTAGATAAGTTGGACTATAGATTTGTAAGGGGGAAAATCCCAGTTTCATTCAAAAGTAGTGATTGTAGAGGGATAAGAAAGATGGTGAGGTCATTACATCTGAAGTAGGGGAATCTATGCAGATTGGTGGACCTCAGGCCCTCTCTTTAAAGAAGAGAAGGACAAAAGGCAAAAATGAAACTTCTGCATTATGCAACGGCTGGGCATTTTCTCTGTGAATGCCCGTCAAACCCAAGAATCCCAGAAAATACCAATGGTTGCCAATAACCCCCGTCTCGGAGGCAAAAGACTAAACAGCCCAGGGACCGGAACACGGTATACTCTTCTGATGCCTCAGCATAGGGGATCTTAAAATATCTTGTTAACACCTTTGCTAGAACTCTTAGCTATTTTAACATCACTGTCATGCTAATAATCTCTAATCAATTGTGGAAAGCCCTCCTAACAATGTTGGATTGCACAACAACCGGATATTTATTTAATACTACCCAAGCCAAAACCCTTGGCAACTCTATGATTCATAAGTATTATCCAGAACCTGCAAGAGCAGTGGATGGCTTGGAATTATCTTCCAGCTTCATCATTTTTCAAACCAAACTCATCCAATTAGTTTGTGACAACAGTCATTCTGAGACCTTCATATCTGAGCTAATAGATAGTCCAATTTTTTTTAGCCATCTAGGGAATTCCTCGGCTCGGGTTGCAAAACCCAAAAATTGACTGGACTCTACGAAATGTGACCCTTGTTTCCAAATTTTACGTACAAAGTTGTTATAAACTGTCTAATGATTGGGCACCACCGTTCACATGCATATCATTTTTTAACTCCACCACTGAAGGTTACCTAGCTGATATCAGGACTACAAGAATGTGTTTGATAAGTTGAAAGCTACAATGTTGCCCCTCACAGAAGCTTTGACTTAATACCAGAGGCAAGATTGCCTTGGACTTGGATCTAGCCACTTTCCAAACCCAAAATTAACACCTAAAATAGTTTTTGGGTGAGCTTCTGCCCAGCGGGTTCATTACACATTCCTCCTCACCAGTCTCTTCCCCATTGTTTTTTACTTCCTAATGTAACAGGGATTTGAGACATTGTATAGACTACGTTCCCTAAATAAAGTGACTATTAAAAATCAATACCAGTAATGCTTGATTCCTTCTCATTTGGACAGGGTAAATAACTCAACAACACATACAACATTAGATTTATAGGATGGGGATGTGCCAATGCCACAAATATGAAGTATATGAATACTGTGTATTGCCTTTTTGGTTATGTAATGCCAAGCGGCATTTAAGTTTTTTTATTAATGATATCGACTTGACATATGTGTATGACATTTTAATTTTCTCCCAAATGAGCAAGAACACATCGCTCATGTTGGAGCAGTCTTGGTAAGACTGCATGAAAAACAACTTATTGCTAAATTAGACAAATGTGCATTCCATGTGATTCAAGTAGATTACTAGTAGTTTGTGATTTCTCTGACAGGAATTCAGATGGATAAGAAACAGGTGGATGCAATCCTTAAATTGCCAAGACTGAGCATTGTGAAAGATGTTAAGATTTTTGGGAGATTTGCCAACTTATACTGGCTTTTTATTGAGCATTTGTTTCAGATACTGATCCCCTATCACAAACATTTAAGGGAAGTAACCCTCTTCCGCTGAACAGAAGAAGCTGATCATGTTTTTTTGCGATTAAGGAAACATTTTTGTCCGCTACTGTATTTTCACATCCTGATCCCACTTTGCCAAACTTTGTAGAGGCAGAAGGGAAGAGTGCTATCACTTCCTCTATAAAAAAAAAGCTACTCCCCACAAGGATTAACCATGCCATTGCTGAATGAGCACTGTTGGCAAACAAGAGGGCTTTTCAAGAGTTTTGGCACTACCCCCTCAAGGCATGACACGCTATCACCAAATGCTCAAGTCATATGAATCTAAAGTTCTTCCACTCTGCAAATGCCTTGACCTCCATGCCAAATGAGATGGCTTTTATACGTTAGTGAATTTGATTTCATAATAATGTTTCACCCTGGTTTAAACAGAGCAACCTAAAAAAGATGCTCTTTCCACTGGCAGATGCAGATCAAGAGATTAAAGACCAGGCTATACTCCCTAGTGAAAAGGTCTGCAAAAGCTGCAGTTCTGTAAACTTCTGACAAAAGTATGTAAAGTCCACAAAAAAACTGCACCCCCAAGGGTGGTTAGAGAAATCCATCCACAGTTTAAGAGAGGGTGTGTCTTTACCATGAGTTCTTGCTATATATATCCACACTGGAATTATTAAAGTAAATGCTAAATTGATGTAATTATTTTTCTTAGCATGACATAACGGGAAACAAAAGTCCAACTGAAACTGCCTGTAACGGTTCTGGTGGAAAATAGTGTCCAAAGATGAACCTACATCCTGACTTTCCCAACCTGTGCTCGTAAACAAACAAGCTCCTCCCACCCTACAGGTGTCCTTCAAGTAATGCCAACTCCAACTTCCCAGTGCCACACCATCAGTGTGGATTTTGTGACAGGTCTCCAGTGTGTCAAAGGATTCACTACCATTTGGGTGGTGGTGGATATGTTAACAAAAATGGCCCATTTTGCCACTTTGAAATAGCTTTCCACTGCTACAAAGTAGGCTGACATCTTTATTCAACATATACACCGGTTACACATAATTTCCTCAGTTATCATTTCGGATAGTGGTCCCCAATTCGTCTGCACATTTTGGCGAGGGTTGTGTTCGTAACTCGGCATAGACTTGAGGTTGTTTTCTGCATATCACCCATAAACACACGATCAAACTGAAAGAGGTGATCAGGTCTTGGAACAATCTCTATGATATTTGCTGCCTACATACACCAGTAATTGGGTTCATGCCCTCAGTCTGAGTGAGTTTGCATACAACACCACCACACACTCGTCTGTCGGGGGTCTGTCTATTCTTTTGTAATATTGGTTACCACCCTAGAGCCCTTCCATTGGAACTACACAAATGCACAAATCAGGTCCCCCATAATACAAACACACCATACCAACCTGGCAAATATTTGAAAGTGAGTTAAAGAACACATACTTAAATACAAGATCATGCTGAAAACACAAGCGGATCGGTGATGGAAACAAGAACCGTCCTACACCATAAATGATTCAGTCTGCTGGGCCACCAAAAAGTTTCACTTAGAAGGACTACAAAACTCCAGGCACTGCTATGTAGGGCCCTACCCGATATCACAAATAATCATTCCTGTAACAATGAAACTCACCTTGTTGGCAATCAATCCTATTTTTCATGGGTACTGTTAGAAATTGGGTTTCTGGTTGGCTAGGGTATGCACCTAAGTTAGGCAGAACCCACCACTCCAGTCAGGGTAGGGGAGTTACACACACCCCCTTAGTAGCTTGGCAGGGCAGTCATGCTTATCCCAGAGGCAATGTGTAAAGCGTTTGTACAACAAACACACACCCCAGTGACACACTAGGCACAACACAAAAAGAGGCTCCCCACAAGGTTGTATAAAAATATCCTTTGTATTATACAAAAACACATTAGACCACCATCGCATAAATCACTTTGTCAACCAGGCGATTGTCATAACCTCACATAGATCATAAAATCACTTTGCCACTGGGCAATGGTCATAACAGTATTAACCGTGCAATTAGGTAGATACCTATATGTTGCACATGTCATAGAAATATAATTACTGTGCATTTTATACAGTCGCCTTCTATGCTACTCATTATCCTGGCAGTGCAGGGCATAAGCCAACATCTCTCACCATGAATATGACATGCAGCTCGTATTGAAAGACAAACACATATATCACCATATGCCACCAAATCACATACGATGCAGTGCACCTGGACTCCTACTACATGGTAGGTGGTATTTAGGCACCAAACGCAGGGCAAAACCACACATGCTTGCCTATTGCATTCATTAAGGTAATTTTACTCATTTCTCTGAAAGCAGCCGGTTCTTGGTCCACGAGGGGCCTGATAACTCACCCTGTAAGGCCAGAACAAAGAAACAGGTGCCCGAAAGTATGTCTCCCAAGGAACATGGGGACATGCACCCATACTGCCCAATCCAGTGGGGAGACTATGGCAGAGAAAATGAAATAGGTCTCAACCTTTCGGGACCACTGTGGGAAGATGCAACATGCATTGGCCCCTCATGTCAGCTGCCAAGTTACGGGGTGGGGGCGTAACACACATCCTCTATTCTGATACAGAGCAGGCAACTGCTGGTGGTTGTAGGTTTCCTGTCACTTCCCCACAAGAACTAATCGCGTTGCAGTCCGTGCGGAGCCCTCTGGGGCCACGCGGATGGCTGTATGAAATGCCCACGAGGGCAGCCTCACCTTCGCAATCCTGGTGAAATGCCACCAAGAGTACAGCCCACACGGGCAGGCCGCTCGAGTACCAGAACAGCGGGACTCTACTGTGGTGATGGCCGTAAGCACAGTGAGCCCTGCTCCGGTCAGGAAATGCTCTCTGCTGACAGGCTGTCCTCGCCCCTCCGCAGCTGCTCTGAGGGGGATCTCTACAGGCATATTGCGCTGGGTGGGTTTCCACTCTGGGGCTTGCCCTGTACACCCTGGTATTGCCCCAGGAAGGGATCCTTATGCCCGCTGTAGAAATGTAGGATTTGCTTATTGCACTTTTTGCCTGGTGCTATGCTATTTCTGACTAGGCTGACTGGGATCCTGCTAATCAGGACCCCAGTATCTGTGATTTCTCCCCTAAATTGTAATGGTAAGTACTTAGGTACATCCCAGATTGGATACTGGGGTACCCTTATAAGTCCCTAGTATATATGGTACTAAGGTACCCAGGGCATAGGTACCCCAGGGGTCCCTCATAGGCTGAAGCATGTATGATGCCACCAATGGGAGCCCAATTAAACTGACACTACAGACCTGCCATTGCAGCCTGTGTAAGCTGGTGCTAACACCACTTATGAAACAAATAGGTCTGCCACTGTACTTAAAACCTATAAGTTACGACCACAGCAGGCCTTTTCAATCCTGAAAGCAGGGTGCTAGATTCTAAGTGTGAGGGTGCCCCTGCATCAGCAGGACACCTCTACAGCCTTTGGAGTCCATTCTCCTGGGTTGTAAGTGAGACAGCCATTAAACATGAAGAGGGGCACCATGTCATTATACGATGACCATCTCAAAACTGGCTGTAACAAACCCTGTCATGCTTAGTATCAAACATTTTGGAATCATACCCCCACACCCTAAATGGTGTGGGAGGTATGATTCCATGCACTGTAGAGGCCCTCCGTTAGGCACTCAGTGCTCCTGGTACCAGTCTTCTAGACCCGGACAGCACAACATGGCTGCTGCCGACCAGAGACACAATTCTGCCCTCCTGCTGCTGAGCCAAGCTTAAGCTGGGGAAGGCAGAACAATAGGTATCCTGTCACAAGGAGGCGTGACCACCTCCCAGACAGGGATTAGTGTATTGGGGCTGGGTTGGAGCGCTTGCCAGTGCTATTCAGTCTGCTTCAAGGGAACATTTGGTGCCCTCCTTGCATAGTCTAGTTCAAACAAGTTCAGGGAGCCATTGGCTCCCGCCCTGGTGCAAAACTGGACAAAGGATATGGGAGTATCCTTCCCACTGTCCAATCCCTCCACTGGGAGGGAACAATGAATCGTCCCAACCCTTTCCTTTGGGTACTTAAGGGCTTACCTGAGGGTGGGTCCCTAGATTCATCATGGGACATGATTCATTTCAGACACCACTTCAACTTCGACCGTCTGGGCACTCTGGACTTCGCTCTGGGCATCAAGGCTGCAACTGGTAATACTTCTGCTGCTCCTGATCTCTTTGCCCTGCTCGTCTGCTGCAACGTCCATGTCTGTGCTCCACACAGGAAACCTTCCAAGGCCTGTGGGCATCCAAGACACCTGAAGGAATCTCCCTTGAAGTGAAGGAGTCATTTTCTGTAGGCACTGCACCTAAGCTGACTGGTCTGCTGATCCTGTGCTCTCACAGACTCTAAAAGTCTCAGCAACACAGGTCATGGTTCTTCACATCCTTTGAGGCCTGCCCTGTCTTCACACCAAGTTTGAGGACAGTATCCCTCGTCTAAGCTGCAGGATCTGAACCTCTGTGCACAGCGTTGACTTGCCGCTGCAAAGGCTTGTTGGCTTCCTTCCATCAATATCTTTGGGCTCCAAGTAGCCCCCACCTCAAACTTCTCCAGATCTTTGTCTCCACTGCATCACTTGCATCATGGGCCTGCTTCTTTGGTGAGCTGCTCAAGGTCCTCTTGCAGCTCCAGGGCCTCCAGCCTGTGGGTCCTGTTGAGGGTCACCTTTAAATTCTTTGGGCTTCCCTGATTGCTTGGGCCTGTCCTGACTCCTCTGCTTATGGTGAGTCACCTGGACCTTGCTGGTCCCGACACTGAACCTTCTTCTCTTCCCACGTTGTTTGCAGTTGCTAAGGCTTGTTGGTGCTCCTGACTGACACCGACCCCTCAACTTTTGACATCCGACGTGGGACAACTCGTGAATGGCTCCTGGTCTTACACAGCATTGCCTGGTCCTCACAGCTGCAGATCCAAGGTCACGTAACCTTTCCTGCAACACCTGACATCGGTGGGCACTCATCTTCCGTGCCCCCTGGTTACTCTCGAGTGACCTAGATACTGTCCCCTCTGCTTGCAGATACTCTTCACCTTGAATCCACATTTGGGATCCACTGGACACTTTCACCTTCTTCAGCAGTGGCATCTTCCTGAAGTCCTCCATTAAGTCCGATGGCAGTTTCCAATGCCACCTCACACCTATACACCCGGCTTCCCTGGTGCAGGTATCCTGGTTCCTAAGGTATCTACAGTTGTGGTGGCTCTCCAACCTTCTGTCTTCCACAGGGTTTCTTCAGGGTCCACTGGGAAGAGTCCTTCTTCCTTAAAATTGTAACCGTGACTTACCCATTGACTTGCATTGATGCCATGGTCGTGTTCCCACACTGCGCACGACCTCCGTGGGGCTCCTAGATACTCCCTTTGGGTGGTTCCTTGGGTCCCTGATACTTCTACATCCTCTGAGTATAGTCTTGATTTGAGTCGTGGTTCGCATACCACTACTTTAATATATGGTTTGGTCCCCCCGGTTGACCACTGTGTATCCTGTGCTACTTACCTGTTTCTATTGAAAAGTATTGTGTGCATTGTGTATATCTTTGGCTAGGAGATATCTGTATGTGTTAGTGAGAGTATTATAATGAGTACATATTTTTATGAATACACTGTGTGCTTCTTTTTTTCTTAATCTATACCACTAGGATTATATTCTGGTAAACTAAGCTGATTTACACTCCTTCTGGACTAAGCCTGAAGGCTGCTTCCACAGCTACCACTTAGAGAGCTTTCTAAGGTTGTCTAAGACCACTAAAACCACCATAAGGGTTGTCTGGATTGGTGCAGGGTGCCCACTTACATAAGTGTGCATCATATACCAAGCCAGCCTCTCACACTCGCCCTCTGCAGCCTCAGGTCAGAGAGTCCGGAACGAGCCGTAGCATGCCACCACACACTTGTTAGATTCGGAAGCCTTTCTTCAGCCAGAAATCCATTACTCCACTCGCACTGACCCAAAGAGCAAACCTACGATCAATAAGAAACCAGCACTCGTCCCAAACTGGGTTGCAGGAATTTAACTAGGAGCGCCCTCATTCCCAGCTCAGAGAACGCTGCTGCGGACTCACAGAGATAAGAGCCCAAGCAGAGATGCTCAAGGCACCAACTTTGTAGGCTCCCATGAGCGAACTGGGGGCACAGAAACAGCAGGCAGGCCAGCCAGCATAGATAGTCAGCTTTCAGAGGGGATGTCCCTCCAGAACAACAAACAGATGGTCCAAATGGCGGTTCCTCCTGGCACACAACAGTCCTCTGGTGTAGAACTAGCAATGTCTGGTTACAAGTCAAGGCAGCCTAAAATCATGAGGTCACAGCCCCTGTACTTATACCCACAAAGTCTTTGTTCTAGGGACACTTCAAACAACCTTTTGAAGTGAGCTACACCCCTATTTAATCCCCTGCTCTGGCCCCAGACACATCACATGGGGGATAGAGACAGCATTGTGAAAGGCAGGCACAGTCCTATTCAGGTGCGAGCAAAACTCCTCCCGCCACTCTAAATGCTGACCAGGCCTATTCAGTCCAACTATAAGTCATCCAGGAAAGGCAGGAAACGCCTCAACCCAGCTGGTGACTGTCTAGAGTGACTGCAAATCCCCTGCTCCTGTCAGTCTAAACCAGATGTTGAATGCACAACCAGGCAGGGCACTACGAGTCATAAGCACACAGAAATGCCCACTTCTAATAGTGTCATTTCTAAAATAGTAACAGGAAATCTGCTTCCACTAATAAGCAGGATTAATCACTATTATTCCAAACACCAAGCATGGTCACGCTACCCCTTTCATATGAGAAATTACCGCTGACACATATATCAGGGAATTCCTACTGAAAACCTATGAGAGGAGCAGCCTCACAGCAGTCAGTGAGAAACCAAATAGGCGTTTTGTCGCTACCAGGACATGCCGCACAACTAAGGTGCATGTCCTGCCTTTTACCTACACATTACCCTCCCCATAGGGCTACCTAGTGCCTACATTAGGGGTGACCTATATGTAGTAAAAGGGGAGTTTCAGACGTGGCAAACACTTTAAATGCCACGTCACTGTTGTAGTAAACTGCGCATGCAGGCCCTGCAGTGGCACAGGTTTGAAAGGCTACTTCTGGTGGTGACGCAAGCAGTGCTGCAGGCCCACTAGTAGCATTTAATTTACAGGCCCTGGGTATATGGTAGGGGTGGGCGGAATTTGCGTAAACGCGTTCCGCAAATCTCCGCGAAATGGTAAAAAATCTCCGCGAACACGCAGAAATTCCGCGAACACGCGAAATTGCTTGTTCGCGATACTTTTTTCCTGTTCGCGATCGCTGTTTGCATGCTCGGGGTGAAATATCTCGCGAACACGCATATTGAGAACGCGAACAAGCAAAAAATTTCGCGAAGTCGCGGAACGCAGATTTTTGGGCAATTTCGCGTTCTCCGCGGAACGCGAAATTACCCAAATTCCGCAAATTCCGCGAACGGAACGGAATTTACCGCCCAGGCCTTATATGGGGTAATACTGTACAAGGGACTTATTAAATATGCCAAATAGGTGTAGACTAATCTTACCAAGTTTACAAGAGTGAGCATATGCACTATAGCACTGATCAGCAGTGGTAACGTGCCCGGAGTCATAAAAAAACAAAAAAGGTCAGAATAATTACAGGAGGAATTCAAAAGGTTTGGGGATAACCCTGCAAAAGGGCCAGTTCCAACAGGTACCTTCTCAAACCCAACTGATTAGGTACTCATACCATGCCACCTCACCTGTGATGGTTGTTAAAACATTGAGTATGAGGTTCCCACAATTGTAGACTCTAAATTGGATAAGAAGCAATTGTATTATCTGATCGATTGTAAAGGTCATCAACCTGAAGCTAGGTCCTGGAAACAACTGTGCACGCCCATGCCCCCAGTTTGGTAATCACTTTTCAAGATGAAACGTGACAGTCAGTCTGCCTTTGGAGAGGGAGAACTGTTCTGTATACACCCTGTTGTCATCACAAATATTTAATTTGAAAGGCATGCTATGTGTTAGAATTGGGGGTCTCTAGTTGGCAGAGGTAGGTACCTTAGACCAAATAGGGACCCTTGCTTCTAGTCAGGGTAAGGGGCTACACTTCTAAAATAGCTTGGCACGAGCAGACAGGCTTATCTCAGAGGCAGTGTGTAAAGCATTTGGGAACACATACAGTAATACAGTGAAAACACTACAAATGGACACCACACCAGTTTAGAAAAGTAACTAATCTTTACTGGATTTAACACAAGACCAATCAACAAAAATCCACAATACTGTAATCAAAAATAGACTTTCAAATGGTAGAAAATAGCTTAGTTCAATGTAGATGGTAAATCTGACACTTTACTCTCAAAGTACCTTAGATGCATCACGCAAAACAAGCTAAATGGTCGCAGGGAAGTTGATGCGCCGTTCCTTACACTCAGGGGAGTGGATGCATTGGTTCCTTACTGCTGCGCAGGGGAGTTGAGGCTCGCATTCTTACTGTGTGGGGAGTTGATGCATCATTTCTTACTGTCGCCCGGTGATGATGCGACAAGATGGCACTGCGATGTGACGATCCAGTGCGATGCAACAAAATGGCATCTTGATGCGATGAGACAACGTTGGATGTGAAGTATGCACGCCCGACGGCAAACTCAGTAACTTCTGAGCCACGACAGGCCCTGGGACACGCTTCTCCGGTGATGTGCCGGTGGCCTCTGCAGTGGCGACACACTTCTCCGGTGATGCGACACGCTTCGTCGATGATGCGACGACGAACATCTGTGGTGGCGGCACGCTTCTTCAGCGATGTGACGGCCACTGCTGCGGCAGCAACATGCTTCTCCTCATTGTGTCGCATTTCCAGCTCTCAGCGACACACACAGTCTTCTCAGAGGGCCCAAACAACAGTAGGCACCTCTCTGCAAGTAGAATTCCCAGCAAGGAAATTCATGGGGAGCTGGTGGTGAAGTCTTTGTGTCCCTGAGACTTCAGAACAGGAGGCAAGCTCATCTTCAAGTCCTTGGAGATGTTCCTCAAAATAGTAAAAGTACACACAAAGTTCCTTTTCTCCTTTCCTTGGCAATAAAGTAACTACTGCAGGCCAACCCCAACAGCACAGGGACAGTCTCCTCCTTCAGCTTTCTTGGTTCTTTTCCTTGGCAAAGGTTTGTTTGATTCCCATGAGTGATCTAAAGTTCTGGGGTCTGGGCCCCAATATTTATACCAGTAACTCCTGTGTCCTCTGAAGGCAGAGGGTGCCTGTGCCCAGCCAAAACTAGTTCTGTGCAGCTTCCTGGCAGGAGGTGGAGACAGCATTGTTGAAGGCAGACCTGGCCCAGGTAGCTGAAAGGAAATCTCCTCCCCCTACTCTCTATTCTATGAAGGCTCAGGTCAGTGAAAGGAAATCTCCGCCCCCCCCACTCTCTATTCAATGTAGGTCCTATTCAGCCCAGTCCTGACCCATCAGACTGCTGGAGCCAAGGCTCTCTCCAGCCCCCTGTCACTCCAAACCAGACATGGAATACACAAACCTAGCAGAGGCATGCTGGATGGTTGGGCAAGAAAGTACCTACTTTTTAAAAGTGGTATTTTCAAACACAGAATGTAAAAATCACCCAGACTAAAAGATGTATTTTAACAGGCATACTAAACTTGAATTTCTATCTAGTTCCCTGAGTCAGTTAGGATTATAAGATGTTATAGTCAAACTGCCCATTCCAGCCTAAGGGAACAGGTAGCCTTGCCATAGTGAAAAACAAAATTGGCTGTAATTCACTATCAGGACATGCCACACACATCAGGGCATGTCCTACCTTTTACATACAATGCACCCTGCCCATTGGGGTACCTTGGGTCTCTCCTAGGGGTGACTGATATGTAGAAAAGGGAAGGTTTAGGCACTGGCAAGTGTGTGCACTTGCCAAGTCGACATGGCAGCCCCAGGCTGCACAAAGGTGGTGCAATGGCAGGCCTGAGCCACCCTTTACAAGCTGCTTCTGTGGGTGGCACAACCAGTGCTGCAAGCCCACCAGCAGCATTTGATTTACAGGCACTGGGCACACATGGTTCACTGTACTAGGGTCTGACAAGTAAATCAAATAAGCCAATCATGGAGTCACTAATCCATTACAACAATGTACAACAGGGAGCACTTGCACTTTGGCACTGAATAGCAGTGGCAAAGTGTCCAAAGCATCTAGACCAGCACAACATATAGTAAAACCACAGGAGGCAACAGCAAAAAATGGAAGGGAGACCCAAGCCAATGGTGCCAGGTCTACCACTATGCACTTTAGTTCATGTGTTCTGTCAAGTCAGCCGTAGTTCAGCTGGCAAGTCCGTTTAATGAAGTACAGATTCCTGGTACTTTTGTTCAAACAAAATGTAATGCTAAGCTTTCAATTAAAGACCCCCTTTTCCTGCCATCCTAAAATCCTATCTTGAAGTTTGAATTTAAATGAGGAAGATTTAGCAGAATAAAAAGAAAAAAGGCCAAATTGTGTTAGATTATAAAATATGTGCTTAGGATTTAACGCAGAGGTCAGTGATCAAGGGAATTCAAAGTGGACTCTGATATCTCTCAGTAATTCTTGTTTGAAATGTTCTCAAGGACTTGCACCCAAAAAACCTCTAAATGAAACTTTTTTTGAAAAAGAGAAATTTTTCACCTAAGTCTACCCTATGGAGAGTAGAAGGATGAACTTGATGGTTGTCTCTGCAAGTGGGTTTAGGGATTATGGAGGTAAGCCATAAATAACTGAAGGGGGCGAGAAAATCATGCTTAAGCTGATTGTAAGTTGTGAAAAACAATTGGTCCTTCAACCATTCAAAATTCAATAGCAATGAATATAGACCAGAATCAGTACTATATTGTGTTAAAGATGTCCAGCTGGACATTAGATTTAATGGATCAAAATGATTGGTAGTGATCAAACAAAAAGTAATCGAGTGGGACACAGTCCTGTATCCTACAAGAACGAACAAAAAGACATTCACAAATGAACACACATTTTTCAGGCAAAACAAGAAAAAAGCTTTTCACCAATACAAATAATTTGGGCAAGCTTTTAAGGTAAACAGTGATGCACTTGTTTTAACAAATGAGTTTAACGTGCAAGCTGTTTAGAAAGTCAACGACGTTTCGATCCATAACTAGATACATGGATCATCATCAGGACAAGGAAATTTGGCAAGCCTGAAATTATACGCTGCCTGTGGAAAAATTAGAATGGGGAGAGAGGCAGGAGACAACATTAAAAGCATGTAGGAAACAGTGAGGAAACAAGAGACCTCCTAAACATTATCCACACTGTGATATGTGTGAGACATGTGATTCGGCGGTGACAGAATGAGGGTGTCATTGATCTATTTTGTATCCAAGAAAAGGTGCCCTCAAGTTTGTGTAACTCGGCTGATATAATGCATTAAAATGTGGTTCTGAGAACAGAGTAGTGACCGAAATCATTGCGTGAGTGTGCAAGAGATGCGCATGTCGTTTAATTATGGCCGCACAGGAGGCAAGCAGTGAATGTTTGGAAGGACGCTTGCTCTTTAAAAACCGGAAGGGATTGCACATGATATAACAGAACCAATGGGCAGATAGCCAGAATGCCTATGGTCACTAGAACCGTGGCACTATATTGGTGCAGTGTTGGAAAGGTTCCTGGAATTGTGAGAAGCATAAGATACATGGGCGCGTGAACAGAGACTGAAGCGTTCGGTTAGTTCTGAGTGAAATAAGTGATTTACGTGAGAGCAGTTGCTAACGCAGTGCGCCGATTCGGATGGGTTGAGTAATTATGAAACTAACCTGAATCGGAAGTGGGACGACTGGGAGTAAGGGTCCAAGTGGATGGAGGTTGGGATGGGCGTTCTGGAAAGGTAAAAGGGAGTTTTGAAGTGCTGTCGTAGTTGGGACAGGGTAGCGTGACGAAGGAAATGAAGGGTAACGCTTACCTAGGTTCATCAGACGTTTGAGAAAACCTTGCGGATGTGGTTTGAGAAAACCTGTCGGATAGTTTACGGCGCCGCCATGGGGATGCAGGAATTAATGATGAAGGGCGTCCGTGGGTTTGCAATATGCTGGCTGCTTGGCGATCACAATTTACAGCCCAGGAAGTAAAGCGGCTGTCAGAAGCGTTTAAGGGAAAAAACGGGAAGGTTGCCAAGGGATGAAGGGCGCAACCGCTATGCTAGCTTACTGGTAATACGATATGCAGAGGCTCACGAGCAGAATCGCTGGGGTGTAATGACAGCAAGTCTCTAGGTTCAAATAGAGTGGTTATGGTCATGTGATCTGTAGAAAGGCTGCAGTGATAGGCTTCACGTGATCTATGAGGAATGTGCAGCTATGGTGGTCATGCTCACATGATTAGGGAGGGAATTATTGGCGTAAATGTTGGGTGAGCGATAGAGGAGGAGTGCAAATATTAAAACCAACATAAGTGAATCTGTAAACCGAAAAATTACTTGAACACTTGATGTGCGAATTTGAACAGAAGTGGAGAGCAGACATTTGAGTGACTTATGACATGAGCAAACTGTTATTGGCAATTTTTAAAAAAACAGGTGAGAATTACATTAAACGAAAAATAAAACAATTTTTGGAGTTTGTACTTGGGACAAGGAACATAAGTTGAAGTTATTAGAGTAAGGTCGTCCAGTCTTTGTTTCTGTTTAGTCCGTTTTTGATACGATCCAGACGGATAATTAGTTTCAGTTCCTCTTTGTTCAGACGTTGCGCTAGATCAGCCCCTCTGGCTGGTAGTTTCACAGTCTTAACAGTCCACAGTCCATTTGATATCATCATCCTTGTGGCCTGCAAGGTTGAAATGTTCGGCCAGGGGCGCATTTGGTGTGTTGCAGCGAATCCTGCTGCGATGTTGACCGATGCGAGTCTTGATTTTCTGTGTAGTTTGTCCAATGTAGTTTTTTAAGCAAGGGCATTGTATCAGATAAATGACGTTACAAGTGTTTCAGTTAGAAAACGTACGTGACTTGATGACAACATTATTAAAGGTGAAGATTTTCCCTTCCATAGTAAAATCACACACATTACAGTTCCCACATTTTGAATGTCCTACCAAATGTGAAAGGCCCCAATGTAAATCCAGTGTGAGAGGTTGTGTTGCACTGGGTAGTGCTGCTCGTACCAGGTGGTCTTTCAAATTGCGATTCTTGCCAAAGGCAAATAAGGGGCGTTCCATGTTTAAAATACCTGCATTTAGTGTTGGCCAATGTTTCAGAATAGATTTTCGGATTGGATTAGACACTGGCGAGAACGTGGTAACACAGACTATCCTGTTGGTGTTATTTTTAACCTTTGGTGATAACATAATTTCTCTAGGGCAATACCATGCTCGCTTTTGGGCATTGCAAACCAAACGTTTGGGGTAGCCACGTGCCTTTAGTTTGGTTGATAGAACGGAGGCTTCTTGGAAATAGTCTTCTTTTGCAAAACAGTTGTGCCTGATGCGTAGGAATTGGGAATAAGGTAAGGAGTCACGTAAAGCTCTAGGATGATTGCTTTCATACCTGAGAAGAGTGTTACGCTCCGTGGGCTTTCTATAGAGTCTTGTCAGTAGTTCACCACTGGAATGGTATATGGTAAGATCCAAAAAGGCAATAGAGGATCAATCTATAGATAAGGAGAATTGTAATCCCAGGCAGTTGTTGTTTAGCCAGTGTAAAAATTGACGAAGTGTAGCTTCGTTGTTGTGCCAAATTAAGAAAACATCATCAATGTAGCGGCGCCATAATGTGACGCCGGAGAAGAAGGGATTAGTTGGTGACAAAATGATTGTGCTTTCTAGAAAATCCATGAAAAGTATAGCTAAATTGGGGGCAAAAACGGCCCCCATTGAAGTACCCTTTACCTGCTGATAAAACTCATTGTCAAAACTAAAAAAGTTTCTGGTAAGACACAATTCAAGGAGTTGTATTATGAAAAGCGTAGGGACAATGTGTGGCCTTGGTCTAGCATCTAGAGTTTTTTGGATAGCTGTCAAAGCGAGGGCCTGGGGGATGTTGGTGTACAAGGATTCAACATCCATTGTACACAGCAGATCAGTTTTTTGGTTGAAAGGATGATGTTCCACCAAGTTTATCATTGCCATACTGTCCCTGATATAACACTCTGTTTGAGGGACAAAGTCTTTGATGAATAAATCCACATATTGGCCGAGTGGTTCAAGTATAGAGCCACAGCCCGAAACTATAGGGCGGCCTGGTGGAGTCATGAGGCTTTTATGTATTTTAGGTAGTGTGTAAATCACCGGCATTCTGGGTTATTTAATGTTTAGAAATTGGAATTCTTTTGGGCTGAGGTAACCTTCGGTTTTAGCTTCGGTGGTAATTTGCATAATGAGCCCTTGTAGTTCCTTGGTGGGGTTAGTAGGAAGTCTACAGTAGTGGTCAGTGTTCAGTAGTTGGCAAAGTATTTTAGCTTTGTAGGAGTCTATTTCTTGTAGGACAATACCCCCGCCCTTATCTGCTGATTTAATTACAAGGGAGTCATTCTTTTTCAGAGTCTCAATGGCTTTTTTCTCTTGGAGAGTTATGTTGTAAGGGATGAAATGTTTCTTATTTTCTAGTGCATTCAGGTCTTTCAAGGCCAATTTCTCGAAGGTAAAAATTTCACCAGGGATCATGCTGGCTGTTGGTGAAAAAGTGGAGGGAGGGCGGAACGGTGTTTTTGAAATAATACTAGGTGTAGGATTCTGTAGAAAATAAGCGTGTAAGCGTAACCGTCTAAAGAATCTCAACAACTCTGTGTGTAATTCAAGGAAGTTGGGGTGAGTAGTAGGGACGAAGGATAATCCTTTGCTAAGCAAGGAGAGTTTAGAGTCAACAAGGATGTGTTGTGATAGATAAAAAATGGGAATGGTCGTCAATTGCCCTGACTGGGTAGTATTGAAGTCTACCATTGATAACATTTCTGTCGGGTTTGATGCTCTCCGGGTGGATTGTACCAGCGTTGAGCTTGTTTCACACGCCCCCGTTTCGGGTGTGCTGTTTGGCCTCTCCCTAAAAAATTAGGGTTCCTATTAGATGTGCTAGGGCCTTCACTTGAATCAGAGTTGTCTGAAGAGTCTACTGATGTATCAGAGAACCCTACTAAAGTGTTGCGTTTATTAAAGCGACCCCACGGTCTGTTGTTTTGAGGGTTTTTGTATGTCCTATTGGTATAGAAATCCTTCTGTAAGTAGGGAAACGTGCGTTCGACAGAGTAGGCTTTAATGTCTTTTTTGACTTTTAGTGACTTTTTATTTTGTTCTAATCTATGAAAATCGTCAACTGTTTTCTGAACTTGATCAAGTAGTTTCAGTGACTGAACTAGATTCTTTAATCTGTTTCTCAATATCATAAATTTCTTCATTAAGTGTTTTAAGTGTCTCTGTAGCTATATCAATTCCCAAGACTAACCAGTGTCTTGAACAAGTGGTGCCGATGTAGCTAAAATTAATAATGTATTTGGGGTTGTCTGTAAAGATGCCCAGAATATTTCTGACCTGCAGTCCTACAGGGAATATATCGGCTTTCAGATATTCTGTGAGCATATGGACCATGAGTTGGAGATGGACCTGCTTCTTCTTACATTTCTCTAGCTGTTCTGAGAGAGATACGTTTTAGTTAGTGGGGGTATCTGTTGAGTCCATGAATAGAGATGGACCCTCACAAATTTTCTTGATATATTCATCTGAATATAAAGGTGCGTGGTCTGACATAGTAGGTGGTGTGTGGAGAGGAGGTCAGCGCCAGAGTCAGAGTTATAGAAGGGAGGAAAAGGGCAGGTAAGCCTCACTCAGAGAGAGGGAAATAGGAAGAACATCCCTTACAATCCAGCGATTGTGCTACATAAGTTAAATATGACAAGGGAACCCACAAGGTAGGAAGGACTCTGGGTGTCAACTAGTTGTGAAAAACAATTGGTCCTTCAAACATTCAAAATTCAATAGCAATGAATATAGACCAGAATCAGTACTATATTGTGTTAAAGATGTCCAGCTGGACATTAGATTGAATGGATCAAAACTAGTTATGGATCGAAACGTCGTCGACTTTCTAAACAGCTTGCACATTAAACTCATTTGTTAAAACAAGTGCATCACTGTTTACCTTAAAAGCTTGCCCAAATTCTTTGTATTGGCGAAAAGCTTTTTTCTTGTTTTGCCTGAAAAATGTGTGTTCATTTGTGAATGTCTTTTTGTTCGTTGTTGTAGGATACAGGACTGTGTCCCACTCGATTTCTTTTTGTTTGATCACTACCAAACAATTTGATCCATTAAATCTAATGTCTGGCTGGACATCTTTAACACAATATAGTACTGATTCTGGTCTATATTCATTGCTATTGAATTTTGAATATTTGAAGGACCAATTGTTTTTCACAACTAGTTGACACCCTGGGTCCTTCCTACCTTGTGGGTTTCCTTGTTTTATTTAACGTAAGCTGAATGTAAAGCATTTATGTATGGTTGCAAAAAGGGACTGTGTTCTTTTGTCACTGAGTTCCTCTCTTGGCAGAAGGAGTACCCTTACAACTAGAACCTGAAGAGTCCTGCTCCAAATGATCAACACACACCTGTCATTTTTTCCACAAGAGCTCCACGTACACCAGAACATCTCTCTCTCTCTCTCTTCTCAACCCCTCCCCTCATTTATCCCAATCTGAGTCGTTGGTGTCAGTTGTCTTTTCTGATACTAAGGATCAACCTCAGGTGGAAGTGATGGAATACTTGGCTTGCACATAAGTCGTGAGAATTCAGATGAGTGACCCTTGTTGTGACACAGAGGTCATCATGCAAACTTTGTGATGGAGATCTGTAGTCCATTGATTGTCTCCATGCAAGCATTAGCAGTAGTGTGCAATAAAGCAATGAACCACATGTCCAATCATCATTCAAGTCAAGTCAAGTCAAGAATACTTTATTCGGTTTAAAAGACAAAAACCATTAAAGCTACAACATCAAATTACAATAATAAATTATACACATAGAATGTAAAAAGGAGAAGGGTCAATTAAAATGCATCAAAGACCCAGTGTTTTCCTAAGTTTAAAAACATTTTTTAAAAAGCTGAAGACTACGGTAATAGTAAGAACAGTGTCCATTCTCTGGAGTTCTAAAAAGGCTAGACGATATTTATTAATTTTCCATTCTTTAAGGAGTGGAGTAATGTATGACCTACGAGGTATGGTATAAAATTTACAAAAGAATAAAATGTGGATGTCTGACTGGGGTGAGGAATCATCACACGGACATAAAGGCAAATTTGGCAACCAAGAATTAATTACTGGGAAAGACAAAAGTCTAAAAACGATGATCAATCTAAAACGGGTCAAAATAAAACGATCATAATTTGACATCGACAATGTTAAGTATGGCTGCACATTATTACTAGCTAGCAGAGGAAAATGCAAGGATACAGTCTTTTTCTTCATTTCCTCTTGCCTTCTATTTTCCATGAGGTACTCCAGGGATAACCTAGACAAAGAGTTCCTGGATACACCATCCATTGAAAGTGGGTCTTCAAAATATTGTGGGAAACCAATTTTACCAAAGAATGATTTAACATAATTTAGCCATTCTAAACGACCCACGTTTTCCAATTTTAAAACATCCTGAAGGATGGCCCGATTCATGGTACACTCATTAGTTGTCCAGATCCTATGCCACAAAAGAACAGGTTGGATTCTGATTAAATCAGTTCAATGTGGCAAATATAGGTCGCGACACTTTGGGGGACTGTCAGGACGTACCTCAAGAACATATTCTCAACTTTCTGGATTAAATCAATATTGGAGTAGCCCCAGAGACCTGAGCCATACATAGCAACCGATGTACATGTAGCGTTATAAATTGTTAAAATTTCTTTAATCGGTTTCTTTCCCAGTTTTTTAATAAGATTCTTTAAGGCCATTATGGTTTTTTGGAACAAGAGGGTTCTGGCCTTTACCGCATGAGACCACACCCCATTTTCGTGAAACAAAACACGAAGATAGGGGAAAGTAGAAGTAAATTCCAGGGGAACATTATTCAAAAACATTCTTTTTGTATGCTTACCAGGTATTTTACCACAATTCATTGTAAAGGTTTTACTACAATTAACTTTTAAATCTAAGCTAGACATAAAAAGCTCAAAAGATTGTATCAAGTTTTGTAGTGCCATGGGAGTGCGGGCCATTAGAACTGCAATCATCATTCAATTAATATTAATTATGTTGGGGGTTGGCACCTCACACTCTGCACAGCCTATTTGGACAAGAAAATGTTTGTTTTATTAGTGCATTTTGCACAACACAATATTTGACTCTGCTCGTACGAAACAGACTCTTGATGAATCTGGACACTCATGTTTTCTTCTTAGTGCTAAATCTTCTGTCACAGGAGCTTGGCTATATATCAGTCTTCGTCTATTTCCTAAAGATGCTACCAAGGACATGCAAACAAATAGCAGACATTCTGCAGACTTTCAGAAAATATCCCTAGCAAATATTGATAATGGGCCATTGGGGAATGGACGGAATGCAACTTTGTTTTTAAGTCTGGCTTGACAAGAGAGGTGTTGCCAGATGGTATGTGATAAAACTCAAAAAAGGCTTTATAAAGTTACCATGACAGCGTCTTTAGCTCCACCCACATTCTGGTAGCCAGGAGTACATGTTTTGATTGGGGAGTCGTTGTGTGCTTCCAAAAAAAAGTGCTTGCTCTCCACATAGCTGTGATTATTTTGTTTATTGATCTAGCTGCCTGACCTTGAACTTTCAGGGGTATACAAGACATTGTAATGCTATTGAAGTGTCTTAGATACTAGATAATTTACAATGTGTGTTTTTTCCTCTGGCAGCAGCACATATGAGAGTAGGGAAGACATTACCTTTAGACTTCAGAGTGTAGTTCTGTGCTTGGGAGCACAGGGCTACGCTAATCTATATACATTTTAGGTCTGGCTTGACAGTGTGACTGTCGCCTAACCTTATGTGATCAACAAAAAATAGATTTCAAAGGCAGTTGGTATAGATTCATAATTGTGAACAGCATATGTTAAAGTTAGTAATCCTTTAACCGTTGATTGTTAGTACATTTTGTTACAGGCTATAGACAGGCATTTTGTTACCTGTAATCACACAGATTACAGTAGTAGGCAAGGACTTTGGTATTGTTTACCCCCTCTGACAAATCATGAATATAGAAGATTTACACTGTGAGAATCTTTAAGTCCTGTCAGAAGAGATAGCATTTTACTTTGCCAACTTTAATTTTCTATACATTTTCAATTTTATGACTGTATGCCTGATAGTTGCCTTTCCAGAAAGCTTACACTCAATATTATATGCCTGATTTGGTTTTAATGACAAGCCAATTATAACAGCTATAGGTTTGATTGATGTTCAGGAAATGTTATGACCAGTGCCATAGGTGTGGCCTGTTTATCAAGAAACTGTATTACAGAGGCAGTAATCCTGACTTATTTATTGTGAAGAACATATGGTTAAGCCAATAATTAGGCTTCTAACTGTGGATTGTTATCCCATTATGTTACAGGCCATAGAGTGGTATCATAAAGCATGTTAGGCAGGGGTTTTGGTGGGCACCTACACTGCCCATTCCAGGGGTAGATTTCCATGTGATGATTCTCGTTAGGCCCGATTGTGAGGAATTATATTTCATTTTGCCCAATGTAATTTCGTACATATTTGCAATTTTAAATATGTATTCCTTTATGGTTGCCAGCTTATATGCACTTCAATGGGCCTGGGTTGTATATAGTGGCAAACCATTGGTAAAAGCTAGAGGGAATATCCGTTCATTGGAAAAGCTATGTCAGATTCCTTCTGTTTTTCTCTGGCAGCAACACAGATCCTCTTCCATTACATCAATGACTTTAGACCTCAGATTGCATTTTTGTGTTTACCCACAGTAAGGATGCCCAGGGCTACACAAATCTGAATTAACTTTTAGGTCTGGCGGGACAGTGAAACTGTTGCATAGCCTTATGTGATAAATAAAAAAAAAGAAGTTTTAATAGTAATAGTGAAAGGTTTTGAGTAAGAACTTTTGTAGTGATGTGCTTAAGCCCACTGGGGCATGATGGACAATACTGTTGAATCAGGCAGCGCTGTGTCAAAATTGGTTAATACTACCATGCGATTGGCCCACGGGGGCGGAATTGATAATTGTTATTTTTTATCATATGATAAGTTGTTGTTGACACATCTGAGGACAATCATAGTGACTCTTACTGGATTTTTTATGATCCATGGAAGTTAAAATCACTTATATTCGACTCTGTGTATGTACGAACGCACAGTAGCTCAATTGCATCCGATAGAGAATATTACAACTTCAAAATGGATGCCGTTTTTCCTTGTAAAACCAAGCATTGGGATTGTAGTCCTACTTTGATTTTCATTATAGTGCACTATATGTAAATGATCACTACGAACAGTCCGTGACCAAGGTGCGGCTGCACCGAAACGCGTCGGGCATTTACTTGCTTTTTGTTTGAATAAAGTTTCTACGCTTTCATGGAACTGGGATCGATGAACTTTTGTCTATCGACTTTGGATTTGTGCATATATATATTCACTGAAAAAACCATAGGTTTCACACACGTTATAGTTAGGAATTAGCATTTAAAAAACCTTGCAAATTCACTTAAAAAACCATAGGTTTCACACACGTTATAGTTAGCTGGACATTTCTCTCGTAAAAAACCATTGAAATTCCCCCGTTATAGTTAGTACAGCTAACTATAACTTGCGCGACCGCAATCCACTGCTGATGACGTCACATATTACATCACTCATGACATGGTCAGTGACATCACTCATGACATCACTGATGACATCTCAAATGACATCACTGATGACGTCACTGATGATGTCATCCAGTGAATGTTTAATTTGCAATTTTTTTTATAAATATAGGGAAAGGCCTGTTAAAGAATGAGTGGGTGTACAAGTGTGTAAAGGGATGATTTTCTGTGTTGCGTAACTGACTCAACAAGTGATTCCTTTAACTGCATCTTACTTCAGACTAGTGCATAAACTGTATAAATGTTTTGTATGTGTCTGTGTGTTGGTGTATAAGTGGTGGCATGGTTTTGTGAATAGCTATATAAGTGTCTATATGGATTATTGATTGCTTGTCTCAGTATCTGTATGAGTTCCTGCGTGTTTTTGTGGGTAAAGTGTGTGTGAGTGTGCATAGATGAGTGAGTGTGTGATTCTATGACTGGATGTTATTAAAAGTGCATCTCTGAAGGACTGTATGGTTGAGTGAGTGTATGTATGGCTGTGTTATGGTTTGAATGTATATCTCAGTGGTACATTTGTGACTAACTAAATATGTAAAAGGCATTATATATGTGTGTAAGAGTATATAAGTGGCTAGATGTGAGGGTGTGTGATTGTGACAGTGAATGTATGGATGAATGTGTGCTTGTGTCAATGATTCTAATAGAGCATAAGAATATGATACTATTTTTGTGAGTGAGTGAACTTGAGTGTGTATAACTGCATAGGTGAGTAAATGGCAGTGTGATTATTTGTATGAATGACTAGGTGTGAGAGTACCTCTATGGATGATTGTTAGTGTGTGAGTGTCTATATAGATGTATGTATAAATTCATATGATCACTTTTTTATGGACTGAATGTAACTATGAGTGACTGTACAGGTGAGTGTGTGGAGGTGAATGAAGACCTAAAAGTTATTTTTTGGGTATGCAGTTATTACTATTGCATTATTTATGGATTTGACAATGGAACTGTGTAATTTTCAGTTGGTATATCAAAGGTTTTATAAGGGTGTGAGAAGATGTGGTAATTTATCACATTGATGTCTTCAACAGTGACATCATCAGTGATGTCATTTGAGATGTCATCATGTCATGAGTGATGTCACTGACCATGTCATGAGTGATGTAATATGTGACGTCATCAGCAGTGGATTGCGGTCGCGCAAGTTATAGTTAGCTGTACTAACTATAACGGGGGAATTTCAATGGTTTTTTACGAGAGAAATGTCCAGCTAACTATAACGTGTGTGAAACCTATGGTTTTTTAAGTGAATTTGCAAGGTTTTTTAAATGCTAATTCCTAACTATAACGTGTGTGAAACCTATGGTTTTTTCAGTGAATTTGTATGGTGTTTTAAATGCTAATTTTTGAATTATTAAATTATATATTTAAAAAAAAAAAAAAAAAATCCTGTGTATTCATTTATATATAATCTGTATCCTTTTATTTGTTTTTGTTTTTTTAACTTTCAATTAGGATAAAGTTGAACACTATATTTAATTTTTTCTATTAATTTTTCTCCACTTTTTTTTTTTTATATATAAATTCTTGGGGTGCGCGCTCAGAGCGCGCACCTAGTACGTTTTCGTAAGTTTTTTATGAATACCGTTGTACGTTATTTGCATACGCATACATATGTTTTAGTGCGCACTGGGAGCGCGTACCCAGTACGCATGCGTGCGTACGTACGCATGCGTGCGTGCGTCGTACGCGCTCCACGTGGTTCACTTCTGCATATGCTTAAATTACGCGCGTTTACGTTCGCGTATACGCGTGTGCTACGTATGCACGTTACGAACGCGCATATGACGTATGCGCATGCGCTCCTACGCGTTCGCGCATGCATAATCACAAGGTGCGCGCTCTGAGCTTGCACAGTGCGCGCACCTCGGGTTATGTGCTTAATAAAACAACACTTCTAATTGGTTTTCATTACTTTCAGTTTCTGATTGTTTCAACACCACACCCAATCCCCTCATGGCAAGTCATGTGATCAAGCATCATCACTTTTGATTGGTTTGAAGTACTTTCAGTTCCAGATTCTTCCCAAACCACACCTACTCATCTCATTATTAGTTCTGATTCTCTTGGAGAAGGAGCTATTCTGTTGTTGAGAGACAATGGCTGAACAGCAACCATCTTCAGACAGTGACCAGGACACTCTTGAGAGACACAGGAACAGGAAGCAGAAAGACAGCTTTATATGGCAGTTTTTTACTTTCCCAGAGGGACAAAAAAAGGTAAATGCACCGAAAGTTACTTGTGCATTGTGTCAAAAAGTCTTATCACGTGGGAATGCTAACAAGAAGTATTCTTTTAGTATTCATACTATGATGAGGCATGTTGAGGCAATGCATCCAGTGACTTTTCGTCGAGCTTCTGGATCAAACTCTCCACCTGCTCAGCCGACGACATCTTCAGCAGCTCAGCCGAGCACATCTACGGCAGCTCAGGCGAGCACTTCTTCTGCGATGGTGCCTTCGCCTTCTTCCACACCTCTTGTTGGACCACCTTGTTTGGCGAGGTTGTCCACACGCTGCACTGATTGCGGTCGACTTATTTCTGTGGGTGAGACCAGTCTTGATCTCATTCAGAGAAAATTTGATGCGCATGAGTGCAGTAGGCCACAGATGTTTTTTCTTTTTTTTCGTTTTTCTCTTCCTGTTTCCCTACATTAACTCAAGGGCTCTTTTAAGAGCCACTTAAAAACTAAACCCCCAAAAATTTTTGGGGGATTTATTTATTTTTTATTTTTTTGGGTGCGCGCACCCTGCGCGCACCCTAGGATGTTTTTTAATTTTTTTTTTTTTTTTATAAAAAATTTAATGTACAAAGAGAGGTGAAGAAATGGAAGCATGAAAAGGGAGGATTGAGAAATACAAATATTTTTCACTTATTTTTTTTAAAAAAATAACTTATTTTGAAAAAAAATATTTTTAGTAATTTGCAAGGGTACAGATTTTCTTTTTTTTATTTTTCTTTCTAGTTCTGCAAAAAAAGAAAAAAGTATTAATATTCAATCATACATTTTAAAAAGCATTACATGTTTTTACATATTTAACAAAGCAATTTTTTGCCCTTTTTTTGCTGTTTTCAGAATTTTTTAATTTTCACTTAAAATAGTGAAAACAATTGTATTCATCATTTAACAGCGGGCAAAAAAAAAACAATCTGAAAGATTGTTTAAAAAAAGCCCCAAAACTATCCTCACTAAAATATACCTTGTTAGAAATATTACATATATATTACAAATACTTTTCTAGATGAATAAAAATTTTCTAGATAAACCGTCTTTAAACCTTGTTGCAAAAGCACACATGCCAAAATAATTTCTGTCAAATGAGTCCACAATTGTTTTTATTACTTTTCCTTTAGGCCAAATAGTAATTTCAAAATCCTTTTTAAGTGATATCTTCAATTATAATCCTTTAAAATTACAAAAAATGCTTTCTTGAGATGCAGTTTTTAGTTTTCAAAATTTTGGTTTCAGAAAAATTAAGTAAGAATTGGGTAAATCATAAGGCAAACGTTGCTTGAAAATCAATTGGGAATCATTACACAGTGTCCAGCCCTTTTCACATTTAAGATAAACTGTGTAATGTCCAGAAGTTACAGTAGGTCCTTCATGAAAAATCATTGCAACTGTAACAAAAGTTTTTCCAGAAATTGATAATTGTTGTCCTATAAACTTCTTTATTAAAGTATCCAATTTTGAACCATCAGCTCTCCAACGTTGCATCATTAAAATTACATACTGACCATATTTCTGTAAAAATAACGTGGAAAACATGTCAGATTTACATTCAGAACATTCCATGTTGTGATTGGCATCTTTAACTAATTTACTAAAAGTCACTGATTTACTTTTTGGTAATGGTAAAAATATGAACCTTTCTGAATCTACATTACTACTGCATGTGTTCATACAGTTTTCACAGCAATGTTCCCATTTGTAAGAAACACCAAATAAGTTTTCTACTTCTACTCCTTCATCTTCAAGTACACTCAGTATATATATTAAGAATTCCTGTGCATCTTGCTGGACATTTTCTTTAAACTGTGTAGATCCAGAACATACATCTAAAAGATTTCTTACATCAGAAGCACTTTCTATTTTAGTTTTATCATTACTTAGCTTCTCATAAAGGAGACTCAGCAGAGAACACAATCTTTTTCCATGATTTACTATTATCTGTTCTTGCAACTTTTCAAGATAAAATACAACATTCAGCACTACATTTGCATAGCAGTTGACACCAGAGCTATTTTCAAAATGGCAACCAACAACCTCTTCAACACTGTCCTTTTTCTTTTTCCTTGCTATTACATCACTGTCCTTTTTTTTTTTGTTCTGTTCATCCACATTACAGATATTTTCAATTCTCCTTTTCCGAGAAACAACATGTTTTTCAATCACAGGATACTGACCTAAATGAGGAGCATAGGTTCTTCTTAATCTATTATACTCCTTTACACAGTTTGTATCAGCACTAACTTTTGAGTCATCAAAGTCTATCATAAATAAACCAGATAATGTTTTTACTCGTGACAGAGCAACATATGCCATACCTTCTTTGAACACAGTAGAACCAATGTTTACAAAAGCACTATCTACAGTCAATCCTTGAGACTTGTGAATAGTTACAGCATATGCTAGAGAAAATGGAAACTGCTTTCTACGCACATATAAGTCTTTCACAAGCATGAAACGAACTGAACAACGACAAATGTCTTTAACTTCTTCTATCTGATCAAATTTTATTTTTAAACATTCAATTCCATCTTTTTTCTGGTAATTAATAAAACCCACAACTCTTCCCATAGCTCCATTCACTAAACCTTTTTCTACATCCAAATTTCTCCTTAAAATCACTCGACAATTCATGCAAACATATAGATTTTTTTCTAATCCAGCTGTTTTGGAAATGTTCTTCTCTAGTGAATCCAATTTATTTTTCAGTTTGCCTGTTAATGTAATAGTAATTCTTTCATGTTGAATTTTGTCCTCTGCTTCCATTTTCTTAATCTCTTCCTTTTCCAATTTCAAAAGTTCCTCATTGAATATTGAGCACTCACATAGTGTTGGCATTAAGCAGATTACAGTATTTTTTTCAGCAATGTTCTTGTATATTTTCTCTGCAACTATTTCTTCATTTGGAAATAAATTATGTAGCATCCTACTCTGTAAAGCTTTTTTGCCAACTTCTGTGAGTAGTCCAATTCTGATATCTTTCAGAATATTTGCATAATCTTCATCGTTTGCTTGCCTCATATTGGTAGTGAGTTCTTTGTACTCAAAGAACGACCAAATATTCGCATTACCAATGCTTCCTAATGACTTCTTCGTGTCTTCATGTGTGACAGTATTAAACACGGGTTGTCCTTTAACTGGAGTGAGCTGTAAAAGATCCCCAAAAACTATGACGTGTTTTCCTCCAAATAACACGTCATAGTCTCTCTTAAGAATTTGTTGCATTCTTAAATGCACAAAGGCAAGCATTAAGTTTGATACCATGCTCACCTCATCAATAATGAGAACTTGCATCTTCTTCAACACTCTTGAAACTTCGAAGCATGCTTCTCCAGTTAGCTTGTGGTATTCTATTTTGTTCTCATGCTCCACTGGTAACATTAGCAAGCGATGTAAGGTAATTCCTTTTATGTTATGGGCTGCTAACCCAGTTGGAGCAGTTACCACACAAGACAAATTTGAAGCTGTTTTTTGCTGTAGGTAGCTTCTGATGACTTTTATTAAGAAACTTTTAGCAGTTCCAGCTTGTCCACTCACATACATCCTGATTGGTTCAAATGATGTGCATGAGCACTGTTTTTTTCATGTAGTAATCCATGATCAATTTTTTTGGTGACTTCTTCATAAATTTGTTTTTGTTCTTCATTCAGTTGTTGTTCCAGATTTAGTAAGTCTATTGAATCTTCCTGTGCTTGATTCATAGCCGTTTCTACTTCAGTAATGTCTACTGCAGCTTCATTTTCTACGATTGGTTGTCCTAGGGGATCTTGACTGAGTGTTCCAGAACTTTGGCTGTCTTGAGAACTGTCTCTAGCTACTTCAGCTGCAATTTTTGCTTCCTGTTCATTCTCTTCATTTAACATTTGGACATAAGTTGTGAAAGTACTGCATTCTATGCTGTCTTTGCTAGCATTAAAAGAATCTTCATAGCTTTGAAATTCTCCCTGTAGTTCGTCCTCTGAACGCCATGGTTTAAACAGCTGTAAAAGTGCCAAGTAGTAAAATTCCTTTTTGTCAGTAGTGTCGCAACTCAGCTTCCTGTGATTTATCAAACTTCCTTTTGTTTGCTTCACCAAACATCCTTCCTCACCAATGACTTTATATTTTCCATTGTTGATGTCTTCTGTGGCTTTCCGTGAAAAAATGTAGTTCTGCAGCACTTCATAGAGACACATGTTCTCAAGATGATGACTTCTTTTTGGGTAATATGTGTCCAACATGTTTTTTTTCAAAATATCTGTACTTTCTGGGTCATTCTCGGCCAAATATTCAATTTCTCCAACAGATTTCAGTACCCGATTTCGCATTCCTGCAAGGCCTAAACTGACCCAAATTATTCTTCTTGATTTCGAGTACAGACTTGCAGATGATAACCTATCTGAACAATCGTAGGATCCAATTTCACGATGCGATAACATCTTTAAACTGAAACTGTACAGCTTCTTACTGACAGTCTTCTCGTGAGAAATCTCTTCCCACATTTCCTTCAATTCTGTTTTCTCCGATTTAGTGATGTAAGATGTGACATACCGAGCAACAGCAATAGAATTGTCTGCCACATACTGAATATCCATGTTAGCATTCCACATGGTTAAAATGACTGGGTTGTAGTCATTTATAAATTTTGACTCTTCTTTTCTTCTTAGGTTGTATGTATTTTTGGGAGATTTTCTTCTTATAGTATGTCGCACAGCTGACATAAAACTGTTGACTCTTCCTTTTGAAAGAACAGGTCTAGGAAATCCAAATCGACACTTTGTGTAGAATTTATCTTTGGTCTTGTACTTCCGTCGACAGTATTTTCCACACCGATGACTTTGGAAACGTAAAACTTGCTCTTTTAACTTTTTCTCTTCTGTGCTTTTAGGTTAAGGGTGGGCGTAGTTCGCGAAGTAGCACTTCGCGAATCTACGCAAAGTGAAGTTCGCACTACGCGAGCTACGCGTAGCACTTCGCGAACTGCGTAGTAACATGTTCGCACTGTGCAAGATGTTGTTTTCAATGATTGCACAGTGCGGACAAGCAACCGGCACTGTGCAATCATTGAAAATGGCATCTTGCACAGTGCGAGCTGTAGTTTTCTGCTGCTCGAGTAGATTTTTACTCGAGCTTCTGCTTTCTCAACGCGAACTGGTAGTTTCTCATCGCGAGCGGTCGCGAGCATACGCGACCACTCGCAATGAGAAACCTGACCTCCTCGCGTTGGGAATCTCGCCGGGAGGTTTATTTTCCATGCTCGCGATCGCCAACTTGCAGTTGCTGATCGCGAACAAGGAAAAAGTCTCGCCGGGATGTCATTTTGCTTGCTCGCGGTCGCCAACTTGACGTTGAGGACCGCGAGCAAGCAAAAAATGACCGCAGCACTACGCAACACTACGCTACGCGTGTTCGCACTGTGCTACGTGCAGTTTGCGTAGTGCGAAGTAGCGCGAACTTCGCAAACTACGCGAGCGTAGCGTAGTGCTTCGCCCAGGCCTATTTTAGGTATAGCACATGTTGCATATTCTTCAATGAAAGATAAAACTGCATCATCAGCATCTGTTCCAAATTTTGGAGCATCCTTGATCCACAACAGCATATGAATATGAGGAGCACCTCTTGCCTGGTACTCTTTTCTCCAAAAGAAATCCACAACTTCTCCAAGAGGTGGATTTTTTTTATTGCAGATGAAGGACATCATAGCCTCAAATCTATGATTGAAATATCTGCAAACATTAACCGGATCCAATGAGCACAGTTCTCCTGCTGTCTTGTATTCAATGTTTTTAATGTTTGAATTTGCCTCTCGTAGAAAATCCAATAAATCATCCCAAGCGTACTCGGCACAGCTTAGGGTTACGAACCATGTAGGAGTTCCTAAATTCCGTAACATACATTTCAATTCTCCATGGCGTCGGTACCAATATTCATTCGTCCCACGCTGACAAGCCATGAGATTGATCAATTGAGATTCCAAATGATCATCTCGCTGTTGCACTTTGTCCATAAAATCCTTAGCAGACACATTATGTAGATGTACTCCACTTTTTAAAATGTGATTTACTGCATAAGATAGTGCAGACAAGTCGCTTTCAAATAAAAGATGGAACAAATAAGGAATACTTTGACGAAATCTCGGATCTTCTGCATATAGTCTTGTAGTCCGATACTCAGAAGCTGGAATCTGTTCTGGACGATCATCGTATCGTCCTCCTTTTCCTGTAGGAAACAGCTGGGGAAAACATCGAGCTTCCAAGCTCTCCTCCCATACACTCACGGGAGTTCCTTTTGCTTTCTTCATCTGAAACAGATCAATAGCGTTTCCCATAACTTCTTTTGAGTGAAGAGGATGTATGCTAAAATGTTCATAAATTTCTTCTTCTTTTGACTTGTCCACTTTTTCAATTTGCCCAGTTGGTGTTTCTGTGTCTTCTTGTAAATCTTCTTCCTCTTCATCTATATAAATTGATTCATACCATTTATTATTCCTTTTCAAATATAAATTTGCTCTTTGTACTTTCCGTACATCTACCAGCTCCTGCCAAATCTTCTTATTCTTTGTAGGTACACCATTAACCAGAATAACTAATGGTTCAGTTTCCAAAGTATCTGCATCAATAGTTTCTATATTTTTTTTCAAATCCAATGGCAAATACACCATTCTTCCTTTCAAACCTCTCAGTAAATCTGAAGGAGGTAATTTACCAGTTTTGGGCTCCATACGTACTATGGTCTGGAACGGATGTACACATTGAATGAGTATAGACTCATATGTATTTAAATCAGAAAGTTCGGCAGGAATAGCATCAAATTCTAAATTATTATGTACAGCTCTGGTCGGCATTCTATTTTCTTCTAACTTATTATAACAGTATTTACAAATACGCTGATCTTCACCCAATTCATAACAATTTTCCAGAAATATATATGTTGCAAAATCCTTCCACTTATAATTATCTTCATTTTCACTTTTTTTATACAGATCAACATTCCTTCTTTGAATTTTGTAATGGCTTCTCCGGCAACAAATACAAGTAATATTTGGTCTTTCATTGGAGATGATTGTAAATTTTGTCATTTCATCTTCAAAATTTTTAGTAACAGTGAGTTCTACATTCTCTTCCACATTTTCCTCATTAACTGTGTCCTTTTCTGCACTTTCTTGTTCTGGACCGAAGTAACAAAACTGAATCTCATCAGTAACCTTCACTACATCTGATACAGATCCACGGAACAGAGCATTATTTAACTCATTTAACTTTACTGCTGGACTTTTAGCAAAATACAATGTTCTCACAAACTTTCTCATTTCAGTATGATGAACAGCCAGCATCCTAAAATGGTGAAAAACACTTTGACACACTTTCCTAGATAGACAAGCCAGAGAATGTCCTTGCAAACCAGTATTCTCTCTCACTCTGCATGGATCTAGTCTTTGAAGCACCTTAATCTTCTGTTTTACACTCTTTTTACTAAATTCTCTTAGAAACTCACGTAATTTATCAATAGATTCCTGACGCACAGTACAAATACTACTACAATTCCAAGTATACACTGGGGCTTTTGGACGTCTCCCCATAGCCTCAGCAGCTATCACTTCTTCCTCATTTCTTGGAACCATTTTCTCCTTTTCCATCACACAACCATCTCTAACTTCATATGCTCTACCATTGGTGTCAACTGCATGCAACAAGCTATTACTTTGAAGATAACTCTCTTCATTAAAAAATGGTTCAGTACTTGATCTGTGCTTCCATTCTCCCAAGAACACTTTACAAAAGTTACTTTTTTTCACTTCTCTTTTCCTTTTGCTTTGTGACTTCATTGCATTGACTAATTTATGTAATCTACGCATCCTATTCAAAATTAAAATAAAAAGTTTTCTTTTTATTTCCAAAGCCTTACTTACAATATTTTCTATACATTTTTTTTCTTAATAAATTTAGTTTTTTTCTTATATTTTTTCACATCCTTTAGCAAATTTAACATCACTCTTCTCTGAAACATTTTTTGACGAATGTTTTTAAAATCTAATTTTCGTGTTAAATCACATTTACTTACTTCTGATTGTACATTAGCTTTTGTTTTTTGCTGTTGACTCTGTTGTTGCTTAGTACCTAAAACACTGTTTGTTTTACATTTATTTTTTCCATTTTTTTTGTTTTTTGAAGATCTTTTTTAAGAAATCTCTACTCTGCTTACCAGTAGACTTTTTCTTTTTGCCATCACCAGCTTTTCCTCCTATTTTATTTTCTCCAGTTTTGTCCAGATATAGTTGTTGTTGCTTTTCTTTCCTCTTTCTTGTCCTTAAAGGCATTTTTTTATTTTTTCACTGTTGCTCAGCAATACCTGCAAGAAACTGTAAAAAAAATACCTTTTTGTAATTATAATTCATTTAAATTTTTTTTTAGCTATTCAATAATTTAAATTTTTTTAGCTTTTGCCTCTCATTTGCGTTTTAGTGTTTTCCGCTGAGTGCTAACCACCACATTTGAAGAAAACAAGCTGTCCCTTTCCTGCAAGTGCATGTTTTACAGAACAACTGCAACACAAATTACATCTCTGGCCACAATTCCTGTGCGCACACAGCCTTATGGTGTGATTCTAAGCAGAAAACAGAATTTGATTGGCAATTTCAAAGCACATTTACTACTGTGGTAGAGCAAGTGATAATTACTGTTACAGCCTGACACATTTTCCTTGTAGATTACAGAGGCAGAAAAGAGCACATGTCCTTACTGCTTTTTCATACCATGAGTATGTGCAACCTGGGTGAGTGACTACACTAGAGCAAAGGAAATGAGCCTTGGTGATGTTGAATGTGTTTGCGTTACACAGTGCTATCTGAAACAGCACACAGAGCTGAGTACTACGCATGGGAGTGTTGGAGAAGCTGCTGCGTGTGTGCCAAGAGTGTGTTTGTGTTGACTGTGTATTGTCTGGTGCAAGACAGATGAGCAAAGAGACTTCCAAAACTGTATGAAGACTGCTGGGATGTATGTAACAGTGCATGTGTGCTAAAGGTTATTTTCACTTTTGAACATATGGCAACTATATCTCAAAAATCACCACATACTTTCCCTCTCAAACTCATAACTCACCTTTAAAATTAGTTAGTTGTTTAAGAAATGTGGCACTCAAACAGCAGACTATCAGAGTCAGAATATCAGAGCTCTACACCTCTCTCCTCTCTCCAGAACCAGTAAATGGCAATGTTTCCCTCTCTTTTTTCACACATATACATGTTAATTTCAAATCTCAGTGCTTCCCACTTTTTTTCAAATGAAATCACACATTTCTATTGGTTGAAAACTTCAACCCCTTTCCAAATGTACCCTTCCCCCAACTTGACTTCTGCCTGCTTCCATAGCAACAGCTCATGGAACACTGCTGTGAGGAGAGAGGTCAGAAGTTCAGCACACAATGTTTCTAATCCAAAGAGCAAGAGTGCTTGACTTTTCAAACCTAACAGCAAATCCATAGTAATGTTCTGTGGTAACACATTTTTCTGAACCAATACAAAACATGCTTTTAAAAATTTAAACATACAGCCTAGTTTTAACTGTAAAATGGTTTGAATCTGCCAATGAGTTCTTTTTATAAAAAAAAGTATGTGTGCCTCCATATTTCAACTGTCTTTCATTTCATATTGCCTTTCTACTGAAAGACACCGCCTGAGTGCATCCAGATCTCCTTTGAAGATGTTCACAGTGTGGATTGTAGGTCACAGCTATGTCTTCTGGAGTGAAAAGTTTGCAGAAAAAAGAGGTATGGTGAGAGACCTTACTTTGCCAAATGTAGACATTAAATGGATTGGTCAGAGAGGGTTAAAGTGGCACCAATTAATGCCTTTGGTAAAAACCTTTCTACATCTCCCACAGCCTAACCTTTTTATTGTGCACTGTGGTGGTAATGACCTAGGCACTCTAACTGGGGTAGGTCTGGAAATGCTTATTAAGGACACCTTTGTGCAATTGATGTCGCTTTTTCCACAAACTGCCTTTGTATATTCTAATATATGCCAAAGGCAAAAGTGGAACTGGTCCAACCAATTTTGTCCACAGATTGACAAAGCAAGGAAGCACGTCAACAAATCTATTTCTGCTTTCCTCAGAGACTATGGTATGGGTTCTATATACCACAACAACTTGCGTTACAACATGCAAGACATTTATAGAGGAGATGGTGTACACTTCACTGATGAAGGCAACAGAGTCTTCCTCTTGAACTTTAGACTCTGCATCGGTACTTACATGTAGGTACCAAAAAACACACAATAAACACAAGGGCTCTTTTTAGAGCCACCTTATATCTAAACACTTAAATGCGATTTTTTATTCTTTTTTTGTTAAAGTTTTTTTTCGGGTGCGCGCTGGGTGCGCGCACTCGGCGATATTTTTTTTCAAAATATAAATCTTTTTTTTTGCCCTACAAGGTCCTACTGTGACCCCCTTACAATGCCTAGTGGGTCAATATCTCCCCACTCTGCCCCCTTTTCACGTTCTCCCCCTTTGATTCTCACCCCCTCTTTATGCGAGAGACAAAATGGCGGCCACCGCTTCCTGATTTCCACCGATTCGAATGTTTACTGACATCTAACAACCAATCAGAAGTGCGATCGCGCACGGCAGGGTGCGCGCACAGGACTTGCTCAGTGCGCGCACGCTGCGCGCGTATAGATATATATATTGATTTAAATGCTATTTTCTCTGGAAATACTGAACAGATTTACACCAAACCTGCAAAAGGCACTTCATGGACCTTATGGCTACCTCTCTGCCAAATTTCACATAATTCTGTTCAGCCGTTCGGGCTGTAGCTGCGACTAAAGTCCCTATGGAAAAATCCATGGGGAAAATGTGTTTTGGGACCCCCCCTTTTTCTCAGCCCCCGCTTGACGAATCACCCCGAGACTTTCAGGGTAGGAGCGGAGCAGAGCGCCCCATTAGTTTTGAAAATTTTGCGAGGATTCGTCAACCGGCGCCAAAGTTATTCAAAAAAGAATTTTAAGATTTCCTATGGAAACACGGTCCTAACTATAACTACCTACTGGCGACCGCCAGTAGGTAATATACATATATATAAATATCAAATATAAATAAATATATATGATATATATCTGATGGACCCCCCTCTTCCTACCCTAACTCCTAATAACAACTCCCTTGCAAGGCACGTACTGAGCGAGCTGCACCAGTACAGTCATCACGTGAACCCTCCTGCTCCCCCCCTTATGGTTAGCTGGCCCTAACCCCCCTAACTTCATTGCGTACAACACTGCCCTGATTCTCCCCAAGTCGCCTTCCTCCAGCCCAACTCACACTCCCATCAGGCTCCCACCGGCCTCCAGTGGTCTCTATCCATCATTCCCCTCCCCCCTATCCTACCCATCCTCCAGAACATGCAGCGCCATTTCCCAGAATCCCTCCCCTTGGGCACATTCAGTCGCCTACTGCCCTATCTTCCCCTGACCTCACTTGCTCCTCCCCTACCATACTCTTTCCGAGCGTGCAGCTTTACTGCCCAGAATCTTTTCCCACTGGGCACTTCCAGTTGCCAACCGCCATACTTTCCCCTGACGTCACTAGCTCCTCCCCTAGCTCATCCATTCCAAGCGGGCATCTCCATTGTCCAGAATCTCTTCCTGCTGGTCACTTGTAGTCTCACCCACCCTACTTTCCCCCGACTTCACTAGCTCTCTCCCGCTCCAGGATCCCCGGGACCTAGCCTCCCAATCCCATCCACACACCTCACTGGAAGGCCGCCTGAGCGAGATAGCACTCTGCCTACAACAAAGTAAGACAGAGGTCCACAGTCTACTACATATCACTAAGACCTTGTCTGCAAACTCCAGACCAAGCTGCACCACCACGAAAAATCACCATCTCCGCTTTCTCCCTCATTGCGGGTGTACCGGGCGCCCTCCCCCCTAACGCGTGGAGGTCACCATCTCAAGTCTCCCACATACCTCGTAGGTGGGCCTCCGCTCCCTAATTACCCTGCTCGCCCCTCCAGATGCAGAACCTCCCTGTCTGATACAGATATTCATTCTCTCCTACATTCGTATGTTCCAGCTCATCCACCCACCATAGAAAACTTGCAACAAATTGAATCCATCCCCACGGATCCTTTCAGGGAACCTAGACCTAACTCCAGAACCCTAAATGAGAACCACCTCACACGAGTCACCACCACGCTACCCGTTCCAACAGACACCATCATTATTCTCAAATGCATGCTCCTAAGTTGTAGATCATCAGCTAAACATGCTGCGGACATTGCCGACCTCACCCTGGCGCAGGATCTTGTCCTTGTTATGTTGACTGAAACCTGGCTTAATGACTCATCTGCCCCCTTCCTGGACTTCTTAATATCTCCAAATTAGGTTGGACATATCCTTAGGGCAAGGGGGAGGCATTGCATCTTTACATCGGAGCAATCTTACAGTGAAGGTATTACAGACTGACCTTCTGATGTCCTGTGAATACCTATGCATTTAAGTGACTGGGGGCAACAATCACTCCTGCAAACTGCACACTTTTTACCACCCACCTCGCGACAACCATCCCTTCACAGAACAGATCATGGACATTATTTCAGCCAATCCAGACTTCCACGGCTCCCAAATCTTCCTGGGAGATATCAACGTCCATTGGAATAATGTAAAAGATGTTGTGGTCAATAGCCTTAAATCCTTCCTTCTTGGCCTCAAGCGAATCCAAATTTGTGACAGCTCCATGCATATCAAAGGAGCTACCTTAGATTTCATCATTGGTAAGCCCAACTCCATCCTCCTGAATTCTATCCTCCTGTGTGATTGGACAGATCACTATTGCATCACCTTCTGTATCCTGGATTTGGTAAGCACAAGTAAAGCCCAGCCCAAGAACCCACAACAGTTGAAAAGATGCCTACGGAACATCAACCCGCATCATCTCACTGCTCTTTGTGATAACATCCTGCCCCCCCCCCACCGAACATGTCGGATGTCCACGACCTTGCGGTCCATTATATTCAAGCAATGCGGAAATTACTATACGCGGTCGCTCCACTATAGCTCAAAAGAATCTCCTCTAAACTCTCCAAACCATGGTTTACTGATAGTCTCAATTCAGAAGGAAGAAACCTAAGACTTGCTGAAAGGCTGTGGCGGTCCAGTTCATCGCTTGAGCATCACTTCCACCTAAGATCCCTGAGAAGCACTTATAATAAACTCATCAAATGCTCGAAGGCCACCTTTTTCAGAACTCAGTTAGACCAAGCAAAAAAAGACCAAAAAAACTGTTCGAACTCATCAAGTCCCAAGCCAATAGTCATCCGAACTCCACATCACTGGGTCAAGGGACATTGCCCAACTACGAAGAATGAGCAAATTTCTTCACAGATAAGACCAGTAAGATTGAAACTGAATTATGATCTGCCTGTAACCACTTGTCAATCAGTCCACTAACCCCCCTATGCCCACCTGGTAGGGATTTCATGGTGCAGGCCCAACCACACCTCCCCAAAAACAATACCTCTTGGAGTCTCTTCCTAACCTTGGATGAATGCGCTATACGCAAAACGCTATTGACTCTGAAACCTTCCAACCCCTACAATGACCCGTTGCCTTCTAACCTTTTCCCGAAAGTTAGATCCTCCCTATTAACATTGTGGACTAAAATCGTCAATGCATCACTGAGGCAAGGTGCTATTCCAGATTGCATAAAAATGGGTCAAGTCACTCCGATTTTAAAGAAACCTACTGCGGATCCCTCGGATCTTCATAAAAACCGCCCAATCTCCAACATCCCCACCTTTACAAAGCTCCTGGAGAAATGTGTACTTGCCCAACTCTGCAACCATATCGACCATTTCCAACTCCTGAACCAATGTCAATCTGGTTTCCGCTCGGGTCATAGCACAGAGTCAGCCATAACGCACATTGTCGATGATGCGTTAAGAATGCTGGACCACAATGAGTCTTGCTTACTGATTCTTCTTGACCTTTCGTCAGCATTTGACACTGTCAAACATGATAACCTAATTGACCTCCTGGAACACAGGATGGGGTTTTCTGGGCCTGTGCTTAACTGGTTCTCTTCATTCCTCCTGAATAGATCCCAACGCTTCAAGGTGAGTCAATCCCTGTCCCATCCTACACCGGTTATGCTGGGGGTTCCCCAAGGTTCAGCACGCTCTGCTACGCTCTTTAACTTGTTAATGGGACCTCAACCAGAAATGCTGAAATCATCCAGCATTCACTATAACATGTATGCAGACGATACTCAACTTTACCTGAAGATCGCCTCCCCTAAGGACATTCAGTCCCTCAACTCAGTCCTCCTGGGAAACATAAAGCTGGCTGACACGTAACCACCTGAAACTAAATGCTCTTAAAACAGAATTCCTCCTTATCTCACCCCACAAGCAATTACCGGTCCTTGAACAATGGTTGAATCACCTTGCGGCTCTTAACTGCAGACCTCACCTCGTGGACTTGGCATCTTTGCTTGGGATCATACTAGACAAGAGTCTGAACATGCAAAAACACATCAGTTCCCTCACCAAAGGAGCGAACTTCCAACTCAGCATCCTTAGGAAGCTCAAACCCTATCTCGCTGCTCATGACCTAAAGGTTGCAGTGCAAGCATTGGTATTTGCAAAGCTGGACTATGGCAGTGCAATGCTCTGTGGCCTGCCCAGAGTGAAAACAGCTCTCCTTAGGGTGACCTTCAGTGCTGCAGCTAGGCTCGTAATGGGCACAAACAAAATTCAACCACATCTCTCCGGACCTGCTAGTTCTGAAATGGCTCCCATGTGAAGCATGGATTCAGCTGAAAATTGCATGCATGACACACAAAGCCATCCAAAGACCCCAATGTAGCTCGCTCTGAAACTGAAGCTCTCATGTGGTTCAAGAGCCTCCAGAAGTGCCAGCACACTTTTAATCAAACCACAAAAATTCAAGAAAATAAAGACCTATAATCGAGTATTTGCAGGTATGGCGCCAAGGATCTGGAACTCCCTTCCCCCTGAAGTTAGGGTGATCCCCTCCACTGTCCTCTTCAAATCAAAAGTTAAAGGGCTCTTGATGAAGAAATATCTGTCTTAGTCTGCCTTCCCCACTTGACTCCCGGGCTATCAACGCTGTTTTGTGTCCTTGAAGCTAGGTTCATGAGAATGTTGGACATTCTAAGTCTATGTACTTTTCGATATGTTGAATATCTGTGGACACTTTACGTCTATGTACCTTTCATGTTGGATATCTGTGTTTGCAAGTACTCGTCCTACCGCACAATCTGTAAAGCGCTCTGATACCCTCGGTGGTCATGTTCGTGTTATATAAAACTTTCTAAATAAATAAATATATCTATCTATATCTATCTATCTATCTATCTATCTATCTATCTATCTATCTATCTATCTATCTATCTATCTATCTATCTATCTATCTATCTATCTATCTATCTATCTATCTATCTATCTATCTATCTATCTATCTATCTATCTATCTATCTATCTATCTATCTATCTATCTATCTATCTATCTATCTATCTATCTATCTATCTATCTATCTATCTATCTATCTGTCTATCTATCTATATATTCACTGAAAAAACCAAAGGTTTCAGGGGTGTTATAGTTAGCTGGACTTTTCACTTGTACGAAACCATTGAAATCCCCCCGTTATAGTTAGTTCAGCCAACTATAACTCGCGCGCCCGCAATGCACTGCTGATAACGTCACATATTACATCACTCATGACATGGTCAGTGACATCACTCATGACATCACTGATGACATCTCAAATGACATCACTGATGACATCACTGATGACATCATCCAGTGAATGCGTGTTTTTCTGAAAATTAAATATGTTTTATATATGTATGTCTCAAGGTCGATGGAAGAATAAATGGGTATATAAGTGTCTAAATGGATGATTTGTTTTTGAAAAATTGATTGTGTAACTGACTGATTAAGTGTATCATAGTGAATACATGGCTTAGTGAGTAATGTTTAAATATGTAAATATCTGTATCAGTCTCTCACTTTGTGTATAAGTGGCTGCAGGGGTTGGTGAGTAGCTACATGGGTGTCTATATAGGTTATTAGTTGTTTTTTTGAGTATCAGTCTGAGTGTCTGCATGGTTCGGTGGGGGTATTACGTAGTGCATAGGTGCATGAATGAGTGACTCACTGTTTGTATGTGTTGAACACAGCATGTGTGCAGGACTGTATGGGTGGATGAGTGTGTGTATGGGTGTGTTAGTGAGTGAATGACTGTCTCAATAGTGTCTTTATGAGTAACTACATATGTTTTAAACTAGTATATGTGACTATTGGTGTATATATGTGAGCATATGTGAGAGTGAGAGATTGAAAGAGTTCCTGTATGAATAAGTATGTGTTTCTATAAGTGATTGTTTAAAAGACTAAGTATGTATAAGTTTTCACAGAAGTAAGTGTGGTGGTGTGTGTATAACTGTATATGCAAGTAAATGTATGTTTGATTCTTTATTAGCATGAGTGACTATGTGTGTGAGTAACTCTATGGATGAGTGGCATTGTGTAACAGGATGTATAGATGTATGAGTACATATGATGAGTGAGTACATGTATGAGTGACTGTATAGGACTGTTGGTGAATGAGTGGATGTGTATGTGGATCTTAGAATTACTGAAGAGGTTGTTGTAACTGGTATTGGTATGTCCATTGTTTTGAAACTTTTAGTCTCTATTTTTGAATGTGTGTATCAAAGGTTATATTAGGGTGAGAGGAGGTCTGCCACTCTATCACAAGGATGATGTCATCAGTGATGTCATCAGTGATGTCATTTGAGATGTTATCAGTGATGTCATGAGTGATGTCACTGACCATGTCATGAGTGATGTAATATGTGACGTCATCAGCAGTGCATTGCGGGCGCGCGAGTTATAGTTAGCTGAACCAACTATAACGGGGGAATTTCAATGGTTTTGTACAAGTGAAAAGTCCAGCTAACTATAACACCCCTGAAACCTATGGTTTTTTCAGTGAATTTCTGAGGTTTCTTAAATGCTAATTCCTAACTATAACGTGCCTGAAACCTATGGTTTTTTCTGTGAATTTCAAAGGTTTTTTAAATGCTAATTTCTAACTATGCCTACAGAGATAGGACATGTGATGAAAGAAGAAAAAATGCACAGAAAGAAACAAAAGAAGTGCAGAAAGAAGCAAAAGAAGTCCTCAAATACGAAGATAAGTGCAGGAAGAAGGATAACGTGCAGAAAGAACAAAAAGAAGAGCAGAAAGAAGCCTTGTTGCAAAATCATCCTGTACCCTCAACTTTTTCAGACGGATACTGGTGGTAACTGAGTCTGACTAACCAGTCCTAGAGCCAGTGCTATGTTAAAAGACACTTAGAATACAGTGAAAACACCTACATACACTAGGGAACATTATGCGTTGGGGTCCCCCTGTGATTAGCATGACCTCCTCTGTAAGTCCCTAGTATATAATAGGCCATGGGGATTAAAACTACCTCCTAAAACAGGCCACAGGGCGTTTTTGCACACGTTAACTCAGGCCCCGTCCCCTCCCTTCACCACTGTGTAAACACGCCCTGTGTCCGTTTTTAGTTGGGAGATTAAGTTCATTTGAATCCTGAGGGTCCCTAGGGTCCAACTAGCCCACTAGGTACCTCCAGTAAGCGCCACAGAGCTGCGTTGCAGAGAGGTGTAAAAAGTGGCACGGCCTGGACCACCTCTCTGCAATGCAGCTCAGTGGCGCTTACTGAAAGCACTTGGTGGGCTAGTTAGCCCCCAGGGGCCCTCAGTATTGAAGGGAAATTATATCCCCAATTTAAAACGTGCCGTAGTGCGTGTTTGCACACGTCACCTCAGGCCCCGTCCCCTCCCTTCACCACTGTGTAAACGCGCCCTGTGGCTGTTCTAAGTTGAGAGATTAAGTCCCCTTGAATCCTAAGGGTCCCTAGGGTCAAACTAGACCACTAGGTACCTCCAGTAAGCGCCACAGAGCTGCGTTGCAGAGAGGTGTAAAAAGGGGCTTGGCCTCAGCACAATTGTCTGCAGCACAGCTCCCTGGCGCATACTGGAGATGCCTGTTGGGGGCGCGTTTGCAGAGTGCTGCACGGAGGGGGCATGGCCTCCGGCACGATGCCAGTCTTTTATTTATTTTAATTTTTTAAGAAGGGGGGCTGTGTGGTTCCCCTTCTTATTCTAATTTATTGGCCCTGATGACCCCATCCCCCAGGGCCTGTCTCCTAATTATATTTTTTTTAACCCAATCCCCAGGGCCGGCCACTGTTTTTTATTATTTTTAAAAAATACATATTTATAGACACACCTAGGACATGCTGGACAAACCGTACGTACCTATCACCATGACGATTTGCGTGATATTCATTAAAAGGCGACTATGCATGCAATGAATCCACGTGGAATGTATTTACACCACTAGTGAAGCTCTGACATGTCTGATGCCCTACCGTGCCTAATCCCGGTAGACACCCTTGTCGTTTATTTATACAAACATGGGTAGCTATTGATGGGCACATTTAATACACATGCACACCAAGCCATTCAAAGGGGATTCGACAAATATTCGACCAAAACTATGCAAGAAACCCCCCTCATGGTTAATAAAACACACATCCACTGCCGGATGTGTAATACTTTTTATTTTACTCTCTGGAAAGGGGACGAACATCACTTGAGAGTCACAGCGCGCTCCTGACAGAGCCCAATGCTGTGCTACACCCACCATTGCCTGCCGAGTGCCACACACCTCTGTGTTGTATTCCACTAGCTAGTGCATATGCTATGACACTCTCTAGCCCATGTGCACTGTAACACCATCCCGTGAATATGTCATGCCACACTTGTCTTCGCACGGGTTATATTGCCCCATCTAACGTGCCTTCCTCAAAGCCTATGTGCTATGCCATACATATTACAATCTGGGATCCATATCTTTGTCACAGTGCATATGCAACGTTACACTCCCCAGCACATATTTTATATTACAACTTTAGAGACTAGTTAGGTTACACAACACTGCCCTGTGCATATTACACTCCAAGGCGCATATCGCATAGCACGCGCTAGTGCCTGTGCTATCTCGCGCTCTCCAATGAATCTGTAATTGCGCACAATGTATTGCATAATATATTTCACGCCCGGTTCACCTTATATCACACTTTTTGGTGCATAGTTTATACCATACACTATATCTAGTTTTCATTTTCAATCGTGCTCTCAGGACTATGTTCTATATAACACTGTGTTCACCTACCCTTTTCACGGGCATTACATTTTGCGATAGGGGGTGGAGGGTCAGGGGGTGTTTCTGCCAAGTGAGCCCGGAGTCACAGTCACAAACGTCCTCTTCTTCCTGAATAAAAGTGAGAATATGCTGCATACTTGTTCATATTTTAAGTAGTTCGCACAGACACAATGTTTTAAAAATAATAAAGTTCCTAATACCCGCCTTCTCTGAACAGTTAGCTTGCTGCCCCATCCCCCTCCTCCCTATCCTCTGTTGTGTGAATCCATGGACTAGCCTCCTCCCTCCTGCCATGCATGGTCTGATGTGCTGCCACTGCCCTCAATTTAGTATGATTTACCAGTCCACTCCTCCTGCCCTCCATTGCCCAATTCTATGACCCATCATTGACCTCCTGCTTAAACTCTGTGCTTAGCTTGCTGCCCCTATTCTCCTTCCCCCTGCCCTCCGATGTCTTTGTGCATGCCCCTGCTCCATCCTTTTTGCCCACCATGTCCCATGGACCTGCCACTCCTATCTACTCTGAGTGTTCTGTTGAGCTGCCACTCCCCTCCCACCTGCCTAGCATTGTCAGATGACTGTAACCTGTCCCTGCCACCTCCACCCTGCCTGTCCACATGCCATGCCCCTATCCTCTTCCTCCTGTCCTACATGGTCCATTGTACTGCCACACCCTTCTGCCCTCCCTGGTCTGTTGTGCTGCAACTGCTCCTCCTGCCTGCCCCGTGTGGTCTGTTGTGAGGCCCCTTCCCCTGAACTTTCTTGTCTGTGCACAGGTCCTGACCCTCCCTTCTATCCTCCATCGTCCTTTGTGCATGCCCCTGCACCCTCCTTCTTGCACTTCATAGCCATTGTGCTGCCACTAACCCTCCCACTTGCCATGCATGGTCTTCTGTGCTGCCATGGCCCCTCCCACCTTCCCTGTGTGGTCAGTTAGCTGCCCCTGACCCCCTCCCACCTTCCCTCCATGGTCTGTGTGTATGCCATCACAGTCTCACTGTTGCTCTTCATGGTGTGTCTTGCTTCTAGTGCCCATCCTGCCTGACCTCCATGGCTATCTTGCTGCTCCTGCCCTGCCCCCTTGCCCCCAGCCCTCTGTTTACATGCGCAGACCCCTACTCCCTCCCTGTCTGTTCCATTGTAATGCCCCTGATCCGTCCCTCCTGCCCTTTATGGTCTGTTATGCTGCAGCTTTCTCTCCTGTCTGTCCATTATGGTCAGCTAGCTACCATTGCCTCTTGCCCCTCTGTTCTCTGTTGTCCATGTGCATGGTCCTGTCCCCTCCCTCTTGCTTTCTATGGATTGTTGTGCTGCACCCCCGTCCTGCATGCCCTGTGTGGTGTATTGTGCTGCTCCAAACCCTGATGCCTGCCCTGCAGGGTCAGTTTGGTGCACCTCTCCATGTCCCTCCTGTCCTCTGTTATCCAAGTCCATGTCCCTATCCCATTTCCTTCCATGATCCAATGTACCATACTTGCGAACATTTTGAACTTGGTAAGAGGGAGATTTTGAAAAAAAACTGGGGTATTGATTTTCCCCTTTGAGTTACATTGAAAAAGAGGATATTGTAGACAGGAGACAGATCAAATAAAGCCCATTTGAGCTTAAAAACATTGGACGTTTCCTGGCTGAATCGGGTCTGTTGGCATGTATGGTTGTACTACCATTGCCTCTTCCTTCTGCCCACAATGGTCTATTACATTGCCACAGCCTCTCTTGCAAGTCCTGTATTGTTGGTGTGTTGCCCCTGCCCCCCTTTCCACTGCCCTCCATAGTCTGTTGTGCTTCCACGGCCCTTCCTGCCTGCTCAGTGTGGTTAAATTGTTGCCTTTGCACCCTCCTACCTGCCTTAAATTTTCAGAGTCCGTGCCCCTGGCCTCTGCCTCTCAACAGTATCCTAATGAACAACTAGATTGCTAACATTCTATATTTATTACAAAAGTGTGGAACGCCTGACGTCATCTTGATGTAATCAAAACTGTAATACTTAGAGCATTTCCTTTAGAAATTACATATATGAGAGGGTCTTATTGGCATCAAAATTATGGTTAGTGCTCTAAAAGACTAAAATAAGGACATATTTTCAGAGTTTTCAAATAGCGACAAAGCACTTTTAAATTATTTGTTATCTTTATGTTTTTTTATCCAGTTGACCACTTGATTAAATGTTGCACTTAGGGGAGAGGATGTGGTGTTACTTCCAGAACTGCAGACTTTGCAACTGGGGAACCAGGTTGAAGTTTCTGCTTCAGCTCGACATTCTGTGATTCTGGTCAAATCACTTAGTCTCCCGATGTCTACAACCAAAATGAATTTGTTCTTGTGTGATGTAACCAATGCTCATGTAAAGCACTCCAATACCTGACAAGTCTGCACTATATAACACTGCAAAAACACAAAATAATAAGTGTTTTGCACACTTCTGTCATTGGGCTATATTTGGGCTACATCTGGGTGATTTTGGGCTACATTTGGGCTCTTTGGCTCCGGTGGCCATCTTGGGAGATTTATTTGTTATGAAGTTTCCTAATTTCCTCATGTACTGCAGTCTCCTCAGTAGGAAATGCTTTCAGTTTTTTACTTTGATTCCATCATGAAGGTATTCAGATATGTCACACATTTGCCATAAATTCTGAATGTTAGCACTCTAGTTGCTCATTAGATCACTGTAGTAAAACTACTGTTCACCATGGAAGTCTGCTCCTGGTATTAAAAGTGCATGTTTCAGTCTGCATGTCAGAATTTTTTAATGAAATAGAAGAGGATTTGAGAAGTCACTCAAAATGTGCCCTCATTTTCTTTCTTCAGCATGAATCATAATTTCTATGGCAAAATGAAACCCCTCATTGTGTTCCTTTTTAAATTAAATGTTTTAAGTGTTACCAGTTTATTCCAATCAAGATGGCTTCAGGTGTGCCATACTTTTGTCATAATGAAGACAGTAAGCGCTCTAGTTGTTTTTAAGAACATTCTGGGACATTCTGTCATTGGGCTATACTTGGGCTACATCTGGGTGATATTTGGGCTACATTTGGGCTCTTTTGTCTCTCGTGGCCATCTTGGGAGACTTATTTATTATGAAGTTTACTAATTTCCTCATTTACTGCAGTCTCCTCAGTAGGAAATACTTTCAGTTTTTTACTTTGATTCCATCAAGAAGGCATTCAGATGTGTCACACATTTGCCATAAATTCAGAATGTTAGCACTCTTTTTGCTCATTAGATCACTGTAGTAAAGCTACTGCTCACCAGGGAAAACTGCTGCTGGTATTGAAAGTGCATGTTTCAGTCTGCATGTCAGAATTTTTTAATGAATTAGAAGAGGATTTGAGAAGTCACTCAAAATGTGCCCTAATTTTTCTTTCTGCAGCACTAATCATACTTTTTATGGAAAAATGAACCCCCTCATTTTGTTCCTTTTTAAATTAAATGTTTTAAGAGTTACCACTTTAATCCAAGCAAGATGGCTTCAGGTGTGCCATACGTTTATCATAAGTAGGACTGTTAGCGCTCTAGTAGTTCTTTGGAACACTCTGAGAAGCTGCTGTAGAACACAAAGGAATCAACTGACAGTCTCTGCCCTTGTTGGATGTACATGTTTTACTGAGAATGTCAGACTTCATTCTCACATGACTGAGAAAGATAATGTGATTTTACAGAAAATAAGCTCTCAGTTTAGCTTATAGATCACCTTCCAAACCTCTGTGGTAAAAGCATGAGAAAATATTTTTCTCTCAATCATGATATCCCAGCAGAAGGCTTTTTCACATGGTGAAATCACCTTAGAACATACCACAATTCCTAAAATGAGTATGGTACCATCAACAAATGATTTATAATGTAACTAAAGTCTTAAAACCTTCTATTAACTGCAATGCTTTTTAATGAGGTGCTATCATGTATATTGGTCCCAAGATGGCTGCCAACACTTCTTGGATGAAGTGCTGACAGCCAATCAGATCTCAGGATGAGATGTGTGGTTAGGCTCCGCCCACATATATATATGCTTTTAAATGCTATTTTCTCAGGAAATACTTAACAGATTTACACCAGACCTGCAAAAGGCACTTCCTTGACCTTATGGCTACCTCTCTGCCAAATTTCAAGTAATTCTGTTCAGCCGTTCGGGCTGTAGCTGTGTCTAAAGGTCCTATGGAAAAATGTATGGGGAAAACACGTTTTGGGACCCCCCTTTTTTCTCGGCCCCTGCTTGACGAATCACCCCGAGACTTTCAGGGTAGGAGCTGAACGGAGCGCCCCATTAGTTTTGAAAATTTCGCGAGGATTCGTCAACCGGCGCCAAAGTTATTCAAAATAGAATTTTGAGATTTCCTTTGGAAACTAGATTGTAACTATAACTATCTACTGGCGACCGCCAGTAGATAATATATATATATATATATATATATATATATATATATATATATATATATATTACCTACTGGCAGTCGCCAGTAGGTAGTTATAGTTAGCACCAAGTTTCCATAGGAAGAGCATTTTTTGTTTCGCCTATAACTTTGGCGTCGTTTGATGACTCTTCATGAAATTTTCCAAACTAATTCTTTGTTCATATCAGCTCCTATGTGGGAAGATTGGGGGTGATTCGTCAAGGGGGGCCGATAAAAAAGGGGGCCCCAAAACATGTTTTCTCCATGTTAATTTCCATAGGAAACTTTAGACAAGGCTACAGGTCGAACGGATGAACGGAAGTACCCCAAATCTGGCAGGGAGAAGGGTCTTGGTTCATATTCAAAGCACAATTTTGTTTATTTGGTGTAAATCTGTTCAGTAGTTTTTGAGAGATATGGAAATTTACAGATATCGATATTTGGGAATTCTGCCATCTGATTGGCTGAGGCGTTATGAGCACGAGCTTGCTGCTTATTGGCTGCAAGCGCTGCGAGTAGTTGCAACTAGAAAGTGTTGGCCGCCATTTTATGATTCCGTTGAAGTGAGTAAGGGGAAAAAAGGGCAAAAAGAGTAGGAAAGAGGAGGGTAGGAGCGCTGTGAGGTCTGTGGGGTGGTTAGGGTGTGCTATACAGGGAGTGTGAAGCGATGTATTCACCCCTACCAGTGTGAAAGTGCTGTTTTGCCCAGAGTGAGATGGTGCTGAGGTGAGGTGCAGGTACACTTGGGGATGAAACCGTGAGCTGATTGCTGTAAACTGATGTGATCTGGGCGCTGTAGGATACTGGCCGCTGTAGCATAGCTGTGCAAGTGGTGTTAGTGTGGGTTTAGAGTATAGCGGTGTGAGCTCTGTGGGGTGGTTAGGGTGTGCTATACAGGGAGTGTGAAGTGAAGTGTTCACCCCTAGCGGTGTGAAAGTGCTGTTTTGACCAGAGTGAGATGGTGCTGAGGTGAGGTGCCAGTACACTCGGGATGAAACCGTGAGCTGATTGCTGTAAACTGATGTGCTCCTGGCGCTGTAGCATACTGGCCGCTTTAGCATAGCTGTGCAAGTGATGTTAGTATGGGTTTAGACTAAAGCGGGAGTGGGAAGCAAACTACTCACCCCTACCGGTCTGAAGACTCGAATGGAGTGTTTTAGCAAGCAGGAATACAGAAATAATCGTGAAGAATATAATGCAGAATGTTGCAATGCCACAGAAGACAAATGGTGTAATAAGGTGTATTTAAGAAAGTGGCTCTGTGGGATAAAGTGATGGAGTCTGCAAGTTATATTAAAAGTGTCTTTATGTAAGTGCCATAAATGGAACCACTGGTGCAAGAGGTGAGTCATCCAGCTGCGTCAGTCAATTCCACATTATATGTTACAGTTTCATGTTACATAAACAATACCTATTAGATATGAATGACTGTAAATTGTAGAATGAAAATAAAGGTAGGATATGATTACCACACTGTGCCAACCAGTTCTTAAACAATGCCGTGTTTTTTTATCTTGATCGCCAGTTCATGAGCAGAGGCTGAGGATGAGCTAATTTGTGTGAAAGGGCTTCGTGGATAAGAGGCAGGCAGAGAGACGTGTGTACAAAGAATAGATATGGTTTCAAAATGGATGTCGGGTTTAGGCTAATTTAGCAAGTAAATAGCGTATTTGCATAGGCCATACATCATCCATCCTTGGTTAGTGTGGAGAGGTAAGAGCCAATAATGAAAACAGAGTTCAAATGCCTAAGCATACTTAGAAGGTTATTATATGAAAATAATTCATTTGAAGTGTATTAAAAAATTTAATAAGAAAAAGTAAAAAAAGTTGGAAAAAATCAATCCAAGAATAAAGTGAATTTCTTACAAGTCTTAGAGATTGTAGTCCGGAAGTTCTTCAGCGGCTTGAGATGCATAATGTTCCAAGAGACGATTGTTGCCATTGTGTGAGAAAAGCGAAGCGATCCAATTCATATCCTCGAAGGGACAGTAATGTTCCTCGAATGTTGGAATGGCAACTTGAATTGGCAGGCAATCTGTGATGTTGTCAAAGGTCGCACGTTGCAGGAGATCTTTCGCGGCTGCGCAGAAATCCCATTCCGCCAGGATACCCTTTTGCGTTGCATCCGCCATTGCTCCACTGCCCGAACAATCAAGTTCATGGTTTTCAAAATACTCCATTACCTGCTGGATATCGGGAGCATTTGCTGGGATATTGGCAAGGCATAGATCCATTCGCCAGTCGATTGGGCAAGATTTGCAATAAAAAGATGGTTGCACGCAGATTCTATATGTGTAAATAAATGTCATGTTGTAGCTGGCTCCGATAATAGATAGAGGCAGGCAGCCGAAAAAGTTGTTCCATTTTTTCCACGGTATTGATGTAGCTTCGCGTAGAGGCATATTCTGTCAGGCATGCTTGTTACCACAGGGAGCGTAGCCATTTTTAACAAGCTAAAATAGTAGTAGGATGGCCGCAAACAGAGCGAGAATTATGGGCACTGTTGCTGTTATTCCAGAGATGATCGAATGAATGAAGTCTGGTATTAGAATAAAAACAGTTTGAAAACCTGTGAGAAGGCCGGAGGAGACAATGTTAAAAAAGTGTGCCAGGCCTTAAATGTCAGGTGTGTTGAAAATTGTGTAACAATTCACAAAGTGTAATGGGAGGTTCGTATTTAAAAGGGAGTGTATTTTACTTGAAGTTCGTGCTATCTGCAGTCGATAAATTACTTTTGGAGAAGTGAGGGACACTTCTGTTTGAAACAAAAGTGCTTTCAGTTTGCTCCGTTTAATAAAATCTGTTTTCAAAGTAGGAATTGAATGCCAAGTTGAACTTTGGGAGTTACTTTGTGTGGGTGGGAATAGAGATTGCCAGAGGAAGTTATCCGGTTTGAAACAGTAAGGACATATAGTATGCCAGCTCACATGTTATTAAGAAGCAGATAACTGCCGTTAGAAAGCTGTGTGAATGATGGTCTGATTGTGGGAGTTGGCGTGCTTTTAAGAAAGCATGAAAGATTGGGGGCTGGAAGCTTAGAAGCGTTGTACAGTTGGACATTCCTGCATAGTAATGAATGACTGCCATTGTGGTCGCACTTTTCACCTGTGAGAAAAACTGTATCCTCTTTAAGACCGCGATATGTAAATGGGAGAAACCACTGCGTGTAAATAAACGCGCTACCTTATATAATCACATACAACATGACAACCAACATGTATACCTAGCAGACACAATGACACTATGTACTGTGGGAACCGTGTATAGCCATGTACACAAACCAAACATGGCATGGCACCTCTGCCACACAATGCAGAATACGGGGAGAGATGGGAGCAAAGTATGTACAAAGGTGGCAAGTGATTCTCGATTATAAAAGTATACAATGCAAAGTGTTGAGGGGATGTGCCGGAGAGACTTGAGTATGCAGAGCACAGACATTTACATGTCAACATACACTGATGGTCTATTGAGTGAAGTCGACAGTGGGCACAACAATGATAGTACAGTCAGTAGGGAAGATTATGAAAATATAGCGCATACATGCCCCCATCCCCCTAAATTCTTTAGCGTAGTGGGCTGGCTCGGCGTACGCAAGGCTAGCATAGGGGTATGAATAAAAGGCACGTTTCTCTGGGTGTGGTTCTCTTCCGGAATGGCGAACATGTCTGTCAGGTCTGCGCAGCTTACACCGCCACGAGGCTGACGCCGTGAGCGAGGGTGGCTGTGGGAATAATGCTCTCAGCCTGCTGCTACCCAGAAACCGTCATGGCCGCTGTGACGCACATATGCCGCACAGTTCACCTTTCGAAACCCTCGTATGTGAAAGAGGGCCCACCACGTGCCGGCGGAAGCTCCTGGGCTGAGGTCTGCAAGCTGGGAAGGCTCCTGAATTCAACGCTGGCTACCGCGACACAGGCAGACAGCGCCCAGCCTGAGGCCCAGCACCGTGAAGTGCTCTGTATACTACTAACACAGTAGTCGAAGAGGTACCAACAGTGGAACGGTGTCTTGATCCCACAATGGACGATGTTAGAACTGCATCTGAGAGTGCAGATGAAGGTACTCGTTTCGACCAGCTGTAACCAACTCTAGGTCCCAACAGTGGAACGGTGTCTGGATCCCACAATGGACGATGTTAGAACTATATCTGAGAGTGGAGATGAAGGTACTCGCTTCGACCAGGTGCAAGCAACTCTAGGTCCCAACAGTGGAACGGTGTCTTGATCCCACAATGGAGGATGTCCAATATTAGCTGCTGCTTGTGAATTTTCACAGAAATCCCTGCGTTGACGTGCATCAGACTCTGTTCTTCTGTAGCTAAGTGCTGCACATGATTATTGTACTTGGTTGACACCAGTCGGTGGAGTACACCGCGGTACAGCAGGTCCGAACAGTGGAACGGGGTCTTGATCCGAAAATGGACGATGTTAGAACTGCATCTGAGAGTGTAGATTAAGGTACTTCCTTCGACCAGGTGTAACCAACTCTAGGTCCCAAAAGTGGAACTGTGTCTTGATCCCAGAATGGACGATGTCCGATACTACGTGCTGCTTGGTTTTCACAGAACTCCCTCCGTTGAGGTGCATCAGACTCTGTGCTTCCGTAGCTAATTGCTGCACATGATTATTGGGGTTGGGTGACTGCAGTCGGTGGAGTACAACGCGGGACAGCAGGTCCGAACAGTGGAACGGGGTCTTGATGCCACAATGGACGATGTTAGAACTGTATCTGAGAGTGGATATGAAGGTACTCCCTTCGACTAGGTGCAACCAACTCTAGGTTCCAACAGTGGAACGGTGTCTTGATCCCAAAATGGATGATGTCCGATATTACTTGCTGCTTGGTTTTGACAGAACTCCCTCCGTTGAGGTGCATCAGACTCTGTACTTCCGTAGCTAACTGCTGCATATGTTTATTGGGCTTGGTTGACTGCAGTCGGTCAATCAATCAATCAATCAAGTAATTTGTAAAGCGCACTACATACCCGAAGGGTTTCAAGGTGCTGGGGGGGGGGGGTGCTGCTGCTACTGGTCGAAGAGCCAGGTCTTGAGTTGTCTCCTGAAGGTCAGCAGGTTTTCGGTTTGTAGTAGGTAGACGGGGAGGGTGTTCCAGGTCCTGGCGGCGCGGTGGGAGAAGGACCTGCCTCCAGAAGTTGTTCTACGGATGCGCGGGACCATAGCCAGGGCGTGGTCAGCAGAGCGGAGTTTCCTGTTGGGTACGTAGAAGGAGAGTCGGTTGTTGAGATAGGCTGGTCTGGCCTTGTGGAGTGCCTTGTGTGCGTGGATCAGGAGCTTGAAGGAGATTCTCCTTTCGACGGGGAGCCAGTGCAGGTTCCTCAGGTGGCGGGTGATGTGGTCGCAGTGCGGGACATTGAGGATCAGGCGTGAAGAGGCATTCTGAATTCTCTGCAGTCTGTTGATGAGCTTGGACGAGGCTCTGGTGTAGAGGGCGTTTCCGTAGTCGAGTCTGCTGCTGACTAGGGCCTGGATGACTGTTTTCCTCGTGTTTGTCGGGATCCATCTGTAGATCTTGCGGAGCATGCGGAGGGTGTTGAAGCAGGTGGAGGAGACTGTGTTGACTTGTTTGGTCATGGTGAGTTTTGAGTCGAGGATGATTCCCAGGTTGCGTGCGTGGTCGGTGGGGGGCTGGGAGGGTCTCCAGTGCTGCGGGCCACCATGAGTCGTCCCAAGCTGAGGGGTTGGACCCGAGGATGAGGATCTCCATCTTGTCTGAGTTCAGCTCAAGTCGGCTTTCCTTCATCCAGTCGGCGATTGCCTCAATCCCCTGGTGGAGGTTGGATTTGGCGGTGAGAGGGTTCTTGGTGAGGGAGAGGATCAGCTGCGTGTCATCAGCATAGGAAATTATGTTGAGGTCGTGCTGTCGGGCGATGCATGGTAGTGGTGCCATGTAGACATTGAACAGCGTCGGGCTGAGGGAGGATCCTTGAGGGACTCCGCAGATGATCTCGGAGGCCTTGGACCGGAACGGGGGGAGGCGGACTCTCTGAGTTCTGCCGGAGAGGAAGGAGGTGGTCCAGTCCAGGGCTTTCTCCCGGATCCCTGCGTCTTGGAGTCACGTGCGTAGTGTGCGGTGGCAGAAGGTGTCGAAGGCGGCGGAGGGATCCAGGAGGATGAGGGCCGCCGTCTCGCCTTTGTCTAGAAGGATCCTGATGACATCTTTGGCGGCGATGAGGGCGGTCTCGGTGCTGTGGTTGCTGCGGAATCCTGATTGGGAGGGGTCCAGGATGTTGTTGTCTTCGAGGTGACGGGTGAGCTGGGTGTTAACTATTTTCTCGATGATTTTTGCTGGGAACGGAAGCAGGGAGATGGGTCGGAAGTTCTTGAGGTCGCTCGGATCCGCCTTGGGTTTCTTCAGTAGGGCGTTGATCTCTGCGTGCTTTCAGTTCTCAGGGAAGGTGGTGGTCTCGAAGGAGAGGTTGATGATTTTGTGCAGGTGCGGTGCGATGGAGTTGCTGGCTTTGTTGAAGATGTGGTGCGGGAGAGGGTCAGACAGGGATCCGGAGTGGATTGTGCCCATGGTCTTGATGGTGTCCTCGATGCTCACGTTGGCCCAGGTTGTCAGGGTGTCGTGGGTGGTGGGGTGCGGTGGGTCCGGTGCGGCGGGGTCTGCAGGGGTCATCCGGGGTTTGAAACTGTCATGGATGTCAGTGATTTTCCGGTGAAAGAAGGTGGCGAGGGAGTCGCACAGGGCTTGCAATGGTGGGATACCGTTGGCACTGGAGCTGGGGTTGGAGAGTTCCTTCACAATTGTGAAGAGCTCCTTGCTGTTGTGTGCGTTGTTGTCAAGGCGGTCTGTGAAGGAGGTCCTTTTGGCGGTCCTGATGAAGTTGTGGTGGTTGCGGATGGCATCTTTGTGGGCAGCGCGGCTGTCTGGCGTCTTGTCGTTGTGCCATATGTTCTCCAATATCCGGCAGGTGCGTTTAGAGTCAAGGAGTTCCGAGATAAACCAGCTGACTCTTTTGCTGGTGTCTGTTGGTGGGTTTTTTCAGCGGGGCTACAGTGTTGGCGCAGTCGTTCATCCAGCGTTCGAGGGTGAGTGCACCCTCATTGGGGTTGGTGGGGTTAGTCGGAGGGTTGAGTGCGAGGCTTGTCTATAGTTGTTCTTCAGTGACTTTGCCCCAGCAGTAGTCGGTGGAGTACACCGTGGTACAGCAGGTGGGAACAGTGAAACGGGGTGTTGATTCTGTGATTGAGGATGTCAGAGGTTAAAGTTTGTGATCATTTCTGCGTACCCACTCCGATCAGGTGCAACCAACTGCATGCTTCCGAATCCAATGGCACGTGGCTGTGAGGCATTAATGACAACTGCCTCTGGCCTACAGTTTGGTCAGCAGGGCTCACAATTCAGATGGAGTGATGATTGTTTAATTACAGAATCCAGTAGGCAACTAACTACAGCGTCTATTGAAATATACACAATAGCCTTTTAGTATACTTGCTTGAAGAAGATTTTTAAGATGACTTATAGGTCTAGTACAATGACCAAATTCTTCTTGGTGGTGGTAAAGAACACTGAATAACAGTGTATACAGTGGACAGTAGAGATCGCAATTCGAATTGTATTGATTTATTTATTGCAGAGTTTTGTGTAATTTATCTTGTTATATTTTGTGAAGAGGACGTGAGAAAAAGTATTCATGGAAGACTGTGCTCAGTACTGCCTTCAATTTACACTGCAGACAGCAGTGTTCACAATTCAGATCAAGTCGCTATTGTAGATGATGCAGTCCTGTAGGCAAAAGACATTGCTCCAGTGCTCTCTGTCCACACCACGCATACGCATCATCACTGGGTCCGCACACGGTTTTTGTTGCTTCGCATACGGCAAACAGGACAGCTCAAGTCAACGCAACATGGCTGTGGGCCCTTGCTGACCACTCTCTGGCCTGCACTGCAGATGGCAGTGTTTACAATTCAGATCGAGTCGCTATTGCAGATGATGTAGTGTTGTAGGCAATAGACATTGCTCCTAGTACGGCCCGCCCGCAGCATGCATCATCTCTGGCTGTGCACATGCTGAATGCTTTTGATGTGGCTGTCTGAGTGCACTAGACCTGATGGACTCTTTATGATACAATCGTTTTGTGCATTATTTCAGATCTACTGCCTGTATGTTAGTATACCACAAGTTATGGTTGTTTTACAATAGAATCTTTTCTGTATTATTTCACATCTAGTGTCCCTACCTTACTGCAGCACAAACTATTGACCCTTTTATAATTGAATCTCTGTGTGTGATCCAATGATTACTGTTGTAGTTGATGCTAGCAGCAATCATTCCCTGAGGGCTGCTTTACACTCACCCCACACGCATCCAGCACAGACGTCAATGGATATGTAATCCTGGTCATAAAAAGGAGTCAAGCGCATGTGTCTATCTGTGTCCATGTGTTCATTATGTATGCATGATACTGCCCCTGGGCCGTACCACATTACATTGTGCTGTGGACAGCGTATGCAACCATGTTACCTCTGGCAGTGGGGAAAAGTTCTGTTATATAGCTTTTAGATGCATGGCTATCACAGGTGGAAGGCTACTTTACAGAGCAAGAATATTGATGAAGATGATGGTTGCATGTTGTGTGTACTGTCAGATATGTGTACATAGCAAAAAGTTTTCAAAAAAGCTCTGTAAGCAGAAGAGAAGTCTCTCATCAAATGCTGTGAAGAGAATAGCGAAAATGGGTCGGGTCCTCCAACTGTTACAATGGGAAATCTTATGAACCAATCAAATGCTTTTCTTTAAGGTCACATGGCAATTGCGCAGCGAACATGCAAGGAGGCCGCACCCGATGCGATTTTGAGAAAATATTACCATAATATAAGTTTATTACAGTTCGAAATATATAAATGTTTAAAATATTTTAGATAATCGCTTGTTCTCATATACACTTTAAACTTATTTAGATATAATTTTGAGACGAAAAAAAAAATGAGGGAATTGCGTTCCCGGCGTGACACCATACGTCTATGAGGTAACACAGGGCCTGGCAGCGTGCACTCGTCACATATGCAACGCGCAGCGGGCGTGACCAGATACGTACATGACGTAAGGCGCAGCTTGGTACTGCGTACCCATCGCATACCAAAGTAGCAGCTAGCGCGACCACATACGTATATGATGTTACACGGGACGCGGTGCCACAAACCCGGCAGATACGAAATGCGCATCCTTTACAAGTTTAGCAATATGGCAGATAGTATTGGCGTGCTGATGGAGCTTGGTACACTACTGGTACGGGACTTAAACATAGATAACAAACAAAGATATAAAACATTACATATTTTTCTAATTAAAAACAAAAAAGGATACTAGAGTTCCAAAATGTTGCAAAAAAATAGAAAAACTATAGGTTTTATAAATATTAAAATATGAAATTAACATTTAAAAATCCTTTGAAATTCACTGAAAAAAACATAGGTTTTACAGACGTTATAGTTAGGAATTAGCATTTAAAAAACCTTAGAAATTCACTGAAAAAACCATAGGTTTCAGGGTCGTTATAGATAGTTGGACATTTGACTCATATAAAACCAGAGAAATTCGCCCGTTATAGTTAGTTGAGCTAACTATAACTCGCGCGCCCGCAATGCACTGCTGATGACGTCACATATTACATCACTCATGACATGGTCAGTGACATCACTGATGACATCTCAAATGACATCACTGATGACATCACTGATTACATCATCCGCGTGATAATCTGATGCACATACTGATGGCCTAATATAAACTTTGATACACGCACTCTAAAATACAGACTACTATTTTTGAAACCATATACACAACAATACCAGATACTACATACCACCCACTATTTCCTAGGTCTACACTCACATCTAGGCCTGGGCGTAGTTCGCGAAGTAGCACTTCGCGAAGCTACGCAAAGTGAAGTTCGCACTATGCGAGCTACGCGTAGCACTTCGCGAACTGCGTAGTACCTTGTTCGCACTGTGCCAGATGTCGTTTTCAATGATTGCACAGTGAAGACAAGCAACCGGCACTGTGCAATCATTGAAAATGGCATCTTGCACAGTGCGAGCTGTAGTTTTCTGCTGCTCGAGTAGATTTTTACTCGAGCTTCAGCTTTCTCAACGCGAACTGGTAGTTTCTCATCGCGAGCGGTCGCGAGCATACGCGACCACTCGCAATTATTATTATTATTATTATTATGTGTTCTTATATAGCGCTCAACTTACCCTTGGGCATCTTGGCGCTTGCATTGGGAACCCGTCCTGGTTTTTCCCTGTGAGATAACCCGTACTGGGCATCCCCAAGGTGAAAGCCAGGCATCCCGCCGCGGGGGGGCCGTTGTGGAGATTAAGCAAGCTTGTTGCCCAGAGCTGCATAGTGTGAACTCGTGCTTAGAGTGGGCACCGAAGCGAGAATTATCGAGTCCGTGGACAATTGGGCTCCGGACCCTGCCGCGTCGGGAATTGAACCCTGGTCCCGGGTCTGACCTCTGCTTCAGGGTATGCCGCCTCTAACCAGTGAGCTACACTTCTCCAATGAGAAATCTGACCTCCTCGCGTTGGGAATCTCGCCGGTAGGTTTATTTTCCATGCTCGCGATCGCCAACTTGAAGTTGCTGATCGCGAACAAGGAAAAAGTCTCGCCAGGATGTCATTTTGCTTGCTCGCGGTCGCCAACTTGACGTTGAGGACCGCGAGAAAGCAAAAAATGACCGCAGCACTACGCAACACTACGCTACGCGTGTTCGCACTGTGCTACGTGCAGTTCGCGTAGTGCGAAGTAGCGCGAACTTCGCAAACTATGCGAGCGTAGCGTAGTGCTTTGCCCAGGCTTACTCACATCCACTCACTTATACATGTAGTTACTCATCAATACAGTACTATAATATGCACTCATACATCTATACATACAGTCACAGTCCACCACTCATCCATAGAGTTACTCACACACCTAGTCAGTCATGCAAAGAATCAATCACATACCCATTTACTCATGTATACAGTTATACACACTAATTGCATTATTTATACACACACCACATCACTTATTTATGCAGATACTAACACATACTTACTGTCTTATGCAATCACTGATACAAGCACACACTTTTATAAACCCACTCTTCAAATAACTTACTCTCACGTATAGTCATTTATATACTCCAACACTCACATATACTGTCTTAAAACATATGTAGTTACTCCCACATATACCACTGAGACATTCATTCACTCACCAACACACCCATACACACACTAACTCACCCATACAGCCCTTCCCAGATGCACTTTTGAATCCATACAATCAGTGAATCACCCTCTCAGACATCTATGCACAGAGTTACACACACCCCTACCCACCCACACAGACACTCAGGCACTCATACAGATACTCAGACAACAAATCAATAACCCATATAGACACTCATGTAGCTACTCACCAACCCATGCAGCCACTTATACACCAACTGAGAAACTAATATAGACTTTCACACAGTTTAGTCACTAACCCATGCATTCAGTAAGACACGTTCAATCACTCACTTATACAGTCAGTCACACACCTACTAAATAAAACATTCAGGCACTTGTAAATCCACTCAGTCTTCAATACACCTTGGCATAGATATATATGAAAAATATTTAAACTTTACAGAAACACACATTCACTGGATGGTGTCATCAGTGATGTCATCAGTGATGTCATTTGAGATGTCATCAGTGATGTCACTGACCATGTCATGAGTGATGTAATATGTGACATCATCACCAGTGCATTGCAGGTGCACAAGTTATAGTTAGCTCAAATAACTATAACGGGCACATTTCTCTGGTTTTATATGAGGCAAATGTCCAACTAACTATAACGTCCCTGAAACCTATGGTTTTTTCAGTGAAAAAAAAAAAAAATTATATATATATATATATATATAATATATATCTATATATCTATATATATATATATGAATGTAAATTCGTCTGTAATGCTGCCCTAGTCAGGAAGACGAAGAACGGACCAAAAATCAGTGCCAATCACGGTAATTTTATTTTAAATGTTCCTGAGCCAGTCCGACATGACGCGTGTCAGCCCCCACTCGGGCCTTGATCACATGATATATATATATATATTATCTACTGGCGGTCGCCAGTAGATAGTTATAGTTAGGACTGTGTTTCCATAGGAAATCCGCAACATTCTATTTGGAATAACTTTGGCGCCGGTTGACGAATCCTCGCAAACTTTTCAAAATAGGTGGGGCGCTCCGCTCCGCTCCTACCCTGAAAGTCTCAGGGGGATTCGTCAAGCGGGGGCTGAGAAAAAAGGGTCCAAGGTACAGCCCGAACGGCAGAAAAGAATTACTTGAAATTTGGCAGAGAGGTAGTCCTCAGGTCAGGGATGTGCCTTTTGCAGGACTGGTGTCAATCTGGTCAGTAGTTCCTGAGAAAATCAGAAGTAAAATCATATATATACGTGGGCGGAGCCTAACCACACATCTCATCCTGAGATCTGATTGGCTGTCAGCACTTCATCCAAGAAGTGTTGCCAGCCATCTTGGGACCAATATACATGATAGCACCTCATTAAAAAGCATTGCAGTTAATAGAAGGTTTTAAGACTTTAGTTACATTATAAATCATTTGTTGATGGTACCATACTCATTTTAGGAATTGTGGTATGTTCTAAGGTGATTTCACCATGTGAAAAAGCCTTCTGCTGGGATATCATGATTGAGAGAAAAATATTTTCTCATGCTTTTCCCACAGAGGTTTGGAAGGTGATCTATAAGCTAAACTGAGAGCTTATTTTCTGTAAATTCACATTATCTTTCTCAGTCATGTGAGAATGAAGTCTGACATTCTCAGTAAAACATGTACATCCAACAAGGGCAGAGACTGTCAGTTGATTCCTTTGTGTTCTACTGCAGCTTCCCAGAGTGTTCCAAAGAACAACTAGAGCGCTAACAGTCCTACTTATGATAAACGTATGGCACACCTGAAGCCATCTTGCTTGGATTAAAGTGGTAACTCTTAAAACATTTAATTTAAAAAGGAACAACATGAGGGGGTACATTTTTCCATAAAAAGTATGATTAGTGCTGCAGAAAGAAAAATTAGGGCACATTTTGAGTGACTTCTCAAATCCTCTTCTATTTCATTAAAAAATTCTGACATGCAGACTGAAATATGCACTTTCAATACCAGCAGCAGTTTCCCCTGGTGAGCAGTAGCTTTACTACAGTGATCTAATGAGCAAAAAGAGTGCTAACATTCTAAATTTATGGCAAATGTGTGACACATCTGAATGCCTTCTTGATGGAATCAAAGTAAAAAACTGAAAGTATTTCCTACTGAGGAGACTGCAGTAAATGAGGAAATTAGGAAACTTCATAAATAAATCTCCCAAGATGGCCACCGGAGACAAAAGAGCCCAAATGTAGCCCAAATATCACCCAGATGTAGCCCAAGTATAGCCCAATGACAGAATGTCCCAGAGTGTTCTTAAAAACAACTAGAGCGCTTACTGTCTTCATTATGACAAAAGTATGGCACACCTGAAGCCATCTTGATTGGAATAAACTGGTAACACTTAAAACATTTAATTTAAAAGGGAACACAATGAGGGGGTTCATTTTGCCATAGAAATTATGATTAATGCTGAAGAAAGAAAATGAGGGCACATTTTGAGTGACTTCTCAAATCCTCTTCTATTTCATTAAAAAATTCTGACATGCAGACTGAAACATGCACTTTTAATACCAGGAGCAAACTTCCATGGTGAACAGTAGTTTTACTACAGTGATCTAATGAGCAACTAGTGTGCTAACATTCAGAATTTATGGCAAATGTGTGACATATTGAATACCTTCATGATGGAATCAAAGTAAAAAACTGAAAGCATTTCCTACTGAGGAGACTGCAGTACATGAGGAAATTAGGAAACTTCATAAATAAATCTCCCAAGATGGCCACCGGAGACAAAAGAGCCCAAATGTAGCCCAAAATCACCCAGATGTAGCCCAAATATAGCCCAATGACAGAAGTGTGCAAAACACTTATTATTTTGTGTTTTTGCAGTGCTATATAGTGCAGACTTGTCAGGTATTGGAATTTCATTTTGGTTGTAGACATGGGGAGACTAAGTGATTTGACCAGAATCACAGAATGTCGAGCTGAAGCAGAAACTCCAACCTGGTTCCCCAGTTGCAAAGTCTGCAGCTCTGGAAGTAACACCACATCCTCTCCCCTAAGTGCAACATTTAATCAAGTGGTCAACTGGATAAAAAAACATAAAGGTAACAAATAATTTAAAAGTGCTTTCTCGCTATTTGAAAACTCAGAAAATATTATTATTTTAGTCTTTTAGAGCACTAACCATAATTTTGATGCCAATAAGACCCTCTCATATATGTAATTTCTAAAGGAAATGCTTTAGGTATTACAGTTTTGAACACATCAAGATGACGTCAGGCGTTCCACACTTTTGTAATAAATATAGAATGTTAGCAATCTAGTTGTTCATTAGGATACTGTTGAGAGGCAGAGGCCAGGGGCACGGACTCTGAAAATTGAAGGCAGGTAGGAGGGTGCAAAGGCAACAATTTAACCACACTGAGCAGGCAGGAAGGGCCGTGGCAGCACAACAGACTATGGAGGGCAGTGGAAAGGGGGGCAGGGGCAACAAACCAACAATACAGGACTTGCAAGAGAGGCTGTGGCAATGTAATAGACCATTGTGGGCAGAAGGAAGAGGCAATGGTAGTGCAACCATACATGCCAACAGACCCGATTCAGCCAGGAAACGTCCAATGTTTTTAAGCTCAAATGGGCTTTATTTTATCTGTCTCCTGTGTACAATCTCCTCTTTTTCAATGTAACTCAAAGGGGAAAATCAATACCCCAGTTTTTTTTCAAAATCTCCCTCTTACCAAGTTCGAAATGTTCATGGTACATTGGATCATGGAAGGAAATGGGGTAGGGACATGGACTTGGATAACAGAGGACAGGAGGGACATGGAGAGGTGCACCAAACTGACCCTGCAGGGCAGGCATCAGGGGTTGCAGCAGCACAATACACCACACAGGGCATGCGGGACGGGAGTGCAGCACAACAATCCATAGAAAGCAAGAGGGAGGGGACAGGACCATGCACATAGACAACAGAAAACAGAGGGGCAAGAGGCAGGACCATAATGTACAGACAGGAGAGAAAGCTGCAGCATAACAGACCATAAAGGGCAGGAGGGATGGATCAGGGGCATTACAATGGAACAGACAAGCCAGGAGGGAGGGAGTAGGGGTCTGCACATGTAAACAGAGGGCTGGGGGCAAGGGGGCAGGGCAGGAGCAGCAAGATAGCCATGGAGGTCAGGCAGGATGGGCACTAGAAGCAAGACACACCATGAAGAGCAACAGTGAGACTGTGATGGCATACACACAGACCATGGAGGGAAGGTGGGAGGGGTTCAGGGGCAGCTAACTGACCACACAGGGAAGGTGGGAGGGGCCATGGCAGCACAGAAGACCATGCATGGCAAGTGGGAGGGTTAGTGGTAGCACAATGGCTATGATGGGCAAGAAGGAGGGTGCAGGGTCATGCACAAAGGACGATGGAGGATAGAAGGGAGGGTCAGGACCTGTGCACAGACAAGAAAGTTCAGGGGAAGGGGCCTCACAACAGACCGCACGGGGCAGGCAGGAGGAGCAGTTGCAGCACAACAGACCAGGGAGGGCAGAAGGGTGTGGCAGTACAATAGACCATGTAGGACAGGAGGAAGAGGATAGGGGCATGGCATGTGGACAGGCAGGGTGGAGGTGGCAGGGACAGGTTACAGTCATCTGACAATGCTAGGCAGGTGGGAGGGGAGTGGCAGCTCAACAGAACACTCAGAGTAGATCGGAGTGGCAGGTCCATGGAACATGGTGGGCAAAAAGGATGGAGCAGGGGCATGCACAAAGACATCGGAGGGCAGGGGGAAGGAGAATAGGGGCAGCAAGCTAAGCACAGAGTTTAAGCAGGAGGTCAATGATGGGGCATAGAATTGGGCAATGGAGGGCAGGAGGAGTGGAATGGTACATCATACTAAATTGAGGGCAGTGGCAGCACATCAGACCATGCATGGCAGGAGGGAGGAGGCTAGTCCATGGATTCACACAACAGAGGATAGGGAGGAGGGGGATGGGGCAGCAAGCTAACTGTTCAGAGAAGGCGGGTATTAGGAACTTTATTGTTTTTAAAACGTGTGTCTGTGCGAACTACTTAAAATATGAACAAGTATGCAGCATAATCTCACTTTTATTCAGGAAGAAGAGGACGTTTGTGACTGTGACTCCGGGCTCACTTGGCAGAAACACCCCCTGACCCTCCACCCCCTATCGCAAAATGTAATGCCCGTGAAAAGGGTAGGTGAACACAGTGTTATATAGAACATAGTCCTGAGAGCACGATTGAAAATGAAAACTAGATATAGTGTATGGTATAAACTATGCACCAAAAAGTGTGATATAAGATGAACCGGGCGTGAAATATAATATGCAATACATTGTGCGCAATGACAGATTCATTGGAGAGCGCGAGATAGCACAGGCACTAGCGCATGCTATGCGATATGCGCCTTGGAGTGTAATATGCACAGGGCAGTGTTGTGTAACCTAACTAGTCTCTAAAGTTGTAATATAAAATATGTGCTGGGGAGTGTAACGTTGCATATGCACTGTGACAAAGATATGGATCCCAGATTGTAATATGTATGGCATAGCACTGTGCGTTATAACATAGGCATCGAGGAAGGCACGTTAGATGGGGCAATATAACCCGTGCGAAGACAAGTGTGGCATGACATATTCACGGGGTGGTGTTACAGTGCACATGGGCTAGAGAGTGTCATAGCATATGCACTAGCTAGTGGAATACAACACAGAGGTGTGTGGCACTCAGCAGGCAATGGTGGGTGTAACACAGCATTGGGCTCTGCCAGGAGCGCGCTGTGACTCTCAAGTGATGTTCGTCCCCTTTCCAGAGAGTAAAATAAAAAGTATTACACATCCGGCAGTGGATGTGTGTTTTATTAACCGTGAGGGGGGTTTCTTGCATAGATTTGGTCGAATTTTTGTCGAATCCCCTTTGAATGGCTTGGTGTGCATGTGTATTAAATGTGCCCGTCAATAGCTACCCATGTTTGTATAAATAAACGACAAGGGTGTCTACCGCGATTAGGCACGGTAGGGCATCAGACATGTCAGAGCTTCACTAGTGGTGTAAATACATTCCACGTAGATTCATTGTATGCATAGTCGCCTTTTAATGAATATCACGCAAATCGTCATGGTGATGGGTAAGTACGGTTTGTCCAGCATGTCCTAGGTGTGTCTATAAATATATAGTTTTTAAAAAATAATAAAAAACAGTGGCCGGCCCTGGGGATTGGGGTCAAAAAACATATAATTAGAAATCAGGCCCTGGGGGATGGGGTCATCAGGGCCAATAAATTAGAATAAGAAGGGGAACCACACAGCCCCCCTTCTTAAAAAATTAAAATAAATAAAAGACTGGCATCGTGCCGGAGGCCACGCCCCCTCCTTGCAGCACTCTGCAAACGCGCCCCCTGGCGAGTTGTAAGTTGGGGAATTAATTCCTCTTCAATACTGAGGGTCCCTGAGGGCCAACTAGCCCAACAGGCATCTCCAGTATGCACCAGGGAGCTGCGCTGCAGCCAGGTGTTCTGAGGCCAAGCCCCTTTTTACACCTCTCTGCAACGCAGCACTGTGGCACTTACTGGAGGTACCAAGTGGTCTAGTTTGACCCTAGGGACCCTTAGGATTCAAGGGGACTTAACCCCTTCCATGCTGCGCAAATTCCGCCGCTGTGCTGACGGTTTCTTGCGCGGGCGTGGTCATGACGGAACGGTTCCGTCATGAGCACAGCTCAACCGTGGCTCATGACGGAACCGTTCCGTCATGAGCACCGAAGGGGTTAATCTCTCAACGTAGAACAGCCACAGGGCGCGTTTACACAGTGGTGAAGGGAGGGGACGGGGACGGAGGTGACGTGTGCAAACACGCACTATGGCACGTTTTAAATTGGGGATATAATTTTCCTTCAATACTGAGGGCCCCTGGGGGCTAACTAGCCCACCAAGTGCTTCCAGTAAGCGCCACTGAGCTGCATTGCAGAGAGGTGGTCCAGGCCGTGCCACTTTTTACACCTCTCTGCAACGCAGCTCTGTGGCACTTACTGGAGGTACCTAGTGGGCTAGTTGGACCCTAGGGACCCTCAGGATTCAAATGAACTTAATCTCCCAACTAAAAACGGACACAGGGCGTGTTTACACAGTGGTGAAGGGAGGGGACGGGGCCTGAGTTAACGTGTGCAAAATCGCCCTGTGGCCTGTTGTAAGAGGTAGTTTTAATCCCCTGCCCTATTATATACTAGGGGCTTACAGAGGAAGTCATGCTAATCACAGGGGGACCCCAACGCATAATGTTCCCTAGTATTTGTAGGTGTTTTCACTGTATTCTAAGTGTCTTTTAACATAGCACTGGCTCTAGGACTGGTTAGTCAGACTCAGTTACCACCAGTATCCGTCTGAAAAAGTTGAGGGTACAGGATGATTTTGCAACAAGGCTTCTTTCTGCTCTTCTTTTTGTTCTTTCTGCACGTTATCCTTCTTCCTGCACTTTTCTTCGTCTTTGAGGACTTCTGTTGCTTCTTTCTGCACTTCTTTTTTTTCTTTCTGTGCATGTTTTCTTCTTTCTTCACATGTCCTATCTCTGTAGGCATAGTTAGAAATTAGCATTTAAAAAACCTTTGAAATTCACAGAAAAAACCATAGGTTTCAGGCACGTTATAGTTAGGAATTAGCATTTAAAAAACCTCAGAAATTCACTGAAAAAACCATAGGTTTCAGGGGTGTTATAGTTAGCTGGACTTTTCACTTGTACACCCCTGAAACCTAACCCTATACTAGCGGGATTTATTATCTCAGGACAAAACTTCTCCCTGCTCCATCCAAGACAGCAAACTGCATGGGGTAATGAAGTCAGCATCAGGCATTTGCTCTCTGGCCCTGTGAGTGGTGGAATTTTCAGATCTTGTGTGTACATCCACTGGAAAACTAGTGTGTTTCAGTGTCAGGGCTATTTGACCAGTTCATTAGTTTTGCATTTTCTTATTTTATAGTTTCTCTTCTGTTAGAAATTGGATTGTTGGCTGACTGGAGTGTGAGCCCTGGACAAGCAGCAACCAAAATCCTAGTCACTGCAAGGCACAAGCAAACCCCAAAATAACCTATGCTTGTAGCTTGACACAATTGTTTAATTTGAGCAGGTGGTTGCTGGTGCTGCCAACCAGCACCTATTTTTTGGAACGTGCACTTACCTCATTAAACCTTGACCCAGAGCAAGAGAGAGAAAAACACATAAGTGGCAAAAAGGAGGAAGGGAAAACCGTGACAAAGGGAGAAAGCAGGAACACGCAAAAAGGACATAAAGGGACAAGGAATACATGGTGATGGATGAAAGAGGCATGAGGCGAAGTCAAGACTATGCAACCTTTGCATTCCACACCCCAGCATTCAATAGCACTGGCAACAGGCTTTTACAAATTAAGCACTGCTTGACACAGACCAGTCAGGCTTAACTTGAATGCAATGTGTAAAGTATTTGTGCAAAACTTCAAACAGTAAAACAGTGAAAACAGCAGGTTTTGAAAAATAGATTAGATATTTTATAAATAAAACAAGACCAAAACCACAAAAATCCAATCAGGGATACTTGCCATATTTAATGTCAAAGTTTTAAGGCAAAACATTGGCAAAAGGCACAAAGTGCCAACAAGGGATATCCAGTCACGCCGGACTGGGACAAAGTCACCATTTCAGGCCGACCATGATGGAGTGTGAGTTGTCTACAGGGACCCAGTTAGGTTGAACAAACTACCTAAAAATCCTGGTTGCAGAGTGTTGTGTGGATCTGAGGCGGGGAGGCTGCAGGATGTGGCTTGCAATGTTAAGGTTGCTGCTCACACCTGGTGATGTGGTTTCAAAGAGCTGTGAGGTTCCAATACCGAGATTAGCATTTTCATAAACCCACAAGAATGAGTTAGTGGGTTGATGAATGGGTGAATGATGCAAAGATGCATTACAGAGTGCATTCATGATGACATATTACATGCCTAAACTGATCAATGACACAAATGCACTCTCATTCAGAAGCCAGTCCTATTGGCCTTGCCAATGTTTGTTAAATATTTAAGAAATAATCTTCAGCTAAAATATTGTGATATCTGAAACCTCACACAAGCTTTACAGTTATTCAAAAGAAACCCTCTTCCTGCCATCTGAGATTTTCAAACATCTTTTGTAACCATAAAGGAATAGGCCCACAGCACAAGAGAAAAGATGCGAGCATCAAGACCAAGGCAGTGAGTGTTGTACCTGTTGAAGTGACAGTAATGGTTTCCAGATATTTTTATACTGAATTTGTAGCAATTGCCAGTGAGTCATTGCACGAGGCGCACTTTCACCATAGAGTTGTCTCTATGTTCTGCAGGCAATCGGTTAATGAATTGCTGACCGAAAGGGAAAAAACTACAGCAACTTTTCAAGCAATGAATCGTTCTCCAGGATATGTGCCTTTCTTTCTCTAAATACACGGCCCTCTCTGTGCATGTTTAGGGTGGAACACAACAATCATGAAACCTCTTAGCTCAGAAACATCATCATATTCCTTCTCTTCTATTCGCCATTACCCATTCCTATTATCACCCCACATATTTATACAACCAGAGTTGCTACACGTGACCTAAACATGCCATCCACATCATACAATGCAATGCCGCATCACCACACTTCAATACACTTTCTACATAATTTACCCTCAAAGCACGCCCAATGATTTGGCAAAACGCCAACAGAGCAGACCTCATTACACAAAAGGTATAAAATCTATTATACCTCAGGGAATACCCACCTATATACTTGGTGCCTTATTTATGAGGCTGTGCGTCACTTTTATGCCGCCGGTGTATCACTTTTTGTGACGCACCTGCGTTGTAAAAAATGTGCCTTGTTGCACCATATTTACAAATTGACGCATCTAGGTAGATGCGTCACTTTGTACACCCCTGCGCCACATTATACCTGCACCAGGTATATTGGGGCATATTTACAAAATTTGTCGCATCTCTGCAAATCAGCAGGGATGCGCCAGAATAGATGCGACACGCAATTCTCTCCTTACGCCACCACGGATGCGTCGAATTTACAAAGCGGCGCACCGTGGCTCAAGGATAGGCAAATGCGTGTCGCATCTTGTGGCGTAAGGGCGGCGCATTGCTGGATTCGTGTCGCAAGCCCGACGCAACTCCAGCAATGCACAGGGGCCTCCCATGCTTAACGTGGTGCCTCACTCCTTACGCCTGCTTCAAGCAGGCGTAAGGGTATGAAGCAGCGGCGTCGTAAAACTGACTCCGTGAAATCTTGTAGATTTCACTGAGTACGCAAAGCTCCGCGAAACGGTAAAAAATCTCCGTGAGCGCGCAGAAATTCCGCAAACACGCAAAATTGCTTGTTCGCGATGCTTTTTTCCTGTTCGCGAATGCTGTTTGCGTGCTCTGGGGGAAATATCTCGCGAACACGCATTTTGAGAACGCGAACAAGCAAAAAATTCAGCGAAGCCGCGGAACGCAGAATTTTGGGCAATTCCGCTTTCTCTGCGGAACGCGAAATTACCCAAATTACGCAAATTATGCAAGCGGAACGGAATTTACCGGCCAGGCCTAATAATTTTGAATGATTCTACAGAAATTTCAGGTAGGAATGGGAAAGCAAATTGCACAAGTTTCACAAATTGTGTTGTAAATTGGTCTGGATGGATCCAGGCTGCGATCCCCTGTATGGCTTTCTATCGATTCCACTCTGTCACACATACACTGTTCCCTTAACCTTTTTGTAAGTAAACCTGATAGGATTAAAAAATGAAAGACACAAGGTTGGCGTTTAAACTGTTCACAACCAGAAATGTATTAACTGATATATTATATTATGTATAGACTAATTAATATTGTTTTTACATTGATAGAGGGGTCCAACCTCTTACCTTCTGCACAACTCCAGCTGTCCACTACTCATCAATTACTAGACAGACTTTACCTTCCTGAGAGATGGAGCTTCCACAATTGGGGACTGGTAATTTAGGGCAATGCTCCTCAGCTGAAGCTGGAACTCAGGACAGCTCTGCCCATCGGAACTCCCATACGTCACTTTTAAATACTCCCTACATCAGCCTCTATGATTCCTCAGATCCCATTAACTCCTTGTGTAGTTGATACTGCCAAGTGCCAAGCTAGTATCATCTCAGGCTACCCAGAAGATGAACTCCCCACCATGGTCTATGGGGCGTACCCCCCACCAACTAAGAATTGAACCCCAGCAGCCATTATTCTTTATGCATCTTCTATCATTAAGTTATTATAATTGTGTTTATTTGAGGGCATATAGTTCACCTCTTTGCTCTTAAATGTACTAAATATATGTATTCCTTTAATATATGGTGCTCATACTTGACCTTAGAGGCACCTTATAGAGTTATGTACTGCATACATGGAGCTTTTAATTATATGACAATCAGCTGCTACACTGTCTAATTGTAATTAGTTCATTTTTTCTGAACCCCTCATCATACTCTTGATTGAGTGTTCTGTGACCCCCCAGAACATATATGATAAGCACAAAGAAAGGTGAGAAGTACAACTCCTCAACCCCCTCCCCAAAACATAAATCTTTCAGATCATGTCATCCTGCCATAGGCAAAAACCACTACTTCCTAAAAAACCCATAGAGAAAAGCTTGGAGGTTGAGAAACTCCCTTGAGGCCTCTCATTGACAACCAGTTGAACAATAGCTGACAAACCTTAAAGGAGGATCACAGTGCAGGGTAATCCTGCAATCGATTATTTAGAGGGCTCCCATATTGCCTGAACGGCCCAGCCTTCATGATATCCTCACCATGTTCTGCAGCTGCCACCCCTTCTGATGTTACATCTTTCCAATGCAACCCCCTACCTTTAATCCACTGAAGCTTTCCTCAAACTGCCCCAACCAATCATGATCTTCCTGCTCAGAAACCCCAGTGGCATTTTGCTTCTGCTGATTGCCTTGACCACAAAGCCCATACTTCCAACCTTGAAAGCCATCCGTGATCTACCCTTACCCCTACTCCTGACCCATACAATAAACTACACCATTGCCCCATCTTTGAACAATTGCTCCAGAGGCCCTTTCTTCTTATGGAGCCACTTCCTGTTTTCCTCCATATTCACTGCATACTTACCTTGTGTCTGTTCGTTAAGGGAGTGCAAAGCCATTTAATGCAATCTGGATGCCCAAAATTCAAAAGGTCAGGGGGTAAAGGAGTCCTCTCTTCTGTGCAAATGGCACAAGCCTACTGAAAATGTTGACCTTGCTCTGAGAACAATCTGTTGCTATTATGTTTTTTGCAGCATACAGTTTCAGATTACATTTTCATTGCACAACTACAAGAAACACTGCAGAATTATCTGATTTAGAAAGCCAAATAATGTCTGGGCATTTGTCAGAATTTCTATTCAAAATCTGCACTACCAAACAACTATTTGAAGTCTGGTAAGTGTTTGCCACAAATGATCACTGCAACTAGAATTTCACTTTCTACTCAGTGAAGCCCCAAACCCAATATTACCTGCTGAACCCTTGTACAGATGTAGGGCTTTACTGGAGACACTCTCCAAAATGAGACCCCATTCTAGTCAGCTAAAAACAGTCCCTTATATTCAGATCATCCTTTACTCCCCTTGGTAGTGTGATCTGTGTCTTAATCTTACCATCTGCATCATGTTTACCTTGTTTTTGGCAACATACAAAATCACACAAGCCTTGATTGCTTGCACCTTCTCTGTGTGGTAGTTAAAATGCTTTCTTCACTGTATCCAGCTCATTACCCAAGAAATTGGCTCAACACAACAACTTTTTAATGTCTTGTAAGACACATTGTGTCTCTTTAGGAGGTGCCTGGCTTCTGGTACATGACATATTGGAAGGGCTTTCGTCCTGTTATGTTAATTTTATGTTTTTAACTGTTCTCACCTTCCTTTCAGTTTTAAAGTTATATTTCCAGTATTTCACCTTTCTCAAAGGAGGTTGGGCTAGGAGTTCAGGGTCACTAGAATCCAGTCAGTATTTTCTGTTCACCCTCTCGTTTTAAATCTGAAGCGCTGACTTGACCTCAGTGTTTAGCCACGCCCCTCCATGTCAGCATTCAAAAGGGACAGCAGAGCGCGTCCACACAGCGTGTGCAATTGACTCAACATCCAAACTTTCCTTTTTCTTTTAAGACATATTGTGTCTCCTCTGTAGGAGGTGCCTGGCTCTTGGTATACACCATATTGGAAGGGCTTTTGGCCTGTTATGTTCATTTTATGTTTTTAACTGTTCTCACTTTTCTTTTAGTTTTCAAGTTTTACTTCAAGTATTTTCCTAGCTCAGGGGTGCTGGGCTAGGAGCTGGGGTTGCTGGACTTCCAGTCAGTATTTTCAGTTCACTCACTTATTTTACATCTAAAGCGTTGACTTGGTTTGGTGTTTAGCCATGCCCCTGGCCACGCCCCTCGATGTCGGCTTTCAAAAGGAGTGCAGAGTGCGTCTGTGCAGCATCTAAAATTGACTCAACAATCAATCAATCAATAGCTTTATTTCGATACCATGTATCATAAAAGCATAGTTCGACAGATGTACAATAAAATAAAAACATCTATTCAATGGTAGTGAGTCTTTCAGTACAGAAATTCGCTAGAGATATGTTGGCACAGCTTCTTTGGCATTGTGTTATATTACAATACATAAAACAGATGTTATTAAAAACATTTACCTAAAAAGTGTTCATGCAAGTTTCTTCAAATTAATTCCATGACATGTACAGATTAGTTAAAAGGGAAGTATAACAAATTATAAAAAGTCCATCACAGCAGCATTTATATAAAGTGCAGGTGCTATGTCCATCTGAAGAGACGTTCTAGGTTTATGGTGAGATCCCGATGTAAGCTATAATTTAATGAATGCAGCATCACATAGCTTTTTGACTGCCTCTGGTGTCACATAATGCCTATGGTTAGGACACCCCTCGCAGGGCTTTATACCTAATTAGCCTCGCGTGGCTTAAAAACGTAGCTACTCCACAAGCGAACAAAACGCTTGGGTCAGATTTTAGGATGTGCAGGGCAACCCGGTGATCACGGGTGCCCATGTCACTACAAATTGGTTTCAGCCATTTGGACCTTGCATTGTTGTTAGCTGGACAAGCAAACATGACATGGGCAACACACTCTGTCATGGCTCCACAGCAAGGGCAACTTTCTGTTGTGTTCTCGGCTGAGTGCCACTTTGATGTTAGGGCATTGGCAGGGTGCGAGCCAAGCCTAAACTGAGTATACAAAGCCCTGTCCTGTGGGACTTGGATCACGTCTAGGTATGGCTCTAGACTTCTAGTCTGCTTAAACGTGAGAAATTCATCTGTTATTACTAAGCTCTTGGCTATCAATCCAATCCCAGTATTGGCACTTAAGTTCCGCCTTGCTCGCAGGATTTTGGGTGTCCCAAGATTCTTTAAGGCCAAGTATTGTCATAGTTTTCCTCACATATGATATACACTTGACCCTATGGTCCACATCTAAGTTCATTACCTCCGTTAGGACTGTAGCATAATTGGTGAGCTCTGTAGTGCACCTTATGCGAGCCCAAAAGAGCAATGAGTGAAGCTTAGCAATGTCTCTGAACGAGCACCTGCCCATACCATACAGAAGAGGTGTTAATGGGGTGTTACAGGGAAGCATCACCAGATCCCCACAAAAACGTATGCTCAGACCGACTGATTTCATCAAACCCCCATAGCTCGGCTCAGAGCTAAAGAGCTGAATTAACTGCTTTTGCGTCATAAACTATGAGGGCCGGGGCAACTGCCCTGCTATAGGAAGAGCGATGTTCTTTGGTTAGTGCCCCTGCCACGGGTTTATGATTCAAAAGCATTTTGGCTAAATGGGGCCTCCAAAGCATTTTGTCAGAGAGTCAAATGCCAAGGTATTCAAAGGTACCGACTCTCTCAAGGGGGGTACCATTCATTGTTAGGTTGTTCCTAAAGGATTTGTGGGGGTTAAAAGGCATGAGTTTTGTTTTTGTGGTATTAATGACTAAGTCCCGGGAGTCACAGAATGATTGGTATCTGTTCATTAATTTTTGTAGCCCAGCTGGGGTCTTCGATTCCAGCAAGGTGTCGTCAGCGAACAGAAGCATCGGCAGTTTGTCGCCTTCCAGGATTGGGGCGTCAGCTGGGTCTTCTTGGAGAAACCTCACCACCCCATTCTCATATAAGGAGAACAGGGTGGGGGCCATGACGCAACCCTGGCATACTCCCTTGCCAACGGAAATCTGCTCTGTCAGCTGAACTTGGGCTCCCCATCCCACCTGGACGTAGGTTCCCTCATGGAGGCAAATCAATAGGTTGAGAATTAGAGGTGGGATGCCCATATCTTTAAGGATCTGCAACAATCTGGTCCTAGGTACCAGATCGAATGCAGTCTTCAAGTCTATAAATGCAAGGTAGAGGCTGCCCTTTCCAATTAGCACGACTTTCCACTATATAAGCATTAGCCTAAATACCTGGTTGATCGTCCCAGTGCTGGCCCTTATTCCAGCCTGGTATTGAGAAAGGAGGTCCTCCTCTTCGGACCATGATTGAATTCTCTGTAAGAGGACCCTGCCTAAGGGACTGCAGAACGCGTCCACACAGTGTCTGCAATTGACTTAACACCGCAACTTTTTTTTTCCTTGTAAGACACATTGTGTCTCTTTAGGAGGTGCCTGGCTCCTGGTATATGGCATATTAAAAGGGCTTTCGCCCACTTATGTTCATTTCATGTTGTTAACTGTATACATTTTTAATTTAGTTTAACAAGTTTTATTTCTAGTATTTCACCGAGCTCAGGGGAGCATGGACTAGGAGTTGAAAGTCACTGGACTCCAGTCAGTATTTTCTGTTCATCCACTTGTTGTAAATCCAAAGCGCTGAGTTGATATTTAGGCACCCCCCCGACCACGGCACTCGATGTTGGCCTTCAAATGGGACTGCAGAGCGCACCTTAGACAAGCCCATCTGCGGCCATCCACGCCTGAACTGTGCCTTGTGCCAGAACCCCGGGCCAGGGGTACTCAGGAGAACAACTCTGCGGGATTCATGAGCCAGGTAGACACATTTTATGCAATACATTTAATTTCTGCAATGGCCAATTTTTATGTAAATGGATACCTCTCCCTTATTAGGTGCATCTAACCAAACACAAACAGCTCCCCCATTTTAAAACTATAGGCCACCTGCAAAATTATCTTGTGCTCTTACTAAACACAATTATGAATTCTCCGATTACATGGACAATCATTCTCCAAAGATAGAATCTCTCACTAAGAAATGGGCCAATGAGGATTCAGGCCCTGACCTAGCAGCTGCGAATCCAGCTGGCTATGCCATTTTTAAGCTGAATCGTACTACAAAGCAAGGAGGAGGGTTAGCAGTAATTTACTACAACCATTTGGACATTCTGTTTGAGTTGGTCACTCAAATAGATTGTGAGACACTCAATTTTAAATGTAAGCTCACTAATAATTATGTTTTTAATGGCCTGTTAATTTACAGACCTCCGGGTCCTGGAGCCAACTTCCTATCATCATTATATGATTTCCTGAATCATGCATGCAGCTCCCTAATTTCAGGATTTTAGGTGATTTAAATTACCATCTGGAGGATTTTAAAAAAATGGAAACTGAACAATTTATAATGTGCTCTGTTTTGACGTTAAACTATTGGTCAATTCTGCCACACACTTGGTGACCACACCCTGGTTGGAATCTTTTCTAGCGACGCTGTCTTAAATCTTGAAGCAGTGGTGCAGGTAACCTGGTCTGATCACAAAGTAATCAGTTTTATCTCTGCTAAAAGCACATTAGGTAATAAGATCCCACAGATTTTTAAATCTCACGCCTGGCGTAAAAATGTATAAAATTGAACTCACTGAAATTTGAGCAGACTCACAACCTACTCTTGTGGATGACATAACTGTAGCCACAACCAATAACACAATGGATTAATTCTGTGGTCACTCAGGTAGTGCCTCTTCAGGTTTTTAAAAATCATAGAAATAAACCTTCTGCACCCTGGTTTTCCTCCAAAGTAAGATCACAAAAGCAAAAGTGCTGAAGACAGGAGAAAAAATGGAGAGAAAATTACAGTCTAGAAAAAAGAAACACATATAAACGATATATTAAAAGTGCTTGTTTTTAATAGAAAAATCAAGGTATTTCACTGAGGAAATCAATTTGGCAAAAGAATCTGCCAAACAATTATTTAAAACAGTCAAAACTCTCTTTAGTCCCAATTCCATTAACAACATGGTACCTAATCAATCTCTATGTGATAACCTAGCAGAATTTTTTAACTCTAAAGTAAAGGAAGTTTATTGTGAGCTTGATTTTAGCTGAAATACCAATCAGTATATCTCTAGAATTGAATGCTCAGGTATCGTGAGTAATGTGCTCCATGAGTTCTACCTTCTCATGGTAGACAGGGTAATCAAATTAATAGGGGCCAACAAGTCAAGTGACCCCTCTGACCCATGTTCCTTCAAAATACATTTTCCTAGTAATTGGAAAAAAGCCTCTATCCTTTTTTTGATAACAAAAACCCTCTCTCAATCCAAATGAAGTCAAAAATTATCGACCCATCTCCCACCCTCTCATGCTGGCAAAATATTTAGAAAAACATCTAAATACAGTACTCTCAGCATTCTTAGATAAAAATGATGTTCTAGATCATGCTCAAAATGGTTTTAGAATATATGATAGCACTGATTCTGCTTTGGTAGCTGCTACAGAGGAAATTAGAACAATTATGGATAGAGGAGAGAAAGCGGTTCAGATCCTTTTTTATCTATTTGCAGCTTTCAACAATGGGAGCCATTCTGTGCCCCTAGAATGGCTAGAGAGTATAGGAATAGGCAGGTCAGCCTGAAATCTGCTTTGCTCCTTTCTTATCATCAGAAAACAGTCTATCTCTTTAGGAGAATATAAATCAAAGTATTTGACACCCAAATTGTAGCCTCGATCTCAAGTGACCTGGATTAGGTCGCACAATGTTTTAACATCTGCATGAGAGAAGTAGTAGGATGGATAAGAGACGACTGTCTCATATTAAACTCGGATAAAACCGAGGTCCTCCTATTTCGGAAAGACACCTTCTTCTGGAATCCTTTATGGTGGCCCTTACATCTGTGCCCTCTCCCCGGTCACAAAAGTTAGGAATCTGAGAGTATTCTTTGAGGTAAAATTTAACTTAGCAGATCAGAATAATCAAGTTACCTCTTCCTGCATTCTCTTTCTAAGAAGTTTGAGAAAGCTACTTCAATTTATTCCATTCGAATTTTAAAAAACAGAATCACCAAATTGGTAATTTCCAGGATTAATTACTGTAATACCCTTGACATGGGCATTCAACAACAGTTTTCGAATAAACTGCAGGTACTACAGAATGCAGCAGCTTGGCTCCTTATAAGGATTCCCACATTTAATTCAGTCTCCCAAACCATAGTGGAGTTACACTGGCTGCCTGTTAAAAAAATGGTAGGATTTAAGGCACTTTGCATGGCTCACTAAGCCCTCCACGATACAGGCCCAGATTATTTTAGGAAGAAATTCAGTTGGTACATCCCCAGGAGGGCTCTTCGATAGTCTTCATCCAAAACTGTGCTAATACCCAAGATTAACAAAGTATCCTGTGGTGGAAGAAGTTTTGTCACCTGTAAATTATGGAAAAACCTCCCTTGGCAGCATAAAACTCCAATCTTACACAATTCAGAAAACTGCTCAAAACTTGTCCTCACTGCCTTGTTAGACACCTTTGGATGAATCAGTAGACGCCAGCGCCAAGACACCTCCGGGCATTCCCGCGCTCTAGAAACAATATCAATATGAATAAAAAATAACTTAGTTGATGGTCCCTCACACTTCTCTCAGGCCAATGGCATCCCTAGCACTCTTGTCATACTAGCAAACTGTCCTTGTGGTGAATTTTCGTTCTCCAGACTGCCAGCAAAGAGAACATCATACAAGCAATGTACCACTCTGTCTAGATCTATTTCTAGCTTGCACTTCGACTCTAGGAAAGCACTGAGCCTCTCAAATACCACAGATGATACAGCTCACCCCATTGGTAGGAATTTATCATAGTAATACTCTCCATCATAAGCAAAACCTAGCAGTAGGTAACTGCATGGGTGTACTGGTAGAATCAAAATTCTGGCTTCATATCCACTTTTGCCATTAATGCTATTCTCCTCTCTTACTTGGAACCAATAGCTCTGCTGCCTCAAATGATGTGTCAGCTACTGAACGTTCTCGTTTTTTAATGAATGAGTTAACCAAGCTTCCCTCAGGGTATGGGAGGTGATGTATCACTTTAAATTCCCCTTGTTATTTCTTCAGAACTAACCCCAATGGTGAATTTAAAAAATGGTGGATCGTGAAAAGGGCTGGCTACATGCCCCAGGGCTCTTTGCCAATTGTTTCTCTTAACACCACTGGCATTTCTCTAGCTGGTTTTAGATTAAGTGCAGAGAAACTGGACTCTAGCCCTTGATATGTAATCCTCTAACCTTGTTGTAATCTTGCCAAAACCTCAGATTTAAGAAATCATCCAAAGACTCAATTAACTATTCAACCTTCACTAATGTTGGCACGCTCCGTCCCTGCATTGTTCTACTACTTTGTCTGGTCCTGCTTCTCCTTTCCTTTTGCTTTGACTGAGAAACAGTGGTTCACTTTGCTCCATATCAGATCCACCCAGGAATGCCCTGTTGCTCTTTCAAAAAGATTGTACTTTTGGAAGTGTTCCACTTGACATTCTGAAAGTGTGCAAGAATCTGCACCTATCCCCTCAGTCACAATGACCTTGATCATATTGCCAGCAGCACCTTTTCTTTGTACAATCTCACAATTTCTGTTCCATGAGTACCTCTTTTCCTAGGGGCTGCCTGTAAGGGGCCTCATGCCTATCTCCCTTGCATCCAACCAGTAATCTCTGGATCTTCTCCCCCAAAATGCACCCTGGGAGCTCTTCTTTGTACCTTCTGAACTGCTCATCATAAAAAAATCAATACATTACTGTTCTACTGCCTTCAATTATTTGTCATATCCTCCCCGTACAGCTACAGTCCTGGTGCAAGATAGTGCCTTTCCTCCCACAATATGTGCATCATGAGCTCAAACACACAAAAGGTAATGGGAGGAATGCTTTCAACAATTCTAACCACCACAATCGCTTGGAGTAGCATTCCACCCCCTCTTTCTTTTGTCCCCCATGCAATCTCGGGTTAAACCCAGTGTGGGAAATTATAATGTTAGTTGAAGGGTGGTTGACACCTGTCCAAGTAACAGCCACAATCCCATTAGCATGAACCACAAAAATCACTAAATTAACATGTGCCTAACCCTCTGGTAACTTGGCACAAAAGCAGTCAGGCTTAATGTAAGCTGGAGGTAATGTGTAAATTATTTATACAGCACACAAACAGTAATAAAGTGAAGACACAAAACAAGAAACATCCCATACCAATTTAGAAAAATATAGTACATTTTATTAAACTAGTGGACACTAAAATGACAAAAATGCAATCAGTAGATCCAGAGAAATGAATTTTTAAAGTTTAGGGTAAATTAGCACCTGAAAGATCAAAGCACCACCTGCGAACATCTAGTCGTGCAAGACTGTGTCTGTGTTAAAGCTGACAAATATGACTGACAGCAATAGAGCATGAGTCAAATAGAAGCAGTGGATTGGGCCAGGTGCCCGCTTACCTTCAGACGTAGAAGACATTTTAAAGAAAATGTTCTGAGAATGTAAAGTTCAACCAGGCAAGGCTGCAGTCAGGAGGCTGTAGCCGACGATAGTTCCTGGAGCCCGAATACCCTTTTGGTGAAGTTCCGCTGAACAGAATTTGCTGCAGAAACTACAGCAAAGTCAGACAGACTGGCAATGCACCTTGGATAGACGACCAGGTTGACCCCGGCTGACCCTTGGTTCTCAGAGCAGTTTTTAGCTAAAACCTTTTGAAGTCCTAAGTTTTGGATTTTGGCTATCTGTGCACCACGTGGAGGTTCAGGACTCACTCAGGCTGCGTCCAGGTGCGGGTTCAAGATGATGGGAGGCTTTTATGTCCCTGATCCTCTGATCGGTAGGCCAGAAAACTAGCAGGGCTCATGCAACAGAACAGGCCTCAGAGGATTCAAGGCAGGCTCCTGGCAGAAAAGCAATCTTTTCGGGTGCAGCAAAACAGTCTTGTGGAGTATAGCAGACCACAGTAGCAGGTGGTCCTCATAAAGTCCTGCCCCAGGTTCAGACAGTGAAGTGAAGAGTGGGTCTTAGGGTCTCCTTTTTATGCACGGTGACTTCTTTAAAGAACGAAAAGTTTCTAGAGAATTTCCTCTGAAGTGGTTGAAGTTTCTTGACTCCCCTGCCCTGAACCAAGCTGGCTGCATGAACAATTCAGGGGTTTCAAGCCCATTGTTTAAAGGCAGAGTACAGTCTATTCAGTTGCAAATTGGCTTTGCCCAGCTCCACCCCCCTCCCATAGAAGAAGAAGTCTTTATTGCTCAGTTACTTAAAACCATTGCAATTGTTAACATATAAAAACCATAAGTTAAATCCAATTGGTATTTAAAAGATAAAAAGACAGATATGTATATACAACAAGATTGGCTTCGAATAAAAAGAGTAGTTATAATGAATACAAAAAAAGAAAGGTTATATGTTTGATTTGCGCCTGGATGTTGGCCGAACTATAATATTTATAGCTGGGTCTATTGGGGCATGACAGTCCCCTGCAGTGTTATTGTGTCCTATTTTACCGTTCAGATATCAGGCCATTACCCGTGTCAAGAGAAATGATTCCTTATCAGTTTTGGTTTTCACTTCATTAATTGGCGTTGGCCTGTTTTCGCCCTCTGTCATTCTTGTTTCTTTTCTGCTTTGTCCAAGAATTTGACGACGTGGCATGCTAATTGAATGTTCGTTCCGTCCAAGCAGGCCTTTACTGCCTGCCGGCGTGTTCTTGTGCCCAGCCTGTTGCTTTTTTAGAAGGGATCTGCGCTATTCGTCCAGACCTTTGCAGGTGCATAGTAGATGCAGGATGTCTTCCTTTGAGTTCCCACAAACTCGGCAGTTGATAGTTTCCTTGGGTCTTATCCATGGGGGGAGGTGGTTTTTTACTGGAAGTTGGCCCAGCCGTAGACGTAGGAACTTCTCCTTTGTGTGCCTGGTAAACCCGACTCCTAGGTAGCTTTGGCAGAGGCTATTTGTGTAGCTTTGAATGACAGTCCAGCCATGGGCCCGGGTTGCTAGGCTTGCTTTGTCCTTGATTAACGATGTAGATCTAACTGATTTGTTAACTAGTAGTTTGAAGGTGTTATGAGATACGCTGCTCGTCCAGGCTTCTTGAAGACTCAAGGAATTTAAGGAGTGGTTAAGATATAGCGCAGCCGCGCTCTTGCTTTTACTTTCCATCTCTTTCCATAGGTGGTGATTTAGGCTTGTGGGTTCCCCTCTCTGTATCTTGTGCCATCTTTTGGCATAGGCACCCATACGCTCTAGAATTTGGTTTCTCAGGCCAAATTCCAGCCTGATTTGTGCCTGGGAAGTGTAGTTGGGCAAACTGAAGGTTATTCTCATGGCCTTCGCTATTGTGTTGTTCAGTTGCTGGGCGTCCCTTCCTCGGAGGCATTCGCTTCCGTAGGTCAGGGCCGATGTTAGTTTTGACTGTAGCACTTGCAGCAGGGGTGTGAAGCTTCGGCCGACTGCTTTTGTTTTGAGGTTCCTTAATGCAATCCCTACGCTGGTGCCCCTCCGTTTTATTGCGTCCTTTTGCTGATTGAATGAGCCCTTTCCGTCGAAGATTACCCCCAGGTACCTATACTCCTCTGCTGCCTCCAATGTGGACCCTCCCATGTGCCAGTGAAATCCTGCTAGTGGTCTTTTTGCGTTGATCCTCATTGTTTTGGTTTTTAAGAGATTGATGGTGAGGTTATTGTCTATCGAGTACTTGAACGTAGTGGTGATCAGATGTTGTAGCCCTATCGGTGTTCTACTTATTAGGACAATATCGTCAGCATACATTAGATTGGAAATAGTAAGGCCGCCTAGGCTAGGGGCGTGGGAGTTAGTTTCGTCCAGCAGTTGAGGCAGGTCGGACATGAAAATGTTGAAGAGTGTTGGAGTTAGGACACAGCCTTGTTTTAAGCCTTTGGTGGTCATTATTTTTCTTGAGAGGAAGTCTCCTGTCCCTAGCTTGACTTGGACCCATGTGTCCGTGTGAAGTAGGATCAACTGTGTGAGAAGGCCTGATGGGATGTTCCTTTTTTCCAATTTTGACCATAGTAAGTTTCTGTTGACGGTGTCGAACGCTGAGGTGAAGTCAATGAAGCATACATACAGGGGAAGGTTAACAGTCTTTGTGGCGTCGATGAGGAGCGAGAGAGCTAGCATGTTTGATGTTGTTCCCGTTTGTTTGCTGAATCCTGTCTGAGTAATAGGGATTACTGCATTTTCTTCTGACCAGTCCAAAAGCTCCTCTAGTAGAAGACCAGCGTAATATTTGGCTTCGTTGTCAATTAGGGCTATTAGTCTGTAGTTTTTTGGATCCTTTATATTGCCCTTCTTGTGTATTGGTGCTATTATGGAGCCTTTCCATGACGCTGCGATTGTTGCAGTGTCTCTTATCTGCTTGAAAAGTGGCGCTAGGGCTGCTGCCCAGTAATCCGGGTTTTGTTTATACAGTATTGGGGGAATCCCGTTGGGGCCTGGTGCCCCCTCCGCTTTCCCCATTGCGATCCTGTTTATTATTTGTTTTTCCATAAGGTCAAATGCGTTACTGCCCAATTGTGACGTCCGTGTTGGACTTTTTTTGGCCTTGTCTGATCGCCTAGTAGTTGTGGGCTGTGGCGCTGTGTTGAAATGAGCCTGAAGATGGTTGGCCCAGGCTTCCTCGGAAACATAAGAATCGATGGTCGGGATCCTAGCGTTCTGGAGTGAGTTAACTGTTTTCCGGGATCTTCCGCTTGTGTTGGTTCCTTTAGCGTCGTGTAAAAGTCTTGCCCACATTTTTTCCTCTTCTTCCCTTTTGCCCTGCCAGATTATTCTCTTTTTTTCCTGCTTTAAATTTTGCATCTCCAGTTGAATTATAGGGTCCGGTCCGTCACGGTGTAGTTTGCGCAGCAGTTTGTTGATGTTACTTTTCAGGTGCTTAATCTTGATATTTTGATTTGAGGCCTTGTCGCAGTTGCCAGTTGAGTCAATTCTCTTTCCTTGGCTTTTATAGCTTTGGCCACTAGACTTGGGTTTCCTTGTGTGGGCCTGTCCCAGGCTCCTCATGAAGTGTTCCCAAGCGTTTAGGTACTCAGTGTTGTTTGTGATACACTTTTCCCACCGGCTTTTTGCATCAGTTGTAAGGCCTTCCAGGTTTGACGTGTTGCATTTGATTCTTTTTTGAGCCACCAGCAGTGAACAATCCAAGTTTATCGCTAGTCTGGCTTGCGCCACCCCCTGGAAGTTAAGGCCAAATTCTTGGGGCTGGTGGTCACTAGCTGTCATCGTGCCAATTCGGAAATCCGTGATTTTCGCGAAGAGATGCAGGGATACAAATGTGAAGTCTATGGAGGAGCTGGCTGTTGAATTGTGAAAGGTAGCTGACGGGGGGCTGTCGTTTGCGAAGCAGCCATTTAGTGCTGCCAGGTTAAGGTGTTCTAGATCCTTAGTGCTTGAGTTTGACAGCTGGTTTTGGTTACCCCATTTGCTTATTGCTTGTTGTGGGATTTCCCATGCAAGGAACAGTTCTTCTAGCGATGTGTCCCTTGTTTGAGGCCCTCCCAGAAACATATTGAAGTCCCCTGTAACTATGAGGCTTGTGTTCGCTGACTCTGTCAGTGTTTTTGAGATCTCTTCTACCAAGAGGATCATTCCTGTTTTTTTTTCCCGAGGATGTAGATATCAGTTCATCAGCCTTAGATTTTGTTTTGAATCTTTTCCCCTCACTTCTAGTTCTATTGTGAGGGTGCAGTTGTTTCCTGTCTGTTTCGCGTTTATGTATTTTGATTCGTTAAAGGTCTTTATTGCTGTGTATATTGTAAGACCGCCCTTTGGATGGCCGTATTTAGTAATTCTAGTCGCTGGGAGGTGATATGTGTTGTAGCCTTGGATGTGATGTGGTTGTTCTAGCCAGGTCTCCTGTAAGGCTATTATGTCAAATGTTTGAAGGTAGGAAAGTAGCTGAAGGTCGTCTTTTTTATTTCCTAGGCCATTGATATTCCAAGAACATAATCTTAGTTGTTGCTTTATGGCCGGATTTTGTTGAGTTTTTTGTCAAAGCTGTTCGGCCCTTGTGTTAATTGTCCTCGCTATCCAATTCCAGTCAGTTTGGTCAGTTGGGCACTGCTCTTGCCTGTTTGTCCTGGGCACTGAGTGGCTTCTGGCCCCCTTTAGGACGCTTTCGGTTTTTCCTGGATGTAACTTACTTGTTGGCTCGTAGGTTTGTCTCTCTTTGTATGCCTGGCATAGTGGTTCAGGGTAGCCTGTTTTTTCCATTCCTTTTAGGCGTATCCCCCAAGATAGAAAAGTTGACTCAAATTCCATAATTCTCTTCACAGTTTCGTTCCGTAACCATGTTGTTTTTGTGACCTCCAAACTTGACGGGTGGTAATTTTGGATAAATTCCACTGCCGCTAGGTCTTTTGTGCTATATCGGTCAGACTGCTAATATTAGATAATAGGAGTAAGATGTTGCCTCGGTTGAGGATGTCCCCGCTCCCTCTTGATTTGTAGTCTGGAATGAACAGTATTGTGCCACTATCAGTTTCCGCCTGAGTGGACTCCCGTGGATTGTCGTCTTTTATGCCCTTATCCCTGTGTGGGATATCATGTATTGTGGCAGGTTTTGGGTCCTCCCCCTGCCCTTCCCGGTTTATCTTGTTGGCCATGGTTCTGGAGTCTTCTTTTAGGGGCAGGCCTTTGCTTCTATCTGCCATTTGTCCCTCCCTTGAGATTGTGAGGGTGGGGTTTTTAGTTTGTGGTGGCTCTTCCACCTTCCTGGCTGATAGGGTGGTTATGATTATGGACGAATTTGCTGTGTCATCTGCTGCTTCTACTTCTGGTGTTTCTGCTGCTGCAGCTTCTAGAATGGTGGTTGCCCTGTGAAAAAAAGTTTGTATGTTGGTCGTCTTGTTTCTTCCTTTCCTTTTTTGTTTTCGTAATCTTTTATTTACTGCCTTTGGTTCTTCCTTACTTGCCTTTCCTGTAGCGTCATTAGGGGCAGTTAGTGCTGTATCAGGTTCTTGCCCATACGTGTGTTCGGGTTGTGTGTTTGTTTGTGGCAGTGCTTCGCTCCTTCGGTTGGCAGGAAACTGCCTTAAGGATTTCCTTAGTGTCTCCGCATAGGTGTCATTGGTCGGTTTGTTAACTTCTAGGCCAGTTCGACTGTTTGGCTCAATTTGTCTTTTTTGGCTATTTGGTGTGGTTGATGAGTTCAGTGTATTTATGGTGTCTAAGTGATCTCTTGATAGTGTAAGTTGTTGAGTTTGACCCTCTTTCCCAGTTCCTGGAATGCTGTAAGTTGTGTTATCCGTTTTTTGTTTTAGGTCTGCTAAGATATCTCTCAGGAGTTGGGGGAAGGTAGAGAGTTTGTCTACTATTGTGTAGCATGCGCAGCTCGGCTGCTCTATTTTTGTTTCTGCTTGCACCCTCTTTATCATGCAGTTCATGTCTGCCAGCTTATTATCAATTTTGGTTACATGGATGGCCAAAAAGTTCAGAAGGGATAGTTGGATATCCATTTTTTCCGAATGGTACTGCATGGCCTTAATGGATAGTTAGAGAGTGTTTAGCAAAGATGACCATAGTGCGTCTGAGCTTTTAGGGAGTCATCAGTTGATGGATTCTTCTCTGGATCTTGCTTACTCTCTGGAGTGCTGACGTCGAGCTGTGTGGCAGATGGTGAGTATGAAGCTACCAGCCTCTCCCATTCTTCTGTTGTTAGCTGGGAGTGCTCTTCCATGTTAGAGGATGCAGGTTGGGTAAGGGCCTGGCTTATGTCAATACTTCTGTATGTTTCCGAAGGATCGATTGCTTCTATTAGCTCTCTTATCTGTGTTTTCTCTAGCTTGGTTGCCCGCACCGCCCCAGGGGTTAGGGTTTTTGCCATGAACTCAGTTGCTTCAGTTTCTTCCCCTTCCAGTTTTGATTCTGTCTCTCTGTCCCACCCCCCTCCCATTTTGCCAGCTGATGGCCCATCCAGGCACTTCTGTTGTGTGGCTGTCTGTGAGGAATAAACAAAGTCCAACTGCCAACTACACACAGCCATGTGACCCATGATAGGCTGCAGGCACCATATAGTTTAGGGTACAAAACTGCCAACTTTCTAAAAGTGGCATTTTTAAAATGTCACCTTAAATTCCATTTAGCATGATTTTTATTTACAATTTCTCAGACACCAAACATGAAATGATCACTGTTCCAAATCAAAAGTTATCACTTATTAAATGTAATAAGGCAACACAATGTTATCTTGTGAGAGAGGTAGGCCTTCCAATATTGTAAACCAAATTTAAGAGTTTTTCACTACCAGGACATGTAAAACGTTAAAGTATATGTCCAACCTTTCAATTACTATGCATTTTACCCTATGGGGTAGCTAGAGCCTATGTTAGGGGTGACATATGCAATAAAAAGGAAGTTTAAAGCTTGGCAGCGTGGTTATATTGCCAAGTTGTTTTGGCAGTTTAATGCTGCATTCAGGCTGCAATGGCAGGCCTGTGACATGTTTTAAGGGGCTACATAAGTGGGTGGCACAATAAGGGCTCCAGGCCGACCAATGACATTTAATTTACAGGCGTGTGTATATGGTATGCCACCCTACAAGGTACTTATAGGTAAATAAAATATATCAAGTTGGAGTAGAGCCACAACTGATTTGCAATTGGAAGGATCCAAACTAAGGTGGCATGGTGAGGAAAGAACTATTGGTTGGAATGCTGCACCGAATGATTGCAAGCATTAGACAAATTATATGCATTCCTCTGATCACCTTTTGTGTGCTTGATGTACCACCTTAAGTGGCAAGGTTTCCATGCTCACTGTGCCACTGGAACCAAGAAAAAACCCAACTTAAGAGCCCCTTTCATGGCGAAACTGGTCTTGAGGCAGATTAACAAGAAACTAACGAAGTGCAGTGCCGAAAGTCTTTTTGTGGCGCCGCGCTGCATTAGTTCAGAAGCACAGGGATGCAACCTATTTACAATATGTCACATTGCTGTGCTTCCCCCTGCGCTGGCGCACAAACTACTGCCTTGTGCCAGCGCAGGCACCCTTTCACCATGGTGCAAGGATGCCTGCATTGTGGGGAGGCTGTTTTTGTGTAGAAAAGGGCAGCTTCCTGCACTAAACCAATCATTTGATGTGATTTCCTCTTCCAATATGTGATGTAGAATGCAGCATGCATTGAAAGAGGGAAAAAACTAGCAGAAATGAAAACATTTCTCCTTGTTGCACCTCGATACGCCACCCCTAGCGTGGTGCAGCATTCTGATGCATTTCCAGATTTACGATTCCTCGTAAGTCTGGAAATGCATCAGTGGACATGGGTGTTGCCCCTAACACGCAAAGTGTTGCGTGAAAAGGGGCGATATTTACAAGCACAGGTAAAGTCACTCAGGGCAGCTTTACGTGTGCTTGTAAATATCACTCAGCAGGTTGCGCTGTCGGTGCGTCACACAACGTGATGCACCTGCGGTGGAAGGGGCTTGTAAATCTGCCCCTTTGTGTTCCAGTTCAGGGTGACATGGCTTGGCAGTTCAGGCTGGACCGTTTCTATTATAACAGGGTCAACACTGGTTTGCATATGGCAGGATCTAAACTGAGCATACCTGGTGCGCAAAAGAACTAATGATTGAAATGCTATCCCGAGTGATTGCCATTGGTTAGACAATTTGCAAGCATTCCTCCCTTCACATTTAGGGTGCATGATGTACCACCCTAAGTGGTAAGAGTATGTCCAGATGGGGGTCCTGTGCTCACTGTGCATCTGGAACCAAGCTATACCCGACTGAGTGGCCCCAATCAGGGCAAACGCGGTCTTGAATGTTCCTGTTGGAGCATGTCTACGACTGATTTGCATATGGCCGGGTTCAAACTGAGGTGGCATGACAGGCAAAAGAATGATGGTTTAGAATGCTACCCAAGAGATTACCAATGGTTAGACAAATTGCAAGCATTCCTCACATCGCCTTTTGTGTGTTTGCGCATCATGATAGCCAGGCCTGATCTCCAGTTTCCAAAAGTCCTGTGTACCTTTTGACTGGGCAGTTTCTTCTCATGATCCACCTACTCATCTCATACTATACTACTACCCTCATTGTCCCCTCTCCTAGCAATCATGCAAACATGGGAAAATATTACAACTTGAACACCTTCTCCCTGAACTCCACAGGTATATCCACCCACCCTGCTTAACACAAATATGGTGGCTGCCATTTTATTGTTGCAGGTAAATTGTAAAATCCATTCTGTTTCTGTTCCCAGTTGCCCTTGCTCCCGTATCTTTGTCTTCTCCTTCTCCGTGATCTTACTTCCTGTTGCATCATTTCCTTTCACCTCTATTTCATTGTCCACCTTCACTCTTTCTCCATGCGTGATTCTCCCCAAGTACTCCACCTTCATACCACAATTTTCACCTCAACCCGTCTTTTCTGTACCTCTGTGAAATCCACTTCCATGCACAGTGTCTTAATTTCTCCCATATCTTCTTGTTCCCTGATGCTCTTTCATGATCCAAACTGATGAACTTGTTTCTGCTTCTTCGTCCATCTGCTGTCTTCGGGCACTTTCTGTCCTCATACTGCCTACGCCTCCCCTTCCTTTCTTTTTGCATAGCTTCCTAACCTGTTCCACAAAATTATCTTCTTCCCCATCTGCTGTTTCTCCCCCTCATTCCGAACCCCCTTTCTGCTTCCTTTGCTCCACATAGTGCACCTTAAGTCATTTTGTCTTCTTCCCTAACCCTTGCACCATTTACCTTGTCTCGCAACAATGCTCTTCTTTCCCACCTGTTTCCATGCTGGCATCCTCCAATCAATCATTTGTAAAGCGCACTACATACCCGCGAGCGTCTCAAGGTGCTGGGGGGGCGGCTACTGATCGAACAGCTAGGTCTTGAGTATCCTCCTGAAGGTCAGCAGGTCTTGGATCTGTCGTAGGCTCTGTGGGAGGGTGTTCCATGTCTTGGCGGCGAGGTGGGAGAAGGATCTCCCGCCGGTGGTTGTTCTTCGGATTCGCGGGACGGTGGCGAGTGAGAGGTCGGCGGAGCGTAGCTGGCAGTTGGGGATGTAGAAGGAGAGCCGTCTGTTAAGGGAGGTCGGGCCGGTCTTGTGGAGTGCTTTGTGTGCGTGGATGAGGAGCTTGAAGGATATACTCTTCTTGATGGGGAGTCAGTGCAGGTTTCTCAAGTGGGGGGGGATGTGGCCATGTCGTAGTATGTCGAGGATCAGTCGAGCGAGGCCTTTTGGATGCGTTATAGTCGTTTGATGAGCTTGGTCGGGGCTCCCGCGTAGAGGGCGTTTCCGTAGTCGAGTCTGCTGCTGATGAGGGCCTGGGTGACTGTCTTTCTTGTATCTGTCGGGATCCATCTGTAGATCTTGCGAAGCATGCAGAGGGTGTTGAAGCAGGAGGAGGAGACGGCGTTGACTTGCTTGCTCATTGATAGCGTTGAGTCGAGGATGATTCCCAGGTTGCGTGCATGGTCGATGGGTGTCGGGGCTGCCCTCAGTGCCGTCGGCCACCAGGAGTCATCCCAGGCTGAAGGGTTGGAGCCGAGGATGAGGACCTCCGTCTTGACCAAGTTCAGCTTCAGACGGCTGATCTTCATCCAGTCGGCGACGGCCTTCATTCCTTCGTGGAGGTTGGCTTTGGCGATGATGGGGTCCTTGGTGAGGGAGGGGATCAGTTGAGTGTCATCGGCATAGGAGATTATTTTGAGGTTGTGCTGTCGGACGACGTGTGCGAGCGGGGCCATGTAAATGTTGAACAGTGTCGGGCTGAGGGAGGATCCCTGGGGTACGCCGCAGATGATCTCGGAGGCTTTGGAACGGAATGGGGGGAGGCGGACATAGTTCTGCTTAGACCTAGGCCCCTTACTCTGCCCTGGCTATTTCTTCCTTCCTACACCTTCCCTTTCTTAACTCCCTTTCCTACTTTACCCCCACCACCAGACCTCCTGCTTTAAAGTCCCTCTTTCTCCACTCTCTTCTTTCATTTCATATTTGTTCATGCCTACCCCTCCTGTTTCTCCACCCCTTTGCCCACTTCCTGATGCCCAAGTCAGCCCTCTCTAGTTACACTTTTAACACTCATCCCCCTCCTCCTCACCTTTCTATAACCTGTCCAATTGTCTGCATTCCATGTTGTGACTCGCCCTCATTTTCGACATGTCCTCTTGATTGGTCATCATTTCTGTTAAAATATCCATAAGAAGCAATGTCAGCTCATCTAAATCCTTCACTGAAGCTACCCCATGTCCCATTCCACCCTCCAAAACTCCTAGCTTGCCCCATCATCTTTCACCCTGCCATACCTTCCATATTGCTGTTGGCTCTTTACACCCACTTTCAAATTGTACCCACTCCTGGAGGCCACAGTCCGGCATCACTGCCCCTAATCCTCTCCTAATCTCCACTGATGCCGTGGCCGATCGCCCTTCCCAACACCATTTCCCAAGCCTAGTGGTGCTTTTCAGCAGCCTCTTTTAATATTTCTAGTGGCCTACCTGTCCCTATCCCTGCTGTTTATGACTCAGGTGTTTTTTACCTACCCAGTTAATACCCACACCCCACCCCTTCCCCCATCTGTTTGCTTACTCTCCCTGGTGACCAAGAGGCCCGGCCCTCTTTTCAAGCCACTTCCTGATCGGCCAGGAAAATCTCCCCCATTTTACTTACTTCCCTGTGCTCTTTCACCAATAGCACAATAGAGTCTGCCAACACATCACTCAAGGGAGCAGAGAGCTTATGTTCTTTCTCTGCGTTTAGTTTTGCAGCATGATGCCTTCTTTCTTCTCAGCGCGCCACAGGAGACAAAAAGACCGCCTGTTGCATCGCAAGCCTTTTGAAGCCGGTGTCACAAGTCACTATGTTTAATAGCTCATGGGTGATGTGATCTTGTGGGCAGGGATGACATGCCCAGCTTGCGTTTTTCCTGTCTGCCTGCACAAAATCCACCTGAAATATATGCCAATGCCTGAGGGAATCATTCTTTGATACAGGAGGGGGCCTGAAAAAAACTGATCATTCAAAGTGTCACCATCGTGTAGGATGCGATGGGGTTAAGCTGAAAATGTTTTGTATGATTGAGAACGTTTGCTCTATTAATTACAATACTGTCTTCTATTTCTCTAGTCCCAGTGATGATGTAACATTACCAGCCATCTCGACCTTTCCTCTAGTTTTTACATATCTTCCTTTACCATGATAATCTTGTATCTTCTATCTTCCATCGTTTAAACACAGTTTGAAACAGATTGTTATTCTGTAGTTCCAGAAGTTCCTTCTAATGACTTGCTTTTCTGTGAAATTTAAAGTGACAATTAGCGATATTTACATTCTTATATATTCCATGAACCACAAGAGCCCATGCACTGCTTTTAAAACAACTGTTTGAAGAATGAAGATATAGCTTTTAGTGCTTTTGTCGACACTGGCTTAACTTAATGGTTATTGATTTCTTCTCTGCTTGTTTCCTGTTGATTAATTGCTCTCAGAAACATCAGTTATATTCCCTGTTGCAAGAGAACCATAAAATGGATGTAACTACCCATAAAAACACTAATCACAACATCATCTTATAAACACACTCATCTCTAAAAGGGAGGTGCAGGGGGCAGATGATGAAATGAACACCTCTTATTAAAGTGCCTGGAAATGGAATTGTTATTTATAAAGTTGTATGTAGCAGGAACATGAAACATGAGGGTATCAGAGCTCTTTACAGATTAAATGAAATGAGAAACAAGAGATCAACCACAACGAATGTGAGACCTAGAGCAGAAATGTATTTTAACTTCTTTTTTGAAAGATGTAGTAGAGTGGATTAGTCTGGTTTAGGTGGCAGGGAGCTCGAAAGTTTCATGGCCATACCGTAGAACGGTCTGTTGCAGGTTTTTTCTTTTTGAGGAATGCCTGTGGTTTTAGCAACAAGATGCTGGTGCTTCTAGAGGATCTGTAATTAGTATTCTAATGTGTGATATGTAAAAATTCCTACGCAGGTATTTGGAATTTGTATTGCAGCCTGACCTCCTATGTTTATAGGTAAATATATGTACATTGAAGAGGGCATTCTGGAAAATATGTCACATTAGATCTCAAAACCCCTGCTAACATCATCAGTCTAGAATGCATTTTGAGGGTGATTGAGAGAGACACAGGAGTGGCAAATAGTGATCACGAATCTAAGGTTTTCTTTTCGTGTCTTCTTAGTTTCGCTATCAAGATGAGACTGTTTGGACATGGGCAACCTACAGCTGAGTAAACTCCCCTTGCTAGTACTTTTGCAATCGCAGCCCTGCTTTCTTTCTGCTGTATCTATTTAAATATGTTTCGATACCCCCGAAAAGAAGTAGGCAACTAGAGGACGCATCAAAATCATATCCCAGCAAAGAGTTTAATCAATCCTGAAGGACGCAAACCTGTACATTTCAGAGCAGTTTGAACACATGTTTAGTACACGTTGAAAACGGGCCTTATTTTCAAGGTATTACAATTGTTGGACATGTTTATTTACAAGAAGACTAATTTTCAATGAACATCCCCAGTGTAACCCGTTGTTATCCGATCAGAATGGGGGAGCAGAGCACAAGCTGTTTGTGCTCAGGTATCAGACTCGAAAAATCAATTCAAATAGGTTTTAATCGTTTTAGTTATGTTTCGCGGCAAACAACTGACATCCATCATGCTGACAGGTGTTAAATAGTCTACACATGAGGTGCCTTGATTTCCATTTCAAATTTTCAAACAAATTGCTCAGGAACCTGAGCATCATCCTCTTAATGGCACTGTATTTCCTTCCGCCTCCCTCTCAATGAGCTGTGCGGCTGCTTGAATCTACTATAACAATAAGGATTCATAGTGTTTTTAAAACAAAATAAGATTTTCTTTTTGAATGAATGTATTTGAAATAGAACAAGCAGCCATCCACCATTGTTTACATCCTGCTAGGATTCTAATTATGATCGATGGGGAAGCTATTTGTGTTTGCTATTTGTCTTGCAAAAGGGATTTGTTTTAAAGAAAATATCAGTTTATATAATTTCAAAAAAATAAAGCGTATATTCAACTAATGTGAAAAGTATTTAAATGAAAATATTGTTGCTTCCACTTCATCTTTTTTTCGCTTTTTTGAATACATTGAGGAAATATGTTCAGCTCCTTGTAAAAATGAAGATTTTGTGTTAACTATTCACTGTATTAAAAATGTAGTACGGTTATTCAATTTATTTTTTGAATGCATAGAGCGTTGTTAGCTATTCTAATAGGCTATTGTGTATAATTATTTTGATATTTTATCAATTGTTTGTATAATAGTTACTATAAAAGCAGCTTGTCATGGAGATTATTACCGAACTTTGTTTGAGTGGACTACAGTTGTGTGGGATAAATATTTGCCAAGTACAGTGGTACTTCTCAATTTGGAAAGAACATTGATCAACCCTCGAATGAAGACTATTAGGTCTAATTACATACATGATGCAGTATTGAATTTCTGCACAGTATACTGTATCGTCGATCAGACAAGAACACAGGAATTGTAAGTAAGCAGGTTTTTTAGTTTAACCTTGGTCATACACACAGTGACCAACCCTCCCATCCGCTGCCTCCCTCCAACCATCTTCTCTGGCTCTGTGGAAAACTTCCAGGTCAAGTGACATAGTCACATTCGAAAGCAGCTAAAGAAGCTCAATCAACAGTATATACATCTTTTCCATTTCAATTGAAATAGGTATATGAATACATGGGTTTAAAATTCAAAATAAAATAAACAATTTTCTAAGAGAAAAATAAAGTTCACAACACTACACTTAAAACATGTTAAACATAGAAGTATAATTACGCCTAAAGTAATAGCCTACAAAATAAACCTTAACTTAAAGTCTCTCATAAGCCTAGCTACCCTCCACTTTTTCAAAATTAGTGATGTAGTCCTAAAGTTTGTACTGAATTTGAACAGGATGCCCAAAGCTTCCTCTCTTGATAGCTTCATTGCCATCACAAACATCATCTACGTGTGCACCTTTCTGTTCTATCTGAGTCTCAATCATTTCGACTCACTTATTACACCACCTCCTTTCTTGTTAACTATAGCTCTATTTCCAGAATAAATAATGAGTAAATCCAACATGTTACCCTGAGTCTGAATACTATCACCAGTGCTCAGAGATTCCAAATCTCCAACATCATCCTCAGGAATTATACCAGTCTGCATATCACCTATGCACTTCCTTCCAATGTCAGGAGCTAACATGCTCAAATTCCACGCTTTGCAGTTTACCAGGTTTGCTGAATTTTTACGTTTTATGACTTTTTAAGCTCCCGTAACTGTTCCTTGATGTCTAGCTACAAGCTTGCTCCCTTTCACCCACACACATTATTCTACACTTACCTTAGGACATTTTACACTTGCTGTAGTGTAGTTCCAATTTCCCTTATACGCTCTGCGCATTGGAATAATATACACTATAGTTGTAACATTGGACTGAGGTCAGTATGCCTCTATCGAGTACATTAAACTTAATTACTTTTTGTGCCAGCTAACTCAGAGGCCACTAGAAACTCCTTGAATAAACAAGAAGGGAGTAGTTTCTGGCAACCGCATAAATATGACAACTTTGTTTCCCTTTAGAATCGAAACTTGTCTCAGAATCATGTAAACAACAGATAACAGTTTCACTCAGTCAATCGTGCATGCTTAGTTTCTTCAGAGTTACACAGAAATAGATAGACAGACGTTTCAATAAAAAGGATTTATTGAACAGTCTTGTTTCTCGTGTAAGAGATATGAGTTGTAACAATCGCAAGACAGTACGCGAGATATAATACGTACAGCGTACGCAGTAAGAAGAAATACTACTGCACTAGCATTGTCTTCTAGCTATGACATATATTCTGATACACATACATAAATAATATAGGCTAAAAAGTGGATACTCATCTGATGTTTCTAAATAGTTCTACCCCAGTGTACCTAACCTAAGTGTAGTACAAGGTAAGAAGTAGGTGCTGTATTCTATAGTATGGTAAGCTATAGTTTTGCATATGCCAAGATTTCCTCTAGGTTCTAGTCAGCTCCATACCTCAGAATGAGAGAGTTGGTAATCTCTTTCCGGGTCTCAAACTCTAACACCCCGCGAAGGAAGCTGGATTCTCTGTGAGCAGGGATGACAGCGTTTGGTCAGTGCATCAGGCGAGGACTCGAATTCCTTTCGAGCTTGCTGTGGTGAGCCGTATCGAGCTGCGCAGCCGAGCCGTGGTTTGCCATGGTAAGGAAAGGTATATTTATACCTGGAAAGTGCTTAGAAATGTTAGCATTGACGTAAAGTCGGACAGAGGAAGACGTCATGAATGAACCCCTAAGGAATAGTAGTTCATGCATAATAGATGAGTTCTTGGAGAAATCAATAATCCTAGCTAGGGAAAGTCCCAAAGGCTTAAGGGTCTGGTTTCTAAGAACTTGTTGTGACGTTGGGATGGACGGATGTAGGTGATCATGCCTGTATTTAGATAGCATGGCTAATGCCTAAATAAGGAGTGGGATTCTATGCCTAAATAAGGGCAATGCGAATTGTGCCTTTATAAGGACATGATTTAGGAAAACCTATATACGGACATCTAAATCGAAACACAACAATGCCTTTGGTCACATCGTTTGTTGCAATATATTTAAAGACAGATTAAGCTTTTACAATATTCTTGCATATTTCCTCTAATAACCATTCAGATTTATCATTTACATCTCTCTACACTGCATTTTCTTTTCGTGTATGGCTTTCTGCAAAGAAATATTACAAATGAGCTACACCTTGTAACAGTCGTTGTTATGCAACGACTTCAGATCAATTTCTTAACTTCTACACCCCAGTTCTTGTAATTTGTATTGGCAAGTTAGTTTATACCTTTAAACAAACAATTACATTTGTCCATAGTATCATTGACAGCAGGATGGTAAACTAAACTGGTAGGATGTGAAATTCCATTTGTTTAAATACTGGTTGACTACCCCAGAAACTGAGTACAATTATCAGAAAAATTTTCTTAGATAATTGCTCTCTTGTAAATAGTGTATCACTGAAATGTACTACTGACTCTAAATCCAATTTTTAAGTCACACCCATTTCTTGCCACTTTGCAAAATGGACCACCAACACAATCAAGGAAAAAATCTATCTGCATTTCTTTTGTACAGGAGACCCATTATATTCCATAGTATGGTTTAACACTTAATCAGACATAGGGAAGAATAAAAAGTTACTTTAGATTTATCTGAGTTATCAAACTCCACACCATGTCTCAATTTACCTTCAATCTCTATGTCTATTCCAGGCCACCTGCATGAAACTTTCACTCTTCTTTTCCATTTTACTATTCCAAGATGCCCTTCATGAGGACATTGTATTCTAGATGATTTTCTGCCAAGCATTATTACAAATGAGCTACTCCCTGTAATAGTCGTTATGGAATAGTTTCAGATTAATGTATTAACTTCTACAACCCAGTTCTTGTAATTCTTATTGGCAAGTTAATTTATACCTTTAATTAAACAATTACATTTGTTCATAGCATCTGTTAGAAATGGGGGTCTCTAGTTGGCAGAGGTAGCTACATTTGTCCAAATAGGGACCCTTGCTTTTAGTCAGGGTAAGGGTATACATACTCTAGATAACCCCTGCTCACCCCCTGGGTAGCTTGACACAAGCAGATAGGCCTATCCCAAAGGCAATGTGTAAAGTGTTTGTACTCAAAACACACAGAAATACAGTGAAGACACCACAAATGGACACCACACCAGTTTAGAAAAATAAAGAATCTTTATCTAAACTCAACAAGACCAAACCGACAAAAATCCAACATACATGTAATAAGAATATGACTTTGATTTTTTCAAACAATTTGGGCCATAGAAAAGTATGAATTTGTGATTTCTCTCAAAGTACCTGCAGTTGCGACACAATTCACAAGGCCAAACAGCTGCAGAAATGGGAAGCATAGAAATACAAAGAGATGGGTCATTGCCTGAGACCCTAGGGAGACGATGCAACAGTTCTGCTGCACGGAGGAGAAGTGATGCGTCGAATCCGGTCTGTAAGGGGAAGTGATGTGTTGATTCTGAGACGGATCTGGTCTGTCAGGAAAACTTGCCGCACAGGTACGATGCGTGGAAATCCGGGATGTGTCGGCGATCGATAGGCAGCGTCGAGTGGTGCTGCATTTTTTTGTTCAGCCGCGATCCCTCGAAGCGTCATTTCTTGTAGCAAAACACACAAGATGATGGACGGAATGTTGCACATTGGCAAAACATTCACCCCAAGTCACAGATCTGGGTTTATTCCATCGTTATTTTGCTCACCACGCCACCCCAGTTCAGACATGGCCATATGCAAATCAGTCTTGACCCTGTGCCTCATGGGAACAGTCCAGCCCGAACTGCCAAGCCATGTCTTCCCTGGACCGGAATCAAGCATCCTAGGACCGGTTTCGGGGTTTCACCCCTCTTCAGCCAGGATAGCTTGACTCCAGTGGCGTAGTGAGCACGGGACCCACGTCTGGGCATACCCTTCCCACATAGGGTGAACAGCAAAATACACAAGATGATGGACGGAATATTGCACATTGGCAAAACATTCACCCCCAGTCACAGATCTGGGTTTAATCCATCATTATTTTGCTCACCACGCCACCCCAGTTCAGACATGGCCATATGCAAATCAGTCTTGACCCTGTGCCTCATGGGAACAGTCCAGCCTGTACTGCCAAGCCATGTCTTCCCTGGACCGGAATCAAGCATCCTAGGACCGGTTTCGGGGTTTCACTCCTCTTCAGCCAGGATAGCTTGACTCCAGTGGCATAGTGAGCACGGGACCCACGTCTGGGCATACCCTTCCCACTCGGGGTGACAAATGACCACCATGGCCATGACGGTTTCTGGGTAGCAGCAGGCTGAGAGCATTATTCCAACAGCCACCCTCGCTCACGGCGTCAACCTCGTGGCGGTGTAAGCTGCACAGACCTGACAGACATGTTTGCCATTCCGGAAGAGAACCACACCCAGAGAAACGTGCCTTTTATTCATACCCCTATGCTACCCTTGCGTACGCCGAGCCAGCCCACTACGCTAAAGATTTGGGAGGGAGGGCACACGTACGCGCTATGTTTTCATAATCTTTCCTACTAACTGTACTATCATGGTTGCATCCACTGTCGACTTCACTCAATAGACCATCAGTGTATGTTGACATGTAAATGTCTGAGCTCTGCATACTCAAGTCTGTCTGGCACATCCCTCAACACTTTGCATCTTATACTTTTATAATCGAGAATCACTTGGCACCTTTACACATACTTTGCTCCCATCTTTCCCCATATTCTGCATTGTGTGGCAGAGGTGCCATGCCATGTTTGGTTTGTGTACATGGCTAGCCACGGTTCCCACAGTACGTAGTGTCATTGTGTCTGCTAGGTGTACATGTTGTTTGTCATGTTGTATGTGATTATATAAGGTCATGTGTTTATTCACGAGCAGTGGTTTCTCCCATTTACATATCGCTGTCTTAAAGAGGATACCAACGTTTTTCTCACAGGTGAAAAGTGGGACCACAATGGCAATCATTCATAACTATGCAAAAAGGTCCAACTGCACAACACTTCTAAGCTTACAGCCCCCAATTGTGCGTGCTTTCTTAAAAGCACGCCAACTCCCACAATCAGACCAACATTCACAGAGCTTTCTAACGGCATTTATCTGCTTCTTAATAACATGGACTGCTACGCAATATGCGCTGGCATACCGTATGTTCTTACTGTTTCAAACCGGAAAACTTCCACTGGCAATCTCTATTCCCACCAACACAAAGTAACTCCCAAAGTTCAACTTGGCCTTCAATACCTACTTTGAAAAAAGATTTAATTAAACAGAGCAAACTGAAAGCGCTTTTGTTTCAAACAGAAGTGTCCCTCACTTCTCCAAAAGTAATTTATCAACTGCAGATAGCAAGAACTTCAAGTAAAATACACTCCCTTTTATATACGAACCTCCCATTACACTTTGTGAATTGTTTACACAATTTTCAACACATCTGACATTTAAGGTCTGGCACACGTTTTTAACATTGTCTCCTCTGGACTTCTCACAGGTTTTCAAACTGTTTTTAGTCTAATACCAGACTTCATTCATTCGATCACCTCTGGAATAACAGCAACAGTGCCCATAATTCTCGCTCTGTTTGCGGCCATCCTACTACTATTTTAGCTTGTTAAAAATGGCTACGTTCCCTGTGGTAACAAGCATGTCCGACAGAATACGCCTCTACGCGAAGCTACATCAATACCGTGAAAAAATGGAAAAACTTTTCGGCTGCCTGCCTTTATCTATTATCGGGGCCAGCTACAACATGACATTTATTTACACATATACAATCTGTGTGCAACCATCTTTTTATTGCAAAACTTGCCTAATCGACTGGCGAATGGATCTATGCCTTGCCAACATCCCAGCAAATGCTCCCGATATCCAGCAGGTACTGGAGTATTTTGAAAACCATGAACTTGATTGTTCGGGCAGTGGAGCAATGGTGGATGCAACGCAAAACGGTATCCTGGCGGAATGGGATTTCTGCGCAGCCGCGAAAGATCTCCTGCAACGTGCAACCTTTGACAACATCGCAGATTGCCTGCCAATTCAAATTGCTGCTCCAACATTCGAGGAACATACTGTCCCTTTGAGGATATGAATTGGATCGCTTCACTTTAATCACACGATGGCAGCAATCGCCTCTTGGAACATTATGCATCTCAAGCCACTGAAGAACTTCCGGACTGCAATCTCCAAGACTTGTAAGAAATTCACTTTATTCTTGGATTGATTTTTTTCCAACTTTTTTGACTTTTTCCAATTAAAGTTTTTTAATACACTTCAATTGAACTATTTTCATATAGTAACTTTCTAAGTATGCTTAGGCATTTGAACTCTGTTTTCAATATTGTCCCTTACCTCTCCACACTAACCAGGGATGGATGATGTATGGCCTATGCAAATACGCTATTAAATTTGCCTAAATCCGACATCCATTTTGAAACCATATTTATTCTTTGTACACACGTCTCTCTGCCTGCCTCTTATCCACGAAGCCATTTCACATAAATTAGTTCATCCTCAGCCTCTGCTCACGAACTGGCGATCAAGATCAAAAAACACGGCATTGTTTAGGAACTGGTTGGCACAGTGTGGTAATCGTAGCCAACCTTTATTTTCATTCTACAATTTACAGTCATTCATGTCTAATAGGTATTGTTTATGTCTCTTGTAACTGTAACATGTAATGTGGAATTGACTGATGCAGAAGCTTAGCTTTGAATACAGCAGAAGCGGTTGGAGTTTGCCTCAGCTGGATGCCTTAGCTCTTGCACCAGTGGTTCCATTTATGGCACATAAAGACACTTTTTGTATAACTTGCAGACTCCATCGCTTTATCCCACACAGCCACTTTCTTAAACACACCTGATTTCACCATTTGTCTTTTGTGGCATTGCAACATTCTGCATTATATTCTTCACGATTATTTCTTTATTCCTGCTTGCTAAAACACTCCATTCGAGTCTTCAGACCGGTAGGGGTGAGTAGTTTGCTTCCCACTCCCGCTATAGTCTAAAACCCATACTAACACCACTTGCACAGCTATGCTTCAGCGGCTTGTATGCTACAGCACCAGGAGCACACCAGTTTACAGCAATAAGCACACAGTTTCATCCCCGAGTGTACTGGCACCTCACCTCAGCACCATCTCACTCAGGTCAAAACAGCACTTTCACACCGCTAGGGGTGAAAACTTCACTTCACACTCCCTGTATAGCATACCCTAACCACCCCACAGAGCTCACACCACTATACTCTAAACCCATACTAACACCACTTGCACAGCTATGCTACAGCGGCCAGTATCCTACAGCACCCAGAGCACATCAGTTTACAGCAATCAGCTCACGGTTTCATTCCCGAGTGTACCGGCACCTCACCTCAGCACCAACTCACTCTGGGTAAAACAGCACTTTCACTCTGGTAGGGGTGAATACATGGCTTCACACTCCCTGTGTAGCACACCCTAACCACCCCACAGACTTCACAGCGCTCCTACCCTCCTCTTTCCTACTCTTTTCACCCTTTTCACCCTTTTTCCCCTTACGCGCTTCAACCGGATCACAAAATGGTGGCCAACACTTCCTAGTTGCAACCGCTCGCAGCGCTTACAACCAATAAGCAGCAAGCTCGTGCTCGTAGCGCCTCAGCCATTCAGATGGCAGAATTGCCAAATATCGATATCTGTAAATTTCGATACTTTAAAAACTACTGAACAGATTTACACCAAATAAACAAAAGCGTGCTTTCTAGACCAAGTCCCTTCTCCCTGCCAAATTTGGGGTAATTCCGTTCACCCGTTCGACCTGTAGCCTTGTCTAAAGTTTCCTATGGAAATTAACATAAGGAAAACACGTTTTGGGACCCCCCTTTATTCTCGACCCCCTTTCTGAATCACCCCCAAACTTCCCACATAGGAGCTGATATGAACAACAAATTAGGTTGGAAAATTTCATGAAGATTCATCAAATGACGCCAAAGTTATAAGCAAAACAAAAAATGTTCTTCCTATGGAAACTTGGTCCTAACTATAGTAGGTCATATATATATATATATATATATATATATATATATATATATATATATATTCACTGAAAAAACCGTAGGTTTCACACACGTTATAGTTAGGAACTGAGATGTCATCAGTGATGTCATGAGTGATGTCACTGACCATGTCATGAGTGATGTAATATGTGACGTCATCAGCAGTGGATTGCGGGCGCGCAAGTTATAGTTAGCTGAACTAACTATAACGGGGGAATTTCAATGGTTTTTTACGAGTGAAATGTCCAGCTAACTATAACATGTGTGAAACCTATGGTTTTTTCAGTGAATTTGCAAGGTTTTTTAAATGCTAATTCCTAACTATAACGTGTGTGAAACCTATGGTTTTTTCTGTGAATTTGCAAGGTTTTTTAAATGCTAATTCCTAACTATAACGTGTGTGAAACCTATGTTTTTTTGTGTGAATTTGCAAGGTTTTTTAAATGCTAAATCCTAACTATAACGTGTGTGAAACCTATGGTTTTTTAAGTGAATTTGCAAGGTTTTTTAAATGCTAATTTATGAATGTATTATTATATTTTTTATTTATTTATTTTACAATATGCTACCTATGTATATAATTATAGATTTACTATATCCTGCAATATGGAATGGCTCAGCTTTTTTTTTTTAATTTTAGATATAGTTGAGCAGCATAGTTAATATCTTCTATAAAGCTCTAAACCCTTTTTTTTTTATGGGTTTACGGTACGCGTACAGTGCGCGCACGTGGCTTGCATGCGTACGTGCTCTGTGTACGCATGTGTACGTGATTTACGTGCGCATGCGTACTTCGTGCGTGATGCGTACGCGCCTGCTCCGTTCGCGCATGTGCGCGCGCTCCGTATGTGCATGCGCGCGTGGTCCGTACGTGCATGCGCACGTGCATCGTACACGCGTGCTCCGTACACGCATGCGCGCGTCCTACGTACGCGCATGCGTGCTTGTACCGTGCGCGCACCGTAAGCATACCGTGCGCACACGGTAAGTCATGTGATCAAGAACCAACACTTTTCATTGGTTTATAGTAGTTTCAGTTCCAGAAACTTCCAACACCACACCCACTCCCCTCATTATTACTTCTGATTCCCTGGGAGAAGGAGCTGAGCAGCTTTTCTAGTACTTCAGTACTTCAGAATGGCAGAGCAGCAATCATCTTCTGAGAGTGAGCAGGAGACCCTTGTGCCACAGAGACAGAGGAAACAGAAAGACTCTTTCATATGGCAATATTTTACATTTCCACAGGGGCAGAAGAAAGTGAATGCTCCCAAAGTCACCTGCACTCTTTGTGATCGTGTCTTATCAAGAGGAGATCCTAAAAAGAAGTACTCTTTTAGTATCTTCACTATGATCAGGCACGTTAGGGATGTACATCCTGTGGCTTATGCTCAAGCTTGCTAGAGAAAACCCTCCAGCAGCTCAGCCGAGTACATCATCGGCAGCTCAGCCGAGCACTTCATCTGCGGCGGCAGCTTCACCTTCTTCAGCTCCTCTGAATAAACACCCTCTGTTTAAGAGGGTGCATATAAGGTGCAATACGTGTAATGCTCTTCTTGGTTTGGGGGAGACCAGCATTCCCCTAATAGAGATCAAGATACAGCAGCACACGTGCGGCACCCTATAATTTTTGCCATTATTTTCTTCCTCTGTCCCTCAATTAACACAACGGCTCTTTTTAGAGCCACCTAAAATCTAAACACTTTTTTGGGGGTTTTTTTATTCTTTTTTTTTAGTTTTTTCCCCCGCCGTGCGCGCACCGTGCACGCACGGTACGCGCACCCCTGGATTTTTTTATAGAATATAAAATGTTTTTTTTACCCTTCATGGTCCTTCATGGACCTCCTGTCAAAAGGTAGGGGGTCAGGAACTCTGTACCCTGCCCCCTTTTCACGTTAGCCACCTTTTTTTAAAAATGGAAACACACATTTCATTTTTTTGCATATTTTAATCCTTTCCAAATGATTTCTACCCCCAATATGACTTCTGCCTGCTAGCATAGCATTAGATCATGTAACACTTGTGTGTGCAGAGACGTCAGAAGTTCAGCACATAATGTTTCTAATCCAAAGAGCAAGAGTGCTTGACTTTTCAAACCTAACAGCAAATCCAAAGTAATGTTCTGTGGGAACACATTTTTCTGAACCAATACAAAACATACTTTTAAAAATGTAAACATACAGCCTAGTTTTTAGTGTTGAATGGTCTGAAACAGCCAATGAGTTCTTTTTATTAAAAAAAGTATATAAGCCTCCATTTTACAACTACCCTTCTTTTAATTTTGTCATTCTATTGAAAGACACCTTCAGAGTGCATCCAGGTCTCCTCCTCACTCCCTGAAATACACTGCTGTTCTACCATTTTCAATTAAAATTGATTGCTGCTCAGCTCCTTGTCCCGGGTAATAAGAAGAAATAGTGAGGGGAGTGGCTATGGTGTATGAAGATTCTGGAAGAGAAACTACTATGAACCAATGCTTCTGAGTGCATCCAGATGTCCTCCTCACTCCCTGAAGTAGAGTGCACTTCTGCCATTTACAACTAAAATTGATACCTGTTCTGCTCCTTGTCCCACGAAATAAGAAGAAATAGTGAGGGGATTGGCAAGGCTTTTATAGAGTAGACCAGGGGTACTCAAAGTACGGCCCGCGGGCTGCCAGCGGCCCGGCAAGCCTTCCTTGGCGGCCCGCGGAGCTTGCAGACAATATACCTGTGTTCTTTTCTTTTTTATTTAAAAGTGTCACCAAACACCGCTGTTGCAGCAGCCCGGACTCCGAGAGGAGGCCGGCAATTCCAGCGATAGTAAGAGCGGAGCTGCGGGGCGCTGAGAGGTGAAATACAATAAAGGCTTGTTAGCAAGTGAATGGTCTTTTAAAGACCTGTGAAGTACTGGGGGTGGCTGTGTGTGTGCCTGGGCTGCCACATAGGTGTGGGGGGGGAGAGGGGAGGGTATGCACTGCCAGCAACCTGCCAGGCCAGTGAGTGTCGTTTCAAATGTCCGATCCTGCAGCAGCACACTTCCAAGGCCCATCCATACATGACAGTAACCCAATTTAAGGCCCCATTCTCCCAATTTTTTTAAAGAATCTCCCACTTTGCTCTTCTGATATGTTGGCATGTATGCAATATATATATATATTTTTCACAAGTTGCAAGTGTTTGTGATGCAGCTTCAGGTATAGGCACTAGGTGTAGTTTTTTTGGGGGGGGCGGGAGGGGGAGAGTTTTATATAGCACGCAGCAAACTCGACCTGAAGGTATTGAAGCGCTTTACATGAGCACCAGCTGCGTTACAGATTAACACGTGCATTTTGTTAGGCACGGGGAGATTAGGTGATTTTCCCAGAATCACAGGATGCCTAGCGTCCCTGCCATTTAAGATTACAGTTTCACGACGTTTCTCACCCAGCATACAGTTAATATCAAATTCTTATGACATTAAACACTGTACTTTTGTACAAATGTACGCCCCCTTCGGTTTAACAGGTTCTCACTGTGAGGAACATATTAAGTCAACGGCGCGTTAATATGTGGAAAATATACCTGAGATTTGTAATTGGTGGAACAACTTTTCATGTTCGCTTCACGTTTGCATTTATGACAATATCTAGCTGATTGTTGTTTTTGTCTAGCGCTCAAAAAGCCTGGAGACCGCTTTAGAGCACTACTTAAACAAACACAAACTTCTGAGACATTATATCCACATCAGAAATAAGTGCATTTGCTTCGATGGTGATCGTTGGTGTTAATTCCACGAGTCTCACGTATAAGTAATAACGTGATCATGGCCCCTAGGGCTCCAGTGGAGATGCCGCTGATAACAAAAAAAGATGGTGCTCTCCAGCTCCTTACAAAACGCAGTAACCTTAAGGCGCTTTACAGGTTTGCGTTAAGGCACTTTACTACTCTGCATTCCCAGGATAAACTGATTTTTGTCAGACTCGCCTTCGGGGTCTGATCTCACAATGGGCACCTCGGCAAATCCAAACAGCCAAAGACACAAGACGCAGGCGTGCTTTTGATGTCCCAGGCTGCTCACACCAGCAGATGAGACTTCTGCAAACACACTTAGCACATGAAAGGGTGTTTGGTGCAGTCACACTGCCCAGTGCCAGGGGGGGCAGGGCCGCTAGAAGCACCTTTTGTTTCCCTGGTAATCAGATTGTAAGTCTGTTGTTGTGACAACTGCTTTACATTCTCGGCTCTAATCTTTGCTGAGTGGCTCAGACAGGGGGCAGGTGATGTCTCAATGACCAAAACTACTGACTGCAGGGCAATGTCAGCATGGCTGGGGAAAGTCAGTAGGATTTCTTATAGTGTTTCCTGTCCCACTTCTGCACAGATCGAGACAGAGAGGCAGGGACAGATAGAGGCAGAGACAGATAGAGACAGGGACAGATAGAGACAGGGACAGATAGATGCAGGGACAGAGAGATAGAGACAGAGACAGATAGAGACACAGATAGAGACAGAGACAGACAGATAGAGGCAGGGACAGACAGATAGAGGCAGGGACAGACAGAGGCAGGGACAGACAGACAGAGGCAGGGACAGATAGAGCCAGGGACAGATAGAGGCTGGGACAGACAGAGGCAGGGACAGACAGAGGCAGGGACAGACAGGGTGAGAGAGAGAGAGAACGTGAGAGAGAGAGAGAGAACAAGAGAGAGACAGAGAGAGCGAGAGAGAGAGAGAAAGAGAGATGTGCATGCTGGGTCTGGTGGCTCAGTGGACGAAGGCATCCGCTGCAGGGGCCTGTGTTCAAGCTCATGGTCACAGTTTTTTTGTCTAGCCCCGCCCCCTCCCCCACTGACCCCGCCCCCACCGGTGCAGCCCTCGGCTACAAACCACACTCTAAATTTGGCCCCCGAGAGAAAGTTTGTGAGTACCCCTGGAGTAGACGGTGTACATTTCACAGATGAAGGGCAACAGAGTCTTCCTCTTGATCTTTACACTCTGCATCGATACCTACTTATAGGTACCAAAAAACAATCAATTAACACAATGGCTCTTTTTAGAGCCAACCAACATCCAAACACTTAAACTTTATTTTTAATTCTATTTTTTATACGATTTTTTTGTCGCATCTCTATGCTTCCCCTGCGCAGGCGTACAAACTGCAGCCATGCACCATGGTACAAGGATGCCTGCGTGGTGGGGAGATTGATCTTGTGCAGGAAGGGACACCTTCCTGCACAAAAACAATCACAAGAGGCTTTTTCCTCTTTCAATGTGTGCTGTAGAATGGAGGACGCACTAAAAGAGGAAAAAACGAGGAGAAATAAAAACATTTCTCCTTGTTGTGCCTCGCAACACCACCTCTAGGGTGGCGTAGCATTCACACGCATCTCCAGAGTTACGATTTCTCGTAAACCTGGAGATGTGTCTAGTTCTTTGTGTGTTGCGTGGGAACACCCACAACAACACCCATGGAATGCCCCTTCAACGCACAGTGCTGCGTGTGAAGTGGCTGTATTTATGTGGAGAGGAAAAGTCACACAGGGTGGCTTTTCCTCTCCTTGTAAATATGAAGGAGCTCCCTGCGCCACCAGTACGTTATGAAAAGTGACTTAGTGGTGGCGCAGAGGCCTTGTTAATCTTCCCCAGAGATGTTAAGCAAATTAAGGGTAAGACAGACAAAGGGAGAGAGACAGAAACAGAGACAGAGAGCAAGGAACTGAGAAGGAGTAAGGCAGTTAGAATGACTGAGACACATGGAGACAGGGAGAGATACATGGTTGAAAAAGTAGTGATGGAGGCAGTAAACCTAGGGGAGTAGTACAGAAGGAGTGAGGGAGTTACGAAAGAGCAGTAAAGGAAGAAGACAGAGAGAAGGGGAATAAGAAAAGCAGAGTGAGGAGAAGTGAAGAAAAGGGAGCATGAAAGTGAAGGGGTGAGAAATACAGATATTTCAAACTTACCTGGCCAACAAAATAACTTAATTATAAATAAATGTTTTTTTTGAATTGCTAGAAAAAAGGATTACATTTCCTAAATGTTCTTTCTGGATCTGAAAAAAAAGAAAAAAAGGAGTAATATTTAACAATACATTTTAGAATACAGTACACATATTTTCATATTTAACAAAGTAATTTTTTGCCCTTTTTTTGCTGTTTTCAGAATATATTGAATTTCACTGCAAATTGTGAAATCAATTGCATTCATCACTTAACAGCGGGCAAAACAATTAACAATCTGAAAGATTGTTTAAAAAAAGCCCTTAATCTCTCCTCAGTAAAACATACCTTGATAGAAATGTAACATATATATTAAAAATATCATCTAAGAACAATAACTATTTCCAATAAATAACGCCTGTAAATCTTGTTTCTTAAGCTCATACACCAAAATAATATCTGTCAAAGAAGTCCACAATAGAAATTTTTACCTTTCTATGAGGCCAAATGGTAATTTTTAAATTCTTTTTTGGTGAAATATCCAATGTTAATCCTATAAAATCGAAATAATGGTTTCTTCAGATGCTGCAATTTATATCTAAAATTTTGGTTTTAGAAAAATTAAGTAGGAATTTGGTAATTTTGCAGGCAAACATTGCTTGAAAATCAATTGAGAATCATTACACAGTGTCCAGCCTTTTTCACATTTTAGATACACTGTGTAATGACCAGAAGTTATAGAAAGTCCATCATGGAAAATTATTGCAACTGCAACAAAAGTTTTTCCTGAGATTGATAATTGATTTCCTGTAAACTTCTTTATTAAAGTGTCCATTTTTGTTCCATCAGCTCTACAACGTTGCATCATTAAAATTACATACTGTCCATATTTCTTTAAAAATAACGTTGATAACATTTCTGATTTACATTGAGAAAATTCCATGTTGTGATTTGCATCTTTAACTAATTTACTAAAAGTCACTGATTTACTCTCTGGTTATGTTAAATATATGTACCTTTCAGAATCAACATTAGAGCTGCATGTGTTCAAACAGTTTTCACAACTATGTTCCCATTTATAAGAGAGACCAAACATATTTTCTATTTCTACCCCTTCATCTTCCAGTACTATAAGCATATACATTAAGAATTCCTGTGCATCTTGCTGGACATTTTGAGTAAACTGTGTACATCCTGAACATACATCTAAAAGATTTCTAACATCAGAAACACTTTCTATTTTAGTTTTATCATTACTCAGCTTCTCATAAAGAAAACTCAGCAGAGAACAGAATCTTTTTTCATGATTTAGTATTATCTGCTCTTGCAAACTTTCAAGATAAAATACAACATTCAGCACTACATTAGCGTAGCAGTTGACACCAGAGCTATTTTCAAAATGACAACCAACAACCTCTTCAACATTGTCCTTTTTCTTTTTGCTTGGAATCACATCCCTGACCTTTTGTTTTCTCTTCTGTCCATCCTCATTACAGATATTCTCAATTCTCCTTTTCCGACAAACAACACATTTTTCAAACACAGGATACTGACCTAAATGAGGAGCATAGCTTCTTCTTAATCTATTATATTCCTTTACACAGTTTGCATCAGCACTAACTTTTGACTCATCAAAGTCTATCATGAATAAACCAGATATTTCTTTCACGCGTGACAAAGCAACATATGCCATACCTTCTTTAAACACAGTAGATCCAATGTTTACAAAAGCACTATCTACAGTTAATCCTTGAGATTTGTGAATAGTTACAGCATATGCTAGAGAAAACGGAAACTGCTTCCTACATACATATAAGTCTTTCACAAGCAAGAAACGAACTGAACAACGACTAATGTCTTTAACCTCTTCAATCTGATCAAATTTTATTTTTAAAAATTCAATTCCATCTTTTTTCTGGTAATTAACAAAACCCACAACTTTACCCATAGCTCCATTCACTAAACCTTTTTCTACATCCAAATTACGTCTTAAAATTACTCGACAGTTCATACATACATAAAGATTCTTTACTAAACCAGCTGTTTTCGATATGTTTTTCTCTAGAGAATCCAATTTAGTTGTCAATTTGCTTGTCAATATAATAGTTATTGCTTCATGCTGTATTTTATCCACAGCTTCCAGTTTTACAATCTCTTCTTTTTCCATTTTCAAAAGTTCTTGATTGAATTTAGAGCATTCATGTAGCGTTGGCATTAAGCAGATTACAGTATTTTTTCCAGCAATTTTCTTGTATATTTTCTCTGGAACTATTTGTTCTGTTGGAAACAAATTACATAGCAATCGACTCTGTAAAGCTTTTCTTCCATGTTCTGTGAGTAGTCCAATTCTGATATCTTTGAGAATACTTGCATAATCATCATCATTTGCTTGCCGCATATTGGTAATGAGTTCTTTGTACTCAAAGTATGTCCAAATATTCACATTACCTATACTTCCTAATGACGTTTTCGTGTCTTCATGTGTAAGAGTATGAAATACTGGTTGTCCTTTAACTGGTGTGAGCTGCAGTAGATCCCCAAAAACTATAACATGTTTTCCTCCAAATAGCACATCATAGTTTGTCTTTAGAATTTGCTGCATTCTTAAATGCACAAAGGCAAGCATTAAGTTTGATACCATGCTTACCTCATCAATAATGAGAACTTTCATTTTTTTCAATACTCTTGAAACTTCAAAACATGCTTCTCCTGTTAGCTTGTGGTATTGTATTTTGTTCTCATGCTCTACTGGTAACATTAGCAAACGATGGAGGGTAATTCCTTTTATGTTATATGCTGCTAACCCAGTTGGAGCAGTAACAACACAAGACAAAGTTTTTTTTCTGTAGGTAGCTTATAATTACTTTAATCAAGAAACTTTTTCCGGTTCCAGCTTGTCCACTCACATACATTCTGATTGGTTCAAATGATGTGCATGAGCACTCTTTATTTTCATGTAGTAATCCATGATCAATTTGTTTTGTGACTTCCTCATAAATTTGTTGTTGTTCATCATTCAGTTGCTGTTCCAAATTTGGTAAGTTTATTAAATCTTCCTGAGCTTGATTCATAGCTGTTTCCACTTCAGTCATGGCTATTGCAGCTTCATTTTCTTCGATTGGTTGTCCTAGGGGATCTTGACTGAGTGTCCCAGAACTTTGACTGTCTTGAGAACTGTCTCTAGCTACTTCAGCTGCAATTGTTGCTTCTTGTTCAATTTCTTCATTTAACATTTGTACATAAGTTGTGAAAGTACTGCATTCTATGGTATCTTTGCATGCATTAAAGGAATCTTCATAGCTTTGAAAATGTCCAAGTAATTCATCCTCTGAGCGCCATGGTTTAAACAACTGTAAAAGTGCAAAGTGGTAAAATTCCTTCTTGTCAGTAGTGTCGCAACTCAGCTTCCTGTGATTAATCAAACCTCCTTTTGTTTGTTTTACCAAACATCCTTCCTCACCAATGACTTTATATTTTCCATTGTTGATGTCTTCTGTGGCATTCCGTTTAAAAATGTAGTTCTGCAGCACTTCATAGAGACACATGTTCTCAAGATGATGACTTCTCTTTGGGTAATATGTGTCCAACATGTTTGTTCTTAAAATGTCTGTACTTTCAGGTTCGTACTCTGCTAAATATTCAATTTCTCGAATAGATTTCAGTACCCGATTTCGCATTCCTGCAAGGCCTAAACTTACCCAAATTATTCTTCTGGATTTGGAGTACAGAATTGCAGATGATAACCTATCTGAGCATTCATATGACCCAATTTCTCGATGCGATAACATCTTTAAACTGAAACTGTATAGCTTTTTACTGACAGTCTTCTTGTGAGAAATCTCTTCCCACATTTCTTTCAATTCCGTTTTCTCAGATTTAGTGATGTAAGATGTGACATACCAAGCAACAGCAATAGAATTGTCAGCTACATACTGAATATCCATGTTAGCATTCCACATGGATAAAATGACTGGGTTGTAGTTATTTATATATTTTGACTCTTCTTTTCTTCTTAGGTTGTAGGTATTCTTAGGCGATTTTCTTGTAACAGTATGTCGCACAGCTGACATAAAACTGTTTACTCTTCCTTTTGAAAGAACAGGTCGTGGAAATCCAAATCAACATTTTGTGTAGAATCTATCTTTACTCTTGTACTTTCGTCGACAGTATTTTCCACACCGATGACTTTGGAAACGTAAAACTTACTCTTTTAAATTTTTTTCTTCTGTGCTTTTAGGTATAGCACATGTTGCATATCCTTCAATGAAAGATAAAACTGCATCATCAGAATCTGTTCCAAATTTTGGGGCATCCTTGATCCACAACAGCATATGAATATGAGGAGCACCTCTTGCTTGGTACTGTTTTCTCCAAAAGAAATCCACAACTTCTCCAAGAGGTGGATTTTTTTTATTGCAGATGAAGGACATCATATCCTCAAATCTATGATTGAAATATCTGCAAACATTAACCGGATCCAATGAGCACAATTCTCCTGCTGTCTTGTATTGGATGTTTTCAATATTTGAATTTGCCTCTCGAAGAAAATCCAGTAAATCATCCCAAGCGTACTCTGCACAGCTTAGGGTAAGGAACCATGTAGGAGTTCCTAAATTCCGTAACATACATTTCAATTCTCCATGGCGTCGGTACCAATATTCATTAGTCCCACGCTGACAAGCCATTAGATTAATCAATTGAGATTCCAAATGATCATCTCGCTGTTGCACTTTGTTCAGAAAATCCTTTGCAGACACATTATGTAGATGTACTTCAGTTTTCAAAATGTGATTTACTGCATAAGATAGTGCTGATAAGTCACTTTCAAATAAAAGATGGAACAAATAAGGAATACTTTACGAAATCTTGGATCTTCTGCATATAATCTTGTAATCCGATACTCAGAAGCAGGAATCTGTACTGGACATTCATCATATCGTCCACCTTTTCCTGTAGGAAACAGCTGGGGAAAACAACGAGCTTCCAAGCTCTCCTCCCATACACTCACAGGAGTTCCTTTTGCTTTTTTCATCTATGAGAGATCAATAGTGTTTCCCATAACTTCTTTAGAATGAAGAGGATGTATGCTGAAATGTTCATAAATTTCTTCTTCTTTTGACTTATCCACTTTTTCAATTTTCCCAGTTGGTATTCCTGTGTCTGCTAGTAAAACTTCTTCATCTTCATCCATATAAATTGATTCATAGTACTTATTATTTCTTTTCAAATATAAATTTGCTCTTTGCACTTTTCGTACATCCACTAGCTCCTGCCAAATGTTCTTGTTCTTTGTATGTACACCATTAACCAGAATAACTAATGGTTCAGTTTCCAAACTATCTGCATCAATTGTTTCAATATTTTTTTTCAAATCTAATGGCAAATAGACAACTCTTCCTTTTAAACCTCTTTGTGAATCTGTAGGAGGTAATTTGCCTGTTTTGGGCTCCATACGAACTATAGGCTGAAACGGATGGACACATTGAATGAGTATAGACTCATACGTATTTAAATCACTAAGTTCTGCAGGAATATCAACCAATTCTAAATTATTATGCACAGCTCTAGCAAGCATTTTATTTTCTTCTAACTTGTTATAACAGTATTTACAAATACGCTGATCTTCACCCAAATCAAAACAATTTTCCAGAAATAAATATGTAGCGAAATCCTTCCACTTAGAATTATTTTCTTTTTCACTTTTTTTATAGAGATCATCATTCCTTGTTTGATTTTTATAATGGCTTCTCCAGCAACAAAAACAAGTAATATTTGGTCTTTCATTAGAGATGATAGTAAATTTTGTCATTTGATCTTCAAATGTTTTACTAACAGTGGGTTCTACATTCTCTTCCACATTTTCTTCAATAACTGTGTCATTTCCTACACTTTCTTGCTCTGGACCAAAGTAACAAAACTCAATATCCTCACAAACCTTCTTCACATCGGTTACAGATCCACGGAACAGAGCACTATTCAACTCATGTAACTTTAGTGCTGGACTTTTAGCAAAATACAAACTTTCTCATTTCAGTATGATGAACTGCCAGCATACTAAAATGGTGAAAAACACTTTGATAAACTTTCCTAGAAAGACAAGCCAGAGAATGTCCTTGCAAACCAGTATTCTCTCTCACTCTGCATGGATCTAGTCTTTGAAGCACCTTAATATTCTGTTTAACACTTTTTTTACTATATTCTCTTAGAAAGTCACGAAATTTATCAATAGATTCCTGTCATACAGTATAAATACTACGTGTACACTGGGGCTTTAGGACGTCTCCCCATAACCTCATCAGCTAACACTTCTTCCTCATTTCTTGGAACCATTTTCTCCTTTTCCATTACACAACCATCCTTAACTTCATATGCTCGACCACTGGTGCCAACTGCATGCAGCAAACTATTACTTTGAAGATAACTCTCTTCATTAAAAAATGGTTCAGTACTTGAACTATGCTTCCATTCTCCTAAGAAGACTTTACAAAAGTTTTTTTTTTCACTTCCCTTTTTCTTTTTGACTTCATTACATTCACTAATTTATCTAATGTACGGATCCTGTTCAAAATTAAAATGAATAGTTTCCTTTTTAATTCCAAAGCCTTTTCAACAATTGATTCAATATGTTTCTTTTTCTTATAAAATTTGGCTTTCTTCCTATATTTTTTCACATCCTTTAGCAAATTGAACATCACTCTTCTCTGAAATATTTTTCTACGAATGTTTTTAAAATCTATTTTTCTTTTTAAGTCATTCTTTCTTACTTCTGTTTGTACATTAGCATTTAGTATATTCTGTCGATTGTCTTGTTGTTTTCTACTTGAAACACTATTTCCAGTGGATATATTTTTTACATTTTTTCTTTGCTTGAGGATATTTTTAAAAAAATCCTGTCTGCTTACTTTTTCTTTTTTCCAACATGAAGTTCTTCAACTAATTTTTATTGTCCAGTTGTCTTCAAATATAGATGTTGTTGCTGTTATTTTCTCTTTCTTGATTTTATAGGCATCTTTAATTTATTTCAGTCTTGTTCAGCAATACCTGAAAGAAACTAAAAAAAAAAGAATACCTTTATGTAATTTATATATATTACTATATTTTTTATGAGCTTTTCAAAACATATCATATGAGCTATCCCTTTCCTACGACTGCAAGTCTTACACAATAAAAGCTACACAAATTAAATCTCTGACAACAATTCCTGTGTGCACACAGACTCATGGTGTGATTCTAGGCAGAAAATGATTTTTGATTGGCAATTTCAAAGCACATTTACTACTGTGGTTTTGCAAGTGATAATTACTGTAACAGCCTGACACAGTTTCCTTATAGTTTAGAGAGGCAGAAAAGAGCACATGTCCTAACAGCTACTTGAGAGCATGAGCATGTGGAACCTGGGTGAGTGATTAGACTAGAGCAAAGGAAATGAGGCTTGGTGATGTTGAATGTGGTAGCGTTACACACTACTATCTGAAATACCACACAGTGCTGAATACTTAGCATGGGAGTGCAGGAGAAGCAACTGCCTGTGTGCTAAAAGTATGTTTCTTGACACTATGTATTGTCAGGTGCAAGAGAGATCTGCATGGTCGCTTGCAGAACTGCATGAAGACTGCACAGATGTATGTAAGAGTACACGTGGGGTAAGGGTTAATTGGAGTTTTGAACACATAGGATCTACCTCACCCATTGCAGGAGTGTAAGGAAAATCTACCCTGTTGTTTTCAAATGTGTTAGCATTTGCCTCTCATTTGTGAGATATTGATTTGTGCTGAATGCTAGCCATCACAGTTCAAGAAAACAAGCTGCCCCTTTCCTGCGAATGCAAGTCTTACAGAACCAGACCAACACAAATTAAATCTCTGACAACAAATTCCTGTGTGCACACAGACTCATGGTGTGATTCTAGGCAGAAAACGGTTTTTGATTTGCAATTTCAAAGCACATTTACTACTGTGGTTTTGCAAGTGATAATTATTGTAACAGCCTGACATATTTTCCTTATAGTTTAGAGAGGCAGAAAAGAGCACATGTCCTAACAGCTTCTTGAGAGCATGAGCATGTGGAACCTGGGTGAGTGATTAGACTAGAGCAAAGGAAATGAGCCTTGGTGACGTTGAATGTGGTAGCGTTACACACTACTATCTAAAATACCATACAGTGCTGAATAGTAAGCATGGGACTGCAGGAGAAGCTACTGCCTGTGTGCTAAGAATGTGTTTCTGGAGACTGTGTATTGTCAGGTGCAAGAGAGATCTGCATGGACGCTTGCACAACTACATGAAGACTGCACAGATGTATGTAATAGTACATCTGGGGTAAGGGTTAATTGGAGTTTTGAACATGTAGGATCTACCTCACCCATGGCAGGAATGTAAGGAAAATCTACCATGTTGATTTCAAATGTGTTAGCATTTGCCTCTCATTTGTGAGATATTGATTTGTGCTGAATGCTAGCCATCACAGTTCAAGAAAACCAGCTGCCCCTTTCCTGCGAATGCAAGTCTTACAGAACTAGACCAACACAAATTAAATCTCTGACAACAATTCCTGTGTGCACACAGACTCATGGTGTGATTCTAGGTTGAAAACGATTTTTGATTGGCAATTTCAAAGCACATTTACCACTGTGGTTTTGTTTGCAAGTGATAATTACTGTAAGAGCCTGACACATTTTCCTTATAGTTTAGAGAGGCAGAAAAGAGCACATGTCCTAACAGCTACTTGAGAGCACGAGCATGTGGAACCTGGGTGAGTGATTAGACTAGAGCAAAGGAAATGAGACTTTGTGATGTTGAATGTGTTAGCATTACACACTGCTATCTGAAATACCACACAGTGCTGAATACTTAGCATGGGAGTGCAGGAGAAGCAACTGCCTGTGTGCTAAAAGTATGTTTCTGAACACTGTGTATTGTCAGGTGCAAGAGAGATCTGCATGAACGCTTGCAGAACTGCATGAAGACTGCACAGATGTATGTAAGAGTACATGTGGGGTAAGGGTTAATTGGAGTTTTGAACACGTAGGATCTACCTCACCCATTGCAGGAGTGTAAGGAAAATCTACCCTGTTGTTTTCAAATGTGTTAGCATTTGCCTCTCATTTGTGAGATATTGATTTGTACTGAATGCTAGCCATCACAGTTCAAAAAAACAAGCTGCCCCTTTCCTGCGAATGCAAGTCTTTCAGAACCAAACCAGCACGAATTAAATGTCTGACAACAATTTCAGTGTGCACACAGACTCATGGTGTGATTCTAGGCAGAAAACGATTTTTCATTGGCAATTTCAAAGCACATTTACCACTGTGGTTTTGCAAGTGATAATTCCTGTTACAGCCTGACACATTTACCTTATTGTTCAGAGAGACAGAAAAGAGCACATGTCCTAACAGCTACTTTACAGCATGAGCATGTGGAACCAGGGTGAGTGATTAGACTAGAGCAAAGGAAATGAGCCTTGGTGATGTTGAATGTGGTAGCGTTACACACTACTATCTAAAATACCACACAGTGCTGAATACTTAGCATGGGAGTGCAGGAGAAGCTACTGCCTGTGTGATAAGAGCATGCTTCTGGAGACTGTGTATTGTCAGGTGCAAGAGAGATCTGCATGGACGCTTGCACAACTGCATGAAGACTGCAGAGATGTGTGTAAGAGTACATGTGTGATAAGTTTTAATTGCAGTTTGTAATACATAGGAACTACCTCACCCATTGCAGGAGTGGAAGGAAATCTACCCTGTTGTTTGCAAATGTGTTAGCACTTCCCTCTCATTTGTGAAATATTGATTTGTGCTGAATGCTAGCCATCACACTTCAACAAAACAAGCTGCCCCTTTCCTACGAATGCAAGTCTTACAGAACCAGACCAACACAAATTAAATCTCTGATAACAATTCCTTTGTGCACACAGACTCATGGTGTGATTCTAGACAGAAAACAATATTCCTGGGTGATACCAGTACACCTTTACTTATGGTGAAGACATACTCCATAATATCTGACAAGTTCAAGGCAGTTAAATATCTTCCAAAACATAAAATGTAAAACACAACTTTAAAACAAGAATCTCATTCACATTTTTTTATATCAAAATGCACCACATACATCCCCTCTCAAATTCATAACTCACCTTTAAAAGTAGTTAGTTGAGAAAGAAATGTTGCACTCACACAGCAGATTATCAGAGCCAGAATCTCTGAACTGTAGACCTCTCAGCAGAACCAGTAAATGGCAATGTTTCCCTCTCTTTTTTCACACATATACATATTAACTTCAAATCACAGTGCTTCCCACATTTTTTCAAATGGAAACACACATTTCTATTGGTTGCAAATTTCAACCCTTTCCAAATGATCCCTACCCCCAACATGACTTCTGCCTCCTACCATAGCAACAGGTCATGGAACACTGGTGTGAGCAGAGAGGTCAGAAGTTCAGCACACAATGTTTCTAATCCAAAGAGCAAGAGTGCTTGACTTTTCAAACCTAACAGCATATCCAAAGTAATCTTCTGTGGGAACACATTTTTCTGAACCAATAAAAAACATGCTTTTAAAGATTTAAACATACAGCCTAGTTTTTAGTGTAGAATGGTCTGAAACAGCCAATGAGCTCTTTTTCTTTAAAACAAGTATGTTAGCCTCCATTTTACAACTATCTTTCTTTTCATATTGCCATTCTACTGAAAGACACCTTCTGAGTGCATCCAGATCTCCTTGAAAGATGTTCACAGTGTGGATTGTAGGTCATAGCTATGTCTTCTGGAGTGAAAAGTATGCAGTAAAAAGAGGTATTTTGAAAGACCTTGCTTTGCCAAATGTAGACATTAAATGGATTGGTCAGAGAGGGTTAAAGTGGCACCAATTAATGCCTTTGGTGAAATCCTTTCTACATCTCCCACAGCCTAACCTTATAATTGTGCACTGTGGTGGAAATGACCTAGGCACTCTAACTGGGGTATGTCTGGAAATGCTTGTTAAGGACACCTTTGTGCAATTGATGTCACTTTTTCCACAAACTACCTTTGTATATTCTAATATATGCCAAAGGCAAAAGTGGAACTGGTCCAACCAATATTGTCCGCAGATTGACAAAGCAAGAAAGCACGTCAATAAGTCTGATTCTGCTTTCCTCAGAGACTATGGTATGGGTTCTATATACCACAACAACTTGCGTTACAACATGCAAGACATTTATAGAGGAGACGGTGTTCATTTCACAGATGAAGGCAACAGAGTCTTCCTCTTGAACTTTAGACTCTGCATCGGTACTAACTTGTAGGTACAAAAAAACACTCCATGAACACAACGGCTCTTTTTAGAGCCAACCAACATCTAAACACTTAAACTTGATTTTTAAATCTATTTTTTTTATGGTTTTTTTGCCGCCGTGCGCTCACCGTGCACGCACGGTGCAATATTTATAAAACATTTTTTTGGGGGGGGACCTTAGGGGTCTTTCATGGTCCCCCTGAGAAGGCCTAGGGGGTCAGGGACTCTCTACCCTGCTCCCTTTTCACGTTCTCCACTTGTGTTTTTAGCTCTCTTCTGCCTCTAAAACTCAAAATGGCGGCTGGGGGGTGCGCGCACCGTGCACGCACCCCGCGACTTTTTGAAAAAAAATGAAATGATTTTTTCACCCTTCGGGGTCCTTCAGGGACCACCTGACAAAGGCTAGGGGGTCAGGAACTCTCTACCCTGCCCCCTTTTCACATTCTCCACCTTTGTTTTTCACTGCCACACACAAAATGGCGTCCGACACTTCCTGATTTCGACCGATTCGAATGTTGACTGACATCTAACCACCAATCAGAATTACGCTCGCGCACATTTGGTGCACGCACGGTGCACGCATATAGATATTTATGTACTTTTAACTGCAATTTTCTCAGGAACTACTGAACAGATTGACACCATATATGCAAAAGGCACATGCCTGACCTGAGGACTACCTCTTTGCCAAATTTCAAGTAATTCTGTTCAGCCATTCGGGCTGTTCCTTCGACTAATGCATGGGGAAAACGTGTTTTGGGACCCCCCTTTTTTCTCAGTCCCCACTTGACGAATCACCCCAAGACTTTCAGGGTAGGAGCTGAGAAGAGCGCCCCATTCGTTTTTTAAATTTCACGAAGATAAGTCAACCGGCGCCAAAGTTATTCAAAATAGAATTTTCAGATTTCCTATGGGAACTCGGTCCTAACTATAACGTTGCAGGAAGGGGGACTGCTCAAGCAGTGATCCGGTGAAGAATATATATATATATATTGAACACAGATTCTTCTGAGATCAATGTAAGTCTAACATTCAAAAACAGAAACAGATGATAGGTCTTCTTATTCATTCGTTTATATTCTTGTTCCTTCAGAAGTCAAAGTTCACAAAAATAACACACAAATTGCCAACACGTGTTTCGCGCCAACTGCGCTTCTTCAGGGCTTTTGATTCCTTATGTAATCTCTGTTAGAGTGGCTCTGTTAGAGTAGCATCCAGAACTCGATCCGTCTGTTCAGACGGATCGAGTTCTGGATGCTAATCGATTGAGCGATCTTATCATGGAGCGCTAAATATATAAATCTTCAATTTGACCGGATTCTAATTGACTAATATTGATTAGTGGAATTTGAACATAAATAAGGAACTGGTTTTAAAATAGGAAGCCTGATATAATTTGGAACAACATTGGAGCCACTCTAACAGAGATTACATAAGGAATCAAAAGCCCTGAAGAAGCGCAGTTGGCGCGAAACACGTGTTGGCACTTTGTGTGTTATTTTTGTGAACTTTGACTTCTGACGGAACAAGAATAAAAACGAATGAATAAGAAGACCTATCATCTGTTTCTGTTTTTGAATGTTAGACTTACATTGATCTCAGAAGAATCTGTGTTCAATATACTGTACTACACTGGTGGGGACCAGTGTCTGAGACTGTTTTAAGCGCCGGGCAATTGACCTGTAACCCACAATCTTTTTATTCTCAATATATATATATATATATATATGGCAATGAACCTTTCTTTTGAACGATCCTCTGCACTGTAGTCCTCAGATCAGGCATGTGACTTTTGCATATATGGTGTCAATCTGTTCAGTAGTTCCTGAGAAAATTGCAGTTAAAAGTACATAAATATCTATATGCGTGCACCGTGCGTGCATCAAATGTGCGCGAGCGTAATTCTGATTGGTGGTTAGATGTCAGTCAACATTCGAATCGGTCGAAATCAGGAAGTGTCGGACGCCATTTTGTGTGTGGCAGTGAAAAACAAAGGTGGAGAACGTGAAAAGGGGGCAGGGTAGAGAGTTCCTGACCCCCTAGCCTTTGTCAGGGGGTCCCTGAAGGACCCCGAAGGGTGAAAAAAACATTTTTTTTTTTTTCAAAAAGTCGAGGGGTGCGCGCACGGTGCGCGCACCCCCCAGCCACTATTTTGAGTTTTAGAGGCAGAAGAGAGCTAAAAACACAAGTGGAGAACGTGAAAAGGGGGCAGGGTAGAGAGTCCCTGACCCCCTAGGCCTTCTTAGGGGGGCCATGAAAGACCCCTAAGGTCCCCCCCCCAAAAAAATGTTTTATAAATATTGCTCCGTGCGCGCACAGTGAGCGCACGGCGGCAAAAAAACCATAAAAAATATAGATTTAAAAATCAAGTTTAAGTGTTTAGATGTCATGGAGTGTTTTTTTGTACCTACAAGTAAGTACCGATGCAGAGTCTAAAGTTCAAGAGGAAGACTCTGTTGCCTTCATCTGTGAAATGAACACCGTCTCCTCTATAAATGTCTTGCATGTTGTAACGCAAGTTGTTGTGGTATATAGAACCCATACCATAGTCTCTGAGGAAAGCAGAATCAGACTTATTGACATGCTTTCTTGCTTTGTCAATCTGCGGACAATATTGGTTGGACCAGTTCACCTTTTGCCTTTGGCATATATTAGAATATACAAAGGTAGTTTGTGGAAAAAGTGACATCAATTGCACAAAGGTGTCCTTAACAAGCATTTCCAGACCTACCCCAGTTAAAGTGCCTAGGTCATTTCCACCACAGTGCACAATTATAAGGTTAGGCTGTGGGAGATGTAGAAAGGATTTCACCAAAGGCATTAATTGGTGCCACTTTAACCCTCTCTGACCAATCCATTTAATGTCTACATTTGGCAAAGCAAGGTCTTTCAAAATATTAAAACATAAATTAAATATTCGAATTCATCATGTAATGCACCTTTTGGAATCATGCAATACTAGTAATTATTAAGCCTGGGCAAAGCACTACGCTACGCTCGCGTAGTTTGCGAAGTTTGCGCTACTTCGCACTACGCGAATTGCACGTAGCACAGTGTGAGCACGCGCAACGTAATGTTGTGTAGTCCAGCGGTCAGTTTTTTGCTTGCTCACTGTCCTCAACGTCAAGTTGGCGACCGCGAGCAAGCAAAATGACATCCCGGCGAGACTTTCCTCGTTCGCGATCAGCAACATCAAGTTGGCGATTGCGAGCGTGGAAAATAAACCTCCCGGCGAGATTCTCAACGCGAGGAGGTAAGGTTTCTCATTTTGAGTGGTCGCGTATGCTCGCGATGAGAAACTACCAGTTCGTGTTGAGAAAGCTGCCGCTCGAGTAAAAATCTACTCGAGCAGCAGAAAACTACAGCTCGCACTGTGCAAGATGCCGTTTTCAATGATTGCACAGTGCCGGTTGCTTGTCCGCACTGTGCAATCATTGAAAACGACATCTTGCACAGTGCGAACAGGGTACTACGCAGTTTGCGAAGTGCTACGCGTAGCTCGCGTAGTGCGAAGTTCACTTTGCGTAGCTTCGCGTAGTGCTACTTCGCGAACTACGTCCAGGGTTAGTAATTATTGCTTACAAATCTAACAAGATTACGAATAGTCTTTGTGGAACGAAATCACTATATATTTTCTGCCACCACATCATAGCATGAAAGGAACGCTTTCATTTTGGTCATTTCTCAGCAATTGTAAATATCAGTATTGCATGATTCCAAATGGCGCATTACATGATGAATTTGAGTATTAATTTATATTTTAATATTTCACAATGAATAGTGATAACAATGTGTGTTGGGAATTCGTTGCAACATTTAATGCTTGAATGAACTCGAAATACGCTAAGCATTTCTCCTATGTTAAGCAACATTGAAGTCTATTTTTATGGGAATTCGAGGTATGGGAAGCACCTTGACAAAGGCTAACGCCGAAACGTGTCGTCCTTGAAGCTTAAGTGCACAATAAAATGTATGTGCCGTTTCCTGGTGTGCCTTCTCTTCATTCGCCGCCAACTGGTTGTGGATAGAGAAATTTAAGAATATATATATATGTGTATATATATATATAATATATGTATATATATATATATATATATATATATATATATGTATAGGAAATCTGCAACATTCTATTTGGAATAACGTTGGCGTTGATTGATGAATCTTCGCGAAATTTTCCAAACTTTTGGCCAGCTCCGGTCCGCTCCTATCCTGAAAATATCACGGTGATTCGTCAAGCAGGGGCCTGTTGACCTGTTGACGCACCTACAGCCCGAAGTGCTGAACGGAATTACACCAAATTTGGCAAAGAGGTAGTCCTCAGTTCAGACTCTTGCCTGTATGGTGTAAATCCGTTCAGTAGTTCCTGAGAAAATCAAAAGTAAAATCACATATATATCTGGGCGGAGCCTAACCACACATCTCATCGTGAGATCTGATTGGCTGTCAGCACTTCCTCCAAGAAGTGTTGGCAGCCATCTTGGGACCAATATACATGATAGCACCTCATTAAAAAGCATTGCAGTTAATAGAAGGTTTTAAGACTTTAATTACAGTATAAATCATTTGTTGATGGTACCATACTCATTTTAGGAATTGTGGTGTATTCTAAGGTGATTTTACCATGTGAAAAAGCCTTCTGCTGTGATATCATGAATCATGTTTGAGAGAAAACTATTTTCTCATGCTTTTCCCACAGAGGTTTGGAAGGTGATCTATAAGCTAAACTGAGAGCATTTTTTCTCTAAATTCACATTATCTTTCTCAGTCATGTGAGAATGAAGTCTGACATTCTCAGTAAAACATGTACATCCAACAAAGTCAGAGACTGTCAGTTGATTCCTTTGTGTTCTACTGCAGCTTCCCAGAGTGTTCTAAAGAACAACTAGAGCGCTAACAGTCCTACTTATGGCAAACGTATGGCACACCTGAAGCCATCTTGGTTGGAATAAAGTGGTAACTCTTAAAACATTTAATTTAAAAAGGCACAAAATGAGGGGGTTCATTTTGCCATAGAAAGTATGATTAGTGCTGCAGAAAGAAAAATTAGGGCACATTTTGAGTGACTTCTCAAATCCTCTTCTATTTCATTAAAAGATTCTGACATGCAGACTGAAACATGCACTTTCAATACCAGCAGCAGACTTCCCTGGTGAGCAGTAGCTTTCCTACAGTGATCTAATAAGCAACTAGAGTGCTAACATTCAGAATTTATGGCAAATGTGTGACACATCTGAATGCCTTCTTGATGGAACCAAAGTAAAAAACTGAAAGTATTTCCTACTGAGGAGACTGCAGGAAATTAGGAAACATCATAACAAATAAATCTCCCAAGATGGCCACCAGAGACAAAGAGCCCAAATGTAGCCCAAATATCACCCAGATGTAGCCCAAGTATAGCCCAATGACAGAATGTCCCAGAGTGTTCTAAAGAACAACTAGAGCGCTAACAGTCTTACTTATGACAAAAGTATGGCACACCTGAAGCCATCTTGATTGGAATAAAGTGGTAACATTTAAAACATTCAATTTACAAAGGAACAAAATGAGGGGGTTCATTTTGCCATAGAAATTATCATTAGTTCTGCAGAAAGAAAAATTAGGGCACATGTTGACTTCTCAAATCCTCTTCTATTTAATAAAAAAATTCTGACATGCAGACTGAAACATGCATTTTGAATATCAGCAGCAGACTTCCCTGGTGAACAGTAGTTTTACTACAGTGATCTAATGAGCAACTAGAGTGCTAACATTCAGAATTTATGGCAAATGTGTTACACATCTGAATGCCTTCTTGATGGAACCAAAATAAAAAACTGAAAGTATTCCCACTGAGGAGACAGCAGTAAATGAGGAAATTAGGAAACTTCATAACAAATAAATCTCCCAAGATGGCCACCAGAGACAAAAGAGCCCAAATGTAGCCCAAATATCACCCAGATGTAGCCCAAGTATAGCCCAATGACAGAATGTCCCAGAGTGTTCTTAAGAACAACTAGAGCGCTTACTGTCTTACTTATGACAAAAGTATGGCACGCCTGAAGCCATCTTGATTGGAATAAACTGGTAACACTTAAAACATTTAATTTAAAAAGGAACACAACGAGGGGTTCATTTTGCCATAGAAATTATGATTAGTGCTTAAGAAAGAAAAATTAGGGCACATTTTGAGTGACTTCTCAAATCTTCTTCTATTTCATTAAAAAATTCTGATATGCAGACTGAAACATGCCCTTTTAATACCAGCAGCAGACTTCCGTGGTGAGCAGTAGCTTTACTACAGTGATCTAATGAGCAACTAGAGTGCTAACATTCAAAATTTATGGCAAATGTGTGACATATCTGAATACCTTCTTGATGGAGTCAAAGTAAAAAACCGAAAGCATTTCCTACTGAGGAGACAGCAGTAAATGAGGAAATTAGGAAACTTCATAACAAATAAATCTCCCAAGATGGCCACCAGAGACAAAAGAGCCCAAATGTAGCCCAAATATCACCCAGATGTAGCCCAAGTATAGCCCAATGACAGAATGTCCCAGAGTGTTCTTAAGAACAACTAGAGCGCTTACTGTCTTACTTATGACAAAATTATGGCACACCTGAAGCCATCTTGATTGGAATAAACGGGTAACACTTAAAACATTTAATTTAAAAAGGAACACAATGAGGGGTTCATTTTGCCATAGAAATTATGATTAGTGCTGAAGAAAGAAAAAATAGGGCACATTTTGAGTGACTTCTCAAATCTTCTTCTATTCATTAAAACATTCTGATATGCAGACTGAAACATGCACTTTTAATACCAGCAGCAGACTTCCATGGTGAGCAGTAGCTTTACTACAGTGATCTAATGAACAACTAGAATGCTAACATTCAGAATTTATGGCAAATGTGTGACATATCTGAATACCTTGTTGATGGAATCAAAGTAAAAAACGGAAAGCAGTTGCTACTGAGGAGACAGCAGTAAATGAGGAAATTAGGAAACTTCATAACAAATAAATCTCCCAAGATGGCCATCAGAGACAAAAGAGCCCAAATGCAGCACAAATATCACCCAGATGTAGCCCACATGTAGCCCAATGACAGAAGTGTGCAAAACACTTATTTTTTGTGTAGTTGCAGTTTTATATAGTGCAGACTTGTCAGGTATTGGAGTGCTTTATATGAGCATTGGTTACATCACACAAGATCGAATTCCTTTTGGTTGTAGACATGGGGAGATTAAGTGATTTGACCAGAATCACAGAATGTTGAGCTGAAGAGAAACTCCAACCTGGTTCCCCAGTTGCAAAGTCTGCAGCTCTGGAAGTAACACTACATCCTCTCCCCTAGGTGCAACATTTAATCAAGTGGTCAACTGGATAAAAAAACCATAAAGATTACAAATAATTTAAAAGTTCTTTGTCGCTATTTGAAAACTCAGAAAATATGTCCTCAATTTAATTTTTTAGAGCACTAACCATAATTTTGATGCAAATAAGACCCTCTCATATATGTAATTTCTAAAGGAAATACTCTAGGTATTACAGTTTTGATTACATCAAGATGACGTCAGGCGTTCCACACTTTTGTAATAAATATAGAATGTTAGTAATCTAGTTGTTCATTGGGATACTGTTGAGAGGCAGAGGCCAGGGGCACGGACTCTGAAAATTGAATGCAGGTGGGAGAGTGCAGATGCAACAATTTGACCACACTGGGCAGGCAGGAAGGGCAGTGGCGGCAGCACAACAGACTATGGAGGACAGTGGAAAGGGGGGCAGGGGCAACAAACCAACAATACAAGACTGGTAAGAGAGGCTGTGGCAATATAATAGACCATTGTGGGCAGAAGGAAGAGACAGTGGTAGTACAACCACACATGCCAACAGACCCGTTTCAGCCAGGAAACGTCCAATGTTTTTAAGCTCAAATGGGCTTTATTTGATCTGTCTCCTTTCTACAATCTCCTCTTTTTCAATGTAACTCAAAGGGGAAAATAAATACCCCAATTTTTTTTCAAAATCTCCCTCTTACCAAGTTCAAAATGTTCGCAAGTATGGTACATTGGATCATGGTAGGCAGGAGGAATTAGGGTAGGGACATGGACTCGGATAACAGAGGGCAGAAGGGACATGGAGAGGTGCACCAAACTGACCCTACAGGGCAGGCATCAGGGTTTGCAGCAGCACAATACACCACACAGCGCATGCGGGACGGGAGTGCAGCACATCAATCCATAGAAACCAATAGGGAGGGGACAGGACCATGCACATGGACAACAGAGAACAGAGGGGAACGAGGCAATGGTAGCTAGCTGACCATAATGGACAGACAGGAGAAAAAGCTGCAGCATAAAAGACCATGAAGGGCAGGAGGGACGGATCAAGGGCATTACAATGGAACAGACAAGCCAGGAGGGGGGAATAGGGGTCTGCACATGGAAACAGAGGCCTGGGGTCAAGGGGGCAGGGCAGGAGCAGCAAGATGACCATGGAAGTCAGGCAGGTTGGGCACTAGAAACAAGACACACCATGGAGAGCAACAATGAGACTATGATGGCATACACACAGACCATGGAGGGAAGGTGGGAGGGGGTCAGGGGCAGCTAGCTGATCACACAGGGAAGGTGGGAGGGGCCATGGCAGCACAGAAGACCATGTATGGCAAGCGGGAGGGTTAGTGGCAGCACAATGGCTATGATGGGCAAGAAGGAGGGTGCAGGGGCATGCACAAAGGACCATGGAGGATAGAAGGGAGGGTCAGGACCTGGGCACAGACAAGAGAGATCAGGGGAAGGGGCCTCACAACAGACCGCGCGGGGCAGGCAGGAGGAGCAGTTGCAGCACAACAGACCAGGGAGGGCAGAAGGGTGTGGCAGTAAAATGGACCATGGAAGACAGGAGGAAGGGGATAGGGGCATGGCATGTGGACAGGCAGGGTGGAGGTGGCAGGGACAGGTTACAGTCATCTGACAATGCTAGGCAGGTGGGAGGGGAGTGGCAGCTCAACAGAAAACTCAGAGTAGATAGGAGTGGCAGGTCCATGGAACATGGTGGGCAAAAAGGATGGAGCAGGGGCATGCACAAAGACATCGGAGGGCAGGGGGAAGGAGAATAGGGGCAGCAAGCTAAGCACAGAGGCTAAGCAGGAGGTCAATGATGGGCCATAGAATTGGGCAATGGAGGGCAGGAGGAGTGGACTGGTACATCATGCTAAATGGAGGGCAGTGGCAGCACATCAGACCATGCATGGCAGGAGGGAGGAGGCTAGTCCATGGATTCAGACAACAGAAGATAGGGAGGAGGTGGATGGGGCAGCAAGCTAACTGTTCAGAGGAGGTGGGTATTAGGAACTTTATTTTTTTTAAAATGTGTGTCTGTGCGAACTACTTAAAATATGAACAAGTATGCAGCATAATCTCACTTTTATTCAGGAAGAAGAGGACATTTGTGACTGTGACTCCGGGCTCACTTGGCAGAAACACCCCCTGACCCTCCACCCCCATCGCAAAATATAATGCCTGTGAAAAGGGTAGGTGGACGCAGTGTTATATAGAACATTGTCCTGAGATCACAATTGAAAATGAAAACTAGATATAGTATATGGTATAAACTATGCACCAAAAAGTGTGATATAAGATGAACCGGGGCGTGAAATATATTATACAATACATTGTGCGCAATGACAGATTCATTGGAGAGCGCGAGATAGCACAGGCACTAGCGCGTGCTATGCGATATGCGCATTGGAGTGTAATATGCACAGGGCAGTGTTGTGTAACCTAACTAGTCTCTAAAGTTGTAATATAAAATATGTGCTGGGGAGTGTAACATTGCATATGCACTGTGACAAAGATATGGATCCCAGATTGTAATATGTATGGCATAGCGCTGTGCGTCATAACATAGGCATCGAGGAAGGCACGTTAGATGGGGCAATATAACCCGTGCGAAGGCAAGTGTGGCATGACATATTCACGGGGTAGTGTTACAGTGTACATGGGCTAGAGAGTGTAATAGCATACGCACTAGCTGGTGGAATACAACACAGAGGTGTGAGGCACTCGGCAGGCACTGGTGGGTGTAACACAGCATTGGGCTCAGCCAGGAGCACGCTGTGACTCTCAAGTGAGGTTTGTCTCCTTTCCAGAGAGTGAAATAAAAAGTATTACACATCCGGCGGTGGATGTGTGTTTTATTAACCATGAGGGGGGTTTCTTGCATAGTTTGGTCGAATTTTGGTCGAATCCCCTTTGAATGGCTTGGTGTGCGTGTATATTAAATGTGCCCGTCAATAGCTACCCATGTTTGTAGAAATAAACGACATGGGTGTCCACTTGGAGAGTACCCACCTGCGGGGGCGCCGGGATTAGGCACGGTAGGGCGTCAGACACGTCAGAGCTTCACTAGCGGTGTAAATACATATGTGGATTCATTCTATGCATAGTCGACTTTTAATGAATATCACGCAAATCGTCATGGTGATAGGTACATACGGTTTGTCCAGCATGTCCTAGGTGTTTCTATAAATACATATTTTTTTAAAATAATAAAAAACAAAGGCCGGCCCCAGGGGATGGGGTCCCCGGGCCCATAAGTGGCCTGAGGAGGGGGGCAACGTAGTCCCCTCCTAAAGAATAAAAAAAAAAGGCCATGACCCGGGGGTTCGGGTCCCCGGGGCCGATTAAGGCCTTGGGAGGGCTAAATGTATTTTATTCAACAAAAAAATTAGGGTGCAGGCCCTGGGGGATGTGTTCCTCATTGCCAGTAAATTAGAAAAAGAAGGGGGGCCACACAGCCCTCCTTCTTAAAAAACTAAAATAAATAAAAGACCGGCATCATGCCGGAGGCCACGCCCCCTCCTTGCAGCACTCTGCAAACGCGCCCCCTGGCCAGTTGTAAGTTGGGGAATTAATTCCCCTTCAATACTGAGGGTCCCTGAGGGCCAACTAGCCCAACAGGTATCTCCAGTATGCACCAGGGAGCTGCGTTGCAGACAGGTGTTCTGAGGCCACGCCCCTTTTTACACCTCTATGCAACACAGCTCTGTGGCGCTTACTGGAGGTACCTAGTGGGCTAGTTTGACCCTAGGGACCCTTAGGATTCAAGGGGACTTAATCTCTCAGCTTAGAACGGCCACAGGGCGCGTTTACACAGTGATGAAGGGAGGGGACGGGGCCTGAGGTGACGTGTGCAAACACGCCCTGTGGCTCGTTTTAAGTTGGGGAAATAATTCCCTTTCAATCCTGAGGGACCCTGGGGGCCAACTAGCCCACCAGGTGCTTCCAGTAAGCGCCACTGCTCCGTGTTGCAGAGAGGTGGTGCAGGCCGTGCCCCTTTTTACACCTCTCTGCAATGGCGCTTACTGGATGTACCTAGTGGGCTATTTTGCCCCCAGGGATCCTCCGGATTCAAGGGGACTTAATCTCCCAACTTAAAAAACGGCCACAGGGTGTGTTTACACAGTGGGGAAGGGAGGGGACTGGGCCTGAGGTGACGTGTGCAAACACGCCCTATTGCACGTTGTAAGTTGGGGAAATAATTCCCCTTCAATCCTGAGGGCCCCTGGAGGCTAACTAGCCCACCAGGTGCTTCCAGTAAGCGCCACTGAGCTGCGTTGCAGAGAGGTGGTCCAGGCCATGCCACTTTTTACACCTCTCTGCAATGGCGCTTACTGGACGTACCTAGTGGGCTAGTTGGACCCTAGAGACTCTCAGGATTCAAGGGGACTTAATCTCCCAACTTCAGATCAGATCAGAAACAGCTTTATTCGATTTTTAAGATACAAAACCATAAAAGCATACATACATCGCGTTTCAATCAAAAATAGACTTTCAAGGTTAAAAATATCAGCATATTAAAAATGATCTAGTTTATGGAGATCCTGAATCTGATAACGGTTTTTAGGAACATAGAGACCGAAAAGATAAGAAATTCATCGTCTAACATTTGTAATCTGACCAGCGCCGCTCTACATTGTCTCAATCCTAGCTTTTTCAAAACGGGTCGAAGAATACTTTTTCTAGGTTCTGAATAAAATTTACAAAAAAGAATACAATGGAGGGAAGATTGGACAGAAATCTGATCACAAGGACAGGGAATAAGTTCCTTAAGCCAACAGTTCTTCTCAGGAAAGGTGACCATTCTATAAAAGATGTCAGCCCTAAAACGAGATAACAGCATACGAGTATAGCAGCTGGGGACTAATTTCAAATATGGTTGGATACCTGGGTTAGTAATAAGTAACTGATTGGCCATAACAGAGCTCTTACATTTCTCTGACATCCAGCGTTCCTCTGAAAGGAAGTGCAGACAAATTTGCTTGAACTTTTTTCTTGAAAAATTCGTCATGCTAGCTGGAGAGTTAAAGAACTCCGGATGGCCTAACTCAGTGAGAAATTTCCTTACATAATTGAACCAAGGAATTTTCAATGCTCCATCTAGACCCAGGCAGTCCTTGATTATGTCCCTGTTCAGGTCTGTCTCAGTTCCAGACCAGACTTTATGCCACAGCAAGATGGGCTCCAGTTTGATGAGATCAGCAATATAGGGCACGCCCAACTCTTGATGACAGGCATAAGAAGAGGTTGACCCCGGCACAGCCAATAGATACCGCAGAAAAGCATTCTGACAGATCTGGATTTGAATACTTGGGGTGTTCACAATCCCCCAGATTCCTGCGCCATATAGTGCAGTTGATACACACTTAGCCCTATAGATATCAAGCAAGACTGGTACCGGGCGTCCTCCAACCTTATTTGAAAAATGTTTGACCGCCCCAATTGCTCGCGAGAATGCTAGCTTTCGGGATTCACCTGCCGCTGACCAAGTTCCCTTTTTGTCGAAAGTAATACCTAAATACGAAAAAGTATTAACAGTCATGATTTTTGTGTTAGATAAAAATGAATTACAGCTAAGGTTATTCTTTTTTGTACAGCACATGTTAAATGTTTTACTTATGTTAATCTTTAGGCCTCTACTGCCCATGTATTCGGAAAAACTAGTAATCGATCTCTGGAGACCGATTTGGGTCCGGGCCATAATTACAGCATCGTCTGCGTATAGGAGAATGGGGATAAAGGAGTTACCAATTTTGGGGTAATCCTGCCTATCTTCAAGGAGGTGAGACGCGACCGAGTTAATATATAAATTAAATAAAAAAGGTGCTAAAATACAGCCTTGTCTCACACCCTTTTCTATGGAAAATTTAGAAGTGCAGTCCCCCTTTTCCCCATAGCGTACCCTTGCGCCCGCCTCCCGATATAGTTCTCTAATGAATATTAGGAGGTTTGGGTCCACTCCCATTTCCTGCATAGTTAGCCAAAGTTTATTGTGATTGATACAGTCAAAGGCCGAACTTAAATCCACAAATGTTAGAAATAAGTTCTCTTTTTTTGCCTCGACGTATTTGGCTACTATGAGTGCTAAATTCAGACCTTGCTCAATTGTACCTAGGCCTTCCCTAAAACCATATTGAAATTGGGAGAGAGTACCTGTGTCGTTCACCCAATCTTGTAGTTTATTCAGTATGACTCTCCCCGCTATCTTCATGAGTGAGTCAAGTAAGGAGATCGGTCTGTAGCATTTCGGTGAACTACGATCTCCTTTCTTGAAAATGGGTACCACAATGGCTTCCTGCCAGGTCTTTGGGAAGCCCGTTTTAGTGAAGCTATTAAGAACGTTTGTTAGCAGTGGGGCCCATAACTTGCTGTTAGCCTTAAAAACAACTACGGGAATGCCATCCGGGCCCGGGGCCTTTCCTGCTGGGCTCTTGTTGATAGCTGTCATAACTTCCTCCATAGTAAAATCGATATTTATTGGATAGGGTGCTACATCCTTATTGCCTGAGTTAAAATCCCCTTCTATCTCGACCTGAAAATCCTTTGTGTAAAGTTCACGAAAGAAAGACAACCAACCTTCTTCCGAGATTGCTATTACAATAGAGTCTGTTAAATCATTAGAGAAAAACGGAGCATTCACCGCTTTCCAAAATGCGGTATTATTTTTGGAAATACAGGTTTCCCGAAGAGTACTCCAGGCTTCCTGTTTAATTAGTTTTTTCCTTTTTTTTACTGCCTGTTGGTAGGCAGATCTGGCTGTTCTGACTTCAGCCATTACCCTAGGCTCCCTTTTTAGTTGTTCCATTAAATGAGCGTGGGTCTTACTACACTCTCCATCAAACCATCTCTTGATTTTGTTTGCCCCAGAATGCAGTAGTCTAGTGAGTAGCTTTTTAATTTCCTCTGAGATACTAAGGAATGCATCATTGACTTTGAGAGGCTCAATGTGCTCTGTGAGGCAGATGTTAAAGTCCTCTTCCTTGGAACAAATTAGATTTCCTAGGAAGGCCACTGGTTCCACTTTGTCCCATTTTAGAGTATAACCGTTCTTCTTTGCAAGTTCTAATTTGAAGTCGTACAGGGTCTGGGTCTTGGTAACGTTATTGTTTTTACCCAGCGTTGTAATAAGGGACATGCTAAGCGGTAAGTGGTCGCTCATTGCTACCTCACATGTTTCGAACGCGAGAATATAATGAGAATAGCGTTTGGATATTAACATGAAGTCAATTATTGATTTGCATCCCCGTCCAATGAATGTGGGGTTAAAAGAGACTGATGGGGAGCATAGTTCATTCACAAAGCCCAGATCCAGGGAGAAGAGTATTTCATTAAGGTGTATTCCCAAAGATGTATGTGAGAAGTGTGTCACAGGAACATCATCCAACTCTCCCAGTCCACATAGGTTTTGGTCGCTCAATGGGCATAAGAAGTAGTTAAAATCGCCCATCCAAATCACACAACTATCAGTGCGTTCTTTTTCGTCTATGTTTTTAAGGGTCTCAAGTAGTTCTTTGTAGGTCGAGGCCCAAGCATCTTTCGGTATGTTGTTGTAGAAATTTATCAGGTTAATGTGTTGATTGCCTCCCAACGTTATATGCAAAATCTGAAAGAAGACGGAGTCAGAGAAAAAAGAAATCTTAGTTTCCTTTAAGCAGTTGGAGACATAAGTACAAAGGCCTCCTTTATTTCTCCCTCTCAGGGTGTGTACAGCTGGAGTATGGTAGGTACAATAACCATTCATGTGAATGGGCTCAGCCGTCCAACATTCCTGGAGGCAGACAATCGAAAACCGTTTTAAAAAGGAGGCACAATTTATATCGCCTAACCTGGAGGGCAACCCTGCGACGTTCCAGGATAAAAATGTGATAGAATGACCTATGTCGCCCTCTGAGGATGAGGTCACAATAGGAGTTATACCAGGAGCAACAGTTTCAGAAGATCCGCTGCTCGGCAGTGCAAGATGATCAATTAACTCATTGTCCTCAGTATTAGTGGGGATAGTTTCTAAGTTGTTCTCTGAGGAAGTTATCGATTGTACGGGCCGTGAGTCAGTCGGTGAAGTTGGCTTGTCGCCGGCTGCGACTTCCCCCGCTAATTTGACGACATTATAATTCAGGGGTAGTCAGTCGACCATATCCAGGCAGCTGTACCTGTTTGACAATGGAATGGTCTCCAACCAGCCTTGCCTAGGTATAGGCAACGTACCTCTTTCCTGGTTAGTATGTATTTTTGCCCTCCCTACTTGTTCCCACCTCTTGTTGGTTGAATGATGAGAATAAAAGTAGTCGAGAGGTAGTGGAATGATATTTGTATTATTAACAGAAGATTGTACATACTGGATGTAATTTACAGCCTGGGTGTCCTTAAAATTAACAATTATACAGTCTCCCGGTATGTCTTTACTCCTACTACCCACCCAGCTAACTCTCCGTACAAATAAAATTTTAGTATGAATGTTAGGAGGGAGGGGTCGGTTGATGTTAAGCCAATAGATAGTTTTGTTCCTCAATTCTAGATAAGACTCATTTATTTTCCCCTGCAGGCCAGGTACTCCCGCCAATACAATGACATAGGGTAAGGATTCAGGGGGAAGGTCTAGAGTGAGTAATTTGGGAACAACGTCTTGGACAGGAGCAATTCCATTTCCTACCTCATTTCTATCTTGTGGAATAAGATTATTGGTTTTTTTATTGACTTCCAGAAGATTCTGCTGGGGCTTTACTCCTGCATGAGAATTTTGGAAACCACTACTAGTTGTGGTATTTTCAATGCAGGCTGTATTTACACATTTATCCCCTGATAGTCCCAAGTGCTTGTCCATTGACGGCGAAACCATAGGGGGAGGACTTTTCTCTTTTAGGTTGCTAGCAGAATTAGCAAGAAGAGGGTGTTCGTTGAGCTCCCTAAGTAAGTCTGTCCTCAGAGCTTGATTATGTTCTAGATTAGCAGAGGCGGTCTTTTCTAATTTCTGTAGTCGCTCTTCTATCTTGGAGAGTCTATCCAGGATCAGACGGGTTGAGTTTTCAAACACTTCTATTATTTTAGACTGAAACCCGACATCTAGTTGCCTAGTCAAGTCTGAGGTGACTTCGTTCAGGGGAGGATCAGCAGCGCCCAGAGTAATATTAGACGCAATTGTTTTATTTTTATTTTTTGACCCTCTTGGTTGTCTCCCCTTTTTTGCTTGCAGACCAGCCTTGATTTTCGGTTTTGCTCCTGAATTTAAGGGAAAGGAAGAGGAAGGGGAAGTAACCTCAGTTATAGCATGTAATTGTGCACGAGTGGAGACACCTTCAGTTAAATAATTAGCGGCAGCTGCCATGGTAATTATAGGTGTAGTAGACCTTCTAGTGTCTTCGCGCTTATTGCTTTCAATAGTTAGATCCATGCTTAGGTCTGCGCTTTCATTCTCACTAGACAGACATTCAGTTGATGTAGGTTTAGTGGTAGTTACCCCAGGTGTAGCAGATAAGGTGATTTTCCCTAAGGACGAGCGTTTAGTTGTAAAGGGATCAAGCGATAAGCGTCGCTCGGTAAGGTCTATCTCTCGTTCTAAGATGTTTGCAGCTCTAACAATAAAATTATCCAGGGTCCCTGCCATAGATGTTCCAACAGCGGCACTTTTGTTCCTAGACATTGCTCCCACCAAATATCGATGGGATGATCACAATCGAATACACTTACTAAGATATAGGGGGGGTAGCCCAGGCCAGTGTCTCCAGTCTCGAACGGCCTCAAACGGCCCGCTCTTAGCCCGGTCTTCGCCCCGGGCTTAGTCCCGCGCGCGTCCCGCTTGCGCGCGGTGGAAAAAGAGCAAGATGAAGACAAAGGGGCGTGGGGGGAGGAGCCGTGAAGAGGATGCAGCTGCGCTCACCGCCAAGCAGCCTGGTCCTCGCAGTCCCGCGTTGTGATGTCGATGGTCCGGTAGGTATCGCCCCCAGGGCAGCGCGGCGTTCTGGTGAAGAGCCCACGGTTATCAGCAGGCAGTCTCAAGCCTACGAGCGGCACACGTGAAGCGGGGGCCGCGAGGCGTCAAGAACCTTCTGGGGGAGGAGCCGGGAAGAGGATGCAGCTGCGCTCACCGCCAAGCAGCCTGGTCCTCGCAGTCCCGCGTTGTGATGTCGATGGTCCGGTAGGTATCGCCCCCAGGGCAGCGCGGCGTTCTGGTGAAGAGCCCACGGTTATCAGCAGGCAGTCTCAAGCCTACGAGCGGCACCCGTGAAGCGGGGGCCGCGAGGCGTCAAGAACCTTCTGGGGGAGGAGCCGGGAAGAGGATGCAGCTGCGCTCACCGCCAAGCAGCCTGGTCCTCGCAGTCCCGCGTTGTGATGTCGATGGTCCGGTAGGTATCGCCCCCAGGGCAGTGCGGCGTTCTGGTGAAGAGCCCACGGTTATCAGCAGGCAGTCTCAAGCCTACGAGCGGCACCCGTGAAGCGGGGGCCGCGAGGCATCAAGAACCTTCTGGGGGAGGAGCCGGGAAGAGGATGCAGCTGCGCTCACCGCCAAGCAGCCTGGTCCTCGCACTCCCGCGTTATGATGTCGATGGTCCGGTAGGTATCGCCCCCAGGGCAGCGCGGCGTTCTGGTGAAGAGCCCACGGTTATCAGCAGGCAGTCTCAAGCCTACGAGCGGCACCCGTGAAGCGGGGGCCGTGAGGCGTCAAGAACCTTCTGGGGGAGGAGCCGGGAAGAGGATGCAGCTGCGCTCACCGCCAAGCAGCCTGGTCCTCGCAGTCCCGCGTTGTGATGTCGATGGTCCGGTAGGTATCGCCCCCAGGGCAGCGCGGCGTTCTGGTGAAGAGCCCACGGTTATCAGCAGGCAGTCTCAAGCCTACGAGCGGCACCCGTGAAGCGGGGGCCGCGAGGCGTCAAGAACCTTCTGGGGGAGGAGCCGGGAAGAGGATGCAGCTGCGCTCACCGCCAAGCAGCCTGGTCCTCGCAGTCCCGCGTTGTGATGTCGATGGTCCGGTAGGTATCGCCCCCAGGGCAGCGCGGCGTTCTGGTGAAGAGCCCACGGTTATCAGCAGGCAGTCTCAAGCCTACGAGCGGCACCCGTGAAGCGGGGGCCGCGAGGCGTCAAGAACCTTCTGGGGGAGGAGCCGGGAAGAGGATGCAGCTGTGCTCACCGCCAAGCAGCCTGGTCCTTGCAGTCCCGCGTTGTGATGTCGATGGTCCGGTAGGTATCGCCCCCAGGGCAGCGCGGCGTTCTGGTGAAGAGCCCACGGTTATCAGCAGGCAGTCTCAAGCCTACGAGCGGCATCTCCCAACTTAAAACGGCCACAGGGCGTGTTTACACAGTGGGGAAGTGAGGGGATGAAGCCTGAGGTGACGTGTGCAAACACGCTCTGTGGCGCGTTTTCAGAGGTAGTTTTATTCTCCTGCCCTATTATATACTAGGGGCTTACAGAGGAGGTCATGCTGATCACAGGGGGACCCCAACGCATAGTGTTTCCTAGTGTATGTAGGTGTTTTCACTGTATTCTGAGTGTCTTTTAACATATCACTGGCTCTAGGACTGGTTAGTCAGACTCAGTTACCACCAGTATCCATCTGAAAAAGTTGAGGGTACAGGATAATTTTGCAACAAGGCTTCTTTCTGCTCTTCTGTTTGTTCTTTCTGCACGTTATCCTTCTTTCTGCAGTTCTTCTTTTTCTTTCTGTGCGTTTTTTCTTCTTTCTTCACATGTCCTATCTCTGTAAGCATAGTTAGAAATTAGCATCTAAAAAACCTTTGATATTCACTGAAAAAACCATAGGTTTCAGGCACGTTATAGTTAGGAATTAGCATTTAAAAAACCTTAGAAATTCAGTGAAACAACCATAGGTTTCAGGGGCGTTATAGTTAGCTGGACTTTTCACTCGTACAAAACCATTGAAATTCCCCATTTATAGTTAGTTCAGCTAACTATAACTCACGCGCCCGGAATGCACTGCTGATGACGTCACATATTACATCACTCATGACATGGTCAGTGACATCACTCATGACATCACTGATGACATCCCAAATGACATGAGTATCTGTATGGGTGCCTCAGATTTGTGTGTGTGGGTGGGCGGTGTGTGGCTTTCTGCCTACATGTGTGAGTGGATAATTTACTGGGTGTATGGGTTCAATAGTGCATGTGGAAATAGCTGTATAGGTGAGTGAGTATGTGTATCAGTGTGTTGGTGAGTGAATGCATGTCTCATTGGTATATGTGTGAGTAACTACGTATGTGAAAGGCAGTATATGTGAGTGTTGGAGTATATAAATGACTATATGTGAGAGTGAGTAATTGTGAGAGTGGCTGTATAAATGAGTGTGTGCTTGTGTTAGTGATTGTATAAGAGAGTAAGTATATGTTAGTATCTGTACGAATAGGTTAGATGGTGAATGTATAACTGTGTAGGTGAGTAAATGGCAGTGTTATTGATTCTTTACATGACTAGCTAGGTGTGTCAATAACTCTATGGATGAGTCACAGTGTATGAGTGTTTGTATAGGTGTATGAATACATGTAATAGTGCTGTATTGATGAGTGACTGCATGTATGAGTAACTGTATAGGTGAATGAATTAATGTGTGTGTATAGCTAGGAATTAGTCAGTGGGTATATAGTAACTGCTATTGATATGTTTATGGTTTTGAAAAATGGTAGTCTGTATTTTAAACTGGGTGTATCAAAGGTTATATTAGGGTGTGAGGAGGTGCATCAGATTATCACGTGGATGTTGTCATGAGTGATGTAATATGTGACGTCATCAGCAGTGCATTGCAGGGGCGTGAGTTATAGTTAGCTCTACTAACTATAACCTTCAAATTTCTCTGGCTTTGTACGAGTGAAATGTCCCTGAAACCTATGTTTTTTTTCAGTGAATTTCTAAGGTTTTTTAAATGCTAATTTCTAACTATAACGTCCCTGAAACCTATGTTTTATTTCAGTGAATTTCAAAGGTTTTTTAAATGCTAATTTCTAATTATAATGTTCATTAAACCTATAGTTTTTTCAGTGATTTTAACTTATCCTTCCATTCTCAACCTGGTAAAAACAGCCGATATCACCAGTTTTCCAGCAATAGCTTTCGCAAAAATAAATCGCCACAAATGAGAGCAACAACTAACGCTAATAATATGCAGAGTAGGCGTTTGTATGCAAAAATAAAATGAAAACACCACTTCCTGATATTTTCAACGAGCATCCAAATCTGTGGTGCGATCCAAAAACAGGCAATAAGCTGCGTTAACAGTAGGAATTAAACATCTGCATTTTAAAGTAGGACGACTACCTACAATATGAAAGGGAGCCCAGCCCAGAATCACATCTGAGGACAAACACTTGTCATAGAGCTACTGATCATGCACCTCCCACACCCAAGAAGGCCACAAAATCCACTGCCACAACCCTCAGTACCTCCCACCAATACCACCCCCCCTACTACCACCGAGGCAGCGCACAACAGGACAGCGAACCTTCCAAAAATGGCATGGCCCCTCAGCCACACAATAGCTGAATGTTGTGAGATGTGGCAACCAAACATGTGTGAAGGACGCAAGTCACCCACCAATAATAATGCACACAATACCAAGTGTAGCGGTGATGTGCTGGACAGACCTCACTTTGCAGAGCACAAACCTCTCCATGTGTACATATACTGCTGGTGCTTGTAGTGTTGTGGACAGTGGATGCAACCATGTTACCTCAGGCAGTGGGGAAGACCTTGGTCATGCACCTGTGTCATCGTCCCCTGTAACCGGAAGCACAGTGGGCTGGTCCAACGTACGCCACTCCAGCGTAGAAGTGTGAATAAATAGTCCGGGGCTCTGGGCGAGCTTGTGTGAAGGCCAACACGTCTGCCAGAGCGGCGGCTCTCACCCTGCCACGAAGCTGCTGCTATGACCGTGGGCCTCCTTGGCACAGGCCCCCTGCGAACACAGCGGCACAGCACCTCAGAGTTATGTCTGTACAAAATACTGCCTTCGATCTACACTGTGGACAGCAGGGCTCATAATTCAGATGGAGTCGCGATTGCAGATGACGCAGTCCAGTAGGCAAGACACATTGCTCCCAGTGCGGCCCACCCGGACCATGCATCATTGCTGGCTACATACACGCTGAGCGCCAGAGGTACCACTAACTCAGTGCACCACAAGTCAACGCCACGTGGCCTTATTAAGGCAGAATTAATTAGACAAAAGACATTGCTACCAGTGCGGCCTGCCCGGACCACACATCATCACAGGGTGCACACAAGCTGAGTGCTTCAGGTGCCCCTAACTCAGTGCACCACAAGTCACCGCCACGTGGCCTCACTGAGGCAGAATTCATTAGACAAAAGACATTGCTACCAGTGAGGGCCGCCCTGACCACACATCATCGCAGGGTGCGCACATGCTGGTTGCTTCAGGTACCACTAACTCAATGAAACACAAGTCATCGCCATGTAGCCTTATTAAGGCAGAATTTATTAGACAAAAGACACTGCTACCAGTGTGGCCTGCCCGGACCACACATCATCGCAGACTCCGCACATGCTGTTTGCTTCAGGTGCCACTAACTGTGCAGCTCAACTCAACACCACATGGCTGTGGGCCCTTGCTGACCACTGCCTCTGGCCTACACTGCGGTCAGCATGGCTCACAATTAAAATTGAGTCTTGATTCATTAATTATAGAGTCCAGTAGGCAACTAACTACAACGTCTTTAAAACCTACACAATATACTTTTAGTATCCTTGCTTCAAGAACTTTTTTTATAACAATTGTAGCTTTAGTACAATGACCAAATTGATCTTGCAAGTCCAAAGGAACACTGAATGGCAGTCTATATTGCGGCCAGCAGAGCTCACAGTTCAAATTCAGTCTTGATTCATTAATTGCTGAGTCCAGTAGGTAACTAACTATAACGTCCCCGAATCCTACACATTTTGACAATGTATTCCATACATATTTCATCTTTTGTTACCTACACTGCGGTCAGCAGAGCTCACAATTTACATTGAGACAGAATTGTAGTCTATGTCCTCTGATTTTGTCAAGAGGAAGTGACGAAAAGCATTCCTCGATGTCTGTGCTGATTACTGCCTTCCATCTACATTGCGGACTGCAGGGCTCACAATTCAGATCGAGTTGCGATTGCAGATGACGCAGTCCAGCAGGCAACAGAAATTGCTACCAGTGTGGCCCTCCCGGACCAAGCATCATCGCTAGCTGTGTGCACGCGGAACGCTTCTGATGCCCCTACCTCAGTGCACCACAACTCATGGACCCTTTATGATAGAATCTTTTGTGTATTATTTCACATCTGGTGCCCCTACCTTAGTGCAGCACAAGTCATGGACCCTTTATGATTAAATCTCTGTGTGTGATCAGATGATTACTATTGTACTTGTTGCCAGCACCAACCATTCCCTGAGGGCTGGCTTACACTCACCCCACACTCATCCAGCACAGATGTCACTGGACATGTGACCCTGGTAATAAAAAGGGGCCGAGCGCACATGCCCGTACCCAGTTCCACTATCTATCTAACTGTGTCCGTGTGTTCATTATGTATGCATGATGCTGCCCCTGGGCCCTACCACATTACATTCTGCTGTGGACAGTGTTCGCAACCATGTTACCTCTGGCAGTGGGGAAAACTTCAGTTACGTAACTTTGTCTCGGTCATTGTATAAGTACATAGGTAGAGACTGGATCATTAAAGTACTGCAAGGAGAGTGTATACTGAATTTATAAGTGCTTTGGAATTGGCGGAGTGATTGGATAAGTACATATTTTAACAGAGCCTAACCCCCGAGCATGAGCTTGGCTCTAAGTGGCTGCCCTCCATGTGGCAAAAACGGAAATTGGTGCTTTGCATGGCCCTGTATTACTACAGCTGCAACACTCCACTAAATGTGCAATAAACATTCATATCCACACAGATATGTCATGTGCACGATCTTTCATGTGTGGAAATATAGATGAATGTAGGGTCAGTGATTCCCCCTACCTTCCATGTTGGCCATGTTTTAGGACTTGGGTCACAGGGTGACACATTGGCTATTGCGGCCCAGGTGGTGGCAGCACTACAACAGGGACACCCGCATCAGTTGGTTCCTCTTACAGCCCAGGACAGAACCACGCCCAGAGCTCTGGAGTCATTGTTCACAGCCTCACGCAGGACTGGCATACGCCAGGCCAGCCCACTCCGCTTACGCATACAGGGAGGGACAACAGCGCTACATGGCCCAGATTTTCATTGTAGTGATCTGCTGCCCACAAGTCTAGTTGTCAATACACCACAGCCACTCCCTGATGGCTGGTTTACACCCACACACACCCATCAATCACAGCTGTCACAGGACACGTAACCCTGCCAATAAAAAGGACTGGGCGCACGTGCTCCACGACATTTCCATTTCGACTTGGTGCACCGGATGCACTGCAGCTGGCACAGGCACACCGCCATGGGACGGTGACTTTCGGTGCGATGAGGTAGGGGCACTGTAAGTGCTGAGGGGGTGTGCAGCCTGCGATGATGTCCCATCCCGGTGGTCCGGACAGGTCAGGTTTTGTGTGCCCTGCTGGACCGCAGTGTACGCCTGACCATCGACCAGCGGGGGCCTACCGCCATGGGGCATGTCCTCACTAGTCACAGAGTTAGTGACACTGCAAGGGCTGAGTGGGTGTGCAACCTGCGATGATGGCGTGTGCACTGGTATGTCCTCTGCCCTGGTAAAATCAAGACGCAGCACCAAATGTGAGACCTGGTGGCCTGCGGAGCTGGGCTGCATGATGTGGAGGGTGCCCTGTCTGCAGAAAGGTGAACAGTGAGGTCTGGGTGCGCAGGGGTGGCCACATACCTTTGGGCGGAAGGAGTGGATGGGGTGCAGCAGCCTGGGTGTGCAGTGGCGGGCAGACACCTCTGAGCAGTGGAAGTGGATGGGGTGCAGCAGCCTGGACGCACAAAGGCGGGACAACCATTTAGACATGCACAGTCATATGTATTCTGCTATTACTGATTCTGTACTATGTTTCAGATGAGTGAGCTTGAGGGCTCCACTATGTCCTGGCACATGGTTGGAGACACACCAGTGGTGGAAAGGTGAGCTGTGAGGGTTTGGTCCACAGTGTGGGAACTCACTGTCCCTCTCCATCTCCTCCTTTCTCTCCCTCACATTCTTTCTCTCTCTCTTCCTCTCTCTCACACTGTTTCTCTTTCTCTCTCTCTTCCTCTCTCTCACTCTTTCTCTCTCTCTTTCTTTTTCTCTCTCTCTCTCACTCTTCCTCTGTTTCTCTCTTCTCTTTCTCACACTGATTCTCTCCTTCTCTCTCTCTTCCTCTCTCTCACTGTTTCTCTCTCTCTACCTCTCTCTCTCACACTTTCTCTCTTTCTCTGTGTCTTCCTCTCACTCTTTCTTTCTTTCTCTCTCTCTCTCACTCGTTCTCTCTCTCTCTCTCTCCTCTTTGATGGATGCATGACACACAATCTTATCTTGCTTTTTGTCTAGCAGGCCTGCGATGATTCGTGACCATCCTGCAATCAACACCCACCCTGAATTGTGAGCTTGGCTTGACCGCGTGTACACAATGGCTGAGGAGGTTGCTTCGGCACATGGTGCGCCCTCTTACACGAACGCCGCTGGCGGTAGGTGAGCAGAGAGACTTGTTTCCACAGCATCAGGCAGTCACCTCTGGGTGGGAGTGGATAGTGTGCAGCAGCCTGGGTGCACAAGAGCAGGTAGATACCTCTGAGCAGTGGGTGTGGATGGGGTGCAGCTGCCTAGGTGCACAGGAGCGGGCAGACACCTCTAGGCAGTGTGAGTGGATGGGGTGCAGCAGCGTGGGTGCGCAGGAATGGGCAGTCACCTCCGGGCACTGGGAGCAGATGGGGTGTAGCAGCCTGGGTGCACCGCAACAGGCAGACACCTCTGGGGAGTAGGAGTGGATGGGGTACAACAACCTGGGTGTGCAGAAGCGGGCAGACACCTATGGGTGACAGGAGTCGATGGGGTGCAGTACCCTGAGTGCGTCAGGCGGACAGACACCTCTGGGCGGCAAGAGTCAATGGGGTGCAGCAGCCTGGGTGCACAGGGACGTAACAGAGAATTACGCATGTGCAGTTGTATGTACTCTGCCATTACTGATTCTATACTATATTTCAGATGACTAAACTTGAGGGCTGCACTATGTCCCGGCACCTGGTTGGAGACACACCGGTGGCAGAAAGGTGAGCTGTGAGGATTTTCTCCACAGAGTCAACACTCACACTGCCTCTCCATCTCTTCCTTTCTGTCACTCACACTCTCTCTCTCTCTCACTCTCTAACCCTTCCTTTCTCTCTCACACACTCTTTATCTCTTTCTCTGTCTCGTCCTCTCTCATTCTTTCTTTCTTTCTCTCTCTCTTCCTCTCTGTCACACTCTTTCTCTCTCTCTTCCTCTCTCTCACCCTGTTTCTCTCATTCTAGTATCTCACTCTTCCCTCTTTCTCTCTCTTCCTCTCTCTCTCACTCTTTCTCTCTTTCTCTGTCTTCCTCTCTCTCTGACTCTTTCTTTCTTACTTTCTCTCTCTCTCTTCCTCTCTCTTACTCGTTCTCTCCTTCTCTCTCTCTCCTTTGATGGATGGATGATGCACAATCTTATCTTTCTTTTTGTCTTGCAGGCTGCGATTCACAATGGCGGACAAGAGGCTGGTGGCGGGGGGTGTTGGAGCAGCGTTGGGTGTCCGAGCTGCATGATCATTGGCACCATTGCATCTGTTGTCATTCAGGTGTGACTCTGGGCTGGGCTCCCTTTCATGCTGCAGGTTGTAGTCTGACTTTGCACCAGCTCAGAGCAGGTGTAAACTTCCTACTACTAAAACACCTTATTGCCTGTTTTGTACTCTCTTCGACAATCTTGCTGGTGGTTGAGAAACTTGCGAAGTGATGTGTTCGCTGCTTTTTGCACGTGTACGCCTACTCTGCATCTCATTCGCAATATTTGCCGGGCTCATCCGTGACGGTGCTTTTTGAGGCTGCTATCGCTGGTAAACTGGTGATATGGACTGTTTGCTCCAGCTTGTGAATGGTGCGTTAAATTTATCACCATTTTGGTTGCGATAACGTGCCGTTAGCTCGGTGATGTGTTCTTCAGAATATACCCCTCGGTGTTTGAAAGAAGTACTCGAGTGCCAAATTAAGAACCGCACAAAAATTAAACGAGAAGAGGGCCGTGTCGGCCCCACTTCCGTGGCCAATTCAGGCCCCGAGGACCCCATCCCCCGGGGCCTGGCCTCACCATTGGAGACCGTGGAGGGAGCCCCAATGCCCCCACGGTCCCGCCGGCACCCTGCGTCCTGCGGGAGCCGACATTGATTTTCCACACGGGGAGCTGCTGACATGCACCTCCCCGTGTGGAAAAGCAATCAACTTTAGATTTTGGAAGCGAGAGCAGGTTTCCCAGCTCTCGCTTCCAAAATCCAAAGCAAGCTTGCTATGACAGGGAGGGAGTCGCGTGGCTCCCGCCCTGTCATTCCAAACAGCAGTGTCCTGGGGGTGGGCACCCCAGGACTCTGCAGGAGCTGGCCCTAGGGGGTGGCGGTCCCCAGAGTCATCACGGGCTCCAGAAGGAGGGCCGCGTGCCCCCCTCCCAACATGAGTGAAGCCCCGCGGACGTGGTGGTCCCCAGGGCTGCGGAGCCCCTGCCATTATTTTTTTAGAAATGCCCCGGGCCCTAGCCCACCCAGGGGCCTCATGAAAATAAAACACGTGAACCCGTGCTTCATTGATTTTTCACAATTTTGGCAGAATTTGTGACACACACCAGTACAAATTGCGACACAATTTCTTTCTTTTTTTAAAAATGTTTTCTTGGGCCCTGGGAGTCCTTCTGGTACCCCCTGAGCAGACCTAGGGGGGTCAGGGGGTTTCTACCCTGCCCCCTTCTCTTGTTTTATATCATTGTTTCTCTGGTTTCAGGTGACTCACTTCTACTGAGTCATAAGATGGCTGCCAACACGTCCTGGTTCAGAGTGTTGACAGCCAATTACAATGAAGGTCGTGGTCGTGCCAGCCAATTAGAATGAAGTGCGTGGTCGGGAGGGTTCGCAACTCCACCGCTGCCCTAGATAGCGAAACTTTTATTTTTTGAATTTCTCAGCAACTACTAAATAGATCTACACCAGTTAAAAAAAAGATCGCTGTCTGAACCAAGCACTACCTTTTGGCCAATTTTGGGGTAATTCCGTTCAGCAGTTTCGGCTGTAGCCTTGCCCAAAGTTTTTGACTCTTATTTTTCAACTTTCTCAAAAACTACTGAGCGGATTTACCCCACTTTAAAAAATGGTCACTTTCTGAACCAAGCTCTACCTTTTTGCCAAATTTGGGGTAATTCTGTTCAGCAGTACGGGCTGTAGCCTGTCTCAAAACTTTCTATGGAAATTAACATGGAGAAAACGTGTGTTGGGACCCCCCTTTTTTCTCAGCCCCCATTTGACGACTCACCCCCAAACTTTCAGGATAGGAGCTGACCTGGGTAGACTTTTTTTGGGAGAATTTCACCAAGATTCGTCAAACGACGCCAAAGTTATTAGCAAATCAAAAAATGCTTTTCCTATGGAAACTAGGTTCTAACTATAACTACCTACTGGCGACCTATCTATATCTATATCTATATCTATATATTACCTACTGGCGGTCGCCAGTAGGTAGTTATAGTTAGGACCACGTTTCCATAGGAAAACCTCAACATTCTATTTTGAATAACTTTGGCGCCGGTCGACGAATCCTCGCGAATTTCTCAAAATAGGTGGGGCGCTACGCTCCGCTCCTACCCTGAAAGTCTCGGGGGGATCCGTCAAGCGGGGGCTAAGATAAAAGGGGGGTCCCAAAACGCGTTTTTCCCATGCATTTTTCCATAGGACCTTTAGAACGAGCTACAGCCCGAACGGCTGAACAGAATTACTCAAAATTTGGCAGAGAGGTAGTCCCTAGGTCAAGGAAGTGCCTTTTGTAGGTTTGGTGTAAATCTGTTCAGTAGATTCTGAGAAAATAGCCTTTAAATCAATATATATATCTGAGCCCGCTTACGGTACGCTTACCGTACGCTTACGGTAAGCGTACGGTGGCGTGCGCGAGCGCGATTCTGATTGGCTCTTAGATCTTAGTAAACATTCGAATCGGTCGAAACCAGGAAGCGGCGGCCACCATTTTGTGTATTACACTCTGAAAAAAAAGAGTGAAAACAAGGAAAGGGGGCAATGAGGAGAGTTACAGACCCCCTAACATTTGTAAGGGGGTCAAAGAAGGACAGAAAAGTACAAAAAAAACATTTATTGATTTTAAAAAAAATCACGGGGTACGCGTACGGTAAGCTTACGGTAAGCGTACGGTAGAAAAAAAAAAAAAAAAAAAATGAAAATCAGATTTAAGTGTTTAGATATTAGGGGGCTCTAAAAAGAGCCGTTGTGTTTATGAAATGATTTTTTAGTGGTACCTACAAGTAAGTACCGATGCAGAGTCTAAGGTTCAAGAGGAAGACTCTGTTCCCTTCATCATTGAAGTGCACACCATCTCCTCTATAAATGTCTTGCATGTCATAACGCAAGTTGTTGTGGTAAATGGCACCCATACCATAGTCACGGAGGAAAGCAGAAACAGATTTGTTGACGTGCTTTCTTGCTTTGTCATCGCACCGCGTGCCCACCGTGCGTGCACGGCACTAACTGCGTAAAGTGGGCGCGCGGTGCGCGAAGCGCACCGCGTGCTCACTGTGCGCGCACGGTGCGCGAAGCGCACCGTGCGCGCACGGAACGAACTGCGTTAAGTGGGCGCGCACGCCACGAATGGCGTAAAGTAACTTAGCATTTAAAAAACCGTACAAATTCACTGAAAAAACCATAGGTTTCACACACGTTATAGTTAGGAATTAGCATTTAAAAAACCTTGCAAATTCACTGAAAAAACCATAGGTTTCACACATGTTATAGTTAGCGGAAATTTTACTGATAAAAAACCAATGAAATTCCCCCGTTATAGTTAGTGCAGGCAACTATAACTCACGCGACCGCAATCTTCTGCTGATGACATATGTGTCTTTATGAAAAAAAAATATTTGTAATATATGTATAGCTAAAAATGTATGGAAGAAGACATGGGCAAATAAGTGTCTAAATACAGTATTAGCATCAGCAGAGGATTGCGGTCGCGTGAGTTATAGTTGCCTGCACTAACTATAACGGGGGAATTTCATTGGTTTTTTATCAGTAAAATTTCCGCTAACTATAACATGTGTGAAACCTATGGTTTTTTCAGTGAATATAGATATAGATATAGATATAGATATAGATATAGATTTATCCTAAAAAAAACGAAAGTTTCGGGGACATTATCATTAGACTCAGATTTCACTCGCAAAAACCAGTGAAATTCAGCAGTTATAGTTACCTGAGCTAAGTATAAGTTACATCCCACAATACACTGCTTATGACCTCATATATTGCATCACTCATAACATGACATAGAATCACAGGTTTTAAACTTTACATCCTAGATGTGGTGTTCTCCCCAATGTTTTGCCTGCACTTCTCTTGTCAGCTGAATCATTTTTGTTGGCTTTAGAACTCAGTGCACTTCATCACTTCAGATGGTGTGTTAATAATTGGCAACTAATTTCACGGGGGCATTTAATTCTGCGGTTAGATATCGGTCAATTTTACGGATTAGAAGATTTATAGAATTTGTCTTGGGGGCCATGATACAATATGTTGTACAAACTTTACAGAATATTAAGCAGAGGATAGTCACTATAAAAGGTATTTAAGGGTACTATTCCATAGATCATCAAGGATTCCACTCCATATATTTTTAAGATATTGCAAACAATGACAAATTTGCCAAACATTCTAGTCTGATGTTCTAAAGTGCTTGTGGTCTCTCTTTCAAACCTGGTACAATTAGATTACACCTAATTGGAATCTTTAATGTACTTGTAAGTCCCTAGTAAATGGCACTACGTATACCAAGGGCCTCTTAATTAAATGCTACCAATGGGCCTGCAGCACTCATGTGCCACCCACTAAGGTAGCACTTTCTCAAACCTACCACAGCAACCAGTAGTGCAGGTTTAAATTGACATTTTTGACCTGGCAAAATAAAAAAATTTCCAGGCCTAAATCTCCCGTTTGAATAGTTATAAGTCGATCCAAAGGTAGGCCCTAAAGACAAATAGGGCAGGGTGCATTGTATTTAAAAGTAGGACATGTGTCCTTAAGTTTTACATGTCCTGAGAGTTAAAAACTTCTAAAGTTGTTTTTCACTGTTGTGAGGTCTATCTCTCTCACTGAGTAACACTAAGTTATTACCGTTAGATTGGTTGCAAATAGTGTTAGGGTGAGCCCTGCCTTTTGCCACATCCAGACAGTTTGGAGCCTTGCCAGGGGTAGGGGAAGAACTTTCCAAAACCTGATGTGGGGGTAGGACACAAAAGCTGGCACCAGGTATAATAAACATACCTCCAGAGCCACTCATCAAAATACTCTTGGACCTGAGGAATTTTCAGAAAGAAGGACTGCCCTGCTGCCAGAAGATTGCCCTGCAACTTGAAGGGCTGCCTTGCTTTCTCAGAAGGAAGATTGGACCTGCTTGCCCTCACTCCTTATCCAAAGTGACTACAAGGTTCAGTTGACTGAACTCATTTGTGAGCTACAGGGGCACAACGAGATTCAGAATCCTCCCTCAAACTGCCCATCTAATCTGCTACAACTGGACCTGCGTGGACTTGCAACTGGACCTGCCTTTGCTGCTGACAAACATCAGTGAGTCCTGATCCCCAAGAGGTGCCCCCCCTAGGTCATGGACACTTGGCTGACATCAGTGGAAGCACCTTCTGGAAGTAAAGGTGAGAATCCTGAAATGTGGGCACCGTGAGACCTGAATTGGGCAGTGTACGGTTAGCCTCTGCCTCCTGTGAGGACTGCCAATGGAAGCGCTGGTGAAACCTGCTTTTCATGTCGATGACTGTCTGTGGTGACATGCAATGTGAAGCATGTGCTTCACTCTACAGCAACAACAGTCCATGACAAGCGTCAACGTGAACCTATGTCAAAGACCATCCAGGATACTTGACCTGCTATTTGTGGCCTCCTCCCACACGAATGGAGGTCTTCGTGGTGGACTTGAGAAGATAACATTTTAGCTGCACTAAACTGGTCTCTGTATCCGACCCATGATTCATTGAAATCAGCCTGAAATTGTGACTTTTTCCTGGTCTAGCATGACCAGATGACCACGAGTGGCGCTTTGTGCATTTAGGAGCTATTTTCCCTAAAAACGTTAAAATGCTTTACACATTGCCTCTAAATTAAGCTTGGCTGCTTTTTGTGCCATGCTTCCAAAGGGTTAAGCACAGGTTTGTTAGTGTCTTATGTGATTCACTCTAACGAAGATTATGATTGTTGTCTGAATGGGGCTTCCACCCTCCTCAACCAAAAACCGAAATTTTTAATGCTAGTGATCTTGTTAAGTTATTCCTACACCTATATAATAATATGTCAGCCGAGATCAGGTATGACTTATTTGAAAACTTCCCCAGAGGCTTGGTAGTAAATATCAGAGTTAAGCAGTGTTATACTCTGACTTCCACCCTCTCTAATGTTTTCATGAATGGTCTATGTATCTTGACTAGCTAGGCCCAAGACTTAATAGACAAGGAGGTTGGTCTAATCAAGGGATACAGAGTTCTCTCATTCTGCTGACTACTTGCAAAATGTTATTGTTTTATAATTTCAAAATGGTTGGTGCTCCACTTCAAGTCCCAATTCAAACTAACATTGAGTTATGTGCTCTTTATGGTGCTGAGTTCTGCGAATAAAGTAGGTTTGTTTACTGTAATACCCAAAATACCTTCCTGATAAAAAAATAAAGGCCTTCCTAAATCTTCGCCCAGTTATTAACATATTGTTTCTCACCTGCTTCCATAATAAGAGAAGACTCTTTACAGAGGCCAATAAAGGTAGATGGGGCCGGATGCAAAGGAGTGCTAGGTCATGAAATAATATATGCTCTCCTAATAACATGCACTCCCAGAATATGTCCATCTTTGTGTATTTCTTAAGTTAACATTTCCAATATCCAGTGCAGCAACGGAAACATGCTATGTATCCAACCAAGATGGAGGCTGTTAATTATAAAGAGGCTAGTGCATTTTCCCAATAAATGCTTTTTTAACCTTAAATATATCAAGGCACTTACCATAAAGAAGCTTACTTCCCAATTGTTGGATTTCATCTGCTCATGGTTGACAGTAATGTATGTATGTATGTATGTATGTATGTATGTATGTATGTATGTGTATGGTATTTCCTTACTGACTCACTTACTTACTTACTGCCATTTTGCTGACTGGCGTGTAGGGCAGCCACGAAGGACCACCACTTCTGTCTGTTTTAGGCAAGTTTCTGTTCTGTGCCCCAGCTGTGGGTCAGGAACTTCATTTCTGTTTCCACAGTTCATCTCCAGGTGTTCTTTGTCCTGCCCCTCTTCTAGATGACTTCTCCGGTCCAGTGGAGGACTGTTCTTGTGAAGGAGTCTTGTTCTCTTCTGAAGGTGTGTCCTATCCATCTCTATCTTTTTCTCATAATGTTGGTGCCCATGCTCTCTTGCTTGCATCTCATGAGCAGTTCCTGGTTGGAGATGGTTCACGGCCACAAAATGTACACGATTCTTCTCAGGATACTGGTGTGGGAGGCAGACAGTTTGCTGATGTTGCTTTCTATCATTGCCAGACTTCATATCCATAAACGAGTGTGGACAGGATGCAGCTCCGGTGAAGCCTCACTTTAGTGTGGGTGCTGTACTGAGATGACCTCCATACATTGCTCAGCATCCACAAGGCATTACTGGCCTAGTTTAGTCTACTGTTGATGTCACTGTCTCTCCCGTAATCATGTCTGGTTGTACTTCCTAGGTAGGTGAACTATTTAGCCATGGCTCGGTCCTCTCCATCAACGTTGATTGGGGAAGGGTTTGAGATGTTGAGTGACATTACTTCTGATTTGTTAAAGTTGATCTTCAGGCCCCTTTTCAGTGCACAGATGTTGAGGCATGATGTCTTTTCTTGCATATACATGCTACTGTGAGAGAGCAAGGCTAGGTCATCCGCACAGTCAAGGTCGTCTGGTGTAGAGAGTAAGTTCTAGCTGATGCCTCTGGCTTGGTTTTCTATTGTGCCTTGCATCAACCAGTCGATGAGTAGGTTGAAGAGCAATACAGACATCATTCATCCCTGTCTCACAACGGTCTGGACTTCAAATCTATGCTCACTATCTCCCACCTTTCAGATAAAATTATCATAGAAGCACTTAATCAGGAGAACTATCTGCTTTGGTATGTCATATGCTCTCAGTATATGCCAGAGGCAGTCACAATGGATGCTGTTGGTGTACAGTTGTCTTTGCTATTCTGTGTACTGCTATTTGATGTTGCGTAGAGTAAGGATTTGAACAATACACTCTCTGCCCTTGCGGAACCCAGCCTGTTATTTTCTTAACTGTTTGCCCACGGCATAAGAAATGCACTGCATAATGATTTTCACTGTCATTTTACTCAGGATTGACAAAAATGTGATTCCACCCCAGTTATTACAGTTGGTTAATGCTCCCTTCTTTGGAATCTTGATGATGATGCCTTGGTTCCTGTCATCTGGTACTTACTTTACATCCCAAATATATACTAAGAACCTAACCAAAAGGCAAAGGGTCGCTGTACATAGTAAAGAGAAAGATAACCATAAAGTAAATGAGTTTAATGCATTGGATGGTTAATGCATTGTGATGTAGCATTCTTTAAAGAGGTGAGTCTTCAGCTGTTTCCTGAGCTGGAGCAGCGTTGAGCTGGTTCTGATGAATACAGTGAAGGATTCCAGATTTTGGGTGCATAGAGGGCAAAGGCCTGCTGTCTTTTTTCCCCAGTTTTTACACTTCTTACTCTGATGTCTAATGATGTCCTGAGTAGGGGTGTTTTAAGATCCACCAGAGATAGTATGGTTGACCATGTCTACCACAAAAGAAAAGGCATGGTCATGATAACTTTGTGAAGGATGTAGCTGGTTTTGAGGTTGGTGAAGGCCCACAAGGGGAGACAATGGAATCCAATCAGGATGAGGATGCCAGTCTGGAATGCCATGGAGTAGAATATTACCATCCAGATGTGGGAGTATGTGGGCTTGAACAACAGTGCTGAATCATCCATTCTTTTGTTTGCCTTTTTGCAAAAGAAAGTGTGGGTATAAGGCTGTTTTTGTTTTTTTGGCAGTGTGTTCCTCGAAAGTGAAATTGGTATCTAGGGTCCAAGTGATTTGGCATTCAGTGAAAGTTGGAGTTCTAAATCATTGAGGTCCTGGTCATTGAGCCAGGGTTGCACTGTTTCTTGTGCTTATTCCAGGAAACTAATGCAGGTTTGATTTAAGGACACTGAAAGAGAGGCAACTTCTGAAAAGGCATCTTGGTTTTTATTAACATAATAGAGGAGGCCAATAACAGGTTGGAAAGTGCTCAAGTGCAGAAAGACACTTAAGCAGATGCTTTTCTTAGTGCATAATAAATGGAGTTGACGTTATATTTATTCTCCCATTCATTTATATATTGATGCTGTAACAGGAAATGGGGTTTGAATTAGGGGTGGGTGGAATTTGTGAAAAATTCACTTTCGCAAACTATCGCGAAAATGCTGAAAATCTCCGCAAACACGCGTGAATATCGCGAAGACGCTGAAGTTTTTTTCCCGCCTGTTCGCGGTATTTTTTGCGTGATCGCGGCTCGCCAACTTACCCATGCGGTTGCTCACGGGTGCGGCCATCATGTTTTCACTTGTTCCGCCCTCTTGCGATGCTTACTTCCTGTTCCGGGTCGCGCAATGCATGTTTGCACCCATTCGCGGTAGATATTTCCTGTTCGCGAACACTTTTACTTGATCGCGTTGCTTTTTGCTTGCTCGGGGAGAAAATATTGCGCGAACTTGCGCACGTGGTCGCAATGGGCGCGGCCATCTTGTTTTTCACTCTATTGCATTGTTCTGGGGCCTGATTTTGAATCCTCCCTGCATCTTTTCAATCCTTTGTTTAAAGCCACTTTGTTTTGATCTTTCTTATTTATTATTTCTCTAACTATTTTCCTGCTTCTATATTTTTGGTTTTTGTCTACTTTTCTTTTGTTTTTTAGCTACTCTTTCACTCTTTCTATTGCCTGCTATTTATTTCCTTTACTTCTTTAATTTTATTACCTTTTCTTTCCCGCCCCGTCCCAGAATAATGTCAAAGGGTAGTAGGGCTCGCCGTCGCAGCCAGAGCCGCGACCGCCTTCCTTGCGGAAGGTGGCGCCCACAAGGGGTGCAGGCACGGGCCCTATTTGGGGAGGTGGAGTTGGCTGCACTCATTTTCTTTGTGCAGTGCTACCTTCCCTCAACCCTGGCAGCAGGTGGCAGGCCTGGGTCTGGGTACGGCCTCCAGGAGCGTCAGCAGCAGTGGGGGAAGGTGTGCCAGGCAGTGTTGCGCTGCTCTGGGGTCCGGCGCACCCAGACGCAGTTGACGCACCGGTGGTCCGACATCCTGGACTGTGAGCATGACCTGCTGGACCTGCTAGGAGTGGAGGTCCCTGGGCTTGGTGCTTAACTATTAAATTATTACTACTTTGTGTCTGTTCTTCTGCTCTGTGTTATATATTGCGAATATCTTTTTTTTCTTCCAACCAGCTAGAATGTTGCTCCTTACATTCCACGTTAATTACGTTTAAAAGTCTTCTGTGATTATGACACAGGTGCTCCTCTGCGCTACTACTAATCTTACTTGTTTGCAACTTTGCGTTTGAGCTCGCTTAGCGTGATTCTGTTAGAGTTTATTTTAGAGAAATTAAGTTACGTAATGCTACAGTGACTCTAGTCCACTCCTTACTTTGTCCTGTCACTAAGAGATAGGGGCGGATTGATACTTAGGTTTAGGTACTTTGTATGAGTTTCTAATTTGTTAGTGGTATGCATGATGCCCCCTCAGTTACGTGACATGCTGCTAGTACGCCAGTCTTTGTTAGAACCTTTTCTAGTTTGTTCAATGAGTGGTGGTAATTGGCTTAGCACTAGCAGAACATCAGCATCAATCAATCAACTCAAAATTTGGTGTATACAAAAAATTTAGTCATGTGTCCTCCATTTGACCATATGCATTGTTGAGGAATAAAAGAAGTGGGAATTCATACTTAATGTACAATTGGCATGCCTGGAATAGGTGGGCTAGGTCGGGTGGTACGTCGTACTTAGGCTTAGTTCTAATTTAGGATTCTGGAATCAGAATGGAAGACTGGATTACTGTTGATAAATAGTAACTTAAGTAGTCGATCCGCGAATCCCCTGATACTACTTGTTGACCAGATGTGATCGGTCAATTTAGTTATTGCAATTGTTGTTTACATAAGTGTTTTTTGACCATTGTTGAAAAATATTGTATTTGTTTGACACCATCCATCAATGTGTGTCTCTTTCTTATATCTTTCCTGTTCATCAGCACCCAGGGGCAGACAGACAGGGAGCGGGCAGTCGGCGGGACAGTCAGAACACCACCACCAGGAGGACAACAATTTGGGCTCCTCTGCTGGCCCCAGTAAGTCTTCTTGTTTTTAATAATATTTCTTATTCCATAACTTTTACTGCACCATATTTTTCACAAACTATTGTTTCAGTTTCCCAATGCTATTTTTTACCAACAATTATCCTTCGATCTGTACGGTTTCAAAAATCTTGTTATCCCTGCCTCTGCTATGATGACTCTCAGTACTACTACTACTGCTATCAGTCCGTCTGTACTGTAGTAGCTAAGCTTGCCCAGTTGGCCAGTGCCACTCTTTATTTTAAAGGTTGTAATAAAACTCAGTTTCACCAGTAGCTCTAGCCATTGAGTCCAGTCCTTTGAGTCGTCTTCTTGTACTACTTCTAGTCTTATTGATCTTGAGTCTTTGTTAATCTTGAGGCTTTGACAATTTACAGCAACAACTGCCCAACCAGATTTATTACTATTTTGATATGATAGCCTATAGGACATACTACTTTTGTTGTAGGGATCTTGCACATACAGACCTTTGCACAAGAAAATAGGATGTTGGTGATGGTAGGTTGGATCTTCCTCACACACCTCAATCAGAAATTCAGAACCCACCACAATCCCCTGCTCGACTATAGTACTGTCTTGTCATAACTATTAGGTCTCCGAACCCTCCCCCCAAGATATCCAACAAGTAGACAACCCAGAACATAACACACCCAACCTCTCAGTCGTGGAAGCAATGCACATGCACACCCTTCCTTTAATTTGCTCACTCGTGTAAGTTAGTCCACACCAAATACCAACAAGTCTATGTAAGTTCAAAATATTTATTTTGAATTGAGAAGCTCTGTACATTGTTCTATTATATAATACAGCACCAACCGGAAAATCAATAACAATAAAACATTGTTACACTTACTTACAGTTGGGAATTAAATCATGATAACTGAACAGTGGTGGAAGGCAGCACCACCATCCCCTAGGAATTTAGTTTATATAAATGTTTAAATGAAGATCTCTGAGTGAAGGCACCCCTCACCTTAGAAGAACCTAGTACTGGTAGTTGTTGCATCATTCATAAGCTCTGCAAAGCTCTGGTTCTTAGAAGGGAATCTTCTGTCTAATGCGAAAAATGAAATGGTGAGTGTTAATATATTGCAACTTGCAGGCATTTCTCAGCCATGCCAAAAAGTGTAGCATTTATGGATAAGCAATATGGACTAACAGTACACCAGTACTTTCATAAAAAAGAGGCTTGTTAATGTTTTTGTTGACCGCTTGTACGCAGCGCGTAGACAGTAGCAGTGTGAGGCAGGTCATCTGGGCTCAAAGCTGTCTTATACAAAAAGCTGCAAGGTAACGTCACATGTGCAAAAATAAAAGACACAAAGGTAAAATGGTTGCAAGGCTCGGGCTAACTAAGCAAAGGCTAGAATGACCCTAGGTGGGACCATATATAACTATTTGTGTCTACTCTACTACTACCTGATTTGCACTAGTGATGTATGTTAATTTAACTCATTTTTCAACCTTGCTACTGATCAATAGGGGGAGGTGTATATGACGCCTAATAAATGTGTAATGTTTTCTAGGCGCACTACCGACCACCATTGCCAGGGCCAGCGAAGGCGACGTGGAGGGAGAGGATGCAGCAGTTGCTGCAGATACCTACGATGGAGTGGTAGGGGGAGTGGCAGCACCAGTGGCGGGCGGTGGTAAGTTAGATTCATAATCCTTTACTATTTTTGAACTTGACAGGACACTCACTGCAAGGGTGTACTGTATGCATACTGTACTGTTGAGACTTAGGGCCCCATTAGGATGGCGGGCGTATTGCCGCTGCCTGGCTGGCGGTATTCACCGCCAACACCGCAGGGGAAAACCTCCCGCCATCCCTGTAGAAAAGAGTCAGACCCCCCACATGTCGACCAGGCGGAAAAGGGTTCAATATGGTGGTGGTGTCTCTCTGAACACACCGCCAGCCATATAATCTGCATTTTGGAATGCCTTTGTGTGGCGGCATTGCCGTCCGCCATGGAAAGGCATGCAGACATTGCAGAGTATGCTTGGGGGCCCCCATGGAGGGTACCTATGCTATGGTACCCCCCTGCCTTTCAAAGCAAAACGTGACAGGCTCCGCGCGGGGCCTGTCATGTTGTGCTTGGAAAAGCAGCACAACATGTATTTTTAGCATTGCTTTTGGCACCGCAAACCAGAATGTAGAAATAAACAGGATGCGCCCGCCACTGTGCCGGGCGCATCCTCCTAATTGTCCCCACGGGACCCCCACTTTTTTTAGTGTGAGGATCGCTGGCGGACAAAGTCTGCCTGCCATCCGATGTCCTAAGTAAGTATGAGTTGTTGTGAACATTTGAAGAGTGAACTAGAAGACTAGAATCCCTTTAATTGGCATAGGAGCGGGAGTATTGAGTAACCAATGGCCTCATCTATCTGATTTCAACTCCGCTTTGAAAGTTTTATGGAGAAGAGCACCTGGTGCACTGTTCAACTAAAAAGTGAAAGACGGGTGGAAGGAAGCAGGACGGGCGAGATTTAAAATGTTATGTACTACTGTGCTTTATAGTGCTACTCTACCATGCCACTATGTGTATAAATAATTAACTTGTCTTACTGTTTTTCTAAGAGTATATTTTACAATTGTCTTGTTTTTTTCTTTTTGATGCACAGCTACTCCTAAACTCAATCATAAGGAGTAGGCCGCCAAGGCACGGTGCCGGAAGCTGGAGGCAATCCAGCGTGAATACCGGAGGCTGGTGGTCTTGGCAGAGGAAGAGGAGGAGACTGCAGCAGCACTTTTGAGCCTCCTCCAGTGCCCCGAGCCCCATCCACTGCCCTCCAGCGGTACGGCACCACCGCAATGCCATCTCTGGTGCCCTCCCCCACTGTGGCTGCAACTGCCGCGCCCTCAGATGCCGCTTAGAGGAGCAGATGCGTGTCCTCCTTCAGTCCCACCCCACACCTTAGTCCCTGTCTTCTGCCCCTTTTTTAATTCTTGTTTGGGTGGGTGGGAACTGGTTTGGGCGTTGGGTTTTTGCTTTTCGGACTACTATTTTCTCCTGGACTTTCCTACGGACATTGGTTGGGGTTAGGGAGGGGGGTGGGTGAGCTTTTGTGGGTTTTTAGTTTATTTTTGTTAGGGTAAATTAAATATATTTTTCTACTTTACATGCAATGTTGTTAATGTTTTGTAGGTGGGGTTACTGTTTTACATCACACTGTTTCCTTGCTGGTGCAGGGCCGCCCATAGCCAGTGTTTGATTTAAATAATTGGCTGACTGTGTAAGACACAAACAGATAGATGTGACACCCCTCACTGATTGACTTATCCTACTAGTACTTTCAGTCTATCCTCTAGTCTATGCATTCTTTATCTGGACTCAAAGGGGTGTGTGAAATTGAATTCATTGAAAACATGTCCATTATTAATTCTGCCTCCCCCAAACTTCTCTCTTACCTGTGCTTGATGTTTAACTTAGGCACAGCAATGGCTGCATGGTGAAGATGGTTTCCTTTTTCTAACATGCCATGATTGGGGTGGTGGTGGTAGTATAGTAGTAATAGTAGACACTGGCAGGGCAGCAGAATTTGCAAAAAAAGAAAAGGAGACAGTCAATCGCCTTTGAAAGACTGTTAGAGGAGTAGTAGAATGAAGTACAGTACAGAACTTACCGAGCAACAATAATATGCTAAAATATTTTACAACAAAACATAATGGTGGTTGGGATAGCCTACTAGACAGAGTTACAAACTATAGTTGTGTCGAGTCACTTGACTAGGCCTACAGCCTAACAGTTAGTGCTGTGTATGAGGAATGACAACAAACAAATCCAATCAATGCCGGCAATTAATGCTGAGGTATATGTTCCTTTGTTAAATAAAATAACTTCTAAAATATCCTACTCATGGGTGGGCAAGCAGAAGAAGATCATCGCTCTGCCTTGAAATTGAAGTACTGTTGCTTTCGCCACATCCGCCCCAGCAAGCATGTGATTAAGTATTGGTGTACATTTAATTTAGTCACACCTCGACAATAAGTCACACAGCCCGGGGGAAGACGGTTAGGGTTTGTTGAATGGCTGGGAAGGGGGTTTTGGGAAAGGTTTGACATTGAAAAACAGTATGCATGGACAAACAAACGACAATCTTTGAAGACTACCATATCCATGTGTTAAGGGAGAAAAAGGAAATGCATGCATGATGACGAGAGACCCGGATTACATACACTTCTTGTTCTGTTGTTCCGGCCTTAATACTTTTACAGATAGCAAATAGAAATTTTAAATATTGGTAGGGAAGAATCGCAAACAGAGAGCAAACCTAATGATGATAATAACAACAACAAGAACACACTGTTGTAAAGATTGTATACAAAAAAATGATTCAAATTATTTAAAAGAAGATAAAAGTTGATACTGTTACTGTGCTATCCTGGTAAAAAATGTGGACTGGATTTGCATCTCGGCGTTCCTCTTGGTCCTCTTGTCCATCAATCTTGGGTGTGTCGCCAGTCGCCACTGCCCGGCTGGAAAAAAAAGTCAATTTATTGGTAAGGTGAATGTGCATTGTAATGTTTTCCCAAGTATAGGGCAAGGCCCGGCCTGTAATTGTAGATGGAAAAACAAAGGGGATATTGAGAAACAAAGTTGAAACAATTGCACAAGTTATGGTGTAGTGCAACAAGAACACTTTCCGAGGTGGCATGTATGCATCATCTCTACTCTAGTCTGTTTCCAGCATTGACCTTCAACAATAACAGGAGAGAGCAGGCCCACCGTGACAGGCCTGACAGCACGTTGCTTAGCAGTAGCACATCCTACGTTTAGACTTTAGAGTACTTTTTTTTAAAGAGTTGGACAAAGGCAAAGCACATTATCCATTCCAAACATAGCATTTTACAGTTTAAGTTAGTAAATCAATGCACCGCAGTCATCCCACCGCTACACTCTATTCCGCTTCTACACAGACATTTGTGTCTGCTGTGGTTGTTGTTGACGTGTTTACCTTTAGGCTTTTAAGTTTTATGCCACTCATGAAATGTCCTCCTGACTTGTTATTATTCCATCATTCATCATCTCCTATACTTGTACTGACTGACTGTGAAGATCGGCCTGCAGTAGAAGTAAAATTGTTATTACACAACAAGAGTAGAAATATTATTGACTTGAGTCAGTCTTTAGTGTGTACAGAAAGATAGACTACTAGTACACTTTGACTTCACTTTGTGCATAACAAACAAACAACGAAAACACAAACACCAATTGCTCAGATTCAGGTGTCCAATGCATGCCATTAATTGTCATTACCTGTTCCTTCTCATCTTAAGTTAACGGGCTGTCTATTTCGCCATCATCATCACGGACGGTGCTGCTGTGTCAATCATACTCATTGCGCAGATTGAGTGAGTCCCCTTCCTGTATTGAATTAAAAGCAATGTATCACCAAGCTGCAGGAGAAGTACAAATTTCTTATTTGCAAGAAGGGGAAAATTCACCTTGAGTTAAGTTTAGTGTGTACTGTAGAAAGATGATTAGTGCACAATTACATAACTTCATGCACAACAAACACAACAAAATCATTCAGTCTGCGACTCTGCGTCCAATGCATGGCATCAATCATTACCTGTTCCATCTTATTTTCAGTTAATGGGCAGTCTCTCTCAGCTCTGAAAGGAGGATAGCTATAGTAGTCATCTGATTCATGCTCCACTTCTTTTGGCGGGACTGTGAAAGTTTGAATTTGTTCTTCTATTTCATCCAATCATCATTCATGAGGGCAATGGATTTGGGCGGGAGATTCAGTATGATGGAGCAGAGGAGCTGGATTCGGAGGACTGTACTGTCAAATTGCAGACACCTGAAACTTGTATATTAAATAAGAAGAGTAGAAGACGGTGGTAATGGATTTGTTGTGATTCACAAGTTTGTAACTGGAACGACAGACACACAAATAAAGGGCGAAAAAAGAGAGGAAGACAGTAAGTGCAAGCCTAATTGTCAGGGAAGTATAGCTCATCCTCAAACTCTAGGGGGTCAGCCAGTAGTGGGTAATCATGTGACACACTACTTCCGTCACCTGAGCCGCTGTCCTCCTCATCTTCCTCCATTGCTTCATGTATTGTGTAATGCGGTGGTATGAAGTGCTGATTCATTTTGATCATTGTTAACCTCTCCACGTTTTTGGGCGAGACACTGGTCCTTCTCAATGTTACAATGGAACCAGCAGCACTGAAAACACGTTCGGAAGAGACACTTGCGACAGGGCAAGCCAGATAGCTTATCGCCAGCCTGCTGAGCAGTTGCCATTCAGACCTTTTCCTATACCAATACTGCAATGTGTTTTGATCAATGTACACCTCTGTTGGGCCATCCGCTCAATGTTCAGGGGTGCTGCTGGTAAGCTTTTGGGCTCTTTTCTCTGTGCATCAGCACTGTGCTTATTAATGCCTAACTGTACATACCAATCGTCTAACGATTGTACTGGGCCTAATGAGCCAGTTATTGTTGCTGTTGTCGATAGTGATGGTGAGTGTTGTGATCCAAATGCACTGCACTCAGCCGACGAAGTTGCACTTGATCCTGCATGCCCTGTTGCAGTACTTCTTGTGGGTTGATCTTGCGGACTTTTAATTAGCAGCCGTTCGTTTTCCAACTTACTGGCTGCTTCAGCTATACAAGTTTTGTAGCGGGCAACATCAATCTCTGAAAAAGCAAAGAATGTCTTCAGTCCAAATTTTGCACGTGGATCCAGAATTGTGGCACAAATGTAATGTTCTTGTGACAAAATTTTATTTTGTATCCTTGCATTTTCAGCTAAGCGACGGGCTAAGCTCTTCACCAAGTCATAGGCTTCCCTTTTGTCCTCTACACATTTGTATGATTCAGACACCTTCTTCAGCTGATGCTCTAGCATTTGCAATAATGGGATAGCTTGGCCCATTGTACAGTCCTCCTTGCTGACTTCACGTGTGAAGACCTCAAAAGGACTAAGCATCTCAGTCAGGCATTTAATTAGGCTCCATTGCTCCATCTCAAGGTTCATTCCTTTAACAGTAGCATCCCCTCTTCTTTTCCAGACATATTCATGGAGTGACCTGTACTGCTCATACAGTCGATCAAGCATGTAATACGTTGAGTTCCAACGTGCTACCACCTCCTGGATGAGTGCCTTGACTGGCATCCTTTTTTCACGTTGGATGTTCCTCAGCTGCTTCCGAGCTTTAAAAGAATGGCTGAAATGAGTGCATATTCTTCGGCAGATGGCCAGTAAGTTGCTGACTATGGGTTCTTTTTTCAGAAAGTCTTGAACTATAATGTTTATGCAGTGCGCCAAACACGGAACCCTGAAATAGGAACCAAGTTCCATGGCCTTAAGTACATTACTGCCATTGTCTGTGGCAACAAATCCAATACTAAGCCCTCTTGACCGCAGCCATTCCAAAACCTTGCTGCGAAACTCGTCAAAAATGTTTTCAGCCGTATGAGATTTCTCCATGGCGAACATGGCTACAGTTGCATGTTTCCAAATACCTTTAAAAATTGCAGCTGTGTCAACAGCACCTCGTGCAGATAGCTTATCTCTAACCCCCACAAAAGAGACCCAGTGTGCAGTGATGCACATGTAATCTGTGGCTTGGCAACTGGTCCACATGTCTGTTGTCAGGTGGATATTGTGAACAGCACTCTGCTGCAAAGCTTGTCCAACGAATTCCAGCACATCATGATGTAGTGCCGGAACAGCAGTTCTTGCGAAATAGGACCGGCTAGGAACCTTACATTTAGGGCAGATGGCTGACACAAATTCAAGGAAACCCACCCCTTCCACAAATGAAAAAGGAAGAACGTCCAGCGCTAACATTTTAGCCAGCTTCGCATTGTACAACCGTGCCGTTGGGTGGTTGCGTTGGAACTGCCCCTCCAACCTAAGCATGCTCTCAATGGTAGGCTGGAACACTTTCCTTTGTGGTGCTGTTTTCATTAACCCACCTAGGCTCAACAACACAGTTTGCCTCATTGCGGTACTCGGTCGCCTTGGTGTCTCAGCCTGACTCTCAGTATGGCACTTACTGCGGTGCCACTCAGATGTTACTGAGGAGGATGTGGGCGGTACCACTGCACTACTGGGGACAGGGCTAGAAATGCCTCCCTCTTCTTCACCTTCCACCCCAATAATATCGCTCCCTGATTCTTCCTGACCAACTTCAATGGGTTGAGTTTTTCTACTTTCTTTTAACTGAAGTAGGTGATTCTCCCACACGATAGTGTGGTGTATTCTGATATGACTTGCTTGGCCTCCGGTACCATAGTTTGTACCAAGCTTACCCCGCCGAACACCTTGCCGACAAATTGAGCATATAGCAAAGTTCTCCTCCTTGGTGCTAACAGAAAAGAAGTCCCAAACTGGGGAGGGAAACTTTCTGGCACTGCTGGATGTGCCACTTTCAATACCAGATGAACTGGAGGGTGTGCTTGAAATCTGACCCTGTGCACCTAGACTGTGACTTTTACTACCACTACCTACTGAGATGGTTGAGCTGGATGTAGGTCCCTGCCGGGCCTTGGAAAATATGGCAGCTGGAGGTAGTGGTGGTGTAACCTGTGTTGGTGATATCTGTGCTACATCCCGCTAAGTAGCAGCCTTTCTGGATAGGGTGAGAATGTTGGTCTCCAATCCCTTTGGGGCGGGAGTATTGTGCGTGATGACTGGCTTGTCTTCATCAACATCACCCCCCTCTTCTACATCTACCTCCATAACTCTAAGTTTTTCTGGGACCTTCCTTTTCAGAAGCATTGTCTTGTGGCGTATATCACTCTCAGACTGAGCTGGTGGGTGCCAAGTGGCATCACGATCATCAGAATCGGGGCTTGAAGAGGAAGATGATGGACTAAGCCTCCTTTTCCTTGCTGGTGGTCTGGAAGACAATAGATCTTCTGAAACAGTGGTTTGACTTTGCTCCACTTTGTCTGCAGGAAGCTCGATTTCCTGAAATACTCCTACGTCAGGAGCAACAACTACTATGGTGGGCTGTTGCGGCTGCTGCTGTTCTTGTTGCGGCTGCTGCTGTTCTTGTTGCGGCCGCTGCTGTTCTTGTTGCGGCCGCTGCTGCTCTTGTTGCGGCCGCTGCTGTTCTTGTTGTGGCCGCTGCTGTTCTTGTTGCGGCTGCTGCTGTTCTTGTTGCAGCTGCACACTTATCTGCTGAGTTTGCTCCTGCGTTGATTGTGTACTACTTTGCGATAATGACATTTCTTCAACATCGCTGATCGTTAGTAGACTGGCTACCTCTGCAACACTAAAGCCCTTGGGCCTAGGTTGGTGGGGTTGGACCGCTGGTGCTGAGGTGCTGCTCCCAGCTTGGTTCCCGGACAACGCTGCTGCAGGCGTAACTTTTTTGGTGCCAAAAAAAACATTGGCCGGCACACCACCAGTCGTGGTTAATGGCACTTCCTTTTTCTGTTCCTTCTTCTCACCGGCAACTTTCTTGGTACTGGACCTGGCACCTTTCTTTGGGGCCATCTTCTTCAGATGTCAGGCAGGATGCAGATGCACAACAAGTTCTGGTCACACGTGGACGTGATGTGCAGCAGGACTTCTGTCTGGCTGGCAGTACAACGGGTAGCCGGGTGATGCTGATGACACCTCCTCCTCTGGCTTTTTGGGCACCTAAAAGCAAATAAGCCAGGAGAAGAACATCAGTGAAATCTTGCATTTGTTGTTGTGGTTCAGTTACTTACTACTGTACTAGTGCAAACAAAAGATCTAGTCTAGCCATTTATGACTTTTTTTTAACAAGGGCTATGTTATACTACTGTGTACAGTCACACACTACACTCTCAGGAAGGATAGGAAAGTTAATAGGAACCACCAAAATAAATAAGTAATGGAAGTGGAGTGGACCCTATTTGCCATTAAATTATTTGAGCATCTCAGCATCCATGGAGCTGCTGCTGGCAAAGGGGGCGGATGGATGGAAGCAGTAAGCCAATAGGAAAATCATGCAGGCCTATATGGCAAAAGCAGGACACTAATAACTCCCAATACAAAAAAAGGCTACCAGCCACATGGACACTCACAAATCACAAACAAGCAGGGGGCCTGGGAAACACCAGGAGCTGACAAAAGGCCTATAAAAGCCAGGTAAAGGATGCATGCTAAAGCACACTGCTCTGCCTTTTTAATGCAACAAAATGCAAATACGAACATTCCATTCACAGGCCCCAAAAAGGTCTGCAGGGTGCATGCATAGCACACCAACACACACCAGACACACGCAAAAAAAAAGCATGTCTTTAAGACAACCAACATCAGAAAGCCCACCCCAAAAAAACACATTTCCCCAACTCAATCCAATGCCATCCATGCCCTAAATGATGTCTAAATTCAACAGACCGCACAGAAAACACTTGATTAATAAAGCTGTGGCTACCTGTTCTGATCCTACTGGATGAAAGCAGGCCTGTTGGCAGACAAGGCCAGGCAAGCTTGCAGGCCTAGGCTTCAAAATGGCCACCAGCCACATGGCCAGGCCCAACAACATCAGAAAGCCCACCCCAAAAAAACACACTTCCCCAACTCAATCCAATGCCATCCATGCCCTAAATTATGTCTAAATTCAACAGACCGCACAGAAAACACTTGATTAATAAAGCTGTGGCTACCTGCTCTGAGCCTACTGGATGAAAGCAGGCCTGTTGGCAGACAAGGCCAGGCAAGCTTGCAGGCCTAGGCTTCAAAATGGCCACCAGCCACATGGCCAGGCCCAACAACATCAGAAAGCCCACCCCAAAAAAACACACTTCCCCAACTCAATCCAATGCCATCCATGCCCTAAATTATGTCTAAATTCAACAGACCGCACAGAAAACACTTGATTAATAAAGCTGTGGCTACCTGCTCTGATCCTACTGGATGAAAGCAGGCCTGTTGGCAGACAAGGCCAGGCAAGCTTGCAGGCCTAGGCTTCAAAATGGCCACCAGCCACATGGCCAGGCCCAACAACATGAGAAAGCCCACCCCAAAAAAACACACTTCCCCAACTCAATCCAATGCCATCCATGCCCTAAATGATGTCTAAATTCAACAGACCACACAGAAAACACTTGATTAATAAAGCTGTGGCTACCTGCTCTGATCCTACTGGATGAAAGCAGGCCTGTTGGCAGACAAGGCCAGGCAAGCTTGCAGGCCTAGGTTTCAAAATGGCCACCAGCCACATGGCCAGGCCCAACAACATCAGAAAGCCCACCCCAAAAAAACACACTTCCCCAACTCAATCCAATGCCATCCATGCCCTAAATGATGTCTAAATTCAACAGACCACACAGAAAACACTTGATTAATAAAGCTGTGGCTACCTGCTCTGATCCTACTGGATGAAAGCAGGCCTGTTGGCAGACAAGGCCAGGCAAGCTTGCAGGCCTATTATTCAAATGGCCACCAGCCACATGGCCAGGCCCAACAACATCAGAAAGCCCACCCCAAAAAAACACATTTTCCAACTAATTCCAATGCCATCCAGGCACTAAATGATGCTTGAAAATGAAATACATTCAAACAACACCAAAGGAACAGTTGCTTCATCATGCACACACCGATGAGGCCATGACTAGCTCGGGCCTACTACTGACTACTACTACCCGCAACATTTTAAAAAAAAGGAATGATGATAGTTACCAAAAATAAATTGTATTTACAACAACTGCAATGCCCCCAATCAAACAGACACAACAACCACTTACTTGTAAAATATCCAAATAAAAAATCCTCAAATCCAATTGCGATGATGCAGCAGACAAAAAGAGTGATCTTTCCAGCTCAAAATCCAAAGGCAGAATGAGCAGGAGATGGACAAAGCACTGGGAGGAGCCTGCTGGACAGGAACAGGAAGTTGGAGATTCTGTGGCACTTCCTCCCTCTCCCCACCTTTTTAAAAAAGGACTCCTTGCACAAAAAAGGACAGCCAAATGTCAATCTGAGGAGTTGTTTTCATCCAAAATCATCATTTGCAGAAGGTTTCATGCTGCTAGAGCTGATATTCTTCTCCAAATTGAAAATTTTACATGTTCGAGTTTTAGAGCTTCACAATACTTCCGCCGATGGCGTGTCCAAAATGACTTGATCGCGTTCTCTCGCTCCCTGGCGTGTTGGATATGACGTGTTCGGGGTCTCTTTCTCCTTTTGGCGTTCGATTAGACGTGCTCGCGTCCTCATGCTCTCGCTCGCGGTGGAGAATGACGTGTTCGAGATCTCAATCTTCTCATACTCTTGCGGTGCATGATCGCGAGAAGAAAGACGTGATCGTGTGAAAAATGACGTGATCGCGCGACAAATGACGTCGCGAGACAGAGCAAAATGGCTACCAACAATCCAACATCTTGTGGAGAACGCGACCGGGTCGGGAAAACTTGTCAGCGAACGCGAGAATTCAGGTAAGGCGATCGCGCGCACGCGAGAATGTATTTTTTTACAGCCCGAGCACGAAACAAATTACCGCTAAGATGCGGATTGCAGAAATTTGGACATTGTCGCGCTTTCCGCGGAACGCGAAAATGCCAAATTATCTCAATTTCCGCGAGCGGAAAAGGAATTTGGACCAGGCCTAGTTTGAATCTTTCAGTAATCAGCTAAGGCTAAATTGACCTGAATCCTTTGGGACATCCACATAGTGAATGCACAGTATTGTGTATAAATGTTGGGACTTCCCTATTGTGATTTTTATATTCTTTAAAAGATAGTCCCTCTACTTTGCCTCAACCTGAAACTTTTAAACCATTGAACACTTCTTTTAAATAAACTATTGTTCACTGCTATTACGTTTGAGTCATTCTTGTATTTATTCAGCTGTAACCAGAAAGCTGCAACTACACAGGCCTCAAATGTCCTCTGGTCTCTTTATGCATATTTGGATGAAAATTATATCTTTCTTAATCCTGCACCTGGCTGTGGCACAATACTGCCAAACCTTACATGTAGAAATCCATTAATTGTCCTCAGTCCTCAGTCCTCAGTTTGAGGCTAAACTGCCACATCTACGTAGCGTAAGTAATCATCATTCACTAAAATATTAGCAAATGTAATGATCCAAATCTGTCACTTCAGCATTCTGCATTCTATTATTCCCTTAACTTATGCCTGTGAGCGTGTTCTAAAACAGAGTTTATTATTTACCCTGTTGCCCTGTCACTCTCACCCATGCCATTTCTCTACGTTATACTAGGAATCTTCATTTACTTTTTTCCATATGAAGTAAACCAAAAGTAGGACTCTGTTACAGCAACATGCATACGTTTGTGAGCTGTGAGAAAGGTAGACTTTCTTCAATGAAACACACCATAAGATTTTAGGAACCTGAGACCGCTCCAGAGTCAAGTCTAAGAGAGACCCCAGGTAACACAAAATGATGTGTTTCCTTACTTTCTAACTGCAAACATTCTTCTGCAGTATGAGAAACACCTTACCACCATCCATTGTGTCTGACATGTGCCATCTTATCTCTTTAATTACCCTTCTTAAACTTGCCTTCTCCACTTTCTCAAATACATCTTCTTCCTCAGCTCCAAAATTCCATTACTGACATCCCTGGAGTTCAGTCAGTAAGTAAGTAAAAATGTATAAAAGCTTGTGAATGCATGCAAATAGCATCTTGTCATTAGAATCCTATGAGAATCCATGAACATGGGCCTACATGGAGAGGCATAGGATCCCTGCTAGAACCTTTATTTCAGTTTGTTGATTTCTTCCTTCGACCATTGGTCTTGGATATGCCTATATACCTTCAAGACACCAACGCAGTTCTTAACTTACTCTGGGATGTGGATTTTGATGAAGATGTGGACCACTTTGTATCCTTTGATGTGGAATCATTGTATTCATGTATCCCCCAGTACCAGACACTCATCACGATAGACTCCCTGTTAAGAGCAAAAGGGACTGAGACAATAACGCTCATTTCCTTCATCATGTACTGTGCAAATCTTGCATGAAAGAAAACTTCTTTCAATTTGAAAATGACCTGTTCCTCCAGATATGAGGAACTTCTATGGGCAGTACATTTGCCCCCAGTCTGACGAATATGTACGTCCATTCCATCGAATCAGATCTTATATTGATGCATAACAATACATTCCTGACCCATATCTGGTTGTGGAAGCGTTATATTGAGGATGGTCTGGTGATTTGGCTGGGTACAACAAATGAGATTATGGATTTCCATCTTTGGCTTAACAACTGTGATGACTTTCTGAAGTTTACATGCACACACAGCAAGGAGGAACTACCTTTCCTCGACTTGCGGATCTATCCTTCACAGGGGGACCTTAGGACGGAGCTCTAGAAAAAATGCATGGCGAAAAACTCCCTCTTATCATACACTAGCTATCATCCTAAATCTCTGAGGGATAACTTGCCATTTGGACCTGTTTTACGTCTCAGACATAACTGTACAGATCCGGATACATTTAAGAATCATGCACGTACTCAAGAGGGACAATTCCTGCATCGCTACTACCCTCATAATCTGATCAAGTCGTCTGTGAAAAGAGCTAAGAAAACAATAGAGAAGCTCTTTTAGAAGCCTGACCACACAAAGAACAAACAGATGGGCTGAGCTGTGTGAGTTCCTTCAACAACAGGTCCAATCTCATCATAAGATCTACTAAGAAGAATTGGAAGATTCTGAATAAAGGAACATACTCCCTGTTGGATCCTATGTTCGCTTTCAAACGAAGCGCAAACTTGAGAGATAAACTTGTACATACGAGACCATGATCCTTATGACAACACAGCAGAACACATTATGGGATCTTTAACCGGTCATAGGACATTTTCTGTGTGGTTCCTGTAGTGTATGCAGTCAGACCACGTACATTACGCATATTCATATAGGTACAGAGAGACCTTGGGTGTTACAACATCACACTAATTGCAACTCTGATAATTTTATTTATTTAATCACATATCCTTGTGGTCTGAAATATGTAGGTATGACTACCAGAAAAATAAAGATCCGTATCTCAGAACACAAGAGTACTATCAGTTGCAACAAAACCTCCACTAAACTGACAACCCACTTTCATGATATGGTACATAAGGCTGATGAACTGACATGGACAGTCTTAGAAAAACAAGCTATTCCTCTATCAATTGCAAACATCACACAGTTCCTGTTTAACAAAGAACAGCATTGGGTGCATAGACTTAAGAGCGACAACAAAGGTTTAAATGATGATATCCTCTGGTTTTCGCTATCTCGCCCATAGTCTACTCCTAGTTGTTTTGAAGTGACCGGCTGACACACTGTTTAACTTCTTGTTTTCACATCAATATTTTGCATGTTAGTACTGATTATTCCAACACACGCCAGTGGACTACCTTTTATTTCGAGAGGGTGACAGGATGCATAGTGGTTATCTTTTATAAAAAGGACAGACCTACATATCATTTGTGCTCATCCATCTATCTCCTTTTCTATAGACAGTTTCTATCCACTATGATTTCTGTAGCCCCTTTTCGCTCCTGTGGGGGCGTAAAGAAACTCCTTAACATGCCATGCCCTCTATTTTGTTGTATGCCTGTGAGAAGCTAACAATTGGATCTGACTAATCACACACTAGCAGCGAGAATATCAGAATTTGGGCCATAGAGGCTTTTGGACTTGGCCCTTTTTGGCAGGTTCACCTCTAAACGTTTTGCCTTTCCCGTGCCCTGGTATTGGTTGTTTTAGGCCTCTGGGCACTTTAGCACTGTGGTCCAGTGTAAAGTGCGTGCGCTCTCTGTATTACATTAGTAAGGTTGGCCTGCCCTCCAATAGGAATGCATTGGGATTCCCTGATAAGTGTGTGTCAGTGGTAATTCCTGGTATGAGAGGAGCAGTGTGGTCAAGTCTGGTATGTATGAAAATGTGTGAATAAATGCTGCGCAATGGAGTCCGCAGATTTATTGTGGTTATTTTAGAAATGCCACTTTTAGAAGTTGGCTTTTCTGTGAGCTATGTGTCTGCCTGCCTGATGTGAATTGCATGTCTGGCTTGTGAGTGACAGGGGCAGAGAGGTGTAGGGGGCTCCAGGAGGGGCAGGGTGAGTCAGCGCTGGGCTGAATAGGACCTCTGGGCTAAGAGTAGTGGGAGGGATAATCCCATGACTGAATAGGATGGTGCCTGCCCAAGTGAATGCTGGCACCGACCCCTGAGGTATGTCTGATCACCTAGCCCCCACCTGACAAAGGGGAAGAGGAGCTTGCAAAACAAAGTGCTTCAATTCCTCCCTGAACCAGTTGCATCTGGTTCCCCAATGCCCTGCACTAAAGACAAAGGATTGTGTGATATAAATATAGGGGCTGTGACCCCATGAACATTTTCTGTACCTGTTCCTAAACCTGCGGGGGCCATGCTGCTACTGGGGCCCAGGAGGACCTGCCAGGAGGGCTGCCTCCCTGGGCCCAGCATTGCTGCCTTCATCTTCCAGGCCTGTGTGCAGCTAGCGCCTCATGAGCGCTCTATTTTTAATTTGCCAACAAGAAAGGGGAGTGCTAGGCTTTACTTTCCCCAGGAAGAGGAGCGCTGGAGCGTCGCAGCACTGGGCTGCACGTCGCCGCTGAGGGAATCCCCAGCTTAGGGATTCCCCCGGGCTGCCGATCTAAGTGGGAGCCCACCCCGCATTTGGATTTTTAATTGCATTTTGTGGAGAGCAGGTGCTCGCCTGCTCTCCTGCTATTTTAAATAGTGGGTGCCCACTCCACATGGCCACTTTACATTTATTTTTAAATGCGGGTGTCCACCACGCGTCCTCTGCCCTCGCGGGATCCTACCCCGCGTTCTACTGTTAAAGATCACCGCTGCAGCCCGAAACCGGAAGTCAGGCAGCATGGTGCCTGACGTGGGGTGGGACTTCTGCTTCCCCGAGGGAAGCCCCGTGCCCACGGGACAGCCGGAAGGAGTTCGACCGGAGCCTTGAAGGCTCCATGCTGAGGCCCGGGTACAGTGAAGAGAGGAGTCCTCAGAGGTCGGCGCAGGCCTGCGCGGGGCTCCCGTGAGTGAGGGAGAGCTCCGTGGCCGCCCGGAGAGGAGGCAGTAGCAGACCCCCAGAGTCCCGGTGAGTGGGGGCTTCATGGGTGACTGGTTGGTGCCTACCGAGGCACATTGTTGTTGCTTCCATGAGCGGACCCGCTGTCGCAGGCCGCACCAATGTTGGGGTGCGTCGGGGCATATTGCCGATGCCCGTCCCCCGTGGCCACAGTGTTGGTGCCGCATGAGGCACAGGGCCAGTTTGCTGAGCGGACCTGCCGTTGCAGGTCGCTCCTACGAGGGGGCATATTTGTTTTAAGAGGGCCCAGATGGGCCCATGCCCCTACCTTTGGCCGTTTGTCTACAGCTGCCCCATTTTGCTAGAGGGCAGCTGCAATGTTAGGGGAATTTTGATTTAAAAACCCCGTTGGGGGCCCCATTTCCTATCCACAGTCACGCCGCACAAGCGCGGGCAGCTGCAACGTTGCACCCCTTTGTTCAGAGGGCACATTTAGTGCCCAGGCCCACGTTCAGCTTCACAGATGCCCAGCAAGTAGTGGGCAGCTGCCACGATTAGGCCATCATTCCTTTGGGGGCATTGTGAGAGATAGGAGGGAGCTGTACTCCTGCCCCAGTGCAATGACGCACTTTTGGACATTGCTGCATTGGCAGCGCACCCTGACATTTTGGACACAGGGCATTTGAGCCCCTTTGGAAAGGCCAGTTGGCCAGGGGGACTGTTAGGTTTATAGGGTGCCAGGCTCTAATGTGATTTATGTGGTGCTAGGAAATGTGATTTATATGCTATGATTTACGCACCCTGTTTTATGCCTCTAAATGTGGTTTTATGATTATGAGGTTTTGCATAATGTGTTATGTTTGAGTTATTCCCTACTGTGGTTTAGGTATGAGGTATTTTGCCTACTGTGGTTTAAGCTAGAGAGATTATTTCTAAGGGTGGGCGACAATTTTCGTTCCGCTCGCAGAAATTGCGAAATTTCGAAATTTTTGCGTTCCGCGCAGAACGTGAAAATGTCGAAACTTCCACGATCCGCGGGGGAACGGAAATATGCAGGGCAGGATTCATTCTGGCATGATGCTCCTGTCATTTTAAACCTCAACAGGAAGCACAAACAGATTTAAAGCAGGTGCCCGAGTTGAAGGTCACTTTAAGTAACGCATTAATCAGCACAAAAAGCAGGTGTACTTTCTCCCCATATCTACCGTCAACAATTTGCTGTAATCCTTGATTGAGGTCTGTGCATCCATGAGTTTATCGAGCGCAATCCCCGTGTAGTTCCTGACACCAGGAGGTTCTGTCTCCTCATCTGCTGCTCTGGTCGGTCTCTGACCCTTTATAAACAAGAGGCATGTTAACTGCATAGAAGCCCCGCCGTTTGGCCCCAGCCCACACACCAGTGGTGTGCAACATCTTCCCGCCCTTTCCCCACTATGATGGACAGCTCACTCAAGGGACCCTGGCGCCCATCGGCACGGTAGCAAAAGTTACAGAGACACATGGTCGCTGGAGACAACTCTTCAGGCCCTTTACGCAGCTGTAGTGTAGGAAAAGCACTATACATTTCCTTACCCACCGAGGTAGCACTTACTGATTAGCCAGTAGAAAGTACTCCAGTTGAGTATTGCACAAAACAGTGGCATCTTCTTGTATGCAGGGCAGGATTCCTTCTGGCATGATTCTCATGTCACAAAAAATAAACCTCAACAGGAAGCACTTACAGATATAAATAAAGCAGGTGCCTGAGTTGAAGGTCAAATTCAGTAACTCATTAATCAGCACAAAATCTCCGCGATCACGTGAAATTTCACTTGATCGCGGAGATTTATTGCCGTTTCGCGATATTTTGCGAAAGGCACTTTCGCAATTTCCGCCCACCCTTAATTATTTCCTAATGTGAGTTATTCATAGGAGGTTGTGGTCTAATATGTTTAGGCTTATGAGGTTGGCGCAGAATATTTTTCACGCCTAAATGTGATGCTGTGCATAATATGGTTTATGTTACAGGATGATGCTGAGTACAGTGGTTACCAATGATTACTGGTTGTACGTTGATAATATGTCTTACTTTTACTAAGTTCACTTTGTGATGGTTCTGACAGTGGTCCAGTGGGCCCTGTCAGGTGTATATAATCCCTTGTAAATATGACCTAGTGCCAGGTGGCACAATGTATATTATGTGAGTACTATTCTAATGTGTTATGAGAATACAAAAGCTATTTTTGATATAACCTTGTGTGGAGTTCCTTTTATGGTGTGCCTGGTATGTTGTTGCTGTGTGCGTGCGCAAACGCTTTACTCATTGCCTCCGGGATAGGCCTGACTGTTCGTGCCAAGCTACCAAGGGGGTGAGCAGGGGTTATCTTTGGCATGTTGCTCCCTTGCCCTGACTAGAGTGGTGGTCTCTGCCTGGCTTTGGCGCAAGCCTGAGTCAACCAGAGATCCCATTTCTAACAGAGGCTGACTACATTTCCCAGAGTCAGCCTGCGTCCGTAGGGCATACGAGATTTTGAACTGTGAGGATACGGTATGCACTGCGTCGGTGAGAAATGCCAGGCAGCTCTGCATTAGGCTGACTACATTTCCCAGAGACAGCCTGTGCTTGTACGGCATACACAGTGTCAGCCTGTGATGACGTGGCAAGCACCGTGTTGGCGTTTACCTGCCGGGTGATTTTAAAAATAAGGTATTTGAAGAGAGGAACACCGTGGCACCCTTCTGTTCCAAGGTACTAGATGGACCGTGGTTTCCTGACTGAAGGCATGCGCACTGAATATGAAGGGGCCTTCCTGTGCCTCTAAGAGGTTACAATAATCCTAGTATCCTTTATCTTTCACCCCTTCTCTGCCCTCCTGACTTTAGCCCTGAGGCGCAGGGTATCCCCAGCAGGATAAATTAGTCTGACTGGTTGTATGCCTAGGCTCATGCAACTACGATGAAGGGGCCTGTTTGTGCCATATTCAAGTCCTTGTGACATCTGACTGTAATAGGCTTTTACCAATTTAGTCTTCTTTTCACCTCTTTGCTTTCTGCTGTTTAGGTGGGTGCACTGAGTACCGGGGCATCCGCCGCAGGATGAATCACATTGTCCTGTTACTTGCCATATACATATGGTTTTAACCCATGTAATATCAACCTGCTTGCCATGCCGTTATATCTAATACGGTCACGGCCAATTAGGTGATAATTAGGAACCAATTTTCTGACCGGGCCTTTGGGGAATGAGAAATATTTCTACATGTACTTGTTACTACACTCTACAAGGAATGTTCTGCACCTGACACTGAAAGGTATTTTCATCTAATGTCGCACTGTCAACTGTATATTCTGTGTGTTTATGACCACGGTTTTTGTTCATGCATTATGTCACTGCCTTGATGCTTTTATGCTCTTAAACAGGTATTGGATACCTCCTTGAGTGTGCAATGCCAAGGTTCTAGGTTTTCCGTTCGCTCACCCAAACATTCGGGTAGGTGTTGTTCTTTATGATCATGTGATTTGCTATAATAATTTGGACTCTTTTTAGAGCCATGTACATATGGGGTTTGTGCTTACTATTTCATTATTTGCACACTTTTGTTTCTCTTTCTAGGGAGTCTTCTTGACCAGTATACCATATGGCTGAGGAAACTTTTTACTCCAACTACTGGTGGTATATTTTGATTTTCACACACTGTTACCACTTTACTGAATTAGTACTAGTGGACACTGCACCCTATTTTTCATTTTTTGTCCTGATGAAAGCCGCTACATCCCTCAGGGGAGTGTTAGGCAGAAACATGTCGACCATTTCATTGCTCTGACAGATTGAATAACTCTCTGTACGAGCCTGATGTTTTAATCCTGACCTGTGGATGCCAGACTAAAGTTACTTAGCATACCACTGTGTTAGTTTTAATCACCTTTCACCTTTATCTCACTCCCGTTCCACCACACCCAGCTCATCTAGAGGTGTAGTACACCTCACTATCTCCATAAAAAACATCCCTGAGCTCCTCCTTCTCAGTGAGGGGTCATAGCCCGCACTTCGACTAGGTTCGTAGTGCGAGGAGATCCCCGAAGATGAAGCATGCGACACTTGGGTGGGTGAGGGGAATCGTCCTAAGAAAGGGATACTCCAACACTCCTTCAATACATCCTTAGACCCAGTGGCCCATATTGTGTTTTCGGACGGTGGAGAAAAAACATGTTTTTAACATTTTTTCTGAAATGTGTCTGATTTGATTGAAATCTCAAGAAAAGAGGCATGGTGTTCCAAAGCTTACCTGGTAAAAATGAAAATCTTCTGCCTCCCCATGTAGTTTTATTAATGACCGAAATTTCCGCTAATTTAGAAGCACTTGATCTGAGATCACAACTGGGGACATGTCTGAAGATGATTTTCTCAAGATACAGAGGACCAGTCTTGTAAACAGCTGTGTGTACCAACCACAAAGCCTTGAATTTGACCCTCTCATGAACAAACAGTTAATGAAGGCTAAAATGGTTTGTGAAATAGGACTGAATTTAGGAATTTTTCAAAGCAGACCAACTGCCACATTTTGCAAAGATTAGAGGCACGATTGCAAGCGTTTCTAAATTCCCAGATACAAAGCTTTGCAACAGCCAATTGTGGAAAAGGGAAGGGCCACACTGACCAATTTTTGCAGATCTGGTGGGATATAAGGGAAGACATTTTTCAGGATCCTAAGAAGATAAAAGCAGGAAGACGTGACATAATTGATTTGCTCAGAGAAACAGGGTTATCTATCAAATATTACTCCTCAATTCTTTACTTTCTCAGTCAGAGACAGAAGAGGGCCAAGATTAGAGGGCTACCATGAAGTATACCAGGATGAAATGTTATTTCAGAAAAAGGAGCAGCTCCGTTTTGTCAGAAATCAGCTTAAGACAGTTTTCCTGCATCCAAATTAAAATATGTGGCAGACGGTATTTAACCCTATTGGAAACCTCGTCAATGTCAGATGAAATAGATACAAATATTTGTGTGTCATTGGCATAAGAGACTGCAGAAAAACCATGGGACCGAAAAAGTTTAGTCAGAGAGGTGACATAGATGTTGAAAAGTGTGGGGTTTAAAGATGATCCCTGAGGCACCCCACAGGGAAGAGAAAAAGGATTTGAAGTGAAATACCCAAGACAACCATCTTATCTCTGTTGGATCAAAAGGAGCTAAGGATGGTGAGGGCTGCCCCTCTGATCTCAATTCCCTCTAGCCTGCTGATAAGCAAAGAATGGTTAACTGTATCATACACGGCTGAGAGACTGAGAAGAATCAGCGCAGCCCTACCTCCCTTGTCTGCCAACATTCAGATCTCCTCAGTAGCAACATCTAAAGCTTAATCTGTGCAGTGCTGAGGTTAAAAGCTATATTGTGATGGATCCAGAAGATTGTTGATATTGAGAAAGGACATCATGTCCTCATTAATAGCATTTTTCAATATTTTTGCAGGCAACACTGGAAAGTGGGCCGGTAGTTCTTAGTGTCACCTAGGTCAAGGAAGGTTTTTTCAGAAGACCTTTTTCTAGGCTACTGGAAAGAGTCTGGAGAACAAAATATTGTTCAAAAGTTCAGTAAAGTGCAATGAATCTACCACAGGGTTAGCCACTTGATTAAAGGAAACTTCCTCATGTACGTTATTAACCTGTGATTGGAAAAACTCATCTAACTTGTTGTAGAAACCTTGATCCGGGACGAAGACCTTACTATGATTACAGTTGGAAAGAGTAGTAATGGCCCTTATAAGTTCTATTGTGAAATCTTGGTTATATTGTTTTTTTTCGTAAAATATTGTTTTTTTCAGAACTTTTTAGAACTTTATACTTACTAATAATTAATTTGTGTGTATTACTCTCTGCAGCACTGGAGAACTTCACAATGTTCTGCACAGCTGGAAGGTCCTGGAAATCCCTTTTAAAAACAAAAATACATTAAAATGCTGAAAACCATTAGATATCTGACTTCTGTTTTGCAAACAACCCAGTCCCACAACAAGGCTTTACAGACCTGAACATTTGTATGCTAGCAGTACTCCCTTTTTTCACTCCCACTCCCAAGATTATTAATATTGGTTTCCTCACATAGGTTGCATAAATACTCCCCAGGAAAAAGTGGTAAGACTGCACAAGTAGAAGTGCAAGTTCTTAGTGAAGAAGGCAGAATGTTGTGAACCAAAGATTACCAAGGAGGGAATTAAACCTAAAGATTTGTTGTTCGCAGCAATAGAAAGAGCACCAGTGCCAGAAAAAAACTAAATTTTCTCATTTTGGGGATGTGTGAGTAATATTTGTGTTTTTTTTATGGGGTTTCCTTGATTATTCAGAAATAATGGTCCCCTACATATATGAATGGTATAATTAGCACAGTAATATAATACTAACTGTGTTGAAGGAGTTCTATTAGGAATATAGGGCCAGATATACAAAGCATGCATTTTGCGACTTGCAAATTGTGTTGTGTTGTGACTTGCAATTTGCGACTTGCAAAATGCAATATACAACAGTGTCTCAGACACTGTTTGTGATTCCCAATGGTGTCGCAAATTGCATGCTTCATCAATATTCCTGAGGCAAGTGCAATTTGCAAGCCCATTCGAAATAGCTAGCACTCACAGGGATGGTGGCCTGCTGCGGTCAGCAGGCCACCATGTCTTTGACTGCTTTTTCAGTAAAGCAGGTTTTTTTTATTCATCCTGTTTTCCTTAAAAAAAACGGGATATATTTAAAAAAGAAACATGAAACTTTTCAGTTTAATTTTTTAAGGGCAGGCAGTGGTCCCTGGGACAACAGCCTGCTCTTAAAAAGTATTTTCGCACCCATTCACAAAGGAGAAGCGGTCCCATGGGGACCCCCTCCTGTTTGCAAATGGTGTACCACCCTTTTGAAAAGGGTAGTAAACTGCGAGTGTTTTGCAACCGAAAATGCTATTGCAAAACAATGCTACATGCCATTTGTACTTGCTATTAGGAAGGGATGCCCTTGGCATGCCCCTTGCTATTAGCGATTCACAAACCATATTTTGCGAGTTGCTAATAGGTTAGCGACTCGCAAAATATGGTTTGTACGTGGGGCTGACCTTTTTTGCAGTCACAAACGGGCCGAATTCCCATTTGCGACTGCAAAAAAAGGTTGTACATCTGCCCCTCAATTATTTTTATTTACATCATAAATAGAGAGAAGACATAGGCAGTGGGACAGTAATCAAGAAAAGCATTTTCAAAGAAGTTAGGCATAGTAATATGTGTCCCTCGTACAATCTGTAATGAGGCCACAAACTTACGGAGAGCGGCATTGCACAACATACATTAGATACACAAATAAAATAGTGTCCAGGAGCTAAGGTCGGCGGTGTTTCGATACCTAAAAGAAAATATAGCCTGCGAGAGACGCCAATAATAGGGACAAGCCAAGGGGATTGCAGTGTGTCCAATAACCAGGGCAAAGAGAGACAATAGCCCAATGATGGGAGCCCAAGGAATGGACCTTGGGAACCATACTTGGCACTTTTGGTTTCTCTTTGTTCTTCAAGCAACTACGTGAAACTACCAGTAGCACATACAGGTTTCAGAGGTACTACAACAGACCACTTGTAAGCCCTGCTCATCTTTAAGGTGTTTGGTCTATATCTCTTTGATTTGCTTTGTTTCTTTCTTAGCAAAAGTGAGAGATGTGTTGCAGTATTGAAGTTAATCATCTTCTGAGAGGGGTCCTACGTTACAGATGTTACTCTTGGTGTACAGCCATTTCTTTCATAATACAGTATATCAACAAAAAAAATACAATTATTTGATTTTGTTTTTTATTTGGTAGGACTATATGGATTGCTGGAAGTTATATATTTATGTATGTCATAGACAGAATGAGGCAGTAGAAAAACAATATTCTCTGTTCATCTCCTCCCTCAGTCAAAAAGTATTAATAATATAATAATATAATGAAATTAACACTTTGATTGCTTTATAACATTTCATATCACACTTTTCCAATTTCTAAACACTGAAAACAGCAGATCTTGTTATCACCCATTTTTATGATACTGCATTTATTAGCCTTACAAAGACTGAACATTGAGCCTGGCTTACAAGGATGTCAACATGTGACCTTCAGATATCAGTGACACATGTAATCTCACTAAGACATGTTTCTGGTTTTCAATTCCTTACTCCCTCTATTGAGCATGTTTACTCTCCCTGCTTGCTGAGACTAGGGAAAGGCACCCAAAAACTCAGACTTTTCCAAGTATTCAAAGACTGGACTTACAATAGAAAAATATCTTGTTCTCAAATATTTTAGGGTATTCCTATGACTTCCCTTGGCAATTGGGGAAAGCATTGAAACATGATTACTTCTCAGAGACTTACAATTATGAGGAGTTTAGTCAATCGGAGCACAGGTGACAGAAATCGTAGTATTAAATTGGGATGGAGTACCAGTATGAACTTAATAAATCCATTCTGGTTAAGTGAAAACAAAATTCCTAAACAATCTCTGCTCAACACAAGGTGGTTGTAGTACGAGCATCCGGAAAATCTAGAGACAACGGCAAATTAAATTCAAGTATTACCAACAATTTTACAAACAGAAAACTCCAAAATTCCCAAACACGTTTAGGAAAAAAAGGAGAAAACTTTAAAGAGTAAAAACACACCAAGACCTTCAAAATCAGATAAGTGAGATTTGTTTTTTTTTAATTTTCAGGCAAAAAGTGCCAAGGAAAAAGCAAAGCTCCAATCAAAAGTAACTATTCGAGATTGCCTGGGAACTAGGCATGATTTCAGACTGACTGCGATGGAAAAGATCTTGGGCTCACTAAACATGTTAAGCTGTGGCAAGTGAGGGCCCCTCACAATTAGATATGGATTTATTAAGTTTCCAGTGAAGCCGTTAGTTTTGGCACCAAAAGCTCTGAGTGGGAGGAACCTGAATTTCAGTGCAACCAAGGTTGCCTCATAGATTGGCTAGATCTGCCACCATACCAAAGTCCAAGGTTTTTCCTTTGAACGTAATCACTTTTCTATGAGTCAATATCCTCCAGCAAGGCAAGGCTGGAGGCTGTAGATTTGCCATATACATTAGCGGTGAGGTGAACTGGCTGTCAGCATTGGATAAAGGTTGTAGAATGGAAAACCTTGTTTTCCTGGCTGTTATGGGTGAGACTTCCATGGGCAAGCCTCAGTACCATCTTGTGGTCATCAAGCATGGGAGAAAATTACAATTTTTCTCCAACTGCTGGGAATGTTGTTTTATACTCAGTCTGCAACACTCTTGACCCACCCAGCAAAACTAGGTCACTCTCCAGCCAGGGATTCTGCAGGTTCAATACTCTTTGGTCAGCTCGGCCTTCTTAGAGTCAGACTCTTACTATTTGTGCCCCTAGAGCAGGTAAGCAGGAAGTCAGCGATCTAAACCTTGAAGAGCAATTCCAGTCCCTGGGGCCAGCTGAGGTCAGAAATGCTTCTTTTGTGTCTCAGAACTTAGGAGTTGTTGAGTCCTTTTCTTCCAGCGAAATTAGGGGTCATTAAGGTATTTTCTGTTAGTGCATTCTTTTATGTTAGTGGTAGTCATCTCAGGTTCATGAATGTTCTGAGGGGGATGCCAGCTGAGGTGTCAGATTTATCCACTTGCCTGGGACTGGATAAATTGTGCCATTAAATCTTAAATATTCTTTTGCAGTCCCCCACCTTCTTTATCAACACTTTCTCTTTTCATTATTGCAAAGTTACCCAGCAGCTGCCATTTTAATATGACAGAACAGAAACCTTCTCCACTAGGCAGTCTTGTCTTCAGCTCCTTTGCTACTTCCCTTATTAGATGAGGTTTTCTCCCATCTGATGGGCTCCAATCTAGTTCTCTCCCCATCTGTAAATGGGTGGGTACTAGGAATGAATAAGAAAATCCCCCCCTCATATAACCAATTCAAAAGATGCAGTGTCAAAAGCTGCCTTTTGTTCCGCCAACTGTTCCTGTTCTGCCAAAAAAGATATTTTCCGCTATGTGGTGAATACATTTTACAAATTAACTTTTCCACTAAAGTTATCAAAAATGTGAAATCACCATTGAATATAGTTTTAAAAGTATGTGTAAAATAACTTCGACGCATTTTGTCACCATTTACACAGGTGGGAATTGGAAATGAAGATTTCAATCCCATCTAGGGCAGTTCAGAGTCAAATCAAGCAAAAGCATACACAGTAAAATAGCTTTTTGGTGTTATTTCACAGTGAGAATACACTAACCTCCATATGTAATGTGTCCTATTTTTATATATTAGCATCCTGTCTTGTGTGTTTACAAGGCACACCTTATGGATGACTTATGACTAAATCGAAATCAACTTTTCCTACACTACAACTTGTCTGTTGCCACTTTTTACTGTAGTGTGTTTAAACTGCACCCCTGTGTTAGCATCTTGGTGCTCTTTGCAGTCATATTTTTGTCATATATGTGGATGTGTAGGCATGCACTACAGCCCACACATGACGTTTAACTCTCATGTCATTGGTGCATTTTCTGCACCATCTACCACACCCTTTCAAGAAATTTAAATAACAAGAGCTGGTTTTCTTGGTGATGTTAGGAGAGTGTTCTTCGCTTGAAGGAATGGCCTACTATCTATCAGGAAGGAAAAAACTGGCAACCCGAAAAAACTTCCAGCTGACCAGGCCAGGCAGCAAGGAAAAGTGAAAAACAACGATCAGGAACTGGAAAAGGTAGAGAATCCACGATGTCCAGTGAGTGAGAAATCAAGCAGAAATAATGCAAAACAAATCCTCTGACCATTACACCTCTGTCAACATCTGACCTAGTCGCTAACCGGATGCATGGGAACCCTGCTCCTCATCTATAGACAGCAAATGTGTGAGGCCTAATCCTATCCAACTCATAAATGTATCTCAGTATGTGAACAATACCTCCTCAGTCAACCTGGTTAAGAGGACCATTCCACTTCCCATGTCAGATATCTTTCCCCAACCTAGGGAAAATTCTATCAACAAGGCAGCCATCAAGCAGAATATAAGCTTCAATCAATCAATCAATCAATCAGTGACTTATAGTGCGCACTACTCACCCGTAAGGGTCTCAAGGCACTGGGGGGGGGGGGGGGTTCGGGCGGCTCTGAGGTCATCCGAAGAGTCAGGTCTTGAGCTTGGTGTGCAGTTCTGAGAAAAGGAGAAGTTCATGTCAACCAAAGCAAATACTTCTTTCGGCAACAATCTCTTACTGTGTGATCCCAAGAGACAATTGTGTTGTGGACCACATGCCCTCACCCACCAAATCATGGCATGCCTCATCATTGAGATGTGCTCGTCGTCAGGCTGGCTCTGCAATGCTCAATGGGCCCCACAAAGGAACTCTTTTTCAGAGATCTTTTTTGAGGTAGCCAAGGAGCCAGATTTGTCTAGCCCAATGTTTATCACACAATATAGTTCTATTAAGTGGCAGTATGCAATGATTCTTTGTTTAAATCTGTTGTGGTATCTTAACCTTTGCCATGCTTTCTACTCTTAGAGTTAGCTCAGCTGTGGTGACTGTGATGTGACTGCTGTGATGTAAATGGAAAGCTAGTGTGTGCATCGTTTGAGAGAGTGGTAGTTGGAATGCTGCTCCTGGTGGAGCTCCCTTCATACCTACTTTGCCTATAACCTGAGACTACTACCTTCAGAATAAACATGCACCCTTGTGTATGGGGCATCTGTCTTGCACCCACAGGGGCATATATTTTGCACTTTAAAATTGGGCAAGTGTATGGTACCTGTAAGGGCACACTTATTGCACCTTTGTGAATGGAGCATAAGTGTTGCACCCCCAAGGGCATATGTTCGGCACTTTAATATTGGGCAAAAGTATGGCACCCGTAGGGACACACATATTGCACCCTTGTACTATGCTGTGGAGTCAGTGACTCTATTATTTGGTGTCCCTTATGTTGCTCATCCATATTTTATTTTGTGTGAAAGGGGGAGGGTGTGGGTGTTTCTCCCGAGTGATATTTGTATGTGTTTAATCGTATCCTTGTATCATTGTTCTCTTCTCTGCCCTTTTGTTTTTTATGTAGTGCATGATTTTATTTGTACTATCTTGCTTGGTTCTCATTCTTACTGGTGTGTACTACTGTCTTACTTGGATTTATATTGTCTAATTTTTCCATAAAAATGTGGTATCTTCACCTGTCAAAAGAAACAAAATGGGGAGTAGAGAGGTACTACTCAGCATGAGCAGTGGAGGTGGATGCACCCTCCCAAAGTCAAGTTTATAAACATAGGGATCCACCCTCAGATATGTATATACGTCAAATCCTCCCAGATTAAGTATGTATTCCTACAGTGGTGCGAAGTACACACAAATTGTTTAAATACCCCTCACACACCAAAAGGGCCCTTGGTGTCATGCTTCATCATAGGGGTCTTCCCGCCCCTCTACGGGACGGGGCGTGCTGCAACCTACGTTTACGTGGGAGCACTGTTGTTGTGAGACAACTATGTGTTGTGTAGGGGTGTGAGAGGAAGGGTCATGAGTGGATAGGAAAGTGAATTAAAAAATACCTGGCTCGTTGGTCAAAAAAACTTTAATATACCTTAGAGCTGGTATTATTAAAATGTGGGGAAGGAGGTGATATGCCTCAATGAACTATGCCTCCTATATCTGACGACATGTTTCAAAGCCCCTCAAGCTTCTTCTTCAGGACCATAAGGATCCCTTCCTAAACTCACAATATATAATAGTGGTGTGTGATCTATTAATCCTAATGGTGATATATATCAAGTGTAAAGAATATGCTACAGGTGAAATTACTGCACGCAGTCATGAAGCCTCAATAGGTCGTAGTAGTCGTTAACTTGAGAATTGTAGGGATTATGCACCATGAGCCTTGAACGGGTGGAAGGAGTGCATGATAGGCTATTGCTCCTGGGACACTGCCCTGCCTCGTGTGACCTCCCCGATGGCAAGCATTAACTCTGATTCTCCCTGTGATTAACTCCCACGTATGTGGTTAAACAGCTGGATACTCGTATACTTGTCACAATAATGGAAATTTTAAATGCATCTTTACTGGAGGGTGTAGTTCCGTTGGAATGGAAACATGCTATGGTGCTCCCTCTTTTAAAGAAGGCCAGCGCTGACCCTTCTATTCCGTCTAGGTCTCATCCCATCTCGTTGCTTCCTATTTTTTAGAAAATTTTGGAAAAGTATGTGAATGGTCATCTGACCTCTTTTATTTAATCTCAGAACTTTCTTCACACGTCACAATCACGGTTCAGAGCTAGTTTCTCCACTGACTCCACTGTCTCGGAAATGATAAGGCACCGGTTAGATGAGGGTGAGATGGCGGCACTCATCTTGCTGGATCTTAGCGCCATGTTTGACACAGTGTCTCACTCTGTCCTGATAAGAGCCTTGCAGTCTTTGGGCTTGATGGGTGCTGCTTTTGAGTGGCTCGGTTTGTTTTTAACAAACTGAACCTTCCAGGTTTTTTCTGCGTCGGCCAGCTCCAACTCCTATCCATCCCCATATGGAGTGCCACAGGGTTCGGTTTTGAGCCCACTGTAAATGACAATGCCTTTTATTTTTGTTTCAAAAACCAAAACGTAAATAAAAGGCATTGCCATTTACAATGCCAATAGCTCAAACTCTCACAACTGCGAGACCTATTGCATTGCAAATGCTTGTTTCCTATGCTGATGATACTCGGATCATCTTTTCCCTTTCCTCCTCGAAGGGGTCTCAATCTTCTGTTCTTCAGTAAGGTCTTAGTAAAGCCGCATCTTGGCTGCAAAACAATCTGCTTAAATTAAACGGGAACAAGACTGAAGTCATGATCTTAGCGAAAAAACATGACCTCTAGGGTCCTCAACATTGGCCCTGTGAAATGGGAGCTTTACCCTTGCTGGTGCATCATGTTTGCAATCTGGGCTTCAACATAGATGAACATCTATCAATGAATCAACAAGTCACTAGGGTGTCTTCCATCTGTTTTTCTGTTCTAAAATGGTTAAAGAAGATGTTTTGGATGATTCCATATCAGTGCAGAGAACAGTGGTTCATGCCCTAGTTACCTCCAGATTGGATTATGGCAATGTTCTCTATCTAGGCTCAAATAGAGTAACCATTTAGAGACTTCAACTGGTGCAAAATGCGGCTGCTAGGCTGCTATGTCGTGTACCTAAGTTCTCCTCTGTCTAAGGATCTTTTCGTGACCTACACTAGTTGATGGTGGATAAACGGGTCAAATTTAAAGCCTTGTGCAACATGTTCAGGATCCAAACAGGAGTGGACCTGAAATATGTGCAAGATCTAGTTCAGTTCTTTCTACCCTCGCGCTCTCTGAGCTCTGTCCAGCAGACTAGGTTTATTGTTTCTAAAGTCAAATGTCTTTGTATGTGAGGTTGGTCCTTTTCCTATTTAGGACCGAGCCTGTGGAACTCTCTACCTGCCTCCCTTCATGAGTTAACCGTGTATGGTGCCTTTCGTAAAGGCCTAAAGACTTGGTTTTTCAACCTTTAAGTACCTTCTCTTCTCTTCACTTCTTTTCTTTCCTGCCAGTACAGCGCTGGGAAACCCTTCAGGGTAGCTGTGCGCCCTACAAATTTAATTTAACAATAATGCAGGGGAAGAAGTGAAACTGCTGTATACGTTTGTAACTATTCAGCGAATCAATGGGTCAGATGTGTACCCGTGCACATGATATGTAAGTATTGCATAGTAAGGTGCATGGGGCACTCCTGTTGTACATCACCCCAGCTGTTCCACAATACCCTAATCAGTGAATCACAGATGAGAAATTAGCCTGCAGGCAAGCCCTTCTCTGCTGTCAGGGTGTCCAGAGGAATAAGGACATTATCTTGATATGCACTACATGCAGGGTAGTCAGCTCCCCTTGTGATGTGAGGAGAGAAAGTGCCCCTTTTGGCATGGTAGCCCCCCACTTTTTGCCTAGAACATTATGTGGTTTTGAATGAAAGTGCACAGGGTCCCTGCCAACCACATGACCTACACCAGAGCTCCTTCCCTAAAACTGTACCACAATTGTCACAACTTCAGATCTCCCTGTAAGTCCCTAGTGAATGGTATCCCTGGTACCTAGGGCATTGGGACTGAGGAGGGTCCCATAGTGACCCCTCCCCAAGGCCATCCTAGCTGCCACTGTAGCCTGCATGCCTTGGTACATCCAAAAATGACAAAGTTGACATGGATCACTGCCTGTGTGCCATGTCAAAAGCAGCACTGCCTAAGGTATAGGTAAGTCACCCCTCTAACAGGCCTTACACGCCTTAAGGCAGCGTGCACTATATCTCAGATGTGGGCATATCTGCACGAGCAGATATACCCCTACATTGTTTAAGTCTATTCTTAATATTGTAAGTGCCATTGAAGCCATAGGGAGTACATGGGCTGGAAACGCAACAACTCGATTTCCCTAGCACCATGATGGCTTCACTGAACCCAGGAGTATTTGGTAACAAAAAACTCCTCTTAATAAACCCACACTGATGCCAGTGTTGGATTCAATAAAACATGTACTCAGAGGGCCCCTCAGAGAAAACTAACAACCCTGGTGTGGTCTCTGACTGGCTTTTGCAGTCTGCCACCACCAGACATATTTCTGTACCCCTGGGTCGAGAGGCCCTGCTCTCTGCGGCCAGAAACCAAGCCCATCCTGGGCAAAGGTGTCACTCCTCCTCCCCCAAGATGAGCACAGTGCTCGAGAGGGAGGCTTCAAAGGCCTTGCTGCCCTTGTAATGGAACCCCAGCCTCTGCTGCTAGCAGCAGATGGCAGCCCCTTTCAAACCCCTACTTTTAGTGGGAGAACCAGTTGGGAACCTTAGTGAGGAGTCAGGTGCTGGAGGCCATGGTAAGCACATTTTTCATTGCCTACCATCTTGAAGATGGTGGGACTTATCCAATCAGGACTAGGGTTATACCCCCCTACCATAGGAGGGTGACATACTAGAGGGTGTAGATACCCCAGGTTAGGAACCCAGTGGTCCCCACCTGCAACTCCCCCATAACACCCCTAAATCTGACATTTAGGTGGCACTCCCAGACCTTGAAATCAGACTTCTGACAACCTACGAAGTCTGGATGCTGATGAGCTGCTTCAGTAAGAAAGAAGGACCAGTCATTAACTTGACGCCAGCACTGCTAGCGTGTCTGTTGCCTCTTGCCCTTGCTACAAACGTTAACCCGTCCTGCAGGTCCAGTGAACTCTAAACCCTGGGAAGACTGCCTGCCTCCTATAAAGATCAAGAAGCTCCTGTGGACAGTGGACCAATACACATTTTCACATTTTTTAATCTGTTGATACATCGCGAAAACCCCAATAGTGTCACTATACAATCACCGAGATGATCGACACATTTGTCTCATTGCGCAACCAACCCTGAACTTCACCCGAGATGGTACGGTATGCACGCCAGCAGTGGGTCACGCAGGTAATGCTATAACATTGATGCATGACTGCACCCCCATTAAGCAGCATCGGTGCTTTGTAGCTGACCTCAGCAGCCTACATGTTTTATTCCCTGCCTGGGACACAGATTATCATCTACGCTCCATACGGCAGTCCAAGGCTCATCCGGCAAGCCCACCGCATTGTCTACTAATATCACTCTGATGTAAGTAACCCAGGATTTATGCATTTTTCAACACAGTTCAGAAAGCGATGAGTTATAACTTACACATACCCTTTTTCTTTTAAAAAAGCCTGACATTGATCCATGTAAAAGTTGCCTCTGGGGTACTTACCTGTTTGGAATTCTACATTTTGTGATTTACCTTTCCACCAACCTGATGTCCCCTCCCCATACTTACTAGGGTAAGTCCCTTTGGATATGCTCTGGGCTACATACCTCCATTTTTGTCTTATCCAGTTATTCATTTTTGTTTCTCTTTTAGCCTCTATTTCCCCATAAGCACCCGCTGGGCCCTATTTGAGTAACACTTGATCATATTATTGATTTTTCACTCTGTAAAATGGACACTATCTTCTTCGGATTATTTACCCACTGAATCTCCAGGTACCCATTCATTCTCAAATTCCTTATCACAGAATATTACCTGTTTCTTTTTCTTTCTCCCTTGCTTATCTGTTCCTTTGTCTTTATCCTAGACGTCCCATATTTTATGGTCGTGATGAGACCCCCAATCCACCACAGGGTCGAAACGTCATCCACTCATGCCATAACAAACCATTTTTGGGCCCCTTGCATCTTAAAGGTGGCCTCTCTAGGATATTACTAATTTGTGAAGGGTTGTTGATCTATTTTAAGAAACCTTAAATATAATGTATGGTGTAACATATTGTTGGTTCTCATCAGCAAGCCTAGCTTGAATCCAGTGGCAAGAGAGCAAGGGAGTTTAACCGACAGTGTCTCTATGTCCCCTAGCATCAGAACTTACCTGAACAGCGGTGGGTTTTCTTCATTAAGCCTCCTGGCCCGAGCCTGCAGCCTTCGTTCAAAATCCATCTACACCATTGATTTGCATTGTGCGCCCAACACTGTTTTGGATCTTTGCACCTGGCCACTTCTGTGTGTATTCAGTGCTGCCTTGTGGCCCCAGTGCTTACCTTAACTCATGGAGATTGACCCCTGACACCGCTTTACATGCCTGTGAGCAGCGCATCTTGGATCACCCCGGTCTCCATTGGTTAACTCTGGGCCTCTGAGCCTGAAATTGGACCTCTGCACCCAGCTACCCCTGTGCCTCCGGTGGTGCACTCTTGGTTAAGGGCGGGCGTAGTTCGCGAAGTAGCACTTCGCGAAGCTACGCAAAGTGAAGTTCGCACTACGCGAGCTACGCGTAGCACTTCGCGAACTGCGTAGTAACATGTTCGCACTGTGCAAGATGTTGTTTTCAATGATTGCACAGTGCGGACAAGCAACCGGCACTGTGCAATCATTGAAAATGGCATCTTGCACAGTGCGAGCTGTAGTTTTCTGCTGCTCGAGTAGATTTTTACTCGAGCTTCAGCTTTCTCAACGCGAACTGGTAGTTTCTCATCGCGAGCGGTCGCGAGCATACGCGACCACTCGCAATGAGAAACCTGACCTCCTCGCGTTGGGAATCTCGCCGGGAGGTTTATTTTCCATGCTCGCGATCGCCAACTTGCAGTTGCTGATCGCGAACAAGGAAAAAGTCTCGCCGGGATGTCATTTTGCTTGCTCGCGGTTGCCAACTTGATGTTGAGGACCGCGAGCAAGCAAAAAATGACCGCAGCACTACGCAACACTACGCTACGCGTGTTCGCACTGTGCTACGTGCAGTTCGCGTAGTGCGAAGTAGCGCGAACTTCGCAAACTTAGCGAGCGTAGCGTAGTGCTTTGCCCAGGCTTACTCTTGGTACTAATTTGAACCTTACCTGGGGTTACCCTAAAACCCTGGAGACTGGATCTGTAATTCTAGTACTTACCTTCAAAACTGCATTCTTGATTTCCTGCTAAAGGTTAACATTGCTGAACTGAAAAATTGCACTAAGTGCCTACTTTTAAATTGAAAAGTATTTTTAATTTAAAACGCACTTACCTTTTAACGTACATCATAGTCTTAAAATAAATCTTGAAAGAAGCTTATTTAAAAAAAAAATTGGTATGGATTTCCTTTTTGAGTTGTGAGTTATTTATTAGTCATTGTGTGTGTAACAAATATCTTATACTCCTCTGTGCTAGTCCTAAAGCTGCTCGACACACTACCACAAATAGAGCACTTTGGGTTTACTTTTAGCCTTGTGCAATTCTGAGGTAATCATTGGACTCGTTACAATATATAACCACTTAGTGGTATATCACATAAAGTAAACACAAGGGGATGAAAGATGGAGCACTGAAACTTTTCAGACACTCACCCCCAGTCACAGATCTGGGTTTAAACCATCATCATTCATTAGCTCACTTCGTCACCCCATGTCAGACCCAGCCATATGCAAATCAGTCCTGACCCTGTTCCTCATGGGAACAGTCCACCCCAAACGGCCAAGCCAGGTCTTCCCTGGACTGGAAAAAAGCATCCTGGGACCATTTTCAGGGTTTCACTCCTCAGCAGCCAGGCTAGCTTGAATCCAGTGGCAAAATAAGCAAAGTACCCACATCTGTGCAACCTGACTTGGCAGTTCAGGCTGGACTGCTGTCATGAGGAATCGGGCCAAGACTGATTTGCATATGGCTGCGTCTTACCAGGGGTTGCGAAGTGAGCTAAAGAATGATGATGGACTCAATCCAGATCTGTGACTGGGAGTGAGTGGCTGAAATGTTTCAGTGCTCCGTCCATCATCTCCTTGTGTTTGCTATATCACATAAATTTGCAACTTTCTACAAGTGATCAGTTTTTCATGTGAAGTGCCAAGAAGGGGGGGGGGCGCCAGTGCATACGGGTGGGTGGCTCTGGTGATGAAAAGACTCCACTGGTAGCAACGACAAGTGACCTGTAAGAGCATGGGGGCAGGTGTCTGGGTCGTGGTACAGGGGTGAAATAAGTGAAAGAGAGCTGATAGGTCCCAGGCTATGGAAACAGTTGTTGTAGACCAGGTGTGGACCATGCATCCAACTGACAACCCACAGTAGTTGTGAGGCCTAATAATATTGCTCAAAGTTGGGAACCACCATTCGTCACCTGTCCATGGGAAAATAATGTTTTTGAAGCACTACATGACAGCATATGTTGTGCCATATCAGTGATAGTGACAGCCTTTCAAGAGTAGTGAAGAAGGGTTTCTGTATATATAAGGGAAGATTAGTAAAATAATATAGAAATCCGGGTAACATAATGATTTATATAAGTGTGATGCGGCCCACCACTGAAAGTGGCAGGGATTATCAGAAGCTGGGCACGCACTGGTGTTAGTGCTCTCATGAGATTTTCATCATTGTGGTCAATGGGCGAGTGATAGATACGTAAGCCCAAATAACGAAGGTATCAGGTTGCCATGGTAAATGAATATCACCAAGTGGGAAATTAGGGTCCGCTACTGTAGGGTCCAATAGAAAGAGACAGAATTTGGTCCAGTTGACTCTCAGACCCAAAAGGGTTGTAAATCTGTTAAAGGTAAAGGCCACTATCTCTGGTATTATTGTAACATCCTTAAGATATAATAGAAGGATGTCTGCATATGACAACACTGAGTGTTGGCCATCTCCCAAAGGGATTCCCCAGAGGTGTCCACTGGCACGAAGTGTTAGCGCCAATAGTTTGTTGGCTAATGAAAAAGAGAATAGGAGAGAGGGGACAGCCCTGATGTGTGCCTCTGGCATTTGAAATGGGTTCAGAGAAACGGGCTCCGGTTTTTACACAAGCTAGGCCCTATGCCTTAGCTCTGCAAGACATTGAAAAGGAAATGCCACTCAAGAGAATCGAAGGTCTTCTTCAAGTCTAGTAGCATGCAATCAGATTGCAGCCAGGGGACCGGGGCATATCCCATCACCCTAAAGACTATGCATAAGTTTAAAGAATCATTTCAGGCTGGGGCAATCCTGTTTTGGACTGGACTAAGTCAGTACCGGAGGTGCCAGATGATCAGTAAGTACCTTGGCTAGAATCTGGTAGTTGGTGTGTAAAAGGGATAAAGGCATGTAAGATCTCAGTGCAGTGGGGTCCCTCTCAAGCTTTGGGAGTGAAGCAACTGAAGCTTCATGCAATGAGGGTGGTAAACAGGCGACTTGGAGTGCATCGTCATGAAGCCTCAAGAGGCAGAGGGTTAGGTGAGGTGCATATACCTTGTGAAATCCGGAGGGTATGCCTTTGAAGCCTGGAGCCTTGCCAGTAGCTAGAGAGAAAATGCCCTCCTGGATCTCAAATAGGGTGAGAGGGGCATCTAGTTCCGCCTTCTGCTCAAGGGTCACCTAGGGGACCGTGATGGCAGCAAGGAAAGTGTCTATTTCTGATGTGTTGGATGTGTTTGTCAACTGATGCAGTCGTATCACCTCAGGCCATCGGTAATTTTAAAATCGGGTGTCCGGGCTGCTCCTGTCGGATAAGCCAAGCTAACTAGGACTCTGACTTGTTCGCTCTGGCATGTGGTCTGAAAGAATGAGCCATGTAAGTCTCTCCAATAGGGCAGTGTGTTCACGTTGTGAGAATTTTAGGTGGACCCGGTGTGCAGGGTTTTGCATGGCCAGCATCATGTGTCCAAGAATGTCGCGCTCGAGTTTCATGATATCTTTGTCAAGCTGGCGGTGAGTATTTCAAGTAGTACTGATGCACTGCTCTTTTAACTTTATCCTGAGGACATCCCACTCAATCAAGTGGGATGAGGCAGTTTCAGCATTTGTCTCAAAATATTTAGTGATGACAGTATCTAGGAAAGAGCAGAAGGGATGGTCTTCTAGGGCAGTAGGTTGCAATCGCCACGTGGGGCCAAGTGGCAGAGTCCGTTCCAGGTCAAAGTATAAATGTGAGGGTTTAGTCTGAATGTGTAAGTTCTAATCGGTGTGAGTAACGTGTGGAAAAATGGCAGGTGTACGAACAATACAGACATGCAATTCATGTGGGCAGGAGTAAAAGGAGTAGACTTTGGTGTTGGGATTTTGAAATCGCCAAATGTCAACCAGTTGCCAGTGCCTGAATCATGTCTCCAAGTGATGAGGATTTATTGTCAGAGGTGTGCTTGGGAGAGGAGGAATGAGCAGTCCAAATCAGTCTGCAAGACACTATTGAAGTTGCCCCCCAGTATCAGTACAGGCCACTCCAATCTTATAATATCGCAGGTAAGCCGTTTAGGAACATTAATTGGTCTGTGTTGTCGGTCCCCTTGTGTGAGTCAAGTCCCATGTTTCCTTAGGTTCGGTGAAAAAGTGTGATTTACTGTCTAGAAGGACTCTAAGTTTGGTCCTGTATAGAAGAAAGTATGGCACACATTGGCCGTGCAGGCAGCGTTTAACTGACAGAAATCAGCTCTTCTGACACTGCACTGCCAGCATGCAATCTGCAAAAAGCATTACTCGAGCATTGTCCACCGTGATGTCTGTATTTTTACAAGCCTCTATGAGAATACGGTTCCAACACCTTGCAGACTAATGCCTAGGGTTTGCTACTGGCAGAGGTTTCCGAGCAGGCACACGGTGAGCTCATTCTACAGTGAAGAATGGGTAGAGGGTCATTGGAGGGACCAGTTCCCAGATCCACTGTTTGATGTAAGCAAATGGATCTGGACCCTCAGTTGTTTCTGGAAGCCCCACCATACAAATATTGTTCCGTCTTGAGAGGCCTTTGGAGTCGCTAATACACATATTCGGTCCATTAGCTGCAGCAATTGGGTTTCTGCTGCGTATGCTAGGGATTGCAAGGCAGAAAGTGATTGTTCTGTTTCACATACCCTGTCCACCAACTTCCGGTGATCAGCATGGAGAAGAGTAAGGTCAACGACCACAGTTTCAATCTTGTTTTCAAGTCAAATTCTCATTTATTCAATGGCTGTCAGAATCGAGTCTAGTTTGACCTTTGCAGCGCCGGGACACCTCTTTGCTGAGGCAGCTGCGCGCTATATAAATTCAGATAACATAACATAACAGAACCTGCCATCTGAGTGGATGGGGGTTCCGTCAAGTCAGATATTGCTCCAGAGACAGCTGATTGGCCTGGAGCAACGTCTGGAGTGCTGGATCACAGGCAACCTATGTGTCAACATGCTAGGGTGATGTGCTTGAGGTGCCGGTAGGTATTGACAGTTAGACTGCTTGCCTGCGTCAGGAGGTTCCAGGCTACACTATAGCAATAGCAGTTCACTAATAAGTCCCAGAAATGACCACAGCAGATAGGAACCTCTTGAGTATATGAAGATAGATCGATCGGGAGGAGAGGTAAGACAACCACGTCAGTGTACAGGAGCACTGGGTTATTGGACAGTAACAGCGGCAGCGAGGGCTCATACATGATCTGGGCCTCCACTGTGTGCAGCCCCAGACAGAAAAGGAATTGTAAGAGCTGGGGATCCACCTCAGTAAGGGCCCAGGAGAGCAGATCACCATAGCTTAGGGTGGGTGGGGTCTTGAAATGAATTAGAGACTTGCAATATAGATCGATAATACGGAGACGTTGGTGCCTGGTGTCGCTATTTGCTCACTTTGTTTGGTTTTTGTGCAAAGGGGACCCTCAGATGTAAGTATCAATGTTGAGCTGTATGACGCTCAGTGAGTCTGGTCGGGACGGCAGCATCAGGTTTCTGCCATGGGATGTGCCAGCGCCAGTCTTGTTCAATCCGCCTTCTTTGTGTCCTGGGCAAACGGCCTAGTGTGTCGAGCCTAGCGGCTGTATAAGCTATACAGGCAGCAATGTTGAGTAACACATAACGTTTGGCTGAAGTTATGACGGAAGTGTTTGAAGTTGTTAAGGTCAAGCAGGGCTGTCTTTATGATGTTGTAGGCAGGGGACAACGTGAGTATTCAGGTGGTGCCACCAAACAACGGCTCATGACGGCAAGATTAGAGGGTCGGATGCATCAGCACAGAGGGCCACAAGGTGGTTGCATTTGGGTCATAGTGCACCTGGAGTCAGCTTGTGGGCCCTCTCCAAGAGCAGAGGGAACCCCACAGCACCCATGCAGCCTGCCATGTTATGCTGCATTCAGGAGCAGAGGCAGTCACAGATGGAGCTTCAGTGAAGGGGAAACAGCAACTTAAAATGGTAGTGTTCCTTCTCTGGGCTGCGTAGAGAATAGTTTTAGGCCACCGCTCACCAGCGGGTAGTCCACACAGCAGGTCGCTGTGTGGACGCTCCCTGCAGCAGTGCAATCACAAGCAGCACAGGTGCTCTTTAACAGTCAAAGCCCCAGAGCTTCTAAAGTCACTGGTAGAGTGTGGCTCAGATATGAGTGGGGAGCGAGAGAGGAGGGAGGTGGGCAATGGTCAGTGCATTCGTCCCTTATGTGCAGTGCCGTAGTTGTGGGTACACAAGATGGGCAGGCAGAGTCCGCAGCGGAACCCAATGATCAAGTCAATTGTGTACAGGGAGAAACCACGGGTTGTGGTGCCCTACCTCAGTGTGTACAGATCAGGCCGCTAGGCGATATAATTCCAATGTCGGGGCAGCATCCCCCAGGCAGGTAATAAAGTGCGATCTCCCGGGGCCTAGCCGGCGGTTTCACAAATGGTGCTGATGGCCAGAAAAGCAGCTGCAGTCACTGAGGCTCGAGTAGGGTGCAGACACCGTGTTTTACACTTTGATGGTAGGAGATGTCTTCGGTTAAACTAAGGATTATAGGGGCATGATGCAGAGCTAAATTAGAGAGCATCTGCCATCTTGGCCCCCCAAGCCACGCCCCCATACCAGTACTGTGACATCAGGACACAATGGAAGTAAGCTATGGGCATGTGCCAGGTTACTTAGTTTGTGTCTCCTTCCAATGGCTCTACACAATCAAGGACCCGCCTACATTAACCACTGCCTGATATTCCACCAACCGTCGAGAACACTACGTTCTGCCTCCCTTTCACTTGTCCATATTCCCTGCATCGACCAAAGCAGATATAGACAACGCTGCTTCTCCCACTTCGCAGCATAGACCTGGAACAACCTCCCCAAGCACCTCCAGACCATCATCTCACTTCCAGAATTCCAAATGGCCCTCAAGGCCTGGCTGTTCGAATAAGTCTCTGGGACCTGCAGGCACCTGGATGCCCTATCGGGTGATTAGCCGCGCTTTATAAATTCGGATTGATTGATTGGTTGATTGCTGTTGTAAATTGCTTTAGCACTGGACCTCTCCAATTTTCCCAGTATTATACTGTGTTCCTGGACTCAGTTTCACCAATGGTTCTTTATTAAACTTTGCCCAAGAAGAAAACCAAACTTTATAGTGTTTAATTTGGAGCACACTTGTAACACTTTTATTGAAACATAGGTGGGGTGTAATTTAGGTTTTAGGGAGCAGGATTTTATATTGTGAACCTTCTTTCCTTCCTTCATTCCATCTTCTTTCTTTCGTTTCTTTCCCTTTTCTTTTTGTCTTCACTTTTTACTTTCTTCTTTCTTTTTTGCATTCTTTTTCCCATTTTCTTTCTTCCATTCTTTTTTGCCTTTTTTCCTTCTCTTTTCCTTCTTTTTCTCTTGTTTGCCTTTCCTTTTTTCTTTCTATCCTTCTTTCTTACTTCCCTTCTTTTCTTTCATTTTTGGCTTTTTTCCTTTTTTTCTCTTTCTCTTTCTTTCAATTTGCCTTCTTTCTTTTTTCTTTCACTCTTTCCTATTTTGTTACTTCTTCCATCTTTCCTTGTTTCTTTTTAACTTCTTTTTCTCCTTTGCTTTTTATTCTTTCTTTCCTTCTTTCTCTATGTTTTGCTTTATTTCTTTTTTCTTTCTTTTTTCCATCTTTATTTCTTGCCTCCCATACTTTCCTTTTCTTTCCTTCTTTCTTTCCTTGTTACTTTTTACCTTCTATCTTTCTTTTTTGCCTTCTTTTTTCTTACTATCTTTTTGTCTTTCTTTCATTTTTTTTCTTTCTTGTCATCTTTCATTTCATGTTTTACATTCCTTAATTCTTCCTTTCTTTTTTGTCTTCTTTCATTTTTTCTTGATTTCCGGTGTGGGCTCTTTCTTTCAACCGTTCCTTTTTTTATTTCTTTTTTCCTTCTTTCCTGTCTTTTTTGCCTTATTTATTTAATTTTGTCTTTCTTTCTTTTTGCCTTCATTCTTCCTACCTTGCTTTCTCTCCTTCCTTCTTTCTTTTTTGCTTTCTATCTTCTTTCTTTTTTGCCTTTTGTCTTTTTTCTTATTTCTTTCTTGCCTTCACACCTCTTTCTTTCCTTCTTTTTGACTTTTTTATTTCTTCCCTCCTTTCTTTCTACCTTCATTCCTTTTTTGCCTCCCTCACTTCCTTTTTTCCTTGTTGGCTTCCTTCAATTCATTTTTGACCGTCTTCCTTCCTTTTTTGTCTTTCTTCCTTCTTTTGTCAGCTGTCCTTCCTTTTTTCCATCCTTTATTCCCTTCTTTCTTGCCTTCTTTCTCAAAGGCGAGGCGAGTAGACAATTCCAGACTGATAACTTTTTTTGGTCTATCTTAGCCAAGACCTTTTAATTTTAATAAATATTACGTATAGGAATTTCCAGCCAGACTTCATCCATTGGTCTGTGACTGTCATGCAAATGCTTCTTACACCTACTCCAGCAAGCATCAAGAGACAATGTTAACCTACTTCAGCCACTGACTGACTTCAATCAATCAGGATTTCTAGAGTGCAGCTAAACACCCAAGAGGGTATCCAGGTGCTGAGTTCCTGCTGGGCTGTCGAAAAGCCATGTCTTGAGTCCCTTTCTGAATTCCTTCAAGGAGGATGCTATATGAAGGTGAAGGTTGTTCCAGCACATGATATTGAGGTTAGAGGAGGATCATCTTCCACTGTAGCTTGGGTGGATACGAGGAGTGTGTGCAAGGGCAAGGGGGGCAGATCACAGGTGTCTGGAGGGTTGTGGAAGTTCAGGTGCTGGTTGATGTATGCTGGTCCTTTGTTGTGGAGGGACTTGTAGGCGTGCCTCAGCATCTTGAAGTGGCATTTTTGCTGGATGATGAGCCAGTTGAGAGTTATGAGATGGGGGTGATATGGGCCAATTTGGGGAGGTCGAGGATGAGTCTAGCAGCTGCATTCAAAATGATCTGGAGTCTCCTCAGGAGTTGGGTGGTGATTCCTGCACTGATCATGTTGCCATTATTAAGCTGGATGGTAGCAAGGGATTGAGTGACGGTTTTCCTGTTGTTGACGAGGAGCCATCTGAGGAACTTTCAGAGCATGCGGAGGGTGTGGAAGCAGGCAGAGACTGATTTGATCTCACATTGCATAGTGTCTTTGCTGTCCAGGAAGATGCCAAGGCTGCAGATGTGGTCTGTAGGTGTGGGTCCGAGTTCGGAGGGTGACCACATGTTGTTCCATGGAGAGATGTTGTTCCCAAAGATCAGCCCTTCGGTCTTGTCTCTGTTGAGCTTCAGGCAGTTGGTCTACATCTCGTCGGCGACACTCGTCATGCAGTTGCAGAAGTTGGTCCTAGTGTTGGAGGGGTCTTCTGAGAGTAAGAGAATGACCTGGGTGTGGCCGTCACAGGATGTGATGTAGAGGCCATGGGTTCAGACGATGTTGGCTAGTGGCGTCTGCAGCTTTTTAACAGGGTAGGGCTGCGTGATAACCCCTGAGGGACGCTGCAGATAGTGCTATTAGGTTCTGAGATGAAGCGTGGTAGGCAGATTCTCTGGGTTCGTCCTGTGAGGAGTGATGCAATCCATGTGTGGAAGTCTCCTTGGATCCCGATATGGTGGAGTCTCTTGATAAGTGTGTGGTGGTATATGGTGTCAAAAGCTGCTGAGAGGTCAAGGAGGATCAAGGCCGCTGTTTTACCCCAGTCAAGGAGGGTTCTGATTTCATCAGTGGCAGCAATCAGGGTGGTCTCAGTGCTTTGGTGGACACAGAAGCCAGAATGGGAGGCATCTAGCAGGTTGTTTTTCTCCAGGTGTTCAGTGATTTGGCCTTCTTGAGGACATTGGCAGGAATGGGGCAATAGTTTTTTGAGTTTGCTGGAGTCGGCAGATGGTTTCTTGAGGAGGGGTATGACCTCTGTGTGCTTCCATCCATCTGTGAAGGTGGTCGTGGTTATGGATTAGTTGAGATTTGCGGTGAGTTCGCCACTGATTTCCTTGCTTCTGAGGTTGAAGAAGTGATGGGGGCAGGGGACTGTGGGGTTCCAGAGTGGATGGGGTCCATAATGACTGTGGTGTCCTGGGTGGTGAGCTGATCCAGTGTGGTGAGTGGGTGATTTTGGGTGCTGTCTGTCAGTTTGAGGAGGTTGTGGAGGTTGGTGGGTTGTGTACAAAGTTACTGAAGATGGTGAATATTTTGTGGAAATGGGCAGCCAGTGAGTTGCAGTGTTCCTGGGAAGGCGAGATCATGTTCTCGGTAGATGATGGGCATGGAAACTCTCTGAAAATGCTGAAGAGTTCCTTGCTGTTGTTGGAGCTTGCTTTGATGCGGTCTGCCAGGGTTTTTTTGTATCTTTCAGGTGTTGGTGATATCTGCTGAGGGCTGATTTGATGGTGACTTGATCTGTGCATTTTGTGCTTGTACATCATCTTCTTTCTAGCCTTTTCCAGTTGATGTTCATTGTCCTAATTTCTGGTGTATACTAAATGACTTGTTTAGTGGATCTGCTGGTCCTGGCTGGCTTGATGGGAGCGACTCTAACGGTGCAGTTGGCTATCCAGGTGGAGGTCTGTACAGCCTATTCAAGGTTGCTTGCGGAGTTGAGCTGGTTGGTGTTGAGGGCGTCCATTAAAGTGAGTCTCGGTTACTTTGCTCCAGTGTGGTGGGAGGAGCTGGGAGGCCTGGGGGAAGTGCATGTGTGTCCTACGACGGTGAAGTGGATGATGGCGTGGTCAGTCCAGGTGATCTCAGTGAAATGACTGCACCTCACTCTGTCACTGGCCGTAAAGATCTGGCCGTGCATGTGTTCTGTGCTGTGTGCGGGGTCGGTGACTAGTTTTGTGAGGCCACTGTTGCTCGTGCTTTCCAGGATGTTAGTGCATCTTTGGGGTCATTGAAATGGAAATTGAGATCCCCAATGACTGGTGAGTGGGACGATTAATTTGGATATGGTGTTGGAGAAACCAGGGCATGGTTGTGGGGTTCTGTAGGCAAGGCTGCCTCTGTTGGCAGCTTTGCCATTAGTTTGGAATTGGAAGTTGAGGTGCTCCTTGATCGGTGTGGTGTCTTCCTCGGTGGTGGTGCAGAAGGTGGTTTCTTTTTGGATGATAGTGATGCCTACTTTGTGTTGGGTGGGGTGGTCCTGGTGAATCATCTTGTATATGGCGATGTCTGGTGTGGAGGAGGGGTTGAGCCAGGTCTCTGTGGTGAAGATAACGTCGAGTGAGGCTAGTGATGGTTTCCCAGATTTCGGGGGCTTGTTTGCAGATCGATTGGGTGTTAAACAGGTGACAGTGGAGTGATTCAGGGGTGGTTGTGGTTGGTTTGGTGGGTGTGGCACTGGTTTCCCTGAGGTAGGGAGGAACTGAGCTGCAGGCAAAATGGCAGCAGCAACAGGAAAAATGTTCTACCGTTGATCGAGGAAATGCAGTGCAGCAATTGTTGTTGTAACATATGGGGTCCAGGACTTAGACCTCTGTGAAAGAGTATCTGTGGGTGGTAGGAGGGCCAGGGTTCCTAATGCTTGGCACAGTCCAGGTGTGGACGGGTGCCGACAGACTTGCCTTTGGCATGCACTCTGTGTGCATCCACTGCACGGTCATGCAGCGACCTCCATTAAGTAGTTCCTGAAAGATGGGAGGGTTGCTGGAAGGCAGTGGGTGAGGCCGGTGGGAGGGAGAAAAACGTAAGGAAGCGAGCCGGCGGCAGGGGAAAATGAATATCAATCAGGCAACGTAACACAAAGTGAGCAAAAACAGAGCACAATCTGTGCAATACAAATAAAAAAAATAGCTAGGGAACCAATTGCAGGCAAAAGACCACTGAGGCAGCAGGGGGAGCAGATTTCACTGTGAGTTACGGAAAGCTGTCCTTTCACAAACAGCATATCCACACACTGTAGTTTCTTTCAGTGCTGTGTGTTCCATGGTAATGTGCACTTTTTTGAGACCTGAAAAACACATTTGCCTTTTTCGATGTTTTTCTTAGATTTATTGAGGGCCCAGCACTTCCCGAACAATAACGTTTTGCAAGAACCATGACAAAAGAATTGGCAAAAGGCCAGCAGAAAAATACATATTTGCTTTTCCAATGCTTGTTTGTTATGGCGGCTGCTCTTATTATTGTCAAAGTCACCTGTCATGCCCCCACACTACCGCCTAGTCCGTCGTTCCTTTCACCAATCTTCGATCAAGTTGAATTGGCATTGAGAAGTCAGATTTACTACTTTGAAACCTAGAGGGCCATAAAGGAAAAACACTTTCCTTTACAGGTTGCGTCACCACTTTGCATATAATCTAGTACCTAAACCACAGTTTGCTCAATGTAACATGCCACATATTTTGGGCCGTCACTTTTGTTCTCCATGTAGCCAAATTTGGGGGCATATCAACAACAACCGGCGATAATTATCTCTAAGCGCACTTAGCGCTAGGATAATTATCGCCGGCTAGCGTGAATTTTTATCGCTGCGATAGCGTGCTATTAGCAACGCTTATCTCAATAGCGATAAAAATCCTCACACTAACAGGCTAACGTGAGATTATCGCTGGAACCCAGCGATAATCTCACGTTACCTTGTTGATAGGGACAGGCAAACTTGGCCATGATATCCTCCTTCCATAGGATATCATGGCTAACTCTGAAAAATACCAGACGTAAAAAAGCAGCGTTAACCGCGGTTAGCGCTGCTTTTTTTGTCTCTAACAGGGTTAGCGACATTCTTGATAATAGGAGAAATGTCGCTTAGCGACATTTCTCCTATTATTTTACTCTGGAACGCCCCCTTTGCATCTCATTAGAGATGCAAGAAGAAGCGTAGAGTAAAAGGGTGCTAACATGCAAATTTGCATGTTAGCACCCTGTTGTTGATAGGGCGCTAGTTTTATCTCTCCTTTTTTGGCTTTTAAAGCCAAAAAAGCAGAGATAAAGCCCTTGTTGATATGCCCCTTGGTAACAACACTTATGCCCACAGTTGAGTGTACTGATTATTGTCATTGATCAGGGATTGCTCTCAAATTATGAACAAGCAGATGTGGTAAATGTGAAAAGACAGTACAAATAGTGAAGTGAAATTTGTAGATCTGGATTAAAAAAAAATACTGCTTATTATCCATAGTTTTTGTTTCAGACTCATGTCGAGAAATGGTTTAAGAAATTTTGAGAGATCGCATACAGTTTCTCCAAGTTAAATCATCACTTTGAAACCTCGGCGATATTTAATGGTAGTGACATTCTCAATTTAATGATGTTTTCCTCAAAGGAAAAAGTGTGGCTTTTGTTTAGAGAGGCATTCAGAGAGACAGCAGGGTAGATAGAGGTGAAAATGAAGGCAGAAAATTAATCTAGGTGCCCAGCAGGTAATTGGCCATTTATAGACTCATCTGCGTTCAGTACTGAACCTGGTTAGCCTGCGTCCATTTCATGGTGCCACGCAGAGAAAATGAAGTGTGCAGGGTCACTCCAGAAAGAGCAAATTAAAAACATATTCCTATTGCACCCTCAGGGTCTATTAGCCTTGATGAGTGTACAAATACCTTTGTTGTTGCATGTGCTCTGTCCTGAAAGAGATTCGGTGCTTCTCTCATTATAACTCTTCACCTGAATACATTGAACATTATCCCATTTGTTGTCATTTTTTTTACTGACCTGTAGCCGGCGCTGGGTTCATTAGTGCAGAACATCTTTTCCACTGGCTGAGTCTGCCCTATTGTTTGTATCGGTCAGGGTCAAGTCAAGGGCACTCAGCCTAGATTGGACTCATTTGTCACAGGGTCTCCCAACAACGCTGATTTCTGCAGAGACAGGGCGAATTTCATGGGGCTGAACCACAACCTTTGACACGCAGCGACTAGGGCCGCTCAGACACGCACAGATGGCCTGCCACCCCACGGCAGCAAGGAACAAAAGACCAGCGAATTACAACAAAAATAAAGTTTCCGCAGTCAGCATATATTTTAAGTGTTTAAATTATTTGCCTGGCTTTTTGACAGTCTAAAATTGCATCCTGAGCACTTGTGATAATCGCTGGGCTTTTTAGACTATGAAGGAAAAAAACAATTCAGTTGGGGGCTTATTGCTTAACTGGTGTAACGGTGTAAAGTGTAGCAATTTAGTGCGGAGCGCAGGTTTCCATGGTCAGCAGGAGCCTGCATGAACAATGGGTCGTGCTGAGGTAGCATGTGGAAAATGACTTTAATACACTATGTGGAATGGCTTATTGCTTTGGTCAATAGGCTGCAGTGAGGATGGCGAGTTCAGCCACTTGGGAAGGTTAAAGCTGTCAGGGTAGACTGTGACTGATATGCAAGGGCTGCTTATGAGGTCTCTAATGGAAAAACCTGACAAGCAAAGTTATAAAGGTTACACTTGACACATTGTTCAGCATTATGCCTTATATTAATCCATTTTTCCCAGGCAAGATGCTTTATATTGGTTAGAAATTGGTGCCAGGGAAGTATCACAACATATAAGGAAACATTTAAACGTTTCAGTAAAATTGTGCTTAAAATATAGGGAGGCTCCGTTTTGCACCAGGACACCTGTGTAACGCCCCCAAGCATACGTCAGTAAATCATATTACATGTTTTCTCGTTGCACTATTTTTTTTATGTTCTATGTCTTTTAACAAACCAAGTTGATGTCTAATAGTTTGGAAAGTTCTTACCTACATTGATCAAAAGTAAAATTATCAAATGTAAACCGTGATTTTGTTTTTCTTTTTGATTACAATCACTTCTCAAATTAGTATTATGAATTTTTAACAAACATTTTGCCATATTTGTGGCCAAGAAGAAGTATTCTGTATACAGTTGTAAGCAAAAAGGCATACCACGTGTTAACATACTGTGCACCCTAGCCCATAGTAGAACATTTGCATGCAAATATATGTAAATAATATGTAGAGAATACATAACTTATAACCCTGCAACATGGATCTGTATTGCTAATGAGGAGTTCTGAAGACATATAGAGGTATAGATAGCTAACAGTGAATTACATGGGTGTTTTTCACCGAGGGGTTCAGAGTGACAACAAATAGACAAGAGCGAAGCTAGACTTTTCTATGATGCCACTCAGAACCCCAAAGTGAAACACATTCTAATCATTCACTTTTTACCCAACTATATTATTATGTGATCTACGTCCCTCAAAATCATCTGCTTTCAACTACTAAGCAGGGGTAGAGGAGTTATGGGGGAGACATACACAACATAGCCTCTCTTGAGTGTCAGAAATCTAAAAAAAATCTATAGATATACATACCTCCTGCCACCGACCACCAGCACTCTCCTCCAGAAGCTATGCTCTGTAGTCTCCAGCGCTGCTCCAAAAGGCTCTCAGAGGGCACATCTAGAGCAGCCTGGAATTTAATTTGCTTTGGACGTGACAACAGTGGGTACCAGCCTTTGTTAACAACGTCTACGTCATAGCAGCGAGTCACTGTATTTGAATGCAGTTATTCGTGCCATCAGCTCTCTGCCAGAGCCATACATAACATAATAATAAACCGCAACAGAATGTTTAGATTGCAGTGTTGAGCCTGTTACGCCTTACGATTATTCCATCTTACGTGGCATAACCTAGCACAGTTCATTAACCTGGTGAACAGTGTCAACTGAAGTCATTGGTAAAGTACGGTACAAATGGGACAATAAAGACAATTCGAAAAGCCAAGTCTTTAGCTTCTTACTCTAAATTGCCAAAGTTGAGGCCGGTTGTGTCATCACACAGGGCCTCCCAGGGCTTAGCCCCAGTACCGAGAGGTGCTTGTCAGCCATAGCACTGATCAAGAATTGGGCATTGGCAACAGGTTGTGGTTCATAGATCACACCTGCCGAGCGGGTTATGCTTCATCTGATGATATTTGTCATTTATACATTAATAGAAACCAATATAATACATTAACCTCAGCTTGTTTTTGACAGAAAACCGATGAATGCCTGCAAAAAATACATGTACTGACTGACAGATGATTCTGAAGAAATAAAATGAGATTTCTGGCTGCATTCTCCACCTTTTGAAGTGTGTCTGCTTCTGCCATTTTTCAGGGCGCAACCATAATCAAGCATGAATTCACCAACACCCCTCCCCAAACATAATGCATTTCATTTGGTGATAACAGTAACATTTCCTTCAAATGTTTCAACAATAGTAAATCAAACCACAAAGCCAATTGGCTGTGCCATTCTTAATGACTTGACACATTTTACTGCAGTTTTTTTTTAACCAATCGTCTATCATTGCCCGTTCACTGGGAGATCAAGGATGGATTTGTTTACGAAAAGAAATAAAAACCTATTGGAAACAAGAAAGGAATGCTAATTAGTGGTCTTTATCGTGTATCAGAAATAATAGAAAAATAGTTTCTTTATGTAGGGTTATTGTGCGCATTGGCTTTTATGTATAACTTGATGATTAAAATCAAGTTTTTTCCGCAGGACTCATAACTTGACAGGAACTCCTTTCAATGCTCAACTAACATTTGACAACTTTTTGTATGGGTTGGTTACAGTGCGCCTTGAGTTCACTTTGGGATTGTTGATTGAATAAAAGACAGTTGTCTAAATTATTCAGCTTGGTTTGATTATTCAAGTATGCGTTCATTGCACTAGAACCAGGACAGATGGCCAGGGAGTGTGGAATCTGATAGAGAAGCTCATTTCTCGACATCTCGTTCATTTGTATTTGCATGGGGATTTTATAATGTTCATAAGGATTTTGTAATGTACATGATTTATGGCCTGGAATTCAGAGGTATGGCAAGATTGCCTCAAATACTGAGTGAGGTCTGTAACTAATCATTGCTAAAACTAAAATAGGAACGCATGCAGAACATACATATATATGACATAGATTAGCATTAGCGGGTGAGTAGCTGCGAATGGATGATTGCTTATACCCCTGGCCGCACTAACCAATATCAGTAACCCGTTCATAAGTCTGTGGCAGTTACATTTGTGTCGAGGTTGGTAAAAATTGCTCAAAGGTGTCATAGTCTGTAGGTTGGTTCCAGAAAGTTATCATTTCCATTTCTAATAAGACATATTTGGCCCACTTACAGAATAACCCAAATATCTCAATGTACTTTTATTATGATATAAGTAAATTCATCAGTTTTTAACAACACATTCAAAGGGTCTAGTGAACAGTTTATACGTATATTTTCTTTTATTTAGTTTTGTGGATTTAGAAGCTTATTTCCATCTTGAATTGAGCATAAGAATGTTGCGGCCAACTGACCATTTTGTGGCATCCACTATTTTGGATTAGCAAATTTGCAGCTAGTATTTGTAATCTTGTTATGGAAAAACTGACTTGCAATGTTATGGTTTGGATAAACCGTTCATGATATGAAGAGTTATCAGGGTGTGCAAAATGAGGGGCTATTGGAGTAAGAAACAATGTTTTAGGTGTAAAGAAAATGTATTTTCGGTCAATTCCATTTGTGAATCCGAGTGGTGGATTTATGCAAGTGTATGATAGGCTTTGTTTGGTACATTGAAGTTGGGTTGAGCATATGAACTGACTATTCCACTTGAGATTTATAGATCTTGTAGAGAATCAATATGTATATGATGTGAACCTTCTTAAACATTCAGTCCCTCATTGCACATGAACCTAAATTCTCCGCTCGACTGGTAACTTCCATTACTGGTTGAACCTGCAACTAAACATGAGATGGGAATAGTACATTCCTGATTTTTGACCCTTGGACTTTTCACCAGCAAAACACTGGCTAACATTTTCAGTGGAAAATAGCCATAAATGCAGGATTAAAATGAGAATCACGTGCATTAACTCTCATTCTTCTGGTAATTTACGAGTGTACCATCGAGGTAAAACTCAAAATGCTGAAGTAATTCTGCATCCCGGAATTACAATTCCTGCAGTATCTGTAACTCTGATTCAGCAATGCAACAACTATTTTCTTGCTCCCCCTTCAATAAATGTCTTAGAGTGCAACTTTTTTTAAGCCCAATCAATGTGCATTTAGTGGTTTAAAAAAGACTAAGGCTAAGATTTACAGAAAAAAACCATCACTGCACAAAGCAAAGTTGCTGTACTGCGTTGCGTAAATAGAAGAGAGCAGAACTGCACCACATCTACTAAGATGCGGAGCTGTTCTGCTCTCACTGTTCAGGCGCACTTTTACCTGCAATGTGCGAGCACAGCCATCCTTGTGTCATAGTGCAAGGATTTCTCCAATGTGGTAAGCATAGTTTTATTGCAGGAGGGGTCACTTCCAGTACAAGAACTATGCTTTAAGGCGTTTCCCACTTTGCATGTGAGCTGCAGAATGCAGCACACTTGCAAAGTAGGAAAAATGAGCAAAAAATGAAACATTTCTCCCTGTCATGCCTCAAGGAGTAGCAGGACTTTGGTGCAAATCCATGTCTACAATTCTTTGTAGATAGAGATTTGTGCTAACAACCATGCATGGGAACGCCCACGAACCACCCTTGGAAAACCACCTTGACAATAAGTAACACAATTATTCTAAAGAGTACAGGGGTCCCATTGTGGCCAAGAATTGAATTATATTAACCATCATATGAATTCAAAACAATGTCTTAATATACAAAGTTATAAAAAATATTTTTTACAGATATAAAATGCAGTGGGTGGTGAGTCAAATGGGGCATGAAGATGTGTTCAGGAAAACCAAGTGATTCATGTTATCAAAAGCGCATATACATTGGCCAGACTACACAAAAGAATTAACATTGGAATATACCAACACAGAAGCTGCCTTAGGTGTAAGGTCATGCCAGCACCATTGGTAGTGCATTTCACACAGCACAACCATACAGAAGATGAACTCTGATGTCAAGTGATCTCTGTCATAAATTCACCACGCAGTGGCAGCAACAACTCATCACTTCTAAACGAAGAAAAGATTAAATAGATTCTGTGTGTAGGTAGATTAAATATGGACATTATTAGACTGGAAGATTGGACTTCCTTGGTTTAATGCGTTTTTGCTATAAATACTACTGATAACTCGACTACTTTAGTAAACAACATCATTTTACAGGAAATGTCTGTGCTAATGATGTTTTCCAATTTATTAGGCTACAGGCATGACTAATCTGTTGCAGATCTTATGTTATTTGCATTTGATAAATGTAATTCACTATGGTTTCCCCTGTTTTTGTAGGGCTCACCAACATTCACTTAGTGATTTTTTATTCTGGTTAAGATCTCTGTTTCTATTGTATGGTTACATAATAATGGTAGCCAATCTGTACCTCTCTTAAAGATATTATTTATCTCCCACTAGGATGTTCATTCAACAAAGATGGCGGCCACTCTGCAGTCCTTCCTCTATGGTCACTCACTTCCTCACTGAGGTTGGAATCCTCTTCTAACATGTTTGCACAAGTAAAGTCTGATTTCTATGACCATTCATGGTCCTGAGCGTCCTCGCTCCCTTGATGATGATTGTTGACATTTATTCCCAGCACACAGTATCTGTAAACCCAGACTGCCTAGGCATCCTCACTCACCCAGCGGTGATTCTCAGCCGCAAACTCCGGCGCACGATTTCTCTAATTCCAGACCCCTTGGGGCTCTTCATTTATTTGGCTTGGATCCCATTTAGATATTATGTGATCCACGTGGTCTCCATTTGGATTCTAGTTCTGTCCTTTGGCTCACGACTCCTGGGTCCTATCTTTTTTATGCATCAAGGTTTTAAGTACTCTCTGTAGTCTGCTTATATTGATCATCCTTTTGATTTTTTGTATGACTTATGATTTTGAAATTTTTTAACTGTCTTTTTGTGCATGCATGTTCCTTTTTTTAACTAAAGAATCATCACAAGTGCACATTTAAACTTGTCCTAATGATGATCCTACTATTTACAAAGGGTCAAAATGTCGTTGAGATTGCCCACAGACTCTACTCTGAATTTAAATTATTGTAATTTGTTTATCTGTACTGTAGGTTCTTTGATTGTGATTCTAAGATTGCTCTTTTAAGTCACATGTATCACTTGCTTTGCCTGAGCACATCTTCATGTGATGCTTGACTCCCCACCCACTGCATTTTATGTTTGCAATTTAAAAAATATATATCTTTAGGGATATTAAAACATTGTTTTGAATTTATGTCTATAATTGTGTCCTTTTTTACCCCAGGTCCTTATGAAATTTAGAGACACGCTTGCTTCATGAAGGTAAGTAACGCAAGTCAGTGCACTGCGCAGCTTTGCGTTACTTTATTTACAATCCAACTCAAATAGCAGTTTGCTTCCACTACACTTTGTGTCGGGTTTGCACTGAAAAAGTAACACAAACCTGACACAAAGTGTTTGTAACTATGGGATAAAAAATTCAATATCTAGGACATGTATTGTGACACAACTTGTGACAACACACATGCACGGTCAGACAGATTCACTTTCACACCTAGGTTGGCAAACACCCAACTTAGTGCTGCAACAATCTATTTTGCAACAGAATGTATAGATGTTAACAGGAGTGAACCTCAAGTACTATGAGATACCCATGAAGCCAGAGGAATCATCTGTGAGAGGTCATCGAGAGAGAGGCTGCTGAAAGACCCGACAGGGGAATTTTCTCCAGACTCATGTCGTTGGATACAATGGAGAAACTAATGAAATCCTATGCATGCTATGATTTCAATGGTGTACATTTTAATGATGATTTGCAAAGAGAAAGTTGTTAGCCATTGAATTATTGGCATAAAAAGCATTCCTCGCTATGTGTAACCCTAATGGAGATGTTATTGTAGTTCCTTTACAGACACTGAAGTTAGGGTTAGGCATTATTTAATTTACTGCAATTTGTGTCTAGCTCAAACAATAGTATAGCAAGACCAATACCAACAGACATTTTCCAGAAACCATTGAAAAAACGTATGGACTACAAATCATAACAAAACAATGTGACATTCTTTGGCCAACCCACTCCTATTAGTCCTACAAAGTTCTCCCAGCACCGAATGCTGACATCATTATTACTAGCAAACACTAGTCAGGTATCTTTCATTTGTTTTTACATGCTAATGCTTTCGTTTGTGTTTCTCATCTGTGCTTACAAATGAAAACATGCACCATGTCTGACAAAGAAAACTAATAATCAGAGCTTTCAACATACAAATATAGTAGATGGGCGGAAATTAATTCTAGCACATGAAAAATGTTTACTAAATGTCCACTACATCATGTGATCAAATAGGTTAATCCAAATCCAGAGTGTTATTTGATTGTGTATTTCAGTCAAGTGGGCTAATTTTGCACTCCATGCCCTCAATAGAACTAAAACTTTCTTCTACGTCAATTAGGAAGTTTTTATATTCTTTGTCCGGAACATGAGGAGTAGGTTCTTCTAGTGTCAATTGGTTACAAAGCTATGTCTGTTCCTCTTTGAGTAAAATTTCCTAAAGGCGATCACCTTCATGATATCAATAAACTTACCTTTCAAAGGAGAAGGCTTTCAGAGCCATGTCACTTCTCAGTTCATGTGCTTCAAATCTAGAAGCACCCAAAAATTCCTCTTTTATAATCCAATTCACACAATGTGCTATTGTCTTTGATGTCATGGGTGCAAATGACGTCCTGAAAGAAATCAACAATTGGCCTTACCCCTCCTTCCATCCTACCCTGGACTTAACTATCCCATTACATTAATCCTTAGCCATGGACACTGTTGGGACCAGAATGTCTCGTGCATGGTATTGTATTTGCTTATACTTTACAGCAATGCTTTGTGCCTTATCCCCACAGCACCCCATCTTCCTTTTCCATGTTTTTTCCATACATGTGTGTATCTCTCCCACCCTTCTTATTCACATTCCACTGTGTGCCCATGTTTTCTTTGTCTTGTGTCACCCTGCCTTGCGTCCTCCCTCATGCATACTTTTCTAGAATGTTAAGATTTTAAATATGTACCAGTAAAGAGAAGAGAAACACCTCTTTGAATGTATGCTTATGAATTAAAATTGACACTTTGCTACTCTGCTTTATGTGCCTTTCACTGAACTTCTATGCATGGTATTTCTGGGCATGCATCCCTATTATACATTACTTAACAATGAGTTTCCATAGAATCCTTATTTGGTTTACTGAGGCCTATGGGAACAGCAATGCTGCAACAGATATTTGAGAACCATTACATGGCTCTGTTCTCTGGAGGGGTGCACCAAGTGTGCCCTCCTTACTATATAGGATCACAATCCATGCATAGGCTAAGAAATGCTTGGTGCGAGTGACAATGTACCATTTGTGAATCATTACTGACTGGCAGTTCCTTTTTCCCTGCATCCAGTAATGAGTAACTAGATTGCTAGCCTCACTCTGTAAAGGTCCACCAAAGGGCTATACCCAGACCCTGCACTGACATTCCTGGTGCCTGGTATATGAGTGTAGAGCATTTAAAATGGCTGATATCATGAAGGTTTATGGCAAATAAGTAAATGATATGAGATCAGGGAGATCCATTTTGGACTGCCCTTGGTAAAACACTGCACAAGATGGAGACTGGGTCTCAGCCTCCAAAAGTAGAGCTGGTATGCCTGCGAATTTTGAGATGCACATTAAGGAATGGGAGGATGGAAACATGGCTGCCTTAATAAATGGAGCAGTGTCTGATTGATCCTTCCTGAACACTTTCATTAAATTATATGGAGGATGAGGGAAAGCAGAGACAGTGGTCTTTGTAATGCAGAGGGAACCATTCAGTACGGGGTTGGTTTTTGCTTCTTCCACAGGTGCTATTCCCAAAATATTGAAGCTTCCTTCTGCAATGAATTCATATCTGGTTGTGCTCTTGCCTTGAGTGCTCCACGTGGAGACACCCATCATCACTTTCTGGAGAGGATGGATAATCTAACGGGGCAAACCACCTTGAACCAGTTCCAGACCACTGACAGTGGAATTAACATTCCCAGTTTGGAAACTGGCTATAATAAATGGACTGAAGATGTTGCATTCCACAGAGTGTCATGGTATTCCTGTGAATCATGGCTGGTGTTGTTATAATCCAGTCTCCCCTATGCGATAAGATATAACCTGGAAGTCTGGCACAGGAGAGGAGCTGTGGACTTACCTTGGTATGGTGCCTGCCTGACCTGCTGAGAGAAGAGAGTGAAAGGTAGCTTTGTAAGGGTAAAACTGCCCAGCATAGATGCAAGCTGTGGTATTTGGGTGAAGGCAACAATCTAAATGAGAGTACCGTCAAGGGAAATGTTCTGTAGTAGGTCTCCTTTCAGCCCTGTAATCCCATCTGGTGCACTGCATGAAAGAGAAGCAACAACATATGAGCTGTGGTCACCCTGGCTGTTGAAACATAGCAGGAGCTGACTCAAATGCTGGAGTGATTCATCTTACATGTCTGTAATGGCATCTGGTGTGCTGCATTAAAAAAAAATAGCAAAAGAGTGCAACTGACACCTACGGCCTCCTCCTTGTTAGTGGGATGCTGTAGGAATCGTACAGACTGTTGGAGAGGGTCCTCCTGTGCCCTACTGCAGGCAGGAATGCTGCACCAACAAAGATGACCTTGATTTCTGCCTGCCATCTCCCTGTGCTGAGGCACAAAATTGGCAACTTGTGCTGATACTGTCTTGGACCTCTAACAACCTGGAGCTGGCAACTTCACGGAGAACTCAAGGACGAACTCTTCAGCATTTGAGGGGGCAGCTTGGACTTGTTTGGGCCTCCAGAGCATGCTGCTGCATCCACAGACTGACCATGGTTTTTGATGTTTCTCCAGTGCCATTAAAAGAGAGTCAATTCTTTCTGCCCATAGTACACCATAACAAGGACCTTGAGCCAAAGTCCCACAACTATCAGAGAATGTAAATCTGAACTGATTTTCACCTAACCTCTTATGAGGGTCTGGAACTGAGAATGGTCAAACATTGGTAACCAAATGGAGATTGAGTCCTATAGAGTCTGACCTATGAGTCATAGACTTAAGATGAGCTTGTGCTTTCACCGTAAGCCTGCACCTCTGATTTAGCCTTGTTTGTTATTTTAATAGACTTTACCTCAGTGGAATACTTTGCCCCTGTTTGCATCTTTTTTGTAGCATTGTATAGTGGATAATAAAGTACATCTAATTTTCATAAATATAGGCATCGGATTGGACAGCCATTATTTTGCTGTACTAGAATTTGATGAGTTGCCTGTGACTTACACTATCCCACCATGAAAATCCATTTGGCTTTTCAGTGGGAAAATGCAACTTGGCTGCTATGACATGGTGGCCCTGCCAGCACGAGAAAACACTGAGTTGGTGCGAAGAATTTCATCAATCAATTCTCTCCCATTCAGTGGGGAAGTCTTGATTGGATATGTCAGCCACCAAAGAACACAGTGTAAATTAGATCTTTAACATAGTAACCCCCAGACAAATAGTAAGACACATATAGCAATGTGTTTTTAATAAAATCTATTGGTCAATTGATTATGACCATTTAATAAAGTCACAATCAACTTCTTACAAAGGTACAAGTTATGTGTGGGCATTAGTAGCAATTGGAAATATCAAACAAACATAAAGTGATGGGAGGAATGTTTGCAAATGGTTTAACCACTTGCAATTGCTCGGGTAACATTCCAACCCATAGTTCTTTTGCCCAACATGCCACCTTAGTTTGGACTCTGCCATTTGCAAATCAGTCTTAACTCTTCTTTGATTAGGTTGAGACTTTCCTGTTTTTTCTATTAGCCAATTTAAACCACAGAACTGTATCTGCTGCCCTGCTTTGGCTCCCCACAGAGTAGCAATTACAAGAAGAGTTGTGAATAGGCCACAGATCTCCTAGCAAAATAGACTTCTTAAAGTTCAGCCCCCTCCACTTTTAAAACCATATGTCAACAATACAATATCACTACTTAAAGGACTGCTTAGACAAATAATTGACAGTTTGTCACTGCCTTCTGCACTGACCACTGATTTTGTCCTCGTCACAAAGCATCTAACTTTTTGTTTAGCAGCTAGATGGCAAAAGAGGAACTATCCCAGTATGTTTCTTTCAATATCTATTTTCATATAGACAACCAGGAGCATTGCTCTATGGAGATAAAATAAGGTTATGTCGAAAGTATATTTCTCACTTTGGGGCATATTATCAAGCCAGGCGATAAAATTATCGCCGCTTTAGCGGCAGAAAACTGCCGCTAAAGCGGCGATAATGGGTTTGATAATATGCTCTATAGAATTTCAATTGAAGCCCATGTTAGATGTGAAGGACATCTAACCTGAGCTTCAATTGGAATTCCATAGAGCATATTATCAAGCCCATTATCGCCGTTTTAGTGGCAGTTTTCTGCCGCTAAAGCGGCGATAAGTTTATCGCCTGGCTTGATAATATGCCCCTTTGATAGGGCGGAAAGTGGTAGAAAGTGGCGGATGTGGGCAGGAAGAAGCCAGTTATAATCTAAGCCCCCTTGCACCATCTTAGAAAAATCTTGAATAATACTTATTGAGATGTCATTTTACCCTAAGCAATAAGAACTGGTTCAAATTGTTGAGAAAGATAGGCAACAATTCTGAAGGAATTTTAGCATTATTCATTTTGGCAGTCCTAACAGTCCTTGGTGGGTCAACCTTATATATCACGGCTTCCATCAGCCACTCTCAGGGGCTGATTTACAAGCCCCTTGTGCCACCGGTGTACCACTTTTTGGGACACACCAATGTTTTGTTTTACGCCATATTTGCAAAGTAACGTATCTAGGGAGATGCGTCATGTACCATAGCCCTGCGTCGAAATAGATCTGCTTCAGAACATGCTGTGCCACGAAGGTTGAAAGGTATGCAAGGTAGGTATTCCAACGTAACATCTACCACAATTCTGACTCAGGGATATTTACAAGTATCCCACAAGCAGACGTAACCTCAAGCTGCATCACGCAGATTGAAAATTGTGTCAGAATCCCTGCACCTCACAAACCCACTTGTAGGAAATGACACAGAAGCTGTAGCAATACAAGCGAAGCCTGGCAGAACAGTTTGTCATCAAATCTGATAACATGGACATCTTAATCTTGCAGCTGGGAGTTGGACAGAGAAGGCCAGAATAACCACCAGCCTAAATACCACAACCGCCCCCACCTCCACCGCCGCAAAGGCAGCGCAGGAGAAGGGAGCGCATCTATCGCTAGAGGACTGCCCTCAGTGGGCTCAGGGAGGAAGATGTCATAAGATATTACCGCCTCAGGAAGGCATCCATTGTAAGCTTGCTGCATCTCACCACGGCTACAGCCACCAACTGCCAGGGTCTGCAACACCCCATCGCAGTCCAAGCTCCTGGCTGTCTTACACATGTTGGCCTCAGGCTCATTACAGACCACAGCATCACGAGTGGCAGGTGTCTCCCAGGCATCATTTTCATCCATCCTTCCATTTGTGTTGGATGCTATAATTCGCCTCACACCACAGTACCTCCAGCTCCCCAACATGCAAAATCATCAGATGGAGATAAAACAAGGCTTTTATGGCATCGTAGGTTTTCCACATCTTCTTGGTGCACTGGACTTCATGCATGTGTGAATGGTCCCTCCTGCTGCAACTGCCCATCCATACTGTAACAGGATGCACACTCACTAAATAAATGTTCAGGCCATTGTGGACCATTGTGCACTCATCACTAATATATTGGCCAAATTTCCTGATAGTGTGCATGATGCATATATAAATTTTGCAACAGCATCATCAATGAATGCTTCCAAAATGGTAAATAAGGCAATGGTCTACTTGTAGGTAACTGAAAAAAGGTCAGGTAAGCAACATTTAAAAATTCACATACCGATAATCTGTAACAATTGCTGGACATCTGACACAACTCAGGGCCTCATCTAATAGTGAACAAAGAAAGTAATGTGCACAGGATAACATACATATCCACTCTAAGCACACAACATATAGTAGAAAGGTACATACTCCACTGGCAGTACAATAGAATGTGCCCTGGGGGTGCTACGGGCCTTTGTGCCCTCTTTGTGTACCTCAAGGCACTTTGTAATTACTGAGGGGGCCACAGAAGCAGGTACCTTACCTTCTGTAATGCTGATAGCGCTGGTGCCCATAAAGCAACAGTGCTATCTTAAGGGGGTGTCCCATCATTTGCATAAGGAAATACCTTTGCCTCTGCGCCTGCACTGTATTAATCTCGAGACAACCATCATCCTGACACCTCTCAACGCCTTTCAGGACCACATACTTCTATGGTGGGGATACATAGATGATAAACTCTTACTATGAAAAGGCACCACGGATATCCTAGACACCTTTTTGGTTTGACTCAATCAATCGCAACCACACCTAAGATTCACATCTGACTGTAGACCCAACAATCTCCCATTACTTGACCTCACTCTCCACGCCGAAGATGGGAAACCTGGCACCGCATTGTCCAGGAAATCCCCGGAATGAAACACCCTTCTACACTACTCCAGTTACCATCCCCGCAGCCTCTGAGATGGCCTTCCTTATGGGCAATTCTTTCGCATTAGAAGAAATTGTAAATGGCACAAAAACTACTTTCGGAAGCAGTCATTCTAACTAACAAACTGCTACAGAGGGGTTATCCATCATGCTTGGGTTCCAGAGGACGCAGGAGGGCCTGATGCTGCCACCGGGAACATCTTCTCACCCCCAAGAACAGACGTGAGACCAGGATGCCCTTTGTCACTAAGTTCAGTCCATCCAGCAACCAGGTCAGCAAAACTATCAAGAGAAATTGCCCATCCTCCGGACTCATGAACCTTTCTAACAACCTCCCTTGTTCTCCTACAAAAGAGGCAACAACCTCTCCAATCATCTGGTGCATGCCATCACATGGCCAACTAAACCAAACAACTCAGAATCGATCATAACAGCATGGGATCTTCCACCAGTGGTTGGACACTACCAGTGCTAACATTGTGTTGTCTGCTGCCTTACAGTGAACACTAAAGAATCTGTATCTAACAATATAACCTACAAATTGAAGATTTTCACTAACTGCCGATCCTTCAATGTCATCTACGCCATTCATTGCCCAAGCAATCTATTTTACATCACAAATGGTGAAACAGTGCATTATCCAACACAAAAGCCGCATCCACTGTAAAGTCATGTGTACCCCCTTGGTGACCCATTATATGGAGAAACAACACAGTGAAATGGGCATAACGTGGCAGGTCATAGACCAACCTACACTGCCCACAAGGGGCGTCAATCAACAGCTGTTGCTTAACAAGAGTGAAGGCAAATGGATCACTCGATGCAACTCTGTTAATCAAGGATTGAATACCATTGATAAGTGGAATAATACCATACAACTGTTTACTCTTGCAGCTTCACTTCCTGGGGGCCTTTCCCCTTCTGCACCCTTGTTCTGGTACCCAAATGGTGATTCCTCCTTCCCCATAGTACCCCCTTGTCCAACGCGAGCCACGTGCCAGGACACTTCTGTAATGATTACTGACAAACTCTGTCTCGCCTAATTAGACCTTTTCTTATATATAGGTGAGTTTTTGCACCAGAATTATATTGGACTTATTGATGTGGGAATCTATTACCCAAATGTACCTGATTTTTGTGGGATTCCATTATCAAAATTTATTTTATTGCGAACACCATTATTTGATTGTATTGTTTAATTTTATTATACATAATTCACTGCAATAAGTCAATTCCTTGATCTCTGTATGCTTCCTCCTTGCTGAGCGCGCCTTCGCACACATTCCTTTTTCCCTTTTCACTCTTTCTCCGAGTCTTTACAGTCCTGACCCAGTCTGCCCTTGCTATTGGCCGCTCTAACCCGTTGCCCACCCGCCCGGTCCCACCACCATGCTCATGCGTTGATGGCCTCACTCTGTGATCCTTTATAGTCAGCAGGCTTGCCCCTTGCTTCATTGCCGACCTGTCACTCGATAGCTACCGACGGTGACCTGCGGATTGGGGCTCCGACCCAGGTGACCTACTAGAGCCTTGCCTATGCCCTGGCACAAGTTGAACCTCAACCACCACAGTGAGTGCCTCTTGGCGGTTCTGGCCTTTTTCACCATTACCGCTAATTGTTCACAGTCCACACCTGGACCGGACCGCCCACCGTAATTCCGTCTCCTTTTTCCACATCTCCTGCCTCCTCTGATCCACTCTGACCCCGGGTAAGCCCGCTTCCCTCCTTGGACTGGGCTGACACGCTTGTCTTCCGCACGTTTCCTCCACACCTGCATTACACCATTGACTGGACTCCTCTTTGTCTAGGGTGTCGTGTAGTCTGTTGTAATGTGCTTATTCTCGATGCACTCTCCCTACTCTGGTTCTCTGCCTGCCTGCTCAGCCTTTGATGAGGTCTGATAGAATGTTGAGGGTGGTTTGGATTCTAGTGTGGATCAGTTGGTGAGAAGGGGCTGAGCAGGGAGGACGCTGCTCCTGATGGGGCATTAATAAGGAACACAACATCTTCCTGTAACTTATAACTGGTGAATTGACTTGAAGAATAAATCATCAATCGTTATATACAAGTCTTGTCTGCGCACCATCATTCATTTTAACACTGGCGACGATTTAAAGAACCTGCGTGTATTTTGGACTGGTGAAACTTAAGAGCCTACCTTGGATGGACTTGGAACTGAAGAAGCGCATTAAAAAAAAAAGAGAAGTAATCTTGCACTCCACAAGCCCCACCAGTGACCAGAAGATCGGTCAGCTCTATCGTGGACGTGCCAGATGATGGACTTGGGTGAGTGTTTCCCCAAAGGACATTTCTGACTATCTGTAACGGTCAGCTCTAGCCTGGGCCTGCTGATTTTTGATGTTAAAGCCTGCTTCTCTTCTGGGGTTTTTGGAATTTGCCCTGTAAAGGAAGTTGTCAAAAGCTGTATTGATTTTCAACCTGCTTTTGTGTTGTACTGCCTGTTCCCCTGCCGTTTTAATGGAGAAAAGCCGCTATGTTGCTGTGGAGACTGGCTATTGATTAACGACTGGTGTTTGAGAATCGACAGCAGTTAACAGTTTGTGTTGGGTGATTTGGAGCACACTTCTTAACAGTATCGTAAAGGACAGAGTCAGGTGAAACATAATTTTGTTTTTTTTTGAGACCGTGATTGTTGGTCTATGCTGAGACTTGAAGTATGCGGTAATTTTCAACCGCCGCAATCGGGCTTTAAAATAGTTATTGTGGAGAGACTGTGGTTAGACTAACTTGTATGCGGGCTTATCATCGGACACTCCTTTGTCGGGGGCACGAGTCGAGCCCCAAGAAGTGTTTGCCTGAACTTCGTGCTCGCATGGAGCATTGGCGCGCGACAGCTGTGGGAGTAAGTTAACGACCTAAGATGGTGGCTATAACGGTCAGCTGTTGAATTTGTAAGTCAGCCTTTAAATGTATTGAGGTTTAAAAACATACCGGCATTCTGTAATAAGCGCGTGGTTCTCTTGAAGAGTGGGTTTCCACGCGCTGAGCCATCCTCCAAGTTCCTCTCCGATGCGCGTCATAGTGGAACGCGTATTGTCAACGCAACCCCGGATGTTCCTTGGTGACCTCAGCGTTGTTGTCATCCTACGGCGTTTCGTAATTGCGTAGTTCAACGCGGAAGGTCGTTGGACGTTGCCCTGGTAACCACTGCGCTGCGAGTTTCGTGATGGTGGATTTACGTGTGGCAAGAAATGTCCCGGATATTCTTTGAGAAGAAGTTTGGTAGCAACGAAGGTATTTCGGGACGCTATCCTGCATGATGTTCCTGCATTGGATGTTATCAGCTGGGGAGCCTTTGGTGAGAACCTCGGGTGAGAGATCGCTCACCGGAGTCAGAGACTTTCCTTTTCTTTATTTTCAGCAATGTCACACTGTTTTTGTTTTTATATTTGAATGGTGGGTTTTGTTTCCCTAGGACGTGGGGGTTGGTCTTTGGTTACTGTTTATTATTGGGGGATTTCTGTCATTAGTTTGCGCGAGAGTGTTTGAGGCTTAAGGTTGCCTTGAATTTTGTCTTGGGTTATGGAATACCCATAGTTTGCACGAGAGTGTTTTGAGGTTTAAGGTTGCCTTGCATTTGGTCTTGGGTTATGGAATACCCATAGTTTGCGTGTGTGTGTTTTGAGGTTTAAGGTTGCCTTGTTTTTGTCTTGGGTTATGGAATACCCATAGTTTGCGCAAGAGTGTTTTGAGGTTTAAGGTTGCCTTGAATTTTGTTTTGGGTTATGGAATACCCATAGTTTGCACAAGAGTGTTTTGAGGTTTAAGGTTGCTTTGCATTTTGTCTTGGGTTATGGAATACCCATAGTTTCCGCGAGAGTGTTTTGAGGTTTAAGGTTGCCTTGATTTTGTCTTGGGTTATGTATACCTGTAGTGTGTGCATGTGTGTTTGGGGTTAAATATGCCCTGGATTTGCTTAGTTTTAGTCTTAGATCTGTCTTAGGGGTAGATCTGTCTTGCCATAGTTGGTGCAGTTTAGGGTTGTAGATCCCTGTTTTGCCGCAGTCCTGTGCCTTAGTATGAGGCACAGTGGGTACGTTGTGGGGGTAGTGTTGTGTACCCATAGTTGTAGTACGAGTTTTCTAGTTAGCCTTGCAATGTTTTTTTTATGATCATTATCAGGGGGAAGGATGGTGTTTAAGTTTTGGATGCATCCTCCTTTTCTACTAAATGTGTGTGATTTTATCTTCATGCATTTTATTGTATATGATCATTATAGCTGGGGGGGTGATGTTTAATTAGTTGTTATTAATGCATCCTCCTATGCTGAGTGTGTGTTGTATCACCATAACACATTTTGATTGTTATCAATTATTATAAGGGGGGAGATGTGTTGTAATGTGCTTATTCTCGATGCACTCTCCCTACTCTGGTTCTCTGCCTGCCTGCTCAGCCTTTGATGAGGTCTGATAGAATGTTGAGGGTGGTCTGGATTCCAGTGTGGATCAGTTGGTGAGAAGGGGCTGAGCAGGGAGGACGCTGCTCCTGGTGGGGCATTAATAAGGAACACAACATCTTCCTGTAACTTGTAACTGGTGAATTGACTTGAAGAATAAATCATCAATCGTTATATACAAGTCTTGTCTGCGCACCATCATTCATTTTAACATAGTCCCTATAGAAAATATACAGGATCTGCTTGTTTAGACAACATACACTCTAGGATTGGTGTCAGATGAAGTCTGATCACCTCCACAGGGTATATTAGCCTTTCTGTATCAGCTAGCTCACAGTGCCACTATAATCTCCTCTTACCAAGGAGAGAATAGTTTCTGGTAACCTCTGAACATGACAACCCTGATCCCTCAGGACTGAGGACACAATATACTACCTTTCGCTCAGTCACTCGTGCTTACTTAGTCTGTCTCAGAGAGATACACCGAATAAAACAAATTGAGCGTTTTCAATAATCATTTATTGAACAGTTGTTATTCTGGTGATAAATAGATGTGCTGCAACAACCATTAGACAGTATAGGATTTAAATGATTAACAGTACTATGAAGGTAAAAGGATGGTATAGTTCTACCATCTTACTAAAATCATGAATACAATCAAGTATATAAAACACATGATAATAAAAGGTGCGTACTCCTACGATGCCTCCCTATCTAGATATACCTAAATGTACCTAGCATGGGTGTAGGTGTTAAGCCCCTAGGATCTAGTCAACCCCATTACCTTAAGTGAGACTGTGGGACCCCGTCCTGGTCTCGAGTTGGACACCCCACAAGGGATGCTTTCAGACCACTGCGAGCTAGCTCTCGTGGCAAGATGTGATGTATATATACCCAGAGGTCTCCCCAGGGGTCATACCTTGCTGTGTTACTGTGTCAGCCTAAGGATGATGTCGGGCCTGAACTTTGTACATTGATTTAATACAGGAGATGGTAGTCCTGCTGTGCTTCCAAGAACCCTCATGCATAATGTATGAGATTTCGAACTAGGGAAAACCTGCTTTCTGAATGTAGTGTAATATCTAGGTAAAAGGTCAGTCCCTGTAAACCATGACAAGTGTAATGTAGGCAGAGAATATAGGTGAAGGGTAACGAGTTTACCGAGGCCTATATTATAGTACCTATATGGAACATAATACCCACTCGTCTTCCGAATGGGCGACATAGTTTTAAATTCTACACGTACTACTAGGTGTTTCTAGTTATGTGTATGCAAATATACAAAACATTAGTTTGTTATTGTGTTAAAAACTTTCATTTAAGAACATTTTTCTAAAAAAAAAACCACAATTGTTAAAAAAGGGAAAGTATTAGAAATTGACAGATAGGCTATTGCTCTAATATGTCCGTAGATATAGTCCAAACTACTACAAGCATTTTGAAAGCCAGACATGCATGAAAGGAATGTCAATTTCGATATGGAGTTTCAGTTTTCTGTTTTGTTTCTAAAAGGATAAATTTCTTCCCAGCACACGACGGGCCAAATGAGTCAAATGTTTATGTGTCCTGGCTGGTAGATGCAACATTCTCGTTGCTTGCTTCCGCAGTTGGTGGTCCCTGTAAAACCTCACAGATTATGTCTTTTGAGCATAGATGATCTTCCATACTGTCCACAGCCAGTGCTGGGGCAGCTTGTGCAGCCTGTGCGCCATCCAAGGCCTGGGTGTCAGAGGAGAAGCCGGTGTCTGTACCAAGAGGGGTTGATGTTACCTGTGGTGGCTCTAAGAATGCCGACATCAACATAGGAATACGCTGGGGACACTGCAAAACATGGGCTGTTATCGGGTCCAGTAAAGCATCAATGTCCGGTCGCGCAATGATGGCAGTGTCAGACAGAGCTCCAACAGGCATTCTTCTCCGCAAAACAGGCATCGGAGGACAGGTAAGATGCAGTCCATCCAGACTGGTCTAAACAACAAGAACCAAGAAGCACTTAGTTCCATTAGGCAAGGTGTGCCTAGAAGTTGTACCATGCGATCACGGTATTTTCTCTCCAGGAGTACTGTTTCCATCTCCTTAGTGACTGGGACGTCCATTGCATAGCAAAAACATGACAATCAGGATACCTGCTATTAGAAACAGAATCAGCTGCAGTTCTCCAAAAATGCTTCCCAATTCAGAGTGTATAAAATTTGGAATAACTCCGAGGACCATCTGAAAGGAGCTTAACAGTCCAGAACCTACGTTCTTAAATAGGTGGACAATGCCTGTTGTATCAGACATGTTAAAGATACGATTTACCATTTCTGCAAAATGGAAAGGGCAGTTGGTACATAAAAGTGCCTGTATCTCTGCTGAAGACCTTGCTACTTGGAGATCAAAAGTCTCTCGAGCGAAGGTTAAGTACACGGATTTCTGTGTAAGCATGGCTTTCATTCTGCTCAAAGTATCAAACCGTATTAATGAAATATTTAATGAAGGCCATAGCAGCACCTCCCTGACTGTATGTTTTGGGGGAAGCAATACTTGCATACAGCAAGTAACCCAGGAACTTACAGTTACCAGATATGCGATGCCCGGAAGCATCCCACAGCAACCTTAATCGTTCAGCATCAAGTAACTCCCATTCAAAAGTAGTTTGAATACTGGAGTTATCACAGCAGCTTGGGCACCCTCTAAGTGACATGACAAGTTTGCTACTGAACCATTACAGGCCCCATGAAGCATTATATTCTGGCATATAAGTGATCCACTTAATGTATTATCGCAGTTAGTCCACTAAGAAACACTTCTTTTTCTCAAATCCAGCATCGACATCTGTACGGCAATTTCCAAGATTCTTTGATGATTTCCTTACCCATTTCTTCATATCTGCCTGCCTGCATTTGTTCTAGGAAATAATGGAATTGAAAAGTTGTGACCGGGAGAGTTATGTGGCCATGGATTGACCATTCTGTGGACGGCGATTCTGCCACTGTACATGTTAATCTGTCCAGTTTTTCAACGTGCAGCATTGTATACTTTGCTCCCCTCTGTGCAATTTCTATCTGTTTTTCAGTCAGATTGTACGAGGAAAACAGAGACGTGCTGTTTATATATTGTATATATTGTTAGTGCTTTTAGTTCTGCCAGCTGTCCGTGCAGTCTCCAAGAGACTGTGTTTTTGTGCAATTTGGATGAAACTTTCCATCCTGCATACGTCTTTTAATGATAGCACACGCGGCCTATATTGCTGTTTACTCCTTATATCCGGTTGCGCAGATCCATAGGTGTAAATAAAGTTTTCATACTGATCTAGGGCATTATTTCATTTGGTAGAAGATATTCTTGTTCGTATTGCAGGAATGCTTGTGTTTTTAAAATTGGGTCGTACCTGTGTTCTACATCTGTCGCAGTGAGAGAATTAGCCCACTGTATCCATCTTGGATGTAAGGCTTTAGCGTTGGGAACACTTGCTTTTGTTGCAGCCTCTAAGGCTGGAACCGGGGTAACGACTATTATACATTTCACTTGAGCCAGGGCTCTTTCTCTGACTACAGCAGTCTGTAATGCTATTAGAATTTTTTCTGTAGATGCGCATCTCAGCATTTGTGTACAAGTATGATTTATATGCTATTGGTACTGTTTCACCTTCATTATATGTTAGAGAGGTATACCCTGATTGACCCGCAACTATTCGGATAACCAGATTGGGTACATTTACGCTTGTCTGTAAGTGTTTTGAAGCTATCATGTCAGCTTGTAAGGAACAAAGTGTATCTGTGTGTTTCTGTGTTTATTGTCAAACTGAAAAATCAGGCTTTTTTAAATCATAGAAAGGTTTTACTCTTTGTGCATAATCCAAAATGCATGTTCCACCAAAATTCAAGAATCCCAAGATTGATTGTAAGTTTTTTAAAGATTTTGGAGGTTGGAGCAGTGCACACTTTTCTAAAAAAGTTAGCTGCCAGGCTTTTTCCTTCACTCGAAAGCTAATATACTAGAAAAAGGAAATTAAGGAGGGCAATCTTCGATTTTTTAAAGTTCAATTTGTAACCCTCAGAGGCAAATTCCAAAATTAAAGTATTCAGTCTGTTTAAGTGTTCCTCCAGGTCATCGTCCATTAGATAAATATCATCCACATAGGATAATGCCTCTTCACCCAGGTTCTAAAGTAATTCAGTTACTCTGGCTGAAAACAACCCCAGGCTGTTCTTATACCCCTCGGGGAGTCGGCAAAATTGCCTCTGAGATCCTAGTGCTGAGAATGCTGTCAAATATCTGCTCTCAGGCACTATATTTTGACAAAAGAATCCATTTGAGCTATCTATTGTTGTTTTGTATTTTTGCAAAGTGTTCAAATGTCTGTTAATCTAAAACTAAACAATATGAATTGTCTGGTTTTGATACTGGAAAGAAGGGTCATTCATTTGAGAGGTGCATGTTTCAATCACCCCCTGATATTCAAGTTGATCTAAGATCACCCTTACCTGTTTTTTAGCTTCTTGCTTTATAGGATACTGCCTTTGTGCAGTTGGAGTGTTTTTAGTGGAATAATATGGTGAGTTGAATCCTCATCCCATCCAACATGGTTTTTGTATAATGCTGGAGCCTGGGCTACCACCCACTCCCATGCATATGTGTATTTTAAATGTTTGGGAACGTGGTCAGAAAATGCTGGTAAAATTACTGCTTCTCCCCTAGGGCAATCCATGATGAATGCTGGCGGCCAATCTTGTACAGCTAACAAAATGTCATAGCCAAATGTCATGTACTCCCAAAAGAGACCTCTAACTGTCCTCCATTTGTGCCCCTCCATTTGGAGCGTTATTTCATACAATTTATGTGGGACACTTACCCTAATATCAGGTGTTTCCACTGTGATATAATCATTCAAGTCCGATGTCACCAGAAATTCCATCAGGTTCTGGCGAGATATTGTTATTTCTGCCGCACTGTCTAGCATCGTCAGAGCCCATTCCCCATTCAGTAGTCGAGTCCTTAGAATTCTGGGCATGTCTGATCTTTAGACCTGCAACCTTCTTCTTTTTCAACTGTGGTTTTGGTTTGGCTTTATCTTCTTTTTTGGAAGAATATTCTTGAACGTTGTGCTTGTCGCTGGACTTTGTACGCTCTTCTTGTCTGTCCTTCCCTCTCAGAGTTTTTCGATGAACCCTGAAAGGAATGAGATGAACGTGTATGAGTATCCTGATACCTGTCAGGTTTCCTAATGTAATCCCTATTCCTAAGGTCATACCTCCTTTCGGAGGGCTCCTGTGGAGGAGACCTACCTCTGGACTGAGAACTTTTTTCTTTAACATTTTATTTTTTATTATTGTCCCACTTCTTTTTAGATGAAGTAGGTGTCTGCTTGAATGTCCCCCTCTCGGACCTCCCCACGAGTTGTGGTTTTAACGCTTTCCCACCCAAACTGTCCCTGCCTAATTCTGCATACACAGTTTCAATTATTTTGGGTAGTTCCTGCTTCTTTTGTAAAGGACTGAACTCCCTTAGGCGTTGGAGGATGGCCACTAATGCTGCTTCCCCTTTAATATTTGCCAGCATTATCACTGATACCTGGGCATAGTCACCCAGTAACTTCATCCCTAAGTTTAGGGCAGGTCTGCTCCGTACTCATTTTGTATTTGTCTTTATATGTCTGGCACTACTGCTAGTGACGGGATACCATGGTATATATGGCAGCAAAAACTGTACCCCATGAGGTACAGTCCTCTAGCTGTGGTGTGATCCCCATGGGGAGGCAGATTGTTAGCATTCTGTGTTTTTCATAAGGGCTAGTATTTGGGAATATTGCCTCTAGCTGTGTTATTTTCTGAGCTATCCAGCATGCCATTTGTTCACGTTTTGTGGGCATTTTACCCATTACTGCGTGTAACGTTTGTGGTGTAATTTTAGTTGTTGTGTTTTGAACTTGAGTTGTGTTCATTGTTACCATTGCTGGCTGGACTGTAAATGTCCTCATGACTTATTGTGTGATGTTTCTGTAAAGTTTTATTAATTCTTTGTGAAATAGGAGTAAGTCTGGTCCTGGCATTGTTTCAATGTCAGGATGTGGTATATATGTTGCTAGTATCAACCATGTCGCTCCATCTCTTCCGAGAGGACCGAGTCTTACTCTTCTTCTTATATGGGATAGGGTGCCTTTAAACCAGTATAAGTGTTCCTGGTATGTAAACGGAACCTCTATGTCCTTAAACGGACAATATTCCGCTGGTGCATCACCTTCTGTGTAGAAGTGAAATGTTTTTGTTCTTGCATTTGCTGCTGGGAATGCAACCCACGAATAAAATACCTCTGTTCTGTATGATTCATGTGCCTCAATCAGAAAAGCTACAATGCCACCCCTAGCTGTTATACCATGTGCAAGCAGTTTCAGGGTGGCTGTATTTCTAAAATTCTCTGCAATCGGAATTGCATCTGCATTTTCTTCTTCATCTGAGAGATGCAAATTTTGCACAACTCCTCCTGCGTTATCCTCGTCTTGAGTCATTGTTTTTGAGACAAAGAACTATTCCAGGAAATTTAAGATAAGGTGTTTTGCACAATTTTAGGAACTTTGTGTCCTTCAAGCTTGATTAAACAACAGCTAATAAATAGGATGTTTGCCTACTCAGCTGTTGCGGAATTTAGCCTACCCTCTCCAGACGTCTGTGGTGTTTTGTGAATAGGGATTTCTGAGAATTACACGACTGAACTATTAAGATTCTACTGTTAAATAAGTACCCAACCAATGTTGGTGACACCATGTTGTGTAGTTCCTAAAGAAAATATACAGGATCTGTGCGTGTTTAGACAATATACACTCTAGGATTGGTGTCAGACGAACTCTGATCAGCCTCACCGGGTATATTAGCCTTTCTGCATCAGCTAGCTCACAGAGCCACTATAATCTCCTCTTACCAAGGAGAGAATAGTTTCTGGCAACCTCAGAACATGACAACCCTGATCCCTCAGGACCGTGGAAACAATATACTACCTTTCGCTCACTCACTTGTGCTTACTTAGTCTGTCTCAGAGAGATACACCAAATAAAACAAACTGTGCATTTTCAATAATCATTTATTGAACAGTTGTTATTCTGGTGTAAAATAGATGTGCTGCAACAACCTTTAGACAGTATAGGATGTAAATGATTAACAGTACTATGAAAGTAAAAGGATGGCATAGTTCTACCATCTTACTAAAATCATGAATACAATCAAGTATATAAAACACATGATAATAAAAGGTGCATACTCCTACGATGCCTCCCTATCTAGATGTACCTAAATTTACCTAGCATGGGTGTAGGTGTTAAGCCAAGAATTCCTCTAGGATCTAGTCAACCCCATTACCTTAAGTGAGACTGTGGGACCCCATTCTGGTCTCGAGTTGGACACCCCAAAAGGGATGTTTTCAGACCACTGCGAGCTGGAGTGTCTGCATGCAGGACCCTCAGCGTCTCTGGTCAGTGTGTCGGCCGGGAAGTCTCGGTCTCCTCTGTTCTATCTTAGCGAGATGTGATGTCTATATACCCATAGGTCTCCCCAGATGTCCTACTTGCTGTGTTACTGTGTCGGCCTGACTGAAATTTGTACATAGATTTTATACAGGAGATGGTAGTCCTGCTGTGCTTTCAAGAACCCTCATGCATAATGTATGAGATTTCAAACTAGGGAAAACCCGAGTTATGAATGCAGTGTAATATCTAGGTAAAAGGTCAGTCCCTGTAAACCGTGACAAGTGTAATGTAGGGAGAGAATACAGGTGAAGGGTAACGAGTTTACCGAGGCCTATATTATAGTAACTATATGGAATATAACAAGGGGTTTATGTGAGCATAATCCCTTCTCCCTCATTCGTACCCTATGGGGCTCCTAAGTATGTTGGAATGGCTTATCCTGCTTGATCTACCAAATCCTTGGTAAGGTGTTGACCTTGCTCCTCCAAATGCTGCTTGCCCTCCTCCCACTTCCCCTCCAACCTGTTGTTTCTCTTTCAGCATCCCTTCACCACACACCCTTGGCGGCATCTCTGTTGGGCCCAAGCATTGCTGGCCCACCTATACTTTCCTCTATATCCCTGAGACATCCATCTCACCGCGCACAGGTATTGGCTTACCGCTTCCCACAATCTCTCCTTTCCCTCCTACCTTATTTCTTACCCTCATCTTTCCTTACCTCCTCTCTTGTACAGCACACTTCATTCGGTAACCTTGTCCTGATGATGATCCTGATCTACATGGATTGAAACGGCGTCGACATCCCAGCACAACTTGTGGTTCAATATACTTTGGTTCACTAAAAATGTCTAACTCTAAATCAATGTATGCAAATTCTTACCTGTGAACCTCAAGTATTGTCACCTGCGCCATCCACCTAGAGTGTCACGAGCACTTGTGTGCCCATAGTTTTCGGGTTACTCACATATTTTTTGCTTACAGTGCTGTAATAACTGTTCCCAATTTATCCGTACTGTTTTTTGTTCCCTCTTGCCTTTATGAAATATATGATGCCTTTGGCACTTTTAACTAAACCATGAGTCTCCCTACCTTCCTTTCTTGCAATGTTTTGTGCATGCTTACCTACTAGTCTCGCAAATATTACCAGTTGAGATATTGTTGTTTATATACCCTACTTCACCCAGATCTCAACTTGGTTTATGGATTCACTCCTGTTGTTTTTCCGTGCACTGTATTACAGTCGCAGGTGTAGAGGTGAAGAAGCTCTCATGATGCACACTAACAGTGAACCACCTTGAAGGTAGTGCACTGTTAGTGTGCCCCCTAAAAGCAGCCCTCAGGGTTGGGGAAAGGGTGTCCCATGGATCCTGAAGACATCACCATGCAGGTGGGTGCAGTCACTCAATGCACCCGCCAGAAAGGGGATATGAAATCCCCTCCCAAAGTACATGCTGCTTTCCGTATGCACAGTTGAACACAGAGCAGCTGATTGAAAGCTGCTGTGCATTTCATTTGAATGTGCTGCCCTCAAGGCAGCATGAGTAAGTAGCAGCCCTCGGGGCAGCACAATCTATGTAATAGTGCCCATTTTCCACTTTTGCAGCCAGTGCACCTACTTCAAGGTGTGTTAGGCCCAAACAGGGAAAGTGTGCACCATACATAGTTGGGACCCAGGTATCCATCACAGAATGCAAGCCATTACACATTGCAGTCAGTGACTCAAGGTCAGCAATGTATCATCCCCTGTCAATCATTTGACATGACACACAGCAAGGTAAGCCACACGTGTCACAAACAATGTGCAACTGTCTGGAAAACACTTCATCTAATCATAACCTCAGTAATATTTCAGAAAATTGCAGAATACATAACATACACCACATAGTTTTTTGATTATTTCCTTTTATTCCAGTTTCATTTTGAGTAGATAAAAAAGGAGAGTCCAGTTCTAATGACTCCACATACAGTACAGCCGACGCGTTTCGTCCTAATATAGGACTTCTTCAGGGCAATGAAGAGAGATGAGATCAAGTACTTCCTTCAACTGCAAGTGCATCAAACTCACTATTCGCGATTTCTCCTCTGGTACGGCGTATACTATAACGCATCCAGGTAGTGTGAACGTATCAGCGTCCTAAAGTATTTCGGTCACCACTCACAATATAATATTTGTAAGTAAAGTATGCGCTGAAAAACGTCGCTTCAAAGGGAATCCTTGCAAGGATGTTCATTGCCCTGAAGAAGTCCTATATTAGGACAAAACGCGTCGGCTGTACTGTATGTGGAGTCATTAGAAATGGACTCTCCTTTTTTATCTATGCAAAATGAAACTGGAATAAAAAGAAATAATCAAAGAACTATTTGTTTTGGAAATATTTTTCCTGCTGGATTATATTATGCAATGTGGTGCACCTTTGCTTATGTTTAAATTTGTTAAGTTCCTGATGAAACAATCACTGTGACAGTGGGTGCTATTCAGTGTGCACACAGACCCTTGGATGTATAGAAAGGGTTAATATTACTGGAGTGATATCAGGTTAGGTGCTGGCAGTCAGAAGGTTCCACTGTTGTGTCTTACTGTTTATATAACATACACCACATGTCATGTATTTTTAAGCATGACCAACAGTATAGACAGTTCTCCTACTTCTCACTTACAGCTGATCAAGGATATGGCCTCATGACCTGGCGGATTACCCCATTTTGACACCCCCAGACAGACCCTCGAAAGGCCTACCAACATGCACATTGCAGAACGTGAAACGTGATAGAGAGAAGCTTCGGCCTGCTCAAGGGCAGGTTTCTGTGTTTGGACTTATCCGGTGGCAGGCTGCTTTCTTCACCAGAAATGGAATGTAAGATGATCATAGTTTGTACAATCCTCCACAACATATGTGTGAAAGCTAATGTACCCTTGGATGAAGAACAATAGCCCCTGGAGACAATGGATGATGATGAGGATGAAGCTGGAGCAGATGGCAGGGGAATCCTCAACATTGCTGCCGGGATAAGGCGACACACACATTGTCAATCACTTTTTCTCATGAACAAGTGATTATCACAATGTCCAAAACATCACTAAGATTCACAACAAAATCCCAAGTACTCATAAAAGAATTGCAGGTGTGTTTTTTGTACACAGGTCATGAGACATCAACTGTATCAAATGAGAAATGCTCGGAAACGTACAAAATAACAAGGGGCCATACATTCAACTACCCTGGGGGTGCAACATGCGTCTCCACCCACCATGCATGCCCCCAAGACATTTTGGAGTAACAGAAGGTGCGACAGATGCTTGTGTGAACCCTTCTGTGATACTGGTAGGTCATATGCACTCATAAGGCAAGCGCCATCTCCAGAGGCTGCACACACATTTGCATGGTTGCATGGCCCCATGCAAATGAATACATCCTCTTGCCTGTGTGCCCATGCCGTATAACAGACATGGGTGCAGAGGCAAAGAAGATCTCTGGAAAAAAACAATGACGGCGCGCCAAACAACATTTGTGGCCCTGCCAGTGTGCCCCCTGATGGCAGCCCTGTGGAGGGTGAAATGGGTTCCCAAGCACCCTCCCAACATCCCCTTTCCGGTGGGTGCAGTCACTCAATGCAACCGCCTGCAAGGGGATTTACATTCCCTCTTCCAAGTGCTGGTTGCTGCGCTGTGCAAAAATGGAGCTGCTCCTAAGCAGCCTCTGTGCCCTTCACAGGAATATGCTGTGCCCACGACTGCATACATATGTGCCAGCCGTGGAGTCAGCGCATTCCATGTATTAGTCAGCAGTTTACCTTTTGCAGCAGGTGCAGCTTTCTCAAGATGTTCCTGGCACAAACAGACACAGTTCAGCCTTTACATAATAGTGTCCCAGGCATTGAAACAGCATGCCAATAGGCAATGCCTAAGCGTAACCAACAGTGCATAGTGCACTAGAATGGGATGTGTCACATTAGTGCATTGCACATCTCCCATGCAATGTGTCAACAATAGTGATGCATTAGAACTAATGGTGACATATCCCTAGCCCATACGCGAATATCTGTCCCAAAAGTGACCTCCGCATAGTAAACGTCATGCATTTTGAGGTAAGTTAACATAACCTAAGGATTACGTGATACATCACTCACAAAAATCCATGCATCACTTCAGATTTTCACACTATTCTTGAGAGAATTAATTTAGCATACGAAATGTGTTGCATCTGTCAGAAAAATGACACGTTAAAGATAACACTCAGGCATGTCCTGTAAAAATTACTGATTCCTCACCTAACGCTTCATATGGAAAAAAACGCTTCAACAACAAACGTCACACATGCCGAAATTATGACATGAATCACCTTGTAATGGATATAGTGTAAAAAAAAAAGACGATGCATAGGCAGAAAATATGACGCAAAACATCAAAACGTGTCGCATCCATAGAGGAAATGATACAATGACTCAGCCATGCTGCAAAACAGGAAGTAGACAGTTAGTTTCTCTTTCACTTACTATTCCTAAGAGTGTGCTTGGTGGTGGAGTGAATTGTGTGGAGCAGAGAGTTTGGCAGCTGTATTGTACTGTTTTTAGTGTCTGTTTCTTGAAACTTTTGTAAAATGTGTCTGTTTATTGGCCAGAGTAATAAATTGTGTTGTTTAAATTGTCATGTTGCGGGGTTTGTGTGCATTTTTCGGGTCAATAGTTGTAGGGCTAGGGGTAAGATTGGGTTATACATTTCTGTTTTCATTATTTTGTGTGTAGAATAAGAGTGATGTCAGGCAGGATCCAAAAACCTGTCACCACATGAGCTTGGTAGCCTACTTTAGCTCATTGTACATTTCTTGCCCAACATGACTGGCATTGGTGGCCATGTCAGTAAGGGCTACTTCCCCAGAATGACGTAAAAAGTGGGAAAAGCTCCGGTATCATATGGCAATCATAGTTGATGTGGAGAAGACTGTCCACCGATTAAAGCACTGCTGGCAAGATGTTCTCAGTAGAGAGGCTAATCTGCAGGACCATCTCGACTAGAAGTCGGTGGATTTCTTGGTAATTCAATACATACCTAAACAGCCATAGTGCAAATCACACATATATATGCGTTGTGTGGAATAGTGACATGTACAGTTAGTGAGGCACTATGGGCCACATGTGTGAAAAGTGGCTTATTGCTTAAGAAAAACAGCAATTCTAAACTTTTCACAGCAAACACAAGGAAATGATGGATGGAGCACTGAAACTTTTCAGACACACACCCAGACACAGATCTGGGTTGAATCAATCATCATTCTTTAGCTCACTTTGCCACCGCAGTTCAGACCCAGCTATATGCAAATCAGTCTTGACCCTGTGCCTCATGGGAACAGTCCAGCCCAAACTGCCAAGCCAGGTCTTCCCTGAACCGGAAACAAGCATCCTGGGACCGGTTTCTGGGTAACACCCTTCATCAGCCAGGCTAGCTTGAATCCAGTGGCAAAGTGAGCAAGGGACCATGTCTGGGCATACCCTGCCAACGTAGGGCGTACAAAGCAAACACAAGGAGATGAGGGACGGAGCGCTGAAACTTTTCAGACACTCACCCCCAGTAGCAGATCTGGGTTGAATCCATCATCATTTTTTAGCTCCCTTTGCCTCCTCAGTTCAGATCCAGCTATATGCAAATCAGTCTGAGCCCTGTGCCTTTTGGGAGCAGTCCATCCCGAACGGACAAGCCAGGTCTTCCCTGAACCGGAAACAAACATCTTGGGACCACTTTCTGGGAAACACCCTTCATCAGCCAAGCTAGCTTGAATCCAGTGGCAAAGTGAGCAAGGGACCCACGTCTGGGCATACCCTGCCAACTTAGGGTGAACAAAGCAAACACAAGGAGATGATGGACGGAGCGCTGAAACTTTTCACTCCCCCCAGTCACAGATCTGGGTTGAATTCATCATCATTCTTTAGCTCACTTCGCCACCTCAGTTCAGACCCAGCTATATGCAAATTAGTCGTGACCCTGTGCCTCATGGGAACAGTCCAGCCCGATCTGCCAAGCCAGGTCTTCCCTGAACCGTAAACAAGCATCCTGGGACTGGTTTCTAGGTAATATCCTTCATCAGCCAGGCTAGCTTGAATCCAGAGGCAAAGTGAGCAAGGGACCCACGTCTGGGCATACCCTGCCAATTTAGGGCGAACAAAGCAAACACAAGGAGATGATGGACGGAGCGCTGAAACTTTTCAGACACTCACCCCCAGTCATAGATCTGGGTTGAGTCCAACATCATTTTTTAGCTCCCTTCGCCTCCTCAGTTCAGACCCAGCTATATGCAAATCAGTCTTGACCCTGTGCCTCATGGGAACAGTCCAGCCCAAACTGCCAAGCCAGGTCTTCCCTGAACCGGAAACAAGCATCCTGGGACCGGTTTCTGGGTAACACCCTTCATCAGCCAGGATAGCTCGAGTCCAGTGGCAAAGTGTGCAAGGGACCCACGTCTGGGCATATCCTGCCAACTTAGGGCGAACAAAGCAAACACAAGGAGATGATGGACGGAGCGCTGAAACATTTCACACACTCACTCCCAGTCATAGATGTGGGTTGAATCCATCATCATTCTTTAGCTCCCTTCGCCTTCTCAGTTCAGACCCAGCTATATGCAAATCAGTCTTGACCCTGTGCCTCATGGGAACAGTCCAGCCCAAACTGCCAAGCCAGGTACTCCCTGAACCGGAAACAAGCATCCTGGGACCGGTTTCTGGGTAACACCCTTCATCAGCCAGGCTAGCTGGAATCCAGTGGCAAAGTGAGCAAGGGACCCACGGCTGGGCATACCCTGCCAACTTAGGGCAAACAAAGCAAACAAAAGGAGATGATGGACAGTGCGTTGAAACTTTTCGGACACTTACCCCAGTCACAGATCAGGGTTGAATCCATCATCATTCTTTAGCTCCCTTCGCCTCCTTAGATCAGACCCAGCTATATGCAAATCAGTCTTGACCCTGTACCTCATGGGAACAGTCCAGCCCAAACTCCAATGCCAGGTCTTCCCTAAACCGGAAACAAGCATCCTGGGACCGGTTTCTGGGTAACACCCTTCATCATCCAGGCTAGCTTGAATCCGGTGGCAAAGTGAGCAAGTGACCTACGTCTGGGCATTCTCGGCCAACTTAGGGCGAACGAAGCAAACACAAGGAGATGATGGACAGAGCGCTGAAACTTTTCAAACACTCACCCCCATCACAGATCTAGGTTGAATCCATCATCGTTCTTTAGCTCACTTTGCCACCTCAGTTCAGACCCGGCTATATGCAAATCAGTCTTGACCCTGTGCCTCATGGGAACAGTCCAGTCTGAACTGCCAAGCCAGGTCTTCACTGAACCGGAAACAAGCATTTGGGACCAGATCTCTGTACTGGGGTGAATGTATGACATTGTTCTGCATTCTGTCCATCAATTGTTCTTTTTGCATTTGTCACCCCGAGTTGGACGGGTGTGCTCCGACGTGGGTCCTGTGCTCTCCATACCATGGGAGTCAAGCTTTCCTGGCTGATGAGGGCTGAAAGCCAGAAACCAGTCCTAGGTTGCTTGTTTCCAGTCCAGGGAGGACCTCGCCTGGCAGTTCGGGCTGGACTGTTCCCATTGGGCGCAGGGTCAAGACTGATTTGCATATGGCTGGGTCCAAACTGGAATGGCATGGTGAGCAAAAAAGGATGGATTTAGGCCCAGATCTCTGTACTGGGGTGAATGTATGACATTGTTCTGGATTCTGTCCATCAATTGTTCTTTTTACATTAAACCTTTCATAGCACCATCCTTGCAACACCTTGGATGCACTGTATTAATTTTACGGAGCACCATGGTATAGTGAATCAATAGATATGTCATGAATCCTGACTTATCTGTTGGCACAATGAAGAAGCATTGTTGGAATGTGTCGGTCAACTGTCACAACTCTAGTAATTTGTCATTACCCAAGGTTGATTCCCATGTGTACAGACCTATATCATTCCTTACACCTGGTTGAAGCATGTGTAAGGATTGTGACTGAGTGAAGTCGTATTAAGCCACTTTATTTGGCTTAATGCTGCCTTGTAAAAATCGTTCCCTTTAACAAAGTTTTCTGTGATAAAGGCACGTGCAATGGGTGTCGCTGGGAGCGTTCCCACCAACATCCATGGCTTTTTGACACTGTCCTAGATTTGAAAGAAATCGTAACTCTGAGGCAGCACCAAAAACTTACACCTTCCCAGGGGAGGCATAATGGAGGCACAATGAGGAGAAATATCTTTATTTCTCCTCGTTTTTCTTTTTTCTATATGTGCTGCATTCTGCAGCACACATAAAAAGAGGAAAAAGCATCATGTGATTGTTTTTGTACAGGAAGGTTTCCCTGACTGCACAAAAATAATCAGCCCAGCAAAGCAGGCACAATTCCACCATGGTGCAAAGGTGCTTGCATTGGTGCACAGCAGTTGTATGATAGAAGCTCAAATGGTTTTACCACGCAGCTCAACCACAAATGCGTCTTAACCACGAAATTTGTGGTATAGGCATGAATGGTAAAGTGGTATGCGTGGCTAAGGTTGCCACTACCCCGCATCTCCCCCAACCACCCCCATCCCTGCCCGCACTGTCCCTTTAACTACCCCAACCCCTTCCGCTGCCCTAAAACCTACACTGACCCCCAACACTAAAAACTACTCCAACTACCAATTCCCCTCCTACTGCCCTAGGGCCTAAAACCCATGCTATGCTTGCCCCCCTGCCCCCCGCTGTCCCTTAAACTACCCCAACCCCTTCCACTGCCCTAAAACCTATCCCGACCCACCCTAAAAACGAACCCAACTACCCATTCCCCTCCCATTACCCTAAGGCCTAAAACACTGCACCCTAATTTACACTACCCCACCCCTGCCCTCTTCGCTGTCCCTTAAACTACCCCAACCCCTTCCATGGCCCTAAAACCTACCCTGACACCCTCCCAACCCTAAAAGGTTACCCAACTACCCATGCCCCTCCTACTGCTCTAAGGCCTAAAACCCTACACTATTCTTCCCCCCTGTCCCTGCTCTGGCCCTTAATTATCCTATTCTCTTACGCTGACCTAAAACCTACCCCGACCACTCGCCCTAAAAACTAACCCAACTACCCATTCTCCTCCCACTGCCTTAAGGCCTAAAACCCTGCCCCCTAAATTACACTACCCCACACCCACCCCTCCTGCGCAGTCCCTTGAACTACCCCAACCCCTTCCACTGCCTTAAAACCTACCTGACCCCCTCCCACCCCTAAAAACGACCCCAACTACCCATTCCCTCTCACTGCCCTAAGTCTTAAAACCCTACACTACCTCACCCCCGCTGTCCCTTAAACTACCCCAACCCCTTCCACTGCCCTAAAACCTACCCTAATGCCCCGCCCTAAAAATGAACCCAACTACCCATTCCCTCCCACTGCCCTAAAGTCTAAAACCCTGCACCCTAACTTACACTACTCTGACGCCCTGATCCCGCTGCGCTGTCCCTTAAACTACCCCAACCCCTTCCACTGCCATAAAAACTACTTTAATCCCCTCCCAGCCCAAAAAACTACCCTAACTACCCATTCCCCTCCCACTGGCCTAAGGCCTAAAATCCTACACTATCCTGCCTCCCCCAGCCCCAGTGCTGTCCCTTAAACTATCCCAACCCCTTCCACTGCCCTAAAACCTAACCCGACCCCTGCCCTAAAAGCTAACCCAACTACCCATTCTCCTCCCACTACCCTAAGGGCTAAAACCATGCCCCCTAACTTACACTACCCTGACCCCCTCTGTGTTGTCCCTTAAACTACCCCAACCCCTTCCACTGCCCTAAAACCTACTTTGACCCCCTCCCAGCCCTTAAAAAAAATCCCAGCCACACTTACCTCACCACGGCGTCTTCCTGCTTCCGTCTTCCAGCAGCTTGACCATGCACTGCCTTAACCACGCATATGCGGAGTTAAGGCATGTGTGGTGGAGCTCTCATAGTCTGAACACACGTAGTTCAAACCGTGGTGTTCCGACTGTTTCCCGAGCACAGCAGCCCATTGTGCACCACCGCAGGGGAAAAGGACAGTAATGCGCCATATCTGATAGATATGGTGCATTCCTGTCCTTTTCTTTTGCAGTAGGGCAGCACAGCAGGAAGGCATGCAGCACTGCCCTGTGGCAAAAACCTCATAAATGAGGCCCTTTGTTTCCCACATGCAACATGTATGTTGCTGATGTCAGCCTACATCATGGTTGCCTGCACATCCTTCTGAGTCCTGCATGTGGGAAACGTGATTGTGTAGAGCAAATGAGATAATATTGCATCAGCCTGAAGCCTATTGAGCAGTCCAAAAAAATGTGGCACTGAAAATGAGATGGTATAGATAGGATGCAATTGCCCTGACAGGTGAACAATTCAAGAATTTTTAAATGGTGAGGGATCCACACAATGCACAAGGACATTGTGTCCCAGGTCTGGACATGTGTGGCTACACCCTTTCAACATAGGTTGATTCCTCTTGCTGGTACCTTCTTGCATGCTGCATTTCATTCCCCAAGGAGTACCTAGATGGTACCTAGATGGGCATTGTGTGTACATGTTTGTGCTAGGGGTGGGCGGAATTTGCGAAATTAACTTTAGCAAATTATCGCGAAAATGCTAAAAATCTCCGCAAACACGCCGGAAATATCGCGAAGACGCGGAAGTTTTTTTCCCGCCTGTTCGCGGTATTTTTTGCGTGATCGCGGGTCACCAACTTACCCATGCGGTTGCTCACGGGCGCGGCCATCTTGTTTTCACTTGTCCCACCCTCTTGCGATGCTTACTTCCTGTTCCGGGTCGCGCAATGCATGTTCGCGCCCGTTCGAGATAGATATTTCCTGTTCGCGTCCACTTTTACTTGATCGCGTTGCTTTTTGCTTGCTCGGGGAGAAAATATCGCGCGAACTTGCGCATGTGGTCCCAATGGGCGCGGCCATCTTGTTTTTCACTCTATTGCATGCTTCTGGGGCCTGATTTTCAATCCTCTCCAAATCTTTTCAATCCTTTGTTTCAACTCACTTTTTTTTTATCTTTCTTATTTATTATTTCTCTTACTATTTTCCAGCTTCTATATTTTTGGTTTTTGGCTCCTTTTTTTTGTTTTTTAGCTACTTTTTCTCTTTCTATTGCCTGCTATTATTTATTTCCTTTACTTCCTTAATTTTATCACCTTTTCCTACCCCAGAACCATGTCTAAGGATAGGGCTGGTCGCCGTCGCAGCCAGAGCCGCGACTGCCTTCCTTGCGGAAGGCGGCGCCCACAAGGGGTGCAGGTACGGGCCTTATTTGGGGAGGTGGAGTTGGCTGCACTAATTTTCTTTGTGCAGCGCCACCTCCCCTCAACCCTGGCAGCAGGTGGCAGGCCTGGGTCTGGGTACGGCCTCCGGGAGCGTCGGCAGCGGTGGGGGAAGGTGCACCAGGCAGTGTTGCGCTTCTCTGGGGTCCGGCGCACCCAGGCGCAGCTGACGCACCGGTGGTCCGACATCCTGGACCAGGAGCAGGACCTGCTGGACCTGCTAGGAGTGGAGGTCCCGGGGCTTGGTGAGTACCTATTTAATTATTACTACTTTGTGTCTGTTCTTCTGCTCTGTGTTATATCTTGCGAATATCTTTTTTTTCTTCCAACCAGCTAGAATGTTGCTGCTTACATTCCAGGTTAATTACGTTTAAAAGTCTTCTGTGATTTTTTATGACACAGGTGCTCTTCTGCGCTACTACTAATCTTACGAGTTTATTTTAGAGAAATCAAGTTACGTAATGCTACAGTGACTCTAGCCCACTCCCTACTTTGTCCTGTCACTAATAGATAGGGGAGGATTGATACTTAGGTTTAGGTACTTTGTATGAGTTTCTAATTTGTTAGTGGTATGCGTGATGCCCCCTCAGTTACGTGACGTGCTGCTAGTACGACTACGGCAGTCTTTATTAGAACCTTTTCTAGTTTGTTCAATGAGTGGTGGTAATTGGCTTAGCACTAGCAGAACATCAGCATCAATCAATCAACCCAAAATTTGGTGTATACAAAAAATGTAGTCATGTGTCCTCCATTTGACCATATGCATTGTTGAGGAATAAAAGAAGTGGAAATGCATACTTAATGTACAATTGGCATGCCTGGAATAGGTGGGCTAGGTTGGGTGGTACGTCATACTTAGGCTTAGTTGTAACTTAGTATTCTGGAATCAGAATGGAAGACAGGATTACTGTTGATAAATAGTAACTTAAGTAGTCGATCCACGAATCCCCCAACACTACTTGTTGAACAGATGAGATGGGTCAATTTAGTTATTGCAGTTGTTGTTTACATAAGTGTTTTTTGACCGTTGTTGAAAAATATTGTATTTGTTTGACACCATCCATCAATGTTTGTCTCTTTCTTATATCTTTCCTGTTCATCAGCACCCAGGGGCAGACAGACATGGAGTGGGGGTTCGGCGGGACAACAGTCCGAACAGCACCAGGAGGACACCAATGAGGGCTCCTCTGCTGGCCCCAGTAAGTCTTCTTGTTTTTAATAATATTTCTTATTCCATAACTTTTACTGCACCATATTTTTCACAAACTATTGTTTCAGTTTCCAAATGCTGTTTTTTTACCAACAATTATCCTTCGATCTGTACGGTTTCAAAAATCTTATCCCTGCCTCTGCTATGATGACTCTCAGACAGTACTACTACTACTAATACTATCAGTCTGTCTGTACTGTAGTAGCTAGTCTTGCCCAGTTGGCCAGTGCCACTCTTTATGTGAAAGGTTGTAATATAAAACTCATATTCACCAGTAGCTCTAGCCATTGAGTCCAATCCTTTGGGTCGTCGTCTTGTACTACTTCTAGTCTTGTTGATCTTGAGTCTTTGTTAATCTTGAGGCTTTGAAAATTCACAGCAACAAAAGCCCAACCAGATTTATTACTATTTTGATATGATAGCCTATAGGACATACTACTACTGTTGTAGGGATCTTGCACATACACAGACCTTTGCACAAGAAAACAGGATGTTGGTGATGGTAGGTTGGACCTTCCTCACACACCACAATCAGAAATTCAGCACCCACCACAATTCCACTGCTCGACTATAGTACTGTCTTGTCATAACTATTAGGTCTCCGAACCCTCCCCCCAAGATACCCAACAAGTAGACAACCCAGTACATAACACACCCAACCTCTCAGTCATGGAAGCAATGCACATGCACACCCTTACTTTAATTTGCTCACTCGTGTAAGTTAGTCCACACCAAATACCTCTAAGTCTATGTAAGTTCAAAATGTTTATTTTGAATTGAGAAGCTCTGTACATTGTTTTATTATAAAATGCAGCACCAACCGGAAAATCAACAACATTAAAACAATAAACATTGTTACACTTATACAGTTGGGAATTAAATCATGATAACTGAACAGTGGTGGAAGGCAGGCTGCACCACCATCCCCTAGGAATGAAGTTTATATAAATTCATAAATGAAGATGTGAGTGAAGGGACCCATCACCTTAGGAGAACCTAGTACTGGTAGTTGATGCATCATTCAGAAGCTCTGCAAAGCTCTGGTTCGTAGAAGGGAATCTTCCGTCTGTAATGCAAAAAATGAAATGGTGTGCGTTAGTATATTGCAACTTGCAAGCATTTCTCAGCCGTGCCAAAAAGTGTAGCATTTATGGATAAGCAATATGAACTAGTAACTAACAGTACACCAGTACTTCCTAAAAAAGTGGCTTGTTAATGTTTTTGTTGACCGCTTGTACGCAGCGCGTAGACTAGACAGTAGCAGTGTGAGGCAGGTCATGTGGGCTCAAAGGTTTCTTATACAAGAAGCTGCAAGGTAACGTCACATGTGCAAAAATAAAAGACACAAAGGTAAAATGGTAGCATGGCTCAGGCTAATTAAGCAAAGGCTACAATAATGACCATATATAACTATTAGTGTCTACTCTACTACTACCTGATTTGTACTAGTGATGTATGTTAGTATTAACTCATTTTTCAACCATGCTACTGATCAATAGGGGGGAGGTGTATATGACGCCTAATCAATGTGTAATTTTTCTAGGCGCACTACCGACCACCATTGCCAGGGCCAGGGAAGGCGACGCGGAGGGCGAGGATGCGGCAGTTGCTGCATATAGCAACAGAGCGGTAGGGGGAGTGGCAGCACCAGTGGCTGGCGGTGGTAAGTTAGATTCATAATCCTTAACTATTGTTGAACTTGACAGTACACTCACTGCAAGGGTGTACTGTATGTATATGTATACTGTACTGTTGAGAATTAGGGCCCCATTACGATGGCTGGCGTATTGCCCCCGCCGGGTCGGCGGTATTCACCGCCGACACCACAGGGGCAAACCTACCGCCATCCCTGTAGAAAAGAGTCAGACCCCCCCCATATGTCGACCAGGCGGAAAAGGGTTCAATATGGCGGTGGTGTCTCTCTGAACACACCGCAAGCCATATAATCTGCATTTTGGAATGCCTTTGCATAGCGCCACGGAAAGGCATGCAGACATTGCAGAGTATGCTTGGGGGCCCCCATGGAGGGTACCTACCTATGCTATGGTATCCCCCCTGCCTTTCAAAGCAAAACTTGACAGACTCCGTGCGGGGCCCAACATGTTGTGCTTGTAAAAGCAGCACAACATGTATTTTTAGCATTGCTTTCGGCACCGCCAACCAGAATGTAAAAAAAACAGGATGCGCCCGCCACTGTGCCGGGCGCATTATCCTAATTAATTGTCCCCACGGGACCCCCACCCTTTTTAGCATGGTGGGCGGACAATGTCCGTCCGCCATCCGATGTCGTAAGTAAGTATGAGTTGTTGGGGACGTTTGAAGAGTGAAATAGAAGACTACAATCCCTTTAATTTGCATAGGAGCGGGAGTATTGAGTAACCAAAGGCCTCATCTATCTGATTTCAATTCCGCTTTGAAAGTTTTATGGAGAAGAGCACCTGGTGCACTGTTCAACTAAAAAGTGAAAGACGGGTGGAAGTAAGAAGGACGGGCGAGATTTAAAATATTATGTACTACTGTGCTTTCTGTGCTACTCTACCATGCCACTATGTGTATAAATAATTAACTTGTCTTACTGTTTTTCTAAGAGTATATTTTACAATTGTCTTGTTTTTTTCTTTTTGATACACAGCTACTCCTAAACTAAACCGCAAGGAGTTGGCCGCCAAGGCACGGCGCCGGAAGCTGGAGGCAATCCAGTGGGAATACCGGCGGCTGGTGGTCTTAGCCGAGGAGGAGGAGGAGACTGCGGCTGCAATTCAAGCCTCCTCCAGTGCCCCGGGCCCCAGCCACCGCCCTCCGTAGTGCCATCTCCGGTGCCCCCCCCACTGCGGCTGCAACTGCCGCGCCCTAAGACGCCGCGTCGCCCGTCTAGAGCACCAAATGCGTGTCCTCCTTGAGTCCCGCCCCACACCTTAGTCCCTGTCATTAAGTTCTGCCCCTTTTTTAATTCTTGTTTGGGTGGGTGGGAACTTGTTTGGGCGTTGGGTTTGGGATTTTTTCTTTACGGACTTTTTCTCCTATGGACAATTGGACATTGGTTGGGGTTAGGGAGGGGGGTGGGTCAGCTTTTGTGGGTTTAGTTTATTTTTGTTAGGGAAAATTAAATATATTTTTCTATGTTACATGCAATGTTGTTAATGTTTTGTAGGTGGGGTAACTGTTTTACATCACACTGTTTCCTTGCTGGTGCATGGCCGCCCATAGCCTGTGTTTGATTTAAATATTTGGCTGACTGTGTAAGACACAAACAGATAGATGTGACACACCTCACTGATTGACTTGTCCTTCTAGTACTTTCAGTCTGTCCTTTAGTCTATGCATTCTTTATCTGGACTGGTGTGTGAAAATGAAATCATTGACAACATGTCCATTGTTAATTCTGCCTCCCCCAAACTTCTCTCTTACCTGTGCTTGATGTTTATGTCCAACCGTGGCACAGCAATAGCTGCATGGTGAAGATGGTTTCCTTTTTCTAACAAGCCATGATTGGGGTGGTGGTGGTGGTAGTATAGTAGTAGTAGTAGTAGACACTGGCAGGGCGGCAGCATTTGCAAAAAAAGAAAATGAGACAGTCAATCGCCTTTGAGAGACTGTTAGAGGAGTAGTAAAATGAAGTACAGTACAGAACTTACCGAGCAACAATAATATGCTCAAATATTAGACAACAAAACATAATGGTGGTTGGGATAGCCTACTAGACAGAGTTACAAACTATAGTTGTGTCGAGTCACTTGACTAGGCCGACAGCCTAACAGTTAGTGCTGTATATGAGGAATGACAACAAACAAATCCAATCAATGCCGGCAATTCATGCTGAGGTATATGTTCCTTTGTTAAATAAAATAACCTAAAATATCCTACTCACGGGTGGGTAAGCAGAAGAAGATCATCGCTCTGCCTTGAAATTGAAGTACTGTTGCTTTTGCCACATCCGCCCCAGCAAGTGTGTGATTAAGTATCGGTGTACATTTAATTTAGTCACACCTCGACAATAAGTCACACAGCCCGGGGAAGAGGGTTAGGGTTTGTTGAATGGATGGGAAAGGGGTTTTTGGGAAAGGTTTGACATAGAAAAACAGTATGCATGGACAAACAAACGACAATCATTGAAGACTACCATATCCATATGTTAAGGGAGAAAAAGGAAATGCATGCATGATGATGAAAGACCCGGATTACATACACTTCTAGTTCTTGTTCTGTTGTTCCGGCCTTAATACTTTTACAGATAGCAAATAGAAATTTTAAATATTGGTAGGGAAGAATCATAGACAGAGAGCAAACCTAATGATGATAATAACAACTTCAAGAACACACTTTTGTAAAGATTGTATACAAAATATTAATCAAATTATTTAAAAGAAGATAAAAGTGGATACTGTTACTGTGTTATCCTGGTAAAAAATGTGGACTGGATTTGCATCTCAGCATTCCTCTTGGTCCTCCTCTCGTCCATCAATCTTGGGTGTGTCGCCTTGCCACTCGCCACTGCCCGGCTGGAAACAAAAATGTCGATTTATTGGTAAGGTAAGTGTCCATTGTAATGTTTTCCAAAGTATAGAGCAAGGCCCGGCCTGTAATTGTAGATAGAAAACCAAAGGGGATATTGAGAAACAAAGTTGAAACAAATGCAAAAGTTATGGTGTAGTGCAACAAGAACACTTTCCGAGGTGGCATGTATGCATCATCTCTACTCTAGTCTGTTTCCAGCATTGACCTTCAACAATAACAGGAGAGAGCAGGCCCACAGTGCTTAGAAGTAGCACATCCTACGTTAAGACTTTAGAGTACTTTTTTATTTTTTTATTTTTTAAACAGTTGGACAAAGGCAAAGCACATTATCCATTCCAAACATAGCATTTTACAGTTTAAGTTAGTAAATCAATGCACCGCAGTCATCCCACCGCTATACTCTATTCCACTTCTACAGACATTTGGGTCTGCTGTGGTTGTTGTTGACGTGTTTACCTTTAGGCTTTTAAGTTTATGCCACTCATGAAACGTCCTCCTGACTTCATCATCATCTCCGATACTTTTACTGACTGACTGTGAAGATCAGCCTGCAGTAGAAGTAAAATTGTTGTTACACAACAAGAGTAGAAATATTATTGACTTGAGTCAGTCTTTAGTGTGTACAGAAAGATAGATTACTAGTACACTTTGACTTCACTTTGTGCACAACAAACAAACAACAAAAACACAAAGACCAATCTCTCAGAGTCAGGTGTCCAATGCATGCCATCAATTGTCATTACCTGTTCCTTCTCATCTTAAGTTAACGGGCCGTCTATTTCGCCATCATCATGATGGGCGGTGCTGTTGTGTCATCATACTCATTGCGCCGTTATAGTGAGTCCCCTTCCTGTATTGAATTAAAAGCAATTTCTTATTTGCAAGAAGGGGAAAATTGAATTCACCTTGAGTTAAGTTTAGTGTGTTCTGTAGAAAGTTGATTAGTGGCAGTGCACAATTACATAAATTCATGCACAACAAACACAACAAAATCATTCAGTCTGCGGCTCTGCGTCCAATGTATGGCATCAATCATTACCTGTTCCATCTTATTTTCAGTTAATGGCCAGTCTCTCTCGGCTCTTAAAAGGAGGATAGCTATAGTAGTCATCTGATTCATGCTCCACTTCTTTTGGCAGGACTAGGAAAGTTTGATTTTTTTCTTGTAGTACTATTATACCATCATCCAATCATCATTCATGAGGGCAATGGATTTGGGTGGGAGATTCAGTATGATGGAGCGGAGGAGCTGGATTCGGAGGACTGTATTGTCAAATTGCAGACACCTGAAAATTGTATATTAAATAAGAAGAGTAGAAGACGATGGTAATGGATTTGTTGTGATTCACAAGTTTGTAACCGGAACGACAGACACACAAACAACGGTGGGAAAAAAGGGGGGAAGACAGTAAGTGCAAGCCTAATTGTCAGGGAAGTATAGCTCGTCCTCAAACTCTGGGGGGTCAGCCAGTAGTAGGTAATCATCATGTGACACACTACTTCTGTCACCTGAGCCGCTGTCCTCATCTTCCTCCATTGCTTCATGCATTGTGTAATTCGGTGGTATGAAGTGCCTGATTCATTTTGATCATTGTTAACCTCTACACGTTTTTGGGCGAGAGACTGGTCCTTCTCAATGTTACAATGGAACCAGCAGCACTGAAAACACGTTCGGAAGAGACACTTGCGACAGGGCAAGCCAGATAGCTTATCGCCAGCCTGCTGAGCTGTGGCCATTCAGACCTTTTCCTATACCAATACTGCAATGGGTTTTGATCAATGTACACCTCTGTTGGGTCATCCAGATAGGCCTGGACCATCCGCTCAATGTTCAGGGTTGCTGCTGGTAAGCTTTCGTGCTGTTTTTTCTGTGCATCAGCACTGTGCTGATTAATGCCTAACTTTACATACCAATGGTGTAATGATTGTACTCGGCCTAATGATTCAGTTATTGTTTCTGTGGTCGATAGTGATGGGGAGTGTTGTGATCCAAACGCACTGCCCTCAGCCGACGAAGTTGCACTTGATCCTGCATGGCCTGCTTCAGTACTTCTTGTGGGTTGATCTTGCGGGCTTTTAATTAGCAGCCATTCGTTTTCCAACTTACTGGCTGCTTCAGCTATACAACTTTTGTAGCGGGCAACATCAATCTCGGAAAAAGCAAAGAATGTCTTCAGTCCAAGTTTTGCACGTGGATCCAGAATTGTGGCACAAATGTAATGTTCTTGTGACAAAATTTTATTTTGTATCCTTACATTTTCAGCTAAGCGTCGGAATAAGCTCTCCACCAAGTCTTGGGCTTGCCTTTTATCCTCTACATCTTTGTATGATTCAGACACATTATTCAGCTGATGCTCTAGCATTTGCAATAATGGGATAGCTTGGCCCATTGTACAGTCCTCCTTGCTGACTTCACATGTGAAGTCCTCAAAAGGACACAGCATCTCAGTCAGGCATTTAATTAGGCTCCATTGATCCATCTCAAGGTTCATGCCTTTAACAGTAGCATCCCCGCTTCTGTTCCAGACATATTCATGGAGTGACCTGTACTGCTCATACAGACGATCAAGCATGTAATACGTTGAGTTCCAACGTGTTGCCACCTCCTCGATGAGTGCCTTGACTGGCATCCTATGTTCACGTTGGATGATCCTCAGCTGCTTCCGAGCTTTAAAAGAATGGCTGAAATGAGTGCATATTCTTCGGCAGGTGGCCAGTAAACTGCTGACTATGGGTTCTTTTTTCAGAAAGTCTTGAACTATAATGTTTATGCAGTGCGCCACACACGGAACTCTGAAATAGGAACCAAGTTCCATGGCCTTAAGTACATTACTGCCATTGTCTGTGGCAACAAAACCAATACCAAGCCCTCTTGGTCGCAGCAATTCCAAAACCTTGCTGCGAAACTCGTGTAAAATGTTTTCAGCTGTATGATATTTCTCCATGGCGAACATGGCTACAGTTGCATGTTTCCGAGTACCTTCAAAAATCACAGCTGTGTCAACAGCACCTCGTGCAGATAGCTTATCTCTAACCCCCACAAAAGAGATCCAGTGTGCAGTGATGCACATGTAATCTGTGGCTTGGCAACTGGTCCACATGTCTGTTGTCAGGTGGATATTGTGCACAGCACTCTGCTGCAAAGCTTGTCCAACCATTCCAGCACATCATGGTGTAGTGCCGGAACAGCAATTCTTGCGAAATAGGACCAGCTGGGAACCTTCCATTTAGGGCAGATGGCAGACACAAATTCAAGGAAACCCACCCCTTCCACAAATGAAAAAGGAAGAAGGTCCAGCTCTAACATTTTAGCCAGCTTCGCATTGTGCAATCGTGCCGTTGGGTGGTTGCTTTGGAACTGCCCCTCCAACCTAAACATGCTCTCAATGGTAGGCTGGATTACTTTCCTTTGTGGTGCTGTTTTCATTAACCCACTAAGGCTTAACGACACAGATTGTCTCATTGTGGTACTCGGTCGCCTTGGTGTCTCACTCTCAGCCTGACTCAGAGTATGGCTCTTACTGCGGTGCTACTCTGATGTTAATGAGGAGGATGTGGGCGTTTCCACTACACTACTGGGGACAGGGCTAGAAATGCCTCCCTCTTCTTCACCTGCCACCGCAATAATATCGCTCCCTGATTCATCCTGACCAACTTCAATGGGTTGAGTTTTTCTTCTTTCTTTTAACTTAAGTAGGTGATCCTCCCACACGATAGTGTGGTGTATTCTGAGATAACTTGCTTGTCCTCCGGTACCATAGTTTGTACCAAGCTTACCACGCCGAACACCTTGCCGACAAATTGAGCATATAGCAACGTTCTCCTCCTTGGCGCTAACAGAAAAGAAGTCCCAAACTGGGGAGGAGAACTTTCTGGCACTGCTGGATGTGCCACTTTCAATACCAGATGAACTGGAGAGTGTGCTTGAAATGTGACCCTGTGCACCTAGACTGTGACTTTTACTACCACTACCTACTGAGATGGTTGAGCTGGCTGTAGGTCCCTGCCGGGTCTTGGAAAATATGGCAGCTGGAGGTAGTGGTGGTGTAACCTGTGTTGGTGATATCCGTGCTACATCCCGCTTAGTAGCAGCCTTTCTGGATAGGGTGAGAATGTTGGTCTCCAATCCCTTTGGGGCGGGAGTAATGTGCGCGATGACTGGCTCGTCTTCATCAACATCATCATCACCCCCTTCTTCTACATCTACCTCCATAACTCTAAGTTTTTCTGGGACCTTCCTTTTCAGAAGCATTGTCTTGTGGCGTATATCACTCTCAGACTGAGCTTGTGGGAGCCAAGTGGCATCACGATCATCAGAAGCAGGGCTTGAAGAAGAAGATGATGGACTAAGCCTCCTTTTCCTTGCTGGTGGTCTGGAAGACAATAGATCTTCTGAAACAGTGGTTTGACTTTGCTCCACTTTGTCTGCAGGAAGCTCGATTTCCTGAAATGCCCCTACGACAGGAGCAACAACTACTATGGTGGGCTGATGCGGCCGCTGCTGTTCTTGTTGCGGCTGCTGCTGTTCTTGTTGCGGATGCTGCTGTTCTTGTTGCAGCCGCTGCTGTTCTTGTTGCAGCTGCTGCTGTTCTTGTTGCGACTGCTGCTGTTCTTGTTACGGCTGCTGCTGTTCTTGTTGCGGCTGCACACTGATCTGCTGAGTTTGTGCCTGCGTTGAACTTGATTGTGTACTACTTTGCGGTAATGACATTTCTTCAACATCGCTGTGCATTAGTAGACTGGCTACCTCTGCGACACTAAAGCCCTTGGGCCTAGGTTGGTGGGGTTGGACTGCTGTGCTGCTCCCAGCTTGGTTCCCGGACAACGCTGCTGCAGGCGCAACTTTTTTGGTGCCAAAAAAAACATTGGCCGGCACACCACCAGTCGTGGTTAATGGCACTTCCTTTTTCTGTTCCTTCTTCTCACCGGCAACTTTCTTGGTACTGGACCTGGTACCTTTCTTTGGGGCCATCTTCTTCAGATGTCAGGCAGGATGCAGATGCACAACAAGTTCTGGTCACACGTGGACGTGATGCGCAGCAGGACTTATGTCTGGCTGGCAGTACAACGGGTAGCCGGGTGATGCTGATGACACCTCCTCCTCTGTCTTTTGTGCACCTAAAAGCAAATAAGCCAGGAGAAGAACATCAGTGAAATGTTGCATTTGTTGTTGTGGTTCAGTACTGTACTAGTGCAAACAAAAGATAGTCTAGCCATTTATGACTTTTTTTTTAACTAGGGCTATGTTATACTACTGTGCACAGTCACACACTACACTCTCAGGAAGGATAGGAAAGTTAATAATAACCACCAAAATAAAAATGTAATGGAAGTGGGGTGGACCCTATTTGCCATTAAATTATTTGAGCATCTCAGCATCCATGGAGCTGCTGCTGGCAAAGGGGGAGGATGGATGGAAGCAGTTAGCCAATAGGAAAACCATGCAGGCCTATGGCAAAAGCAGGACACTAATAACTCCCAGTCCAAACACAAAAAAAGGCCACCACCCACATGGACACTCACAAATCACAAACAAGCCGGGGGCCTGGGAAACACCAGGAGCTGACAAAAGGCCTATAAAAGCCAGGTAAAGGATGCATGCTAAAGCACACTGCTCTGCCTTTTTAATGAAACAAAATGGAAATACGAACATTCACAGGCACACCAACACACCAGACACATACAACAAAAGCATGTCTTTAAGACAACCAACATCAGAAAGGCCACCCCATAAAAACAAAATTCCCCAACTTAATCCAATGCCATCCATGCCCTAAATGATGTCTAAAAATTCAACAGACCACACAGAAAACACTTGATTAATAAAGCTGTGGCTACCTACTCTGATCCTAGTGGATGAAAAAGCAGGCCTGTTGGCAGACAAGGCCAGGCAAGCTTGCAGGCCTAGGCTTCAAAATGGCCACCAGCCACATGGCCAGGCCCAACAACATCAGAAAGGCCACCCCAAATAAACACACTTCCCCAACTCAATCCAATGCCATCCATGCCCTAAATGATGTCTAAATTCAACAGACCACACATAAAACACTTGATTAATAAAGCTGTGGCTACCTTCTATGATCCTAGTGGATGAAAAAGCAGGCCTGTTGGCAGACAAGGCCAGGCAAGCTTGCAGGCCTAGGCTTCAAAATGGACACTAGCCGCATGGCCAGGCCCAACAACATCAGAAAGGCCACCCCAAAAAAACACACTTCCCCAACTCAATCCAATGCCATCCATGCCCTAAATGATGTCTAAATTCAACAGACCGCACAGAAAACACTTGATTAATAAAGCTGTGGCTAACTGCTCTGATCCTAGTGGATGAAAAAGCAGGCCTGTTCGCAGACAAGGCCAGGCAAGCTTGCAGGCCTAGGCTTCAAAATGGCCACCAGCCACATGGCCAGGCCCAACAACATCAGAAAGGCCACCCCAAAAAACACACTTCCCCAACTCAATCCAATGCCATCCATGCCCTAAATGATGTCTAAATTTAACAGACAACACAGAAAACACTTGATTAATAAAGCTGTGGCTACCTGCTCTGATCCTAGTGGATGAAAAAGCAGGCCTGTTGGCAGACAAGGCCAGGCAAGCTTGCAGGCCTAGGCCACCAGCCACATGGCCAGACCCAACAACATCAGAAAGCCCACCCCCAAAAAAACACACTTCCCCAACTCAATCTAATACCATCCATGCCCTAAATGATGTCTAAATTCAACAGACCACACAGAAAACACTTGATTAATAAAGCTGTGGCTACCTGCTCTGATCCTAGTGGATGAAAGCAGGCCTGTTGGCAGACAAGGCCAGGCAAGCTTGCAGGCCTAGGCTTCAAAATGGCCACCTGCCACATGGCCAGGCCCAACAACATCAGAAAGGCCACCCCAAAAAAACACACTTCCCCAACTCAATCCAATGCCATCCATGCCCTAAATGATGCTTGAAAATGAAATACATTCAAAAAACTCCAAAGGAACAGTTGCTTCATCATGCACACACCCATGAGGCCATGCCCATGACTTGCTCGGGCCTACTACTGACTACTACTACCCACAAATTTTTTTAAAAAAGGAATGATGATAGTTACCAAAAATAAATTGTAGTTACAACAACTACAATGCCCACAATCAAACAGACACAACAACCACTTACTTGTAAAATATCCTATTAAAAAAATCCTCAAATCCAATTGCAATGATGCAGCAGACAAAAAGAGTGATCTTTCCAGCTCAAAATCCAAATACAGAATGAGCAGGAGATGGACAAAGCACTGGGAGGAGCCTGCTGGACAGGAACAGGAAGTTGGAGATTCTGTGTCACTTCCTCCCTCTCCCCACCTTTTTAAAAAAGGACTCCTTGCACAAAAAAGGACAGCCAAATGTCAATCTGAGGAGTTGTTTTCATCCAAAATCATCATTTGCAGAAGGTTTCATGCTGCTAGAGCTGATATTCTTCTCCAAATTGAAAGTTTTACATGTTCGAGTACTCGAGCTTCACATTACTTCCGCCGGATGTCGATGGTGTGTCGAAAATGACATGATCGTTTTCTCTCACTCCCTGTCGCTTTGGATATGACGTGTTCGGGGTCTCTTTCTCCTTTTCGCGTTCGATTAGACGTGCCCGCGTACTCACGCTCTCGCTCGCGGTGTAGAATGACGTGTTCGAGATCTCAATCTTCTCATACTCGCACGGTGCATGATCGCGAGAAGAATGACGTGATCGCGCGACAAATGACGTGATCGCGCGACAATGCGAGCGCGAACTGTTGCGAGACAGCGCAAAATGGCTAACAACAATACAATATCTCGTGGAGAACGCGACCGGGTCGGGGAAACTTGTCAGCGAACGTGAGTATTCAGGTAAGGCAATCGCGCGCATGCGAGAATGTATTTTTTTACAGCGAGAACAAGAAACAAATTGAAGCTAAGCTGCGTAATGCGGACATTTTCGCGCTTTCCGCGGAATGCAAAAATGCCAAATTATCGCAATTTCCGCGAACGGAACGGAATTTTGGCCCAGGCCTACAAACAATCCGTGAGATAATTTGTTTTCACGTAATTTGTGGCAGATCCTGGTGGTGGTGGACGTCTTGGCGCCCCCTATGGAGTAACCACTGCTGCTCCTAACATACAACTTTATGGGTGTTTCCTTACCTGTGCAGGGTTGCATTTACAGAAACACTTTTACTGCTTCTATTTCCTGCACACAAATGAGAAAATCCACCACAAATGTCGGATTTTCTGTGTTCTAAGATTTACTTTATGAGTTTAGAATTCCTCCAGACCGTAGTTTATCACCCCTGATCGGAATTTATATTTGTAAACGGAAAACTTAGCACAGCTTAACCCCTTCCATGCGGGGCGGATTCCCCGGCTGTGCTGACCGTTACATGCGCGGGCGTGGTCATGACGGAACGGTTCCGTCATGAGCACAGCTCAACCGACGCTCATGACGGAACCGTTCCGTCATGAGCGTCGAAGGGGTTAATTTAAGCAGGCATGCAACATGTATTTGGCCAAACAAAACTACATGAAATATATTCAACCAGGCCTTCCATATTAAGTAATTCACGTGACAGTCAAATAAAAAAGAATATTCAGAAGTTCGATAAACATTGTTAGGGCCAGCAACATCACCAATATGTCAGCACATCATTTGAGTGTCATGAACATTTCCCAACGTCAAGGCTATAAAGCACAAGCAAATAACAGTGTCTTCGAAACCATGCTCATCTCTATGATTTTTACACTTGAATCTCTTTTAATTCTTTTCATTATTTTCCCTAAAGGAAACCACTTTCTCCACAACAGGATTGTGTAACGCTTTGTTCACCCTCCCTGGCCACTCTGTTTCCCTGGTAACTGCACCTTTCCCTTACCTCTTTTCCTTTTATGGTTGTCAAGCATCAATGGTTCTTTTATTTTATACACTGAATTAGAAGGAGAACTACGCACTCCCAAACTGTTTATGTTCTCTATTTTTTGTCCACTACTTACTAGTTTGTTTGATAGTCTTCCTATTCCCTCATTATAGGAATTGTTGGAATTCTTTGTAAAACATTCACCACCTTACTGACCTGGCATTTGATATCCCAGGTCTGTGATGTATTTCCTCACAAAATATGTGTTGATGTTGGCAATTTTCATATTATATTTCATATTCTCATGAATGTTTTTTCAAAATGATTGTACCTCCACTTTGTCAAGTTTTTGCCATCTGAACCTGTCTTTGCTGTGTTGAAATTACAACAATGTGGACTATAAGTCTTTTACCTCGCACTGTGGACCCTGGTCTTCCTACGTCATTTACCCTTTCTTCACCTTATCTTCATATTCAGTCACTCCCTAGACATTTTGAGGCACTTCAGGTTTTGCAGGACAGTCTAATACTGAAGAGTGCAGTAATTTAAATGTGTGTTACAACCTTAATGCTACTAGCACTGTATAAAGATGATGAAGGGGTTTGAGCTACTCACCACAGGTCACAATCTGTTGACAGCCTCCCCAATAACCGACTGGATACATTTTTGTTCTCAACTTTTAAGACAATTTCAACTACCACTGCAACATCATGTTGATCTATGTACCAAACAGAACCCTACTTCGATCCAAACTATGGTGCTAAATAAAATTAGAAATGCCACCCTCAGGGCAGCTAGAAGGCATCTGGAATCCAAAGAATTATTGAATGACTACAAAACTGAACAAAAAAATTATAGACAGGCATACCAAAACGATAAACAACATCACATCTAACAATTGTGGTGTACTCTTTATTGGGAAAGTAAAAGCCAGAGCTCAAGAACATTTTGGGTGCTAGTAAATAGGCAAATTAACTGAAATACCAGACAGGGAAGTGCAAACATCCCCGAGCAAGAATGGGAAACTTCCTGACCTGGCACTTCCAGGCGGACAATAGAATTGATTCCACATTGATTAATAATGTTACACCTTTAAAATCCGTCCACAATGAGTGGCTGGTCCATTCGTAAGCCATGCAGCAACACCCAAGTGAGGACATTTCCATCAATCAAGCAAGTCTGGTCAATATACTAGCCAAAGTCAGGCCTAATGGAGTGCCTTGCCCAAACGGCCTGCCACAGGCCCTGTTTAAATGGAATATTTATTTTTGGTCAAAACAGTTAGCTAACCTTTTCGATCATGCCTTACGGAGCTCAGTTATACCCGACTCATGGCGCGGGCGACAGTCTACCCAATTTACAAGTCTGGCTCCCGTTCATCTCCAAATACCTACAGGCTGATAGTCTTATTGTACAATAAGGTGAAGTATTTTGCCAGTCTCTTACTTGAAGACCTGAGATGTTGGGCCGACTCGAAAGGATTGTTCCTAAAAAATCAAACAGGCTTTGTGGCAAACTCAGGCACACTGTCCAATCTTCTAGCCTTCTCAATACTTATCGATAAAGCGAATGTATCCTCTAAGGCACTTTTCGACCTTGTATCAAGGGAGGCCCCTCGGGCTAAGCTAATAAAATGGGGAATTCCGGCCAAACTTCTGGAGTCAATTGTCCTACTGCACACTAACACCTGGATCAAAGTTAAGCTTGGCACTGGCTCTCACCTTACTCGAAAAATGCAGACGTCGAGGGGAGTCAAACAGGTATGTGTGTTAGCTCCTCTGCTTTTTTACTTGATTTTAGCCGACATTTCAGCAGAGTTAGATGCAATAAATAGCCATTCCCCTAGGATCCAAATTTTATTGGGTTTTGAGAAGAAACTCACAAATGCATTAAAAACCAGCAGCATAAATAGATCTTACAAATAGTGCAGAGCATGTTGTCACAGGACTATTGAGATAATATCAGGGTGAAATTACTTTAGACATGTTCATTGACTGACAATCCTCAGTGCCTTTTTCCCCTGGTTAAGTTAGTAGTCCCAGTCACTTCCCACACATGAAGCCATGCTTGGCAGGACAGCCTCTCGCTTTGTATATGAGCTTTTCTTGTGCCGCACACCAGCCTACTCCTCTATGCCATTTGGTGATGCTAGGGGGAACTGGTCTTTCCAGGCCGCTACTATTGTCCTGTGCCTGGACATTTACCTTTATGGGGAAACAAAAATTCACATCCAAAGCATAGCTTTGTTTTCCTTGAAGATGTTGATTTACATATATCTTGTTTATCCTTCTGCTTGCTTTTCACAATCAATTCCAATTCATTGTTGCTATTCCTGTTTCCATTTCATCACCCTGTTAATCTGCTCATTCTTCCACTATCGCAGCCATCAGCTTTTTGTCTGGACTGTGTGTTTCTTTCAGCATGTGCCTTCTAAACCAGTCTGATAGGCAGCCATCAATTACTCTGAGGGGCATGGCTTCTTTGTAGGTGAATTCACAGAACTTGCAATATTGAATGAGTGCATCAAGTCTTTCAACAAACTTGTCCATTGATTCACCAACCTGCTGTTGTGGTTCGTTAACGATATACCTTTCATAGTTAACGTTCAGCATTGGATTGAACTTGGCCTCCAGCATGTCATCTACCTTTTGGTATGATTTTACACCAGTCGGTAAAGTTTTCTTAATCACTTGTTTCACTCCTTCACCTGCAATGTTTTTCAAATATTTGATGAGCTTCTTGTCATCTTCTTCCTCTAGTGCATCTATGAAGTCATCAATGGTTTCGATCTACACAGTCTACCTGGCACCAATGTTCCGTTTCTTAGAAATGTAGAAAGGTGGTTGTGGTTTAAGGAACACAGGTGCAGTGTATTCCTCTCTCACCCTTCTACTACCATTGAGAGCACATGTTGTTCAGACAGCCTTTAACTTGCAGGCTGGCACCTACCACTTCTGCAAGCACTGGACTTGTGCTTGAGCCAGGGTCACAGAATATTTCCTTTTTTGGTGAGTTTGTTTTCTGTTTCTCGTACCTTGTTATCTTCTGCTTTGTTTGCATGACCATTCTGTATTTGGTGCACGGGGCACCATCTCAGTTGACTGCCTCGTTGGCTGCTAGAGCAGGGCTGTGACTCCACATGTGCCAGTCACAGACTGATCTGCATCGATTCTGGGCACACATGGCATGCATGAGCAGTTTACAGTATTGTTGCAAACTCTCAGGGAGAGCAGTCTTGTCTTCTTGGGTACAGATCCCCTACTCATCGCCAGTTGCAGTACCTTCCCTTGCCCAGGAGCATGCTGATGAATTACGGCACATAGAAGCTGCTGTCAAGCATTACTTTATTCCTCAACATAAACTCACACACTGCTCATTACATCATACTTCACATTAACCACAGTCTAACACCTCCCCACAAATCACGTGTTTACTCTCCAGAGTCTGCTCAGAACCACAAGGGTCCTAGAGTGCCTAATATCAATGTGCTACAGATGATTACATTGCTATGAGGCGCACTAGGCAGGCCTTCTTAGTGAAAGAAAGGTGGAACGGTACCCTTACAAAACTCCTCTGATCTTGTTTATTATGTGCTAAATCTGAGGTCCAAGAAAAGTGTGATGCATGCAGTAGGCCCTGATAATATAGCGGGCAGTCAGGAACTGGTAAAACATGGCTAACTATAACTGTCATCAAACTAAAGTTAAAATTAGAAGATGTTATGCTTTAGCCATGATGCTCATTTTGGTTGAAAGCCACATACCTCAAGCTGTCACTGATGATAAGACAAGCCGTAAACTCACTTGTTTGTGATAGAGATCAGAAAAGGGGATAACAATTTTTGTTTTGCATGGCGTGAATTTTGGCAGTCCTATCCCTTGAGGTCAGACAGCTGCTGAAAGTTAGTTTTGAAGCTATCAAATTAATAGTTAAATTTAAAGAAGCTGAGAACATGCTTTTGGACATCACAGCCCAAATTTACACAATGCAAAGTGTAAATAAAAATAAGCAACCTTTCACTTCACACCTGAATGTGACCTAGGACAATGTGATTGGAGATTTAACTCTGAGCTTGACTCCAACAACGTTGAGAACAAGAAGTACAGCCACTGACATTGATCATGTCAATGTTGATTTACAAATCTGCAACTTGGTAAGAGAACTTGAAATAATCTTCTAGACGGTGTGCATTATTCGTTGGATTTAACATTATTTTACCATTGTCATGTCCATACCCAGTGCTGATTTGTTGTTTGATGTGTGTTTATTTGTCCCCCATAATAAAAAGTGTATACCAGACTTCAAGGTTGGGCGAATTGCAAATAAGGAAATTCACACTACTCTACCCCGCCCCCCCCCTGTTTGAGCAACAAACCTCAGATAAAGGCAGACGACAGAAACCAGGGGCAGAAACAACCAAAAAACAGAAAAACCAAAGCAACAAAACAGCATTTTCATGCCACACTCAAAGATTTTGGAACTCTAGTTCAGATTACAGAAGATTAATTAATTTAAAAGTCCTTGCTTTCTGAAAACTCCTAAATGTATATCTCTTCAGACCTTGCTATCTGAAATTATCACTAGCTCCTCTTCCTTCTACAACTTGTTTTTTTGTGATGGTCATAATTATAAACCACTTCTTATCTATAATGTGCTTCATAGCCTGGTGGCTGGGGTCACGCTATAGAAATACATTAATTAAATAAGTAAATTAATAAATAATAAGGACACAAATATTCATACTGACATGACTAAAGGTATTACATATTAAGAAATGATCCTGAAATTAAAATAGGACTATTGCAATTGCTCATAATGAAATAGAAACTGTACGGGAAAATGTGTAGCATTAATGTCCATTACTCCCCCTTTTGGAAATACTGTTACTGGTGGTCCTGGTAATTGTGGTGAGGGAGGTAAAAAAGCCTTTATTATGAGTTTTTGAGGAATAAAGTGGGAATCAGAATGTCTGTATCAAGTTTCACAGGTATTTCCCCAGTGATCCTTCCAAAGACCAGCTAAATGCTTGAGAAATTGTTGCCTGAAATTACCTTGGCATTCAGTGTTTGTGTGTCATTACCAGGTCATCAGAAGTGACAGGCCACTCATGAAGGATTGCTTCAATGGGTAGAAGACATGCAATTATAGTTTCTCAACATCTCTTTATTTAGGTTGGGTCCCATAGCTATGTTTCTATCAGCAACTTGCTGTACATAGAATAAACTACCACACTGAAAGGAGAAGGGGCGTGAGTAAATCTTTTCACTATGTGGCAGGTTGTAAATATCTCCTAAACTCAGAAATGTGGCACTCAGATGGCTTTGGACAAAATACTGCTTAAGCTTTCTTATATTAGCAACAAAGATAGAGCCCACTTAAACTAAAAATTATGAACATTATAATGAAGAGTGTGAAGTATCAGTAACAGTTGCAGGGTAGGGTTTTGCAAATAGCAGTTTATCTGGTAAGGATTGGATGTATCAAATACCCACATCACCCAGAATGACACAAGATGTGACAACGTATTCAAAGAAGAACACAAGCCTAAAAATGTGTGTGAAGAATGCTTGGTTATCTGAGGCATCTGATCATCTTGGACTACTAGGATTATTTGCGAAAGAACGGTTGTTTTGCATTCTCAAATGTAGACAAAGAGAATTCCATAACAGTAGCCCAGAACATGGAATGTTTGATCACCAGACATTGATAGTAGAATGCTATTTAAGAGACTTCATTTAATTTGGGGTGGGGTGATAGTTGATAGATTATGACCAAAGACACCTTCCAATTTGTGAGCTTGTTGCATTGTGGTTGTAGCAAAGCCCAGTTCCTCAGCCCATGGTAAAGGGAATTAGTCAGAGACATTTATTCTGCATCCAAAGGTGAGCACCTGAAAGTCAGTGCAAGAAGTTCTAGAGGTTGCTGGATTCACTCTTGTAGGAAAGTGAACAAGTAATTGGCGTGATGTGTAGTCAACCACAAGTAATAAAGTCTCCAACCCATTAGATCCAGGCAAAGATTGAAATATTTAAACCTGAGCTCAACCCCTGGTTGCTATGGAGCAGAGAAGATAGTTGTAAGAAATAGAAAATTTGTAAAGCATTTACAAGTAGCAAAACAGTTGAAGATTCCAAAATACAACACAATAAAAATTCCACTCAAATAAAAACACAACACAATAAATATTCCACTCAATTTTATAAGAAGAAAATTACATTGAGCAAACATAAAGCAAACATAATGACACCAAATTGACAAAAATCCAATAAGGGGAACCAAAGAAACCTAGCACCAAAAAGCACTAAACTCTAATGATAGTTCTTGGTCATGGTAGACTGAGTACTAGGCACAATTTCAGGCTAACCACAATGGAGCGTGGATTGGTTATACAAATCAGGCTAAACCCAGACAGAGATTTTACCTTGGGACTCTAAAATGAAAGTCAAACTTCTCCAGCAGGACAGGATTGTAGCTATAGCAGAGGAAGTCCTCTCAAAGTTTGAAAGAGGTTTCGCTGAAGACTTTGGTTTTGGTAAAAAAAAGCTCAGAGTAGAAATAGTCTAAACACACATCTAGGGAAGTCCACTAATTGAGGGGATACTTTTGTCACCCTCACATGTTCAAGATTTCTAAGTTCGGACTTAGTCTTAGTTTTGGAGTTCAGAATCCAGCAGGCTGTATCTGAACATGAGTTCAATGAGGCCAGAAAATTCTCACCGAAAGCTCGCTGAAATTGATTAGCTGCTGTGGAGAAGCTCCAAGCAGCAGAAACCTCTTTCTTCAGTCCAGTGAAGTCCAGCTTCGGATAGGTTGGCTTGGATAGTTGGCCCTCATAGTCCAGAGGTCTGGAATTCCAAAGTTTTTCTAAGCTTCAACTTTTCTGCTTTGTTATGAGAGCTCCAGATGAACAGAACGAAGGGTTCCAGGACCTCAAGAACAGCAATTTAGGGTCAATATTCACTCCAGCAGAGGCCACCAGCAGGGCCATTCAAGGTCCTTCTGCTACTGATCAACTCAATTTGACAAAATTGGGATGACCATAAAAAAGGGTATTTTCTCACAACTTTCAAGTGTGAAGTTGAACTATGTATCAGATGCCTACATGTGATAGCCAATCTCGTAAAAGCCTAAGAAGTGAGCAGAGATGGCTGAGGACATAAAGACATTGAATCGCGTTGGTGGCAGGTTAGCTCTAAGAAACATCACATTTATTGTACGATGTTCTGAAAAAGAATGGGTGCAATATAAGTTGATAGGAGTGGATTTGTTAGATTGATGCAAAATTTATCAACGGTCTTTCTCCATTGTAAAGAAAAGTAGACACTCTTTTAATTTTCACATGATAGTCAACGGTTTCAAAGGAGGCTTAAAATGCAAATAGGATCAATGCTCATTGTAACCCTGGATGTGGGAACACATTAGTTTTACCCTGATGTTTAGTGGAATGGACTTCATACCCTGACTGTCACTATTCTTAATGAAGCTGTCAGACTCTACTTGCTGCACCAGAAATATGTAAGTCGCTAAAAGGTTCTTGCTAACTTATAATTATTGAATTATAAAATATTCTGTGGTGTTTTTAATTGCTTGTTCCCTGGGTACTGAGAGGCATATTTACATGCCCCTCACACCACCAGAACGTCGCTTTTTTTGACACTCCGGTGGCGTTGTGCCATTCCCCATATGTACAAGGTGGTGCTAAGCCACTTAAAATGGCTGAACACCACCTTGTAAATATGCCCCTAACCGCTGCAGTATGCTGCGGCAAAGGTGCAGGCAATGGGTGTTGCTGTAGGCATTCTACCGCAACACCCACTTAGTTTTTTACACTGCCCTAGATTTACAAGGCTGAGGCAGCGCCAACAACTAAGGCCAGGTAATATCTGGTCTTAGAATGGCGATATGAGGAGAAATTATTATTTTTCTCCTCGTTTCTTTGCTTTTTCCATGTGTGCTGCACACATGGATAGAGCAATTCACCATTATTGACTGTTTATGTGCAGAAAGGTGTTCCTTCATGCACATATTGTCCCTGCAGTGCAAGTTCCCTTGCAACATGGTGCAAGAGTTCCTGCCCTGGCAGTAGTGCATCCCTGCACTTTGAAAATGTCGAAGAGTGGCATTGCCAAATTTGTTGTAACACCGCGCTCTGGCATTTTCTTGAATTATCATCCTTAGGGGCCGATTCCGATCCGGGTCGGAAGGGCACCGAATGCGATCCGGCCATAAAAACTACACGCCGTACGCGTGTTTTCCGCCCGACTCGTACAGCTGTACGAGCGAGCAAATATGCGAGCTACGTGAAATTCAACGATCGACTCGTTTCCGGGTCTGACCCACTTCGTATGTCTTGGTCGGAAGCTAACCGTGGCGTGCAATGGATGCGATTCACGACCGAGCCAGTACGATGCATGCGTCGGACAGCCTGTGTGAGCCGGAGTGTCCATCTCGCAAATCGTCCGGGTGGTTGCCTTTGGGGGTCTGCGTCGGACCCCCTGTCACCCGCAGCCCTATGACTCGGACACAGGGGGAGACCCATGGGTCTCCCCAACACAGGCATGTACGGTGCAGATGGCACCGACGCGTACTCACTGTAGGGGGCGCACTTGTCCGCGACGTACCCATTCAGTCAATGGGAGCCCATGTACGCGTCGTACGACCGGCTCCCATTGACTTCTATGGGAGTCCGACCGAACCGAGTCCGACAGCATACGGCCGCATCGCACTCGCTCGGTCGGACTGCAGGACTCCGGCTCGGTCGGAAAACACTCTGGATCCGGCTCGGCCGGAGTGCTTTCCGACCCGGATCGGAATCGGCCCCTAAGTGTTTAGATATGCATGCAAAGAACAGTCTCTCGAGCAAGCATTAATTAATCAGCATGTACACAATTAGGCTTAAGATAGGTGTAGCAAGAACAACATTTTTACTGAAATGTATGTTCCCAGTAATCCAGCGGGCTTGTAAAGATAATGTACTTGTATTTAAATAGTTTTCAATTTATATTGAAAAGGTCATTTAAAAAAACTACAACATCCCTGCCAACACACCTAAACTGAATTCTTATTCATATTCTCCTGTTCACAGATGACACATCCCACAATTTTAAGCCCTCAACACCAAGCTCAAGAGGCTAAATACTCCTAAATGCTTTTCCAAGAAGTTCCTATATAGCCATAGTATATTGTGCAGAAATGCACTCATGGCGTTGAAAGTTAAATGTCACTTGTGGATTGCAGCACTTCGTGTGCCATCTCCTAGTGTGTCAGAAAAACCATGGCTTTAGGCCGACCATTGGAGCCTGACTGCTACAGTTTAAACTTGCAGTCTCCTATGTAGGCCTTGTAGAGACAAGGTAGGGTGCATGGTATTTAAAGGTGAGGCATGTAGAAATGTATTGTTACCATGTCCCTACAGAGGCAAGCCACCAAAAGTTATTATCACTGTGGTAGGCTCTCGCTGTCCTATGACAAAACTAGAGGACCGATTACAGTATTAACTCTGCTATCTTGGGTTTCAGGCCAGCTATAAAAAACAATGCAACCACTATTTTTAATACTTATTAAAATCCAATCTAATGGGAAAGTTAGATTTTTTATTCACATTTCAGTAAAATAAACCTTTAGAAAGGTCCCACAGTTTCACTCCTACAGGTCCAGTCCACAGACGTCTTAGGGGAACTCTTCAGAGTACCCCCAGCAGATCCTTTTTTCCCATTGTTCCTCAGGAGACATGTGGGGGCAAGCCTCACTGGACCTCTAGTAACACCTCGTAGCCCTGGAGGGTTCAGCTGAAGTTTCAGAGCCTTAAAGTGCATCTTTGCAGTGGTTATGGGGTCGCCTTCCTTTCATCTGGGCATTACTCCGGCATTACATGCCCAGTGTCATCTCAAGTGTCTTTCCATGTACAGGGGTTTATAAGTGGGGGTGTAAAATTCTGGAAGGTGGGCACCCATGCCACATCATTAATTAATCTCTGCTCCAACCCTCCTGCACAGTATTCTGGGACATTTCAGATGCTGACTTGAATTTGTGTATTAAAAATACATTCCCTTGGAGCTTCCTTCCTGCCCCCAACTAACACAGCTGCCTGACCACTCCCCATCAAAGCATCAAAAGAGAGTATCTCCTGTGTTTGGCTCAAGAGGCCTTCCTCCTTTGTTTCTGTAGGTTTGGGCTTGCCCAGGCCAGGTGCAGTGTGAAGAGCTAATGTGCACATGGTCAGCACCAATCTTTGAAGAGTCTCTTCTGCAATAACCTTCCTGTTTACTGATAACAGGTTGAGTTAGATGATAGTGTTAATGTGTAATCAGCCCAGAGTCTCTTACGCAGCAGTGGACCTTGTCTTAAAAGGATGACACTGGAGGTTAGTTCCCAGTCCATTTCAACAGAGAAAGCAATTCAATTGATGAGACTCATTCACAGTAAAATTAAAAAAACAGGTAGTTAGAAAGTGAAAAATCGCAATGGGCTAAATGTGTGGAACCCATTTCTTTCACTGAGCCAAAGTACATCCTAGGTTACCCCTTTCCGACATGAGAATAAGAGCAATGTACAGGCAAATAAAATTGAGGCATCTGCTATTTGATAGTCTTAATGTAAATAAGCACCTGAGGTGGATATAAATACTGAAAGGAGGAAATATAAAACATTTCAGGTAGGCTACACGTGACTGGCACCAAGATTTACCTAATTGATGGAGAAGGTTTCCTAGGTACAGGATAGAATCTGTTTCCATCTTTCGTGCTCTTAAGGTCCATCATTGCTCAAAGCGTTTATTTTCCAAACAAAGCTATCAGATCTACTGTTAACCCACATTTAGCAATAGTACGAATCAATATGCTTAATTTACATTATTCTCAGAACTACAACCAATCTACCCTCTGGGTCTCTTTTTAGATAATAAATAACAATCAAACAATTTAACAATCTTTTTTATATTTTGGAAAAAAATTACTAAATTCAACAGCAGATTAATGTGCAACATAGGGACGTAGGGACAGTGTCATAAACAGTAATTACATTCCCATAATATATACACTAGTAACTTTGTTTCAAAGATAAATGATAAACATCATCATAAGTTATGGAAAGTAAGTGCATAAATGAATGTGCACAATTACACTTTCCTGTATAAACAATAAACAATAAAGTCACAGCAGAGAGCAAACATGTATAGATGCATGACAGAAGCAGTGAACAACAACAGGGTAGAAGGGAGGCAGCTGGAAAAGTATCACAGCTTTCAGTACACAGAGGTAGGAGCATTAAGACAAAGTAAATGATGGAAAGTATGGGCTATATCAGTGTTTGCCCGATCGGGAAAAGTGGGTAGGAAGATTCAAGAGTGTCTCAGACCAGTAGAACGCAAGGAGGAGGAAAAGGGAGGGGGTGTTGCAAAAGCATAGGTGAAAAGTGCAAAGGCAGTAAAAAAAGTGGATGTGATCAGAGGGGGTAGCAAAATGATTAACGTCTAGGAGGGAAGTGATGTGGAATCATGAGTCAGAGGAAATGCAACATTTCTGAGGCACAGTAGAGAATAGAATATAGTAAATAGACATGTAGGGGCACATTTACAAAAGAAGTGGCAGACAGCTGCAGTTAGCCTCCTTGGCTTAACGCTGCGATTCACCACTTCTGAAACGCAGGGCTGCACCATATTTACAGCAATATGGTGCAGCCCTGCATTTCCCCCTGTGCTGGCGCTAAATTTTGCTGCCTAGCGCCAACACAGACACCTTGCACCATAGTGCAAGGGTGTCTCCATTGCAGGGGAAGATCGTTTATGTGCAGGAAGGTGTCCCTTCCTGCACATAAACAATCTTTAAATGGCGTTTTGTAACTTCTATGTGTGCTACTTAACATATATGGCACCAATCGGCCCGCCCTTCGTGAGTGCCCGAAATCGGCTCTGCATCAATCAGATTTACTGTGTTAAATCAAAATTCACACAGCCCTCCAAGTTTGCTGAATTGAGAGGGTGTAATCATTGGACAGAAAAGGTCTTCAAATCTTTAGCAAGTCCCAGAACCCACCCCTATTTTTATCCAACTCATTGAAAAAGAACACGCACGGATCTCTTCCATCCCTGCCATGATGGAGCCTCAGTCTGAGTCCAAAGTTTACAGATTTCTCTCCTTGCTAGTAATATTAAGTAGAAAATCAGATAGCGGATTTACCTGCAGATCATACAAGTCTTTAACCAGCTGAGATATCCCAAACAAAACTTAATTCAGCAGGTTTAACCACCAAATAAAGTGTAGCACAAGATAGTTGCCATATGTCTGCCAGCTCCGCATCCGGCAATTATCCATCCCGTGTGCTATATGGTGTTTTCATCTCGACCAACTCTACTGCCAATAGGTATTGATACCAATGTGCCACCTCTTTTTTACTTACCACTAAATCCTGAAGATCCAGCTCACTTTGTTAAAAATCTGCATCCAGCCCATTTTGGGCTTTAAGCCACGCACTGACCTTGTAGATTTTAAATCTAGAGATTGCCCCAATCGTCTTAATATACCATAAGCTCCATATTAGGTTTTGTCCATCATCCGCCAACTGACCCAACTGCCAAACATCTTGCTGATTCAGAGGTTTCGCCAGGCTATCAGTTAGACATTCTGGGGTTCCTGGGGAATCCGATATGGGGGACAGCCTGCTATAGTAGGGTATGCCCAAGATTGATCTTATCTCTACCAAATCCTTGCCGCTGTCTGGAGATATTTCAGACTGACATTTTTAAAGAATTTTGGATCCCCATATTTGTAAGAGAATCCTTCCTCAGGTAGGCCCACCAACATGGTTTTAAAAATAACTCCTATTAGGGACTCATCGGGTCATTGAAGGAGCATTCTATTGTTTTTTAGTTGGAACGCCCAGCAATAGAGCTGTCGCTCTGGGAGACCCAAATCCCCCAATCCCGATTCCTGTCTCAGCTTTTTCCATGAGAGGCGTATTCCTCTGCTAGCCCATATAAAGGATGTTATCTTCCCTTGTAGTTTTAGGAGTGGTTTTTTTCAAAGTGTAACAGGATGTTGTCAAAAAGAAAGGTAAGTTTGGGCATGATGGACATTTTTGCCCGGTTAATCTGGCCATAGATCGTGAGTGGAAGGTTCTGACATCTTTTTAATAACCCATCTATCTCTTTTCCTACTCTTTCAAGATTTACAGCTGTGATCTTCCCAGGGTCTTTAGTTATTTTAGTCCCCAAATATCTCAATTCCTCAACACAGTTCATTTCACCACCATCTTGGTTCCAGATCATTATCTCTGCTTTTTCCCCATTTGCCGCATATCCTGCCAGTGTGCCAAAATCCCTCACTTCCGCCATGATGTGTGGAAGGGCAGATACTTCGTCCAGAGGTGTAAACCATTAGGTCATCAGCATAAAGCGGAATCTTCCTTGTATATGTCCCGATTTTAAAAGGTTTAATCCCGTCATTTAATCTCAAACTTTGAGCGAAAGGCTCTATATAGAGATCAAATAACATGGGGGACATAGGGCAGCTTTGTCTTGTCACTCTCTCAATTAGATCTGAAGAAGACAGACTATCATTCATCAAAATCTTCGCTGTTGGAGCCCTGTAGATTTTAAACATTGTATCTATCGTGTTTTTACTTAGACCAAAGTGTTCTAGTGTAGTATCAAGATACCTCCAATTAACGCGGTCAAATGCTTTTGCTGCATGCAAAGTATCAATCGTGAGAGGGGTCTCCATCATTGTAGCTAGGTCTATAGAGCCTATCAAGGTGTGGTTAAGCTCATTCATATTCCTCCCAGGAAGAAAACCCTTTTGATCTTTATGAATCAGCTGCCCCACCACCTTATTCAAATGGGCCACGAAAATGTGGGTGAAAATCTTATAATCGCAGTTAAGTAAAGATATTGGGCGGTATGATTGGCAGTATACAGGGGCTTGCCTGGCTTCAGAATTAGAGAAATTACAGCTGCATTCCATGTCAAGGGGATTGACACACCAGCTATCAGAATAGAGTTAAATAGCTTATCCCAAATTGTGATGATCTCTTCCCGCAACACAGAGTACAATTCACTGGGGATCCCATCTGTGCCTGCGGCTTTCCCTTTTTTTTGTCCTTTCAAAATATCAAAAATCTCACTGCCGCAAATTTTTGTTCTAGATACAGTGATTGGGTTTCTGTAAATTTGGGGAGCTGCTTTTCAAGGAGCCAATCTTGTATTTCTTGCTCTGTTACCTCTAGGTCTTCTGCGTATAACTCCTGAAAAAAGTTGTTAAATGCAGCACTGATTTTATTGCTCTACTCCACTATCAACTCTGACTTCTCTTCTATGATCTTCCCTATATAGTTTTGGTTCATATCCAGCCTTGATTTCCAAGCCATGAGCTTTCCACAACATTCCCCTTGTAGAATATCTCTTGCTCAGCTCACCTCCCATTGCTGTGTCACTTTCTCTTCCATTTTAGTTCTAAACTTCAAATGTAGGCCTTCCAGCTTATCTACCCACTCCTTTCTTTATCCTTCCTGACCTATATTGTCTTTTAATAAGCTCTCCACTTTGCCTATCTCCTCCTCTAAGCTATTGAGGTTTTCTTAATCTGTTCTCTAACCCAATACACAGTTAGATTTTTGATAATTCCCCTTAACCATGCTTTATATGCATCCCATACCAAATGCTGGGGGACTGACTCCAGGTTCCAAGAAATGAATTCCTCAGTATTGCGGCGTATATGTGCCATTATTTCCGACTGGAGCATTATCCCCCTATTAATCGTCCAGCTCCCAATATTATAGGTGTCTCTTCTTTCGATTCTTAGAAGCAATGCTGCATGGTCTGATAAATGTATAGTCAAAAGTTCTAGCCTTGCTACCTGATCTACTTCTTTCCTGTCCATCAACAGGTAGTCTATTCTAGGGAAGTGCCCATTCTTCTTACTATGGAAGGTGTCATCTCTACGATTTCCCTCTACTCTACGAAGGACATCACATATGTTAAATTTCTCCACCATGTCCAAGAGATATGCCCTCATCTTAGGGGAGGTGATCTGGGTCCTAACTGACGATCTGTCAAGATCATTATTCATTAAGACATTCAAATCCCCACCAAGAATGATGGGAGATTGGAAATCTAAAAGGTTAGAGAAGAGCTAAGTCAGAGGGGTTACATCATCTATGTTTGGAACATAGTAGCTTGCTAGTGTATATGTTGTGGGATATATTTTGATTTCAACAATTATCCAGCGCCCACCCTCATCCGCTCTGTACCTCAGTAGCTCTATCCCTGCCTTTGCTTTTAATAGTATAGCTATCCCTTTGGTACAGTGCGTTTGGTCTGTAGAGACCCAATTTCCTATCCATCTTTGTTTTGAGAAGAATTCCTTACATTCTTGGCCCAGGAGGTGCGTCTCTTGAAGCATAATTATTTGGGCATTCTGATTTTTTTAAATATTGCTCTATTATTCTCTACCTTTTTTTAACCCGTAACCCATACACGTTCCAACATAGAATCGTGAGTTCTTTCTTATTCATACTCCTTCATCATCCTCTTTTGGCACCCCCTTAAGCTGGCCTTCTTATTAGGTGATTTCTGACTAGCTTTCTTTCCTTGACTTGAGGACAAAACATTTTCTTTATTTTTCCCCCATGTTCCCCACCACTAGTGCACCATCCTGTGGAAACTCTCCCATCACTACTGCCTACTGGGCTCAAGTTTGGGGAGTGCCAAATATTACCTATATTGCCTGCATCTCTCCGCTTGTCATCTATCTGTTACTCGGATTTCCTATTTTTTCTTCTTCAATAAACGTATCCACCTCAAGAGAATCTGAGAAGTTATGCATCTTGTTCTGCCACATCACTTTTAAAAATGCCAGGAATCTCATGTGTACAGATGATCCCAGTTTCTTTAGCTCATCCATTCTGTTTCCCAGTTCCCACTGTCTATATGCTGTTTCTTTAGAAATATCAGATTTAACTCTATATGAGGCACCCGAAGCTTGCAGAGACTTTCCTTTTAGAGCTAGCCCCAGAATTATTTTTTCTTTCACAGAGTACAATGGAAAGTTTGCCAGGATCTTTTGTGGTTTTTTACGACTAGGATGTAGCTTAGAGGGGTCTCTATGTATTCATTGAATTTCTACATCTAGGTTTAACGAATAACTTCCTGCGGGAAGGAATTTTTCAACATGCTTATCACAAATGCTTTGATATCTGAACCTTCCAACCCCTCAGCCACACTCAGGATTCTAATATTATTTTACCTGGCATTGTTTTCCAACCTTTTAAGTCTTTCTGATAGTAGCCTCTCTATTTGCTTCAGCTTTTCCACCTCTTGGGTGTTCCTTTGAGCTTTAGCCTGTTGATCTTGTACACCACGCTCCAACTCCAACTCTTGCGTTCGCAGGGTAAGACCTTCTATTTTCCCTTCCAGGTTCGAGCATTTCCCTGAATTTCCTTTTGGTTCACCGCACCTCAGAAGTCTCAAAGCGTCCTTAAATTTCTTGGGATAGGCGGCTCAGCATCTCCTGCACCAGATCCTTACTATTCAGGATACTGGCGCTCAAGCCTGCTCCCTCAGAACTTGGTGACCCAACAGCCCTATTGCACAGCTCAGGATAGTTTCCTTCTTCTTCTCTACCATCAGAGGTTAATCCCTCCACATTCAGAGCAGAAAATCTACTTTGTGTTGTAACTGCTGGGTGGACTAGGGAGGTGTCAGAGTAACCTATGGTGTATTCTTCGCTTTGGTCATTACCTTCACTCTATCCTCCGAACCGTTCTGCTCGGGGATGGGCCCTTTACCCTCCATGTTACCCTCGGCACTTCTTACGTTGGTCCTGACCTTAAAGTATGCCCTGAGTGATGGGGTAATTTCCTGTGATTTTAGGACCAGACTACTTTGTTTCCCTTTTAGTGAAGCTAGATTTGCAAGGTTAGTTGTGGTCTTTTTCGCGGGAGTGTCTCTTTTGGGACCAGAATTTGCTCTAGTTTTTCTCCTTCTAACCCTCAATTTCACTGGGGATTGGGTGATATTTTACCAACACCTCCACCCTCTTCTAACACCCACGGAGAATAGTTGTGGGATCTTAGCATGTAACCCTTATCAGAATGGGTCTGTACTCTCCTTATATTTTTAAGACTAGGTTGCTCTCACCCTTCTTGACTCTCCCTCTGTGGCCCTAGCTGCAGGCTGCATGGTTCCATCTTCTCACTATAGCTACCGTCCTCTTCATGACTCTGCTGTTTAAAAGAAAAAAACATGCTGCTCACCTATGGATGCCTCAATTTTTTCCTGCTCAGCCAGTGTTACCAAATCCTTCTCTGGGAGTAGGCTGTTTGTGCTGGCTCTACCCCCTCTGCTCACCACTCTCCCTCGCAGCTGCAGCACTCACCGCGACCCAGGGAGGAGATCCTGGATTCACCATTCACCGCGCTGTAGTGGGGCTGGTACCGGAGGCAAGCTGCATTCACAAGGGCATCCTTGGAAGAATCGTCAAACCGGGAACAGACCAGGAACAAAGGCAAGTGGCGGTGAGTGTGATTTGCAGTGTTTAGCAGTCACTCCCCTACTGAGCGGCATCTCAGCCGGCTGCCATGTTTCCCAAGCTCCCTCCCCATAAACAATCAATGGCGTTTTGCTGTTTCCATGTGTGCTGCACAACGTAGCACACATGGAAATAGCAAAAACGGGGAGAAATTAAACATTTCTACTTGTTGCACCAGGGTAAGACCAGATTTTCCCTGGTCTTAATTTTGGGGCTGCCCCATATTTATGGCACCCTTGTAAATATGGGGCAGCATCAAAATCAATGGGTGTTGTGGTGGAATGCCCACTGCAACACCCATTGCCCTCCCCTTTCTTGCTAAGTATAGTGTGAAAGGGTGCCTTATTTACAAGGCAGTGTTAAGCCTCGTTAAGTGGCTTAATGTTGCCTTGTAAATAATGCGAAGCCCTTATCGCCACCACAACGTCATGAAAAGTTACATTGTGATGGCGATAGGGGCTTGTAAATATGCCTTGTAATCTTTTAGATTTAAACTAATAAGATTGAAACATGTCAATTGAACACTTACAGTAACGTTTACTATCTACCACTAAGAATCCGTGGCCAGACTTAAGTTCAAAAACCTTCCCCAGTTTCAGGTACATCGCAATCCCATTAAACCAAGCGGAGATGTATCCCTCTCTTGTCAGTTCTAGGCCATTTCCTTGGCACATGTTCTTTGTAGAGTGATAAACTGCTTGTTTTGAGGTTATTTCAATTTCAATGGCAGAGTCCCATTATGAATTGGAGGACATTAATATCCCAACAAGGCCCCAAGTTGTGGATTTAGTAAAATACAAGTCAGCGCTCTAGATTGTGAGGTCAGTGTAGCTTGCAATATAATGGCTTCCCCACTGAGCTCCAAAATTCTAGAACAAGGGCCTTCCGTAGTGTCAGCAAAAGCAGGTAAGTGGTTCTCATTTCAACCTCCAGTGAATACTGGACAAATCACTGTGAGGATGTCCTGTGTCTGCATCACCCCTGATACACCTTCCACCTGCATAGAAAGCTGTGGCATAGGAGGCCTGCTGGCATCCTGGACTATCACAGAATTCCTAATACCAAATCTGCCACTTGCAAAAACATACAGCCGAGAAACATACACAAAGTGATTGTATGTCAGTATATTGAATGCAGTACTATTGTCTTATATAAATATTATGTTAAAAGTATTTTTTACAAAACATCATCCCATTTTTTTATTAAGTCCATTTGGGCAATATTTAGTAAACATATGGTATTCTGACAACACTATTCTGGTACAACACTATACCAACCACGGATGAGATTGCTAGCGCTATCTAAAACTATCTGACTTAAATGCATGGAAGTGAAAGAAGTTTCCATAAAACCTATATTTTAATTTCATAGTTTCAAATAGTTATATTCTTACAAAACTATGGGCCTGATTCACAAAGCTAAACTGAGATGAAAGTCTAACTTTACGACTTTCGGTATTCACAAAGGGCATTTACTACCCGTAAATGCCCTTTGTGTATCCCGAAAGCTGTAAAGTTCGACTTTCTATATTCACAAAGGGCATTTACATGTAGTAAATGCCCTTTGTGAATTCTGAAAGTCGTAAAGTTAGACTTTCATCTCAGTTCACCTTCGTGAATAGTGACCCATGTGTTTAAACAGAGTATCATTATTTTGTAACTTTATTTCAGTTAGCTAAACATTTTTAGTAAATTAGTAAATAAAGCAGGACTTCAGCAGTGCTATTTTCTTACTACACAATTTAATTCACAAACAAAAGGGTAGAGACCTCTAGCTCCCAACTTTACTATGTGGAGATAGCCACTGTAGATGCGGAGATCTCCACATATATAGATGTACAATTTTGTAGTAAATAGGAGAGGGAGAGGGTGAGTGGTAGTGAAATAGGGAATGGTTACTCAAAAAATAGATGGGGTTATGGGAAATTTATGGAGGAGTTTAAGAGAACCATGCTATTGCGAATAATAGATCACGAAATAATAAGAGATTTGCATTTCACAATATACACTTCAAAGTTTAATAACAGTGTCACACATATCACAAATCACTGGTACAAAACACATTCCAATATAAAGCAATGGAAGCAGGTAATTTGATGGCCATGGTGGGTAGGGCACAGGGTCAGACGTTGTGCCCACAATCACAGGTGGGAATGAAAAATAAGTAAATTATAGGAAAAACAGTAAAATTCACTGAAAAGATCCACTGTTAAAAAGTGATATTGTTTATGCTAAAATGCACAAAACCACTGAAATTATACAGTTATGTTTAGTAATGGGAACAAATCAAGTTTCATTCCCTACTGGTCTACTGCCTGTGCCCAACCTGATGTGGCATCTAAACTCTGCTCTACCAGCAGAGTTTGCATAGGTTTTCAGCAAATACTCCGTCAACTGCCACATGGCAGAGGTTTACCAGTGCCAACCGATATAAGCTCCGACTGCCTGAAAAGAGAAAGAAAAACATTTGCTGCATTCTCTCCAACTTCCTGCTTACTGGACAAAGTTCTCATGCTGAGTCAGAGCCAGTAGCCTGAGAAGGCGCATTTTCTTCTGGCGTCTGTGCTCAGGAGGTGCTGCCTGAGGCACAGTAACCCTGGCACCCCTGAAGAACAACAATTACCCCTCGTTCTCTTGTTACAAGTATCAAGCCGATAAGGCATTATTACATGGTGCTTGAATTGGAGCATCTTGTTACCCACTGCCTGGAGATGCCGTAAATTATTCCTCAGGAATCTTAACAGAGTCAGTTGTTTACTTATTTTCCCCTTCTAATGACTGAGTACATGAGGCCGTTTTGATGTTGTGGGATGGTGTAAAGACCCCACTCCAGGAGAGTGCATGTCCACTGCACGGACTCTGTGCGCTGAGCATGACCATGGATGGTGTCTTTGAAGCCGATGGCTGCAGAGGCCAAGTGGACCTTCAGGGATGGGACATTTTCACCAGCTCACCTGGATATCCTGCCGAGGACTGAAGGGAGAGAGGCAGCGACAGCAGAGCCTATTATACCCTCAAAGTGCCAGAAGAAAGCAATGAGCGAGTGCAGGGTCTTAAGGTCAAACATTCCCACCCATTCAGGTAACAGGGTATCTACAGGCCTGCAAGGAAGGTGGATTGAAATGTAATGATTTCTTCTTTTGGTGTCACTACAGCATGTCACCAGGGTCTTCGAAGCACATATGAGGCGGCAGCATGCTAGAAACATGTCAAGTGACAACAACCACATCGTATGCGTCCGGTAGTAGAGTATCTGTTATATACTTCTGTAGTGTGTGCTGTTAAGGTTTGCCCAGACGTCATTCCCAGGCTCACTGTGCCACTGGAATCAAGCTATCCTCGCTGATGAGGGCTAAAACCCTGAAACCGGTCCTAGCATGCTTGTTTCCGTTCCAGGAAGGACCTGGCTTGGCAGTTCAGGCTGGACTGTTCCCATGAGGCACAGGGTCAAGACTGATTTGCATATGACCAGGTCTAAACTGGGGTGGCATGGTGAGCAAAAGAATGATTGATTTAACCCAGAGCTATTGACTGTGGGTGAATGTTTTGATTTGTTTTGCATTCCGTCCATCAATTGTATGCCTTTTGCTTTCTCGTCATAAGTGTGCAGGGTATGCCCAGACGTGGGTCCCGGGCTAACTGTGCCAATGGAATCAAGCTATCCTGGCTGATGAGGGGTGAAACCCCAAAACCGGTCCTAAAATGCTGGTTTCCGGTCCAGGGAGGACCTGACATGTCAGTTCGGGCTGGACTGTTACAATGAGGCACAGGGTCAGGACTGATTTGCATAGGGCCACGCCTAAACTGGGGTGGCATGGTGAGGAAAAGAATGATGAATTTACCCAGATCTCTTGACTGTGGGTGAATGTTATGATTTGTTCTGGATTTTGTCCATCAATTGTGTGTCTTTTGCTTTCTTGCCCTAAGTGCGCCGGATATGCCCAGAGGTGGGTCCCGGGCTCACTGTGCCAATGGAGTCAAGCTGTACTGGCTGATGAGGGGTGAAACCCCGAAACAGGTCCTATGATGCTTTTTTCCGGTCCAGGGTGGACCTGGCTTGGCTGTTCGGGCTGGACTGTTCCCATGAGGCACAGGGTCAAGACTGATTTGCATAGGGCCACGCCTAAACTGGGGTGGCATGGTGAGGAAAAGAATTATGAATTTACCCAGATCTCTTGACTGGGGGTGAATGTTATGATTTGTTCTGCATTTTGTCCATCAATTGTGTGTCTTTTGCTTTCTTGCCCTAAGTTCGCCGGATATGCCCAGAGGTGGGTCCCGGGCTCACTGTGCCAATGGAATCAAGCTGTACTGGCTGATGAGGGGTGAAACCCCGAAACCAGTCCTAGGATGCTTTTTTCTGGTCCAGGGAGGACCTGGCTTGGCAGTTCGGGCTGGACTGTTCCCATGAGGCACAGGGTCAAGACTGATTTGCATATGGCCAGGTCTAAACTGGGGTGGCTTGGTGAGCAAAAGAATGATGGATTGAAGCCAGATCTCTTGACTGGGGGTGAATGTTTTGATTTGTTCTGCATTCCGTCCATCAATTGTGTCTTTTGTTAACATCTGTACAGCAGATCTGTGCGTCTGTAGCATGTGCAGACCATCGGTGTGCCATGTCATACATCACTAGCATGTATAATACTCACAAATGCCATCTGCTCTACATTTATATGTTGATGTGTGGCACATTTGTATGTTTGGTCACTAGTCTACAATTCCCCTGGCAGCTTTCTGCCTATTACGCCTCAAACATTATACACGTGCATTGACACGGGTCTTGGTAGGTATGCAGGCGCACCTTGGAAATTAGTTTATGTCAGTAGCTGCTTTGGTCAGATAACCATTGAACACGTGTTGCAATGATTAGCATGTTCATTGTCATTTTGTGTAAAAGTTGCACTGTTAGAGGTTTGTAATGCCTGCCAGGCAATGGCATGTTAGCAACAAAGTTCACTTACATGCAAATACATAGATCAGCTTTATCTAAAGAGGTTCAGCCTTTTTTCCTGCGATAGACTTGCTGTTGTAGAATGGACCGCGTTGTGTGTATGTATATATATTTATGCAGGAATTAGTGAGTTTTCTTTATATACCTCATACTAGGATTTAATGTCCAGTAGGCACTTGAGAGCCTGCAGACTGTTGAAAAGATGCTCATAAAAGCCGGCACTGGGACGCACAGGAAACTGAAGTTCACCATGGTTATGTAAACACCTCTGAAGTGCTCGCAATTTTCATGCAGGGATTACATTTATTTGAGTAGTTTGTTTGAGGGCAATGACAAAACAATACCAAACATCTCTTCTGCAACCGCCAAGAGTAGCACTGGCACTAAGGGTTTGCTTGGGGTGGCCGGAACTCCACAGAATCTCACTGAGTTTTTATGTAACTCCATGGAATGTCACGGAGTAATACTCCAAGAGTTCCTCTCACCCTTAATCTCAACCCAGACAGCCAGGCCTTGTGTCCAACCTGCAAAGGGCACTGCTCATGGGGAATTGAGCACAGGACCAGAAGACAGGTCCAGCACCGCATCTTATGCCTGCCAAGTCAAGCCAAGCGAGACATTTATTTTAGTATTTGGCTTTTCTTGTGTGTTTTTTTATAGTTCCTGAAACTAGTGAGTCGGAAGTAACTGGAGAGTCAAGCATAAAATGCACATTGAAACAAGCACCTAAAATGGTCACTTACAAGCTTGCAAAATGGCTGAAACTTGTGAGTGTTGCACCTAATACCCTTAATTGTTAGTATTGCTGAGAATTTTCCATTCCTCTGGGTACCAATGACTGTTATCCTGGGGTCACTAACATTTGGGGTTTGCCCTAGGGTGTGTAAAATATTTTTATAGCATGAAACAAGCAACTTGAAAGTTTCGATATGGCTGAAAAAAAACTCTGCCCTAACCCTGCCAATCACATTGTCTTGAAAATTGAAAATGTAGAATTAACTCACGAGTTAAAATGGTAGATATACAAATGTGGTCACTCTTTAGAGCCCACTTGGCACCTTTGTTAAATGCTAGGATCTCAAGTACCATGGAACAGATTTACAGCAAACAAAAAAAGCATGATTTTTTTGAAAATAAGTTCTACTTTTATGCCATTTCTCGTGTAAATTTGTTCAACCTTACTGCTGTAGATGAGAGTAAAACTCTTACATATCTTCAAAAAACTTGGCATGCCAAAAACTAGCTGACTGAAGTCGTACATTGCTAAATTCTGTACAAATCTGCCCACAATGTCAAACATTCTAGGCACATAAAATAATGCCTTTTCAATGGAAAGTGTGACTGAAGCACAACAACATAGTGGAGATATATGTATATACTGAAAAATTTAAAATGTTAAAGTGAAGTTATACCTGGGCTTTGTAACAACATAAAAACATAAAAACTAATATTTTAGAACAATAAAAATGGATGTTCAATGGTTAGAGTTCACTGAGCTATCTATAACGTGTGCCACTATCATGCACTGCCTTTGACCTCAAATATTACATCACTGATGACATTTTAAATACCTAACTATATCATCAATTTACCCTTTGTTTTTTTCAGTGAATTTCTAGTTTTTTTTTAACTTGACGTTAGATATTATTTCCACACCTAACTATAACTTCACTTTCATCTTTGTTTTTTTTCAGTGAATCTTTATGTTTTTGTAAAAGGAAAGTAAGATCTTATTGCCACACCTAATAATAATTACACTTTAACCTTATGATTCTTTAGTGAATTTCAGGGTTTATTTTCTCATTTTCACTTCACTCCCTAATTGAGCATACCTTTCGACTCTACGTAGTAGGGTGTTGTGCGAAGTTGGTCTGGCATATGCTGGTCACTAGTTAAAGTGGCCACCTTGCACCAGTCCAATTTGACTCTTATGGTAGATAGGTTTAAAATAACCTTTTAAAGAAAGCTATCCTAGTGGTAGCTGTGGAGAGCAGCTTTCAGGCTAAGTCTCAGAGGAATGTGAAGCAGCTTGTTTTACCTTATAATCTCTTGAATTACCAAATGAAAGGACACCACACAGGTATATATATCAAATATATATGTATTTATTACTAGACACACTCTACTAATCTCTTTATGAGATTAGAAGTCAGGAACACATGCAAATATCAATGTTTCACAATAAGTTAAGCACAAATATGGCTGGGGCCCTAGGGGCGTACCAGACCATATACTAAAAAAAAAGTTTAGGAATGTTGACTTGCAAGGGGACAAGGCCTAGGGCCTGTAGAAACGCTGGGGCCTCACTAATCCACCCAAGGCAGGTAAGTAAAGGACCCACGGGAGACGCGTGCAGTGTGAGAACACAGCCACGGGTTTCCTATTGATTTCAATGGAGCAAGACGCGGTTGCACCGGAGTGTACAAGTTACCTCGCCCAGGGAAGCTGGGTGCATAGGTGTCTTTCGGTGTCGGGTCACGTCGTCGTTTTCAATGGAAGCCGAAGAAGTCTTGCTGCTTGTGAAGACTGGAGAAGTGTCTGGTGGAAACCAAGGCTGGATTCAAGATGAAGAAGACCTGCAAGCAGAAGGGACAGTGTTCACAGTCACTTGCCAGTGACCCGGGGCCAGGAAGATGGATGCCCATAGAAGTCGGGTGATTTCAGGTGATCAAGGGTGTTTTGACTCTTCAGCCACGAGGTCCAGGAGGTGTCGATGACAACCAGGAGCTGGATTCAGAGTGTGCCACACAGTCTGCAGCTTACTGAGGTGCTTGCAACCAGATTGGAGCCAACAAGCCTTGGCAACAGCAAGTCTTGTGGAAAGTGAAGAAAGTTAGCGGTGCAGAACAGCAAGGTCTGAGGGACTCACCCAGCAAGGGTACATTAGGGCCGGTCTGGAGCAACCAGGGGAGCCCTTTGGTTTGATGAGAAAGTCTTCAGGGGACCCACAAGCCAGCTGGCAAGGGATCGCAAGGACGCCTCATGAGGATTCACTTCACAGGAGCCCACGGTCACTCGGGACAAGGTAAGCCTCTGGTTTTCAAGCAAAATGCTGCTGGAGGCTTCGACCACACGTGATCCAATGCACAAGTTCATAGACTGTCGTGAAGGGGTTGCACTTGACAATAGTGCATGGTACCGGGGTATTGCTGTTCCTCGTCACTCGTGGAGTTCACTCGCCTCGGCTTTGCTGGGGACTCACAATGGCCATCGAGAAGTCAGGAAATCTACTTCTGGGGCTGCAGGGACTTCGGACTCTAGCGGGAGCGGGAAAGTTTGCGACCATTGATTCAAGTTTTTGGTGCCTGCCAAGCAGGGGAGTCACTCCTTGACTCCAAGGGAGATTCTTCAGTCTTCCAAAGGTAGTGGAACGTCGAAGGGCCAGGATTCTTCTTGTAGAGCATCGTCCAGGGATATCTGATTTGCAATGTAAAGGTTTCCCTATCTTATACAAAAGGAAAGGGAGGGACTAGCTCTATGACCACTCCTATAGGAGGATCAGGGGAGTGGGTGGTTACACCCACTTCCCTTTGTCCAGTTTCACGCCAGAGCAGGGGCAGGTAGCCCCTGAACTGGTCTGAGCTGGCATATGCACAGAGGAGCCTACTGCTCCCCCAGTGCAGGACTTCAAAGCACTCTAGGAGTGCACCCATCCAGCCCCAATACACTAAATCCTGTCTGGAAGGTGGTGACACCTCCCTGTGAAAGGTTGCCTATTGTTGGGCCTCCTCCACTGCGAGTTTCAGTCAGCAGCACGAGGGCAGCCCAGTGTCTGTGCTGGTGGCATCCATTTTGTGATGCCAGGGCTCTTTCAGATTTCTACCGTGTTTCCGCAGTAGGTACATGTCTTCCCCTCTAGAAGGGTGGGATCATACTCCCACACCAGTTACTGGTGTGGGGGTATGATTCCAAGTTGTTTGACACCAAACACAACATGTTTAGATGCAGTCATTCCAAAGTTAGCATTTACCGCTAGGTTATAATGCACTTAAGAGTATATGGTTTAACCGCATCCACAAACAGCCACAGAGAATAGACTCTGCCAGCTGCAGAGGGGCCCTGCCCCTGCAGAGGCACCCCCTCACATTGCAAACCAAGCACCCTGCCCTCAGGATTGATAGGGCCTGCCTTAGGGGTGTCTGATAGGTTTATATGGGTGTGTAAGGTGGGATATAGTGAACCTATACCTCAGTGAGGAGTGCTAACACTACCTCACCCAGGCTGCAGTAGCAGGTCTGTGGTGTCAGATTTAGTCTGCTTCCCAGGGGTGGCATAATACATGCTTCAGCCCCTGGTAGGCCTGTGAAGTACCTATGCCCTTGGTACCTAAGGTACCATATACTAGGGGCTCATAAGGTACCACAGTATCCAATCACTAGTGCATCTAATATGCACTCCAAGTTGTTTAGAGAGAACAGAGAGACTGGGGCCCTGATTAGCAGGGACCCAGCCAGACTATAGCCAGAAACCAGTGTTAACATCAGAAAAAAGTTGGGGCAACACAAGTGCAGATCCTACTCTCCTACACTACCCCCCCAATGCAGGGACACTAAACTAACCTTGACCAGTTGAGTCTTCGTGTTCTAAGTGGAAATACCTTGAGAGTCCATCTGTACTGGCATGTTGGGTCCCGGGTCTATGTTCCACTGTATAGTCCAACCCCTGTAGGGAAATGGACCACCTTAGCAATTTTGGGTTTTCACCTTTCATCTGTTTAAGCCATAGGAGGGGCTTGTGGTCAGTATGAACTATGAAGTGAGTGCCAAACAAGTATGGCCTCAGCTTCTTCGGGGCCCACATCACAGCAAAGGCCTCCCTCTCTATAGCTGACCAACGTTTCTCTCTAGGGGTCAGCCTTCTGCTTATAAAAGCTACTGGCTGGTCTTGACCTTCATCATTCAGTTGAGACAGTACAGCTCCGACACCCAGCTCAGAAGCATCTGTTTGGACAATGAACTTTTTGGTGTAGTCTGGACTCTGTAAAATGGGGCAGTGCACATGGCCTGCTTTAGGTCATCGAATGCCTTTTGACAGCTAGCTGTCCACTGAACCTTTTTTGGCATTTTCTTTGAGGTAAGATCATTTAAGGGGGTCACTATAGATCCAAACATTCTATAGTACCCAGTCAGGCCTAAAAAGCCTCTCACCTGTGTCTGGGTGGTCGGAGCTACCCATTCCATTGTGGTCTGGATTTTGCTCTGCAATGGTTGAACCTGACCTCCACCTACAAGGTGGCCCAGGTACACAACCTGACTCTGCCCTATCTGGCACTTAGTGGCCTTGATAGTGAGGCCTGCTTTTTGCAGTGCCTCCAAAACATTTCTGAGGTGGACCAGGTGATCCTGCCAGGTGAAACTAAAGACAGCAATATCATCTAGATATGCTGAGCAATAAGTTTCCATACCTGTCAGAACTTTATTCACCAACCTCTGAAAAGTGGCAGGTGCATTTTTCAAACCAAAGGGCATCACCACAAAGTGGTAGTGCCCACCAGGGGTTTGAAATGCTGTTTTGGCCTTGGCATCATCAGCTAACTTGATTTGCCAGTAGCCAGCTGTTAGGTCAAATGTACTCAGATATTTGGCTGAGGCCAAAGTATCAATGAGCTCATCAGCCCTGGGAATTGGATAGGCATCAGTCCTGGTGACGGCATTGAGGCCTCTGTAGTCTACACAAAACCTCATTTCTTTCTTACCACCCTGGGTATGAGGTTTGGGCACAAGGACTACTGGGCTAGCCTAAGGGCTATCTGAAGGCTCAATTACACCTAGTTCCAACATTTTCTGGACTTCATTCCTGATACAGCCCCTGACATGGTCAGGTTGCCTGTAGATTTTACTCTTGACAGGCAGACTGTCTCCAGTGTCCACCTCATGGGTGCACCAGGAAGTCTGATTAGGGGTCAGGCTAAACATATGTCTGAACTGCTGCAGAACTTGTCTGCATTCAGTTTGCTGATGGTCAGTGAGGCTGCTTGCCAAAGCAACACCATCTACTGACCCATCATCAGGGTTCTGTGAGAGCAGGTCAGGGAGAGGGTCACTCTCCTCCTCCTGTTCCTCATCAGTTGCCATGAGCAAGCCCATGTCAGCCCTGTCAACATATGGTTTCAATCTGTTGACATGAAGCACCCTAAGGGGGCTCCTGGGAGTTCCAAGATTCACCAAGTAGGTGACTTCTCCCTTTTGCTCAACAATTGTATGGGGGCCACTCCACTTGTCTTGGAGAACTGCTGGGGCAACAGGCTCTAACAGCCACACTTCTTTCTGTCCTGGCTGATATACAGTCAGCACAGCCTTTTGGTCATGCCAAGTTTTTTGTAGTTCTTGGCTTGCCTCCAGGTTTGTGGTTGCCTTCTTCATGTATTCAGCCATCCTGGAGCGGAGACCAAGTACATAGTCCATCACATCCTGTTTGGGAGGTTTGAGAGGTAACTCCCAGCTCTCCTTCACCAAACATAATGGACCTCTTACAGGGTGCCCAAACAGAAGTTCAAAAGGGCTGTAGCCAACCCCCTTCTGTGGGACCTCTCTGTATGCAAACAGAAGGCAGGGAAGTAAAAGGTCCCATTTTCGCTTAAGCTTTTCTGGGAGGCCTTTAATCATTCCCTTTAGGATTTTGTTGAACCTTTCAACTAACCCATTGCATTGTGGGTGATAGGGAGTAGTGAATTTGAAGTTTACACCAAACTCCTTCCACATTGCTTTTAGATATCCTGACATGAAGTTGGTACCTCTGTCAGATATAACCTTCTTAGGGAAACCCACTCTGGAGAAAACTCAAATGAGGGCTCTTGTCACCACAGGGGCTGTGGTGGTCCTGAGGGGAATTGCTTCTGGGTACCTGGTGGCATGATCCACTACCAGTAATCAAATGTGTGGGTCTGGACGCTGAACTGCTGTTTATCACCACTGCTAACGTAAGGTGTTTGCCTCCTATTCTTATTCTACTGCCTAATTCATTTGTCCCCTATTATGTTGTTACGTAAGTATTGTTATTTTTGTCTATGGCTATGTTTTGCCACGATTGCCTCCCCTTATAGGTGTCGCATCTTTCTGTAAAGTGCTCTCATACCCTCTTGGGCCATGTTCGCTCTATACAAAACGTTTTAAATAAAAAATAAAATAAACAAATAAAAATAAATAAATAAGGTGATTTTCAAAAGGAAAATAAAGGCAAATGTTAAAAAAATTAATAGTTGGTACTTTCTCCAGGTTGTCACGAACCTAAGGATTGATAGAACATCTGATGTAGCACTGTGAGTGTATCATTGGTATGTAGTTCGCTGGATACCTGAGCACATTTCAAAAGACTCAAGAGTGGGCTGAAGTGGATTTAGAAGTGAACTGGAGAAAGAGGGATCCTTGTGATTCACAACATCTGAGAGATTGAACACACATGAATTAATATACTGCAATCTATTTTTAGTTGAACAAATTGTCAGAGCGATAGACTGTCACTCAGTTGCTAGATGAACTTGTTGCAAATATGATTGTTCAACAACCAAAGCATGCCTTCTATTCAAATATGTTTCAGAGAGAAACTACAGATCCGTTTAATCATGCATGGTCCTTTTTGGTTGGAATGATAATTAGCAGGGTGGCCTGTGTATCCGTCATGAACAACTGGTGCCACATTTTTTCTAATTATTCTTGAATAAATTTGCTACTTCTATCAATAAAGTCTTTGCAGAGGGAATCTGATTCGGGCAGTGGGAACTATCCAGTACAGGACACTAATTTAAAGATGGCAGAAGATTGATTAATGGAGATATATGGCTTGCTGACTGTGTGTCCCGAGTTGGATTTTTGCTGACAATATGTGCTTTATTTATTCTTAAACAACAATACTAATTCAATTTTATCAAAAGTGTGCATTTGTTTTCTACATTTTGGTTTCTATTCTGTGTAGTGTGTAATGAAACAGTTTCTTCTTGAAAAGAACTTTCAATTTCCATCACAATAGGTTTATTTAAATTAGATCTGAAAAGTAAACAACAATGTATTCATTCCTTTTGCTTCTGGGCGTAAAGAGAGCAATATTGGAATGGGCTAACGCCAGGCAGATGTATACAAGATGGACCCAATTCACAAGGTCTGTGTATAGATCTAGTCAAGTGTATATTTCTTCCTGCACCCAGGTGTAGACTATTTTGCTATTCATCATTTCTGAGTGAAGATTAACACATTGGGCCTAGATCACCAAGGCAATCTTTCATGTTTGTGTAAGTTTACTCTTTTTCTGGTATTCACAAACTACAAGTTAATAGTTAGTTAATAGTTTACCTTTAAGAATCAGGCCCCTAATTGTGAGGTATAAACTTGCATTCCTCCAGGGCTGATGATGAGGAAGGGGAACCAGCTATGAATGAATTATGAGTGCAAAGTTACTACAAGTGAAATTTCCAAGGAGATCTCCATCATTGGCGTGAAGCTCTCCCAATGGGAAAATATAGGCAAATTTAGTTTATCTATTTGTTAAATAAATACATTTTGACATAAAATATAAATGCAAAAACATTTTAAATAATTACGCTTAGACTGGAACGAATACAATAAAAAGTACCAGCACATTAACTTCTCAAATGTGTATTAAATAATAAGTGGCACTAACCAAAAAAATGCCTCTATAGACATTAATGGATCATCCTCTTTTTAAACCCTAAACACCCTTCAAAAAGAGTTGGTGCACAATTCACCCTAACGGAATCATCCTTTTAAAGTCTTCATATGACCTACAATTTTAAGCTTAGAGGTTGACAGGTATGCATATGCCACTAATAGCACACCTTCTGCCAGTCCCTAGAGACAACAGTCAGTAATTTGGTAAAATACTCTAAACACATTCCTGAAATGAGCACAATGACATACAACCTTAGAGGCATGCTTACACAATACCACTGTGAATTAATCCACCTCTTAGTCGCCACTCCTACATTCAACAATGTCCAACAATCTGCATTGCCTAATAATCTTCAGCAAAGTTCAGGAAATAAACATCGACATGTTATAAATGTCCATGTTACAAAATGTATTAATGTGTTTGTAGCTCTGTATTACAACTATTTAACAAGAGCATATGCCCAGACATCCAGTGGTGGATAATCTATTGTCAACAGAAGCTTTGACTTTTCTCACAGAATATTTTCAAAAGGCTTTGGTTTTTTAGGCCTAGTCAGGTGAACCCAGCCTTTTCCTTGTTCAACGTGGAATACTAATTGCACGCCGACCATTAAGGATTTGTAAGTGGTGTACCATATAAATTTCAACGTGCACAGCCACACTTGTCTCCAGGCTTAAGCTTTTTCCATTCTATGCATGTGCACATGTAAACAAAGTTACTCTATGCTGTTGGGTAAAGCAATAGCCTATAGTTACAAAGACTTTTTAACCTTTTATTTTTTCAGTGAATCTCTGTTTTTTTTTCTTGTTTTTAACCTACAATAATGTCTTAGAACCTAACCTAAATATAATGATATATAACCATAGGTGTTTTTAGGGAATCTCTGAGGTTTTTGATAATATATACTTTTCACATGCATTGATTGCTTGTAGTCATAATTGATTGCAAGAGAATTAGATATGAATATCACTCTGTATATCAAAGATTAACTGATTCCACAGGGGGCCGTATTCACATATTTAGACTGGGAAAGAGTAGAACACTTCGCTGTCAGGCATAATCCTCATATGACTAAAACTCAGTGTGATCAATTGGAGCTGTGCCTTAGCACCTGTTATTATTTTGCCCTGGATGAAAACCAGTTTCCTTCAGCCTAACAGCTCAAAATAGAGGTTATTATTTTTGAGGCCAAAGTCAGGAGAGTTCTGAATGCCCTCAGAATAAAGCTCGACCTGTAACTGCTGAGAAAGGTAGGAATATTGGAGTTTGTATGATGCTGATTCCACTCTGTGCCTTAGATTACTTAGATAGTCTGGAGTTGCTTTTATAAACTAAAGAACAACAGACAATATTCCCCTTTTCTCAGTGCAGAAAATCATACATTGATTATGCTAAACTTGATTAACTGACTTGAATAATGAAATAGTGTTTACTGTGGGATTTAAAAACATCAACGTGAGAGACTCCATGGGTAAAACATCTGGGCTATAACAGACTTAGGTAATGGGACTATATTTCAACTGTGAATATGGTTTCCTTTGGTGGAAAATGTATATTGCAAAATAACCTTCTTTACCATTTAGGTTAAAATATACTATCCTTCATGCAATGGAGTGCTGTGTGAAAGATTGCTGTAATGTATTGGTCCAGATAAAAATAGCACAACATAAGATACAGCCTTAGTCACCTGGGGTTAATCAGTGGCATTCATGCTAAAAATGACTGCTCACAATAATGGTCAGAGTTGAACTATAATGTAAGACAGCAGAGCCTAAAGTAGGATTTGTTCTTGAGGTACAACTTCCAGTGAAAATTGCTGCTGCAGACAACTGCACAGAGGTCAGACCTACGAAAGTTGTGCTTTAAATCAAGCGCAAGTTACACAAAGGTATATCAGGCAATAAGCCACTTGACCCCTGTGCTTGCATCTGGTGGGACTTGGCATTAGGATCTGTTGCAAAGTTACCTCATATGGGGCCTCATGTAGGTAGCATACCAGTTACCACTTCTAAAATACCGAACGATACTGAATCGGTATTTTAGAAGTGGTAACTGGTATGTAGGTAATGAGTCGGTATTTTTTACCGAATCGTTACTAGTCGGTAATTACCGAATCGGTATTTACCGATTCGGTAATGAGGCATACCTTCCCATTGATGGGAAGGCATGCCTCATTACCGAATCGGTAAATACCGATTCGGTAATGGGGGGAACACATACAAGGGTGGCAGGGTGTCACATTGACACCCTGTTGCACCCCTGATTCGGCCATGTGTGCACATGTGGCACACATACATGCCCTAAGGGCATGTATGTATGCCACATTGCACACTGCTACGCGCGTTAAAATGCATTTACACATACATTCATTATTTACCACCAACTATAAGTTGGTGGTAAATACCGACTCTAAAACACACACACACACTCCCCCTACATCTCGATTTTGCTTTCAGAATTTACCGAATCGGTAAAATTACCGATTCGGAAAAGTTACCGATTCGGTAACATTACCGAATCGGTATTTTTACCGAATCGGTAATTTTACCGATTCGGTAAATTCCGAAATCAAAATTTGTCCCCCTACATACCAATGGCCAAAATACCGGTCGGTAACGGTAAAATTACCGAAAATCGGCCGTTACCGACCGGTATTTGGCTACCTACATGAGGCCCAAAATATTGTAATTAAATACAAATTAATGCTGAAAATATATAACATTGTTCATTTTAATATGCACTATTTATATGTTTTGCCATTCATTTATGTTTTACAATTTTAAATATTTTAATTTAATTTAAAATATTTCCTATTGTGTTATATTTTAAGTCCCTACACCCATAATGTTCCATGGGAGTGTGTTGCAGTACTAGTGGGCCATGTGTAGTACTTGACTTTATACAAAAGTATAAGTTACAACAAAAATGTAAGTTACTGCTAATGGGCAGTTTGTGAATACTGAAAAGTAGTACATTTGTAAATCAGGCCCTCAATGCTTTCTCAAATTCTTATGGCAGAAGAAATGGGTCAATGGATTCATTTTAATGAGAGTTCCATTAGGTATTGTATGGACCTAGAAATCTATCAATTAGGCTTTGAAATATCTTGACATAGTGTCTTGCAAAATGAAAAAATATCCTTCAAGACCCATATTTGCTTTCGTAAGCAAAACTATCCCTTGAGACCCTCCCATAGAACTTTTATATAGAATCCCCCTTATTGTAGTCCTGGGAATGTCTGTGGTTGGAGCCCAAGAAACCGGTATCCGTAGTATGGCTCCTGTCTAACTGAGAAGAAGAAAAGTTGTCACCCCACATAAAATATGTTTTGGTACGGCCGGCATTGAGAGTGCTTAAAGAGCCATGATAGGAGACTGTCCAAAAAATAGTGGACGATGGCATCAGCTTCTCGATTACTTGAGCAGGGATGTAGTTCGCTGGATACCTGAGCACATTTCAAAAGACTCAAGAGTGGGCTGAAGTGGATTTAGAAGTGAACTGGAGAAAGAGGGATCCTTGTGGTTCACAACATCTGAGAGATTGAACACACATGAATTAATATACTGCAATCTATTTTTAGTTGAACAAATTGTCAGAGCGATAGACTGTCACTCAGTTGCTAGATGAACTTGTTGCAAATATGATTGTTCAACAACCAAAGCATGCCTTCTATTCAAATATGTTTCAGAGAGAAACTACAGATCAGTTTAATCATGCATGGTCCTTTTTGGTTGAAATGATGATTAGCAGGGTGGCCTGTGTATCCGTCATGAACAACTGTTGCCACATTTTTTCTAATTATTCTTGAATAAATTTGCTACTTCTATCAATAAAGTCTTTGCAGAGGGAATCTGATTCGGGCAGTGGGAACTATCCAGTACAGGACACTAATTTAAAGATGGCAGAAGATTGATTAATGGAGATATATGGCTTGCTGACTGTGTGTCCCGAGTTGGATTTTTGCTGACAATATGTGCTTTATTTATTCTTTAACAACAATACTAATTCAATTTTATCAAAAGTGTGCATTTGTTTTCTACATTTTGGTTTCTATTCTGTGTAGTGTGTAATGAAACAGTTTCTTCTTGAAAAGAACTTTCAATTTCCATCACAATAGGTTTATTTAAATTAGATCTGAAAAGTAAACAACAATGTATTCATTCCTTTTGCTTCTGGGCGTAAAGAGAGCAATATTGGTATGGGCTAACGCCAGGCAGATGTATACAAGATGGGCCCAATTCACAAGGTCTGTGTATAGATCTAGTCAAGTGTATATTTCTTCCTGCACCCAGGTGTAGACTATTTTGCTATTCATCATTTCTGAGTGAAGATTAACACATTGGGCCTAGATCACCAAGGCAATCTTTCATGTTTGTGTAAGTTTACTCTTTTTCTGGTATTCAAAAACTACAAGTTAATAGTTAGTTAATAGTTTACCTTTAAGAATCAGGCCCCTAATTGTGAGGTATAAACTTGCATTCCTCCAGGGCTGATGATGAGGAAGGGGAACCAGCTATGAATGAATTATGAGTGCAAAGTTACTACAAGTGAAATTTCCAAGGAGATCTCCATCATTGGCGTGAAGCTCTCCCAATGGGAAAATATAGGCAAATTTAGTTTATCTATTTTTTAAATAAATACATTTTGACATAAAATATAAATGCAAAAACATTTTAAATAATTACGCTTAGACTGGAACGAATACAATAAAAAGTACCAGCACATTAACTTCTCAAATGTGTATTAAATAATAAGTGGCACTAACCAAAAAAATGCCTCTATAGACAAAATGGATCATCCTCTTTTTAAACCCTAAACACCCTTCAAAAAGAGTTGGTGCACAATTCACCCTAACGGAATCATCCTTTTAAAGTCTTCATATGACCTACAATTTTAAGCTTAGAGGTTGACAGGTATGCATATGCCACTAATAGCACACCTTCTGCCAGTCCCTAGAGACAACAGTCAGTAATTTGGTAAAATACTCTAAACACATTCCTGAAATGAGCACAATGACATACAACCTTAGAGGCATGCTTACACAATACCACTGTGAATTAATCCACCTCTTAGTCGCCACTCCTACATTCAACAATGTCCAACAATCTGCATTGCCTAATAATCTCCAGCAAAGTTCAGGAAATAAACATCGACATGTTATAAATGTCCATGTTACAAAATGTATTAATGTGTTTGTAGCTCTGTATTACAACTATTTAACAAGAGCATATGCCCAGACATCCAGTGGTGGATAATCTATTGTCAACAGAAGCTTTGACTTTTCTCACAGATTATTTTGAAAAGGCTTTGGTTTTTTAGGCCTAGTCAGGTGAACCCAGCCTTTTCCTTGTTCAACGTGGAATACTAATTGCACGCCGACCATTAAGGATTTGTAAGTGGTGTACCATATAAATTTCAACGTGCACAGCCACACTTGTCTCCAGGCTTAAGCTTTTTCCATTCTATGCATGTGCACATGTAAACAAAGTTACTCTATGCTGTTGGGTAAAGCAATAGCCTATAGTTACAAAGTCTTTTTAACCTTTTATTTTTTCAGTGAATCTCTGTTTTTTTTCTTGTTTTTAACCTACAATAATGTCTTAGAACCTAACCTAAATATAATGATATATAACCATAGGTGTTTTTAGGGAATCTCTGAGGTTTTTGATAATATATACTTTTCACATGCATTGATTGCTTGTAGTCATAATTGATTGCAAGAGAATTAGATATGAATATCACTCTGTATATCAAAGATTAACTGATTCCACAGGGGGCCGTATTCACATATTTAGACTGGGAAAGAGTAGAACACTTCGCTGTCAGGCATAATCCTCATATGACTAAAACTCAGTGTGATCAATTGGAGCTGTGCCTTAGCACCTGTTATTATTTTGCCCTGGATGAAAACCAGTTTCCTTCAGCCTAACAGCTCAAAATAGAGGTTATTATTTTTGAGGCCAAAGTCAGGAGAGTTCTGAATGCCCTCAGAATAAAGCTCGACCTGTAGCTGCTGAGAAAGGTAGGAATATTGGAGTTTGTATGATGCTGATTCCACTCTGTGCCTTAAATTACTTAGATAGTCTGGAGTTGCTTTTATAAACTAAAGAACAACAGACAATATTCTCCCTTTTCTCGGTGCAGAAAATCATACATTGATTATGCTAAACTTGATTAACTGACTTGAATAATGAAATAGTGTTTACTGTGGGATTTAAAAACATCAACGTGAGAGACTCCATGGGTAAAACACCTGGGCTATAACAGACTTAGGTAATGGGACTATATTTCAACTGTGAATATGGTTTCCTTTGGTGGAAAATGTATATTGCAAAATAACCTTCTTTACCATTTAGGTTAAAATATACTATCCTTCATGCAATGGAGTGCTGTGTGAAAGATTGCTGTAATGTATTGGTCCAGATAAAAATAGCACAACATAAGATACAGCCTTAGTCACCTGGGATTAATCAGCGGCATTCATGCTAAAAATGACTGCTCACAATAATGGTCAGAGTTGAACTATAATGTAAGACAGCAGAGTCTAAAGTAGGATTTGTTCTTGAGGTACAACTTCCAGTGAAAATTGCTGCTGCAGACAACTGCACAGAGGTCAGACCTACGAAAGTTGTGCTTTAAATCAAGTTACACAAAGGTATATCAGGCAATAAGCCACTTGACCCCTGTGCTTTCATCTGGTGGGACTTGGCATTAGGATCTGTTGCAAAGTTACCTCATAAAATATTGTAATTAAATACAAATTAATGCTGAAAATATACAACATTGTTCATTTTAATATGCACTATTTATATGTTTTGCCATTCATTTATGTTTTACAATTTTAAATATTTTAATTTAATTTAAAATATTTCCTATTGGGTTATATTTTAAGTCCCTACACCCATAATGTTCCATGGGAGTGTGTTGCAGTACTAGTGGGCCATGTGTAGTACTTGACTTTATACAAAAGTATAAGTTACAACAAAAATGTAAGTTACTGCTAATTAGGTATTGTATGGACCTAGAAATCTATCAATTAGACTTTGAAATATCTTGACATAGTGTCTTGCAAAATGAAAAAATATCCTTCAAGACCCATATTTGCTTTCGTAAGCAAAACTATCCCTTGAGACCCTCCCATAGAACTTTTATATAGAATCCCCCTTATTGTAGTCCTGGGAATGTCTGTGGTTGGAGCCCAAGAAACCGGTATCCGTATTATGGCTCCTGTCTAACTGAGCAGAAGAAAAGTTGTCACCCCACATAAAAAGTGTTTTGGTACGGCCGGCATTGAGAGTGCTTAAAGAGCCATGATAGGAGACTGTCCAAAAAATAGTGGACGATGGCATCAGCTTCTCGATTACTTGAGCAGGGATTGTGCTACACTGCTTCGTCAACAGAGTTTAGGAAAAACAAAAAAGTAATTAGGCCATCTTACCAGCATTACAGTACTTTCAAAAAATGGATATGAAACTTGTGAGACTTTACATTCGGCCCAGGTCAGGGCCTTATTCTCAAGGAGCTATCGCTGAGTTAATGGCACTGTAGCGCAGTCAAAGTCACGATAAATCTATCACCCCATTCAAAAGCTGGTGCAAACAGCCCATAGCACCAGTTTACCTGCGATAGCAGCCGCAAAAAACATCGCCACAGACGACTCCCGCAACTATCGCCAATGCGATGCAGAGTAGGCGTTCCCGTGCAAAAATCCGCGACAACTCCACAACATTCTCAACAACCAGCCAGATCAGCGATAAGATTACAAAACATGCGATAAGGAGCATTTGCAGCAGGAATTTAACACCTGCTCTGACCTGGTGCAAAGTCGAACGGCAGCTACAGCTGTAGACCAAGCAAGGTGTCAAAGCCACAGCTGGATTCCCTCATGTGTCAGGGGGCAATTGAATGCACACATGTCCTACTTGTGCCCCAGGTGACACTGCACACAATATCTGCTACCAAAAGCACACACATACCATCACTGTGCAGGCGATAGTGGACCACCTGGGAATCTCCACCAACCTCTAAGCCAACCACCCAGGCAGAGTGCAGGAGTCCTACATCTTCCGACAGCCCCTCATCACCCAGTGCTTCCTGGCTGGCACCTACGTAAATGCGCTGCTCGTTGGCAAGAACCAAATGAACACACCACACACCACACACCTCAACCCCACAACCATGCAACTCACAACACTGGGAATGCACATGTCACAAACTCACATACAACATGCCAAACAACATGCCCACCCACCAGACACAACAGCACAACTCACTCTGGCAACCCGGGCAAGCCATGCACATAAGCCATCAACTGCATGGCACCTCAGCAACATGATAGCAGATTATGGGAAGAGGTGGGGACCAGGCATGTGTGAAGGAGGCAACTGACTGATGAATGTCAATGTACGCAATGACAAGTGCGGCGTCGAAGCGATGGCCAGACTGCAGTATGCAGACCCCACACATATCCATGTCGACATACAATGCTGGTGTATGGAGTGCAGTGGACAGTGGTGGCAACCATGTCACCCCAGCCAGTGGGGAAGATCCTCGAAATGTAGCTTGTTATGTCCCCCCCTGTAAGCGTGAGCAGAGTGGGCTGGCCCAGCATTCGCCGGGCACGTGTAGGGGTGTGAATAATAAGCACGTAGCTCTGGGCCTGGACCTCTTACGGAATGCCCAATGACTCTGCCAGGGCGGCGCATCTCACCCCACCACGAGGCCGACACCGTTGCCGTGAACGGTGTTGCCTGCATTCCTGTGCGATTGCTGCACCCCGGGCCGCAGGGCCCTGTACCAGTCCTGCCAGGCCCGGCGCACCCAGGCCTCAATGCACACCTGCAGACACCGGCGTGTGTCGATGAGGGCCCACCACGTGCCAGTGCAAGCTCCAAGCCAGAGTGCAGCGAACCTGGCAGCCTCCTCAGACCATCACGGCCTCCATGACACCAGCCCGCTGTACTCCTGTCTCGATGAGGTACTCCACCTGCATGCACAGCTGAAAAGTAGGTCACACATTTGGAACTGAGTCTTGATTACACTATGACAGAGAACATCAATTATGGCAGATTTTATCTCACTACACTCCCATCGATGTGGTGCCACCAAGTCTGTGCATAGCAGTCCATCCACAGGTGGACATGTGGGACTGAGTACATATCATTGCACGCAAGAAGAGGTGTAAGAAGATGATGCGTTTCAGTCTGGAGGGTAAAAGGATCATCGTTACGGAGGTGATCGAACACTACCGACAACTGCCCTGGTGTCACTGACTCTGTGCATCGCTGAGGGCCACTGCAGACAGTTGCCTCCGGCCTACACTGCGGTCGAGTAGGTCACACAATTGGAACTCAGTCTTGATCACACTATGGCCGAGAACATCAAGTATGGCAGATTTAACTCACTATACTCCCTTCGATGTGGTGACACCAAGTATGTGCCTGGTATCCCAACCACACATGTCTGTGGGCCCTTGATGACTACGCCGTCAGCCTACACTGCAGTCCAGCAGGCCTCATGCCAATCCAATCCAGTCAGGTCACATCATCGTCACTGACTGAACACCCGCTCAGCTCTGGTGCTTTTGCATCCATCAACCACAAGTCACCCCCAAATTTCATGTCAACGTCCTGTTTTAGAGTTCCAGTAGTAGCTTGCTGAACTGTGCTGACCGCTTCCTCAAGCATCCACTGCAGTCGAGTGGGTCACACACTATTCAAATTCAGTCTTTATTTATTTATGGCTGACTTGATGTCATTGTACAGGCCTCAACGCAGACTGCATCCCTTTCAGCCCCGGTGCCACTAAGTCTGTTCCACGAGACACATGGACACTTTCTGGTTGAACTTTGGTGGCGACTGAGTCCATGGACTTGGGGTTGTCATCGCAATTATGTCGGTGATACTGACTTTGTGGCTAAAACGATGCCGTGGCATTCCACTCCTCCATTTGCTTCTTCCAGACAGCTTCTACCCTCTGCATCATGCCCTGGAGGACACCTTCCACTGTGCCCCGCAACCCTGAGCCACATACACCTTGGACATTGATGATGACCCACTCAGCTTGCCTGGCCCATCTGACTGCATCGCAAGTCACCATCCCGTGGCGAGGTGCCTGTGCCGGCCGCAGTGCATCCAGGGCCACTAACTCTGAGCGGGTCAGGTCCGGGACCCCTCTTCTGAGATGTTGGATGGCCTCTGAGGCGATGGCCTTGGGGTCATCAACGGCATGTGTCTGTGGCCCTGTGCCGTCCGATACCTCTGGCCTCAAATGCGGCCCACCACGACTGACACATGAAATCGAGTCATGACCGGCGCGGACTTCACATCACCGCAGGAGGCACACGCCACCACCGCCAGGACCAACTCCAGCTGACAACTGCCTTTGTCGAAACGGTCATGCTGGCAGACTGATGAAGTTGCCTGCACCTGTTGTGGATGCCATCTTCTGCCTGATCCCCTGCTCAGCACTCCAGGTGCCACTAGCTCTGTGCACCACGAATCATCGCCCATTACTATTTTGGTTATGTGCTGTGGAAAGCTCACGCAGCAATGTCACCTCAGGCAGTGTGGGAGATCTGGGACGGCGATGAGTAAGTTGATGCAGGTATGATACCCCCCTCACTGCAGCTGCATCAGGAATGTCCAGAAGGGACACAATCCTAGACATTTTCTTCACATGAGCACGCTCAGCTCTGGGGCTCCAACCGCAGCGCACTGAAACTCACGGACACTTCTGTTTGTATGTTGGGTGACCTCTGTACCTGCTCCAGCTCCCTCCATGTTGCTCAGCAGTTGAGTCTGTTATGCAGGTGTTTTCAGTTTCCATTGCACTGGTGTCCACTGTTCAAGTTGTTTCCAGCACCAAGCACTCTATGCGGGCTGGCTTCTACTCACCCCACACACATCCAGCACAGGCATCACTGTACATGTGGCCCTGCCAACAAAGGGTCTGGGCGCACGTGCCCGTACCAGTTCAACATGATATCTGTGTGTGTTTTTGTTGTCTTGTTATATGCATGAGGGCCCTGGGCCCTAGGACATTACATTGTTCTGTTTACAGCGGATGCAGACATGTCACCGCAGGCAGCAGTTTGGAGATTGGATGTGTAGCTTTGTCGTCACCCATGCAATTGGTAAGGGCAGTGGACTGTGCCGTCATATGCAGAGCCAACGTGGGTATGTGACTAATATGTGCATGGGCCTGGGCGTCGTTCTGTACTGGGAATGTGCATCTGCATGTGTATCTATGGCAGTGTGGGTCTCCTTTGTGGGGTGTAGGTGGTCCCTGAAGGGTGATAGACACCCACGTATGTGATCTAGTTCACCTTCCATGGGTTCAGAACACACCCGCACCTGTTGGGCCACCTCCTTTTGGCGTTCTGGCACCTGACATTGGGGTGCCATCTATGGGTCGGTGAAGTGTTGTGAGCCTGCCATGCTTGCGGATGCTTCATGCTGTGTGGTCTGTTGCAGGGGCTGGGTTCTCCTCTAAGTATCCTGGCTGCCCTGGTTCTGGTGGTGGGTTGTGTGGGATGTCCATGGGCTGTTGTAGGGCGTCGGTGTCGAAGGTGTGGTGGTCCTCTCCGGCATCACTGATGTGCGGTCTTCTGTGCTCTGCTGGAGGTTTTGTGTGTCCCTCTGCAATGTGGAGGGGAGATGCATGTTGACATTGTGTTGACATGTGTGTTTGCGCATTGTTCTTGTTTACATGCAGACTGTATGACAATGTACATTGTGACTGTTTTGGAGGTGCAGGATTTAGATGCGGGACAGTGTACATTTGGACTACATGACGGGTGTGAGGTTTTACGTGTACATTTCCATTTCACAGTTTCCAGCTCTGTCAGATGTAGTGGGCCTGTTTCTGCGCGTGTGCAGAGCCAGTTGTGTCCTCTGTTCTGCAGTGTCGGGGTTGCACATTGTAACACATTGTAATCAATGTGGATGTGCTGTTCTTGCTATGTGTGTGCTGCAGTGTGCCACAGGGATGAGGGACATGATCCAGGGTCATTGTGGGTGTGCATTGCTCTCTGTTTATTTGTGCATGTTTGCCATCTCCCCCATCCCCCCAGTACCTGGTTTTTACTTACCCTGTTGATTTAGTGTCAGGTCCTCCCGAGGTGTGTCCTCACTCCCGACTCCTTGCACCATCTCCGCACTGTTGACTGACCTCCATTTCCTCTAGCTCCTCCTGTGGTGCAGGACTCCCACCTTCTGTCGCCGTTGCTGCCTTCCTGTTGGCAGCGGCTTTGTGCCTGGTTTAGGTTTTCACATCATGCCAGCGCCTCTTGGCCTCCGCCATTGGCCTCCTTGAAGGTAGTCTGATTGTGGGTCAGTTGCTGGTTGTGATCTGTCACCTCCGTGACCCTGGTCTTGTTTTCCTGCAGACTGCACCCTGACTTCCTCTTCCTTCTTCTCCTTTTCCTTCCCCGACCCCGTTGTTCCTTGGTGGTGGTCTGTGGGGCTTGTGGGGTTTGCGTTGTCCTCTGTGCTCGGTCAGGGTGCATCCATGTTGCTACGCACCTTGGCTTCTTTCTGTTGTGTTGTTTTTGTTACTTTTATAGTGCATTTTCCCACTAGACGCGTGGGATTTGAAGGCCTGCCACTGGTTTTTGCTGCTTTTTGTATCGGGATTGGCCTCATCGCAGCTTTTTTGGTATTCGCGTGGCGTAGATTTTAACACGGTCAGTTGATGCGTTATCTTGTGATTATCGCATGGTACCGCCGTGTTGTGAATACCTGGTTAACATGGCGTAAATTTCCCGCGATGGACTGCGATGTTGAGGGTTGCGTTAAGTAACTTTTGCGATGGTTATCACACGTTCTTGAGAATATGCTCCTCAGTCTTTTAATTTACACAAGTGTAATCTTACGTCGATACCAATTATTGGGTTTCACATCTTCTGCTTAATTTTTCATTTCTCATGCAGTTTTCCTATAAATTTTGCATGCAGTAGGCTGGTTTGAGGAAAAGGCGACCGTCCACACTAAGGATTAAATTACTCATGGTTTTTGTGTCTGAGGGCATACCTTGACTACGGTTATCATGCAAAAAATTGCCAATACATTGAGCAGTAATTTAGGTGTCTTTTGTATGCATGCTTACAGTTTCCCTCACCACCCACACTGGAAAAACTCATGTACGTGCGTAAGTTTTGGTCAAATTGAAATCGGCAAACTATGAATAAGAGAAGCAATGTTGCACACTGCTGACACTTGTCACTGACAATCTACTGTCCATTTATTGTTGATAAATGTTTAGAATTTATTCTCCTTATTAAGTCCTGGGTTTACACAAAGTATTTGGAAAAAGTTGTTAACTTCATGAAATATCCAATGTGTTTTTCAGAAAAACAGCAAATATAGGTGTAACAGGAGGCAACTTCAGCAAATTTCCTTTTTGCAGACTTGTTATTCTGAAAAATAACCAATACACTCTTTTTTAGGTTTGTGCACATAATTTTCTTGAACGGAAGCAACAGCATCAAGGAGTTTCTGTAGTGCTTTAGGTGTTGTATCCAACAACAGAGAGTCATTTATACAGTAGTGGTGACATTTTCATAGTGTATGAAGTGGATGTACTACTTTTTGAAGAATATACAGAAAGTTGTTGGTGTGCAAACTAAACAGGGTATGAGCCAGTTGGATTACTGAGTTACTTATTTATTTACTGTGAAGTGTTTTGTTAGTTGTCAATAAGTCCCGAATCTTGCTTGATTTGATGAATGATTCTGAGAAATTGGGTTGTTAGTTGAGGGATGTGAAACCCTACTCAAGCAAGAGCCACAATTCTTGTCAGGGTGAACCACAAAAATTTTCTACACTAATATGTATAATGGTAGCTTGGCACAAAAGCAGTTAGTCTTAACGTATTGGCAATATGTAAAGTATCTATGCCACACACAAGCAGTAAAAAAGTGAAAGCACAACAAGTTATTTAGAAAACAGCGTTTTTTGTTGATGGTTGCTACCAGGGTTCACATCCACTTTGTCATTACCCAGAGTTTTGGCTGCAGCACATACCAATCTTGTGGTTTCTCCCAGAGACCACCTTGTATTTAGCAAAATTTCACGTGTGCGATGGGTTTGTGCCTTCAATAATATGTGGGTTAATAGGTTAATCCTAGAATAGAGCGTGTTGAGCACAAGGAATAGAATACTCTGTTAGCGTGACCATTTCTTTATTCGAGAAAATATTTTGTCACCAGGTGAAAGTACAAAGTCCAGGCTGACTGCAATAGAGCATAGGCCAGAAACAGGGACCAAACTAGTCCTACTAAAAAATGTACCTTCTTAAATCCAACACGGAGAGTTCAGTTAGTGATGTAGGAGGCCGTTAGGAGCAGAGAGTTAGTCACAAATGGTCATTACTGCAGTGTGAAGAGCAAGCCAGGTGTTGTGGATGGTCATCATTGTAGGGTGAAGATCCTGTTGGGCGTTGTGTAAGGTTGTTGCTGGAGACTGCTTTGCCGGTTGTCTCTGGTGGTCCCTGTAGCACAAAGAGTCAGGTTGACTGGAGCGTCACATTGGTGGTCGGTGTGGGTGGGCAGCACGATCTTGATGCAAATAGGTCCGTTCATGGTCACGAAGAGCCCAAAACCTTAGGATTTCTCCTTTACTTCAGGGAGGAGCTCAACTGATGCCACATCAAGTGTTCAGGACCTGGGAGGCACCACTTGGGGATTAGGAACTCCCTCCAACAGAGGCCATCAGGGCTTAGCAGGTCCAGTTGCAGGCCCAGGCAGATCAAGTTGCAGCAGGTTAGCTGGGCAGTTAAAGAGGGACCTATGGAGATGTTTGTGTTTCTGTAGCTCAGAACTTGATGTAAGTCAGCTGAGCCTTGGAGTCACTTCAGCTTAGGATGAAGGGTGCAGGTCCAGTCTTCCTTCTCTGCAAGTAGGGCAGGCCTCGAACAGCAGGGCAGCAGAGTGTCCTTCTTCTGTAGTAGCCACTGGTCCAGGAGTGTACTAAAGAGTTGGTCAGAGGGTCCCATCTTTCTACCTTGTCCCCACTTTGAAGTGGGAGAAGCTTCTGGAGTTTCTCCTTACATAGGTGTCTGGAATTTCTTGTCTCCCTACCCTGGTCCCAGTCTGTCTGAGGGTTCAATAGGCTAGTTTGAAGTCCTATGTGTGTGAGCAGGGTGAGTGCCTTTGAAGTGCAAGTGTGGTAGCTGACAGCGCTGCCTCCCATCCTGCCAGAGATGCCAACACTCAGACCCTCTATTGTGATGCTGTCTGGGAGGAATGCACAAAGGCCAACTGCCAATTACTCCTAGTCATGTGACCCAGGAAACAGGATGAAGAGACCACATGGTTAGGACAGGAAAATGCCAACTTTCAAAAAGTGTCTTTTTGAGAATTGTACTGAAAATCTGACTTTATCATTAAAGAGGGTTTTAAATTACAATTCCTCAGACACCAAACATGACTCTCCTAACTGCTCCCAACCGACTGTTATCACTTAATGAATGTAATAAGGTAACCCAATATTATCTTGTGGGAGAGGTAGGCCTTGCAATAGTGAAAAATAAATGTGAGTGTTTCTTACTACCAGAACGCATAAAGCTTAAAAGTATGTGTCCAACTTTTTAATATAATGCACCCTGCCCTTTGGGCTTTTTAGGGCTTATACTAGGGGTGGCTGATATGTATTAAAAAGAAGATTAAGGCCTGGCAAAAGATGTATTTTGCCAAGTCGAACTGGCAGTTTAAAACTACACACACAGGCTGCAATGGCAGGCCTCGGATATGTTTTAAAAGGCTACTTAAGTGAGTGGCACAATCAGTGAGGCAGGTAGCATTTAATTCACTGACCCAGGGTACTTGTAGTATCACTTTACTGGGACTTCAATGTGCAAATTGGATGTAAGCCAATTTCACCTATGTTTAAAGGAGAGAGCACAAGTACTTTAGCACTGGTTAGCAAGGGTAAAGTGTGCTGAGTTCTAAAGACAAGTAAAACGAATCCAGCAAAACAGGAGGAGTGAAGGCAAAACAACTCTAAGGCTAACAGGTCAACCCATAGCATATTCCTGGTTACTTAATTGAATGCTGAGCTAAAGTCTAGAGATGCTGCATCAAGAGGCAATTTCTTTTCTTTGAGATGTTGTGGACTTATGACAGTAAAACAAAGTATTTTATATAGATAAATTTAGCTATGTTTTGCTAAATAGACTTTTTGTATCCAATATTGACTTAGAGCCAGCTGGACAAAGGATTTTTACAATCACAAACACTCTGATTCACTCTGATGCTTTTTCTAATATACCAATCCAGTTTATTGAGTCGTTAAGCTTTTATTGACTTCTAAATTGGAATTGTGACCGCATACCCCTGTGACCGCTCCTCTCTGAGCCCGCTTCTATTCAATGTTTATTTCACTCCCTTGGCCAAGCTGATTGCTCAGTCTGGGATTAAATCCATCTCCTACGCTGACGATATTCAGCTACTTTTCACTTTCAATACCCCCTCTGCTTCTGCTTTTGACCCATTGAAAACCTGCCTTCGAGACATTTCTACCTGGATGGATGCCAACTCCCTCCGTCTCAATGCAGGTAAAACGGAGATTTTGTTTTTTAACTCTCCATCCCCCCTGGATTCTAGCCTATGGTGGCCAGTTGATCTGAGTCAAGCTCCCATCCCCAAAGACTCGGTCAGAAACCTAGGAGTACGCTGGGACACCCACCTTAGTTTTAACACCCAGGTACAAACAGTTGCAGCCTCCTGCTTCGCAAAGATCAGGACAATTAAACGGCTCATCAACTATTTACCAGCGGACTGCCGCAAGACGGTGATCCAGGCATTGATAACATTTCACCTTGATTACGCCAATGCCCTCTATCTTGGTATTACAGTATCCCTTTGTCATAAACTTCAGACGGTCCAAAACGCCGCAGCACGGTTGGTGGAGAAAGTCCCCGCTAGACACCATATGTCCCCTCTCCTCCGTAAACTCCACTGGCTGCCCATTGCCAAAAGATGTGTCTTCAAAGCTATGATGCTGGCCTTTCGTGCGTCCAAAGGCAACGGGTCGGCCCATCTGAAAAACACCTTGCGACCTTAAGTTAACCCCAGGACTTTACGCTCCAACTCTTTATTCTTCCTGGACACCCCACGATTCAAACGTACTCGAGCAGGTGGAAAAACCTTTGAGGTCTGTGCCACTCAGTGTTGGAACAAGCTTCCGCTTGCCCTTCGCACCTGCCATACTGAATCTGTATTCCGTAAACACCTGAAAACTCATCTCTTTTCCCCTTAAATCAGGCCTGCTATCTTCCTTTGCTCTCCGGTTCCTGAGCTTTCTAGCGCCGGGACGCCCCGTTGGGGCAGCTGTGCGCTTTATAAAATACACAAATAAATAAATACAAGTTCCGTATTTGAGGGAGGTGTATTGTGGGGTCCTTACTAAATGTTAAATCGATAAGTAATGTATCAATGATTTACAACTGTAATTCAGTCTCAAAACATTGAAAAGTAAATGAGTCCCAGGTTGGGAGTGGCTACCCATTTACCTTCACAAATGTTGAAAAAAAGTTGAATAGTAGGCAGTGATCCAGGGTACCAAAAATAGCACTTTTTTTAAATGCAGAACGAATTCCATTGAGGAAAATGGGCTGCATTTAAAAAAAAGCTACTTCATTATTATTTATGAGGTTGGTCAGATTGTGACACTAACACTCTGCATGAAAATTTTATGAACTGATGTATTCTTCTGTACTGATTGCAAAAAAACTTGTCGACATTGGGACCAGGTTTTTGTGACCAGTATTTAGTACATCTGGCTCTTAGAATGGGCTTTGTGTCCACCCATTGCTCATATTTTATTTATTTTATTTTTTTAAGTTTTATATAGCGCAAACATTACCCTAGTAAGTATCAGCACTTTAAATGCGAGTTGCAGAACACATAGGTATAGATAATTGTGGGAGAAAAGCAATGCTGTATGGAAATAACAGCAAGTACAAAATGACATAATAGAGGCAGGCATTGGGGCCATACAATTGCCAAGTAGCAGATTAATCAGCAGTACAATATTAGGAGACAAAAAGACAAAAGCTTCTAGCTTAGCAAGGTGCTCATCAGTAAAGCTTTCACTTCCCTTTTGAAGGCAAGTGTTGAAGGAATCAATCTAGTTTCCGCAGGAAGGGAGTTCCAGATTCTCGGGGCAATACCTGAGAATCTATGATTGTAGGTTTTCACTATTTTTTATTTCTTCGGCTTGAGCAGCAAGGTAATGGAGCTCCTTGAGCAACGGGCATCACCCGACAGATCGAGCTTATTGGCCAGGTTTAGAGGAGTGTTTTATGAGCCATACATGCAAGTTTTAATTGAATCCTTGCCTCAAACGGAAGCCAGTTACGAGATTTCAGGTCCGGAGAAATGTGGTTGGTTTTCTTGGAGCCAGTGATGAGCCTAGCCATCGCATTCAGAGGGGAGAGGAGTTGGCCTAATGGTTAGGGCGGTTGACCTCGAATCTAGGGAACTGGGTTCGAGTCTCGGCAATGATGCTGAACATCCTTTGATTCTGGGCAAATCACTTAATCTCTCTGTGCCTAACAAAAATGAGACATGTGTCCTCATGTAACGCAACTGGTGCTATGTAAAGCGCTTTGATACCCGAAACCGGGTCAAGTTCGCACTATATAAAACTACGTGAAATGAAAAAAAAATTAAATGAAATTCAGAGATGCTCTGAGGGGGGTCAATCTGTATCTCGGTAGTCTGCAGAGTGTAGCACTTCCGTATTCCAGCCGTGAAATGACTAACGCTTGCACTGCAGATTTGAGGTCCTCCTGGGGAAGGTAGGGTTTAAGTTTCCTTAGGATGCTTAGTTGCCAATTTGCTCCTTTGGTAGATGCGCTGATGTGATCCCGCATGTTTAAGTTCTTATCCAGCACTATTCCCAGCGATTTTGTAGAGTCTATGAAGTTAGATGTGCAATTGAGAGCAGAGAGGTTTTTCAAATATTTCTCCACAATGGGGGTTTGCTTGGTTCGGTCTGGACTGTTCCCATGAGACACAAGGGCAAGACTGATTTGCATATGGCTGGGTCTAAACTGGGGTGACATCGAGAGTAAAAGAACGATGGATTTAACCCACATCTCTTGACTGGGAGCGAATGTATGATTTATTCAGCATTCCGTCCATCATTTGTTTGCGTAGCACTTTTCACCCTCAGTGGGATGGATATGCCCAGATGTGGGTCCCTTGCTCACTGTGCCACTGGATTGAAGCTAGCCTGGCTGATGAAGGGTAATAAAACCGGTCCCAGGATGCTTGTTTCCGGTCCAGGGAGGACCTGGCTTGGCAGTTCAGTCTGGACTGTTCCCATGAGGCACAGGGTCAAGACTGATTTGCATATGGCTGGGTCTAAACTGGGGTGGCATGGTGAGCAAAAGAACGATGGATTTAACCCAGATCTCTTGACTGGGGGTGGATGTATGATTTATTCAGCATTCCGTCCATCATTTGTTTGCGTAGCACTGGTCGGTGAGATAAGTAGGAATTCCATTTTGAAGGTGTTTAGTTTGAGGTGGTTGGAGGTTAACATATTTTGGGTTTAGTGCAGGGTTCCGTTGAGTATCTTGATATTTTCATGGGAAGGGATTTTCATGTATAATTGGGTGTCATCCGTATACATGTTATATTGGATGTTAGATGCTTTGAGGGTTACAGTAAGAGGTTCGATGAATAGTTTGAAAAGCGTGGGGGAGACAGAGGACTATTGGGGCACCCCCAGAGTGCGGGGACCGGAATTTGATTGGATTTGAATCTCTGCGTTCTCTTATTGTGAAAAGAGGCAAACCATTTTAGTATAATGCCTGAAAGCCCCATCCTGCGTTCCAGAAGGCTAAGTAGATTGTCATGTTTGACAGTGTCAAAAGCAGATGAGAGGTCGAGTAGGATTAGTAGGCAATATTCGTTCTGGTCAAGCATTGTAAGAGCGTTGTCAACTATATGAGTGAAAGCTGTTTCATTGCTGTGGCCATGACGGAAGCCCGATTGGAATTGATCAAGAAGTTGGAATTTCTCAATGTGGTTACACAGTTTTTCAAGAACACATTTCTCAAGGAGTTTTGCCAGAGTAGGGATGTTTTTGATTGGTAGAAAATTATTCATATATTCTGGGTCAGCCGTCATTTTTTGGAGAATAGGCAGAACCAGCCCTGCCTTTCAGCAGTCAGGGATCTCACCTTGAAGAAGAGAAGCATTGAAAATGTTGGTCCTAAGCGTGGGGATGGTATCATTGAAGTGATTCAAAGGTTTCAGGGTCGAAATAATGTTGAAGATAGGTGTGTCATTGAGGAGTGTGAATTGACTCAAACAGGCATTGTGTTTAGGGGTGAGATAGGGCACAGTAAGAGGCAGTGAGGGTGAGGAGGAGTGCGGAGAGCGTGAATGATCGATCAGGGCTGACCTTAGATCCAATTCAATCTTGCTCGCCTTTTCAGGGAAGAAGTCGGCAAAGTCATCACAGTTTGGCTGAGGGCAGGAGATGAGAGGTGATTGGATAGTAGTGTTCTTGGATTGTGGCTTAATCAGCTCAAACAGCCTTTTGGGTCGATTTTTAGCTTTGTCCAGTTGGAATTTAAAGACGGTCACTTTTGCCAATCTGATGTATTTGTTGTACCTACTCCTTCACAGTCTTGAAGAGTTTTCTGCTATTTTCAGGTTAAGTCTGTCTGTGTTTAAGCTGTCATTGAACCATGGTTTGGAGTCTTTGTTGGACTTTCTTTTTAGTTGCAGGGGGACAATTGCATTCAGGGCTGTCAACATGGAGTTGCTATAGTGTTCAGTGAGTTCGTGAACTTTGGACATGAAAGCAGGCGGCGGTCGGGACAAATTGCAATGAGATATGAGCTGTGTCTTGCAGCATTCTTTTCCAATGTTTTTGTTTTAATGGTCGGAATCTTTTGGAGTTCCATCTTTCTAGGATTCAGAAGGTGTTATAGTGATGATCCAACCAGTCACATGGGTCGATAGATTCAAGCTGAATCGAGTTGGGATTGGAGATGATGAGATCGAGGGTGGAGTCTAACTGCATCAACTTGAGGTCAGCTAGGAAGTTTTTGAGACTGATCACTGCCTGATCATTCGGGCCATTCCATTGAAGATTGAAGTCACCAAAGAAGATCTGGGGAGAACTGCCTTCAGAGTAGAGAGTGGGAGAGCCTGCTGCAGAGAAATTGAATTATCTAGGAAAATGCCAGGAGGAAGGGGAATGAAGGAAGTGTTAGTGAGGTAATCAGAGCTAAGGCTATCATTTGATCCAGCCTTCCGGGAGAGGAGGTGGTCCAGTCTGGGTGGCTGGGAGATGGTGGGTGAGTCAGTGCAGCCATTATGTGGAGGATAGTCATCAGGGGATTGTGGCTCATTAAAGAGGGTTCTTGAAGGTCCTGAGGATTGGTTAAGGGACTAGCTTCCCTTTAGTAATTAAGAGTGTCACTTTGGTTAAGAGATTTTTTAATGAATGAGAAACTGTCATCGAAGATACTCAGATTCCGATCGGCGGCTTGTTTGAGGATAGTCCCATTGTTGTAAATGGATATGGTGGCATTAGCTCTGAATGAGGGTGACGGCACAGCCAACAGCCTTAGGCCATGCGGAAATTTCTTATCCATGGCGATTATGAGTAAAGAACGGAACGCTTTTCTCCACTGGGCTCTTCTTTTAGTACAAAAGATTAGATCACTAGTAATAGCACCTTTTTTTAGGCAAAAATATGGGTCAGAGATAAGGGTTTTAGGATTAGCTTTGAGCAGTCTATGTTTGAGAGATTTAATTGTGTGTTTGGACAAGTTGGATGGATAGATAATCATGTAGCTATTCATAACTAGCTTCTCTCGTCTGGAGTCCAGTCTGCTCTGAGTGTGGGAGGGCATGATTTAGATGGAAGGTGGAGGGACCACAGTGGTGAAGATTCGCCTGGAAGGTGGCAATTACTTTTATTCGTGGTGGCTCGCGTGGATACCCAAGAGTCACTGACCATTCCAAAATGGACGTCAAATTGGGAAAATGAAGAGCTGTGATGAAGAGCTGTGAAAGGGACCTCAGATGTTGAAGATTCGCAGTGGAGCTGGTAGAGAGTGGTTAACTTATCAGTGGAGAAGCTCGAGTGGATAACAAAGTGTCACTAACTGTTCAAGATGACCATCAAATAGTTGTTGCGGTAGTAGACAGTGTTTCCATCGTGATTTGAGTGCAAAGCAGTCTCCGCCATGTATCTGGAGAAGTTCAACAACAAGATCAAAGAACAAAGACCCCAGCTCTTTAGTGCTCCAAAAAGTGCGGACTCCGAAGGACAGCAGCAAACACCCACCCACCGAAGATGGGTCTTGTGAGTCAGGGAGGGATCAGCAGATGAGCAAAACATTCCAAGATGACAACCTCATTAGTATATAAAATATATAATATATATATAAAATATATATTATATAATATATAATAACATTTAAAGAAGGCTGTAGAAATATCAAGAAACAACACTAACCTTCTTAATCAGGCTGGTAATGGTGATCTTTCTTAGTAAAAGCAAAGGAGGAGGATAGGCGAGGCATTATAAGCAGGGGACAGGCCAGGAGAGACAGTGTGGGCCACTTTCCCTGTTTGAGATTCAATCAGTGAACAAGGATTCATCTGGAGCAGCCATTTTGAGTAAAGGCCGTTTAATAGAGCCACAAAATGATTTTGATTCTATGATTTTCATGTCTTTCTCAGTTTCCTTTTCCTAAGACTATGGTTTTCCTCCCTATTTCCTCACTATTATTGTATTTGGTCCATTCACTGAGTTTTTATTGGATGAGCGGCAGAATGACGGGCATGAAAACCCAAGCAGCAGTGGTGTCACTTAATCAGGCTGGAACAAACAGGAACTGGAGGTCACAGGCAAGTGGCAGACTAGGACTCCAGGTGCTGTCAGAAAAATGCCTTGCAATGCATGAGTGTCTACTTTCTCATACTCTTTATCACTGTTCCTGCACCTCCATCCCTCTTTTGCACCTTGTTCTGTTCATAAATTATTGCATCAAGTTTCCCTCCAACACCCCTCTCTCACACTGCCACCTGCGATGTATCGTGGGCAACCATCTTTAAATCTATTTTAAAACATTCCAAAATGGCTTTCTGTGTGAAACCTTGCACATGCATGTGCAACAGCCATAAGTCAAAGGTTTATCTTTTGTTTTAAAAAATTGTCTGCTGCGACTGTGTGTGCATGCACAGTGGCCACTCGGAAAAAAACAAGCATTTGAAAAGCCTATAGATGTCATGGGCGAGACCTATTGGCTTTGTCAATACTTGTTTAATATGGTCTTAATCTATTTAGGACAGGAAAGAGAAACGAGCAGACAAAAACTTAAAATATAGCATTCACGAGTTGCAAATTGGGTGAATAGTGGTAAATATTACAACTTTGGGGTCCGTTGCAGAAGAACAAATCCTTGTGGGAATCTGACAGAGCCCACTACTGATGCCCTTGGCTATAGTCCATGACATCCACATGTTTAAAAAACATTTTATTAAATACAAATGTATAACACTACTCAGATTGGTAAAGACAATACTGAATGGTTTCTGAATACCCTTTGCTAGAGGTGGTCACAGTTGTTAATTACTCCTTTTCAAGAATGCATATAAAAACCTCCTCATAATCCGTTCACTTTTTATTACCTTCAATTATTAGTTATTTCTTAATAGTCACTAAATGGTCCTTTCATTGTAGGAGGAGTTAAAAGTAACATAGTAAAAATAAATTAGTACAAAATATGTTATAGATACTGTCAAACAGAACTTTAAGGAGTATTGTTCTTATGCTCTATATTGGTGCTAAATGTTAATTATCCGAAAGGATCACTAGACCCTAAAGAAGTGTCTGCCACTGCCGGAAGATTTTCACTGTAGAAATGATTAAAAAACAGTGTTTATAAACACGAAACAAATCATCAAACTCGCTTGGTAAAAAGGCGCTCTGTCTTCTGACATCTCTGTATCACACTAACATAAAGACTGCGACTGAGAACGGGCTGAAATACATTCATACATCAGTGTGAAATAATGGAAGGAAAGTATTGACATTTGAAAACTGTCTAAGTTAAGTAAACACTTAATTGTTCATTATGTGCAATTCCCTGGATGTAATGCATGGGGTCTGCTGCTCCACAAGCTTTTAGCTGAATATTGATCGGGTTTTGCAATAGTGAAAAAACAACATGGTGCTTTAAAGTACAAAATGGCAATTTTCTATTTAGGTACTTTGTTTGACCAAATCAATATAACATGGTTGAAGTATATCGTTATGCATAATGTTTCTGCTAGCACAATATACCTTTCATCACATGCACTTGTGCAGGCTTACGTAGCAAATGTATTATACTAATGAATACATCCGCCAGTGTCAGAAAAGTAAAGAAGGGAAATAAGGTACTAAATCCTCACTGAGGATAATACAGAAAACACAGACAACGAATCACTTAGTTACAGCGGCTGCATTCACAAATCAAAATAACCACTACTCAAGTCGCATACTCTACTAGAGTGTACACCTGTGAACCCATGTTAGTATGTGTTTTTTTTTCTCATGACCGAAAAATGAATTCGTTTGAGACAATTTAATGTGAACATCTAGATACACAAAGTACATCACTAGTTCTATGTGGTACTAAACATACACTAAAAAGATATGAATGCCCAACTTGTGTTGGTTGGTGGCAGATGTCAGGACAGTGGCCTCTGTTGTTCCAATACTGCAGGCTAATGTCCACAGAGGGCAGCAATGCACAGGAGCACCTATGAGGTGTGTTGGATGTCTCTTATCTTTCAGGCTGAGATGGTTAGGGGCCACTGAAAGGCCAAAGAGAATGTTATATTATGTTACATGCCTTTGCATAGCAAATATGATTCTTATTTATGGAACACAGCACTATTAGAATCAGGCATACTCTATGGTTCTGGGATGCGTGTTGATCAGAAACAAACTGGATTGTTGGTATTTTATTTGGTAGTGTTTTGTATTTCAGAGGTGGCTCAAACTAAATAGTGACCCACTAATTTAGATTAAAATTATGTAATGTTTTGTGATGGATTATATTAGATAGTGGCCATCTAGATCTTGTTAACGATCTGCATGGGGCATCATGTGCTTTTATATGTGTGCCGCTGCACTTTGTCATGTTTTTTGTTCTACTGCAGTGCAATGTTGACAACCATTTGCTATGGAGCAGCTGTTAGGTTTGGATGGAACACTGGCAGTTGTGAGGCAATGGTGCAATATTAGGTGTATATGGGTGTTGTTTATTTGATTTACCTTCTTCTGGATGATTATGTGAATTGGTGGGAACATATGGATTAGTTGATGAGCTTGATGATGCTAAGGATTGTGTGTAATGTGCATTACTGGTGGGACTGACGTTTTAATTATTACTTGATATGTGGTGTTGAGGATGCACCTCTTAGCTGTGTTTCTTGGCGCAATGGTGTGCCGGTGGTAGTGTGAGGGTTTGTGTTTACAGCATACTGTCAGTGCAAGCATTGTCTATCACCATACTATCCCACCTACGCCTGTTGGAGTAGGTATTGATATAACTTGAGATGGATATGTCGTTAAAGTGGCAAATGCTTTTCCCCCGTGTTATTTGCTTATTTATTGAGCCTCTCGCGATTGCAATTCGGAACAACGGAGACATTCGTCCTCCACTTTTAAATATGAGCAAAATTAAATTATACGCAGATGACATTATGCTCATTTTAAAACCAGAAGAGGAAGTCCAGGTTAGAGCTTTCCAGATCTTTGATCTTTATGAGTCATTTGGCAGCTATAAAATTAATAAAAGAAAAACAGAGATCATTTTATGTGGCTCTGCAACTAGGGTTGTGCATCCAGATATTTTCTCGTGCCTTAACTCTAACCCCAAGAGATATCTGGGGATCTATTTTTCGCCATTTATTTCTGAATTATATGAGTTGAATTTTGTTCCATTGTTACGAAAAATCCAGGATTCATTTGCACGATGGAGCTCTCTCCCTTTAACCATTCTTGGTCGGGTTGCCTTGATCAAAATGTCGGTGCTTCCACTGTTTAATTTTCTTTTTTCAACAATTCCTTGTGTGCTAGTTAATTCTTTCATTGTTTACATCATTCCTTTGGGATAAAAAAATCCCTTGTATTGCACTTAGCACTTTATATGAAAAGTTGGAAGATGGTGGCCTTGCCCTCCCCAATCTGAAGGAATATTATTTTGCGTATTTTGCACAATATATGTCGAGATTTAAGCAGGGTTTACAGTCGGTTCTTTTTATCAATTTCTTTATAAATTTAATGTGTAAGGAAAATCAGATTCACTGTCCATTATGAATATTTAGATCTCCGAAATTAGTCAGGTATAAGTGTGTGGACTGTTTTTTTCACAAGCATCAGGCATTTTTTAGACGGTATTCTATTCCTATAATCAATGCCATAACCCCAATAGCAGATCTTTTTATTTCAGTAGGCATTAGAGATTCACTTTTATCTATACAAAACTGGACAAAGGCTGGGTTTCATAAACTTTGTGATTTTCTTCGGAATGATAGATGGTTGACTGTAAGGGAGATGTCGCAATTAGTTCCCGACAACTTCCTTCTCCTTGGTTCTTATAATATTATCATAAATTATTTTAGCAAGCTAGATCTCCGTCAGAATATTGGTCAGAAACAGCTAGTATTAGACCTACTGGAAGAGAGGGTAGTTAAAAAGCCAAGGGATTGGAAAAAATGCCTAGCCGTAATTAAAGGGGCACACTTGGTGGATAAGGCCGCAACAAAATGGGGTAAACATGAGGACTTGGAAATCTCAGTTAACACATTGACCACAATTAATAAACTAAATTTCAGTGCAGTTAGAGGGGCCAACTGGAGGAGGATGCTATATTTTAGCAAGTGGTTACTATATAGAACCCCTTGTTTTGTAGCTAAAGTCTATCCCAATCAATCGGGACATTGTTTTCGGTGTCATAATCACCCTGCAGCCAATTGGACCCACAAAATATTACATTGCCCCAGGATCCAGAAGTTTTGGAACAATATTTTTGAATATCTGGCAATAGAATGCTCAATGTCTATTGGATTTAATGATCGACTAATAGTTTGGGGCTATGATTCAGATCTAGGGCTTCCCATGAAGGTGATTAAATTGTTATATATTTGTATGGCAGTTGCTCGATCACTCCTTCTTCAAAGGTGGCGGACTGATTTAATACTAAGATCGATTGGGTTCGGAAAATGAGACAAGTTAAAAGAAGTGAACGAATTTATGCTTCACAGATAGGAGGACTGAAGCAATTTGAGAAGATCTGGAAATGGTATATTGATTCTGATTCTTAAGTCAGTATTTTATTGTGTGTTTGTCATGGACTGTAAAGGATGTATATTTGTATTTAATGCTATTTGATATTGGTTTTCAATAATAAAAAAATAAAAAAAAATAAAAAGTGGCAAATGCTTAGCAAAATGTATGAATTTTAAAATCTATTTAGCATATTTTTTTATTAGGTTTACGTATAACGAACTGAAGCAAGGCAGTGGATTACTTTAGAGAGACTGAGATTTTTAGCCAAAGGAATCCGAGCACAGGGATACCCAAGAACAATTATTAGAAGGGCTCTAAATTGTGCCTAGTATAGTGATCTGGATAGTCTATTAACTGTGAAGAAAAGACCAGAACAATCCAGGATTGCAGGATTCTTTTAAGAGGCCTCCAAACTTATGAGACAAAATGGTTAATGCCTTTCTGGAACCGTCAAGACCCAGATATATCTTGGAATGTTTGGGGCTAGAAAAGGTCCAGGATCATTTCAAGCGTGGACACGCTCTTGTCTTCGGCACAACAGGTAAGATGAAACATTCTGTTTTTCTGACTTGTGAATCACCTAATATAATTTAGTGTATAGAGTGCTCATGCAGTTTTCAGGACACACAGGACAAAAAGTGAAAACTAGAATTTTACAACTTCAATCCAGATTTAGGTGTAAGGTTTTGTAGGCACCTATTATGGAACACTTTCTGGAGAAGGGTTCTGTTTGGTAGTTGAAGCCATTACAGTCTCGAACAGGGCTAAAATATTACTAGTGGTCAAAGAGAATTGTTGGATTTGGAGATTAGATGCAGTTATGTTGGGCTTGAATGCAGCTGTGGAATAGCCTTATGTGGCCACTTTATAATAGATATGTGGTAGTTGCCAGGATATGTGGACAATAGTGTATTATTACGCTGTTAGTTTCTGTTGGGAGGACAGTGTTTAATATCTTTCAGGTAGATCGGACTTTGTCCTTGTTTGGTAATGCTATGTATATTGAGTTTGGTTTGTTATAGTTTCGCAGAATACTAAGACCTGACCACCATAAATTGTGCTGTGGTCTGTAGACTAGAAGTGAAAATGAAGGACACTTTTGACAATATGTTGCTTAGATTGATAGAAATATGGCATCTGTGTGAAACGTTGCACATGCATGTGGGGGCGGCCATAACTGAAAGGTTTTTCTTTCTTTTTAAGCTATTGTGTGCTGAGACTATGTGTGCATGCATAGTGGCCACTCACAAAAAACAAGCATTTTAAAAGCCAATAGATGTCATGGATGTGACCTATTGGCTTTCTCAATACTTGTTCAATGTGGCCTTTATTCTATTTCGGACAGGAAAGAGAAATGAGCAGACAAAAATTTAAATATATAATTCATGATTGGCAAATTGGATGAATAGTGGTGAAAGTTACTACCTTAGGGTCTTTTGCAGAAGAACAAATCCTTGTGGGAATCGGATAGAGTCCAGTACTGATGCACTTCACTATAGTTATTACATCCACAGTCTATTAAATAAAAATGCATAAAACCACTCAGATTGGTAAAGACAATAGTGAATGGTTTCTGAGTAACTTTTGTTAGAGGTTGTCACAGGTGTTAGTTACTACTTTTCAAGGACTGCATATAAAAACCTTTTCAAGAACTGCATATAAAAACCTCATCCTAATTCATTCACTTTTTATCAATATGTAATCTCGTCGATCGTCTAAGTACGATACTGTAATCTTCAATTAGATTTGGAAACTATCTAGTTATGGAGTGTAATCATCTGCTGTTCTCCTGTGCTGCCCCCTTGTGTGTTAGTCTTCTTAGAAGAAAGATCAGTGTATGAGGTTTCTCTTCTTGTTGTTTGTTGCCAACACTAGGCAGTGACTGTGCAACCTGTAACATTGGCTTGACTTTTCAACCTGTAATATCGGCTAGAATCAATTGGGTGGTGATGGGAACAGACCCTTTGGATATTATCTATGTATAATCTAGCCTGTTGTTAGTGATATTTCAATGTTGTGTGTTCATTTACCTTACCGTTTACAATGAGCTATTTATTAATGATGAATGAAATGTATGCTCTTGTGGCTGTGACCACCAACGTATTTCTTTTGAGCATTCACAACCAAGATGTTTATTTAATTACTATTATTTTTTTTTTTACAGAGTTTTATATAGCGCGAACGTGACCCGAATCACATCAGGTATCACAGCGCTTTACATAGCACTAGTTACGTTACACGAGGACACACATTCGTTTTTTTTTTTTGGTTTGTTTGTTTTTTGTTTGCCACTGGGGAGATTAAGTGATTTGCCCAGACTCACAGGATGTTCAGCAACATTGTCGAGACTCGAATCCAGGTACCCAGGCCCGAGGTCGAGCACCCTAGCCGTTAGGCCAACTCCTCTACCCCTATTAGTTATAGTTATTAGTTAGTTCTTTCAGTAGGGTGATTATAATCTTTACTATTGGAGAGTGCCAGTCAGGGGACTGGATTATGGTGCTGAGAGGATTTAAATCTGTTGTTTATGGCAATGTGTCATTCAGGTGTTGGGAGTTGCAGGGTCAAGACTGATTTGCATTTGGCTGGGTTCAAACTGGAATAGCATGGGGCGCAAACAAACAATGGCTTTAGGCCCAGATCTCTGTACTGGGGTGAATGTATGACATTGTTCTGCATTCTGTCCATCAATAGTTCTTTTTGCATTTGTCACCCCGAGTGAGACGGGTCTGCTCAGACGTGAGTCTCCTGCCCTCCATGCCACTGGAATCAAGCTATCCTGGCTGAAAAGGGGTGAAACCCCGAAACCGGTCCTAGGATGCTTTTTTCCGGTCCAGGGAGGACCTGCCTTGGCAGTTCGGGCTGGACTGTTCCCATGAGGCACAGGGTCAAGACTGATTTGCATATAGCCAGGTCTAAACTGGGGTGGCATGGTGAGCAAAAAAATGATGGATTTAACCCAGATCTCTTGACTGGGGGTGAATGTTTTGATTTGTTCTGCATTCCGTCCATCAGTTGTGTGTCTTTTGCTTTCTTGCCCTAAGTGCTCCAGGTATGCTCAGACATGAGTCCTGGGCTCACTGTGCCACTGGAATCAAGCTATCCTGGATGAAGAGGGGTGAAACCCCAAAACCGGTCATGGGATGCTTGTTTCCGGTCCAGGGAGTACCTGGCTAGGCAGTTCGGGCTGGACTGTTCCCATGAGGCACAGGGTCAAGACTGATTTGCATATAGCCAGGTCTAAACTGGGGTGGCATGGTGAGCAAAAGAATAATGGATTTAACCCAGATCTCTTGACTGGGGGTGAATGTTTTGATTTGTTCTGCATTCCGTCCATCAGTTGTGTGTCTTTTGCTTTCTTGCTCTAAGTGCACCAGGTATGCTCAGACGTGAGTCCTGGGCTCACTGTGCCAGTGGAATCAAGCTATCCTGGCTGAAGAGGGGTGAAACCCCGAAACCAGTCCTAGGATGCTTGTTTCCGGTCCAGGCAGGACCTGGCTTGGCAGTTCGGGCTGGACTGTTCCCATGAGGCACAGGGTCAAGACTGATTTGCATATAGCCAGGTCTAAACTGGGGTGGCATGGTGAGCAAAAGAATGATGGATTTAACCCAGATCTCTTGACTGGGGTGAATGTTTTGATTTGTTCTGCATTCCGTCCATCAGTTGCGTGACTTTTGCTTTATTATAAAAACCAATTACATCATGGATTTGATTCTCCGCGTACAATTGTTGAAACCAGGTGAAGGTTAAGAATTTGAAAACTATGGCTTTGACGTAGGCTGACCGCAAGTTTTGCCCTATTAATAATTAGTTTGAGATTATATATGTATTAAGATGAGAGTTGGTTTTCTTAGTAGAGTGTGTTTTTTTAATGAGATGGATAGACAGTTGGGAAAAAGCAATTAGGACCATGTTAGAGTGTGAAGATATTATATCAAATAACACAAGGTACGTCTTGAGTCATGGTGACATTACATTTTTGGATGAATCTATCTTGTGTTTTAATTATTTATGAAGAACTGGTGTGAGAGAGGCAGTGAGTGTTTTATGTACTGTTTTATGTAATGTTTGCCTTAGTCTGTTTGTTGTTTGTAATATTTCGTTTTTGAATCTCACACTGCGGTCTAGCTAGGCAATACTTCTAGAGTGATTAAGCACGACAATGCTACATTCTGGCTTTTACTGGGGATTAAAAAATAGGTGGTGGGATTTTTGTTGGCTATCTGTCCCTTTGTTTTGTGTTTTTGTTCTCAGATTTTTGGGGGAATTATAGCTTCTTGATGGTTGCCAAATGTCCTGTTCTGTTGGTAGTATGAAATAAGAAACTGTGATGTGAACATGTATAATATTATGTGTTTACTATTCTTATGGGGGTATTAACAGCGATATGACTATGGGTACTGCAAAATGATTAGGGTAGGTACTTTTAGTACCGTGGTATGATGAAATAAGAAACTGTGATGTGAACATTTGCAATAATATCTATTAATAATCTTTGTTACAATAATAGGTTAATTAAGAATGCCATAACTATGGATATTGCCAAACAATTATGGATGGGCACTCTGAGTTGAATTGCTTTTTCTTGATGCTATCCAAGCAATAGATCCTAGATTAAATAATTGTATTACTTTTGCAAGACCGATAACAAGACATTATGTAGTTAATTTAATCTGATATTAAAACATGTTTGAATGAAGGAAATTATTTTCGAGATAGGGCAAAAGATCACTACTATTTATTGGTCAAACTGATTTGGTGATTATCAGAAATAGCAGAAGGCTGAGATTTTAGAAAAGAATTACATATCATAGATGTTTGGGGATTTCATCACGTTGCCAGTATGCGAGATGACACTATTTGTGAGCGTGTGGAAGAATTTGTTGATTTTTTTTTGTGGTTGCCTATAAATTGTTGACCCTCATCAAGTCCTGAGGATGGTCTCCACAAACGATTTTAGGGAAACTGAATCGTCAACAGACTTTGAGGTCTGCAGGGCCGTACAAAGTTGGGAATAAGGAATGCAGTGAATTGTTTTTTTTAAATCCCTGGCTGATTATCCCTCATTTTCTCTGGTTCATTTCCTCGTGTTCTTTGGTTTTAATTTTGTCTAGATGGTTTGTTTGTTTTTCAAGAAGGAATGTGTTATGGGTTTCAATTGCTACACCTTATGCGGACACATAAACGGTATCTGTATGTCAAGGTTTATGACTCCTTGATATTGCACTTTTTTAAAAATTAAACAAGAAGTTGTGAAATTGTGTATCTCTATTTTTATAAAACAAACATTTGTGCCACAGACAACACATGTGGTTGTTTAATTATTTAAGAAAATTAGTAATGTCCAATGGGCATTTGCTTGCTGTGATATTTTCTGGTTACCTCAGCCCCTCTTGATACAATTAAGCAGGGTGCACCCTATTTTGTTTTGTACTTTTAGATGGAGAAGCATGAAAATGTAACAATCTGATCTTATCGTTATAGGTATATGGATCTCATTACAACCATTTAGTTAGACTAAAAGCTTTAAGTAAAATGAAATAAGTAAATGGCATCTTACTCACCTTTTCAAATGATGAAAGAACAGATGACTGAAGTTGTTGGATGTCCCAGGTTGGCTTGTTTGTGGCAGCAAAGTCTCAGCAAATTCTCCTCTTGATGAAGATCTGCACATTTTCAGGACATGCCGTGCAATCATGGACTATAATGAGGTTTGGCCCTGGGGATTTTTCCTACCAAGAGAGAGTAGTTATAGTGGAGCCTTGAGGCCCAAGACAAAGAACTGATGGGGGATTAATGGGAATTCTATGCAAAAGATAGGCACTCATGGGGACATGAGGTATGTCATCATTATAGAAAGATATGGTGATGGGAAGGAGAGACAATGACAACTGCAACACTGTGGTAACATCTAGGAGTGATCACCTATATAATTAAGCCAAAAAGCTAGACCAAACAAACATTTCAGATTGGTTTATTAGCAGAAAAACACCGAATTGAAAGTCATCCAGGTGTGATGTTTCTGATGTTTCTCTCTCTCTCTCTCTCTCTCACACACACACACACAATAGTTAGAGCGAACACACTCACAAAAACACACATGGGGAGAGATGTAGCCTTATGACTAGAGCTGTTGACCTCGAAGCTTGAGAACCGGGTTCAAGTCTCGGCAACAACGCTCAACATCCTGTGATTCTGGGCAAATCACTTAATCTCCCTGTGCCTAACAAAAAAATAAATGTGTCCTCATGTAACTAAACTGGTGCTCATGTAAAGCGCTCTGATACCCGATGTCCCAGGTTTAGTTTGCGCTATCCAAAGCTCTAAAAGAAAAAAAACACATCAGTTAGACAGAATAAACACACAAACACACACCAGTTAGAAGAATACTTTTAGAGTATAATGGTGAAACAATAAAGAAAACTGAATGGAAGCATCATGGGTTATTTCTGTAGGAAGCAAATGCAAAGTTAAATTAAATATTTTTGATCAGACGTGGTGTGCCAGAACATGGACATTGTTGACAAGCATTGGTGTACGGTCAGGTAACATTTGCTGGTTTGCCCTGTTAAGAAGCTTAACTTTAAACTTAGACAACTTCTCCAGGTGGAAAATCTTCTGCAGCCTAAGGCTGGCAGTAGTAGGCAAGCAGAATACCATGAGACTAGGACTGTGTGATTATTTTATGGCAGTATAATCTGACATGATTTACACATTTCACATTATGCAAAAGACTTGCTGTTGCTGTGAGCACCGAGTGTGAACTGGTGTAACTGATGAATCTATTGGTTTTCTGTGAGTTGATGACCCATCAGAGGCGATTGTTAGGTAAGATTTCAAAGATATGAAATCCAGGCACATTACTTTATTTAGAGAATGTGCATGTTTTGGATAAGTGGCATGCAGACATAGAGTGAATTGTGTAGCTTTGTGTACATGGATATGGGCATTACAAAATGTGCTTGTTGGTGGGCATGTCTTTGCAGGTGACATAAAGACAGTTGAAGGTTAGTAGACAGAAGTAATTGACCAGATACATAGCAATCTATTCATCAAAACATTTTAGAGTATGTAAAGCAGTACTCCTGTAGTACTATTTTAGATGATCTTTCATGCATATGTGAATTGACACCAAAACAACTAAAGTGAGAACACTCACAGCAACATCTATGGCACACACAGCTTTTACGCAAAGTGATGCGTGCAAAAAGGTGTGTCATCGGTGTTGCTGTGGGTGTTCCCACACAACACCCATGGATTCTACCGCTTTCCCAGATTTACAACATTTTGTAAACCTGGGAATGGGTCAGAATCCTACGCTTCACCAGGGGAGGTGTAAGGAGGCGAAACAAGGAAAAATACTTTTATTTATCCCAGTTTTTCCTTTTTCAATGTATGCTACAGAATGAAAGTGGAAAAGGCATCTTGTGATTGTTTTTGTGCAGGAAGGTATCCCTTCCAGCACAAAAACAATCATCCCTGCAATGCAGGCGCAAGGGTGCCTGCGTTGACGCAGGACAGTTAATTGTGTGCCAGTGCAGGGGAAATCGCAGGGATGCATCATTTTGTTGTTATAATGACGCATCCCTGTGCTTTTAAAATCGCAGAATGGCTTGCGACGCTGTACAATTCCGTTTAAATAAGGCCCTATGTTTATGCATGTATACATTTGGCTTCCTATGCTTTCCTGAAGAGCAAAATTCACGAACGGACCTTTATGAAATGCCATTACATGTACTCTGCAGTCTTGTGCATAGCGTGCTATTCTGCATGCATGGAAATGGCTTTGTAAATTGGCCTCGATAACTTAAAACAAAATGAAATGAATGACAGAGAGTTACATCCATGATTTGAACAGTGAGGATATTGTTTAAAACCGGAGTGGCCCAATCCGGTTACAAGAGGTGAAGCCGTGCTAATGTGTTTTTGCATCTCTCCTTTCTTTTAAGATGCTTTTTAAGGAAAAACGATACCGAAGAATAAAAATACATTTACCTCATCAATGATAAAGAACATAAGGAGTAGTTAACACAGCCCATCGTGTAAGGTAATTCCAACAGTTGCACCGTGCACATTTTTGCGAGATATATAAAAGATATTTATCTGAATTTGAATCAATCACATAATTCTGGGTTGTATTGAGGGGAATACGAGCACAGCTTTGGAAGGCCAACGCATAATCAGAGCAGGAGAGGCAGTGAGGTTGCTGCGATGATCTCACCTTGACTAAAACAGAGATTGTCGCAATGTAATTGTACCCTACCTCTATCAACAAAGCGACTTACATTCCAAGACCATATGTAATCAGATTTTGTGGAGTGTTCAGCTTGATAAATTAATACTCCTTAAAATAAATCCATCGAGTTCTGTTTAGCTTATGGAGGCTGCTGACGTCGCCATAGATAATTGGTAACTGCATTAGCTTGCTTTTCCACTTCGTGCTCTTTAGTTTGTGACATTTCTGATGTTTACAGTGGACTGCCTCGGTGCAGAAAATGGAGCACGTCGTTGTCGAGAGGTCAAAGCAAAGTAGAAATTAATGACATCTAGAGAATGCTAATACGGCCGTTTGTGCAGTTACTTTAAAATGCCACGATTTTTTTTCTGTTCTTCGAGTAGGGCAAATTGCAAGTAAGTACTACAAAAGGAAAAAAATCACTGTCACGCAGTTCTCCTCGCCACTTCTTCCCTAAGGATTAGAGCTTAAAGTATTGCCTTTTTATGAGCGGCAAATTTTTGTGAACAGAATAAAAAGAAGAAATCGAAACACTCCACTAGCGATTAATAGCAAAAGAAGTTTGACTAACCCAAATTATTAGCATATATTATGTGCATTGCTTTAAAATGCAGCCCTAATTTGCAATGAATTACTTAAGTAAAGCCACTTACATCAGTATTGTTAATCATAATGGCTTCAAGTGACCCATGCAAAATTAACACAGATCATCAGTGGAGTGCAAAACATCATATTTAAGAAAACATATTTCCGACCACTTGAGGGCGATCTTTGCTAACTGTTCAGTGGTCATTTCAAATCTACACGGCAACAAGTATGAACAAATGTACGTGCTTTTAAACCATCTGCTATCAGTGTAATGAAAAAAAGGATGCAATAAAGATGTAAAAGTATTGTTTAATTTTACCTCACATTTAAAAGAAAAAACAAATGTGTTTAAAATAATAATATCCGGTTTGTAATAGTGTTTTATTGTTGACTTTTTGTACACAATAACCATTACAACTAATGTCATCGAGCAATAGTTGAAGCCTACATCTCCTCTTACACACCTAGCCAGAAAAAGCCTCACATTGGCATTAAAATTGCCCATTTGACTTTTGTTTTTCTCCGTTCAGAGCATCAAAATGCCTTTCATGTTTATTTTAATATGCAAATCTACACGTCAACTCATATATTGCATATTTACGAACTCTAGGGGCATATTATCAAGAAACGGCGTTACAATTATCGCTATGTTTTGGTGACAATATGGGCTTCTATTGGAATTCTCAAGTGCATATTATCAAGCCCATTTTCGCCGCTTTAGCGTCAGTTTTCTGCCGCTAAAGCGGCGCTAATTTTAACGCCATGCTTGATAATATGCCCCCTAATTTTTTTTGACTGCTCAAAGGGAAAACATTAGCGATCAGTGTTTAAGATTTGGGAAGGAGAATGATTAGAAGAATAGCATGAGGGTTAATTGATGTTGTTGGTAGTGTAATATGAGTTGTACCATATCACCCAAGCATATATACATGACAAACAAGTTCAAACAGTGTACACCAAACCAACACAAATGTTAAGTTCCACATATCAATACATATATATACATAAACAAATATATTTTATGTTTATATATGGACTTTCAACCACCCCAAACTTAAGTTTTATATATATATATGGTGTGACCAAGGGAGCGCGACTCCCGAAACGCGTAACAGTGTGAATTAAACTCGTTACTCGTTACTGCTACTGAGAGTGCGTTGCTTATTTGCGGATACACTTGGATATATATATATATATATATATATATATAATATATGCATCTAAACATGCATAAACAAATATCTGAATATAAATGTAAATATGCATATATATAAGCATACGGGATTGGTTCTCAGGGTGCCCTTTTTGGAGGGCTCTCTCGCGGGTGATGTTGTGGAGAGTTTTAGTTGTAAAGCCTGAAATTTGGGAGTGGGAGGCGGATTTGCAGTGTGAGGTTGGGAGGCAGCCCAGGACACTCCCAGCTCACAGCTCACAGCTCACAGCATGCTGGCTTTGGTTACATGGAGGCGAGGCAAACCAGGCCTGGAGCCTGAAAGGAGCCGGGCCAAGGGACTCGGACAGCCTGCGCACGGACTGTAGAGCAGGAAGGCTCACGCACTCGCATATATAAAATCATGAACACACACTAACCAGACAGGCACTTATACACACACACGTGCAGAGACACCGACAACATACAAACATACAAGAAGACATTTGACGTCATGTTGAGACTCACGCAAAACCATTTTCACCCCCACCGCACACACGATTCGAAAACTCTCACATGATAAAATGCAAAGTACACAAAAGCCCACACTTATAGATATCTGTACAGAATTCCTGATCCACTCACACACACAGACTCCCCAAAAGCCTACAGCTATAAACTCAGAGAAAAGGCACATGAAAACACCCAGACCGAGCAAAATACTTAGACACGTACAGTTAGATGTACATTTCACACTCACACACATCCATGTTTAACCAGGACCACACGGACGCGAGTGGACAGAAGTGCACACTATAGACATACAGAAGTTGAGCCGTACACATGCTGAGCTGCAGGAAGGAGAGGCCGCTGCTGACAGAGACGGAGCATTTTAAAAAGTTATAGTGCAACCCCCATAAAGCGGGAGCCGCGCACACTTTTGAAAAACAAAACATGAGGGAGCAGCACCATTATAAGCATTGCGCCACACATGCAAACTCGAGTGGACAGAAGTGCACACCATAGACATACAGAGTGTGAGCCGTACACATGCTGAGCTGCAGGAAGGAGAGGCCGCTGCTGACAGAGACAGAGCCTTTTTAAAAGTTATAGCGTGACCCCCATAAAGCGGGCACCGCTCACAGTTTGAAAAACAAAGAACGAGGGAGCGGCGCCATTATAAGCATCGCGCCACACAAGCAAATGCGAGTGGACACAAGCTCCAAGCCAAGTGCGTGTCCTTAAGCCCACATGCAAGCAATGGTAAAAAAAGTGCGGACAGTAATTATAAGACCCACCGTGTCATGCCGCCAGTGAAAGATCCAGTCCTGGTGGGCGGGGCCAAAAGAGGGCAGGGTGGTAACCAAGAGGGACTAAAAAGCCTCCGGTTCAATCATCACACTCCGTTCAGCATAATTAATGACTAAAAATGATGCACGCCAATGAAAATTAGGGACGGAGCACAAACTGAACTTCTGAAAACGTATTGATTCCAAGAAGCCTTCGCAGAGCGTGGAGCGCATGCACACTGCAACGCCAGGGAGACCTAAAAACAACGTGCTGGCGCCCCTTTCCTGAACCCGTCCTCAGCCTAGACGCTGGTGTAGTGTAAACGAAGGGCCTGCAACACCACTGTGATGCTCTTTGCCTTGAATCGGTACAGCACGTGCTGCAAGTGCTTCCCCCCAAAGACCTCTTGTGATTTTACTAAATTGCCATATTTTTGCATTGATGTTTTTATCATGTTGTATGTAGTATGTCAACTCAATAAAATTTAACTTGTCAGTTATCTGTTAAGCGTATTGGCACCATTTTCGTTAAGCTGCATATAAAAATGTAAAGTTAAATAAAAAAAGATATGTATGGATGTATATGAGTACTTACCATCTATCTTAAAAAGCACACACTGTACAGGGATGCTTCAGCAGATGAAGTTAGAATTAGCAATTTTACGAGGAGCTGGTAGAGCACTTTTTTTGGTTCTTGATTTCACAACCATTGTAATTTGTCTTTTAAGCTTACATTTTTCATTATTAGTTATGCCATTTTAGTTCTTCGCATTTTGGCTCCTGCCCTCCTTTTTTACTTTGCAACACATAGCTTTATTTTTTCATTTCAGGTGCCAAAGTATGTCACTTTTAGGATGGGAAAAATTATATTAAAACATCAAGCAATCTTTAAGCAGTTAGTTTCAGTTTTGTAAGGGATGACTTTATAATTATGCAATTATACAAAGAAGACTCCTAAGAAAAATATGAAACAGCTTGCCATCAACAATGGAATTTATCAGGATCCACTCTATAATACACATCACATAAGTTACAATACATATTATTCTGTACAAACCAAGAAAAATAAAAGCTAATATAAAAATTAAGGGAAAAAAGGGAAAACGTAATGGCACAAAAGGTAGGCTACTAAGCAAGGCAAGAGAAGGATGAGCAAAATTGCAAAAAAAGTTATACAAAATCAGTTTTGTTGATCCTTAAGTCATTAAACTTTATTTGTACAGTCACTTAAAAATGTACAAAATAGATAAGCAGGTGAAATATGAGACTATAAGAGTAAAAACAGTGTCCTAATAATTTGTGTAGTACAAAATAGTGTGAAGACAGGAGTGCCATTCATGCATATTGAACAAAGATTATAAATCCACTCCCTCATTCCTTTTACACAGTTTTGCAGGTGCTCTTCACGTACTAATTCTCTTTTTTTAACTTTATATCCACCACTCTCTAGAAGTTGGAGAAAATATCCATTGTTATTCGAATTTGCCCAAGGGTATTAAACAGAATCTTAGGCTAATGAATTTGCATTTCATCGTAATTGAGATAGATTGAAAACTCACCCACTGACCCATGCTGAAAAATACAAGAATATGTCAAGCATGTTTTTTTATCTCTGTGAAACCCAAGTGATCCTCTTCATAATTTGCTAGTTTCGTCTGATCGGCAATTATGTTTCTTAAACAATTTGCAAAGAAGAGGGGCTTCCCAATGAAGCTGGACATTCAGAGACTGGAGCACTTCATTCAACTGGGCTAGCCATGAGTTTCTCAGTAACTCCTCAGATGCTGACATTTCAAGACACAAAAGAGATGTTATTACCCTGAGGATTACCCCTGGATCTTGAAAGTAGAAGTTAGAAACTAACCTCCAGACCCCAGGTGCGGCACATTCTAATAAGATTTTAACCTGGACAATTGCTTGTTACATTCTAAACAAATGCATAAGACAGCCCCATTGTGCCAAGTCCCCCCATTTTGGGTATGCAGTAAGAATCTGATTTTAGTGAACTCAAATACTGCTGATGTTCCATCCTTCCTAGAACTATGGGGAATATTAGCAAGAACCTTGTTAAAATTATCGCCGTTTTAGTGGCAGGAAACTGCTGCTAAAACGGAGATAATGGGCTTGCTAATATGCGTTATAGAATTCCAATCGAGGCCCAGGTTAGATGTGCAGGACATCTAACCTGGGCTTCTATTGGAATTCTATAACCCATATTAGCAAGCCCATTATCGCCATTTTAGCGGCAGTTTTCTGCCGCTAAAACGGCGATAGTTTTAACGAGGTTCTTGCTAATATGCCCTATATGCTCAAATATACTCTTTTAATTTTGGGGCCATTTAGAAACAACCTGCTTAATTTTCACTAAAAACTATTCTATTTTCCTTGTTTAATATCAGCACAGTCAGATAACAGCATGCTTCGAGGGGACCAGCATCCATTGTAAACCTATTCTTGTGCTATCCAAGAGGACAGTGTAATTTACATAAAGGACACAGAGTGGCTTCCTAGTATTGATGGGAAAATTCTGACATTAGGCAAATCAGGCCAAAGATCTGCTACATTGCGATTGAACAACAGGGGCGTTAACAGACACCTATAAGAGACAACGGTTTATATGAATTTCTGCTGAACTGGTGGAATTGGTTTCCAATTTTATGTTGCCCTATGTGCTAGAGTCTAATGCTTGGATGGCAGGCAACAACCTCATTGGTATAGTCAGGGTAAATATTGTACTCCATACCAGTACTCAGCACAGGGCCGGCTTTAGGGCAGTGGGGCTGGTGCGGCCGCTCTGGGCGCTGACCTGTGGAGGGGGTGCCGACCTCAAGGGGGGTATTATGTTTAGCAATAGCTTATGATTGAAGAGAGGAGGGGCACTTTTGCCCGGTGGTAGTGAGAGAATCCGAGGAGGTGGTCAAGGGGGGCGGGGCGCCAAAAATGATTCTCGCACTGTGCTCCACCAGCGCTAAAGCCAGCCATGAGCCCACACCATCAAATGCTACTTTAAATCCTACAAAGCACATGCTTAATAACATATTCTTGGAGTGAACAGCTTGCTGGACTGAAAGAGACAAAATATTATTGATGGTCTTGCAGTCTCTTTTTAGTCTCGCTTTTCAGTGCACTCAGCATTATTTTAACAGCACTTTGCCTTAATTTAATTCCCGGCTATCAGGCAGTAGTTGGAGGTTTGGATGGAGAATTTGTCTTAGGCAAGCAATTCAAAATGCACCCTCTACAAGAATATAGAATGATAGAGGACTATCTGCTTATATCTGTCATGCTGTGTGATGTCATTTGTGATGTCATCAGTGACGTCACTGACCATGTAATGAGGGATGTATTATCTGAGGTCATAAGCAGTGCATTGCAGGGGCGTAAGTTATAGTTAACTTAGGTAACTATAACTCCCGATTTTCACTGGTTTTGTATGAAGGAAATCTGATCCTAACTATAATATCCCTTTAACCTTTGGTTTTTAAAATGAAAAAAAAAAAAAAAAAAAATATATATATATATATATATTGTTTGCTTTTTGGAAAAAGACAGCTGTCATTTTGTATTTCTGTTCTGTTCAATGTTTCTGTCATAAACAATAAACAAACATTCAAGAGTATTGTTGGTAAAAGGCATTATTTATTCATGTTGAAAACCGAAACTATGTATATTTGTATTGACTAGTTAACTCTTTCCCAACATTATTTTCTGCTTTTGGTCATGTATCCCTTTTGGTACCAGCAGCAAAACATTTTCAGGCTTACACCACATCGTCCAAAAATATAATGCAGCAGAAGTTATCTTTCTTATTTATGCATGAATGTCTCTCATGACTACAAATGTAGAGTATAAAATGGTCAGTAGTCACTAGAAAACTGAAGCACAGGATGTGCAATAAGTCAAACATTTACATCACTTACGGGACCAAGGGCAGGAGATGGCATGGACAGTGTTACACTCTTGTGTAAGAAAGTGTAGGGGAAGCATTGTGGGTGGTTAGCTCCCCTAAAAGAACAGGGAGCATTTACAAGAGAAGTGCATCTTAAGCAGGGCCACTGGAGTTATGCAATCCTTTTCCACATAAGTATGGATTTGCTGTAATTTAAAAACAAAATAGATGAGACATATAAAAAGTTAATACAACCGTGGTGATCTGTGTTGCCCAATGGAAGGCCCTATCAACGGTTGCCTGGTCATCTATCAGTTGCTTAATACTTTATTTGGGTATCAAACTGCTACTGATGAGGTGAAACCATTGCCCACACAGTGTCAACACATGAAAAAAATGACAAAATCATGAAGTAATATTATCAAAAAATGTGCTGCATAAGCAGCGGCGGCCGGCACAGGTAAACGCGGTGAGGCGGGCGGAGAAGGAGGGGGAGAAGCCGACAGACAATGGAATAGGTATCATTAAATCAATAAATAATACCTGATCCGTCATCAGTCGGCTTCCCCCCTGCCGTGCCCTGCCCCGCCCTACCGCGCTTACCTGAGCTGGCCAACGCTGTGCATAAGGTCAAATAATTTGCCTTTTCTTGACACATAATTCAGTCAACCCTGCCGCATAATTTGGTCCTTCCCTGCTGCATATTTTCTCAGTCACCCTGATCTTAAATAAAGACTAAGGTAGCAGGATGTCTGACACCGTCTCTTTTGAAACTAATATTAAGACCTTAACATACAACTGCTCAGTGATCAGCATCACACCAGACGGAAGACAGTAATCATAGCCAAATGAGCCTCTGGCCTGCTGAAAAGGCGGCTTCTATTGTAAAATCCGCCATTCGGGGAGTAACTTGTGAACTGTGGCAAACAGTTAATTTAAAGGTGTAGTTTTAAAATTCACTGAATTAAATAAACATTTAAATCAGATAAAATATTCATATTCATAAGATTCCGTTAGATTTAAGCATGTGTCAACGGCTTTCGTAAATTTTGACTCACAGCGGCGTTCAGAAGGAGGAGGTGGAGGCTCACATTACCTGGTGGCAGATTTTGAAGGAGTCGCCGGACGGGACTGCAGGTCCCAGGAGCCCTGAGCGCCGCAGCGCCGCAGCTGTGTAGTGGCACGCCCTCCCGCCATCCCGCCCACTAACGGGATAAAATTCCTCGCGGAACCCGCTGGCGCGGGTCCCGCAGCGTTCAGAAGGAGGAGGTGGAGGCTCACATTACCTGGTGGCAGACTTTGAAGGAGTCGCCGGACGGGACTGCAGGTCCCAGGAGCCCTGAGCGCCGCAGCGCCGCAGCTGTGTAGCGGCACGCCCTCCCGCCATCCCGCCCACTAACGGGATAACGATCCTCCCCTATTTCCCATTGGATGTTGTTTTGGCTAAATAGCACCATTACAAGCGGAGCAGGACGCGACGCGGGACGCCCTGGACGAAGCCCGGACTAAGGGCGGACAGTCTGAGACAGTCCGGGACAGGAGGGGGCAGGTGGGAGCAGCAGACTGGCTTTTGGACTCCTGTGTTACTTAAGTTTACCATTGCACATTTTGTTGTGTGTATCGATTGCCGAGTTACTGTTGATTATTGTTTAAAGCTCCCTGGGGATTGGAGGTTGTATGTGATAACCTATTTGGGAAACCCTGGTATATTGTTGTTGGTGTCTAAAATAAGAAATTTCAGGGGGGTCCCGGAGCCCGATCTGCTAATTATGCCCAAAGCAAAGATAGCAGCCTCGACCACAACCATGGACAATTACCTGGTTAAGATGGTCGATAAAATTAATCAGGAACGTAGGAAATCATTAGGTCGTCCAGGGTCACAGAGTTTGGTTTCCCCCCCGCCCATTTGTTTGGCCTCTGAGCGCCCCCTTGTTCAGGATCTTAATACTCCCTTATTACCCACTGATTGTATATCTGAGGGAGTTGTTACTGACACTATTAGTTCGGATAGCGACACTCCTGAGTCCACGATCGACCCTGAACCAGGCCAAGCTATTTTACCTGATGTACCTATCCCCAGTCAGTCTGTTCCCAGACGCCAAAAATTAATACGCACCTGTAGGAACACTACTAAACCCATACAGTCTAAGCGAGGAGGGAATCGCCATACTAACAAAAAGGACACTACCCCGCAGATAAATGTCCCAGCCCAATCTGTGCTAACGGAAGGAGTTAAGGTCACTTTAGATAAAGAACAGCTGGATCTTATAACCCAGGCTATAGTTGCCAAGTTTGACATATTAGTTAAACCTTTATTGACCAAACTTTCCACTCTTGCCGACGAAGTAGTCAGATTGGGAGGTATCTTGGATTCTTTTATCAAGGCTAGACCAGCCCCAACCAATATTACTGGTACTCAGGTGCCTGAGGAGACTTCTTTAACTACCTCTGATACAGCCCCAATGATGGCCGAGAACAGTAGTTCTGAATGCAGACCTGGGTGTGCCCCTGGAAAGCCTGTTGCGGTTCCCAATGTACCATCTCAGCGGCAAAACACCACAAAACCACCCGACGTTTTAGTACCGGGGGATTCGTTGGGCCACAATGTAAACTTCCCTGGCTCCAGAAACCCCCAACCGAACCTGCCACCATTTGTTGCTGTCCTTATGAACGTCCCCCCTGTTAAGAGGCTTGATAGCAATCCTGCTAGTGTAGAATCACACTCGTCATTAAAGAATAAAACTGTGGACTGGCTCCACCGACAGTGTGACTTCCCTATAGCACTATCCAGAGATATACTTTGTACTAGGAGAACTAACTGGGTTGGTAAGTCCCGTAAGACCTACGAAGGCGACTGTATAGTCATCAACTTTCGCAACCCCCAACTTACCTCCACAGTTTTAATTAAAGCCGCTTCTCTCCCAGTGACCGAACATGGTATATCCCTGCGGCCGCTTGGGTACTTTTATAGAGATTTTGCAACTCAACCTGTCATTCAATCTGTTGATGAGCGCCATTGGTATAGACCTAGAGTACAGGACATGGGTGCTACACCCACTATCTCTACGTTTAATAGATTCCAGCCATTAAGTGGGCTTGATTACAATGACTGACTGGAGCCGACCATAGATGGTGTTAGGTCGGAGGATTTGGACCCGAGCAAAGTGAGCTACATTGGGGCCCCCAGGATATCAACAACTATTATTAACAATATTGGTGTAAGCAAACTGGACTCTACTTTGGCATGCGACCAAGAAGATCTGGTTAACGTGAGAGGGGATAGGTCCCCGAAGAACCCTTCCACATGTTTAGTTAACTCTGGTTCAAGTGTTATAGCTTGTTGGAATGTTGCGGGACTTTCCCACAATGATGATTGCTTAGGTTGGTTTGATTTTATCAATCTTTTTAATATTTTATGTTTCCAGGAAACCTGGAGTTTGGTCCCCATTAATTATAACGGGTTTGTCTCATATTCAATACCTGCAGTGGCTTCAAACTCAGGAAGAGCCAAGGGTGGCCTCCTGACACTGATTTCTGTTGACGCCCCGTTTGTAGTAAAAAAACATGTCCCGGTGGGGGACCATTCCCAGATCCTTTGGCTTTGTAAGGAGCAGGATAGGAATATCCTTTTAATCAATTTTTATAATAATGTTTTTGATAATTCTAGGCAACGGATAGCTTTTGCTTTGGAGGAAGCTTTGGTTAAAATTGTTACAGGAAATGAAATCGCTTTTGATTTTATCTGGTTGGGTGATTTTAATATTTCTACCTGTGTGTCCTCTGCCCATAGGGTCTGTGGTTTTTTAAGTACCCAAGGAGAGGGAGTCGCCCATTTTCCCCATAATCCTTATGGGGATTCATTAAATAAAATCCTGATGACATATGATATGGAGATCATGGGGAATGCGAGGGGTGTCCTTGATGAAATTGTCCCTACCTTCACGGGCAGAAACGCTAACTCTGTCATTGATTTTATTTGTACTTCCACTAGCCTTATTCCATGGTGTTCTGCCCCTCTGGTAGTAGATAATCTGATTAGTGATCACAACTGCCTGACCATGGAGATGGCTTTTTGGAAAACTAATATAGGTCCCAAACCTAGTATTGTGGATAACATTGAACCACATAGACCAAATGGATATAGAATTAGGTGGAAGGGAGAGAAGGCAGACCTCCTGTCTAGTTCCATCATTGAGAACTGCTTTAAAGAAATTGAAACTATCCTAGCGAGTGAAGAATCGACAGCTGTAATCCGGAATACATTTGTCGACATCAATCACTCCATAGAAGCAGTATTCACCAAAAATTTTAAGGGCGATTCAAATCGGCTAAGGGGGTGGTTTGATCATGCCTGTACTGCTGCCCTGAAGAGCCTTAAGGTGGCATTGGTAGAAAAACAGAGGGACATTACTCTTATCCGGCATCTTAGGGCAACCTATAAGGCAGCCGTGGCGGAAAGAAAGGCAGAACTTAAGCGTGAGGCATGGGATAAGTTAGACCGGGCCGCCGAAACCTCTGACTCCTCGCTGTTTTGGGCCACAGTCAACAGCCCTTTTTTAAGGGACGAGGCTGCGCCTATTCTGTCAGCTAACGTCAGCGTGGAAAGCTGGGTTTCCCACTTTTCCCTGATTTTTGATTCTGATAAACACATGGACAATGGTGGTGGGGTCCGGCCAATTCTTCCCCTAGACATTACATGTGCCGAGGTTAAGAAATGCATTATTGCAAGTAAAGGTGGGAAGGCTCAGGGACCTGATGGTGTGCCGGTGGATATTTACAAAAAAGAACCTGAAATCTGGGGCCCATTATTGACCAAGGTATTTAACACTGCTGTGAGACATGGTGCACCGCCTACATGGGAGGAATCTATTATTATTCCCATCTATAAAAAGGGGGAGAAGGGTGATGCTAAGAACTATCGGCCTATCTCCCTTCTTGATTCGTCCGTGAAAATTATGAGCCGGGTGCTCCTTGTCAGACTAGAAGAATGGGCTGAAGATAATAATATCCTGGCCAATTCCCAATATGGATTCAGGAAGGGCAGAGGCACAGTTGAACAGTGCCTCAACCTAGAACTACTAATTGGGAAATATACTATGGCCAAGAAAGGTTCCCTCTTCCTCTGTTTCGCCGACCTTAGTAGTGCCTTCGATATGGTTAATCATCAGATTCTTTGGGAGACACTACTTGGAATGGGGGCACCGGAGGGCATTGTCCATTTCCTGGCCAGACTGTACGTTAACCTTAGCTCTAGCGTTCGATACGGCCCGGGTGGGGAGTGTACTCCTAAGTTTGCTGTTAAGCGTGGCATTAGGCAGGGGTGTGTGTTAGCCCCATTGCTTTTCACACTTTTTATCAACGAGGTAGACTCTGTCTTAAGGTCTGTGGGGGCAGATGCCCCAACCATTTTCCAAGACAGGTAGCTGGACCAGCGAAGTCACCCACGTTAGAGCAAGAATGGCGAAATGAGCTCACGGGGTATTCACGTTCGCCTCTAAGATCGGGGATAAACGGATTAGCGACATGCTGAAGATCTACCAAATGAGGTGCCTTTCAATTGCCCTTTATGGAGCAGGTGTCTGGGGGCATGTTTCGGTTGGGAGTCTCCAAGTGGAGGAAAACCTGTTTCTAAAAAGGCTACTCTGTTTGCCTACTTCAGCATCCACGCATCTGGTCCATAGGGAATTTGGAATATCCCATCTTCTAGATTCCATTGCCCATAGACCTTTAATGCTGTGGCGTGCGATCTGGGCTAAGGAGGAGACCTCCATGAATAGAGCTATTATTAAGGACTGTTTATCTCTAGATAATCATTTGAAGATCCCCTGGGTAAAATTCGTTATGCACAGTTTTAAGGACATATATGGTGTCAATCTATACGAGGACTGTTATGCTGCCAATAGTATGTCCAAAAGCGAAATGAAGTCTGTTTGGTTGTCACTAAAGTTTGAGCAACATTTGAAGGCCAGTAGCAATTTATCCACCTGCAAGCTCTATGACAGCTGCTGTGAGATGTCAGGTTATCAATCTTATTTGAGCTTTGTTACTAGGCCCTCTCACAGGTTCGTTTTAACCAGACTGCGCTTCGGAATTGTTCACCATTTGGTGGCGTTTCCTAATACCAAAAAATACCCCATGGGTCCTTGTCCCTGTGATGGAACTACAGCCCAAAGTACAATGCACTTTCTATTGTTTTGCCCACTATATGGTAACTACCGTATTGCATTTTTAAAACCCCTGTATAAGAAACTCGGTGTCAGAACAGTTAAGGATGTCATGAAACTGATATTTAACCCCTCTCCCGATGTCTGTTTTTTTACAGCCACATTCCTTTTAAAAGCTATCAAGGCTAGGCCTAGTATTATCATCTTTTAAAATTGATATTGTCGTTTTTTATGTATTATCTGTTTTAACCGCATTGATGAAGTTTTTATGAATTATTCTTGCTATTATCCTATGTGTATCATTGATGTTTTTATGTGTATTGCTTTTATGGACTTTGTTGTCAAGCTCCGAATAAAGCTTTATGAATTGAATTGAATTGACTCACTTCATTATAATGCAACATTAATTACAGAGCATGACTATAATCTCGTACATGTTATATAGCATGACAAGTGTGTCTCCATCCGACAGCTTACACGGTGCTCAGAGTTGCAGTTGTAACTTACAGAATGCCATTTTAACATTATATTTCTTCTCTCAAACAGTAGTAAAATATAACACCGACGGCTATGTGCCAATATTCTTGCACATGGGACAAACGGTGCCATCTTTAGCAAACACTGTATTGCAGCTAAGAAAAAAAACAAAATCCATAATGTGCTGAAAACGCCAGCTATTATCACTACACGCGGACAATCCCCTTCGTGTTTGGTGTTTCTTTTGAAACGCAGCATCAGAATGGGGAGCAACAATGATCCATTAACCTTTGAATTCATAGCTCGGTGATCACTGTTTGAGTCAGAAATAAAACATATTGCCAGTGGGGTCTGCGGCCTGAAACCGGGCAGCTCCCAGCAGCCACTGCGCACAGGATGTGGAAATGGACGCGAAACATTATTTATGTTTCACGCTCAGAATGTGGGAAGCACAGAATAGTGTTTCGTTGTTTCAAAGCGAGGGGAGATGTGTTCCTCGGCAGAAGTGCCCCCCAGCATGGGAACCTTAAGTGTATGTTATTAAAAATATGCGATCATCCCATAGCACGGGTCCTGACCCATTCAGCAGTGTGATCTGTGCCCCCAAATTGTTTTTTAATTCCCATTTTGGAAATTGAGCTTTCAGCATGGCTGCGCCTCTCACACATCCAGCATGTGCTCACCACAGTAATCATTCCAGTGATGTCCACTTAGCTGTACTCAGTGGAGTCGGCGGTGCCATCGTTTAGTGACCTCGTGGAAAGACAAGAGATGGGCCAGCGCGAGCAGTTGGGTGCAATGAAATGCCTGTTTTTATGTTCCTGAGACACTTCAGTTAACCCCATTGGAAAGTAATGTTTTAAAGGAGCTTTTTGATTCACCCCCGCTTGGATGAACACATGACCGCCCTTAGCCAGTTCACACTGAAGGACACAGGATATTATTTTGGTGAAGCCATGTTGGGAATGGCTTCAGATATAAATACAAATAATTCTTATTTTGCTCTAATATGCAGCCTTCAGTCAGAAGATCTCTGTCCATTAACTGCATGTCTGATGTTCAGATGAACTTTTATAAAGTTCACCGCTAGAGTGTTTATGTGAAACTTTAACACTCTAGTGCTTATTTAAGTGGGAGCTTGCCACACATATTTGAATTGCCGAAACAGCAATTACTCCGGGGACATTAGGACTCCTGTAGATTTCTAGCCGAATCCTTCCCCTCATGCATTCAAAGATGTGGGCATAAGTCTAGTAATGGTTTTGAACTGGAAGGCTAGCCATCCAGTACAAAATGCTATGCCTAGACCATTTTTAAAGGTTCCCACTTCAAATGTGTGTAGTACACTGCAGCACACATGCGAAGTGGGAAAAGGTTAGAAGAAATAAAAGCATGTCTCCTCTTTCACGCCTGCTTCAAAGTGGTATTATTTTTTGGTGCAAAACCCCATCTACTATTGTTGGTAGATCATCAAAAACGAAGGGTGGGGGGGAACGTCCATTTACCACTCATGGGGGCATATCAGCAACACCCGGCGATAATTATCGCTCCGTGCTCTTAGCGTGAGGATAATTATCGCCAGGTAACGAGGATTCTTATCGCTGAGATAGCGTGCTATTAGCAACGCTTACCTCCTCAGCAATAAAAATCCTCACGCTAACTGCCTAACGTGAGATTATCGCTGGAAACCCAGCGATAATCTCACGCAATGTGGCGTTAGCTTGCTGATAGGGAATCACAAACTTAGCCATGATATCCACCCTCCATAGGAAATCATGGCTAAGTCAGTCCTGAAGCAGGTGTAAGGAAAGTAGCGATAACAGGGGTTATCGCTACTTTTCTTGACGCTATGCTTCATAGCGTGGGGCTTGATGATAGGAGAAATGTCGCTTAACAACATTTCTCCTGTCATGTTAGGTCGGGAACGCCCACTTTGCATCTCATTAGAGATGCAAAGCTGGGCGTAAAGAATCCCCACGCTAAAGCAAGGTTTCACGCGTTAGCGTGGCCTTGCTAATTAGGCGATAAAATTATCGCCGCTTTTCTGCTGAAAACGGCCGCAAAAGCGCCGATAATTTTGTATCGCCTGCTTGTAAATATGCCCCATGGAGCGCCCCCTTGATGAAGAGTAATGATCGATTTAATTCTATGCGGTAAAGCGTGCTTTGAAATCTTTGCTCTCTTCACAACTGTTTTTATTACCTGTTGTTTGTTAAGTGTTTACATGACAACAGTAGCATGATTGGAGTTCGGTCACAATTGTTTTTTATTTAATTTTTATTTATGGTTGGACCGAATTTACATTATAAAACAGCACAGTTCTCCATAAGGAAATATTAATTCGTAGTTAGCGGCATTTCCTTGTCATTGGATATTCGTGGAGCAGGTCTGTGTTTATTCCCGAGCCTAATGGAGTGGAACATGTTAGACATTGCAGTTGCATTGTTCATGAGAAAATCAAGGTGTGTGAAAACCGTTCCTGTAACTCATCGGGCAGATGCTGCAGATACAGGACGGTAGAGGAAAATGTACATTTACATGGGGGGTGCTAGGTGGGGCACGACCACAATGGCCGAACACATGTGAGGCTCTGTCTGCTTGGTGGCAAATTCCTGCATTCATCCGGATATTTACTGCTCTAACCCACTATCTGAGCCCTGTTGTCTGCTCTTTCAACCATCCGCCTGCTTTGATGAAAAAATCAGAGCCCTCAGACTTTGCCAAGTGCTTCTGTTGCTGACCTCCAATATCTGCGGGAAGTGAGGGGGAACTCGCTTGGAGCCCTGCCCGGTCGCCGCTGACACGCAAGCCTCGGGGACTCCACATGGTGGTAGACCATCCATCCTATTGTGCTGAGATCTTAATCTGCCCGCCTCTCATACACTCACCTGTGGCGACAGATCTTCGAGACTGCTCGGCTGGCTAGAAGCTCGCTCTTGCAACAAAGTGGTGTGTCCGTGAGGCTCTGCCACCATGCGCCTTGATGCCCAGACCTTCCCCCTGCTGTGGACGGACACACATATGCTGGTGCTGGGGATCGGCCCCAGTGCCGCCGCACTGTTCCCCGGACTGCACTTTCAGCTCCCTCATCTCCCGCCAGACACCCATTGTGGAGCAGTGCCCTGTGAAATGCGGTAAGGGAGCCGACTTGCATTCGGGCTTGTGTCGTGCTCCAGCCCTCTGGTCGCTGCTGCGGTCTGGATGCTCTCCTGCATTCACTGGATGTCCCTAGCACGAACATTCACACGCAACTAGCGGACACCGCCGGCTCCAGTTTGTGCCCCGTGGTGCAGGCTTTATGCAGCGCTCTCTGCAGATGCCCTCCTATCTCCCCATTGAGGCGGCGGGCACCATTTTCTGAAGAGACCCTGGCGTGCTGCGCTCTTGTGCTGTTAAATGCCGTGACCTGCGCTCCGCTATCTTGCCCTGGGACTATCCTCCGCCTATTACTCATGCGCTGCACTTTTGGAGACTAAGCTTTCCCACATGGCACAAATTGCTGTCTGCAGTACAGAGCCACGTACCAACTGATCGCTCTGCCTTTTTTTTTTTTTTTGCCCCCGCCGTCTGCAGCTCTGTGCTGGCCCGGCCGTTAACGACCTGACAGGCCTTGGCACCCCTTTATATCCCTCACTGGGCAGCGCTGTCTGAGCCCTAGGCTTGGGCCCTCATCCTTTCATGCCACTTTGGGACACCGCCTTCTACTTTTCCCCAGATTGCAGTTATTTTGCAGCATTGTCAGATCGCTGAGCCCTGCCTGCCGTCATGATTCTTGTCCCTGCCAGAACTCCATCCTCACATGCGTGGGACACCCAAAAACATGAGACAACCTGCTGAGCAGTGTGTTGCAGGCCTGTTGATTGCCAGGATATTGGTGGATTCTTTTGCTTCCCGTTGGCCCCTTCCGCTGAGAGCTCCACTACCACAAACCTACTTCTACTAAGCTGTGCCGAGTGACCCCGGCCGTTCTGCCTCTAGCTGTTGCAGGGGTGACTGATGTGCTGACCGGCAGTCAGGACGTGACACTGCACTGCCCCATATTCCCATCAGTCTTGGGCCGATAGCGCAGTCTTCCACAATCCAGTGCTGCACCTTATTCTGATGGACACCTTCTTTCGCTGTTCACCCTTGCCTACGACAAACATGGGGAAACCGGATGGGCACCAGTCTAAACTGGTCTTTGATGCAAAAAGGACGGCACACGTTCTAATTCAGTGAATTCCATCCATCACAATAAGGGACAGCCGCAATCGTAATCCTCCACCTCTGGGGATGAGGTCAAGTCGCTCATTCTGGATTTTTTAGTCCAGAAGGTGGACAAACATGACGGGCAAATCAAGGAAGCGGAGCGTTGCATCGCAGATACAGAGGACACCACAGCACAGCTGCGACTTCAGGTGTCGCAGATGGACAAATTGCTTAAAGTTATCGTGGCCAAGAATGAAGATCTCGAGGCCCGCAGCCGGCGGAAAAATATATGAATAATTGGCATTCCAGAGAGCACCAACACGGGTCGTATGGATGACTTTGTCGAACGCATTCTGAAGGGTGCATGTGGTGCTGATGCTTTCTCCCCGCAGCTCACTGTGGAACGGGCACACCGATCCCTGGGCTCTCGACCTCCACCAGGCAGTGCACCTTATCCCATTGTTGCCCACCTCCTAATTACAAGGATCACGACACAGCGCTTAAACTGGCCCGTGAGAAAAAACCTTTGCATTACGAGGGCTTGGAGTTTACCATCTTCCCTGACTTCTCTGTTGTGGTGCACGAGGCTTAGCGTGAATTCCTGGCAGTCAAACCAAACAGAAGCTTCGGAAGGCACAGATTGAATACGCCCTCCTATATCCAGCAGGTCTACAGATCTCATACCAAGGGAAGACCACTATCTTCACTAATCCGCAGCAAGTGGACGGCTTCCTCAAATCCATCTCTCGATGCTCTCCGAGGGGGCCTCCAATCTCCCGGGCTCTAGATCCCCATCTCCTGATGCAGTTTATACGCCCCATACTAACATCATTGCTGGAAATTGTTTGAACGCCTCATGCACATTCTCTCGCCGGACCAGATCATACACTTCAATGCAGATGATCTCTTGACGTCATGGTCTGCAGTGATGATCATCCTCGACTTCCAGGACTCTTGAGAACCCCTGACGCATGATGGACAGATAAGTGATAAACTCTGCACATGAACTTCACATGTTGGAACAGTAGATTAATTACATGGGTTGATAAGCAAAACTGAACTATGCCATGTCTCCCTCCCTCTCTCTCCCAATCCATCCCCATTTCATTGGGTGGCTGCTTGCAGCATCAGCGTGCAGGGAGGGAATCGTGACCCACCAGTGTTTCCCCCACGAGGGTGATCCCCCCCAGTTGATAGATTCTCTAGAACTTGACTATAATGTCATGTTCTGCTTGCGTGTTGGGTGGGCACTATAATCCAGGCACGTTTGGGGTGCTGTTGTGGGCAGGAAAATTGTGTTTTTTAATGTTCTTTTGGTTATGCATCAGCCGATAATCATACCAGCACACACTGACCTAATTTCGTATTGCACATGTCATCTTGATCCTTGTATTTGACACATATCCCCCTCCGGATAATGCATCCAAATCCTGACACTCTCACTATAAAAGTGCTCACGTGGAACGTCAGAGATCTCTGTGAACCTCGTAAATGCCGGCAAATCCTTGCCTGTCTCGATAGACACCAGATATACATTGCCATGCTCCAGGAGATGCATCTCGATCCACGCCATCCTCCCCACTTCGGAAGCAAGTGGGCTGCTGAACGGTTGTTCTCCTCTTATTCTACCTACTCCCATGGCACCCTGATTTTAGTTAAGAAGAACACACCCTTTATTCTGGGCGGCACTTACAGTGACCCTTCTGGTAGAAGCTGCATGCTCTGGGGCATGCAGGGCACACAGTCCGTCACACTTTTTTGCTGCTATGGCCCAAATATTGACGACCCAGACTATTTTACTACATTATGGGGACACATCCTCAAAGTGGGTTCCACTCATGTCATTTGGGGGGGGACTTTAACACTGCCCTGTGTCCTTCAATGGACAGGTCTAATCCTCTCCCTCATTATTATACCAAAACCTATAACACACTCTCCACCCTACTCCCTGATCATGGCCTTATTGATGCTTGGCGTCATTTCAACCCCTCTGACAGGGAGGCACCTACTATACCATGGCACATGCCTCCTGGTCTGTTCTTGATTATTGGGTCGTCTCCTGAGGAGTTGCCCCTGGATTCTCCCGGTGGAACACCTGGCCAGGACCCTTTCTGATCATGCTCTGGTGTGTATGAAAGTCACGCCCCCTAATTTGATTGCAACCCCACGCACTTGGTGGCTAATGCCAGAAGCATTACTGGGTACGGTTTTCAAGGCGGAACTTGGGGAGGAGATCTCCGATTCCTTTGAAAGAAATAGGGGTTCAGTCACCCATATGAGTATGCTCTGGAAGACCTTTAAGGTCAGGGTCTGCGGGTTCTGTATCTCCAAAAGCTTTGGAGTACTGAGGGACATTCGCCGCAGCCTGCGCCGCCGTGAAGAGAGCGCCAACAAATAGAAACAGATATGGAGTGGGATGCAACCGGGACTCAAAAAGCTCTCCTCCGGGACAAACTTTCAAAATAAACTGCCACAGCTGACGGGGAGGTACGTTTCCGCGGCATATACTTCTTTGCACGGTGGTTTGGGGAGGGGGAGAGACCTGGGAGGGCGCTTGCGATGGAAATTCGTCCACCCGGATTCTCCAATTGCATCGTGGACATAATTGATAGCGCGGGCACATGGCATTGCGACAGCAGTCACATTTTACACACATTCACTGAATTTTACACAAACCTCTACCGTTCTCGTCGGTCCGTGCCCCCGGAATTTGCCCCCTTCAGGACATCGCATTGGGGTAGTTGGGGGATAATAAAAAGGAATTCCTGGTGGCCCCCTTTGAAGATGATGAGTTTTGCAAGGCCATTATGCAGATGAAGTTGGGCAAAGCCCCTGGATCTGACGGCCTCCCCAATGACTTTTACAAAACATACCTGGATCAATTGCTTCCTGGGCTGCGAGAAGTATATCTTGAAGACCTAGAGGTACAGATACTTCACGATACTATGTGAGAGGCGTTCATCATCTCCCTCCTGAAACCTGGGAAGCCTTCAAATCACTGCGACTCGTACCGTCCCCAATCCCTCATTAACACAGACACTAAAATCCTTGCAAAACTTTTAGCTAATCGCCTCAGCTTACTGATGGAGAAACTTGTATTACCTGACCAGGCAGGTTTGATCCCTGGTAGAGCTACCTCCCATAATCTCTGCACCCTCTTTTCCATACTGCAAACGGTTGACCCCAACTGACCCTCGTGGCAGTATTTCTAGATGCCACAAAGGCCTTTGATTCTGTGAAATGGGATTATCTCTTTGCCATCCTGCAGTGCATGGGGCTACCTGTAGGTTTCCTGGTGTAGGTATGTCTACTATATGCCTCTCCCATCGCGAGAGTTCTAATTAATGGGCATACCTCCCCTTCCTTCCAACTCACCCATGGCACCCGGCAAGGTTGCCCTCTATCTCCCCTTCTATTTGCCCTGGCCATAGAGCTGCTTGCGGCCAAAATTCGACAGCATCATCAAGAAAAAGCCCTTTGATGCTTCCTCCGCCCTATCCTCATATCCTTGTATGCTGACGATGTCACCCTCTATGTCGAAAACCCTCAACAAAATCTCAACCCTCTACCCCGCAAAGTTGTCCGCTTTGGAGGGCTTTCCGGTGTCCATATTAACTGGGCCAAATCTCAGCTGTTTCCACTCACAACTTCAGTGTGCCGTTTCCCCACTGACTACCCCATAGAATGGTGCGATTCTGAGGTGAAATACTTGGGGATACACATTACCACTGACCGTGATGAATTGATGAGACTTAACTTTGGCTGCACATTGGCCGTATCACTAGCAACATTACTTGCTGAATTTCTCTCCCCCTCACTATGGCTGGCCGGGTTTCACTCATCAAAATGGTCATCCTCCCCAAGCACCTCTACCTGTTTTTAAATATCCCCTATGACCCGAGCAGACATTTCTTCACCCAGCTCCGCTCGGAGCTCATCCACTTGGTTTGGGGTGGTAAACAACTACACTTACAATGTGCTACCCTTGTGCGGCCATACTTCCAGGGGGGAATTCGATGTTCCTAAATTGGAGCTGTATTACATTTGTGCCCAAGCACATTATGTTCAGTATTGGTTTCACCCTCCTCGATATACACCCCATGTTGCTGCCGAACACTGGTTGTCGGAGCCCATTTCGCTGGACGGAGTGATATTGTCCACACCTCCAACTCGCTCGACATGCCTGACTTCAGTAGACTGTACGATCACAGCTTGGCATTGAATCAGGCACAGCCTTCAGGCCCACATCCTCTATTCCCCGCTGCTTCAGCTCACATATCACCCAAAGATGCCGGTTTTACATGAAGGAGTTTTCCAGAAAACCCAAACCAAATATAACATTCATTTCTGGGGAGACCCCTTTCTTAATGGCAAGTTCTGCACCATGAACAGTTATTTAGGGACACACCACCCTCTTCGATGGACATGTTTATGTACATCCGCCTGAGACAAGGTGTTAGAGAATACACTCCCTCATACCCTCAGAAGCCCCCGACTGTTGCTCCACTGCATCATATGATATGCCTCAAGACCGCGTCCCACTTGGTCTCTACACTCTATCATAGCGTATATACAGAAAGGGTTTACTTCCCCCTGCGCTTCCAGAAATAAATGGGAGGCGGACCTCGGGCACGAGATCACTGACCAACAATGGTTGTACTGCTGCAAACAAACTGAAAAAGTCTCTTCCAGTAGCCGTCTGCACATCACTCACTACAAATTCTTACACCGCCTCTACTACACTCCGGTTAAATTACACAAACATAAACTGCGTGACACAAACTGTTGTGACCGATGCAAGGAGGAGGCAGCCGACTTTCTTCATCTTGCTTGGGGATACCACTCAATTCTCACTTATTGGCAGCAGGTATTTACTGCGCTAGAAGAGATGACCTCACTACACATTCCCTTATCCTCGCTCACTGCACTACTCGGTTGTACGGCAGAGATACCTGTGGCTCACCGCAAATTTGTTTAATTCACCTTCCTACTTGCCAGGCGACAGGTGGCCTGCAGGTGGGGCCGGGCCAGGGCCGGGCTCCTAAATTCAAAGACTGGATTGGAGATATGACACTCTGGCAGGACCAAACTTGCACATATGCAGAATTACTCCCACTGTCGTCCTGACCCCGAGACATCTGGGACCCACTTTAATTGTATCTCCTCGAATATCCTTCACAGACTGGCCCTGAAGCCTGATTACGCTCCCCCTTCCGGTCATATACTCCCTATTGTCGAATAGATGCAAATTGGTATCCCTCACTTTGTAAATCTGGGATATTGACTCACTGGAAGAGACCACTGGGCACTGTGTTTACATACTTGAGATATGGCTGAAATGTACAAGTTTAGCAATTACCTTATGTCTTAGTAATAGTTAATGGCTTTTGGAAAAATGCTATATTTATGGATGGGGTTATGTAAATCTATGCAATACTGTTGTTCTACTGGTATGTACATACTCATTGATTAAGTATGTGAATATTCTGCTTGCTATTATGAAATATTCAATAAAAAATCAAAAATAAAATAAAGGTACATTTACATTTAAAAGTCAATTTATTTATTTGACATTAGCTCAAAGCTGGTATCAACAATGCACCTTATGAATGTGCAGTTCATCCTTGACACCTGGAGGCATATTAAAACTAAGCTGGAACAATGTATGGACATTTGCACTGTAGTTTCACCTCTTGTGAATATAGTTCTGTCTTTCATTTCTGGGCAAGTGAGTCTTTTATGGGGAACAACCTTTACAACGCAACTTTTACAACGCACTGCCATTACAACGAAACTGTTACAACGCAAATGCATTGACAACGCATGCCATTACAACGCAAGTCTTTACATCGACTTGCACTAGATGGCGTGCTAACATTAAAAATAGTGTAGTTTACTATCTAAACACCTTCCCTACTGTTACGTGGACTGGAGTTAGAATGTTAAATTACACTTTTTTAATGTTAGCACGCCATCTAGTGCAAGTCGATGTACAGACTTGCGTTGTAAAGACTTGCGTTGTCACTGCATTTGCGTTGTAAAAATTTTGTTGTAACAGCATGCGTTGTAAAAGCATGCGTTGTAACATCATACATCCGTCTTTTATGGATGATGGTGCCATTCTGGTAGGTATTTCACAGCTTACCTTTCCTGTATGTTGACTCAAGTCCTGGAAGCCGTGGGAATTGGCTTGACCAATTTCATCCATTCACCTGTAAACACAGGATTTTATTAATTGTCTTCCTTTCACGTGCATGAACTACCTGGATTAATTTTTGTACATCTCAACATTTATTTTCTTTTCCTATGGTGGTCTGACCTTGTCTCAGTTTCCCGTGGAAGATCATCTGTGTGTTTGGTCTTTTGGTGCACCATAAAGTGAATGAGGTGTAGAAGTATTTCTGGTGGGGATGTCAGTGCTGGGGGGTTGGGTGTGGAAATTTAGCTTGCAAACTGAACATTATCTGCGCCATCTTGCCTCTCCCCAGCGCCACGCACAGCGAATGCACGGCCGCCATTTTAGGCACCCCACTCTCTCTCCCCGCTCATTCTCGATCGCCAGCGCTTTCCCCTGGCGCTGCAAGCATCCCCCGCGCGCCGGCCGCCCCTGCTCTCTCATACACGGGCCATAAACCCTCTCCTTCTGCGCGACCCTGCTACGGAACCACATCCGACCGACATCCCATACATGGTCATGCCGCTCCTTTGATAACCCCCTTCCTCTGCGCCCCATTGTCCAAACTGGTCCCAGGCCATCACCTAGCCCTGCGGATGCAGTTTATTGCCCCTACTGTAAGGGAAACACCCCACATCAAAGGGATTACAGTGGATCAAAGCCCCTACCCCCTGAGACCCGGCCGGTCGCACACACCCCCGGGAATTGGCGGAATTCCCTGCTGCGCGATAGCCATCTCCTACTGCGGGTAGGGTGGGAACTTCTACTGTAGCTATGTGTGGGATCGGATCTGAGCCGGGGCTTCAGGTGATGTTCTCTCATACATCAAGAGAATCTCAAGAATGTACTATGTGTAATAAAGCAATAAACCGGTGTATAAGAGACCAGGTCTCAGAGATGCAGTTAGAGCACCTCGTGACGATACCTTGCTGTCTGATCTGATGTGTTCTGCTCCGACGGAATAAAACTTTGTTTCCTGCCTTCCAGTCTCCGGCGCCTGCCTCTTTCATTGGTAAATTATCGAGTGGTATGAGAGGCGATTACCGCCGGGCAAATACTTGAAAGGTTATCGACTGAAATTGCCGCTACCATTTAACAATTGGCGTCCCAAACGTGGGGCCCATCAGCGACACGTGGATCCAGTGGGAGAGGTCCCGACGACAGAGTGAACGACTGCAACGATCGGGAGAGCTCCTGCCCAATAGACCCTCGTCTGGCAGCCGATCATCCGAACTTCACTGGTTCCGAGCAGACCTCTCTCGAGTGATCTACGGTCCTGACTGGGAACCATCAGGAGTGCCGCGGCAAATACGGAGAGTAGAGGACGATCGGGCGCTGGAGGCGGAAGACGAGAAACTGTCCACGCGGTCCGGGTAAGGTCGTGATACACGACAAATTGCGAAATAATTGATTGATTGTCTGAAGCTTTGGAATACTAGTATTGCTCATTGATTGTGCTTATTGATTGTTCTCTTTGAGATATTCGCTGTCTACAAACGGGGAGGAGTAGAAATACTCTCTCTCTCTCCCTTTGCAGATAGTGAAGGGTAGGTAACGCAGACTTTTGTCCCCGTTGAAACCTGTCGTGCCTATCTTTATCTCCCCACTGATTGATTGTCCGAACATTGATTGTTTTGAAGAATAGTGCTCTTTGAGATATTCTCTGTTTGCAAATAACGTAGAATAGAAATATTCTGTCTAGTCTTTGCAAATAGTGAAGGGTAGGTAATGCTGACTTTTGTCCCCGTTGAAACCCGTCATGCCTATCTTTATCTCCCCATTGATTGATTGATTGATTGTCCGAACACTAGTTGTTCGATATTGGTTCTTTGGAGGTATTCTCTGCTTACAAATAACGAAGAATAGAGATATTCTGTCTAGTCTTTGCAAGCAGTGAAAAGATAGGTAGTGCTGACTTTTGTCCCCGTTGAAACCCGTCATGCCTATCTTCTCCCCACTGATTGGTAGTTGGTTCTGCCCGGACCGCTTATTAGAGGTGAACCATCCGGCTCCACTGGAAGGCACCCCTAATAAGGACATGTTCACTAAATATGGACTAGTCGCCGTAGCTTATACCAAGCTATGGCATAAATATACAAAGAAGGACCCCGAGAGTCAGTGGCCACTGATGGGATCCTTCGACGACCATAAGATAGAAGTGCTAGAAATAGCTCTGCGTAGCAATAAGACAACGCCTACTATGCTTGACAGTATTGGCATGTGGCGCAAAGAAGCAGCGCAACGGAAAAAGAGGGAAGAAGTAAAAGCAGAAAAGGAATTACGAAAGGCAGCTCACCTTGCCGCTAGAAAGTTAGAAGAAGAAATAAAGGAGAGAAGGGAAGCTAAACTAAGACAGGAGCCCGAAACATCAGACCAGTACGCTGTTAGGACCCCTTCTTTGCTCTACCCTGAGTTGTCCTCCAAGCAGCGAACGAATGACGAATTACTGTTAGGTCCCCCGATCATTTACATGCCCCCTCCATATGCACCCTCCCAGTCAGTAGTGCAACACCCACAACCCCCGAACACGAGCGAAAGCAGTACAGGGGCCTCGGTCCTCACGGCCTCCGCGCCGGCCGAGCCTCTTGTGCGGAACACAACGTCGGCAATAACGCTAGATGACCATGAGATGGGAAAGAAAGATTCCACCAGAATGAATCGATTAACGAAGGATGAACGAGCAGGAATTGATAAGATAGTAGGGACACTGGTGGAGCGAAAAGAAAGTGAGGAGTATATAACAGACGTGTATAACTCGTATGCCGACAGCCGCAGACGACACTTTGTCGTACGGCTCTGTTATCACGCCCTGAATGCATATGAGGATAGATACCACGATAAAGGTCCCGAAGGCTTAGCGGCCCTATATAGGAAGGTAGACATCGGAGAAGAAAGAGAGGGCGACGTGACGAACCTCTTCACTCGTACACTCGAGGTCTACCGACACCTTAAAGAACATAGGCAGACCACGAAAGCAGAAACCCCCATAGCGACTAAGCCCCAGGAAGGAAGGGCTGATGCCATGATGCCCATCAAAGAAGCTGCCCCCTACTGGGTCCCCCCACGAGGTCAGGGAACACATGACGACATCAACCACCAAGATGCGAAGGGAAGGGTTGTATATAACTGGGTCTACCAGCCGTGGGACCGGCAAGATATTTTGACCTTTAGAAAAACTCTACCCGACTTGAGAAAGAACCCGACTGCCTTCTACACTGAACTGGGTACAGCCTTAGGTTCTACGATTATGACTTTAGCAGATATCGACTTGTTCTTTGGGCTATGTCTGCCGGCTGATGTGTGGAAACAAATCCGGAAAGTTGAACACGCTGAACCGTTCGGATATACCTGGGTACAACTCGATACCATAGATAAGCAGCGAGAACCAGGACAGAAACCCCCGAAAGCCATATTAGAGCTCCCAGACAAGATTGTACTAAAGCTGAAGACTCTAATCCCAGAAAGAAAGGTAGACTGGTCGATAGTGACGGCTTGCCGCCAGAAACCCCAGGAGGATGTGTCTGAATACTTCTCCCGATTCGAGACTGTGTTTTCCGATTACAGTGGCCAAGACATGACCACCGCAACCGGACATCACCTCTTTGTCCAGAATTACGTGAAGGGTCTGTCACAAGAAGTTTCCCAGAAACTACAGACCAGCGAGAGTAGTTGGGCAGCCTCCAAACCCGCAGCAATTCTCCAGATGGCCCAATACTACGAAAACCAGAAAAACGAGAACGATAGGGCGTCAGAGAAGAAGAAAAAGGAACTGAAGGAGAGGGTAATGATAGCACAGTTGCAAGGGGTGACCATAGGAAGGGAACCCCCGAAAGAGAATTACCAACCAACCGCCCCTAGAAAACTACCCCCGAGAGACCATACACCTGCACCCTACAACGGACGGAGAGACTTAGATGGGAACCAATGTGCGTTCTGTAGAGGGTTCGGACACTGGAAATCCCAGTGCCCGGTCCTTCTGGAACTGAACAAAAATAGGGATCCCAGAGACACAGCATATGACCCCAGAAATAGAGGACAGGGACGAGGGCACACGAACGACGCAATCAACGTCAGGCCAGGCAGACCAAACACCTTTGATCGCCCCCGACAAAACCAGTGTCAGCAGTCCGACTACGAAAGCACCCATGACTTCGCATAGGACCGCCAGGGGCAAGGGAGGGATCCAGTCGAACTCCATGTTGACCAGCAAGGTCCTTACGTCACTGCTAAGGTCTTGGGCACAAAATCTCCATTCCTGGTAGACACTGGGGCGACACGTAGTGCGTTATCCAAACGACTGATCCCTAGGGCACCCTTGTCTGGCTCACATTTAACCTCAATAGGCTTCGATGGAACGCCCTCCACTAACCCCTTATCAGCACCAATCTCCTTTGACTTAGAAGATAACACCACTGACACGACCTTTCTGCTCTCCTCCAACACCCCCGATGCTATTATGGGACTTGATTTGCTAAAACATTTTCGAGCTACCATCAGATGCTCCCCAGACGGAGTTCGAGTCATCCTACACGATAACCCAGATCTGTCCAGACCCTGTCACACACGGCGTATGCTCTCTATAACCGATGCTGACATGTCCCTACTCGATACATTACCTTCACATCTATGGGCCAAAACCGACTCAGATGTAGGGCGCATGGTGATTGACCCAGTACACATAACCGTCCGACCGGACGCAGTGCTCCCAAAGCTTCCACAGTATCGGATATCACCCGAAGGCGAGAAGGCATTGGTGGAAATCATTGAGTCCCTAGTCGAGGCAGGAGTGGTAGAAGAAGTAGTCAGTAATGTTTGCAACAGCTCTATCCTACCCATTGTAAAGAAGCAAGGCGAGGGAGATGAGAAAGCCTACCGTTTCATTGTTGATTTGCGAGAGGTTAACAAAGTAGTCATACCCCAGTACCCCGTGGTCTCAGACATCACCACCATCCTCACCCTGATTCCATCCACTGCCACCACCTTTACTGTTATTGATCTCAAAAACGCATTCTTCTCCATCCCCATCCACCCAGACAGCCGTTACCTCTTCGGCTTCACCCTAAAAGCCCGTTCATACAGATTCTGTAGGGCACCCCAAGGCTACACTGAGAGTCCCAGCATTTATAGCCAAGCCCTCAAGAGACAGCTAGATGCAGTCCAACTACCCGATGGAGTGGTGTTGATACAGTACGTCGATGACATTCTTTTGGCGGCCGACACCACTCCACTTGCCGTCACAGCCACCATTCACCTCCTCCGCTTCCTTGCGGAGAACGGTCACAAGGTCTCCAGAAAGAAATTGCAATTCTGCCAGCCCCAAGTAACGTATCTAGGCCACCTACTATCCAAAGACGGGAGGAAACTTACCCCTGACCGAATTCAGACCATCCTAGAAACCCCTGTTCCCAAAACTCAGAAGCAAGTGCGGTCCCTAGTAGGCCTCACCTCCTTTTGTCGACAATGGTTGCCAAACTTCAGTCTTATCGTAAAACCTCTGCTTTCCCTGCTGGCTAAAGATGTCCCCTTCCCCCTCCCCTGGACACCCGAATGTCAATCCTCCTTCAAAGAATTACGAGACGCCCTCTGTTCGGCCCCAGTCCTAGGAACCCCAGACTACACTAAACCTTTCTCCCTCTACACCCACGAAAGGGAGGGATGTGCGTTGTCTGTCCTAACCCAGTCCATAGGCCCTAAACAACGCCCTTGTGCCTACTTCTCTGCCACTCTTGACCCTGTAGCCAGAGCTTTGCCCGCATGCCTTCGAGCAGTAGCCGCCGCGGCTATCTCTATCCGGCAAAGCGAGGGGATCGTACTCTCAAACCCCCTCACAGTATTGGTACCCCATGCGGTTGACACCCTCCTGAACCAGACCAAGACTCAACACCTGACTAGCGCACGACTGACCGGTTACGAACTGACTCTGCTTGCCCCCCACATCACATTGAAACGATGCACCACTCTGAATCCAGCTACCCTACTACCTCTCCCTGACACTGATCCCAATGCGTCCCCTATACACGACTGTGTGACCCTCACCGACGAACAGACCAAGAGTAGGGTCGACCTCCGAGATACTGCCTTCCCGGACCCTGACGGAGAACTGTGGGTGGATGGCTCATGCATCAAGCTCCCCGATGGCACCACCTCAGCTGCCTATGCAGTCACCACAGCCCGAACAGTTGTTGAGACAGCCCGCATCACACAGCGATCCGCACAGGTGGCGGAACTAATTGCTCTCACACGAGCCTGCATCCTGGCAGCAGGGACAACCGCAAACATCTACACAGACAGTCAGTACGCCTTTGGGGTAGTTCACCACTTTGGGCTCTTATGGAAAGAGAGGGGATTCTTGACTTCTCATGGCACACCCATCCTGCATGGAGATCTAGTCTCTGCCCTGACCGAAGCGGTCCTCCTCCCCACACGGCTGGCTGTGATCAAATGCCAAGCACACAAGAAAGTGACAGACATTATAGGACAGGGAAATGCACTAGCTGACATTACTGCCCGAACCACAGCCGAGAATAGGTCCACGACCCGTATGTACGTGACCAGGTCACAAGCTGAGAAATGGAAGGATGCTGGGGAAACGATTAGGGACATCCAATTAGCCAGTACACCACACGAGTTAACTGAATGGGCACGGGAGGGATTGAAGGACGATGATGGTTGCTGGCGGACTAAAGACTCGAACAAATGGTTGCTACCAGACTCATACTTGATCCCCATGCTGACCATGGCACACTCCCCCGCACACATAGGGTCTGCCCCCATGATCGAACTTGTCTCCAAAGTCTGGCACAACGACAAGATCCCAGACTCAGCCAAACGTCTGGTCCAACAATGCCTAGTATGCCTCCAACACAACCCTGGGAAAGGAACTGCTGTACCCCGGGGAGGGTTCGGGGTCCCCAATCACCCTTTTGAAGTCCTACAAATGGACTATGTCCAGTTAGAAAGGTGCCAAGGTCTGAAGTACGTACTTGTCGTTGTGTGTGCCTTCAGCAAGTGGGTGGAAGCCTATCCAACCCACCACAACACCGCTATGACTACTGCAAAAGTACTACTGAAGGAATTCTTCCCCCGATACGGCCTTTGTCGAATTTTGTGGAGCGACAACGGCCCCCACTTCGTAGCCGAAGTTATCCAACTCATCTTAAAAGGGTTGGGTGTAAAACAGAAATTCCATGCTGTCTTCCATCCCCAATCTGCAGGCCTGGTTGAGCGACACAATGCCACATTGAAGCTTAAGATAGCAAAAATAGTCGCCACCACGGGACTAAGATGGCCAGACGCTCTCCCACTAGCATTGCTATCAATGCGTTCCACCCCCACCAAACACCACTTAACCCCCTACGAGGTTGTCTTTGGGCGGCCCATGAACCTTTGGACTGCCCCAAAACCAACATCCATCCACGACGTCCCGGACGTCTTCATGTCTGACTATTTGTATAACCTAACTAAAACGTTGTCTGTTATCCATCAGCAGGTGCTGCACGCCATTCCCGATGTTTCCAGGGGCCCCGGACACGACATCCAACCCGGTGACTTCGTCTTAGTGCGTAACTTCCAGCGCACCAAGAGTCTGGAGCCCCGGTGGACGGGCCCCCTGCAAGTCCTGATCACCACCCGAACAGCTCTTCGAGTGGAGGGGAAACGCAATTGGCTGCATGCACACCACTGCAAGAAGGTATCACCGACCCTGACAACCACGGACAATATCACCGCCCAAGAAGAACTTCTGGACAAAGACCGACCATCCCTGAGCCGCTGCCCAGATACAGAGACACTCGAGTTAGTAAGATATCCTGATCCCACCGTGCCATCCAAGGAAGGGTATAACTTGCGACGAAAGGAGAGAACTTCGGCTAAGCAGACCACAGGCTAAGTGGAAATCTCAGAGCGGTAGCCTAGTCACCTCAAAGGCCACCGGGAGAGAAACTAAGCGAAGTCTGTGGTTCTGCCCGCTACCGAGTCTCTTGAAGATGATGGAAGCAACCGGACGTCCGAAGATCCACTACAAAAACCCAAAGACTGACCGAATGCACAGCTTCAAGACTATCGCACTTTTCATTACCCTTCTCTTTTGCCTTCTCCTCGTGGTCACCTTCTGGATCATGGAGGAGGGCACACCCGCTCATAAGATATTGCTGACCACCGTTCAACCTACCACCACGAAAGAACACCATCTGATCTCACTTTCACCCCAACTCCGAGAAAGGCGTAAGGAGTTCTGGAATAACTCTTTTGTGCAGTTGCTCCACCAACACAATCTTGCTGCCAACGCCACCAATTGCTGGATCTGTGGATTGCTGCCACATGCCACTGGACACTCTATCCCTTTCATCCCTTCACCTTTTTCTGTCCATGGTTCCTGCCTCGCCTGGCTAATCCTCCTGCAAGAAAGCTACAAGGACAATGCCACTTCCGGCAGAACCATGTCACACTTCTACCATGGGTTCTGGCTGAACAAAACTGGAAGAACTTCTGCCCTCTTCTGCCCTCTGAGATCGAACACTTCCTTTCACATGGACATCCCTGCCAAAGAACGAGTTGAAATGCAAGTGTTCAACAACCCAGCCAGACCCACCTTCTCTTACCTCCGGAAACGGACGGCCGCCACCCTAACAGTGGCCCTGTCCGTCATCAACATCACTGGATTTGTGTGCCTCGAAGGCCTGGGGACGCAGCTGGTGGGCCACAGCTCCTGCCTCATCACCCAAACATTGGACTCAGTTGACCCACCCTCCTTTGTTGCCTCCCCGAATATGTACTTCGTCTGTGGTACTAAGGCCTACACCTGGCTTCCGAAAGGTTGGGGAGGCACCTGCTACATCGCCTTTGTCCTTCCTCCGACATATGTGGCTCCAGCAAACCATCACCGACAGAAGCGGGCCAAAGACATTGTGCAAGCCGACTCCGCCGGAGCACAGTTCATGGACGCAGTGAAAGGCCTTGTTCCACTCTGGGGTCCAATGGCAAACAGCCGTGCCATCCGCCACTTAACCCAGGCAGTCGAGACGGCGATGAACATTACAGCTGGCGCCCTCACCAACAACACCGCTGAGCTTCAGGCCGTCCACCTGGTGGCTCTTCAGAACCGCCTCGTTCTAGATGTGGTTCTGGCTGATCGTGGAGGAGCATGCCGCATCATTGGGTCCAGCTGTTGTACCTACGTACCGGATAACTCACCCTCAGTCTACAAAGCAATTGAACACCTCCACAGACTGTCCACAGAGGTCCATCAAGAGCAAGAAGAATGGTCACTGGGGAGTTGGTTTTGGGACACTATTAAAAGTTGGGGATGGAGGCTGTTTTCATTTATCCTCATACTAATTGTGATACTATGTGGATGTTGCTTGGGGATTCAGTGTCTGCCACCTTTATGTTCGCTTTTTATGAACTGCATCTGCCCTAAGACTTTGGACTTTGAAACAGAGCGAATGAAAGCTCTGTATGAGGTGGAAGTTCGGAGTATTATGGGGATAGATCCGAACTAGGCAAGCTGGCGAGATATGTTAAAAGGGAGGACTGTGGAAATTTAGCTTGCAAACTGAACATTATCTGCGCCATCTTGCCTCTCCCCAGCGCCACGCACAGCGAATGCACGGCCGCCATTTTAGGCACCCCACTCTCTCTCCCCGCTCATTCTCGAGCGCCAGCGCTTTCCCCTGGCGCTGCAAGCATCCCCCGCGCGCCGGCTGCCCCCGCTCTCTCATACACGGGCCATAAACCCTCTCCTTCTGCGCGACCCTGCTACGGAACCACATCCGACCGACATCCCATACATGGTCATGCCGCTCCTTTGATAACCCCCTTCCTCTGCGCCCCATTGTCCGAACTGGTCCCAGGCCATCACCTAGCCCTGCGGATGCAGTTTATTGCCCCTACTGTAAGGGAAACACCCCACATCAAAGGGATTACAGTGGATCAAAGCCCCTACCCCCTGAGACCCGGCCGGTCGCACACACCCCCGGGAATTGGCGGAATTCCCTGCTGCGCGATAGCCATCTCCTACTGCGGGTAGGGTGGGAACTTCTACTGTAGCTATGTGTGGGATCGGATCTGAGCCGGGGCTTCAGGGGATGTTCTCTCATACATCAAGAGAATCTCAAGAATGTACTATGTGTAATAAAGCAATAAACCGGTGTATAAGAGACCAGGTCTCAGAGATGCAGTTAGAGCACCTCGTGACGATACCTTGCTGTCTGATCTGATGTGTTCTGCTCCGACGGAATAAAACTTTGTTTCCTGCCTTCCAGTCTCCGGCGCCTGCCTCTTTCATTGGTAAATTATCGAGTGGTATGAGAGGCGATTACCGCCGGGCAAATACTTGAAAGGTTATCGACTGAAATTGCCGCTACCATTTAACATGGGGGGGGGGGGCGTCGGGGGGTGGACTGAAGGACCGAAGGTAATTTGTGTGCAATTTTATGCCTAAGTATTTGAACTGTAACTGTGTAGAGGCTTATCGTGATGTTGCCCCATATGGTCTTTTATTAAACTATATAATCTTTAATATGCAGGAAATGGTACTTCTCCCTTATAGCAATTCGTTCATTCAGTTCATTCAAGGAATATCACTATGGAAAACTACAACTGAACGCACAACAGAAATATAGAGAATTTTGATATATGCCCGCGTAATTTAATGTAATTTCCTGCATTTTCTTTTATGATTATAGCACAAAATGTCTGAGGTTACGCTATTTCATGACATCATGTAATTGAGATTTTATTCTCAGAATAATCCCTTTACAGGACCACAGGAACAACATAAACGAAGTGAACGTGAGTGTCTGCTGTTTGTTTCATACATGATATTTGTCTTTGAGCACGAAATGTGTCCCTGTGTCCCAAATGACCCAGAGGATACTTTTTGTGCTAAAAAACACAGACAAAATGTCAGACCGTCATTTCACGTAATAACACACAATTGTGTGTAATTTTTGGGCTTTTCACATAGTTTTGCCCAGACTTAATGAAGTGCAATTACAGGGACTTTTAGCTTAATGAAGATTCATTTTAGATGTTTACATGTAACATCAACATGTTATAGGTTTCAAAAAGAGGTACCTAGAAGCAAACTTGCCCTGTCATCTGACGAAGACATCAATTTTACAGTTAAAGACTGTGATGAGAGAATAGCCTTAGCTGTATAGGAATGACAAATGAAATGAACAGAAGTAATACGCAAGCACACGCAAATTATTTTTCAGTGTTAGAAATTGGGTGTAAGGTTGGCCGAGGTATGCACCTTGTCCACCAAGGAACCCCAATCCGAGTCAAAGTAAGCCAGATACACACCATCATTTAACCTGTTCTCATCATCTGGTAGCTTGGCAAAGAGGCAATATGGAAAGTATTTATGCAACACTTGAAACAGCAAAACAGTGAAAATACCACACCAGAAATATAGCTTAGCGTAATTAACAGAAGAAGACCAAAATGACAAGGATCCAATAAGTATACCTGGAGTTATGAATTTATAAAGAATCCATTGAAATGTATTACTTAAAAGCATAAAGCGCCAACCGGGGCGTAGCAGGTTGCACTAGACCGGGTAAAATCCAAAAGTTCAGGCTGACCAAGATGGAGCATGGGTCAGTTCCAGCGACCAGCCTGAAAAAGTACTTTGGTTCCTGGTGGTGTCAGCGTTGCAGATGAGTTGTGAGGAGCAAAGGAGGCAATGCATTGACGTCAATTTTTAGGATGTAGGCGATGTTTTGGCTCCAAACTGCACAAAGGTGGAGATGTTTGTGCTGTCGGCAGTGCAATGTCCATGATCCATGCAGCAGTGGCGATGAGTCGGCATTGATGGAGATGCACCAGTTCCGAGCATGATGCATGGATTTTAGCTAGAGCAGCCTTTCATACCCACTTCTAAGGGTCCAGGACTGGATTGGCACCACTTGACAGGGAAAGACTCAGATGGCTATAGCAAGGTGAGTTGGAAGTCTTTTATGTCCTTGAGACTTCAATCAGGAGGCAAGTCAGCAAGGCCTTGGAGTCACTCAGGTTCTGGTTTTGGGAGTTGCAGGTCGAGTCCTTCTCACTCCAAGGCAAGAGGGTACCAGGTCAGCACAGCAAAGTAGGACTCCAGCAGAGGAGCTTTCCAGCAGAGTGACAGTCAGTCATTCTTCCTGGCAGAGTATCCACAGGACCAGAATACTGATTTGGTTGGGTCAAAAGTCCAGTTTGTATACCCAGTGGTGCCTTTGAAGTGGAGGAGACTTCAAACAGGGGCTTTAAAGTGCACAGAGTTTGAGTTTGAGTTTGAGTTTAAAAATTCTTATATAGCGCTCTTACACCAGCGGTTTCATGGCGCTGTAACTGGCAGATCTCCTCAATAGGCAAGGAAGGGAGGTCGGGTAACAGAGGATTAAATGAAAATTTTGCTGAAGAAGTAGGCTTTAAGTTTCTTTCGAAACTGGGAATATGGGGTTAGGGATCTGAGATCAAGGGGCAATGAGTTCCAAAGGGTTGGGGCAAGGGTCGCAAATTTTGAGCCCCCCCACTTTTTCCGGCGAAACCGGGGAACTATCAGGAGGGATTGGGAAGAAGATCGGAGCTCCCTAGTTGGCGAGTAGGGGATAATCTCCGAAGAAATGAATGCAGGGGCCGTACCCAATCGAGCCTGGTAAGTGATAGATGCAAGCTTGAATTGGATACGTTCCCGAACCGGAAGCCAATGTAAAAGTTTCAGAAGGGGGGTGACATGTGAGGGTTTAGGAAGGTTAAAGACCAGCCGAGCCGCCTGGTTTTGGATCATCTGCAACCGCCTGAGACTATATGCAGGTATACCTGCATATAGGGCGTTGCCATAATCCAGGCGGGAGATGACCATCGCAAGGACGATCAACTTCAAGGCCTCAAAGGTGAAAAATCGAGAGACCCTGCGGATGGTGCGAAGAGACAGAAAAGAGGAAGAAACCACAAAACTAACCTGGGAGTGAAGGGTAAGGTGAGAGTTGAGTTTAATACCAAGGGTTTTGACCGAAGTAGAGGGGACCGGAGAGGGACCAAGGGAAGGGGGCCAAAAGAGTGAAGACCAGGGACTGGAACAACCACCCGTCAACACCAACTCGGTCTTATCAGGGTTGAGTTTCAGGTGGTTGAAATCCATCCAGTCCCTGATAAAAATCATAGTGGACTGGAAATTAGAGATAGAGGCAGAAGAAGAGGACAGATTAAAGACAAGTTGGAGGTCATCCGCATAGTTGTATACGGAGACCTCCATTTGTTGTAAAGAAAAAATGAGGGGAGAAATGTAAAGATTAAACAGAAGAGGTGAAAGGGAGGAGCCTTGGGGGACCCCGCCCAGAACTTTCCGAAAGTCCGCAGTGAAGTCACCCAGGCGAACTGCCTGGGTGCGGTCCCTCAGGAAGAAGGACAACCAAACAAGGGCCGTACCCCCGATCCCCGCCGCCGCGACACGGGAAAGTAAGATGGTATGATCCACCGTGTCGAAGACGGCAGAGAGATCGAGGAGGACCAGTGCCTGGAATTGATTGGTGTCCCTACCCTCCCTGAGGTTATCAAGGACCGAAAGAACTACGGACTCCGTAGAGTGTGCGGGGCGAAAACCAGCCTGGCGGGCAGCCAATACCCCATTTTCTTCCACAAAGGTGCTCAGAGACCTGGTGACATGGCGCTCGAGCACCTTAGCCAAAAATGGTAGGAGAGAAATGGGGCGAAAGTTGGCTGGGATCGAGGGGTCTGCGCCAGGTTTTTTTAAAATGGGTAAAATGATAGCTGATTTCAAGGGGTTGGGAACAACCCCCTGAGAGAGTGAACTGTTTAGTAAGTGAAGGGGAGGATCAGGGCAAGAAATGTAAATGTGACGAAGTATTTGAGCGGGACAGGTGTCAAGAGGAGAGCCAGATTAAGGATGTGAAGGATTCCTTGGTCAGAAGAGGGAGAGAGTTTAATTGTCCTTGGGAAGGAGGGCACTGAGGATCAACAAAGGACGGGGAAGGTGCAGGGATATTAGCTTTAATGGCAGCAATTTTATCAATGAAAAAGCTGTTCAGAGAGTGACAAAGGGCAAGGGAAGGAGAGGGCTTAAGAGAGGTACGATCTGAAAAGGCTAGGTTCTGAACAATCGAGAAAATTTCCCTAGATTGGTTCTCGGCTGTGAGGATCTTGGAGGAGAAATAGGCCGTTTTAGCGGCCAAGATGGCATTCTTATATTGAGCTAAAAGGGTGGTAAAATCAGCTCTTAAGATGGGACAATAGTTTCTCCTCCAGGCCCTCTCAGCACGGCGTACCGATAATTTGATGGTTTTCAAGTCATCGGTAAACCACAGGTTGGCATCTTTCTCTCGCTTGGAAGTCAGACGTTTAAGGGGGCAATGGACTCACTGGCTGAGGAGAGCCATTGTTCAATGCTATTAACCTGAGCCGAGGTGGAAAGCCCGTGTAAGACGGGATAGGAAGCACTTAAAAGAGCTGATAAGTTCGCCGGGTCAACTCTACTCCACGAGCGGACCCAGACATTATTAGGAAGGGGGGCCCTAACTGGAGAACTGATAGGGAGAACAAAAGAAATCAGGTGATGATCAGACCAAGTGCAAGGAGAGATAAGAAGGGAGTCGACAGGGCAGTTCAAGGACCAAATCTGGTCCAAGATATGCCCCTTGACGTGAGTTGGGGAAGATACGTGAGAAACAAAATTAAGAGATAAAAGTGTGTCTGAAAACTCTCTAGAAGATGAACACTCTGCTGGGTCGGAGGGCCAGAAATTAAAATCACCCAGTAATAACACTGAAGAGTTATTGACAGAGAGGGTGGCTAACACCTCCTGGAAATCAGAGAGAAATCGTAGAGGCGACTGGGGAGGTCGATAAATGAGAAGACAGGTGAGAGGGGGGGATGTGGACGTGGTTCGAATAGCAAGATACTCTGTGGTGGCAATCTCGGGGAGAGAGAGCAGTTGAAATGGAAGATCAGAACGGGCAATGACCGCGACGCCACCCCCCGTTCTGCCGGATGAACGATCGGCCCGAAGTGCATAGTAGGGGGCGGGCAATGTAGCTAGCAAGGTGGGTAGGGAGTCATCACAGAACCATGTCTCGGTTAAAAGGAGAAGATCTGGTGCATGATGATCTAACAACACTGATAGTTCATGTGAATGAGCCACCGCCGATCTGGTATTCAGATAATACGCCTTAAGGGTCTTAACTGGGGCAGTATTGACGGCTTCTGTGGAAGGGGGGACCGGGATAGGAGAAGTGAATGAACAGGAACAGTGAGAAGGAGGGGATAAATCTAGCTGGGATATCCGTGAGTGTGTGGAGGCAGATAGAACCCACGGACCCTGTAGCCTGTGAAGCTGGGAAGGAGTGTAAGAAATGATTTGGGCAGGGTATTGTGCCCCTGGCCCCGGTCGGCCGCGGACGGGCGCAGACGGGCTTAACTTAGGCGCAACTTCGGCGCGCCTTCGTCGCGCCCGCTGCGCCCGCCCGCTGCGCCGTCGGTGAGGGGAAGTGATTGTATAGGGACACATGTGGGGGGAGTTTTGAGTGGGGCGTGGCAGGGGGTGGAGGAGCCAGAGTAGTGCACGCCCAGCCCAGACCCGCCCAAGGTGTACTGGCCGCCCGTCCCACTCCCCACGCGAGGCAAGGAGGGGGCGATCAGCGGAGGCGGTCTGGCTGTCTGGGTCGTGAAAGCAGGCGAAGGGGCAGCCAGGAAGTTGCTGGCGCTGGTTCCTGAGCGCTGAGCAAAATGCACAGGTAGGCACAAGTCAATTAAAACAAGACGTCAGGGAAGTAAAAGAAACACCGTTGCTCCCGGCGAAGCCTCGGGAGATCTGCAATCACTGCAGGTAGCCCACTGTCAGCCTTTTGAGCCGTTAGCCAGGGGGGGAGGAGCCAGAGTAGTGCACGCCCAGCCCAGACCCGCCCAAGGTGTACTGGCCGCCCGTCCCACTCCCCACGCGAGGCAAGGAGGGGGCGATCAGCGGAGGCGGTCTGGCTGTCTGGGTCGTGAAAGCAGGCGAAGGGGCAGCCAGGAAGTTGCTGGCGCTGGTTCCTGAGCGCTGAGCAAAATGCGCAGGTAGGCACAAGTCAATTAAAACAAGACGTCAGGGAAGTAAAAGAAACACCGTTGCTCCCGGCGAAGCCTCGGGAGATCTGCAATCACTGCAGGTAGCCCACTGTCAGCCTTTTGAGCCGTTAGCCAGGGGGGGAGGAGCCAGAGTAGTGCACGCCCAGCCCAGACCCGCCCAAGGTGTACTGGCCGCCCGTCCCACTCCCCACGCGAGGCAAGGAGGGGGCGATCAGCGGAGGCGGTCTGGCTGTCTGGGTCGTGAAAGCAGGCGAAGGGGCAGCCAGGAAGTTGCTGGCGCTGGTTCCTGAGCGCTGAGCAAAATGCGCAGGTAGGCACAAGTCAATTAAAACAAGACGTCAGGGAAGTAAAAGAAACACCGTTGCTCCCGGCGAAGCCTCGGGAGATCTGCAATCCCCTGACCTGGCTCCAAATGCATTACAGGAAATTACGCAGCCCTTTGTGTGGGGACAGGACACAGCCTATTCCAGGTGTAAGTGTCAGTTCCTCCTTCCCATCCTACATTAAATGGGCCATCAGGATAAGGAAGGCCAATCAGTCACAGCTAAACCCCCTTTGTATGTGGCTGTCTAGAGGGAATACACAAAGGCCAGCTGTAACCCACCCGGACGTTTATACAGAGACAGGCAGAAGGCCCCAATGAAAATGGCAACTTTGTAAAAGTGGGATTTTCAGAATTACAATTTAAAATCTGACTTCACCATAAACTGCAATTTTAAATTGTGAATTCAGAGACATTAAACTTGAGGGTCCCATCTCTTCTCAATTGGAAATTACACTTATAAAATGTAAGAAGGTAATCCCAGTGTTATTCTACAGGAGACATAGACCCTGCAGTAGCAAAACACCAATTAAGAGTTTTTCACTACAAGTACACACAAAACTCAAAAGTACACGTATTACCTTTCTAATATACTGCACCCTGTCCTTGGGCTGTCCAAGGCATACCTTAGGGGTGGCTTATGTGTATTAAAAAGGAAGGTTTGGGCCTGGCAAGAGGGTAACTCACCAGGTAAACATGGCAGTATAAAACTGCACACATAGACTCTGAAGTGGCAGGCATGAGGCCTGTTTAAGGGGCTACTTAAGTGGGTGGCACTATCAGTGCTGCAGGCCCACTAGAAGCATTTAATGGACATGCTTTGGGCACATACAGTGCAGTTTACTAGGGAATTATAAGTAAATTAAATATGCCAATTGTAGATAGGCCAATGTTAAAATATTATAAGCAGAGAGCACATGGACTTTAGCAGTGGTAAAGTGCCCAGAGTCCTAAATCCAACAAAAATGAATACAGCAAAAAGGAGAGGAGGAAAGCAACGCGTTTGTGGGTGACCCTGCAGAAAGGGCCTTTCTCAACAATGAGTAATCTTTATTCTGCAAAAAATCACACAGCTACTATATAATTACTTTTGAAAACTCAAGGATTTCCTTTTGTCAGAAAGTTAAAAATTGTGCAATTATTACATTTATTGGCAGATCTCAACTGTTTTAAGAGCACTATTGCTTTCAGTCATACTAACATTATTATTTTACAGATCGCAACGTCTTTAATTGATGTAAATGACAGGAAAAAAAATGTTTTGTTGAAAATAATACTAAAGTAAACATAATTACTGAGTGCCCATGTTACACAGAAATTCAATCAAACCAAGCTACTTTATTTTTGGTGGCATAAAAGAGAATCTTATGCTTATTTATTGGGTTACTACAGAACACATAAAAACAGGAAAATAAATAAATCTATATAAAGAAAAGAATTATTCAAATAGATTGCCACAATGCCTCACTCAAACACAAACAGCAGCTCTTTCCACTGCCTTTAGAAAACCATCAGACATTTGTGAGGCTGCCAAAGATCAGACTGGGTGAAGGTTTGCTCTTGGGTCTGATGAGGTTGTTCCTAAATGAGACAGGTGCTTATGGGATACTTCAATCTTTCAAAACACCAAAACATAGTTATTTTAATGCATACAACAAAAGTCAAGAGATTATGGTGTCTTGATGATGGTTTCTCCTGAGCTAGTGCCAAGAACCAAGGGGCATATTATCAACGGCCAGCGATAATTATCGCTGGCCGTACATAGCGATAGAAATATTATCGCCGGCTCACGCTGAATATTATCGCCACGATAACGCTATATTTACAACGCATAGCGCTATGGTGATAATATTTCAGCGATAGTGGTGTTTTCAATGGAACATCGCTGGTTTTCAAGTGATGTTCCATTGAAAACAGCGATAACATTGCTGATACGACCCTGTGGTCCTATCAGAATATTCCATCTCCCATTAAAGGGATGCCTTAGTCAGGAATTTAACAGACAGTAAATTCCTGAGTTAAGGGTGAGGTAGCACGATTTTTTTTATCGCTGCACCTCCTTGTTACTATCGCGAAGCTGCCTTCACGATATTAACATGTGTTGTTTTCACAGCCACGCCTTCTTTGCATTTTATTAGCGATGCCAGGTGAGGCTGTGAAAAAACGGGTTCTACATCAAGGAAACGCGCTAGCATGTCCTTGATGATATTGTGATATAATTATCGCCGCTTTTCGCCCAAAAACAGACACTAAAGCGGCGATAATTATATCGCCAGCCCTTGCTAATATGCCCCCAAGACCTCATGAAAAGAGGTGTAGAGGTCTCCGAAAAGTAGCATGGGTACAATCTGTCTTCCCAGTAGCAAGCCAGTTATCCTGAATGAGCTTTCTCTTCCAATATTGCCATCAGTAGACCATGCAGTTGCAAAAGAAGCCAATGAGCATTGAATTGGCTTTTGTAATTTTTAAGGAAATTGTGATGGGCATACATTCACAGAAATATGCCAAGGAAAGCACATCACAGGCCAGTGCTTGTGTATAGTATCCAGCCATTTTGTGTGAGTCCTTTGAAAATAGTCCCAAGGTAAAGGATCACTCAAGGGTATTCATATGAGATAAATGGATTTCTCAGTTTGAAGGGTAGACATGAATAATTACATCAGTCTAACGTGAAAATGTACAAAATAAAAAAATTCAAATATTCCAAACTATAATTTTTTGTTGTTTTGATGTGAGTTGTTCAGTAAAAACTACAAAAGCTCTATTTGAGAAATTGGGTTGTTGTTTGAGTGGGTTGTGAGGCCTGGTCAAGCAACAGCCCCAATCCCTGGCCGGGTGAACCACAAAAAGCCACTAAATTAACCTGTGCTTAACCCTAGCTAGCTTTGCACATAAAGCAGTCCGGCTTAACTCTATGGCTAATCTGTAAAGTATTTATGGGGCACACAAACAGTATAACAGAGCACAAGAAACATCAACCACCAATTAAAAAAACAGAATAGATTTTTATACATTATTTGACACCAAAATGACAAAAATATAATCAGTAGAACCTGAGTTATGAATTTAAAAGTTTTTAGTAAACTAGCACCTAAAAGATCAAAGCGCCAAACATGGACATCTAGTTGTGTGAGACTGGGTCAAAGTAAAAAAATGATGGCTGAGCATGATGTAGCACGGGTCAGATCCAAGTGGGCTGGGTCCAGTCAGAGTTTACCTTCAGACTTTGAAGACATTTTGAGGAAAAAGTTCTGAGAAGGTAAAGTTTAAGGAGTCAAGGAGGCAGTCAGTGTCTGTGGACGGAGCGTCGTCGTCAGAGAACCTTGGGTCAAAGCCATGGTTAAGACCTCTACATTCGGACTTAGTCTCTTTTTAGAAGACGAAAATCTCCAATGGGAAAAGGTAGGAGTCTGTAGCTGGAAACAATTCCAGGGACACAGATAACCCTTTGGTGAAGGACTGCTGAACAGTATTAGGTGATGCGGAGAACAATACAGTGGGTGCAGCTGCAAAGACAAGCAGAGTTGTGATAAACCGTGGATAGAAGAGCAGGTTTGTCCCAGTCTCCTCTTGGATTTCGGAGCAGTTCTTGCCAAAAACTTTCAAATTCCTCAGATGTGATTGTGGCTATGTGCTGCACTTTTAGCACCGCAACCAAGGGTTTAGGACAGGTGGGACACCACCTATAGATTCAGGACTCACTCAGACTGGGTCTAGATGCAGGCTGAAGCTGGTGGGAGCCTGTTATGACCCATTGACTCTCAACAAGAGGCCAGCAAGCTAGCCCTTGGAGTCACGCTGGTAGTTCAGGGTTCAGGTGAAGATGCCGGGCTCAAACAGAAAGGCTGGCCTCTGAGGAGGGCCCAAAGCAAAGTAGCCTTACAGAGTGCAAAACAACACAGTACAATGGCATTTATAGTGGGCACTGCTACTCCCGAAGGGGTGTCCGGCATAAGCAGCAGGTTACAGCAGCAGGCAGTCCTCATAGTCCTTCCACAGGTACAGAAAGTGAACAGAAGATTTGGTCTGAGGGCTCTATTTTTATACTCAGTGCTTCTTTTAAAATTTTTGAGAAGTTTGTAGAGGTTTCTTCTTTTAAGTGCATGGAATTTCTTGACTCCTCGGCCCTGGCTCCAAGCTGGCTGTAGTGACAATGTGGAGGTGATTAACCCTGTGTAAAGGTGAAGCACAGCATTTTCAGCTGTAAGTGGAGCTGTGCTCAACTCTGTCCCCCCATCTTGCAAGCAGATGGCATATCCAGGCACACCTAAGCCCAGTCTTGTGTAATTGTCAGGTATGGTACTGTGTTCCCAGAATCCACCAGGTTCAATCCAACAGACATTCTTTTGCTTATTTAGTGCTGAAACTGTGGCATGCTCAGCTTCCGTATATAAGGAACTGCACTTCTTTAATGCAATTTCGTAAACTTTAAAAAACATGGCTCTTCTAAATATGGTGTCTTCAGGATCTCCTTGCAGTTGCTTAGCGCCAGGAACCCCGATGGGTAGCCGTGCGCTTTACAAATGGCCATTATCATAACATACCATAGTCTCTCAGTTACACCTAGTCATGTGACCCCAGACAGGCTGCAGGCACCAAAAGGCTAAGGGCAGGAAAAGACCAATTTTCTAAAAGTGACTTTTCCAAATGTGTAATCTGACTTTCACAATAAAGAGGACTTTTTTAATACAATTCCATAGATACAAATGATTAACTGCTTGCCTGGCCCTAATCAAAAGTTAGCACTTATTAATTGTAATAAAGCATCACAATGTTATCCTATTGGACAGGTAGGTCTCACAGTAGTGAAACATTTATTTAGGATTGTTTCACTACCAGGACATGTAAAACATAAACATATTTGTCCGACCTTTTAGTTACATGGCATCCATTCCTATGGGCTACCTATGGCTTACCGTAGGGGCCACATTTATGCAATAAAAGGGAAGTTTAAGGTTTGGCAAGGGGGTTATATTGCTAAGTTGAATTGGCAGTTTAAAACTGCATTCAAGCTGCAATGGCATGCCTGCGAAAGCTTTTAAGGTGCTATTTAAGTAGATGGCACAATGAGTGTTGCTGGTACACTAGTATTATTTAATTTACATTCCCTGGGTATTTTGGTATACCACACTATAAGGGACTTATAAGTACATTAAATATGCCGATCAGGTGTAAGCCATCAAGCCATGTTTAGGGGAGGGAGCACAAACCCTTAAGCACTGGTTAGCCGTGGCAAAGTCCTCTGGGTCCTAAGGCCAACAAAAACGAATTTCAGAAACAAAACTGGAGGTAAGTAGGCAAAAGGTTTAGAGAAACACCCCCCTAAGGCTGACAGGTCTAACACGCTTTAAATATCAATTTAACATCTCTCACCCTGCCTGAGAAATGATTTCAAGGCGGAAGTTAGTGTCTTTCGATTAAAAGAGATGCATCTTATGCAAGGCTGTCAGCCTTTAACATGACACAATTGTTACGTGTTCCACAAAACTCAAGTTTGGTGGAACATGATCCAACACCAACCATAAAGTTGAACAAATGTTTATGACTTGTTGTCAATATTTGCAGGATGCTTTTACTAATATGTGCCAATAATATATTGAGCTGCCAAAGTGGCAATCAAGCCTTACATTACAAGGAAATGCACTGGAAGATATTAGAAAGACCTTTTTGGTGAATTATTTCATTAGTGTCTATGAAGCAGGCCTCCGATCATAAAAGGGATAGAATAGCCAGGAGTCCAAAATGAAATACATCAGCCAAATACCTGAAATTCCTGAAATTTCTCACAATAATATGAAACTTAGTCACTTTTTGTGCCCTGCCATTTGGTTTGATGTTGAATATGCTACCACTGACACACAGATCCTTTGTTCTACCTTACTATGCTTGTCATAATTATTGAATGTGGAAGGTAGATTTGTATAGTGGATAGGCTGTAAAATCAACCCAAGATAGCAAATGTTTACAGAATACTACATGGCTGGTATTACCAACAGGGCACATTTTCCCTGTTTGTGCCACGGTGCACCTTTCAACAGGTGCTCTGGCAGCAAGCAGGTAAAATGTGCCCTTTTGTGATGATGTGCTACCCCTTGAGCAGCCGTGAACTTGTGCTTCTATCGGGACAGCGTATTTAATTGAAATAGGGAGCAGCTGTTTGAAACCTGCTCCATGGTTCACAGTGCAGTTGGCAACCCACCTGCACTTCCAAGAGGAATTTGAATTTCCCTTGCTGTAGGTGCATCGTAAGGGCATGTTTGCCTCTGTTCCTGTGTCTGTAATGCGGCGCAGGTGCACAGTCAAACTCATTTCCTCATTTGCATAGGGCCACGCCCAATGCAAATGAGGAAACACCCTCTCACAATATTGCTGGTGCCACATGTGCGCCAGCGCTATCAGTATTACAGAAGGGGTCGTACAAGCATCTGCAGCCCCTTCTGTAATAGCAAAGTGCCCCGGGGCGATAAAGTAGGCGCCCACACCATTTGTTCCCAGTTGTCACTTTCTGTAATCAGGCCCCGGTGAGTGTCTATCAATGCCATGTCATATATCTTAAATGTTACCCTGTTCAAACTATCCCCGTTTCCCTAGGTTAGTTTCTTCTAATCTAAGTGCAATATAGTGCACATCCCATCCAAACTCACAAGGATAACGCTGAGTGTCTTCTCTTGTTCAGAGTACTGATAACATCGTGCATGTAAAGTGTCCAACACTAATGAGGAAGAAAAGATATGGACTTAAGCAGTGTCAAAAGGACACACTGGAGAAATATTACTGACTGCTCCTTCCTATGTTAAACGAAAGTGTGTATGTTTGCACGCTTTTCATTTAGAATTAGTACCTTCTAATTTCCATTGAACTCATAAACACATACGTACAAATATTGCCATTTTTAAGTGAAGGCAACTTCGACCTGAGCTGAATTTTTATCATCTGGAGTTCCTGTGAAAAACGTCCCCATTTGAGTGGCTTTATAGTCGCATTTCCTTAAGAGGTTGTACAAGGGTTTCATCACAGGGCTTGTTTGGTTTTCAACTTCTAACAAGTCGATTTAGCTCCTAAAAGTATCCCATTACAAGTAATGTCTTTGTTTGTCTAAACAGATAATCGTTAGCTCTTAACATAGGCAGACCCTAGTAGTAAAGCTGGGTATTAGGACACTTAGGCCCAGATTTACAAAAAAGACACTGAACACAGTGAAGCAGCAAAATATGCCGTGCTGTATTGCGTGACGGGAAGGGATCAGGAGAGTGCCATATCTACAGAGATAAGGATCATTTCTCTCCTCTTCCCAGCACCGGCGCTGATTTTAGCTGCTGTGTGCCAAGCACACACCTTTGCGCCATAGTGCTGGGATGTGTGCCTGCGTCTGCCCTGGGTTTTGTACTGGCAGAATATCCTTTTAAAACTTTACAATTTTTCCTGCTTTGCATGTTTGCTGCACAGTGCAGCATGCATGCAAAGTCGGTAAAAGAGGAAAAATATAAACTTTTCTCCTCTTAACGCCTTCTTTCAAATGGTGTTAACTTTTGGTGCTAAACTCTGTCTACTATTGTTTGTATATAGGGTTTTGCCTCAAAAGGCATGAGGGGTAGCATGGGAAACCCCATGCACCACCCATATAATGCCCCTTGGTGCTAAGTAACGCAAAGCAGTGCTTCGTGCTGCTTTGGATTACTCTCAGGGTAATTTCCGGTGCCAAAAAAGTTTTGCACTGGAAAGTAAATTAGAAAATAAATATTTTGTGTTGGTTAGCATCACTTTTGTGACGCTAACCCAGAACAAAATGTTAGTAAATCTACCACTAGGAGGCATAAAACTACGGGGCATATCAACAAGGGCTTTATCTCTGCTTTTTTGGCTTTAAAAGCCAAAAAAGCAGAGATAAAACTAGCGCCCTATCAACAACAGGGTGCTAACACGCAAATTTGCATGTTAGCACCCTTTTACTCTACGCTTCCCCTTGCATCTCTAATGAGATGCAAAGGGGGCGTTCCAGAGTTAAATAATAGGAGAAATGTCGCTAAGCGACATTTCTCCTATTATCAAGAATGTCGCTAACCCTGTTAGAGACAAAAAAAGCAGCGCTAACCGCGGTTAACGCTGCTTTTTTACGTCTGCTAATTTTCAGACTTAGCCATGATATCCTATGGAAGGAGGATATCATAGCTAAGTTTGCCTGTCCCTATCAACAAGGTAACGTGTGATTATCGCTGGGTTTCCAGCGATAATCTCACGTTAGCCTGTTAGCGTGTAGATTTTTATCGCTATTGAGATAAGCGTTGCTAATAGCACGCTATCTCAGCGATAAAAATTCACGCTAGCCGGCGATAATTATCCTCACGCTAAGAGCGCTGAGCGATAATTATCGCCGGTTGTTGTTGATATGCCCCTACATTTGGTGGAGGTGGTTCTAAATGATAAGAGGAGAGGACGGCATCTTTGGTCTCACCAGAGAACTCATAAGAACTTATTCACAAACTGCATTTTGTAGTGATGGAGTGGAAATTTGTATCTACATTTTACTCATCTGTAGGGGTACATCATAATCACGTGTAGAGCACACCTGCACATAATCCTGTCTTGTGCAAGTGTGGGTGTTAGAATTGTGAACCGTGTTAATGTAGCTACTTGACATATTTTAGTTTACTGACAAAGTAGTATGAAGAGTTAATGTAGAAAATATATGTAACTAGCAGAAAAAGCTAACATGGAGAAAACGCGTTGTGAAGCTTGACATTACTCACGTATTCGATGTGTTTAAAAATAATTATACTTCCATAATTAGGTAAATGTGTTGATCGAAATGCAAGACCCATTATGCAACTCATAATGTCTAAGTCATATTTCTCATGTTAGCCAAAGCTGTGGCCTGAAATGCAACCCCTGACAACTCTCACTTTAGGATTAATGTTCTAAATTTCATGTGCATTGTGGAAGCTCTTTTTTCTCACGTTTTGCATTGCAGGTGGAGAAGCATTCTTTCAGGCAAAGTAATGTCTTTGTTTTAGCAGATAGGCAACGAGAGAAGAAGTTACAATCGCATGGCTTGGAGGCGATAAAGGAGTGATGTTGGTTTCACATGGGAGACGGCACAGGAAACAAGTATGAATTGTTGCAAGGGATGTATATGGAGAACACCTGCGAAAAGTATGCTCATGACTGTATCCATTGTAGAGTACGTGCATGTAGTGCATCATGGAAACTCTACCTGTGAATAACTGGTTGTTAGAAATAGGGATAGAGCCCACATCCTCGTTGCCTTTGAAGAGGGAACATTTCAGAACAATCACTTCCTCTTGCAATAGTGGCCTTATGCTGCTTGGCCCATCTCAACCATGGAGAAACTTCTTAGGAAGACTTCACGACTGACACCTTTCCTCCTAATCTGAAATTCTTCCTCAGTGACGTAGGGATGTCACTATAGCGATAGAGTAGGAATAGACTTAAATGCTCTTAATTCATCAGCCCTCAATGCAGGGAAATTTGGACTCTTGCTTCTTAATTGTTTGTATCCTCCTTCTCAAGTTAATAGTTCTGTTCATGTTGCACCATCTGAATTGGGTGCATAGATTTGGCTTCATGCTGTTTCCTTTGTGTTTCTCTTCCCTCGTGCTGAGGCTTGTTTATGTTTAGTTATTTTTGGCTTTGTGATAAATCTAACTAACCTTCCAAAATTGTCCTTTGGTTATTATGTATTGGGAAGTGATGAGGCTAAATTCACTGTGCACTGATGTTTTTCTCCCCTCCACACTTTCATGTTGCTTAAAAGGCCCATTGAAGTGTGTCTCTAAAAATGTTCCAAAACTACTAGAAACAGCCCTTTAAGTTGGCAGCAGATTAGGACGGTTTGCACATGAATTAAGGGGAGAGTCTAGAATTGACTTAGCATAGATGGAGTCCATAACCCCAAAAATCCCAAACCAGAGCCCAATGACTGAGAACAGAAGGTGACAGAATCTAGCAGAGCCTGAAGGAGTTTGACAGTGCGGCAAGATCAGCAGTGGAGTGAGTATTAACAGGATGTGTGTACAATGTTAGATTGAGGGAATGGGTTCAGCATGTGATGTCTTGTGGAGTTACAGTGAGAGTCAAGTGAATGTGGTTTTGTGTCTGACGTGGCCCACAGATTGAGATTTGAGTTGCGGTCCCGATGTGGCCTAAGAACCTGGAATATCGAAAGTTGTAGAAGACACAGCGATTGTCTGACTGGAGAACTGAGGAGTTGTCGTGAGATGACATTGTCAGGTCCACATAAGACAGGGAACTTTGTGTGAATGGGACATATGGGAATCATCTAGTGGACCTTGTGTACAGGGGTTAACTATACTGATTCTGGAGATCCACGCTGGTCATGGGTAACTGTGTGCGTATGCTCTGGAGTTGTTGAATTCTATCAATCTTTTACAATGGCAGACAATTACGGACTTGATTGTGTGAGCGAATGAGTATGGAGAAATTGTGAAGGAGGGTGAGCCGCTGTGAGGAGTGAAGGTGACGTCGGTTGGTGTAACACCACTTTGGGATTGGTTAATGGTCAGCTGGAATACTCTGTAGCCGACAGCATCATTTCACTGTATCAATTGAACACATATTGCATTTTTGTTTGGGAAAGTTCTGAAAAGTGTCGGAAATCATGCAATGCTTTAAGGTGTTATGGAATCTCTTCAGAGGTGAGGAAGGAGTAGTCACTCAAGTGGGCGAAGAGGATACTCCAGGTCACTATTTGGAGAGAAAGGTTGTGCCCCATACTATAATTTAGCTCCAAAATTGGCAATAAATCATTGAAAAGGAGGGGGAGTCGTCATTTCCCATGCTTTGTCACATTCAGGCAGAAGGTATTGAATCACCTTAGAGGAACGATGTATGCAATGTGACCTTTGCCCAGACCCACACAGCTGCACGCATCCACGCATTAGATGCATAGATGCGTGCAGCTCATGTTAGGCAGAGAGAGAAATATCACGGGAGGATGAAGAAAACCATGAAGGCATATCAGGATGCACAGTGGGATGCTAGGCTCAAGAGGTGGAGAGTAGATACCATTGAGGGAGTGAGATTATAGCCAGTATTGGTTGATGGAGAATCACAGGGCTAGGACAAGGGGAAAAGGGCAAATGAGAGTGACAGAAGTAATGAAGACAGTTTGTTGGATGTGTTGTTAGCTGAGCATCCACCACCAGTCCAGATGGCACCAATAATGTGTGGCGTGTATCAGCCACGGTGGCACTTGATCCAGGGGTCATGGGAATGATATCAGCAGGAATAAGAGAGACAGTAGTGTCTATCTTGAGAGGTGTGGAACAGAGTGGTGACAGCGCTACTTCACGGTTGCCGGAAGCTCTTACAGTACCGGTTACCATTAGACCTGTTGTTCCTGTTTATGACTCAGGCCCAACAGAAGCCTTAGACCGAGATAATCCATGCACACGGAAGGGACTTTCAGATGGGGGTTAGAGAACACCTGAGAATCAGCATGTCTTCGACATTGCGGTCTTGGAGTCATGGTTGCAAAGAGAGCCAGAATAGTAAGCCGAGTCAGGATACCATCAATGCCGCAATTAAGGTGAAGCTAGTGGATGTGGTGAGAAGGAAGGCAGAATTAGATGAGATCATTGGTGGGAGACTACCTCTAGACAGAATAGAGATCTATGAGCCAGATGAACTGTTGTTTATGGCTAAGGATGTCATCCGGAGGGCAAGACAAGTACATGAGAAGTTGTAGGGCATGGCTCAGAGGTATGGAGTAGATTTATCTTAAATGAAGGCATTGCAGGGAAATCACAAGCTTACCTACAGTGACCAAGAGTAAGAGAAAAAGAGAGTGACTGGAAGAGGATGCACATACGGGAACTGGTCGTAGGAATGAGGGCTTGGAGTATGCTGTATAAGTGGGAAGAGAGGGGGTAGAGGAAGAAGAGTGCAAGAAAAGCAACAGGAAAGATGCCGCCTCCAGGTCGCGGTACGCAGGGGGAAGAGGCGATACCGTTTGCAGGAGGTGCCTAGTGGAGAGTATGTGCATGCCCCTTGGAGTCGGGGTAATCTTGCTGCATTCACAAATTATTTCCTAAGACTAAGAGAGAAACCTGATGAGCTGTATAAGCAAGTTAATCACTTTGCTAAGATCTTGTAACTGTTGTGGACTGATTTAAACACCTTGTTTGAAATCGTGGTTCCTAGTGTTCTATGGTCTGCTTTTAAGATAGCTGTTGAGTGACCTAGTGCTGAGCCAGAAAGGGACTGAGAAACTCATGGTTCTTCACTGTTGGTCATGAAAAAGTGTGATCAGGTGATGACATGGTTCCAGTCCAAAATAGCCCCACCGGACATTGATTGGGTCAAAATAGATTGAACGACCCTGGAGCCAAAGGAGTCGGTACACGTTTATTATGAAAGGCAGTTACTAACCTTCAAGTAATACACTGGGTTAGATATCCTTGACCCTAAAGACATGGGATTTGTATCCAAAGTTGTAACTGGATTGAGGCTGGAGATCAGCCTCATGATTTAACACCATCTGATCTGCTGGCAAAACACATCTGTGGACGAAATACTATGGTATGCCAGGTCCTGCAGTGATGAGTGTATTCCAAACATAGGAGGATAAAGGAGAAATTGATGTTAGTCCAAATGCGTAATGCCCAGAAGAGAGGACCGGTGCAGGGGGTGATGGGAGCTGTATCTCGTGGTCAGGGGAACGCCCCAGGAGGCATACACGTATAACAAGTTGGAGAGTCCATTAGGTCAGGGAAAAGGGAGAGATATCCCTATATATGCAAAGAAAGGGATAGATGTTGCCACCCTGAAGAAGTCCACTGCATGTATTTTTTGTCACAAGATCGGGCATTGGAAACGCAAGTATTGCCTTTGTCCTGCGAACCAATTACAGGGAGGAGAACTCATATAGATGTCAGATGGTGTGAATCAGTTACCAACAGTGACCAGGCCAAGATAATTTAATGCAGGAGGGAATCAAGACCAATTAGTGCAAGTGCATCAGCCTCTGAAAACTTCACAGGACAATCGGAACATAGCATCAGATGCCCTTAATGGAGTCCGTGGATGGAAATGGTCTGGACCCATCCTTATAATGGTGCCTGAGGAGGAGGAAGATTGTATACTTGGCACAGTCTTAGAGTTAGACCAAAATGGACCCTATGTAGAAGCAGACGAAGATGGCCATCCCATTAGATTTTTTATTGATACTGGTGCTGCCTGTTCTACTGTGAGATCAATAGTAGCCCCAAACCTGCCCCTCTCGGGAAAATTGATCCAAGTTGAAGCAGTCACTAATAAAAAGATGACAAACCCTTTGACGGAGGAGTGCCCTGGCACTGATTACGGAAGAGTGTCAGCGGGGGCAAGAAGGAACTATGGGCTGGAAAAAAGCCAAGTCAGTGGCAGTTTGTTCCAAAGGGACGGGCCCAGAAAGAAGTGGGCCTTTCCTCCTGACCTAGCCTTCTTGATACGTGGAGTACTGGCCAGGAAGAGATTTGCAGAGCAGAGATTTCTCTGTGGGGTATAGATCAAATCCTGTTTTTTTAAAGTAGCCAGGGCCCATGCCTTATGAGGCTTTCTGAGTCACCAGCAGCGTCTCAAAGATCATCCTTTTCCTCATTGGCAGCCACTGAAGACTCCTATAAAGGCTTGACACAGTAGCATCACGGGGGAGCCCGAAAATAATTTGGACCACTGCATTCTGGACCAGCTGAAGCCTATCCATCTGGTACTTAGGCATGCCTGAGTAAAGGCCGTTCCCATAGTCAAAGTGTGGTAAATAAAATATTACGCTCTCAGACTTTTATATTATCAATAAGATCATGCATAAAGCAAGAGGCTGAGTCTGTGGTATCAGATTCATAAAGGGCTTTATTCCAATAACTCGAGTCAAAGGGAGAATATTTCCATCACCAAAAAGGATCTGGACGGGGCTGAAAAGTATTCTCAATATTCTCAAAACATTATTCACAGAGTACAGTATATATACATTTCTCAATTGTACGTAAGCAAGAGAGCAAGAGAGAATGAGATAAGAGCATGTGGGCGTGTAAGTAGGCGTGAAGGTGGGCGTCCATGTGGGCGTCCACTTGATGATAATGGGTAAATTGTCATGTGTGGGTGGATACCTGGAGATGATTTCGCAATGTCAGCAGAAATACTTGGCAGAGATGCGCGCGCAGCAGCATGACGTGTGATAGACGTGCAACTAGAGGGAGAAAGGGACTTGACATTTAGCTCTACATGTGGAGACAAAAGTCTGGGGTTATGTCAACCTAATCCCAAATCATATCTAATATCCTATGTTTAAAGAACTGTGTTATCCACAAGGGAAGGGCTCTCGGACAAAATCTATTCTATACTGACTGTGAGTGCGTGTACAAGCGTCTAAGTGTCTATATGAGATGCAAGGGGCAGAAACTTTCCATGGTAACAGGGCTATGAATTACTTGCATGAAGACAGCGAGGCCGGGCCCTTTTGCTCGGTAGCTGGAAGAATGTTTACTTAAACTACTAGACAGGAATGCATCGGCTGAGGAGCAAAGTAGATAATTCGAAGGTGAAATACGGTTTCTTGGCAGGCAGGCAAAACTGGCCGAGGCAGGCACCGTTAGCCGCACAGGGAGTAGGACAAAGTTCATGGATACAGATGCGAGCTCAAGCTGAAGCTGTCAGAGGCAGAGAGCAGGGAAAGGCTTGAGGACAGAATCGGGCCTACTCGCCTGAACTGTAAAAATGGAGTAACTGAGCCATATAAAGTCGGTGGCTTTTCATACTTAGGAAGCGAATATCCAGCCCATTCATGGCGGATCTGACAGAGGACATGTTGACGGTGGACGCACATGTGTTTGCGTCATCAAAACTGGAACTGGAGGGAACATACATGTACTTGTGACATGCACATAGAACCGTTGGGGTCCAAGATAGGGGACATAACTGACCAGGAAAATCCACATTTCCACATTCCCTCCTTGTCCCCTACTTGCCCTTCAAGAGATATCAATCTTCATCAATCCATTGATCTGTTCATATAGCATCATTTGTTCTTCTTTCTTCTTCCGTGATCTTGAATGAAATCTTGGTGGTGGAATACACGATGTGGCACACAGACCACAGATCGCTGGTCCACATTGTAGACATAGACAGCAACTGAATAGTATGAGAAGGCCAATACCTAGGAAGGATAAAACTCTCCATCCCCAGGCTGATATCACACTCCAAAACCAACTGGACCAAGTCCAAGTGCCTGGGTTCTGGTGTATCTGGTTTACAATCTTATGAAGGCGAGTTATGGCTTTATATACAGATGGCGAATTTTCTGGTATGAAAAATGCAACAGCTTGATTTGATGACCCTACAAGCTCCGCCCCTATCGGCCAGGATAACGTCAAGGACAAGACTATTTTGAAGCACAACAATCCGCATAGCAGACTGCTCTTCTGTTAAATTGCCTAAGGCGGAAATAGTTTCGTTCACTACTGCTTCAAGGGTTCTGGTTAATCTATGTATCAGCTTACTATTGGTAACTGTACCTATATAGGGAAAGAAACCTTTATTGAAATCTGTGTATTTTTCCCATGCTGTTTCAGTGTAATCGACAATTGGGAGATCTCTCTTCTGTCTATTGTGTACTAAATGAGTATTTCTATGAGAATCAGGAGGAGCTAGGAAAACAGGTGGTAGGAGGAATGCTATGTAACAGGTACCATCCCAATCTAGAGGTAGGCGTATATATGCGGTCTGGCCACATATAAAGTAGGAATGACGAGAAGCTCTAAATGTAGACTTGCCTTGATCACTGAATTTTATTACAGTGGTGCATTTACTATGGCCCATGTGTATGGAGCCATTCTTTCTTATACATAATTCACCCTTAACTGGAAATACTGACATAGTGGGCAGAATTAGTTCAACTTCGGATTCGACATTCAGAATCATAAGATTAGGTGTAAAATTACCTAATCCATACACTTCATTTTCTAGATCAGTTCCTATTCTACTGGGGTGACCCTCCTTATCAGGGTAACAGACTTTGAATAAAACTAGATTCAGATTTCCCCATATCCAATGGTGTTGATAAACTGCTGTGTCTGAGTCTATGGAATTTAGTAAACTAAACCATGCTCCACAGGAGCCATTGTGTGTGAACGGATAGAGAAAAAGGGGCAAAAACTCCCTTATAGTTCTGATAGGGGGGGAGTCGGCCACAGACCCAGCAGTCTGTAGCATTGCTAGTCTGATGTGAATGGTGCAGCATCTGAATAAAGGTATTGTTGCGTAAGGCACTAAATGTGTGCTTTATGGTATCATTAGTGGAGGAGTATAAGAGTGAGGCAATAGGAGGAAAAATAGCATGTAGTATTAAGCTGATACATATTATCGTGATGTACATAAGAGATTGAAAAATTACAGTCACTATACATCTATTTGCTTCTTATCTAGCTCTCTTATTTTTGCTTTATGTTATTGTCCAAGATCTTATGCGAGCCAGAATACATGTTCAACCGCTTCACCACCTAGTGGACTTAATTGATCAAACGGGTTCTGACTTCTTGGATCACAATTTAGCTTTGTGGAAACTTCTGGGCATTCTCCTCTAGAAAATGTTGTTCAAAATCCAAAATCCAAGTTCAAAGTTTTTTTTCCTTTGTAAAAGAGTGGTGAAGGTGCAATCATCCTTTCCGCCTTTTGACTTTAACGGCCGTCCCCGTGGTCCAGAGCACTGACTTTGGCGCCTTCCATCCAGGAGCGATGGAGTATTCTTTGACCTGGGTGTTGTCAGGCAAGGCGGCAGCAACCTGCGAACAACAAGAGAGTAGTGCAGACATCAAGGAAGCCAGGTAATCTGTCAGCATGTTACTGTCAACATAAGTAATCTTTTAGGCATTGTAGTGCCCACATATTTTGGTGGTCTACCAAAGACCACTTCATAGGGAGATAAGCCTGTTCTAGAATGAGCTACCATTCGCATGTAAAAGAGGGCAACCGGCAGGGCTACCATCCAGTCTATACCTTTGTCTGCGCAAAATTTTAATGTCTTATGTCTTTCTACAAGGCCTGCTGCTTCAGGATGTCGCACACAATGGAATTTCCAGGTATACCCTAACAGAAGGGACACCTGCTTCATTAGTACCAGGACATATTTGTAACCTCTACATCTGTTTATTTGGATGTAATCCATTTGGAGCACTTCAAAAGGGTGGTCAGGTGGATGGAATCCACCTTGTTCCATCGGAATGCCTTTACCTGGATTGAATTGGCAACAGATCATACATGTTCTGACCTTTTGTTTCGCTGCTGCACGCAGGTGCTTGTTGAACCATATATTCTGTAAGCTATCTATCATTGCTTTCTCTCCTAAGTGTGCAGGACTATGTGTGGTATTTATAATCACTTGTACCCTTGAATCAGAAAGAAACCATGTGGATTTGCCCTTTGTCATCTAACCTTGATCAGTCAGTACCCCTCCTTGTTCCGATCATTTCTTTAATTCGTTTACAGTAGCATGTGTCTGAATGTCTTGTACATCCCTGGAAGGATCCCTAACTGTCATGGCTTTGGACAGTGATAGTATCTGTGATTTTGTCATGTCTAGTGGGGTCTGAGGTGTCTGTTTAGCAGTTCGGTCTGCCAGATCATTGCCTTGGGAAATGGGATCTGTGGCTCTAGTATGTGCTTTACATTTTAGGATAGCTATGGCTGTTAGTAAATGTATCGCTTCCAGAAGGGCTTGAATATGGGGGCCATGCTGTATCTTGGCCCCATGAGAGGTCAAGAAACCTCTTTCTCGCCAGAAAATCGGTGTAAATGTTTACTCTCAGGTGCTTAGCTCTTATGCACGCTTGTGTCAGGGCGATGAGCTCTGCTGCTTGTGCTGACAATATGTCTATTCTTTTAGTCTCTATTATTACAGTATCAGCAGTCACTGCATATGCTGCCACTAATTCTCCCGCCCCTGTCCTCATGCATGAGCCGTCAACATATAGTGTTAGGTCGGGGTCTGGGAGTGCAACATCTGTCAAGTCTTGTCTTGGTTTAGTCACGGTATGTATTACTTCAACACAGTTGTGTGGTGAAACGCTTTCTGTACTGGAGGGCAAAAGGGTAGCAGGATTCAGTATGTTGCATCGTCTGATCTCTATGTGTGGTTGAAATAACGTTGGCTCATAATCCGTCAGTCTAGCTACAGTCAGGTGTTGTGTTTGTGTCCGGTTCAAGAGAACCTCTACTGCGTGTGGTACTTGTACTGTCAGAGGGTGGCCCAGCACTATCGAGTCACTTTGTCTTATGGCTAAGGCCGTTACTGCAACTGATTTAGGCACGCAGGCAAAGCCTGTGCTACTGGGTCTAATGTACTAGAAAGATAAGCACAGGGCTCGTGTTTTCCTGCATGATCTTGTGTTAGGACAGATAGTGCTGTTCCATCCCGCTCTGTCACAGAAAGCATAAACGATTTGTTGTAATCAGGGTTTGCTAAAACTGGTGCTTGACATAAAGCTCTCTTTAATTCTTCAAATGCCACAGTGTGTTCTTGAGGACTTTAGGCTTTTTGTGTCTTGGGCTGTGAAAAACCAGAAATCAATTGAATACGTTCCGGTGCCCACAACTAATTCCCCTGAAAGATCACAATAAAACATGAGAAAAAGGGGAAAGTACCATACCTATTTCCTCGGCTTAATTTCTAAGGGGGCTAATTTCTTAAGGGGCTAGCGGGAAGCGAACCTCCTCAGGGGCCAGCAGACAGCCAATATTCTCCTCCTTCCCCCCCTTTTTGACAGGAGGAAATCTGGAACAGATTTCACTGCTGTCAAACACTATCAAACCCTGTGTCTTGTCAACACTATTAATCCCTGTGTGTGGCTACTGGGCGTAAGCAAAATTATAGGAGATACACAGCGTATGTGAAACGGCGAGAAATCCTTCAAATTAATGTACAAACCTCATTGTGTTAGCTCATAAGCTGGCCAAATGACATCTCATATGCAAATGTCCCTATTACATGAACCTACACCAACCTGAAGTCAATATTAATGCTAGGAGGCCCTAATAGGAATGCTAAATTACCTAAATATTCGGAAAACCAAGTTTAAGAACAGTTGTTAATGTTGATAATTAATAATTTATCTGCTAAAGAAATCAGTCATTGTGCAATAATTTCCACCTATACAATAAATAGCCTAATTCAAAAACAAGTCAACTTTTGGGGCCACCACTCACAAGAATGAGCTTACTAAAGCAAACTTTAAAAAGGAAATTCTTTCAGATATTTTCTCATTACCCTAAATACCGGGCCTCATTTGTCACTCTGTGGTGGCAGTCCTTATTTAAAACAGGCCTTCAAGAGTTAAGATGCTAGTGCACAGATCATAATTGTTCCTTAATGTCCAATCTGGAAACATATGACCGAGGCTGCCTGTCTATAAGAGAAAGGCAGTCATGTGATACATATTTTAGTCTTGCATAACTTTTCCTTCTTTTATTCATCTCCAATACCAATTAGACATACACTGATAACGTGTTGTCTGCTATTTTGACAGCATGATAAAGGTAATATCACGTCTGTGAAATTTAGTCATTGTGAACAAGTTCCAGCCAAGCGCTGTGCAAAGATCGCCGTCGTCACGACTATCTCTGTACTTGCACAGGAGAACTTGGTATTAAACGCTAAACAGACTGGTCAATACAACACAAAAACAAAACATATATAAAATACATATGCCAAGCCATCAGTATACCAGGCACAGAAAGCATAGACAATTACACTAACATATATAAATGAGCAGCGATGCGCAATTACAGTACCTACAGCTCAGATGCCAACATTCTGGCCTGCTTAATTTGTCAGGCTTATAATCAATAACTTATTTACCTGCCCTATACAACCCCATCTGGCAGTGGGTCATCCCAATGATGACCGCGTCAAGTCTGACACACAGGATCAGCAACAATAATCAAAAAATGACGAACACACGAACCTGTCTCTTTTTTTTTTTTTTTTTTTTTTTTTATAAAAATGTGCTATGCTTCTTTGTACACAATGTACCCTCATGTCCTAGTCGAAGATGCATCTCACATCTTTCCTCACAGACCCGTAACCACTGGATCATTTATCCAATGCAACTGGTGGCAGCTTGTGGCCACAATTCAAAAATGTCTGAATTTGAAAATCGTTTTTATATAGGCACATAGCCCTTAAAATTCCAAACAAGAGCAACATTTTACTTTCTGGCCAGAAGCAATATAACAATTGCTAAAAAATAAAACAAATCTTCTCCATAGACATTTCCTCGGGGCACTTGTTTTGCACAGAATAGAACAAGGGAATCTTTCTCGACTTACATTTCTCAGCTGCCCTGTCTTATCAGAGAAGCTAAAAATAGCCCCTCAGCGCGGCCTGAGCCTGGGCTGCCAGCCATCTTTTTTTTTTGTTTTTCCTACTCCTGGCCCCAAGGCTCTCCAGCTGCAGGCATTACACAGATGCGATGTCAGAGAAGCCTTCTAAGCAGTGCCTCTGTTCTGCTCCTCTCACCGGCCCCCACCTACACTGGCTACAAGGTCAGAATCTGACTCCGATTTCTGTATCACATTCTGCTCTACACGGCCCCCACCTTCTCCTCACTCTGAAGCTGTCAAAGACAAAAAGACTACTCAATTCCATAAAAACTGCAATAATTCGCTCAATTGAAAATTATTTTTACATACAATTTGCACTCAGGGGGTCATAATCTTACCGACTTGACCCAGCACATTGGCTCACTGGACCACCAAGAACACAAACCTGTATTCATGAACAATTTGCAAATTCGAAATACCCACAATTCTTTTTTCAAGCTAAACTTTTCACTAATTATTTTTCCGTTAACACTTTGTACATTAGGGGTGTCATCAAATCACAGGAGTTGCTCCTTCTCTAGCTGCACCCCTCTCAATTTCCTATTGACAACGTAGTCAAATGTTGGACCATGTAAACACCAGCTATGCGCTGTTCATTTGGTGGGTGGCTCAAGAACCTTTGGGCTACTATGTAATTATTATATGTATTATAACTGGTCTTTCTACTGGGGCCACTCTTGCTAGGTCCTCTGAAAGGACGGGATAAATACCAGCAACGTCAGTATTTCTTTTTCTGTCAGCCTACGCTCATTTTACCAGCTCTAATTCCTCCTGTAACATCTCATCCTTGGCTTTTCCAGACACCAGTCCACTTCTCTCTGCTTCGTGAAACACTTACTCTGTCCTTCTATGTCACTCCTTGCGCCAAAAACTCAATGGCATCCTTCCAAGCTGGTCTACATTTCCTCTTTCATAAGAGTGTTTCGTTGTCTGTCTACTTGTTCTGCTTTTACTCAGATACCTTCCTCAACTAATACGCTTTCTCGGGCTTTGTCTGAATCCTCCCTACTTTTTCTCTATTTTTCTGAGCGCTTACTCTGTGCGTCTATGCTATTCTTTACGCCATAATTCAACAGCGTCTTTCTGTGACTGTCTAGCTTTCCTCTTCCACAACTCTTCTTCGACTTTCATGATACATTCGGCATCCCAGGTCCCAGCTACGGGCCATCTCTGACTTTCTGGTAACTCTTTGGTGTAGTCCACCCATAGATCAAGGAATAATATGGCGTCTAAGCCATGCTTGTGATACATAAAGTGCCCTGGAGTGTCCCTAGGAGGAATAGGAACTGCTTCTTCAAGCACCCCTTTTCTAGTAGTAATCTGTCTTAACTTCGAAAAGAGCGGCATATTGACAACTGATCTGACACCTGGTCTTGAACACACTTAATACAAAAAGCACAATAATGAACAATCATTCATACCACAATATGCAGGACGTTTAACACATTAAACATTAAACATTAAAACATTTTTTTAACCTTTAAAAATGACCAACAATGATGACAGTCTGCATAACTAATCACCAAGCAGAATTCTTGACAATAACTAGATACTTCGGAATACTTGATATACTGCTAAACAGTACATATACACTGCTAAACAGTGCAGACCGGATTTGTGTACCCAAATCCGTCTTGACCGGCACAACCTATGTGCGCGTCAACACGCCTCCCCGGCGATGGTACTCACCGGGTAGCTCCTTGAAACGGAAGGCCTCGGAGAATGGACTGGACTCGACGACTGCGGACATCGGACCCTCTGGACATCGGGACTTCGAAAACCTGGTGGGCCTCTGTATACCTCGGACACAGCTCTCTCGCAGGTGGGCTCTGAGTAGACAATCTGCGTTCCTCACCGCCTCGTATGGATGCCTGGTCGCAGTCTGTCCCCTTCATTGGCCTGAGGGAGTTGGCGGGAAAACCCGCGACGTGCGCGCTTGAAGTCCATCACGGCCATGGAAGGGGGCAAAACTGGACCTTCATCTCCGGCGTGTGGGGAAAGAGATTAAACTGTTCGGGCGCCATTCTGTGGTAAATAAAATATTACGCTCTCAGACTTTTATATTATCAATAAGATCATGCATAAAGCAAGAGGCTGAGTCTGTGGTATCAGATTCATAAAGGGCTTTATTCCAATAACTCGAGTCAAAGGGAGAATATTTCCATCACCAAAAAGGATCTGGACGGGGCTGAAAAGTATTCTCAATATTCTCAAAACATTATTCACAGAGTACAGTATATATACATTTCTCAATTGTACGTAAGCAAGAGAGCAAGAGAGAATGAGATAAGAGCATGTGGGCGTGTAAGTAGGCGTGAAGGTGGGCGTCCATGTGGGCGTCCACTTGATGATAATGGGTAAATTGTCATGTGTGGGTGGATACCTGGAGATGATTTCGCAATGTCAGCAGAAATACTTGGCAGAGATGCGCGCGCAGCAGCATGACGTGTGATAGACGTGCAACTAGAGGGAGAAAGGGACTTGACATTTAGCTCTACATGTGGAGACAAAAGTCTGGGGTTATGTCAACCTAATCCCAAATCATATCTAATATCCTATGTTTAAAGAACTGTGTTATCCACAAGGGAAGGGCTCTCGGACAAAATCTATTCTATACTGACTGTGAGTGCGTGTACAAGCGTCTAAGTGTCTATATGAGATGCAAGGGGCAGAAACTTTCCATGGTAACAGGGCTATGAATTACTTGCATGAAGACAGCGAGGCCGGGCCCTTTTGCTCGGTAGCTGGAAGAATGTTTACTTAAACTACTAGACAGGAATGCATCGGCTGAGGAGCAAAGTAGATAATTCGAAGGTGAAATACGGTTTCTTGGCAGGCAGGCAAAACTGGCCGAGGCAGGCACCGTTAGCCGCACAGGGAGTAGGACAAAGTTCATGGATACAGATGCGAGCTCAAGCTGAAGCTGTCAGAGGCAGAGAGCAGGGAAAGGCTTGAGGACAGAATCGGGCCTACTCGCCTGAACTGTAAAAATGGAGTAACTGAGCCATATAAAGTCGGTGGCTTTTCATACTTAGGAAGCGAATATCCAGCCCATTCATGGCGGATCTGACAGAGGACATGTTGACGGTGGACGCACATGTGTTTGCGTCATCAAAACTGGAACTGGAGGGAACATACATGTACTTGTGACATGCACATAGAACCGTTGGGGTCCAAGATAGGGGACATAACTGACCAGGAAAATCCACATTTCCACAAAAGCGTGAGTTGAACAGGGCCTGAATCACTTGTTGTCTGGCCGCCAAAGACAATAGGAACAGAAACTTCAGAAGAAGTCACAGGGGGGCAAAGCAGATGCCCCCTACTGAGTTTATTTGGGTATGGAATAGCAATTGACTACCAAATTTAAAGCCCAAGTTTTTCACCACCTGACTTTTGACCAGAGAGGGGGAAGCATCCAGTGGCCAGAAGGACTACAAGGGTGTCTCTGCATCTGAACCAAAGAAAAACAGCTCTGTCTTTCTCGCATTACATTTAAGTTGGTTCAGGGGCAGACACCCGAATACCTCTGAGGGGCAAGTACAAATTTCCTTGCCTGGGCAGGGCTTGTTGTTCTTCCACGAGAACAGCAGCTGGGTTTCATCTGCGTAAGACACAATTTTTGCCCCTAAGGATTCTTCCAAAGTAGCCAAAAGCGTCAGGTAGAAATTGAACAAAGTCGGGCTCAGGGCAGGACCCTGAGGAACACCAACATTCAGCTTGTGGGATTTCGCTGAGTAGGGATGGTACCATACCTCTTGTCCCCTCTCCTCGAGAAAGGATGCCAGCCATTTCCATGCCAGTCCCCCAATGCCTATCGAGTGGAGACGGGCCAGGAGAATATGGTGAAAGATCGTATCAGGACCAGCAGCATCCTGTCACCCACTTCCAGGCCACGTCGGATGGAGTCAACAACCTTCAACAGCGCTGTTTCGGTACTGAGATTAGGGCGAAAGCCCGATTAGCTGGCATGTAGTAGGCAATTCCTTTCAAGGTATGATGATATCTGATGGTTCACGTGTTTCTCTAGAACTTTAGAGAAGGCTGGGAGGAGGGAAACTTGCCTATGTTTGGATGGGTCAGAGGGTTCTGCCTGGGCTTTTTTAAGCAGTGGGATAACCATCGCTTGTTTCCATTCGGTCGGTACAGTGGCTGATGAGTGAGAGGTATTCAGTAGTCGATTCAACCGTGGCCTAATAGCATCTTCCCCCCAAGCGACAATAAAAGCAGGGAACCTGATTTGAGGCATTTAAAGGCACACAGAGAATCATCCAAGGGGATAGGAGAGAACGAGTTCAGGAAACTGGCTTCATTATTGATGATTGGGTCATGGCCAGGCTCTTCCTGATTTCCTATTGCATTTAGGGCCACAGCGTCAGTGCCAGATTTCAGTATATCTTCTCCCGCACTGGGAGGTGAGACCCTTGCTTGAATAGCATCTATTTTTCCACAAAAAACAGGGCGAGCGTCTCACACCTTTCTACTAGCGGAAGTTTCTGATTAGAGCCTACTTCGGGAGAGGGAAAGGACCAAGGAGCATGGGGGAACTAATCCTATCGGGAGGAGTTTATGATATGCGGAGCAAGAAGTGCCATACATTAAGAGTGGAGATGGGAAAACAACAGACGCGAGTATAGAGATTTATTAATAACTTTAGTGAGAGTGGCTGATAGAAGAAATGTGAGGATTTTATTAATATTGACACTCGAGGGACGGACTGGATAAGCCTTTTCGGGATATCTTTGAATATGGAATTAAAACATTTAAAAATGGTAGCGACTCCTCGCAGCTAGACATTAGTTAGGGCTTTGGCTAATGAACGAACGCATTCAGGCACCTCCATCGCTAAAGATTTTCCTAAATGCTATTGATGACAACATTAGCACTGTAAATGGGTATTACCATGGTGCCATGAGCCACATGGTTGAATGAAGTCTAGCAGTCGTAAATGTGCTATTGAGGACGATCTAAAAGCTTCGTTCTTTTAAGCAGGCCTTTTGTTAAATCTCTTCGTGGCTTATATTTCAACACGAAATCATAGGCAAGTTAATGATCCTATTTGTTTCCAGGGAGAGTGCGACATGAAAAAATGTGTGCCCTCAGGGCAATTAATCTTGTCAACCTAGCAGATTTGATCTCGTCTATACTAAAAATGTTAGTAATAGGAATTGGCTATAGAGAACCTCCGTGCTTTAAACAACTGTAAAGGCAGGCAGAGTGGCAATAATAAATATGCATTAAAGGATATCCTATTTACATATGTATTTTGCATGCTTTCCAGGACATCTGTCGCTCCTTTTTAATGTTGTTGACAAATATCTATACTAGCTGGGGTTTGCTACGGGGATGCTGTTGCATTTCTGCGGATGTGGATGGCAAAACCACCATTGCTCCTAATGTCATCTCCTGCAAGTGTTTCCAATAAACGCGATCCGGTGTTCATTCAAAATAAAATATTAACCATTACTATACCTACTATTAGGTTTGTTATAAAAACAATTACAACCACTTTTTGTCACTGATATGATGTTTTCATAATTTGTATTCTATGATTTTTATATTTTCGGCACACTGTTAACATGCGTTATTATTTGCCTTGCCGTTTACGATTCAAAGCATTAATATTGGTCTATTTTCACTCAAAACATATCTCATATGTGACCATTAAAAGAACAAACACATCCCCATGTTAGTTATAGCTCAGAAAGCACTTGTCCTCAGATCAAAGTACAGTAACATATAAACCGGGCCAATGGAATAATATGGGAAAAGAGGACCAAATTATGCGGCAGGATTCTGTAAAATGATGCATTAAGAAAAGGCAAACTGTGCGGCTTAATACAGCACAAGGAGATAGTATGTTTCATTATTTTATCACTTTTGCACATGGTAACACTGTCTTAGAAAAGATGTCACCTTTTTAGTACCAATTTAAAACCGAAACCATGAATCGGTAACTGAGAGATTATCAGTCAACCTTTGTGAAGGTCCTTCCAATGTGCAGGAACACGTGTCACCATGTTTTAGTAACTTTTGATTTGTTTGGGATAGAAACACACACATAATCTGTGCACATAGTCTATATGTGTTGTGATGATCTGTAGGAAACAAAGTGGGAATGAGGGTAACTCCGAAGAAGGCTGGACGGTGAGCTGTATGACTAGGATCCTGGGCACTGACAGATGTGAAAATGCATTGCTTCTGTGTATGCTGCCATGAATTTAATTGTGAGATCCAGACAATTTCACAGTGAGATCATGGGACCTAATAATGACCGCATACTTAAGATAGAACTATTATCTACATACATTGGTTAGGAGGCCTAATGGCTAGAGCGGTGGGCCTCAAACCTGGGGAACTGGGATCAAGTCTGGCAGGGACTCTCACCATCCTGTGATTCTGGGCAAATCACTTAATCTCCCATGCCTAACAAAATGAATGTGTCCATCTGTAAGCAACTGGTGCTCATGTAAAGCGCTTTGATACCTTTGGGTCGAGTTTGTGCTACATAAAACTACCAACAAAAAAAAGTAGTAGAAACAGTCAAATTGTTTTTGTGAACTGTATAGGTGTGATTGTGGCTGACCCATCAACCTATTTGTCAAAATAGTCTGGACCCCAATTTATTGTAGTGAAATGTCAAAAGAGGTGCAGTTTGGATTGGGGAAATGGACCATCCTATCGCCTGACCATAGTTCCAAACATATTCCATTTGTCTTCAAAGGCAGTAGGGCTTCCTGTTTGTAATTATAGCAATTAAAAACATAATTGGAAAAGTCAATAGGCCTTACTGTTTTACAGGTGAACTTGCTTCTTTACTGATTAATAGATTAGTGTGCATGTACGTGTGGATGGGTGAATAGGTAAATATGAGAACAGCTGGATGGACGAGTGGGTGCCTAGATAAATGAATGTGTGCATGGGCAATTAACATGAGCAAGTGCGTGCATGGATACTTGTATGGATCAGGTGTCTCCAACTTGTTCAGCTTCAGAGTAGCTTGCAGCCTTGAGTTAATTTTTAAATATGCACAGAATACAATAAAGTTTAAATGTATTCAATATTCAAGTGTTGTGATTTCCCTCTAAAGTTAATGAAGCCTCTGTTTATTTTATAGTCAGGCCACTTTGTTAAAATCATCGGGCTGAAGATGGCAGGGCCTGATAATGAGCAGTGCTCGACTCAGGTCTATGGTCCATGGTGAGGTATGAAGGTGAAAGACAGAGGAATTTAGCTCTTAAATAAAAGTTGCTGTCAACTCAGTATTGGAGATTGAGAGCAACATGATTTTCTGAATGATTTTAAATGGGAGAAAATTAAAAAGAAGAGTTAACTTAATAATTAAGCTAACTCTTCATTTTTTCCCTTTTTAAAGTCCTATGTTTACCCACAGTAGGCATCTTACTCCCAGTTGTCGGTAGACACAATGCCATATTTGTGACTGAAAACTACAGGCATTTTTTTCAAATAGGAGAAACTGAAGAAATTTCTTCAAAGAAACATTAAGTCTTGGGGGCCGATTATGTTGTTGTTCAGAAACTCTTCTGACTCAATCGGTTTAGGAATCGTCTCCGACCGAATCGGGTGCTGCGAGTTCGACTGACCGATTACGATGGTTCCATACATCGTTTGGTCGGAATCGCATTGACTTCCATGGGAGCCTGTGTTCCAAATGAGAACACAGGATCCCATTGAAAAAAGGGGTGGTTGAGGAAAACCTTGCGCCCTGTGACAAGCACCGCATGGTGCCTGCTACACTGTACATGGTGGTAAAGAGGGTTCTCATGAGTACCCCCACGGACCCCAACCAGAGGCCTCAGTGTGAAGAGGGGCCTGCTACCGGCCCCCAAAGTCAGATTCAGACAGCTGTTTTGTGTTGGGCAGACTGATTCGAATCGGTCATCGTGATCGCTCGGTCCGAAACCATGTCCATAGAGCTGTGCGATTCTCCTCAGAACGAATCGGGCTGTCCGAAAGCCTTACGGAACCGAATCGGACAGCCCTAACGGTTTCCTTGCATCGTAATCGGTCATTCTGAAAGCTATCCGATTTGGTGGGAAACATTGGTTCCGAATTTGATTCTCAGATTCCAGATCCCGTTTGGAGCCAATGACATCGTTATCAACCCCTTAATGTTTTTTTACCAGTTACAGTTAAGTCAATTATGTGTTAATGTTTCATGAAGGATTTTTCTTCACTTTAAATTCCTCCCATTAAGCAAATGACATATTTTTCTGTTATTAATATGGCACTGGCCACTGGGAGCGGGATGTCTTCTGTTTGTAAATGCAACAGTTTGAAATAGGACAAAATTAAAATGATGAGTTTTGTATAAAACATATAAACATAATGTTAACTCTTCAATTTTACAAAAATGCCACATTAACACACAGCAGGCATCTTGCTCCACGTCTCTGGTAGACATGGTGCCATACTTATAAATTAAAAATGCAGCCATTTTTTAAGTGGAAAAAATTTAAAGAACGGTAAAATGTTCCATATTATGGAACATTTTTCTGTACCTTAAAGTTCTCCCATTTAAAAACATGTGACTGTGCCACATATGGTGAAAGGTCTGTCCTGTGCCACAAGTACATATGACACAGGATCTCAGTCACCTATATACATAGATTCCATTCATACATGCACATGTACATACATCTCCACAGACCATGCTCTCATTGACATATATGGGAACACTGTCATAGTGCCCCTAGTCCAAATATTCTGTCCAAACCATTGCATCTAGCTCTATGGACATTAGGCTTAAAGTCAATGCAGCTGAGCGTGGGGGTGTCTGCTAACAATGCATGAGTTGCTTGGCCTTTAGTAGTTCACAATGATTTTCACTGATCAGAAGTAGCTCTTACTGCAGAAAGAGTTGGAGACCACTGGTATGGATGAATGGTGACTAAATGACTGAATGGATGAGTGGCTGAGTCACTGGATGAGTGATAAAGTTAGTAGATGCATGGAATCAGACAGGGTATCTCAATGTTACAGGCAGTCTCTTCAGGCAACAGCAATAGCAATGTTATAAATGCAACATATGTGCATTATTTTACAAGTGCAAAAATTATACCAGTTTGTGCACGATTGTGGCAATAATGTCTACGATTTATAAAGAATTAACACAATTATCAAATTAAAAATTGCACAAATAGTAGGCACTTTTGAGAGCGCATGCAATAGGTATAGATTCACCACAGTCACACCAGTGCAAGCATTATGCAGTAACGGGCACCGTCATGCTACCAATACCCATGATGACTTCTAAATTGCCACCATTATACATGATCTGATTTTCCCACTGCTAAGAAATTCTTACTGCTATTATATTTGCCATTCACTCAGTAATCCTTAAACCTGCAGAAATGTGAGAATATTTAGGATGTGGAAGTTATTGAATGGAGCTCATACGTACCTGCCACCAACAATCCTTCACAACATCAGACAAAGCATATGATTTGACACCTGGTAACTCCATATGTGTGTGCCCACATTGTCCTAGGCCATTGTAACTTGAGTGCTATCTGCCTTCTGACTCATGTTTTCAGGGGCATGATAATAAGACACCCATACTGTGTTAAAGGGTGAATCCTTTAGAAGTCATTAGAAGGGGATGAAGGCAGCAGAGAGAGTAGATTGCTACCAATGTGCAAAAGTGGAACTACTGCTCAGTGGAGCACTCAGTCTAAAACACAGACTTTGTGAGCAGCAGTGAGTGAGATCTTTAAAACCGCTGTGCTAAGTGGCCAAACAGAAAAAGGGGGAACCACCCCAGAATGTTGAAACAGGCCATCCGTAGAGGTTGTGGAGAGTCAAGAGGCACACGTTAAGTTAATAGTTAAGGCACTGCAGCAACACTATTGTTTGTCTAGAAGTAGGCAATGATGAACAAAGATACTAGATAGATGGGCAACAGTGAAGAGGGGCAATAGGCAAGTGAAAGCAGGAAACACATCATGGGATTGACGTGTTCGATTCATGGTTGACCTCTACCAGGGCAGAAGAGTAGATTTCCAGACCAAATCCTCTGAACATATCTGAAGAGCGATTGTCCTCTGAAGATAGTTTGCCCCTGGTTTTATCTTGTGTGATGAGTTGACATCTTTGAACAAAGGAGAGCAAGGCAGAAAACCAAGATACTTATTCTAGTTTTGACACTGCACACGAGCCATGACTACACATTTCTAAGCATATAAATATTACTAATAATGAAAACAGTAATTCATTCATAAAAGTAAATCTGCAAGCTGAATAGTGTTTTTTTCAATTTGAAAGCAGATGCCACATTGGAGAATGCTGCTAATGAGATGTTAGGTGCAAAAGTCAAAAGTTGCTATCAGGACTTAAAGTGGGGGTTTTCTAAAAGGGGCACGGTCTATGAAATTAAAGCCATGGCTTAACCATGTATAGTAAATTTCTGTGATTCTCATAGTGTGTAACAGACCAGTATTTTAGTGCCTTTCTGAACCTAATGGTATTGCTTCCAGATATGTAACAAAAAACTGACATATACCTAAAACCAGTCAGGATTATTGGCTTTGTCAATGGTCGTTACCTGCTTAAGAAAAATTAGTAGCAACAATGATCTTGTTGCAAATAATTGATATTGAATGTGTTTCAATTCTGAAATTGTTAGACAGTGATTTAAACATGACTGATGCCTGTGGAAGGGGCAGTGGTCCTCAGAGGATCTCAATTACTCCTGTTATGTTCACTCTGTGTTAGGCATGTACACACTTTTTCTCTTTACGTCTTTACGTCTTATACATTTGCATATCTCATATTTTATAACATTCCTCTTCAGCATCCTCTTTTCATTCTCTCTTCAATGCACTTCCTCGCATCTCCTTCACTTCACCAACCCCTAAACACACAATTTACCCACCTACATGTAAACACTGTATTCTCTTTTACTTTTGCCCTTCCAATATTTTGTCAATTGTGTACCTCATTCACACATTTTTGCACAGTGTCACAATTGTAACTGGAATACATGACTATTAGTCCTGATGTCCTTGGTGTGGTATCCCCCCAAACTTCTTGTCTTTGTTATTTTATTTTTGTTGAATTCGTTTTTACGACTCTGCACACGTTACCCCTGCTAACCAGTGCTAAAGAGCTTGTGGACTCATCCTTAATGCTTGGTAAAGTTGGACTACACCTAATTGGCACATTCAATTTACTAAATGGTACTACATGTACGATATTTTCACGGTTTACATGTGTTTTTTTTTTAGAGTTTTATATAGCACAAACTAGACCAGAGACATCAGGTATCAGAGCGCTTTACATGAGCACCAGTTTCGTTACAGAAGAACACATTCATTTTTGTTAGGCACGGGCATGTTCACTGCTATAAGGCCTATCTCTCCGATAGCCTAACTCTGGGTTACCTTATTACATTTAATAACTTCTAGCTTCGGACTGGGAACAGATAGAGAAATGCTGTTTACACTCAAATGAATTGCAAATCAAAATCCTCTTTCATGAAAAAGTTGGATTTTAGATGACAGGTTTGAAAATCCCACTTTTAAAAAGTTGGATTTATATGGCCCATAGTTTCTGGGGCCTTACTAGGAGTTTTCAGCCACCGGGCTGGCTAATGGTTCCCCCCCCATCATGCGGCCCAGGCAGTGTACAATGATACCTGGTTGTAGCTGGGAGAGGGTCTTCATGGCAGAATGGCTGGGCAGTAACTGTACCCTGCCCTGATTACATTTCAAAGGGTCTTGCCCACAGATCACACAAGGCATCTGACACCAGGCGTGCCCTGACTTTTGTTGTCCTAGACAGTTTGGAGCCTAGACCAGGGCAAAGGCTGGCATCAGGAAAAAATATAGGACCTTTAGACCCACTCATCACGACACTCCTGGACCTGTGGATAAATCAGAAGAAGGACTGTCCAGCTGCCAGAGGGCTACCCTGATGCTGGAAGGGCTACCTTGCAGTCTGAAAAAGAAAGCTTGAACTTGCTTGGCCTGATCCCAGGCTATACCGAGTAAATCCAGGGGTCTCTTGGCTGACCTCCTGTGGGAGTTACAGGGAGACAACAAGCTTTAGGGCCTCTTATGCTTCCCACCTGATCAGACCCAAATGGACCAGACCTGGTCCCCTGTGCTGACCTCTGTGGGAATGACTCAGGATCCACCAGTGTTGTCCTCCACGCCCTAGACCCTTGGCTGGAGTAAGAGTGTATTCCTCCTGGTGCAACTGAAAGTATCTTCTGAACTGACAAAGTGACACCGCCCAATGCAGGACCTCAAATCGCAGGTCCTGATCAGCAGAGATACCAGAACTGGTGCAGTCTGATGCAGCCCAATGCAGGACCTCGCATTGCAGCACCTCACAGCTCTTGATCAGTGGGTTCACCAGAACCAATGTAATGCAGGGCAGCACAACGTAGGACCTTGCATCTTAACACCAAGGACACAAAGATACAACTACCAGTGGGCCGTACTTGGTCCTGTACCTGGCCCATGCTCCATCGGGGTCAGCCTGAACTTGTGGCACTGTCCTGGTCCAGAACGACCAGATAACTGCGGTTGGCATTTTCTAATTCTTGGTGCTATTTTCACTAAAGACTTTTAAATTCAATATCTCTGACCCTACTGATTGGATCTTTGGCATTCTGGTATCGTTTTATTTATTATAGTTTACTTTATTTTCTAAATTGGTTTGGAATGTGTCTTGTGTTGTGTTTTTCACTTTGATACTGTTTGTATGCTGCTTGAATATTTAAAACATTGCTTCTAAGTGAAGCCTGGCTGCGTTTGTGCTAAGCTATCAGGGTTTTAAACCCAAGTTAAATTTTGTGACTTTTGTGTGCCCCCTGCCGCAGCTGGGTCAAGGCCACTGAAGAACTTCTCATCAACTCCCTCAGTACAACCACTCCGCCAACCCCAACAAACTCCAACACCGCACCACGCAACCTCCATCAATGGATCTCCAGCTGCACCAAAATTTTGGCACCCCTCAACTAAAGACCAGGAAAGTAACACCCCAAGAAAGACAGCTGGTTTACCCCTGCCCTCCAGGAATCCAGACGCACCTGCAGACGACTCAAGAAAAGATGGAGAAACAACAAAACCCCAGAAACCCACGCTACCTTCAAATCAGCCATCAACGCACACCACCTCTTCCTCAAAACCACAAAGAAAACATCTCCCCAAGACTGAATAAATGCCAACGCACACAACAGTAAAGAACTTTTCGTCATCGTCAAGGAGTTCTCTAGGCCAAATAGCAAGAACGCAGATGTCCCTCCCTCCCAAGACCTCTGCAACAAACTCAGCACCTTCCTCCACCACAAGATCAGGCAGATCTATGACAGCTTCGACACCCAAGACCTCTACAACAAACTCAGCACCTTCTTCCACCACAAGATCAGGGAGATCTATGACAGCTTTGCCACCCCAGACCCTGCCACTTCACCTGGCACCACTGCACGCAAACACACAGCACCCCAACAGACTGTGCTCTGCTGGACCCTGCTCACAACAGAGGACACACTCAAGACTGAAGAACCAGGGCCTTATGGGCCTGGCGGCGCAGGGCACGCCTTAATCTCCTGAGTTCAACTGCTTTGTTGAACAGAGACACAGGACATTCTGTAGAGCGTAGAAGATCAGGTATATTAGCTGCAGCTAAGTACAGTTGTCCCAGAAGTACACTCAGTATGTTCTTAGGAGACTGCCACTTTACTCCGTGGCGCACAATCTTTTATAGCGCATAGATTCACCAAGAACACTCCCAATGCATACATGGTTATCCAATGAGAAGAGTTTGAAAACAAGATATAACCAATGAGAAAAGTTTGAAAACAAGATATCAAGTAACCCAAATAAACCTCTCTTCCAACTGTTTTTGTCACCCCTCCCCACAAGTTAATCAGTGGTAGTGTCTACAACTCAACTTGCAGGTGGCAGAACATATTTGTATGCTTTGGAGGACAGTTGTGAAATGAGAGAATACAAGTAGAGAACAGCGAAGGCCAGAAGATAAGATAAAGTCAGGAAAGAATGGTGTGAACCGACAGACAGTTGAGACAGGGTTTAGTCAAACCAGACGAGGATTAGTGGACTCAGCCAGTCCCTGACATCAGTCTCGTAAACAGAGGCAGAAGGTTATTTGACACGTCGCAGTAAGATCAGCAGAAAAACTTCGTTCATTGTGCTGCCTGAGTGAGGGCAACACAAAATGGTGGTGGAACGCAACTGAATACAAGCAAGATCGAAAATCGAATTTCCTCAAGACCTTGAAGAGCATCCACCCAGGAGCCCTGTCAGAACCCTGCCTGTATCACATCTTCCAAAGAGAAGCCGTCGCCATTGCCTCACAACTCCGCCGCACCATCAACTGCTCCATCGAAACTGCCACCTTCCCTAAAAACTGGAAACATGCTGAGAACAACCCCCTGCTGAAGAAGCCTTCCTCAGACCTTACTGGCCTCAAGAACTTCAGACCAATCTCCCTCCTCCCCTTCACAGCCAAAGTCATCAAGAAGGCCACCAATGCCCAACTCTCTGCATTCTTAGAAGGAAACCACCTCCTGAACACCTCCCAATCACGCTTCCAAAGCAACAAAGCATGGAGACAACACTTCTCGCCATCACCAATAACTTCCACTCCCTCCTCTACCAAGGCGAAACCGCAGCCCTCATCATACTTCACCTCTCGGCCAACCTCGACACCGTCTCCCACCGGCATCCATGACAAGGCACTGGACTGGATCCACTCCTTCCTCACCGGCCGCACTTAGTGAGTCAGACTATCCCTGTTCTTTTCAGAACCTACAGAGAGCAGCGGTGGAGAGCCCCATGGCGCCTCTCTGAGGCCCACCCTCTTTATCATCTACATGGCCCCCCTGGTAGCCATCTTCAGAAGCCAAGGACTCAACATCGTGTCCTACACCGATGACACCCAGCTGATCCTCTCCCTTACCAACGAACCCACAACTGCCAGAGCCAACTTCCACAGTGAAATGAAGGCCATCGCTACCTGGATGAAAAACAGCTGCCTCAAGCTCAACCCCGACAAGACCAAAGTACTCATTCTGGGACCCATGCCTTCAGCCTGGGACGACTCTTGGTGGCCAGCCGCTCTGGAATCCCCTTCCAACCCAACAGACCATGCACACAATCTCTGTATCATACTGGACTCATCACTCACAATGAACTGCCAAATCAACGCGGGTTCTTCAGCCTGCTTCCACACACTTCAGGCTTCGAAAGACATTCAGAGGGATCCCCACAGATTCCAGAAAAATGGTCACCCATGCACTCAACACCAGCAAACTCGACTACGAGAACGCACTCTACGCCGACATCACCCAGTAACAGCTCAAGAAACTACAGAAGATCCAAAATACTGCAGCCAGACTGATGCTCGACATTCCCCACCGCAGCCACATCATGCAACACCTCAGACAACTCCACTGGCTCCCAGTCAACAAGAAAATCTCCTTCAAAGCTCTTCACAGCGAAGGAGCAGCCTACCTGAACCACTGATTCGCATTCCGCGTGCCCTCCAGACAACTCCATTCTGCTCAGCTTGCCCAAGCCTCCATCCCAAGGATCCACAAGACCAGAACCGGAGGAAGATCCTTCTCCTACTGCGCTGCCAAGACCTGGAAAATCCTGCCCCTACACCTCAGGCAATCCGCGTCGCTGACCCAATTCAAGAAGGACCTCAAGATCTGGCTCTTCAAATGATCCGACCCCCAGAGGGACCAGCAGCCCCTTCCCAGCGCCTTGAGACCCTCACGGGTGAGTAGCCTCTGTATATAAGCCCTTGATTGATTGATTGATTGATTGATTGCAAGGATTGGGGCTGTTGCTTTAGTGGGACTTCCACCCCTTTCAAGCAAGTACCCAGTTTCTTAAATTATTTGCACAGGACTACATTTTCAACTGGAATACCTGACCATTACTCAGTGCAATCTGCAGAGGATTAGATGGCCGTGTTTCTGAACCCCTTTTTGACCCACTGACAGTACAGTGAGAAATGTGCACTGCCTTTAGCTGCAACTCAAGAGCCCTCAATTGTGGCACATTATAAACACTTGGACAGTAGCGGCCCGTGGAGGGAGTGCCGCGGGGCGGTGAGGCGGGGTGGGGGAGGGGCAGGGTGGGGTTAGTAAACTCCGGCTCACGGCCAACCGGAGTAATGTAAGTAAATAAATAAATAAAACAAATTTCATTACGCGTGCTGAAATGCATTTGGCGATGCAGCGAGCGCAAAGTAAATAGTTTTATTTATTTATCTACTTACTTTACTCCTGGCCGTCGTATGTCCGACACCACTACCCCCACCGGTTACCTCCACCGCCCCACTGCCCCACAGCACTCCCTCTGCAAGCCGCCACTGCTCTGGGCGGTCCACGGGACACCCTTCACCTCATCCAGAGGGCTGCCATCAGGGGGCGCACTGACAGTGTGCCACCTTTTAGAAGGCGCACTTTCAGTGCCCCTGCTGAGAGCTTTTTTGCCTCTGAAGCCGCATCTATAATACGGCACAGAGGCAGATTTCCTCATTTGCATGGAGCCAAGCCCCCATGCAAATGAGGGAATGCCCTTTGAAGATATCGCTGGCGCTTTACGTGCACCAGCACTATCAGTATTACAGAAGGGGACACACAAGTTTCTGCCACCCCTTCTGTAAGACCGAAGTGCCACATGGGTGCGCAAACCGTGCATAAACACCCATTGCTCCCCTGGGGCACTTCCATAATACAGCCCCTGGGACCCTAATATGTATAGGGCACATATTCCCTGTTTGCGCCTAGCACACCTTAAAACAGGTGCACTGGGCGCAAACTGGGAAAGTGGGCCCTATTACAAAGAATGCACTGTTCACAGGGCAGCTGCAAACTTGTGCTGTACTGGGGGAAGTGCATTCAGGTGAAAAACTGAGCAGCTTTGAAGCAGCTGCTCCATGTTTTACTGTGCAGGTGGCAACCCACCTGTGCTTTTAATGGGGATTAGAGATCCCCTTACAGGCAGGTGCAGTGAGTGACTGCATCAGCTCAGAAGGGGATGTCTGGGGGGGTCTATAGGACTCCGGTTCCCCCCTCGAGGGGCTGCCCTCAGGGGGTGCATTGACAGCTTCTTTGCCTCTGTGCTCGTGTCTATAATACGGCACAGGCACACAGGCAAAGGGATTGCCTCATTTGCAAGGGGCCGCATAAGCGTCTGCAGGCCCTTCTGCAGTACCAAAGAGACCCAGGGTCACGCAAAGCAGGTGCAAACTACTGTTGAACCCCCGGGGCACTTTGTGTAATACAGCCCCTAATGTCCTTTAATTCAGCAATAACATTGAGAGACAACACTCCCTGCTTGGAGTATTTTTAGGTCGAGCCTGGGAAGTGCATGAGCTGCTCTGCGGCAAGCTGTATTGGAGTATGGAATAGAAGCCCGCCCACTCTCCACCCATATTTGACATTGGCTTGTGTCATTGTCCTTCTTAAATGCTGGCTTTTGATTCGTTAATAGGCTTGTTAGTCCCTCCATAGTACCCTCTTGTCTTCATTTGTAACCTCTCATGAGGACTGGCCCTTTTACTTCGTTTGCTACATGGTACATTATTTTTAGTCTGTAAGTACTATTTTCTTTTAATGAGTTTCTCCTACTGCAGCAGTACGACATGCTTTCCTGCAACATTCAGCGCGCCATGCCTGCTTTCACTTTTGAAGCAGCCTGGGACAATAGCGCCTGCTTCTTTGAATATGTCTCGCATTTACATTTACAAGAGTTTAAGCTATTGGCATTGTAAATGACAATGCCTTTTATTTATGTGTTATTTAGCAAAACAGATAAATAAAAATGTAATGCGAGACCTATTGCATTGCAACTGCTTGTCATATATGTTTTCTTTTTTATTATGGCCTCATAGAATAACTGACATTTTGTGAATATTTGGAGCCCAACCTAATGGTGTATCTTTGCTCTAGAAAAAACACAAAGATGGGCATTTAAAGTTTTTTCAGAATGAAACATGTGCTATACATTTGTGGAAGTCCAGTTCCACCAAACCTGTAGTTCCCACATCTCATTTGGAAAAGAGGACACTATTTTCTTTACTATGGCAAATTCCCAACTCCTGTGCCATTTCAAATCCTTCTGTGCCTACTCCTCTGCGTCATGGTTGCCAGGATCATAACATCATAATGCGCACTACATTAAGAGCAAGCCTTTCAGTGCAGATTTTTCTTGCCAGGTCGGGCATGAAAGACAAAGGAAAATCAACAATGACCCAGTACGTATGGATTTTTGCATTTTAGAGATGAGCCCCACTTTGAGGAATTGTTTCAGAAGTGCAAACAAATATGATATGCAAGGCACCCTAACATGGCAACCTGCCCACACACCTTTTCCATGAAAGTGCACCCACTGTCTTCAAATGACCACTTTCAGCAAAATATATCTACCCCGGAGGTGGGGAAGGTTAAGTATGGAAGGTGCTTCTTCTCAGTGCTATAAGAAGCATTGCCCTTCCCATTTAAGAGGATTTGTGGTCCCCCCTGCCAGGGTCTTGGTTTAGACGCAAGCCCAAAAAACATTTTGTTTACTGCACGTAACACACTAACTTATCTAGCCACTGTTTCTTGTGAGCCGGATCACTATCAGCCAAAGTCCTTCTAAAAACCCACATAGAGAATCCTGATCATTCTTTTATAATTTGTTCCTCTTTTTTTAGACTTGCAATGAGTTCCATTGAAGTCCGCTTGACAATCACTGCAAACAAGAAAGCAGCTTTTTTTTAAAAAATGTCTTTTTTATTTGTTAAAATTTATTCTGGCAGTTGTTCCGTTATATGAATTTAGGGGCTCATTACGATGGGGGACCAACTTCAGTCCGTCAGCCATCATTTCGGATTTGGGACCGGCCACCTATGAGGTGGCCTCCCCACAGTCCAAATTACAATGCTTCAGCCACCACGGCGGTCACATCACCTATATTTTGCATTGTGGCGGGGAAGCGGTTAGCAGCCCCCATTCAATGCAAAAAAAAAGGTACTTGCATATCCCTGCAATACGTGGCAGGCACCATGCGGTGCCTGCCACATGGTGCAGGGATATGTAGGGGGAAACATAGGTTACCCCAGTTCCCTTGCCCCAGGCCCAGGGTTGAAGGGGGACCCGATACAGGCCCCCAAATCTGTTTCCACCTGCCTTTTCGTGGAGGGTTGACCACCGCGAAACGACCGGCGGAAAGGGATATCATAATCCCAACAGCGGTGCCTGGCAGGCACAGCCACAATGCTGGGCAATGTTCCTGGTCTGACAGGCAGTCGGAAAAGGACTGCCTGTCGGAATCGTGGCAGTCGGTCTTTCCGACCATCATGCTTCCCCAACGCTTCTCCCGCCATCATAATATGGCTGGGGAAATTCACATTGTGATGGCGGAGGGCCCACCACCGACAGACTGTCGGTGGCGTGCCTTCCGCCTTCATAATCAGGTTCTAAGGGCCTGATTACGATGTCAGAAGGCCAATGCAAATTTCCCCCCGCCCGATTACGATGGCCGGGGAAGCGTGGCAGTCTGAAAGACTGACCAACGCGGTTCCGACAGGCGGTCCTTTTCTGACTGCTTGTTGGAGCAACAACATTGTCCCAGCATAGCGGCGGCTCCTGCCAGGGACCGCCGTTGGGATTATGATATCCCTTTCCACCAGTCGTTTCGAGGTGATCAACCCGCAACGAAAAGGAAGGCGGAAACGGAATTGGGGGCCCATAGTGGGCCCCCTTCATCCTTGGGGCAAGGGCACTGGGGGGCACCTGTGGTGCCCCCTACATATCCCTGCACCATGTGGGAGGCACCACATGGTGCCTGCCACAAAGTGCAGGGATATGCAAGTGCCTTTTTTTGTGCATTGTGGAAGTGGCTGCTAACCGCTTCCCCGCCACAATGCAAAGTATAGGTGATGAGACCACCGTGGTGGATGACGCATCGCAATTTGGATTGTGGGGAGGCCACCTCATAGACAGCCAGTCCCAAATCCGAAACAATGGTGGACGGACTGAAGTTCGTTCGCCATCATAATGAGCCCCTTAGTTCGGACCTTGCATTCATTGTTATTTAAGTAGTATTGCATATCTGAGAGCTTTTAAAGAACCTTGTTTCCCCCTGCAAGGCCTCCTCGCCAGATTGTTATTGTAGCTGAGCTATAGCGCATATAATGGTCATTTGTCTTTGCTCAGTCTTCTCCTCTGCCTGCCAGAATTCCTTACAGGTATGTGCTGAAAACGGGAGAATTTCATGTAAATAATGCAAGGACAATATATCCTTTTTGCTGTTCAGAAAATGAATATTTACCACTGTTGCATTCTGTACATGTTTTAATGAACCCCCCAACTCCACTGGGAATCTAGGAGTAAGCCTCATATGGTCACCGGATTAACTGACACACGTTTCCACCAGTCCACTGCTAGAGTAGTATTTCAAATGAAAATAGCACCTAATGTCTAAAGAGAAAATTCACAAAGGGTTTTCACATGTAAGTGTGCCTTTCTACAAATATATGTTGTGCATTCTGCACGCCAAATGCTTATATTATTCACAATCAACATTATAGGGATGTTATCTAAATGTATTCGAAGTAGTCAAGGTTTGTAAATATTGGGAATCAGTAGGTTCCACTTGGATGCACCTGTATGAGAAATGGACTTGTGATAATTTCTGACATGTTTTGTGACTCTAGTTGTAAGTTAGCACCCAATTAATTTCATACAATGAGGACCATCGTCAGCAAGCATCAACAAAGTGAACATACATTTAAAATGGTAGAGCAATTTATAGGTAAAATACATTAATAATACAGAAGGGAAGGGTGATTAACAAGCAGAGAAACAGAATGTGAATGTTAGTAAATACAAATAGCAGTAACAAGTAGTTGAGCAATATAGGTCATCTAAGAGCAAAAGTGTTATGGTGGCGCTGCATGAATATTACCTTCTCTCTAGTACTGGCAAAAATGTCTGAAAGTTGCACAATTTCGTTTAGAGGAAAAAATGACAGTGTTTTAGGATGCAAGCTCAGTTCCGATCTTCAAAGAAAAGAGAGTTATTAGGAAATCACGAACCCGTTCAATTAAAAACCTTAACCTAGTGGTTTTATGCAATGCAGAGTTAATGGTCTGGTTTGAATCCCATAAAACGTTCATCTTTTACCATCTGAAATGGCTCATGGATCTCGCATGAACATACCTAATGTTTCTGGGGCATTACCTCTTTAGAGGTGTAATCGCAAGGTGCACCTATAAAGATAAAATACTGAATGACACGGATTTTGCGGAATACATTGAAAATGAAGAGGCAGCATTTCTACAATGTTCTTTCCATTTTATGCGGAAAACATAAGAGCTTACAAGTGTACTTCGCTTTTTACACATTTACGTTATCTTTCTTCAAATCCGCGCCACATGATTAAATTAAGAAAGATAAGCACACCATAATAGTGAATGGTTGTCATCTTGAAATATGTGTATATACCATGCGCAATATGTGTTAATGAACAGTTATTGACAATTACTATAACTGTATATGGTTTTATAATGCATAGCTCTTTGACTTAATGTTATATAGATGAGTCTGTCTCTCATGTCATCATCTGCCCAATTAGGTGCAGATGATTGCTAAGCCTGCCACCTAAATTTATGAAGATAGACACATTTAATACCGATCATCCCCCTCCCCTATTACCGCTAACCATTTTGCCAGAAGATTAGGAAATTAGGTGCAGGAAAAAGAGGTACAACTCCACTCAGTGTAAACCACAGCAATTTCAGGGCTGATGGTGTACACTCTGCCTCCTCCACCAGGGCAATGGCTCATTGTTCAGCCCATATTCCCTGCTGTGAATGTATTCCAGGGATCACAGGTAAAGTATATACCCCCAAAGCAATGTAAATAGTGAAAATAAAAAAATGCAAATTAATAGCTTAGATGCAATGTAACAAATACATTGGATTTACTTAAAATGTGTGTTCAATATTGTTTTTTTTAAGAAAGTATTTATCCTTTACTTTTTTTTAGTTAACAAAGCTTTATTAGATAAAATACAGATATACAGAATTATATATTACTTCCGAATGAGAGATCAAGTTATGAAATATACATTAAACCAAGAAAGACAAAATATCTAGTACTTAATACAAAAGTAGAATTACAAGATAAACATATTAAATGAAATGATTCTGTACTTGAAAACATTAAATTTTTGGGTATATTGTGTATTAGGAAAAAGTAAAGAAAAAAGATATCAGAAGAAGAGCGAAGAGAAGGAGAGAAGAAGAAAAGAAAAAAGAAAAAGAATAAACATTACTTATTACAAATCTGCACATGTTCACGTAATAAAACCTATATAATCTAATAATTAGTTCAAGTTATAAAGTCACATTATTAACAACGTATATCATATTGTAACAATGGCAAATACTTAGATAAGATAATTTAAAGAATAGGGGAAAAAGCAATCATGTGGCTGGAAAACCCTTGTGAAATCGCTAGGGGTGTTACGCTTTTTTTTTAAGTACCCAGTATGCGGAGACCAAAAGAGGTCCTTATTCATCATTTGTAGCGTCAATGTAGCTGCTGCTGTATCGAGTCTATGATGAGAACAGAGAATATTCACCAACTAGTAACATTAATATTTTCAGCATTTTTCCAGTTAGATGTAATAACATGAAAGGCAATAGCAAGTGACAGATCTAAAAATGTGCCTAATTTAGAACGTATTGGCCAAAAGCCGTAGGAACCTCCTAGAAAAATACCCTTAACATCAAAAGGGAAATCAATAGAACAAATAATGGAAATAGTCCTGCAAACCTGTAACCAAAAAACAGCAGTGATTTGTGGACAATGAAAAAACATGTGTTAATATGTACCAGGAAGAATTTTACAAGGCCATCTCATGTTGGAAAGTTTTGGGTTATATTTTTGCAAAGATAATGGAGTAAGATATAGTCTAATATAAAAATAATAAAGGGTTTGTGTAGTGCTAGCATTAGGCGATGTATGGTGTATTTTATTCCAAATTGAACCCCAATCTCTTAAAGATAAGGAATGCTGAAGTTCAGATTCCCACAATGTCTTAACTTTAGACTTAGGGCGGGAAGGAGAAGCGTAATGCATATATATATATATATATATATATATATATATATATATATATATATATATATATATATATATATATATATATATATATATATATATATATATGAAGCTTTAAGGGATGGTGAGAGTGCAATTAGAACAGGACACGAGGGGCTTGTATCTTATCTTAGGTGCAATTTGTAAAGCGCACTGACGCCGAAGCTTCCTGGTGCTGATAGACAGAGTGAGTGAGGAGGGAGCGTGAGTAGCGGAATTCTAGCTAAGGGGAGGGAAGAGGTGAGTTTTTAACAATTTTCTGAAATTCAGAAAGGAAGAGGAAGATTTGATTGAAAGAGGAAGGAGGTTCCAAAGCCCGGGAGCTAGATAGGAAAAACTGCGATCGCCGAATTTCTTGGTTTTGTTTTTGGGAGTGACTAGCAGATGACGGTGGGCTGATCGGAGGTTTCGTATTGGGCAGTGAGGGCGAATAAGAGATTTCAGAAATGCGGGGCCGAACAGCGGAGGGCTTTGAATGTGAGACATGCCACCTTGAAGGCTGCCCTTTGGTCTATTGGAAGCCAATGAAGGCTGTGGAGTAGAGGCTTGGCCAATTGCCATCTGGGGATTTTATGAATTAAGCGGGCCGCTTGATTCTGGACAACTTGGAGGCGGTGTAACAGGAAATGTGGGAGACCGTAGTAGATGGAATTAGAAAAGTCCAGACGGGAGAGCACAAGTGAGATGACAGCTTGGGTGAGTGCCGCGGGGGAAAGTAAGTGGCGAACTTTACGGATCCTCCGAAGCTGGTACATGCAGGATGAGACTACCGCTCCCACTTGGGCTCTGAGGGAGAGTTTGGCGTCGATGATCACTCCCAAACTCTTTACTGCTTTTGCCGGGACTGGGGAAGAGCCTAGCTCCGGAGGCCAGAACTGCGGGCCCCAGTGAGCGTGACTGAGTCCAGGAAGGAGGAGCTCAGTTTTCTCGGGGTTTAGCTTCAATTGGTTCTGGTTCATCCAGAGTTGGATGTGAATCATGACTGCGTGGAACGTATTGATAGCATGTGGTGAGTTCAGTGAAAGGATGATCTGTAAGTCGTCGGCGTAGTTGTAGACGATGATGTCCCATTTCTGAAGAGATTGGATCAGTGGCCGGAGGTATAGATTGAAAAGGAGCGGTGAAAGGGAGGAGCCCTGAGGGACTCCGCAGGACGTGGGAGTTTTTTTAGCGGTGTAGGGTCCCAGGCGGACCGCCTGTGTTCTTCCAGTGAGGAAGGACTTGACCCACTCAAGAGCAGTACCCTGGATGCCTGCCTGCTCGACACGGTAGAGGAGGATGTTATGGTCCACCGTGTCGAACGCGGCCGACAAGTCCAGGAGAACGAGGGCTTGGGGGGACCCAGCGTCCGCGTTGCTCCTGAGTGTGTCCAGAACTGCCAGGATGACGGCCTCGGTAGAGTGGGCAGGTCTGAAGCCGGCCTGATTAGGCTCAAGATGACGGGAAGATTCAATAAAGTTTGACAGGCACCGGGTGACGTGGGCCTCCATTATTTTTGAAAAGTACGAGAGGAGGGAAATGGGGCGATAATTCGACGGCTCCACAGGGTCGGCGCCGGGTTTTTTGAGGAGGGGCACTAGGATGGCCTCCTTGTGGGAAGTGGGAAAGATGCCGCTGCTAAGTGACCCGTTAAGTAGAGGTAGGATACAATCTGGCAGGTTGAGGCATATACTCCGCAGGACAGATGGTGGACAGTAGTCGTTCTGGGAGCCAGATTTCACGCGGGTGGCGAGTTCCGCTAGGGAAATGGGGTCTAGAGTGGGGAAAGTGGTGAAAGTCGAGGGGTTGTTAGAGGAAATATCCGGTGGATGTGACTGGGGAGGGGGAGGGATAGACTTTTTAATTTTTGTGATTTTTTCCAAGAAGAAAGAGTTGAGGGTGTCGCATGCCTCTTGAGTGGGGGTCTGGGCTGGGAGGGTTCTGTCATCTGTAGAAAGTTCGTTCAAGACTCTGAACACCTCCTTAGATTTGTCGCCCGCCGACGAGATCCTGTTGGAGAAGTGATCCATTTTAGCTAGACTGATGGCTGCTTTATATTCTTTACGCGCGGCCAGATAGGACTGTCTGGCTGAATCGGAATAATCTCGTCTCCAGGTGCGTTCTAACTTGTATGAGATTGGGACTGAGTGAGTGTAGAGATGGCTTGCCTAAGAACATTCCTGAGAGACTAATATTTGACGGCATAACTAGAAGGAATAGCAAATTTGTTTTGGGTTTAAGAAAAAGTAAGAGGAGTCATGTCACACAGCAATTGTTTAATTTGAATTATACCATTCAGGGCCCAATTTCTCCAAAAGATAGTTCAGTTCAAATTTTTTTAGAGATTTGTTATGCCATATAAAGGATTATAGGAACTGCTGTATAGGGGATAAGGACCTTCTGAGGATAACGGAAGACACAAGACTAGAATACATAATGAGTAGAGCAGAAAAAGTTTGTGGCAGTTTCAGGAAAAATGGTAGAGAATAAAAATGAAATGGTGACACAAGTGAATCCTTCAACCTGCGCCAAATACTATTGGGTGAAGAGTCTATACCTGCCATATAAGGTAAGACTTGTTTTAAAACAAAAGCATTATGGTATTGCTGAAAATTAGGGAAATGTAAACCTCCCAACTCTTTGGGTTTACAAAGAGATGTTAAAGAGATGTATTTAACAACTTTAAAAATGTCACTGGTAATTTAATAGGTGACATGGACAGGTAAAAATTAATGACAGGTAAAAACATTATCTTGATAGTGGACAACCTTCCCCACCAAGATAAGTATAAATGGGACCATTGCTCTGTCATTTGAAGAATCTTATGATGAACATCTTCTATGCTGATCTGGATTGTCTTTGCCATGGAAGTAAAATATTTAATCCCAAAACACTTGATGTTGTGTGGAGACCATTTAAGCTCGGTAACATCGAACATACTCTTCAAACAATATTTATTGAGAGAGAGCACTTCAGATTTTGAAAATTGTATTTTGAATCCAGATAGACTAGAGTACAATGATAAATGATTAGTAAAGGCCGGGATTGATGTTTCCGGTTGAGAGACAGAAAGGATCACATCATCAGCATAGGATGAGAACTTAATTTCAGTATCTCTATGTTGAAAGCCATAGAATGATGGTGAATTATGTAATGTATGTAAGAAGGGTTCTAAAGATTCAATGAAGAGCAATGGGGAGAGAGGACATCCCTGTCTGCTATCACTTAAAAGGGGAAAATATAAAGACTGGGAACCATTTAGAAAAAGAGACATCATGGTGAGGAATATAATAATCCTACATATTTAAGAAAGGTTGGACTAAAACCAGGCCATTGTAAGGCCCGCGTCATGAACTTCCAGTTGACACGGTCGAAGGCCTTTTCGGTATCTAAAGTCACGGCAGCCATAGGAGTACTGATAGAAGAAGCCATATGTAGAATACTCAGAAACAACCTAGAATTGTCAGTCATGTGTCTACTCTTGACAAATCCAGTCTCCTCGAGTCCAACCATATCAGGAATTAGAGGAGAAATCCTGATTGATAGAATCTTGGCAAAAAGCTTGCAATCTAAATTAATTAGGGAAATAGCCTATAATTGGCACCTAAGGAGTTGTCCTTATCCTTTTTAGGGATCAAACAAATCATAGCCTCAAGAAAGGTCCCTTGAGCTTCATTTTGTGAAAGGAAAGATTGATATCAAGTAAGTAAATGGGGAAATAAAAGATATGAAAAACAAGAGTAAAATTTGGAAGTAAAGCCATCCGGACCCGGTGCTTTATCTTTAGGTAAAGCACTAAGAGCAGACTTAAGTTCAGTAATCAAAATAGGCTCTTTTAGAAAAGAAAGATCATTTGCCTGTTGCTGTCTTGGTAGAAGAGAGTGAAAATAGGAATCTAATGCCTCTTCAGTGGGCAGGTGGTCAGGTGTATAAAGATTTGTATAAAAATCAGTAAAGCAAGCCAAACTATCACTGTTTTTAAAATGAGGATTCTCACTATCATTTAAAATCTTAAAAATTCTAGACTTTTGAGATTTAACTTTCAAATAATTGGCAAGTAGTTTGCCATTCTTTTTAACAGTGTACCGGCAGCCTCCTGCGTTGACCTTTTACTTATCCTCTACTTTGAAAGGCAGACTGAGACAGATGCAGCACGCTTGCTGAATGCTGCATTTTGGCAATTTCAACATAACAATCCCCAAACACTGTGCCTTCATCCTCCTGTTTTCTCAACCCGTTTTTGTTGGCTTTTAGGAATCGGCACACTTTACCACTGCTTACTAGAACTAAAGTATGTGTGCTTTCTCCTTGAATCATGGTGAAATTGACGCAATTGGCCTATTTAATTTACTTGTAAGTCACCTGGTTAAGTGGTATTACATGTGTCCAGGGTTTGTAAATTAGCTGGTAATATTGGACCTGCGGCACTGATTGTGACACCCACTTAAGTAGCCCTTTAAATATGTCTTAGGCCTGCCAATGTAGTCTGTAGGTACAGTTTTAAACTGCCACTTTGACCTGGCAAAATAAACCTTTTGCCAGGCCCAAACCTTCCTTTTTAATATATATAGGTCATCCCAAGGGTATGCCTCAACAGCCCAGGGGCAGCGCAGTGTATTGCAAAGGTAGGGCATGTGTTTCTAAGTTTTACTTGTCCTGGTAGTGAAAAACTCGTAAATTTGTGTTTCACTACTGTAAGGCCTACATCTCCCATTGGATGACATTGGAGTTACATTATTGCCTTTAATAAGCTGCAACTTCCAATTGGGAGCATGTAGACAGATCAAGTTTGTTGTCTAACGAAGTATAATAAAAAAGCCCTTTCTAACGGTAAAGTTAGATTTTTAGCCACAGATATGAAAATGCCACTTTTAGAAAGTTGGCATTTTCTTGTCCTAACCATTTGACCCTGATTCTGGGTCACGTGACTAGGTGTAGGTGGCAATTGGTCTTTGTGTATAGCCCCCAGACAGTGAGACAAATGGAAGATAGGTGTTGGCAGGGTGAGCACAGCACCAAGACGCTGCCTGAGTACTGTCAAAAAAGGTTTGACACTGTTTTGTTGTGACACCAGACAAGGTGGTGCCAGGACAGGGAGGAAGGAGATGACTGACACCTCAGGGGGGTGGAAACCTCTGAAAGCTTCCACTACTTTAAATGGGGCTCCAGATATAAATGTTGGACCCTTAGACCCAACTCCTCAGTATACTTCTAGACCTGTGGACTCAGCTAGGAAGAAGGACTGATGTGCTGCTGAAAGGACTGCCACTGTACTAAACTGCTGCTTCGAAGGACCGCTGCTCTGCTGTGCTGAACTGCTGTCCTTTTGACTGGGCGAGATGGACTGGACCTGCATCTCTTAACCCAGAATCCCAGGACCAGTTGGCTGACCTCCTGATCAGAAGCCTCAGAGACATAACAGACTTTCAACAACCTTGAACCCAACACCTGGACTGTGCTATCTGTGAGTTTTGCTCTCCCAAATGGTGCCTCCCCAATCTTGGGTCCTTGGAAATGGACCTGACGGTGCTCTGCCAGCCCATCTGTGGATCCAGCAGAACCAATGAGTTTCTTCTGCTGTGTGACGCAACCCAGAGCAGAACCAATGCATCCCCTCTGCTGCGTGGACCTTGCAGGAGTTCGCAATTCAAGCCCCTGGGTGGATGGCCTCCTCGATGATGATGCAGGACCTTGCATCATGGCCTCGCAGTTCCTCAGAACAGACACAGCATAATGCATCTAGGTTCAGGATCTTGCATCGCCTCGGCTGCATGACACTTCTTTGACGTAGGACCTTGCAACTCTCCCCAAACCAGATTTATGGTACTCATGCTCAGCGGGCCTAACTAGGTCCCTGTAGCCAGCCCACACTCCATCTTAGTCCGCCTGTACTTGTAACTTTGTCCTGGTCCGGCGCTGCCAGATAACCACAATTGGGGCTTTTTGCTGCTATTTTCTTTTAAATCTTTAAAATTCCATATCTCCAGTTCTACTGATTTGATTTTTGACATTCTGGTCTTGCTTGATTTATTACACTTTACTCTCATTTTCTAAATTAGTGTGGGATATTTCTTATTTTGTGTTTTCATTTTATTGCTATTTGAAGTGCTGCATAAATACTTTACACATTACCTCTAATTTAAGCCTAACTGCTCTGTGCCAGTTACCAGAGGGTTGAGCACAGGTTGATTTGGGATTTGCTTGTGATTTTAACCTGAAAACGATTGTGATTGCTGCTTGAATGAAGTTTCACCTCTCCAACCAGTAGCCCAGTTTCTTACACTGAACGTCAAAGCAATGAAAGAATTTGCAAGAATGAATTACTTTAGAGGAATAAACTGAATGCCCATGACCTGGTGTAATAAGTCCTAATTTCTAGAACAGAGCAGTCACAAAACATCAGATTCTTTACACACATGGCTCCTTATTTTATTTTGGAAACCATCATATTGAATTTGCAGTAACTGGTAAAGATTCTTTGGAATTAGTTCAGGATCTTTATTCCATGTGTAAATGATGTTTTGTAGAAATAGTGTACAACTGCAGTGATTGTTCATCAGTAAATTCCCACAGTCTCTCCCTCTTTAATATTGATGTGTTTCAACCAATTAGGGTTTGGCGGGCCTCCTTCAGAATTATGTCATCTGGTGATGAATAGAAGCCTCAAAAAGAAGATGGGATGTGGCTGCCATTTTGTGGACCATACCTTGCTTAGAGTTTAGCTAGTCAGTCACCAGATCAATTGGTTCTCCAGGCTGCTGGATGTCGGATGGCAGCTTAGCTTCTAGCATTGTGCACCCTGTTGTGACAGTGATATGATATCAAATTTGCACTAGTTTTTTGGGATGCAAAGTTGATCATCTTTTTTACATGGCTGAATTCATGGAAAGTATGGTAATCACGTGTTCTGTAGGGGCGGGAAGAACTTGAAGAATTTGACTCCATGGAGTTCCACAGAGTTACATAAAAACTCAGCGAGATTCTGCAGAGCTCTGCCAATGGGTGGAAATGGGCACGTTGCACTGCTTGCACTGTGAATTAGCACCAGTAGCACATTCCATGCTGAAAAGTCAGCGACAGTGGACCCACGTGGTGCACAAGAGTATGCAGCCACTCAAGTTGATTCTGCTGCCGCCCGAGTAGATTTCCTTCTGGAGCAGAAGCCTTCAGACCACGAATGCTCGCAACCACCAATGTTAGAAAAACTTCGCCAGATGTCCTCCTAGCACCCAGAATTGCTCGCGCTCACCAACTTACCGTTCTGGAGCCTCATGCAAAAAAATGAATTCAGCCACATGATGATTGGCAAAATTTGGCTGGAACTCCACGGTACAAGAGTAATGTGGTGTCACCAAATTCCGCCAATTCAGTGGGTGGAATCGAATCTTTTACCCACCCCTGGAATTCTCTCCCTTCTATTTTTGAGGAGCACTTTTCCACACCAGGGGATGGACATATACTCGTTACTCCTGCTTACCCCAAAGAGTGTTTTATCTGAAAGTGTACTATCTGATCTAATTGGAGTCACTGTCAACTCTTTTAATAATGGTAACAGAAGCCATACTTTGTGTGTATCTGGTTGCATTCAGTGCTTGGATGGAAGTGAGGCTAAATGCTGGGAAAAAGAAATTACAGCTGGCCTGTCATGCACGGGTAGTCTTATTAAAACTTCTGCTAGAGCCAGACACAGATCTGATTTGTGGAGACCGGTGGATGGCAAAATTACCATGCATGCAGAGGCAACTTTATGCCCACTTAGAAATTTAGACTCTGAGGCAGTTGGGGCCACCTACTCACAATCTAGCATTATCCTACAATCTTGGAATTTAGCAGGAATGATTCTCATCAAAATTAGTCGATCCTGATTGGATGTCGTATATTTTTGATCACGAGGTTGGCATATTCCAAGAGACTTGGGCTTCTGAAAAAGTGTTTGTAGATGAGTACATTACTTTTAGTGTGGAAACAAAGCCCCCCCAAACACTATGGGAGGGAAATTTGGGGTCTTCTGGTTCTAATTAGTAATAATGTATTTAGCTGACACACGGTATTGCAGTCAAACTGCCCTAGTGTTACTCTCCCCACAGGACTTAGCTTGGTTTTATAAACATATATGTAAGAATGACCTTGGCGAGTAATGAGTCTCCCACGTTATCTATTTTGTAAGAACTTTTAGACTCTTTACATCCAAACACAAAAATAGTATTGACTGGTGATTTTAATATATCCTATGAACCTTCCTCATATATCAATGAGATCATATAAGAGGAAGATGAAATGTGGAGCATTCCATCATTAACAGGGAAACCCAGGGCTAACTTTTTAACCACTGCACTCAAATTAGCCTCTCTAACTGTTGGCAGAGGGCATGCAATGGACGTACCACTTCTGATCCAGATCGAGCCCCCACTTTCAGGAGAGGTTCCTATACAAGTGATATCGATTTTGTTATCTTAGATGTGAGACTGTGGCCACTCCTGATGGATATCTGTGACTGAATATTGACTCCTTGAATTTAATACTAACTGGGGCATCCATGGAAAGGAAAACAAATATATGATACACATTAGTGCCGGAACCCATATTAGCTAGTAGTCGGCGTTATGTCTCGTGGCCAAATATTTTGTCCAATCAAAAACTGCTGATCCAGATATTTGGGTCGTTTGTTACCTTTCTATCGAACTATGTAGCGGTAAGTGAAGCAGAAGTCCCAATTCTAAATATACATAGTTTGTTATTTAAAGAGCTACAAAAGGTATTTTATAAAGATGTGGTTCTTAAGAAACTAGCCTTGTGCAAAGAGGTAAAATGGTATGATCTCACCTACAGACAGACTTTAGGTCACCTGTTCTAGGTGTTGACAGGACTCTTATAGCCAAAGCTAGACACCTTTAAAAAGCTTCTTTAAATCTAGCAAAAAAGAATAGGGATGAAAAAATTTGGAAAGATATGTTGTGTGCTTTTAAAACCAATTACAATCTACCCTTTTGAAGTACAGTAGCCCAATGTAGAACATAAAAGGTTAAAAGCTACCATCATCATATTTCCGCAGAAAAATGGATGTCCCATTTCTCTGATTTCTATGAGGCAAAACATCACAATAATTTGTGGCTGAGCAGCGACCAGGTGACTATTCTAGATATATCTCGTCCTGATGCTATGGAGGCTTCTGACCCAGTTGTTGTTAGCCTGGAGGATACAGCTAGAGCTATAGCCTCATTAAAATCTGCCAAGGCAACTGGCCCAGATAAAATCCCAGGAGATAAATACAAATCAGATCCCCAGATATGGACAGTTTATTTAAATTTACTTTTGAATGCCATAGCGGTAGGGGGTGAGATACCGGACTCATGGAGAGGACCTGAGATTATTACAATATATAAACAAGCATTTGCAATGCAATTGGGCTCGCATTTACGCGACTTTAAGCTATTGACATTCTAAATAACAATACCTTTTATTTATGTTTTGGTTTTTAAAACATAAATAAAATACATTGTCATTTACAACGCCAATAGCTCAAACTCTCACAAGACCTATTGCATTACAAATGCTTGTTTTTACTAATAGTTGAGGTAATTTAAAAATCTTTGACCTGCCACTCCACTCACTTTGCAGTGCTTTAGCCAGAAGTGAGAAACCTGTAGTAATCCAGTGAGTCACTGGAGTGGAGGATCGGAGAAGGGGCGGGAGCTCATCTACCCCCCTTGTTAGGTTTACTAAGGACAACACTAGAAAGGTGGCAGTAAAATGGAATAAACATTTGAATCCACTTGAAGGGTGTGTGCCTAAAAGCTGTCTAGATGAGAAGATGATGGTCGGCACTGCATTGTCACGAGGTGTCCTCTGGATGGAACTGAACCAAAACGAACACAGGAACCGGAGGCTCGGCCTCGAGAGACTGGCAATGCAACAAACTACGCAGTCTCGGTTGATGCACGGTCATTCAAGCCCGGGGATACAGCAGCGATTGTGAAAGGGGAGGCTGCTGTGCTTCGCTGGCTCACGAGCGTGGATCTGTGCAGGGCTGGTCGAGGCTCATGGCTGAAAAACACAAACAGCAGCAAGAGCAAGGACAAAAACTATTTACTGCAGGTAAACAGATCAAGCAGAAAAGGTGTCCAAAGACAGGCTGAGCCTGCAGAGTGCTCCCCGGGCCAGCCCCTGCTTCTATGAGCTGTGCTAGGCACAGCGGGTGAGACAGCCAGCAGGCATGGGCGTGTGCACAGGCGCACTTTTCAGAACTGGATTCAAAGATACTTCACACCATGAAAACCAGACATCACGGACAGCCAAGAAATCAATTACTTCATCCGTCGGATACAAAGCAACCCTAGAAGATGTGTGTGTGGGCTTAGCATTGCGTGTCACTATTGTGTCACTCTTGTGAGAAGGGGCGAGAGTAATAAAAAATACTTTTATTTACAAGGAGACCAAAAACGCGGCTGGGTGGTAGTGAGTGAGGAACAAGTCAACCCACAAATGCAGTTGTCTTGAAAATGAAACTGGCGACAATTCCAGAGCGGGTGTCCAGATAGGACTGGAGGTCCGGTTTCAGGATAGCCATGGGCTAAGTAAAGGGTCTGAATTTAGAGTGTCTGTAAAGGTGCCTTATACGGATGTGACACAGCTCCGGCTCGCGGGCAACCCCTTTTCACCAAGACATACCTTGGGCATCTATACGTTAGAGCATAGGGTCTGGCAGAAGAAAGAAGGTATTGGAAATATACAGCTTTAGATCCCTGCGCTGAGGCACACTCACCTGTGTTAGCAGAAATGCATATGAAAATATTCTAAACAGAACCTTAGAAAAGATGAGGCTAGAAACTGGGGTGATCGGAGGTGAAAGAACAAAAGTGCGCTTCATCTGCAGGTGAAGAAAAAAAAAGCAATGGCCGTGCGGAGAGGAAAGTGACACGGCCGCGCGGCGCGAAAGTGAAAGGAAAAAAAGCTGACGAAAGCCAGATGGCAGCGGTGCATGTCGCGCGCGCTTGTGTGCGTAACAGCAAGCTGGTGGCCGGCAGCCTCTGGGTAGCACTTTCAAAACCCGCTTACTAAATGTCTCGCTTGAGACAGTGCATGCGCTGGCTCAGGCAAGACCTAAAAAGGTGATGCATGTGCCCCCTAAAACTACAGACCAATCAGTTTAATAGATAATGCACAGAAGATCTTTGCTAAACAATTTCTTGAGAAACTGTCAAACTGGGTGGATTCTATTAAAATCATGTGAGCACTTCAAGCTGGTTTTTGACCAAAGATTAGTACCTCTGACCAAATATGCGGCATTTACAGATCTTAGAGCTGCTTTTGATCTTATGCCATGCACTAACTTGTAGCATGTTTTATCAGCTATTAGGTCACTGGGAATCTGATTCACTGTTTGTCTCAACTCCACGAAAAAAATTGCCAGGGGCATGGCCAAGATGGCGTCTTGGTAAGACGCAGTTGCTCTGCCACCCGCTCCTGCCGGGCCCATTTTTGCATTTCCAGCAGCAGAAAGGGCACCGGAGCCTGCTTGGGCTATTGAAAAAGGGCAGCGCAGCATTCTAGGAGACGACGGAGGGCCAGGTCCTGGCAAGAGAAGCAACTTCGGGACCAAGGCGGAGTAATCCGGGACATGACAGGAGGCTGCGGGAAGCCACGGCAGAAGGCTTGAAGCAGAGGGTGCCTGGGCAGGTTTTCTGACAGTCCCCATGTCTGGTAAGGGGACCGCCATTGCTACCCAACATGACCAGAGTGGCAACGTCAGCTGCGAGCGCAGAGGCACGCATTGGTGGCTACGGAGACGAGCCTGGGCTACGTGAAGTATGCGAGGCCCCGGCTTTGCAAGCCTAGGCGGACCTTCATCCCAGCTATCCGCTTACTGCCAGAGCTGCTGCCCGCGCTGGCTGAGCGGAGAGCCAGCGCGTCTGCCCCTTCAAAAAAGACCTTCCCCCTCATGGCCACAGGAAGACAGGACCCCCAGGTGGATAACCAGCAGCCTCCTGAGGCCCTAGAGAGTCTTATACATCGCTCACGGGCCCTGTTGGGGGAGAGACCTGTGAGGAGGCCCGACTTTGCAGGCCTTGTGTTAGACCTTCACTCACCTCAATAGCAGGATGTTCAACTTGAGAGATGTGTAGATTATTCCCGACTTCCCCCAAGAATCTCCTTCGGACGTGACTGAATATCTAAAACAGCCTGCCCAAGTTAAACTCTTAAGGGAAGGGGGAAATGGGACAAAATAATAAACAGAAAGACACTCCGGCTCTTGTTTTTTGCTTCTAAAATAGACTGCCTGCTTCGTCCTGATAGTGTCTATATGCAAAACAGGAAAGACAAAAGAAACATTAGCTCACTAATTAAAACTTATCATGACAATTATTGTTTCCAAATCAGACCAGTGAAAGTGTACCTTTCTTTTACTCAGGTTGAGTCGTCACCTGAATATCTTTACACATGTTAAGATTCTGCAATGACAATAAATATCGATTTAAAAGTCTTGCTTGTGAAAACCTTGCTCTTAGGTTGAAGAATTAACGATTTTTTCTTGGCATATACACTTACTGAGAGATCGTCTATAAATGTTCTAAAATGTTCATGTCTCTTCGTTTTTAAAAACAAATCCTTTTTGTTCCACAGAGTCTTTACAAAGAAAAATGCCGTGCCAAGCTGAAGCTCCCAGAAGAGAAAACAAGCTAAGTCTTTTTCTGCTCGTAGATAATTATTAAGTACTTGTGCAAGCTTGAATTGCTCTTTAGTTCTAGTGCGCCAAACTGGTAAAATAAAATGAACTTACTTGTGGAAAAATGTGCATAGTCTGCCAATTACTCACTGACATGTCTTTCTTCTGTTTTGTTTCCCTTCTTGAAGCGGGGAACTGTTTAGCTGTAACTTCGGAAGGAATCGTGAGGGGATTGCCTGGGCTTCGAGGGAAGGAGTTGAAGGCCGGACTGGAATCACCGATGCGGAAGTGAATGACTGGATCCGAGACGCAGGAGCTTGAATTCCGCTGTCAGGTAAGTGAAGAATGAACGAGCGCAAGCATGATTCCTTGCAAGTCTGGGGTTTAAATAGCTTGCGGGAGGGTGGGGTTCTCACCGGGAGGGAGCAAGAGCGCACGTGCATGATACTCGTGTTGAATGCAGCTGCTACGAACGTGACTTCCAACTGCCTAACAGGGGCATGTTTACAACATGCATAATTACTGAAAACAACGTGACAATGCTGCCATTGCTTGTATGAAACAGAAACGTGCTTTGAGAACGTGCCGATTCACATGACACTATCTGAAGTTAGAAACAGCGTGATTCTTACATCTTTTCAAACAAACATTGGCAAAAACAATTGGGAGAAAATAATACAATACAAACAGATTAAACACATTGTTATAGCCGTGATCTAACACTTATAATCTGTAGCTGTATCAAATCAGGGATCTTCTAATTGAGTCTGAGCATGGTTGTTACAACAAACTGTAACAGTCGCTCCCCTCAAAGGCCGCCCCACGGGGCGAGGCTTGAGAGGGTAACGCAAGTAAAATTGCCTTAATAGCCGAGGGGCATGAACAAACGATGCTGGTTCCCATGAATTTTCTGTGTCATCAAAACCCTTCCAGGCTATCAAATAATACAGTTTGCGCTGTACCCTTTTTGCATCCAAGATTTTTCGCACTTCATATTCTAAATGCCCATCAATCTGAATGGGAGGAGGTGGAGGTTCTGGCCTAGTATATGAATTATATGGTTTCAACAAGGAGACATGAAAGGCAGCGTGTACTGGATATTCTAAAGGGAGTTCTAATTGTACTGTTACTGGATTAATGATTTTGTTTATAGCAAATGGTCCTATGTATTTTGGTGACAATTTTCTTGAACCTGTCAACTTTAAATTTTTTGTAGAAAGCCACACCTTATCTCCTACTTGATATTTGGGGGTATCCATCCTGTGCTTATCTGCTTGTTTTTTCATTGATTCCTTATACTTGTTTAAATGTTTAATAGCCTTTTCTTGTATGTCTACTAGTGTGGATAACCGTTCCATGAATCCGGGGTTTAGAGAAGGAGTGACTGTCATGGGCAATGCTTGTGGGTGATAGCCCTGCATAAAATAAAAAGGAGTACACTTTGTTGCAGAATGTACATTATTGTTATAAATAAACTCTGCAGCCGGTAATACCTTATCCCATTCAGTGGTAAACTCTGCCATTAAACAACGCAGTGTTTGTAACAATGTTTGATTTACTCTTTCTGTTTGGCCGTCAGTTTCGGGATGAAAGGCCGTTGAAAGAGCTATTTCCATTTTAAGACTCTTTCCTAAATTTGTCCAGAATTTAGAGGTAAATTGACTCCCCCTATCTGAAAGGATCTTGGTTGGTAAACCATGTAATCTCACAATTTCTTTAATGAAAATGTCAGTCAACTCTGCTGCCGTAGGTAGTTTAGTTAAAGGAATGAAGTGTGCCATTTTTGACAGATAATCCACTACCACTAAAATAGTCGTATAGGTGTTAGACTTAGGTAAATTAGTTATAAAGTCCAAACTAATTGTATGCCAAGGAGTTGGAGGAGTGGGTAATGGTCGTAATAAACCCATAGGTGCTTTGTGCAGAGATTTATTCCTGGCACAAATTGGACATGCATTGACATACTCCTTAATATCTGAAATCATTGAATGCCACCAAAAATTTTTTTACAACTGTCCAGAGTCTTTTGTGAACCTGGATGACCAGCTAAACTTGAGTCATAATGCCAGGCCATTACCTTTTCTTGTAACTCCTTGGTTGGCACATACAGTAAAGCATCATGATAAAATAAACCATCCTGTATAGAATGGAGAGGATTTTTTAGTCAATCTTGGGTCATTAATTTTAGATGCTCTTCTCTGATAGTTTTTAAAAAATCCTGTTGAGCAATTGGTGCCAACATTTTTTGTGGAGGAATTATGGGAGGACCTGACTCTTCTTTTCTGAGATCTGTGGTGTACCCATATCTAGATAGCACATCTGACTGGATTTGTTGTGCTCCTGGTCGGTAAGTTATAACAAAATCAAAGGCACTAAAGAAGTTTAACCACCGCATTTGCCTAGGTGTTAACGCTCTTACAGAACTAAAAAACTGCAAATTTTTGTGATCACTAAATATTGTGACAGGAAATTTTGTGCCCATTAAATGATGCCTCCATTCGGTAAATGCCAACTTTATTGCCAAGAGCTCCCTCTCGGCTACGGTGTAATTCTGCTCAGCTGGCAACAGTTTTTTCGAATAATAAGCTACAGGATGAAGTTGTCCATCCTGAATATCTCTTTGAGAAAGCACAGCTCCCACCGCCACCCGTGACGCATCTGCCTCAACAAAAAAAGGAAGATCGGGGTCTGGATGCTTTAGCAAAGGTGCAGAGGTGAATTTTTCCTTGAGTGATTCAAACGCATGAGCTGCTTGCTCTGACCATACAAATTTCTGCCCTTTGTGTAACAGTTTAGTTAAAGGTACTACAGTCTCAGCAAAATGAGGAATAAAACGCCTGTAAAAGTTGGCAAAACCCAAAACCTTTTGTATTTCTTTTACTGTTGTGGGTTCAGGCCAATCCTTAATTGCATTCACCTTTTTTACATTCATCATTATTCCTGCTGGAGATAAACAATATCCAAGGAATTCAACTGTGTCTGTATTAAAAATACATTTTTCAAGCTTAGCAAACAAATGATTTGTTAACAATTTCTGTAATACCGCTCTAACTTGATGTACATGTTCTTCTCGAGTTTTTGAATAAATAAGTATATCATCAATATATACAATTACGCAAACGTCAAGAAATTCATGCAACACCTCATTGATAAAAAATTGAAATGCTGCCGGTGCATTGCATAAACCAAATGGCATGACTGTGTATTCAAATAATCCAAACTTGGTTTTGAAAGCAGTTTTCCACTCATCATTTTCTTTCACTCTGACAAGGTGATATGCACCTCTCAGATCCAATTTTGTGTAAATAGTGGAATGGCGTAATTGGTCAAGAAGAACAGGAATCAAAGGCAATGGATATTTGTTTTTTATCGTGGCCTTGTTTAATCCGCGATAGTCAATGCAAGCGCGGAGACTTCCATCAGGTTTAGGAATAAAAAACAGTGGCGAGGATACTGGAGAGGTGGAATGTCTTATAAAACCTGACGCTAGTAACTCATCAAGATACGTTCTCAAATACTTAGTTTCCTCTTCTGTGAGGGCATACACTCTAGTGTTAGGCAAGGTAGCTCCGGGTATTAAATCTATTCGACAATCATATGATCTATGTGGTGGTAAAGAACCAGCCTTCACAGGATCAAATACATCTTTAAAATCTTGATATTCACATGGTAAGTTCACCACACCTGTATTTGTAGAGGCACAATGTAAGGTTGTCATTGCGTCATTCAATGCTTCCTGATAACAAGATTCTCGACAATAAGTGGAATCTAAGGTAACTGTTCGTAAGGTCCAATTAATTCTAGGGTTATGCAAAGTTAACCATGGTACCCCTAGAATAAGACCAAATGTTGGTGTATCAATTAAGTCAAAGCAAATTTGTTCGGTATGACCATTTTGACATACCATAATCAAAGGACTAGTTTTCTTCGTTATCATTCCTGAAGATAAGGCCGAACCATCCACTGCACAAACAGCTTCAGGTTGAGCCTTCCACTCAAAAGGGTATCTGTAATCTTTCAGCCATTTTAATGTCCATAAAGTTCCCAGTAGCTCCACAATCTAATAAGACTGAAACTGAATGACGCACATGGGTATTAATAATCAGAACTACCTGTATTAGAAAATGTCGTGGAATTCTGGGTACTACATTAGTCGCGATATCGGAGGTCATTAAAGAGTTCTTACTCGTACAAGAGACCCCCCTTCTTGACGAGTTATTTAGTTTTCCTGCTCTATAGAATCTGTTATGACCGAACTTATTTTCTTTGGTCCTTTTGGTTTGATAGGACACTCTTTCGCAAAATGCCCAGACCTGGCACAATATAAACAGAGGTTCAACTTCCTCCTTCTATCCTTCTCCTCTGTTGATAACGGGCCTTTAATTGTTCCAATCTGCATAGGTTCAGCCTCTGACACCTTCGTATCAGTTTCTTTCTTATCACTTTTTGACACAGAGAACCTTGGCTCAAATCGTACTTTTTCACCTTTTCTTTCTCCTAAGCGATGATCTAGTTTTACAACTAAATCCACAAATTCTGAGTATTCTTCCGGAAGGTCTACAATATGAGCCAAAGCATCCTTTAAGTCATCGCGCAGACCTCTGTAAAACAGAGATGTACGTTTTTCCTCTGGCCACTGGGTTTCAGTTAAAAGTCTGTTAAACATAGTTACATAGGTTAACAAATCTTGTTTACCTTGTTTTAGATTTAGTAACTCATTGTCACTAGCTTGGACGTAAGTATGCTTCGCAAACAATTTTGCCATGGTATTCTTAAATTGTGGCCAATTATGTAAAATGGGGTCATCTCTATTAACATAGGGTATAGACAAATTTGCTGCTGTACCCCCCAAATAAGAGAGTACAAACGCCACTTTAGTCGCGTCAGTAGGAAACAATTGTGGTTTGCATATGAAATGCAACTGACATTGGCTGAGAAACACATCAAATTTACCCGAATCGCCAAAGAAGCGTTCTGGGGCTGCCAAGGGAACAACATTAGGGACAGCTACCGTGACTTGCACTGGAGAAGAATTAGTATCTGAACTCGTGAATACCTTAGAAGTTTTAGACTTATTACCAAAATTTAAAGAATCTGACTCAAAGGCTGAAACAGGATTTCCCCATAATGAGTCTCTTGGCTTATAACGAAGGACTTCTTGTCTTAAAATTGTATTCTCATGTTTTAGTGAGTCAATTTCTAATTGCATTTTCTGCAACATGTCTGATATGGATTTATTTCTTTCTAGATCTTCTGTCAATGCCTGCGCCATTGCTTGGCCATCAATAGTATCGTTTTCTAAATCCATATCTCTCAAGGAGAACCTATTTATTGTGAAGGCTTGTGCTTCTGTTAGACCTTCACTCACCTGAATAGCAGGATGTTCAACTTGAGAGATGTGTAGATTATTCCCGACTTCCCCCAAGAATCTCCTTCGGACGTGACTGAATATATAAAACAGCCTGCCCAAGTTAAACTCTTAAGGGAAGGGGGAAATGGGACAAAATAATAAACAGAAAGACACTCCGGCTCTTGTTTTTTGCTTCTAAAATAGACTGCCTGCTTCGTCCTGATAGTGTCTATATGCAAAACAGGAAAGACAAAAGAAACATTAGCTCACTAATTAAAACTTATCATGACAATTATTGTTTCCAAATCAGACCAGTGAAAGTGTACCTTTCTTTTACTCAGGTTGAGTCGTCACCTGAATATCTTTACACATGTTAAGATTCTGCAATGACAATAAATATCGATTTAAAAGTCTTGCTTGTGAAAACCTTTCTCTTAGGTTGAAGAATTAATGATTTTTTCTTGGCATATACACTTACTGAGAGATCGTCTATAAATGTTCTAAAATGTTCATGTCTCTTCGTTTTTAAAAACAAATCCTTTTTGTTCCACAGAGTCTTTACAAAGAAAAATGCCGTGCCAAGCTGAAGCTCCCAGAAGAGAAAACAAGCTAAGTCTTTTTCTGCTCGTAGATAATTATTAAGTACTTGTGCAAGCTTGAATTGCTCTTTAGTTCTAGTGCGCCAAACTGGTAAAATAAAATGAACTTACTTGTGGAAAAATGTGCATAGTCTGCCAATTACTCACTGACATGTCTTTCTTCTGTTTTGTTTCCCTTCTTGAAGCGGGGAACTGTTTAGCTGTAACTCCGGAAGGAATCGTGAGGGGATTTCCTGGGCTGCGAGGGAAGGAGTTGAAGGCCGGACTGGAATCACCGATGCGGAAGTGAATGACTGGATCCGAGACGCAGGAGCTTGAATTCCGCTGTCAGGTAAGTGAAGAATGAACGAGCGCAAGCATGATTCCTTGCAAGTCTGGGGTTTAAATAGCTTGCGGGAGGGTGGGGTTCTCACCGGGAGGGAGCAAGAGCGCACGTGCATGATACTCGTGTTGAATGCAGCTGCTACGAACGTGACTTCCAACTGCCTAACAGGGGCATGTTTACAACGTGCATAATTACTGAAAACAACGTGACAATGCTGCCATTGCTTGTATGAAACAGAAACGTGCTTTGAGAACGTGCCGATTCACATGACACTATCTGAAGTTAGAAACAGCGTGATTCTTACATCTTTTCAAACAAACATTGGCAAAAACAATTGGGAGAAAATAATACAATTCAAACAGATTAAACACATTGTTATAGCCGTGATCTAACACTTATAATCTGTAGCTGTATCAAATCAGGGATCTTCTAATTGAGTCTGAGCATGGTTGTTACAACAAACTGTAACACCTTGGCGGGCTTCATATCAGCAACTCATTACCTGCTAGAGCTGTTGCCGGCACCGGCTGCACGGAGAGCTCATGCAGCAGCCCCATCTGCAAAGGCCTCCCACCCATGGCCACAGGAGAAAAGAAGGACCGCCCCAGGTGGAAAATCAATAGCCCCTTGAGGTCTTTGGGAGGCACTTACATCGTTCACGGGCCTCACTGGAGGAGATACCCGCAAGGAGGCCCCATCAACCCAGATCACACTGGGGACTATTGGGGGCAACAATGCACTTGGTGGCACGAGCGTTCCAGACAGGGGAAGATCGGTGGAGCTCTCCTGCCCACCAACCTCAAGATCGCCACCTGCACCACTGCATTGCCCTGAGGAATCTGAAGCCTGAACACGGGCCACACTAAGAGGTGAGAGTGGCAGCGAGACAGGGGTAGGATAGCACTGTGACAGAAAGGCCCAAGCACAGAGCTCCTGATGAACACTAAACACCCCCCCCCCCCCATTGGTGACTAAAGGGAGGCACGAAGGGAGAGCCCAACACGACAGATGCGCACTGCAGGGGGAGTCATCACCGCAATAGCGACAGCTCAGCAACACCTCACCTCTACTAGCGCCGCACCGTCTGCCTGTTGGGCCTTTCGCTTCAGGCCTGCACTCAGCCAGGGAGATACTAATGCTACGGCACAATGGCAGCCTCAAAAGGCAAGAAAGACAGACCTGCTGCTCAAGTGGACGGCACAGCAGATGGAGGGCCAGCCTACAGCGAAGCACTTGGACGAGGCTGAGGGCAGTGAGGATCCAGAGGGCCCGGTCAGTCGATCCTTCATGGAGTCACTGTTATCCTCACTCCATGAAGATTTGTCCACCATGAAGTACGAGTTATCAGGAGACATGAGGGACATCCGCCGCGATGTGGATTTCCTGGGGGAACGGGTCAACACCCAAGAAGAGCATGAAGCGGGGCGAGACGAAGAGCTCGAGAACCTTCAACAGGAAGTCCTTAAGCTGCAGGAACAGAGCCTGGACCGCCAAGCCTACACGAAGGACTTGGAAAATAGGTCCTGGTGGAACAATATCCGCATCAGAATGGCTCAGAATGAGGGGACGGCAACATTGAGGCACTCATGGTGGGCCTGATCTGCTCCATCCTGGGCGAGTCTCCCGAGTTCACCATCGAACTGGATCGCACTCATAGAGTGGTCCCTAGGATGGCGGCCTCGGCTGCCCCAGCGGACATTTTGACGTGTGTCCACGATTATCAGCTAAAGGAGCGGATTCTCCGTGAGGCTCGGAGTTGCATGGACTTTACCTATGAAGGTTCAAAGCCTACGCTATTCTAAGATCTGGCAGCCTCTACCCTACCCATGCGCAAAACCTTCCGCCCGATCACTTCTTACCTTCGAGAAGCTGGCATCAAGTACTCCTGGGGACATCCCTTTAGACTGATTTTCCATTACAAAGAGGAACTGAGACAAATTTGCTCCTTCTCTGTCACTTACAAACTTCTGGGCATTTTGAGGATCCTGCATCGGACAAGTCGCACCAGAATAATCAGACACGCAGACGCCGCATTGTTCATGGGTGGACCACTATCGAGCCCCCTGGTCCGTCAACGCTTCTTGACCCAGACACTATGGCCAGAGAGCGACAGGCGGTCCTGGCATCTCTCACAGGAGGGACCTCAGAGTGAAAATGGAGCTGCCCAGGCAGAGATTCGATAATTGTTGTTAACGTCCCTGCCTCCTGCTGGAAACACTTTAAGACACTTGCATGGGCTTTGCCTGACGAGAGGGGGGAGCCGCAATCAACAGGTACCCTGTACTATTCCTCCAGGGTGCAGCACGCTCTGGACAATGACTGTTTGCTCTTCATCATTAATGTTTTTGCTAAGTTGGGTTGTTGTCATTCTATTTAGTGGGTTTTCTCTCCACCTCTCTGCGCATCTGTTGGTCTCCTTGCATGCGTGCGACCTTTGCCTAGCCAAAGCCCTAGCTCTGCAATCTCATATGGCCCCATACAGGGTAGGCGCTGTATGTCCCCTTGTCCCTACATCTCTTTCTGCCTCAACCATCCTCATAGATGAGTATTAATATTCTGCCCCTCAATGTGAAAGGGCTTAGTAATCCTTTCAAAAGCAGGGCTATCCTGTCTTACTTGGAGAACTCCAAAACCCATATCTGCTTATTACAAGAGACTCATCTATTGTGTAGAGACACACATAGACTGTGCTCTAAGTTCTTTCCACAGCAATACTTCTCCTCACTCCCCACTAAGAGGGCAGGGGTCGCTATTCTTATAACCGTACTTTTCCGGGGGTGATAGGGGCAAAAGTACTATAGATCAGAGGGAGGCTTTTGGCACTTTCCTTGACCTTAGGGCCGCAAACGCTTACATTAGCCACTATCCATGTTCCTAACGAGTGCCAGGAGACATTCCTCCTTGAAGCAGTGACAGATCTGACATGCTCCTCAGACTGGCGAATAATCATGGGGGGCAACCTGAACATTGTGTTTGAGGACCAACTGGAACTGGCAGGGACAGACCGGGCTCTATCTGACAGCATTCGACAGTGGTTCCACGTACTGCGGTTAATCGACGTGTGGCGCCATTTCCATCCCCATTCCAAAGACTACACTTTCTACTCCCACTCCCGATGGATGTATGCCCATTTAGATTACTTCATGGGGTTTCGGTCCCTCCTTCCTTCCATACAGGACTCGGTTATTGAGCCACAGGCATTATTTGACCATGCGGCACTGACCACAACTCTGCTATTTCACCCACTCTTCATCCACCATATTCCTGGAGGCTCAGAGATACACTCCTTCATCGCCCTGAAATCATTGCACAACTCACTAAGACGTTGGAGGACTACCTAGCCGTGAATGATACCCAAGAAACCTTCATACTATCCCTGTGGGAAATACTTAAAGTAGTGGCTAGGGGTGACTTTATGGCTACATAGAGGGAAAAGGGAGGAGCTTTCCAAGCAGGTCTCAGAATTAGAAGGGATTCACAAATGAACAGGAGCTCCCAGGGTATGGAGGCAGCTAAAAGCACCACAAGCTCTATTAGCCAGGCTGGACTTTGACAGAGCTGAGTACGTGCCCTTCGTCTGAAACATATGTTTTACACAGGAAGGGACAGATGTGGCCGCCTGTTAGCGCACAAACTATGTGAGCAATGCCAGGCAGGGGCGGTCCCAATGATCTTTGATGCTGGGGGAGGTGAACATTCGCAAGAGGGGGATATATCCAGCGCTTTTAGGGATTTTTATGCAGAACTTTACTCTGCACAGCGAATACCAGAACAAAACCCCTCCGCATACATTCAGGGCATAACACATTCTTCGTTTAACACTAGAACAGGCCACCTCCTTAGACAGCCGGATTGGGGTCGAAGATGTTATTTTGGCTATTGCCAGGCTCAAGCTCCTTAATTCCCCAGGCCCAGATGTCTTTACCGCCATATTTTATAAAACTTTCTGCTCGATCATGGCTCCGATATTGACTTGACTCTTCAATGCAATTGGTGACACCTCAGACATGACTCCTACGATGCTCATGGCAGCGGTGAAAGTCTTGCCCAAGCCCCGCAAGGATGGCAGGCATTGCACCTCATATAGGCCTATTTCCTTGCTGAATATCGATTTTGATATCTTCACTGGGATACTGGTGGCCAAACTAGGCCCACTAATGCCAGGATTGATAGAACCAGACCAGGCCGGATTTGCGCGACGAGAGAATGCAACGACAACACTAGGAGGCTCCTCCACCTCCTGGAAAAGGCACACCACCAGCCATTTAAAACGAGTAGTGTTATCTGTTGACGTCGAAAAGGCGTTTGACAGAGTACACTGGCCCTTTTTAGAGACCACTCAGGAGCAGTTTGGGGTAGGGAGTCGATTCCGCAGGTGGGTGCTCAGTTGATATAGCACCCCCTTGGCCACTGTCCGAGTGAACTGCTGCATGTCTGATCCCTTTCCTATCGCTAGGGGCACGCGACAGGGCTGCCCACTCTCCCCACTCTTGTTTGCCCTCTACATGGAGCCGCTGGCTCAGAAAGTTCGGGACAGTCAGCGGATAAGAGGGGTTCTTTTTGGGGAGAGCGGCATACCATCAGCCTGTATGCAGACGATATCATCGCCACCCTTGAGACCCCTGAGTCGTCTGTTCCAGCTTTTCTTGCTGAATTAGAGGAGTTCTCTGCAGCTTCGGGCTTTTGAGTTAATGTGGCCAAGTCGCAGGCCCTAGGTTTCTGTTTACAGCCACCAACTATCGTCCTTAACCAGGCATACTCCATCAGCTGGGATCAGAAAATCACTCCCTACCTGGGTATAACAATATCAGTTTCCATCGCAGAGACAGTTTCCTTAAACTACACTCGCTTACTAGCGCAGACACAGCCGGACCTCTGTAGATGGCGGCCTTTTGGACTTTCGTGGCTGGGCCGAGTTGTTCCGCCCACGGAATGTGTGGAATTTTGCTTGTTCCGCGTTACGAGATGTAAGCGGAGCAGGCAAATGGCCTTCCACCCGCCTCCCACCGCGCTATTAAAAGATTAAAAAAATCTATTTAAAACTTCTTACCTTATCGGCGTCATACCCGGGCTGCCCTTTTCCTCTATCGCGACTTCTTCATGAAAACTGCACATGCGCCGGCGACCGCGCATGCGCATTTCTCGTGAGGAATGCATGCGCAGTTTTCTTGAAGAAGGCGCGATGGAGGAAGAGGGAAGCCCGGGGTCGCCGCCGATAAGGTAAGGAGTTTAAAATAGATTTTCTAAAACTATTTAATAGCGTGAGTGGGAGGCGGGTGAGAGGGGGTGGCGCGTAGTGGAGCTACGTGGAGTGTGCGGAGATTGGTTCTGTCTCTGTGGCACTCCGTGTATCCTCACTACACCCACTACACCCAGGCCTGCTTAAAATGAACATACTTCCTAAAATTGTATATCTCTTTCAGACCTTACCTGAAGAGCCGCTCCCGGCATGTTGAAGCATCTCCTGGCTAAATTCTCCTCCTTTGTTTGGGCGGACAAGAAACCACGGATGAACAGGAACATGAGCTTTAGGCCTCCTCTGGAGGGGGGTTTTGGGAATACCCAACCTGGACAGCTACTATACGGCTACACAGATTCCCTGCTTGTTGGAATGGGATCAACCGGAATCCGAGAAGCACTGGCTTTTCATGGAGCGAGCATTAGCCGGCCAGCCCCTGTAGAAGATTCCCTTTCTCTACAGAGCCTCCAGACCTCCTGGACTCTATGGCTCTCCAATAGTGTGAGACACCTTAAATCCATGGGACTCCACAGCTACACGCAACTGTCTTGCCACATTTCCATCGCCTCTTACCCCAATCACTAACAATCCTGACTTCACCCTGGGCCTCGACCAGGCAGCTTTTGGTTATTGAAACAAGAAAGGCCGCAGATCCATAGGGCATTTTTTTTATGTAAATGGCCCCTTGTCTTTCGAAGATTTTCGATCTGATTTCGCTATGCCTGAAACTGAGCAGTATCACTATCAGCATATACGAGACTGGGTGATGCAGCCCCAGGTTCGCCAGGAAGCTGAGAGACGGCTCACCCCGTATGAGCGGTGGCTCTTCTCCAAACAGTCCACTAAATGACTTATCACAGAATTATAACACATTTTACACATTTTCCACCCCCCCCCGGAACAAGTGACCAAATCTGCAGGCTGGAAAAGGTGGGAGACTTAGCTGGTGTGGACACTGACTTAAAAAGAATGGGGCGACATTCACTACAGGGCTCGACACTCAATATCTCCAGTCTGGTGTCTGTTACCAAGATTTGACGAATTGGTACCTCACCACCTCCCCCCGGCTGCCTAAAAGTGACCCCAGCCGTTCCCCGAGCTGCTGGAGGGGATGTGGGGCTGTAGCAACACTGCTGCACTCACTATGGGACTGTCCCACTCTTAAGGCTTATTGGTCACAGGTTCTGGATGAGATCGATCAACACTATCCTTTGCTTTCCAGAATATATCATTCTGGGCATCTCGGACAGAATCACATTTCCCCTCAAGTCCCACAAAGGCAGGCAAATGGGTATGGCCTTGGGGCGGCATTACAGAATATACTGTATCTCTGGGGCTCAAACATAACTCCTACAATGCAGGGGTGGCTACAAAGGTTATGGCATGTGCTTAGTATGGAGTGTATCTCTTCCTCTCTTTAGGGAGAAGGGGCCTTGTCAGACTTGGCACCATTGGTGTGGGTCTCCCTTCCATTTTTTGCTGTTGCCTCCTGTGTTTTTGCTGGTCTAGATGCTTTGGGCAGTTTGCCACTGCTGTTCAGTGCCAAAGTGCAAGTGCTCTCTTTAGTAAATTGTTGTTATTGATTAGTGATTCCACGATTGGTTATTTGATTTACTTGTCAGACCCTAGTATAGTGCACTGTGTATGCCCAGGGCTTGCAGGACTGATTGTGCCACCCACAGAAGCAGCTTGTAAAATGTGGCTCAGGCCTGCCATTGCAGAGCCTGTGTGGAGTCTGGGACTGCCATGTCGACTTGGCAAGTGCACACACTTGCCAGTCCCCAAACCTTCCCTTTTCTACATGTTAGTCACCCCTAAGGTAGGCCCAAGGGTGCATTGTATGTGAAAGGCAGGACATGCCCTGATGTGTGTGGCCGTCCTGATAGTGAAATACTGCCAATTTCGTTTTTCACTATTGCAAGGCTACATTTTACCATAGGCCAGAATGGGCAGTTTGCTTATAACATCTTATAAACATAACTGACCCTGGGAACAAGATGGGAAAATAAAGTTTAGTATGCCTGAACTCAGAATCTTAAAGTGCATCTTTTAGTGTGGGTGATTTTTATATTCTGTGTTTGAAAATACCACTTTTAGAAAGTAGGTATTTTCTTGCCTAACCACCGAGTGTGCGTCTGCTAGGTTTTTGTATTGCATGTCTGGCTTGTGAGTGACAGGGGCTGGAAGAGGGCAGTGGCTCCAGCAGTCTGATGAGTCAGAGCTGGGCTGAATGGACCTGGGTTGAATTTAGAGTAGGGGGAGGAGATTTCCTTTCACCTACCTGGGCCAGGTCTGCGTTCAACAATGCTGTCTCCACCTTCTGCCAGGAAGCTGCACCAGAGAGGACAGAACTGGTTTTGGCTGGGTACAGACCCTCTCTGCCTTCAGAGAACAAAGGATTTGTGTGTATAAAAAGTGGGACCCAGACCCCAGAACTTTAGATCACTTCTGGGAATTCAAGAGGAACCTTTGCCAAGGAGAAGAGCCGGAGAAGCTGAGGAGGAAAACTGCCCCTTTGCTGTTTGCTGTTTGGGGTTGGCCTGCAGTGGCTACATGTTGCCAAGCAAAGCAGAAAATGGACTTTGCTGTTTGCTTTGTCACCCGCTTGAAGAAAATATCTCCAAGGGCTTGAAACTGAGCTTGCCTACTGTTCTGAAGTCTCAGGGACACAAAGACTTCAACACCAGCTACCCTGAATTTCTTTGCTGGGAATTCCAACCTGCAAAGAAGTGCCTGCTGCTGTTTAGGACCTCTAGAGACTGTTTGTTGCTGGAAGCTGGAAGCTGGAAGATCGATGCAACGAGGAAGAAGCATGTCGCATCTGCACCGATTCCTGACGCATCAACGAGTCACGGAGAAGACGCATGCCGCATCCGCACCTTGTCGCGATGCAATGCCGAGCCACGGAGAAGAAGTGCGCCGCATCCACACCGGGTCCCAACGCATCGGCGAGAAAACTGTTACAGCACCGGCCGTGCTGCTGCAAACGTTCACGCATCATACCAGATCGTCGCATCGCATCGAACCGCCATTTTTTTGCATCACACCAGATCGTCGCCACGCATCGAGGAGCCATCTTGTCGCATCTTAACAGGATGCATCCCCTCCTCTCCGGTAAGGAACAGACACATCGTCTCCCCTGCGCTGCAGTAAGGAACAGATGCATCACCTTCCCGAAGCAAGGAACTGACGCATCACCTTCCCTGGGACCCTTTTGTTTGTTTTGCGTGACGCATCTCAGGTACTTTGTGGGAAAAGTCTCACATTTACAACTTGCATTGAACTGAACTACTTCTACCATTTAGGAGCCTTATTTTTGATACTGTATTGTGGATTTTTGTAGTTTGGGCTTGTCTTGTTTTAGATACAGATTACTTATTTTTCTAAACTGGTGTGGTGTCCATTTGAAATGTTTTCACTGTATTACTGTATGTGTTCACAAATGCTTTACACACTGCCTCTGAGATAAGCCTGTCTGCTTGTGCCAAGCTACCAAGTGGGTGAGCAGGGGTTATTTTAGGAGTGTATCCCCCTTACCCTGACTAGAAGCAAGGGTCCCTATTTGGACAAAGGAACCTACGTCTGCCAACTGGAGAGCCCCATTTCTAACATTGGTGGCAGCGGTGGGATTTGGACTTGCATTTGTGATTTACATACAGTGATTGGTGTACACTACTAGTGAGTGTAGACAATTACGAGACCACATACATTTTGGTAGAACTTTTTCTGCGGAACTTCTATTTTTTGGAGAACTGTACATTTTTTCACCATGAGCAAAGTAGCATCCATTGCATCTGTGAATATTGAGTTTGAAGAACAGAGAATTGATACCTACACTGTGCCACACCTCAAAGCTGTTTGCAAGAAATGTAAAATCTCTATAAGAGGTCTCACCAGGAACGAGGAATACCAAAAGGTGCTGAGGACCTAGTTAGAATCTAAGAATGCCAGTGAGCATCCTGAAGAGCCTAGGGAGGAGGCAGAGAATTTAGATAGGCAGCTGGACGGCCCATTGGGACTAACTGGGGGCAAAGAGCCTTCGAGGGTGGGCAGCAGTGTTTCTTCAAAAGGCCCGTCCCCAGAAGAGTTGGAGTACAGGGAGAAAAGCAGGGTGCATGAGATGGAGCTAGCCAAGCTCAAAGTGGGGAGTCAGATTGACATAGAGAATAAGAAATTGGAGTTAGAAAATAAGAGGTTAGCCATGGAATAGAAGAATATTCTTTTAAAGCGTGAGAGAGTAGTAAGGGAGCTGGTGCTGAATGCAAAGAGCTTAGAGATCAATCCCTCTGGTGGCAGCACACCATCAGTGCCTGTAGAAGGAAAAGTATACGCCCCCAAATATGTGATTAAGGACTTTATGAAGCATGAGGAATTTGAGCAGTGATTTAAGGCCTATGAGGTAGCCATGATGTTCCAAAGAATCCCTGAGAGAGACTGGGAAGCGGGGTTGTGGGGCCGCTTTGTCAGTGATGGAAGGGACACCTTGTTAGACCTGCCCAAAGAGGATCAGAAGTCCTATGCCCCCATGAAGGAAGCCTTAGTAACCAGATATGGATTGACATCAGAGCTTTATAGGCTGAAATTTAGAAATAGCAAGAAGCTGGAGTCTAGTACCTGGGTGGAGTATGTATCTTTGTTTTGCAGAGCATTGGATGGTTGGGAGAAGGGTAGCAAAGTAAATGATTTTCAGGAGGTCTATGATTTGGTTGCATGGGAGCACTTGTCCAGTAATTGTTTTCCAGAGCTACGCCAACCCTTGATTGACAGTAAGCTGACTGAGCTCAGTAAGCTTCCTGTGGAGGCGGACCACTGGGTCAGTACCAGGGTCCACAAGGGTTGAAGGAAGTGACCCGAAAGAGTCACCCAGGTTGCTGAAACCACCTGCTATGCCTCCCCAAGTAATGAAGAGTCGGTCAGACAGTAGAGAATAAAACAAGCATTTATTAGTAATATTCTGCAGAGGAGTCCAATCTGACCTGCACCCTAAGATGTCTGCCAAGGCACTGGCCCCCAACAGTCTGCAATGCATAACCATTCTTCCAAGAAGCCCCCCAACCACGCCCACAGTAGAAAGGTACCGGTTCAGGCCAAACACGAACAATGCAGGCACAGAAGGATGGGCTACCACCTACCTGATGGGTACCTACTATTAGTGTCTCAAGGTTGCCGTACTGAGGCTCGGCATCTCCTAACGTGGGAGCAAAGTTACACACAAGGATAGGAGTGCGAGGGCAGAATGGCCTATTCGTTAGTAAGTCAGAATCCAACCTTGAGCAGCGAAGGAAATAATAGCTGAACACAGTGTTCTGCTGAGGCAAGCCATACGAATAATGAGGCCTAGTTCAGACACAGCCTAATGCGGATTACGAAATACAATTTGGAGTCACACGTGCTAACTGAAGCTTACCCATTGCAGGGATAACTCAGTGGGTTGCGTACTATGAATATGAATGATACCTAATTTAGCCACACCCTGCTAACCTAACATAGCATAGAACAGTTGTATAACAAGGTAAAGATTATTCAAACCTAACAGATCCTCCTTTTAGCACGGGAGGCTAAATTACTTTATTGAGGCTATCAGGTAGGGTCTTTACAATTCTAAGCAGAAGATAAATGAATCATTGCATGTATAGCAAAAACGTTGTTAATATTAAAAAAATCCTTCATCTATCAAGATCATATCCTTTATTTCTTGCATCATCATAGTAAAGACTTTGCTATCGTGTCCTGGCAGCTTAGGGATAGGGGCGAGCCTACATCTGCAATAGGTGCAACACGCTGGAAAGCAATTAACACATAGACAGCACATGAAGACGACACCTGCAATAGCCACTAAGAAAATAAGTATCTTCCATCCCCAGGATGATATCAGGCCCCAGAACCACCCTGTCAAGGACCAAGAACCGTTGTATTGATGAATATCAGATGCTATTCTATGTAACTTCTGGATAGCTGAGTACACAGTAGGTACGTGATCTGGAATGTACACACAGCATCTACTGCCTATGACGTGGCAAGCTCCTCCCCTATCTGCAAGGATGACGTCTTACACCATCCGATTTTGAAGAGCAATGAGCCTGGTTGCCTGGAGCTGTTATGTTAGTGAGTATACCTACTGTAGTGTTGATAACCCCTTCTACATCCCTGGTGAGGCGACGAATACTAAGACTGTTATGCATGGGTCCCCAGAAAGGCAGAATACCCTTCATGGAATCCGTGAATTGCTGTAAAGTAGTATCAGTCTGACCAATGTCTGCTGTTTTAATAACTCTCCTTACTCGGGACAAGTGAGCACTCTTTCGCTGCAGTCTATGGTCTTTGTGAAAGTTAGACGGTGCAATGTATGCGGGAGGTAAAAGAAAAGAGAGATAACACTAGCCAGGCCATCCTCTAGGGAGCCAGGTATAGGCATGTGCTCCAAAAACAAAGTATACATTAGGGGGTGCGAGCAAAGGTAGGCTAATAGTGGTGTTCAATTTATATGTGTAATTACAGTTGCTTAGTCCCACTGGAATTTTCCCAGAACCTTCAACACACAAACTAGCTGCGGTATGGATAACAGTTACAGGCATAATTTCATTCTGAGTGATATTTCGTGCATGGAAAATTTTAAGTATTCAGTGACATTGAATCCCTGGAATCCAGCATTTCATCTTGCAACCAGATGACATTTCTGTTATTCTCAAAGACATTCATGCAAACATCTGAACATAAAGTAGCCTCCTTTCCTTCTATCCCGGGAGCATAACCCTGGTGTACCACTACATACTCTCCGTCATATCCATAGCGTCAGCATGATAATGACTATACACCATAGAAAGTAACTGGAACCATGCCTCACAGCTACCTAGATATGACAAGGGTTAAGACACCAGTAAATCATTCTTGTGAACGACAGAGGGGAGTAACCCACACACCCAGCAATTTGTGGCATTGGTCGTGTGGTGTACCTGGTGAAGCATTTGCACAAACACATTTTCGACGTATGCCTGTCTATGTCTCTCCTTGAGCGGAGCCAATGTACCAAACAGGTGCTCAGGTGGAACCTGGGTAGTCCCTATCAGTGTGTGTGCTGGGTGATTTTCTTCTAAATACCATACTACCCTAAACATTGTGATCAATAGTATAAGGAAGAAAATTACTACTACTATGTTACTCCTAGTGGACCAGCAAGAACAACCAGGACTACTCTGCCCTAGTGGTGGGGCCGCTAGGGGCTATTCTTCTTCCATAACAGCACGACCAAATGGATACATTTAGAGAATCTCGTGAACAACTTATATTTATCAGGGGAAAATCACAAACTGGAGCCACTGCAACAGAACCAGAGGGGTGTAAGTTACCCAGTGTCCGTCAGAGCCTCACTGGTAGACTCCTATTGTTCATCAATGTCGGTGCTATGAAGCGCTCCCTCGGTGGAGCTGCGCGATCGCAGCCCTTGCTGAAAGCAAATCCTTCTTCTTTCAGGATAGAGTACCCTACCTCCTGGGCAAATACCCTAATGATCCTGTCCAGTGTCTAGGGCAGTGCACCAGTACAGCTCAACCTATTCTATTGCAGGTACCTTGGGCTTGGTAGTTACACCCTAGTCTCAAGTCCTTCCCTAGCTCCTCGACTCTCTCTCTCTGGTGCACTGTCCTTCCGCCGAGGGCGCAAGTTATACCTGGTGACTCCAGGCACTGTTTCATCAGCAAAAAGGGGTTGAAATTCAGGGACGGTAGGACTGGGGTTCAACTGCCACCAAAGGGTCTGCATTCTGTCCATCAACTGTTGTTTTTGCATTTGTCACCAAAGGAGATGAGGCAGAATCTGGGGTGGCTCTGATCTCTGGAGGTATAACTTCCTGCAATACGTTATCACTCTCCTCCTCTGTTTGCGCCCATGTCAGCCAGGCGTCAGAAAAGGGGACAAAACGAGGCACCTTTTCTCCTTTCTGGTCCTCAACGCTGTCGAGGACCCACTTGTCATACGGAAGTGGGAAAGGAATCTTCTTGGAGTGGGTGGCGTGCATCCAGTTCTTCTGACCCTCGAGCTTCACCACAGTGCGAGTGGCAAGGAGGACAAGGAGTGGGCCTTTCCAACGAGGTTCCAGGCAGCTCTTCCACGGGAAGTGCTTCACAAGTAAATAGTCACCGGGCTGTAGCTGATGCCCGGGCTCCTCTGGTACTGGTCGCAGTGACTCCCGGATCTCTTGATGAATAGAATAGAGATCTTTAGTTAGCTCATACAGATAGTCGGCAAGTAAAGGGTACTCTATCTCGGAAAAGCACTTGGGCCTTGGGACACTCCAGATATTGGCAGGGCAGCTAAAGACCACCTCGTACGGGAACAACCCTGTTCTAGAATGTGCTGTGGCCCTGGTGAAAAACAAAGCCAACGGTATTGCATCTAGCCATCGCAAAACTGTACTTTCTTGTATCTTGGCTAACTTCAGTTTGAGGGTCCCGTTGTATTTCTCCACAAGACCCGCTGACTGGGGGTGGTTAGCTGCATGGAACTTCTGCCTAACCTTCACAGACCAATTTGATAACCTTTGAATTGAAGTGACTTCCGTTGTCACTCCAGCTCAAACGCGGCAACCCGAAGCACGGGAAGAACTCTTTGACGAGTACTTTCTCCGTTGCCATAGCTGTATCCTCTTTGGTGGGGTAAGCTTCCATCCATTTACTGAAGGCACAAATCACTACCAGTACATACTTTAAATTGTTTACTCATTCCATTTTGATGAAGTCCATCTGGAGAACCTCGAAAGGGAAGAAAGGTGGTGCAAAGTTACCTGGGGGTGTAGGAGTGCCTTTCCCAGGATTGTGTGTCAGACAGACAATGCTATGTTTGACTAAGGGAGTGGTTACTCTAGATATATTGTCATTCTGCCATACTGGGTCCAACACCTTACATATTCCTTTGGCACTTATGTGGGCTGGGCCATGCGCCATCGTGACTACAGGGAGCATGTTTGCGTTGGGCAACATCCAGCTCTGTTTCTCGGACAGGTCAGTCCAACAACCTTCCTCATCTAGACGCCCTGTACTCTCTTTCCATATTTCCAGTTCATCTAGAGTTGCCTCCCTCTGTATCTCCCTCACATTTTCTAATGTGTTCTCGAACATTCCATTGTCTGAGACCCACCTAGGGGGACCTGCCACAAACATCTTTTTCATCTTTGATCTAGCTGTCTCCTTACCTGTTTGGTCTGCAATCGTATTTCCCCTTCCAACATCATCTGTTAGTGCTTTGTGGGCACTACATTTTATTATTGACAACTTATCGGGAATTGCTAATGCTAACAACAGTCTATGTATCAATGGGCCGTTCTGTATTCGCAATCCATGCGAGATCAAGAACCCTCTCTCTGCCCAGAGGCGCCTGAAATTATGGGCCACCCCAAAGGCGTACTGTCTGTCGGTATAGATATTGACAGTCAGTCCCTCACTCAACTTACAAGCCCGAAGGAGGGTGACCAACTCTGCAGCTTGGGCCGATTGGTATGGGATACGGGATGTCTCAACTACAGTGTGTAACATTGTTATTGCATACGCTGCAGTGGTAGTGCCATCTGGTAGTTTGAAACAAGTCATCGAGATTCCCCTTGGGGGTCTGATAAGGGAACATCAGTCAGGTCCACCCGTCCCTTCGTTTCTTCTTCAGTCCAAAATAAACAATCATGGACATCATCGTCCCTTCCTTCCGGAGAGAGGGGTAGTAACATGGCTGGGTTCAAAGTAGCACATCGTTTGATGATAATGTGCGGAGCAAACAAGGTCAATTCATATTCAGTCAGACGTGCACTAGTAAGGTGCTGTGACTTTGTCTTATTCAAAAGCGTATCCACAGCATGAGGTACCATTGCTGTGAGATCAGTATCAAGAATGAGCATTGCCGATTGTCTGATAACAACCGCCACCGTCACAGCAGCTCTCAGGCAGCTCGGGACACCTCTGGAGACGTTATCAAGAAGAGCAGAAAAATAAGCGCAGGGTATCTGCTTACTACCGAAACCCTGTGTTAGAACAGAGCGTGCGCAACCATCTGCCTCGTGTACGCAGAGCACAAAAGGCTTCTGGTAGTCAGAAGTACCAAGCACAGGAGCAGAGCAAAACGCAATCTTCAATTGCTCAAAAGCTAACTGACATGCAGGTGGCCAAGGCAAATATTCATGCACTTCTTTATTGGTCAGAGGAAGGAGGGGTTTTGTTAGTAAGGAATAATTGGGGATCCAGTGGCGACAATACGAGGTAGTTCCAATGAATGCGCGTACTTCACGCTGGGTTTTAGGAACACGCATATTAGTGATAGCAGCTATGCGTTCAAGTGTTAGTCTGCGACCCTCCTTTGACATTAGGTGAAATAGGTATCCTACTAACGATAATATTGAGATTTTGAAAGGGACACCTTATGTCCATGAAGTGCTAAATGCAACAGCAATTTTACTGTGGCATCTTTACAACCATCCTTGGTATCAGAAGCCACAAGGAGGTCGTCGACGTACTGCAACAGCACATTACCAGGGGGAAGTACCAAAGAATCCATTTGTGTTTTTAAAGCTTGACTATAGATACTAGGGCTTTCTGTATAGCCTTGTGGAGCATGACAGAATCTAAAGCTCCTGCCGGCTATGGCGAATCCAAACAGATACCTGCTATCTGTATGGATCGGAATGCTGAAGAAAGCATTCTTCAAGTCAATCACAGAAAATAATTTTGCTGATGGGGGAATCATTGTCAGGATCATGGAAATGTCTGGAACTACAGGATACTGGGGAACTACTATTTTGTTAACCTCTCTAAGATCAATTATGAAATGGTAGACATCAGAATGAGTATCAGGAGAATCCAAGGGTGCCTTCTTAAGAATGGGAAGAATAGGGCTTTTAGACGCATTCGCTGCTGTCTCCTCAACCACACCAGACTTAATCAAATTCTGTATTATTTGCAACAAGGCCTTTCTCCTGCCTGTGAGATCTTGTACTGGGGAATACGGGGCAATACAGTATTGTCTTTGATCTGAATAGAGACCGGTGGGATCTGGAGTAACACCACATCTGTGTCTCCTGTAGCCCACAGTGTGCATGGCACATCTTTAAACTCAGTGGGGAGGGGGGCATCTTTTGCGAAGCATTGTTTTGCACCAGCCACCTTTGGCCCAATGGTCATGTAAACGCTGTCTGGAGAACAATATATGGTTGCATTTAATCTTTTTAACAAATCCAGTCCCATCAAATTCTCCTCACATTTTGATGTTAACAAAAATGGTGAATCTTCAACTCCTTTGACTTTTTCTCCACCTTCTCTTTCTCCTCATTCTCCCTATGCTCATAGTACTGTAGCATACTCAAGATTACTGAGGGGAGGAGGTGCTCCAAGTACTTTCCGAAGCCTGCAACCCAGTCGCAATCTCGGGGAGCAAGTTATTAACAGACCTCCTGACAAACAATCGGACACCACCTTCCAACAACACATCCTGGCCACTAATGTCTAGAAACGCCCCTTCAAACCTAGTAAAGAAATTAGACACGCTCTCGTCCTTCTGACAATATAAAGTTAACTTGTCGCAATCCACTCATCTCAGCGGGATAAGGGAATGCATATAAGTGATAATGCGACCCGGCAAGGCTAATAACTCCTCCTTTGGCTTCTCGCCAGGCTTGCGTTCCTTATCCCACGTCCTGATCTGATCCCATATTCCACCCAATTCCACTACATGATCCTGTGTATGCACCTGTCTCCATATGTCCACCGGTACCAACAAGCCCAAAAACAACTAAATATCTCCAAACTTCATCACAGTGGAGGAGGCCGCCTCTGTCAACTCTCTGTAGTACGCAGTCGGATTTTTCTGAGGGCCCGGCAACTGAGCTTTAAGGGATATTACCTCACTCCTCTTCCAAGGAGTGTAGATCAACTGTTCCTGAAACCAAACATCGACTCTTGGCCTAATTACATTATTCATTGCATCGCACAGTTCTGGTATTTCAGGATGGTAAATGGGATGGACCTCCCTCATGGGGAGCTGCGTCACTATCATCGGAACCTTTTGGAGCAATCTGCCCCGATAATTCACCAATGTTGTTAAATTACTGAAAACCTCATTGGGGGCCATACCCATTGCATATACCCTCTCCCGTATGTCATAGATGATCTGCAGTTCAACACCATGAAAGCACTGCTCCCACAGTTCTATCAGCGTAGCCGACATATGTTTAAGAGCATGCTGCTGTATGAATGGCTTATAACCTTTCATCACACTCCACACATCTTCCATTCTATAGATCGGGTTCCAAGCCCACTTAGCCGCCTGATTCACCACCATTTGCTTTTCCTCATTACCAACAGCAGAGCGCACCAACACTTTCTCCATGCGGTCTTGCGCTGCTGCCCAATTCACTTCATGCACTGCACGCACAGGCATCTCAGCATCTTGCAATGCCCAAGCTAACACACTCGGGGGAGAAAGAGCAGATGAAGAGACGGGCACCATCGCAAACAAAGACTGTGTTGTAGGAGTAAAAGGGGGCGTAGCAGCAGATACGGAGCCAGTAGACAGAATAGGAGATCTAATGGAACCCGCCCCTGCAACTTGTGGAGATTGGGAAGAGACAGACTGGGCTGGGGCCGAGGCAGCAGAGTTAGAGACAGAGAGGCAAGGAAAAGCAGAACCAGAGGTCGAAGACTGAGCCGTTGGGATTGTGGGATATATCTGTTCCGGGGCATAAGGAGATGGGGTCAAGAATGTAGTAACTCCTCAACGAAATCATCACTTTCCTCTCTATCTTTTCTCTATCATAGGCCACTGCTTTCTGAATTATTGTCTGTGTCTGTCTCTTCCGGGCCTCCTTCTCTGCTTCCTTCTGCCATACTCTTAAAGAATCAAACATCGACTGCCTGCTCTTTTTGGCGAACAATTTGACCTGAAAAAATTAAATTTTTGTGAATCAAAATGTGCCAGAAAGCGGCCACTGTATATGAGCATTGTCCCTCATATATTTATTCCACAACGAGCTAAACATAAAAGGGCCAATGGTGTGCTTGACGTATACATCTAAATTTGGGGTACCCTCCGAAGGCGCAGGCTGGCTCGCTTCCAATCGGGCCTCAGAATAACAACACCAACATCTAAACACCCCAATTTACTTAGAAAAGGCATCTTAATATAAGAAACATGCTCTGTCCCCAATGGACAAATATTACACCAACCAACAAAATGATCCGAGAATCAAACCAAAACGGTCCGAGGACAGCTCCCTACAGTCCAGACACTGCACCAACTTCAAGAAGACAGTCCGGAGACTGCACCAAGTTCAAGAAGACAGGCTTTAGCCCCAGACCCTTTTCGAGAGTAAGCCGAATTTCCAGTTGGCCTGGCATATTGTTCGCAAACACTTTGTGTCTTTTAAGGGTCCGCAAACCCACCAAGCTCATACCAAGACAGTCCAAAGACAGTACCAGGACACAGCCCGTGGGCTCGTGCCGTTCAAGCAAGGCAGTCTGAAAACTGCACCAAGACAGTCAAGACTGTACCAGGACACAGCACGTAGGCTTGTGCCGTTCAAGAATGGTGCCATATTTTTCCTTGAATTAAATCACTAACCTGGTGCACTCGGGTTAAGCAACGTTATTCTCCTCTGATGACTCTTCAGACCAAGTGGTCAACTCCAAGGTTTTGCCAGCTGGTGACCACTATATGAGGAGGCGTCTGACCGGCGGGCGGGGCCACCAAGAGAACCGGGCTCTTATTGTGTGGGGATCCCCAATCTGCCCGACCCACCAGACACAACCCCGACCCCACAACCCGATTACGGGCAAGTCGGGTCACCTTGTGGGGTCCCTGTTCGGGCACCAACTGAAGGAAGTGGCCCAAAAGAGTCACCCGGGTTGCTGAAAACCACCTGCTATGCCTTCCCAAGTAATGTATAGTCGGTCAGACAGTAGAGAATACAAACACGCATTTATTAGTAATACTCTGCAGAGGAGTCCAATCTGACCTGCACCCTAAGATGTCTGCCAAGGAACTAGCCCCCCCAACAGTCTGCAATGCATAACCATTCTTCCAAGAAGCCCCCCAACCACGCCCACAGTGGAAAGTTACCGTCTCAGGCCGAACATGAACAATGCAGGCACAGAAGGATGGGCTACCACCTGCCAAATGGGTACATACTATCAGTGTCTCAAGGTTGCCGTACTGAGGCTCGGCATCTCCTAACGTGGGAGCAAAGTTACACACAAGGATAGGAATGCGAGAGCAGAATGGCCAGTCATTGGTAAGTCAGAATCCAACCTTGAGCAGGTGAGGGAAATAATAGCTGAATACAGTGTTCTGCTGAGGCGAGCAATACGAATAATGAGGTCTCGTTCAGACACAGCCTAATGCGGATTGCGAAATACAAAATGAAGTCACACGTGCTAACTGAAGCTTACACATTGCAGGGATAACTCAGTGGGTTGCGTACTAGGAATATGAAAGATACCTCATTTAGCCGCACCCTGATAACCTAACATAGTATAGAACAGTTGTATAACAAGGTAAAGATTATTCAAACCTAACAGGGTCATGTGGGAGACTTTGCCAAATGTGGGCAAGATCCACAGCAGAAGAGTGAGGGGGGACAAGGATAAACAGAAGGAGTTCCAAAAAGGGCCCAGAGTAATCCCCAAGGGAAGCAAGGCAAAGATTCCCAGCCTCCCACTGAGAAGAGACCACGATCCAGACAGGTAGAACCGTTCAAAGGGGTCCCAAAGACATGTTTTAGTTGTGGTCAGGTGGGTCACTTCCAAGGAAGGCGAAGGTGGAGCAGAGGTCTCATTTGGAGAATTTGGGTCTGCCTGAGTGGGCGTTTGTGACCACTCGGTCAATGGCAGCCGGTAAGGGTATTCAAGATGACCTGGAGCCTGAAAGAGTAGCCCTGGTGTCTGCCTTTAATAGAAGAGGCAGGGGTCCTGGAAACCGGCCCTCAAAGTTCCTACGGTCCAGGAGGAGGCAAAACTTGAGGGAGGTACCATGGAGCCAGTGGCTGAACTGGGGGACCTGCCTGAGCTGGCCCATTGGCAGCAGAAAGGAGGCCCCTCCAGGGAAGAGTTCTGTGAGGAGCAGAAGAAGTGCCCTTCTCTTGTAGGTTTGCGGCAACAGGCTGCAAACCAGGCCCAGGTGATTAGTCTGGATCACATGGATATGCTGGGAGAATGGCCTCCTGTATAGCGAGCATAAGGTTGCTGAGCCTGAGTCAGTCTGTGTGCTGGTGGCACCCGAGCGCTTCAGAGCCCTCCCACTCAGTCTGGCTCATGATGTGCCTTTAGCAGGACATTTGGAGCAAGACAAGACCTTTAAAAGGCTTGTCACCCACTTTTACTGGCCCCAAAAGCGCAAGAGTTCAGATACTCATTGCAGGACTTGTCAGACTTGCCAGGCAAGTGGTAAGAGTGAATGGAAGCACAAGGCCCCTCTCCAACCTTTCCCTGTGGTCAGCACCCCCTTTGAGAGGGTGGGTATTGACATTGTGGGGCCTCTGGATCCCAAGACAGCCATGGGCAACAGGTTCATCCTGGTCTTGGTGGACCATGACATCCGGTACCCAGAAGCCATCCCTCTCCGGACTGTGACGGCCCCCGTGGTGTGTCATGCATTGATGGGGATTTTCTCCTGTGTGGGGTTCCCCAGAGAGGTGGTGTTCAACCATGGTACCAACTTCATATCTAAGTATATGAAGTCCCTGTGGCAGGAATGCGGTGTAACCTATAAGTTCACCACTCCTTACCACCCCCAAGGTAATGGGCTGGTTGAGAGATTCAAACAGACCCTGAAGGGCATGATTATTGGTCCTGAGGAACCCATGAGGTGTAAGTGGGACATCGCCTTCTGTTTGCTTACAGAGAGGTGCCACAGAAGTCGTCAGGGTTCAGTCCCTTTGAACTGCTGTATGGCCATCCTGTGAGAAGAACTCTGAGTTCGGTAAAAGAAGGCTGAGAGAAAGCTCCCAGTAAACCTCCCCCGGATGTATTTAGCTACATGCTAGGCTTCAGAAAACAGACTAGGTGCTTCAGACAACTCACTCAGGCGAATCTGGAAGCCAGCCAGGAGGAGATGAAGCGTTGGTATGATCAGAATGCCATTCTGATCGAGTTTCAGGTGGTGGTGCGCAAGAGTAACTTCACCTACTTGGTGGACTTGCAGTCTCCTAGAAATCCTTTGCGGGTCTTGCATGTGAACCGCCTGAAGCCCCACTTGGAGAGGTCCGAAGTGGGCATGCTCCTAGCAACAGATGCTGGGAAGACAGAGGAGACTGAGCCTCTTCCTGACCTCCTGTCTGTCAAGGAACAAGATGGGTCAGTGGCTGGTGTGTTATATGGGGTTATGTGGCCCTTAGATACATTGTCGACATTGCTAAGTTAGCATGAGTTTTGATTTCCCTATGCTGCTGCTTTTGCGCTCACCTCTGCTAAGAGTTTGTTTTCGCTACACTTTGCCTCTGCCCTGTACATGATAACAGATTGTTTTTCACGTTCTCACTTTCCCTTCAATTCTGTATGAACCTAATGTGCAAGGTCAATCAATAATGTCTCTTGTTATTCTGTTCTGGTCAGTCCCTATTACCTAGACAAAACATGTTACCAACAGCTGCAATATGGAAGAATCGTGTTTTGATATAGCGTTGATGCATGTTTTTGAAACACACTCGAAGAAAGCCGTTCCATGGAGTTGAGCTATGCTGTTCCTATGAAGTAAACCTTTGCATTTAGGCTTTCAGGTAGGGGGGCTGCAAATAAGGCTTAGAGTTCTTCTGTTATATAAAATAACTTCTTCCTGCCAAGGGTAGGGTGATTAGGTCTAGTTATTTTGCCTTTTTCACAGTCTTTATAAGATGACAGCTCTTTTTATATTCTATGGTATTGTAACAATGCTAATGATGCTAGCTTTATGCATTTCGCTGCTGGTCGTGGTTCGCATACTGTTTTATGAATCACTATAGTCAAAATAAACATTTTGAACGTATTTAGTGACTCTGATTATTCTTATTGTGAACAAGTACGAGAGAGCGAAAGATTGTCTTGTTTAGGCCTGGGCCAAAATTCCGTTCCGTCCGCGGAAATTGCGATAATTTGACATTTTGACGTTCCGGAAAGCGCGAAAATGTCAAAATTTCCGCATTCCGCAGCTTAGCGATAATTTGTTTCTTGCTCGCGCTGTAAAATAATACATTCTCGCGTGCGCGCGATCGCCTTACCTGAATCCCCACGTTCGCCGACAAGTTTTCCCGATCCGGTCGCGTTCTCCACGAGATGTTGGATTGTTGGTAGCCATTTGCGCTGTCTCACGACAGTTCGCGCCCGCAGTAACGTCATGCGTCGTGCGATCAGGTCTTTCTTCTCGCGATCATGCACCGCGAGACAGGTGAAAACAAGATGGCCACGCCCGCGAGCAACCGCATGGGTAAGTTGGCGAGCCGCGACCACGCAGAAAATACCGCGAATGTGCGGGAAAAAAACTTCCGCATCTTCGCGATATTTCGGCGTGTTTGCGGAGATTTTTAACATTCTCGCGATAATTTGCGAAACTGAATTTCGCAAATTCCGCCCACCCCTAGTCTTGTTCCCACGACTCTGAGGTGAGTCGGGAGTGCTCGTGTTCTGGGTTGTCTAAACATTCGTAGCTTCTTGAAATTTGTAGGAGACCGAATGAGACACTATTTCTAGTCGGTTGGGATTTTGGGTACTAAAGTGGTAGGAGGTACACCTCTATTTACTGAGGTCCTGTTTCCTTGTGCATAGTTCTGTGTATGAGCAGAATCCCTGCAACAGGTGTGAACCTCTCTTCCGCCCAAACCCCTGAGCAGCAGAGTGACTGTCGCCAACTGTTGGGGCAGTTTCCTGACCTGTTCTCCCTGACCCCCGGTGTCACTCAGTGGTGCGTCCATGATGTGGACACTGGGACAGTTCTCCAGAAAAAAATAAGATTTACAGAGTGACTGACAGGGTCAGAGCTTGCATCAAGGAGGAGGTCTCCATGATGTTAGCGCTAGGGGTGATTGAGCCCTCAGACAGTCCTTGGGCTAGCCCAGTGGTCTTGGTCCAAAAGGCTGCTGCACCCGGTGCCACGCCAGAACTCTGGTTCTGTGTGGACTACTGAGGGCTCAATTCAGGTACCAGGACTGACGCGCACCCTATCCCCAGAGCTGATGAGCTCATCGATCGGTTGGGGGCTGCCCGGTACCTCAGTATGTTTGACTTAACATCTGGGTACTGGCAGACCGCCTTAACTGATGGGGCAAGAGAGAGGGAAGCAATTCTCAACACCAGATGGGCCCTACCAATTCCGGGTAATGCCATTTGGGATGAAGAATGCCCCTGTCACCTTTCAGTGGTTGGTCAACCAGGTGTTTGCTGGACTGAAAGCTTTCAGTGCCGCCTACCTGGATGACATTGCAGTGTTCAGTGCCACATGGGAGATACATCTGCACCACCTCTGGGAAGTGTTTAAGGTGCTGCAGAGGGCAGGCCTCACGATCAAGGTGAGGAAGTGCCAGATTGGGTAGGGTTCTGTGGTGTACTTGGGACACCAGATAAGGAGCGGCCAGGTGGCACCCCTACAGCCCAAGATTGATACCATTCTGGCTTGGGAACCCCCCAAGACCCAGACAGAGGTGAGAGCCTTTTTAGGACTCACAGGGTATTACAGGAGGTTTGTCAAGGGGTATGGCAGCATTGTTGCACCCTTGACAGGGCTGACTTCCAAAAAGCAGCCCAAGAAATTGAACTGGAGTAATGCCTGCCAGAAAGCTTTTGATGCCCTGAAATCTGCCAAGTGCACGGCACCCGTGCTGCAGGCGCCCACATTTTCCAGAGAATTCATTGTGTAGACAGATGCTTCAGAGCATGGTGTGGGGGCTGTGCTTTCACAGATGAATGTGGAGGGCCTAGACCAAGCTATAACCTTCATTAGTAGGAGGTTACTTCCACAGGAACAGAGGTGGAGTGTGATTGAGCGTGATGCATTTGCTGTGGTCTGGGCATTGAAGAAGTTGAGACCATACTTGTTTGGGACTCACTTCCGGGTGCAGACAGACCACAGGCTCCTCAGATGGTTGATGCAGATGAGGGATGAGACTCCAAAGCTGTTGAGGTGGTCCATTTCCCTTCAGGGGATGGACTTGATGGTGGAACACCGCCCTGGTACAGGACATGCCAATGCTGATGGTCTGTCCAGATGTTTCTGCCTTAGTGAAGACAACTCTCAAGAGGGTGGGTAGTTCTCCCCACATTTCAACTGGAGGGGACACGTGTTAGACTTGGCACCATTGGCGTAGGTCCATTTTTTGCTGTTGCTTCCTCTGTTTTTGCTGGTCTAGATGCTTTGGGCACTTTGCCACTGCTGTTCAGTGCCAAAGTGCAAGTGCTCGCTTTTGTACATTGTTGTTATGGATTAGTGATTCCATGATTGGTTATTTGATTTACTTGTCAGACCCTAGTATAGTGCACTGTGTGTGCCCAGGGCCTGTACATCAAAGGCTGCTGGTGGGCTTGTAGCACTGATTGTGCCACCCACAGAAGCAGCTTGTAAAATGTGGCTCAGGCCTGCCATTGCAGAGCCTGTGTGCAGTCTGGGACTGTCATGTCAACTTGGCAAGTGCACACAGCTGCCAATTCCCAAACCTTCCCTTTTTTGCATTTTAGTCACCCCTAAGGTAGGCCCAAGGTACCCCTGTTGGCAGGATACATTATATGTGAAAGGTAGGACATGCCCTGATGTGTGTTGGATGTCCTGATAGTGAAATATTGTCAATTTCGTTTTTCACTATTGCAGGGCTATCTGGTCCCATAGGCCAGAATGGTCAGTTTGCTTTTAACATCTTATAAACATAACTGACCCTGGGAAGAAGATAGGAAAATAAAGTTTAGTATGCCTGAACTCAGAATGTTAAAGTGCATCTTCTAATGTGGGTGATTTTTATATTCTGTGTTTGAAAATACTCTGCTAGGCTTGTGTATTGTATGTCTGGCTTGGAGTGACAGGGGCTTGAAGAGGGCAGCGGCTATGGCAGTCTGATGAATCAGAGATGGGCTGAATGGACGTGGGTTCAATTTAGAGTAGGGGGAGGTGATTTCCTTTCACCTGCCTGGTTGAGGTCTGCTTTTAACAATGCTGTCTCCACCTCCTGCCAGAACTGGTGTTGGCTGGGTACAGATCCTCTCTGCCTACAGAGAACAAAGGATTTGTGTGTATAAAAAGTGGGACTCAGACCCCAGAACTTTAGATCACTTCTGGGAAATCAAGAGGAACCTTTGACAAGGAAAACAGCCGGAGAAGCTGAGGAGGAATACTGCCCCTGTGCTGTTTGCTGTTTCGGGTTGGCCTGCAGTGGCTACTTGCTGCCAAGGAAAGGAGAAAAAGGACTTTGCTGTTTGCTTTGTCACCCGCTTGAAGAAAATATCTCCAAGGGCTTGAAACTGAACTTGCCTACTGTTCTGAAGTCTCAGGGACACAAAGACTTCACCACCAACTACCCTGAATTTCCTTGCTGGGAATTCTAACCTGCAAAGAGGTGCCTGCTGCTGTTTAGGACCTCTAGAAACTGTTTGTTGCTGGGAGCTAGAAGATCGACCCAATGAGGAAGAAGCATGTCGTATTCACACCGATTCATCGCCGAGTCACGGAGAAGACACGTGCCGCATCTGCACCTGGTCCCGACGCATTGCCGAGCCACAGAGAAGAAGCGAGCCGCATCCACACACGGTCCCGACGCATCGTCGAGAAAACCATTGCAGCACCTGATGTGCGGCTGCAAACATTCACGCATCGTACTGGATCGTCACATCGCATCGAGCCACCATTTTGTCGCATCGCACTGGATCATCGCCACACATCGAGGCGCCATCTTGTCGCATCATAACCGGAATGCAGTCAGAAACAGACACATCCCCTTCTCTCCGGTAAGGAACAGACGCATCGTCTCCCCTGCGCTGCAGCAAGGAACAGACGCATCACCTCCCCCGAAGCAAGGAACTGATGCATCACCTTCCCTGCGACCCTTTTGTTTGTTTTGCGTGATGTATCTAAGGCACTTTGTGGAAAAAGTGTTGCATTTACAACTTGCATTGAACTGAACTACTTCTACCATTTAAGAGCCATATTTTTGATACTGTATTGTGGATTTTTGTCGTTTGGTCATGTCTTGGTTTAGATAAAGATTACTTATTTTTCTAAACTGTGTGGTGTCCATTTGTAGTGTCTTCACTGTATTACTGTATGTGTTCACAAATTCTTTACACACTGCCTCTGAGATAAGCCTGTCTGCTCGTGCCAAGCTACCAAGGGGGTGAGCAGGGGTTATTTTAGGAGTGTATACCCCTTACCCTGACCAGAAGCAAGGGTCCCTACTTGGACAAAGGTACCTACCTCTGCCAACTAGAGTCCCCCATTTCTAACAGGCCTCTTTCACAGACTTGTGGCGCCCCTTTATCGTCTTGCTGTGCTCTGAATATTGCGACCTCACCTGCCCTAGGTATATGCGGCTGTTGCACCTCTCTGCGCTATCACAAGACCTCACCCAATCTCAGACACACTGATTTGCTTCACGTTATGCTTAGTTATCTCCTTGGTGGCAGTTGAGGTGGAGGGGAGTGAGGGGGGAGGGGCGGGATAAGGGGAAGGAGTGGTGTAGGGATGTTTTTCTTGTTTACTTTTGATGTTTTGCGTAGCGTTATGACTGCTTATGGCCCATGACCTGGGCGCTATTCCTTGATGCATCTTGTTTTGTCCTTTTTGTCTTTCAAACCAATAAAAATATTTAAACCTAAAAAAAATTTAGCCCTGGTTTGCTGTGGTCATATTGGTGAACTAACTGAACACATTCCTATTCAGTGTGGTGTGCGCCAAGGGAGCGTTCTTGCTCCCACGCTTTTCACCCTTTATTTGAATGATGTAGTAGACATCTTGGTGAACTGTAGAAAGGATTCTCTTGCCCAGAGCAACAAAAATGTACCTATTCTTCTATTTGCTGACGATTCCTTCCTTATTTCTAAGACACCCATAAGACCAAATATATGGTGCTTTGGAAGGGATTGGCTAAAAACTCTATTATCCGAGTAGGTGGAGTAGCCTTGGAGAAGGTGCAGAGTTTTGATTACCTGGGGGTAAAAGTAATGGAGAATTTTAGTGAATAGGACAACTTAGCAAAGGCTCATTATTAATCGAGCATAGGTCGAACGCCATCATCAGATTGCATAGGCAAACGAGATCTCGTTCGGTCTCACCAGCCTTTGAGGTATATTGTGCTAAGGCTCAATGCGCAGCACTTTATGGTGCTGAGACCTGGGGTTGCACTGATGCTTCTTTATTATCCACTACTTAAAACAAATTTGAAAGGAAGTTGGTTTCTTTTCCAACCAGTTTGCCTCTTATTCCCCTATACTTTGACTTAGGAATAAAAAGAATTGCAGATCTGGCCGCACTTAGACTGCTCGTTTATTGGGTCAATGTATGGCTTACACCTGAGGTAAGTGAGTAAAGAAACTCCCCTGAAAATTTACGAAATGTAGCATGCACCAAGTCAGTAATGTGGGTATAATTTGTGTCTGATTGGATGAGTAAGTCGTGACTGCAAAGGCTATGGGCTAACCCATTGATTATTTGCAAATCTGCCCTCAATGTCCTGAAATCCTGCTATTGGTCATACAACCAGGAGGGTTATGCTAACAGCACGTCAAATGGTTCCATGACTAGCAGGTATTTAGATATAAAGCCCTTTCCATGTTTTGAGGAATTTTTAGATTCTGTTTCTCCACATTTAGCTAAAAGGTTGTATATCTGTCTTTGCTTGGGTATTCTCCCTTTGAGATCTTTTACCATTAAATGGAATAAAGACTGAGGGCCTCATTTACGAGAAGTGGTGCATCGCTGCGTGAAAGCAGCAATGCGCCACTTCTCAGTGCGCCCTCCTTGCGACACCAATGATGCGTCATATTTACAATATGACGCATCATGTCGTAAGAAAGGACAGACACGTCAGTATAACTGACATATCTGTCAGCACAAAAAGTGCCGCATTGCTGGAATTGTGTCGGAAGCCCGACGCAACTCCAGCAATGTTCCTTTCACATGGGGCAAGCCCCATGTGAAAGGGCCTGTGTCACTCTTATGCCATGAGGCAGACATAAGGTTGTGACGTATTGGTGTCCTAGAAGTGGCGCAGCGAAATCTCATAGATTTCGCTGCGCCACTCCTATGACCCTTTCTTGCGGGGGAATGCCCACCATGCATACATTATACCTGACGCAGGTATAATGTAGTGCAGGGGCATATGAAGTGACGCATCTGCCAAGATGCGTCACTTTGTAAATATGGCACAACATGGTGCATTATTTACGCCACCGCTGCGTCACTAAAAGTGACGCAACGGCGGTGAAAAAATGGCGCAAGGGGCTCATAAATAAGCCCCTCAATTTCTAGGATTTGCCTGGCCTGCGGCTTGGAATGCAAAGACGAGACATATACTGTTTTGTTGTCCAGGATATCTTAGGACATGCCAGAAATGGATAGGACCTTTATGTTGGAACTTGGGATTGACCAGATATCTAGTGGCTTATAGAATTTTAAATAGTGATACCTCCCCTGTAATTGTCTTTGCTATTAGAAATTTTTGCTGGCGGTTTGGTTTAAGCGTAACAAAATTGCAGTAAGGGTAGCCTAGTGAACAAGAAGAATCTTGAATATTAATTAATTTTAATTTATACATATTTTCAATGTTTAAATTCCTATGAGATGTGTGATAAAAAGTTGTGGTTCATTTTTTGCTTGTTTGTATATAGCTCAAGTCCTTCTTTGCACCACTTATATATAGGAATGGATGTGAAGTGGAATTGATTTTATTGTATGAATGAACTACCTGTTGTTTTAAAATGTATTTTTAATATTATATATTTGTTATTATATTGTGTCTATATACTTTAATGGTGCATGGATACTGAATAAAGTATTACTACTACTATAGGCCATTCATCTAAAATCATATTCTGTGAGTAAATTGGTTTGCCAAAATGTTATGCGATGGATCAAAGCTTGGAAGAGTAATTTAAATGATTTTTCTAAATTAACATTTTCTGTCTTTTGAACAAAGGTGATGGAATTTAAAAAAATGCCTTTAGTTGCATGTGGTCTGGTCTGTGCTTTCTACTAGTGTTTATGGGTTTGGGTGGAAATCTTGATTACTTAGGCTTGGGATCATTCCCAGCTAAATTTGCATCCAAAATCAGACTAAAAGCTACTTTTTCTAAAAGCTACCCCTGAAAAAAAGAACATGGATCTCACTGAAATCAACAATTTGGGAAGAGCTCAAAGGCTCATCTTGGCATCTTGTTTAGGCCAGGACGGAGTTCACGGCATTGTGCTACACGAAACTTCGTGTAGTGCCCAAAAATCCAGCGCTACGTGTAGTTCCACAAGTGGGCGGAGTTGGTTGACGCACACATTCGCATGACATACCCAACGTGAAGTGTGACCTCGTGCAGGAAATCACACGAAAATGTCTCCACTTAGTTTGCATGGATTCAGCCTACCTATTTTTGCTCTGTTTATGGTGCTGGGGCCTACTTTTGAATCCATCCTTAATCTGTTTAATCCTACCCCTCTTTAACTTATCTACCCCTCAGTTTTATTTGTTATCTTACCATGTGTCTTTGTATTTGTGTAATTTATGTATTTTCAATATTTTGTGTGTTTTTTTCCTACTGTCTTTCTGTTTTCTTCCTGTTTCTTCTCTTCCTCCCACCCAGCGCCATGGCAGGGCAGAGGAACGGCAGAGCTGGGCCCCCCTGAATCAGTCTGAACCATCTGCCTGCCTTGCCGTCGGCACCACCGTGAAGAGGTGCAGCCCTGTGCTATTTTTTCAGAGGTGGATGTGCCCATTTTTTTTTGTGCAGCGCCACCTTCCCTTCACCTTGGCAGCAGGTGGCAGGCCTGGTAGTGGATACTGCCTCTGGGATCATCAACAGTGATGGGAGAGAGTGTGCCAGGCTGTGTACCACAGCTCTGGGATCCAGCGCACCTGACAGTAGCTTACGCACCAGTGGGCTGACATCCTGGATAGGGAAAAGGACCTGCTGGTCCTGCTGGGTGTGGAGGTTGCGGGGCTCGGTGAGTAATCATTATTTTTGTATTGTGTTCAATGTATGCTAATAGTTTTTTCCCAAATAGCAAGCATGCTGCTCACACTCATGTAGGTTAAGTTTATGTTACAGGTATTATGTGATCATCACCTAGACAGGTGCTTGGAAGCACTGCCTAATCCTACTCATTGGCTCTCGCTTAGGCTGTTTATATAAGAAGTCATGCATAGACTCCTCTGTCCTGTCACTAAGATAGTAATTATATTAGTGAGTCTGTTTGTTCTATCACTTCTCTGTGCCTTTCTTTTATGTTGTAGCTTGTACAGTCTGAATCCCCACCCCAAGCAATTTCCCAGTGATGTGTTGTATATGCATAGATCTATGCTTTGAAAATAATACAGACTGAATTTACCCGTCAAAAGGGGGTTGAACTTGAGACTGAGAGATTGAGAATGAGAGGAGAAGCAGAGATAATTTGTTGCCATTTGTTACAGTTCCAAAATGTAGTTTAGGAAATTTGGACTAGGGTTAGGTTTAGGAAAGTAGAATTAGGTCCATGATACTAGTAGTACTATCGGAAATCTGATTTAGAAAAGATCAATGTAAATGTGTTTGTCTTTCTCTGTCAAAACAGTTTTGTGGAGATTATTATTAAATGTACCACTAATCTTATTTTATTAATTTCTTACATTAGCATCCAGGGTCAAGAAGAGGGATGGGCCTGGATGCAGCGAGATGGTCGATCGAGCTGGAGGTGCCTCCACAAGTGCCTCTACAGATGGCTCTGCTGGCCCCAGTAAGTCCTCCTGTTGTTAACTATTATTTCCCTAACTTTTAACGATACACATTTAGAATTATGTTTCCTTTTTGCAGTGCTTGTTTCCTTATTTCTTTCCAACTCCTCTTCATTCTATTTGTTTCCTAAATTCTTCTTATCCCTGCATTATCCTATTATCTAAATTTCAAGTTCCTGTACTTGACTCCAAACTGTCTGTACTTCTCTGTCTGTTCTGTAGCTTCCTTTCTTCAACTTTGTCAGTACGCTTTCCCTCTCCCCTCTTATATCTTGTGGACTGGTAGTACTTTAAGAATCAGGGTTCCCTCTAATTTAAAAATTGCATGTTCAAGTAAGGTATTGTGCGTATGTTTGTTCAGAAGGCTTTCTCTTTCTTGCTCATGCTCAAACAGTAAAGCTCGATAGTGGTCATGGTCATGGTGGACCCCCAATGATGTGTATGCATGGCTGGAAGTATGAGGACAGCCCCATTGCATTTACCAACCAAGACATGTGCCCTTCGTTGATCAATTATTAGAGCCCTTCATTGCACTTCATTGACTCAGATTCATTGTAGTTGTATAACAGAAGGTGGTAGGTTCAATGTGCCTCTCCGAAAGGGCAGTCACTGTTTGCTCTTGCCTTGGTGTTTCGACCTGATTCTTGTGCCATTGTGATGTTGCTGTTGTAAGCAATACAACTGCATTGCTGGGGACAAGGCTTGTTTGCTTAACAAAAATGTCACCGTCTTCTTCACTTTAACCCTCCACCCTGATTGGATTAGATTCCTGCTCTCATCCCCTTCACCAACATAACTAGTAGTTTTTTGGCCATGAAGGTGCTTCTTCCATCAGATTGTGTGGTGATTTCTCAAATGGGTTGTTTGGCCTCCGGTACCATAGTTTGTACCAAGCTTACCCCGACTCACACTTGCTCCGCAAATGGAGCATATAGCAAGGTTCGTCTCTTTATTGCTAATCATGAAGAAGTCCCAAACTAGGGAGGCCCCTTTTCTGCTAAGCCTGGGTGGAGTTCACAGAGTTCTGTTACGTAGAACTCCACGAGATGACCCAAAACCTCTGCCACGCTACGCAGAGTTCCGCATGCGGTGTAGTGTTCTTGGCCATGCCTGTTCACATTGATTTTCAGCACCGGGGGTTTGTCCTGTGCTTGAAAATCAACATGAATGGCACCATGCACAGTGCAAGAGGGTGCTGCTTTTTCTCTGCCGCTCGAGGGGATTTTCTACAACGTGAACACAGGGTTTGTCAACGTGAGCGGTTGTGCATTATGGAATCCGACTGCCCGTGTTGAGAAATCTCGCTGGGAGGTTTATTTTTCACACTCGCACTCGCCAACTTGACGTTGGGGAAAGTGAGTGAGGAAAAGTTTCACCGGAAGGTGGATTTTCCTCACTCGCGCTCACCAACGTGACAAGACATGGGGCTTGGAGAAGAATATGGTGAAATACCACTACCCCTTCTTTTTCTTGCTGAAGATCAGGAGGGCAATGGATCTTCTGAAGAGGGGCTCCTGCTACTTCCTTAACATGAAGCTCAATCTCCTGAATTGCTCCTACTTCAGGAGGACTGACTATTGTTGGCTGCAGCTGTTGTTGTCAACTTAGCTGAGTTTCCGCCAATGATGTTATGTTATGTTAAAAGTGACTTGTTAAGTGCACGTACACCAGGTGGTTTCTTGGCGCTGTTTGATAGGGTACTACTTTGCGAAAGAGATGAGTCCAACTCAATGTCACTGCTCATCAGCGTTGCTTTGATTAGAGTGGCTGCCTCTTTACCAAACATGGTCTTGGGCCTAGGTTGGGGTGGGGCTGTTGACGCGGGAGGGCTGCTCCCAGCTTGCTCCGCGGAGGCTGGTATGGTAGGCACACGTTGGCAGCAGTGGCATAAAGAAAGTTGAGGGGAGACCCCGAATAGCACATAGAGGGGGCCCCCCTCAGTCCTTCTTTAGGAGTTTCAGGCCAAGGTACTGCTCTGAGGGGGCCCCCTGGAGCATGGGGCCACCCGCACTGCCGGGGCTGTGGGGGCCTTTGCGACGCCACTGGTTTGCCGAAAAACATTCTGGTTGGCACGCCAGTGGTGGAAATCAGCTTCTTCTCATCGCCACTGGCTAATTTCTTGGCAGCACCTTTCTTTGGGACCATCTTGAAGCTGCCTGTTGGCAGTGGCACTTAGCTTCACAAGCTGAAGAGAAGTCTGTGTTGTGTGGTCGGTTATACATCACGTTGTGCACAGGCCTTCTGTATGGCAGTACTGTGGGTGATGTCTTTTCTTTTGTTCACCTAATAGCAAACAAGCAAGAAGAACATCAGTGAAACATGGCATTGTTGCAGTTGATTTAGTAGTACAAGCAAACAATATCAGCTAGTGTGGTTACTTAGGTTATAGATAATTAACCATACAGTGTATTCATTCGTAAAACCACACCAACATAAACTACCATGTGCACTCAGGAAGCATAAGAAAGAGCAACAACAACATGCAGATGTAACTGTTTGCTTTATGTGCATCAAGTTGGGATTGGATGTGGCACTCAGGGAGGTGCAGGTGACAATGGAATAATCCCTAAAAAAGTAATGCTGTTGTGCACTTATAGCAGACATGGGATTGATGCCGGATGTTAAGAAAACGAGAAAAATAACATTTGAAAAAAATAATTGTAAAGAATTTTTTTATTTAAATTAAAAAAGAACATTAAATAACTAAAGGATTTTTTTTAAATTTATTTTACAAAAAATTCAAAAAATGCAATACATTAATTAAAAGAATTAACAAGAAATTGAAAAACAAATTAATATATATAGTTAAATAAAACAAGTTTGTGAAAATATTATCAAATGAATAGAAACTACAAAAATATATAATTGCTGATGCACTAGTGAAAGGGGACCACCGTGAGAATTGAAACCCACTGGGCTTTGGGAAGCAAGGAGTGGTGCAGATGAAAAATGCAAAAAAAAAATATCATAGTATATAAAACACTGCTCACACAGTACAGTTTGGGGCTTATTTATGAGCCCCATCATCACTTTTTCACCGTCATCGCATCACTTTTTATGACACAGCGGCGGCGTAAATATTGCACCATGTTGCGCCATATTTACGAAGTGATCCATCTAGGCAGATGCGTTACTTCATAAACCCCTGTGCTAAACTATACCTGCGTCAGGTATAATGCATGCAGGGTGGGCGTTCCCCCCAAAGAAAGGGTCGTAGGACCGGCGCAGCAAAATTTTACTGCACCACTTCTAGGACACGAATGCGTCAATATCTTACGCCTGCCTCATGGCAGGCGTAAGGGTGACACAGGCCCTTTCACATGGGGCTTGCCCATGTGAAAGGAACATTGCTGGAGTTGCATCATGTTTCCAACACAACTCCAGCAATGTGCCACTTTTATGCTGACAGATACGTCAATAATACTGACGTGTCTATCATTCCTTGCGACATGATGTATCATACAGTAAATATGACGCATCCATCATGTTGCAAGGAGGGGGCACTGGGAATTGTCTCATCGATGCTTTCACACAGCGATGTGACACTTCTCATAAATTAGGCCCTTAGTATGAGCATTGAGCTTCTAGGACTCAAGCATAACATACAAAATGACTGCCATCCGCATGGTCATACAGCAAGCAGAAGGCATGGCCATAACAAAGAATACATGCAGGCCTATGGCAAAGGCACACTGGCTGGCTACACAAAATGGCTACTGACCACATGGTCAAACAGCAAACAAGGAGGCATGGCCACAGCAAAGAAGACATGCAGGCCTATGACAAAAGCACACTGGCTACTTACACGAAATGGCCACCGACCACATGGTCAAACAGCAAGAAAGGAGGCATGGCCACAACAAAGAAGACGTGCAGGCCTATGGCAAAAGCACGCTGGCTGCCTATATAAAATGGCCACCAGCCACATGGTCACAACAACAATCAGCAAGGAGGTATGTCCGCAACAAAGAAGACATGTAAGCCTATGGCAAAAATACACTAGCTGCCTACACAAAATAGCTGCCAGCCACATGGTCAGGAGGCATGGAAAACAAAGAATACATGCAGGCCTATGGGCACTAACTATACAAAATGCCCCCTGGCATTAAGGTATGGGGAACAAAGACAAATGGTAGCCAATGGCAAACGCACTCACACACTGGCCAGACAAAGGAGGCATGGTAACACAGGAGAACACAGTATTAATTCAGCAATGCCAAAAGGGTAAATTACACAACACACATTCTCCAAAGGCTTCACATTTATACCTACACCTACACATTGTTTTCAGGGGGAAACAAACTACCCTAAAAAACACACATTAAGGATTTTAATCCAATGCCATCCCCGGCCTAAATGATGTTTCAATTCAACACACATCACAGAAACAGTTGTTTCATGCACCCATGACTAGTACTGGGCCTACTAGCTAATAGGCCCATTTTTAATTGGTATGATTCTGGTTGAATGGCTTGACACAGAGGGCCATATTTATGGCAAAGTCACGCAGCGCAGCAAGTCACCTTGAAATGAAAAGGACAGGAGTGCTCCACATTTCAAGGCAATACGCTGCATTCCTGCCTTTTCCCTGTGCTAGCATCCTTCTGGCTGCTAAGTGCCAAAACAGGCACTCTTGCACCATGGTGCAAGGGTGCCTGCATTGTAAGGAGGATTGTTTTGTGCAGGAAGGGGCACCTTCCTGGACAAAAACAATCCTCTGAAGCTTTTTCCTCTTTCTATGTGTGCTGCAGAATGCAACACACAAAGAAATAGGAAAGAATGAGGAGAAATGAACATATTTCTTCTTGTTACATGTCACCTGGGAAGGCGTAGGTTTTTGGTGCATTCCCAGCTCTACTACTTCTGGTAAATCTGGGAATGCATCAAAATCCATGGATGTTGCATGGGAACCCCCATGCAGCACCCATGGAAATGCTTTCCTGGCACACGGTAATGCAACACAGCAGTTTGCACTGCCTTGCATTACGGGCCATATGTATGAACACATTTTCCCATAGACACAGAATGGGTAAAACCCTTTGATACATCTGGCCCAACGTTACATTTATGAAGCCACTCAGGGTCATGCAAGGTAGCCTAGCATGGCTTCATAAATATATATTTTTTTTATTTGTGGAACACTTGCACAATGTTGCATGGTGCAAGAGCAATACAAAGGGGTTAGTAAATATGTCCCATTGACTAAAATTTGAGCCCACCCCTTTCACTTAATGAAGCTCACTGCAGCAAATGCGCAATGAGTGGTAAATCTCCTGATGTATTAGCACACACCTCTGTACTGTAGAGGTTAGTTAATGTTTGCCCAATTTCTATAATTCTCATGAATTCATGTGATGTTGTGCTGCACTTGCTCTATTTGTGCGACTGATGGACCAGGAGCAGTGCTAATCCCTTTATGGAGTTTGGTGCTCCTTGCTGAATCTGTGTCTCATTTAAGCATTCTAAATGGCAGTTGCAATTTAAGCCTATAGAACCCATTTGTTCCTACAAGAATGACAGACTGAGAAGTGAAATCTTGACCCTACATGTTTATTTTCGTTTTCTAAGTCATACAGAAATTGAGTAATATAATAAAAATCAATTAATCTATAAAAGCTCCGTTAAAGTCATTGGCTCGTTGAGCAACATGAGCCCCCTACGTTCCAATTGTTGAAAGCTCTATACATAATAGGCCATGGGAGCCATTTAGTTAGATGGTTATACAGGGGCTTGAGAGAGCATTAAGAAATTCCGCTACTGCCTCTCAGGCAGAAATGGGAAACGGATATTGCACATGCATGGGCATTTATCCTTGATTACCCCAAAGGGGTATCCCACAATGCTCGATTCAAGTTCATACAGCTTTCAGGGTTACATAGTGCATACTTGACACCATATAGGGTTCATACAATGTATCCATTGACCCCTTCAGACTGCCCCCGCTGCCACCTGCCTGAGGTTGACTTGATTCACATGCTATGGTCCTGCCACTCCCTGTAGGGATATTGGCAGGATGTTACTATAGAAGGTACCTGTTGGGGCTATACCCTCGAGCACGGAAAGCTGCAGTGCTGCGCCGTTTCACTGATCTCTCCCTGAGTATGGCCAAAAGAATGCTCACGCAGCATTGAAAATCCCACTCGGCACCAAGAAAGGGAGCTTAGGGGGAAGAAGTAATATGTTGGGCCATGGCAGACAGAGAAGCCCTTCAATGGGAGGAATGTAGAGGGCTTAAAAACAAAACAATTTCAATGGAGTGGGCCTATCTATTGGAACAATTGAAAGCAAACTCTACTGCTGATTATTTTTAACACGGAATGAGCCACTGCATGAGTAAAAATACAACAGCTAGTTGTATTGGCTATAATGTAACTGTTATGCAGCTATCGACCCTTTCTGTTTGCTTTCCTTTCCCTCCCCCACTTCCCCCTTCCCCCACACAGCCTTCTGGCCCTCTTTCAAGTCTACCGCCTACACCACACTGACCTACCTTCCAGGCGAGTTTTAGGTGGGAGGGGGGGTAGGGCTGAGCGCGTTGCTCTGAAATATTATCAAGTGTTACAATTTTGAAACTACAGTCACAGTTATTTCATACCGAGGTCATTTCACCAGCAATGCTTGTTGTACTTAGTATGTGAAACAATACCGCGATATGTTCATTGAGATGATAAATGCGAATGTACCGTGCTAAATTGTAGCAGAAATGCTAAAATAGGTTTGTACTGCCTTGAAACTTGAATAAAAATGGATGACAAAAAAAAAAGCTCAATTAAAGTACAGAATCAATCAAAGAACTCAATATAGTTAAGGTCAGCAAAATACAAAGTATAAAATGGGAGAGCAATCCAGCATGGATTTGCCTCCTATAATCAGTAAGAAAGGGTCTTCATCATATTAAAAAATAACACATTTTCTTAGGGTTCTGAGCAAAAGATGTCATACACGGTTTGCACATGTTAGGCCAATCAAAGTTAAGCAGAATAAAACAGTTCCAAGACAATACATTTAGAAAACCTCTCATAATTCCATAATGTGTAGCTTCTCACAGACACTACCAGTATTGGAACACATTCTATTATAGTGTGTGTGTTTCTGCTAGGGCAGCTAGGTACATTCTTCGTCAGGAGCAGTTTACTAAGCAACAATGTATTATTCTCATTAAGGTCCTTGGTCTTGCCAGTGAAAAGCAAATTCAAACATTGTTCTCATCTCACTTAGATTATGAGGCCTAATATCGCCAGTTTAGTCAGAGTTCGAGGTACATTAGTGCAATGCATTACATTTTAGAAAAACATCTCTATCACCCCTCCCCCAATTTTTCCCTAGAATCATCACACTGTGTACTTTTAAACAGATTTACAGGTTAGTAGACGTCAGCTTCAGATTCTTTTGTTGGACTCCTCCAAGTCCCTCATTTCAGTGAAGACCTGACTTTCCAACTCCTCCAATTCAACATCAGCTCTTTTCCTTTTCCTTCATCATGTCGTGAAGCTTCTTCTTCCCACAGTGTATTCCAGACTTTGATCAAAATATATCCACATGCTGCTCCAATTAGGATTATTCATTGAGGCATTGAAATTGGTTTAAGGATTCCTTCTCCTACACTTCCCAACAACTCACCTATCTTTAAAAACCCTCAACAAATTGAACTAGCTAAGGAAGATATTCCTTCTGAAGCACCCATCTCTTGTACCTCTTTTAATTCATGGGTACTATTGTGTTATTGTGTGTTCCTATTCACAAAATTGTCAATCTGACCACCTGTTTTGAGAATAAGGCCACAGCATTGCCTTAAATTCCTCCCTCCTTTGCAAGTACCATGTTTACTGTAAGTCTATTTTGCATTATCATAGCTTTCATAGCAAGCACCTCTTTACTAATAACTGTTTTGGCACCTTCAGTATTAGTAGCAAACCTATTTACTAAAGTAGACAGTTTTCTAATATTCACTTCAATTAAAGCTATTCCTATGGAAGTCATTAAAGCACCAAAGATATCCTCAAGTATCTGCTCAAAACTATGGCTACTTCCCCTTAGATAAGTATTGTTCCCTCTATTCAGGTTATCTGTATGAATCACACTTAAAAAGACTAAAGCTGTATAGCAACTTCCTACACAATTGCGTGGCAAATGGAAATATGCAGATTTGCCACAAATATAACATATTTCCCTTGTACTAAATTCATGTCCTGTTAGTACTTGATCCCTCACCAAATAATTCTATTTACAGTTGCTCAAGCCCGCCATTTCTGCAGTCTGGTTCCCTTCCCTTTTACAAATGATTCATTATTTCCCTCTTTTTGTCAAATATCACTTGCTTTGACTCACCAGTTACTCCTTTTGAAAGTTCCTTTTTCTTCCTTATTCTTTCATTAGGCTCATCAATAAAGATCCTTTCAGCATTGATCATTTTGAATGAAAATGTACTTGCAATTAGGTTAGTCATTTTAAATTGTGCATGAAGCAGAAAATATTTCCCGATGTATTCCTTTTTACTCACCGCTATATGTTTTTGCGAATCAAGATATTGAGTCTGTCATTCATATGTACAGGTTTGGATAGTTTGTGACAGGTATCTTTTCTAAAGATGATTTCTAATCTGACTAAAACAGCTTAATTGTATATAGCTGATAAGACAGATTTGGAAACATGTTACGTGAAAAGAAATACGGCAAAGGGAAATGAAAGTAGATTTAAAGCTCGAGGAAAATCCATTCTATAGTCTTTCTAATATTCAGTATCAGTTCAATTCTCCACTTTCTCTTAGTTTAGTGAAATGCTTTATACTACAGTCTCTATCCTATCTTGAAATCTAAAGTGATCGTAGTCTTCTTCAAACATCATTTCTCAATTCAGTGAGGTTGTGCACATTCATAAAGTTATTTGACAACATTCTTTCTCATTGACCACAGGCCCTGCACTTCATGGATGTCCCTGGCTCAAAGTCATAAAAGTCAGCGTCACTTTTCAAGAGGTAAGTCCAGTCAGAGTCTAAGTATTCTGCTCTGTTTCCTCAATATTTTCAGTCTCTTGATCTCTGGCTATTCAAAGTTGCTGTCACCAAGCCATACTTGCTCTGCTTCTTCTTTTTGTTCTACCTCTCTTTCCTCAAACAGTTCCAGCCTTTTTGATTTTGTCAGCCCGCTCTGTCTTTTGTTTTCATTTTTGGGCCATTTGTCTTCATGATGAACTCTTTCCATCAAGGTACTTGTCACTTCCAGTTCGTGGAACATATTTTCTCATTCAGTCTGACTTTTCACCTGCAGCACCTTCTGCATTGTCTTTAACTGTCTGTACACTGTTTCCTTCTTGACAGTTCTCTTTTCTCCAGGACTCGCCAGGGATTCAACGGATGTGGAGTCTCTGTCCTGGTCTCTGGAATCCTCTCTTAGACCCTGGTGCTTCTCTGCTCTGGCTGCTATTCAGCCTGGTGGTACTGTGATCTCTACTGTTTCTTCCTCTGGGGCCTCAGAGACTTCAAATCGAGCCAGACTCAAGGATGCAGTGGTTTTTGTCCACACCTCTTCTTCTGAGTGCCTCACTCTATTTGTGTGCGAGACATTGATCCAGTTTGGACATTTGACAGCAGTGTTGGTCATAAGGATTCCTTGGTGAGGTCCTCTCCATTGCTTTTCCAGACATAACTTGTGCACATGCTTGGGTTCAGGTCATGATAAGGGTCAGACCTCACAGCTGGAGTTGCCAAATCAACCTGATGATAAAAGGCACCACAGCAGACAGTCCTTTGAAGTAGACTAGAAGTATGTAATTTGTAATATTCACAAGAACAGCTCTAGGAATGGAAGGAATTATAGCTCTCCCCAGCAGTGTTTTGATAGGGGATAGTCCTGTTCTTTTGCATCTGTTGCACAGTTTCTCATAAGTACCAGTGGGGGTGCATCTGGCCATTTAAGAGATGTGAATGTTTTTGATAACTTAGCTTTAATTGTCCCATTCATGCTCTCTACGAATCCTGATGCTTCCGGCCTATACCTCCAGTGGAAAGGCATCACTAGGGACTACTTTGATCTGACTCAGGATAAACAGGCATGCCAAACTTCGGGATCAACTCCCTCAAGAGTATCTTGGTCACTGTCAGAATCTTGCATCATCTAGTCAGGCACAACTTAACCCATCTCGAAAACAAACGACAACCAAAATGTACCACAGTTATTTACAGCGGGGTATTTCCAGGAAGACTATTGAATGGGCCATCTTATTGGTCACAATTATTTTCCTTAATGCGTTTATTTTCTGACACATGATACGCCTTTGACATACATTCTCAGCTATGACATGAAAATGTGGGTTATGCCAGTACCTGTTAAAGGTTGGCAGCATTCCATCTCATCTGAAGGGGGTTGAGCCATGTAAATGTTGAACCATATCTGGCAACGTGGAATTGGACAGAACTGGTTACCCCTCGCTGGAAACCCAGATATCTCTAGAATCTTTCACACAATCTACTCTTACCCATATTTTCAGGCAAATCATTCTGCAGCTCCAGGAGTTCACTAAAAGTTTGTACAGTGTTTAAAAGCAGTTTCAGGACAGTCTCATTTTCATCACTGCATTGTTTGTCCAAGTGAAACGTGCTTGACTCAAGAGAGCATTACATGATAATTTAATCTGCTTATCTTTTTTTGGTTGTGACAACATCATCTCCCCTCTTTTGGTCATCACACTCCATTACCACTATTTCTCTGGTTACCTGGAGTGAATTTAGTCAGTTCATCACATACAGCCCATTACATATCGGGGAACAAGAGACAGTCAAGAAACCCCTCTGTGACCACAGCTGCCCAAAGTAATGCAGCACGCTTAATCCATACTGGCTGATGGTTTCAATGGAAACCCTCAACCTGTCAAACCTGCAGCGTACCCTTGTCAGAGTTCCTAGCTCAGCTACTTGTGCATAGGTTACATTGCACAAGTAAGACACTTCCACAGCGCCATTCAGGGGACTGGCGATATATACTGTTCTCAAAATATCACATCTGTCTCTCAAACAAGAGTCAACTGCAAACAATATGTCTGGTTCAGCTTAGTGCATAACTCTGTTCCATCAACACAACTATGGTCAAACTCCTACTCTTCTGTGTCATCTTCAGGAATGGGCAAAAGGGTTGCTAGATTTTAATGTGTGACAAAGCCTTATTTAGACTTTTCATCAGCTAAAATGACCTGTTTATATCTAGGGAGGCTGAAACTTATGTTTTGAGATGGAATGCTGGTCATAAAGATTTCAATTCAGTAGGAAACCATTACAATGAGGGGATAACCTATTACAATGCCCTCACTCCACTGTATGCTCAAACTAATGTCAGCAACAGCTTGCAGGCAGCCACATCCGGAAACACAGTGGCCACAGGACGAGCTGCAGCTGAAAAGTATACCCCTGGCCAGTTTGTCTCCCCATGAGTATGTGCTAACGCAGACAATGAGCATCCAGCACGTTTATGACAATACAATGAGAATTCCTTGTTGTAGTCTGGCATGCCTAGAGCTCGCTCACTAAAAAGTACTTTTCTGAGCCTTCTTCAGCAATTTGTGCCTGGTCATTCATGTCGTTGTGTGTGAGCCTCTGTAGGGGTTTCGCCACAAGAGAAAAACTTGTAAAACCACTGGGGACAGTAGGCCACCATTCCCAAAAACATTCATACCGCTCTCTCTCTGTGGTATGGCACTTCATTTTCAAGTTTGTTGTGATGTGCTAGTGCAATATTCTCCTCACACACGATGTCCTAGGCAACTTTTCGAGGGAAAACGTATGCCACTTTTCAGCAAGATAATTGAGGAGGGAAATTGTGTTCTGTGGGCATGCCTCTAGGGCCACAGATGCTGCACCAATCTTCATGGCAAGCCAACTGTAGAGTCTCTGGATTTTTCTTTAGTACAGGGGTTTCTGTATACCCTTGAGGAGTTCTACACCACTCGAGGGTTATATCTTGGTATCTGAATGCGAAAGGTATTGAATGTCCTCATGTAGAGGAATAGAAAAGAATGCCTGACTCAAATTAATGACCGTGACCTATTCAACTTCTGGAGGAATTTGGGCATGGATTACAACAGGGTTTGAGCACGGCTAATTTGTAATACATACAACTTAAAACTCTTTTCCTGAGAATGGCAGGAATGGGACCTCAACAGTTGAGTGGCTAGCTCCGGTATTGATTAAAAATAATATTAGGTGGCCATTCACCTCACCGTCAACATACAGGCCACTCTGGTCTATCCTCCTCCCCCCTTAGGCACTGTAATTGCGACTAATCAAGTCCAATGTGACACTCGAACATCAGGGGGACCTGGGAAGTGGGATCATTAATCATGAACAGATTTTGCTGGAATCTGGGACGGGGCTGGAATTTGGACCCTCCATTCTGTATTTGTGATAGTATCATGTGGTCTTGAGGCACATTCGGCCGGATGGATCTCTGGTTCTGCATTTTGTGCATAACGGCTTTCGGTATCTGAGTTTCTGTTTTCATTGACCCCTCTTGTGTCATGAAATCCTGTACCTGAGCATTCAATTGCAATTGAAGTATGTCAGGATTACATCTACATTCTGTCTTCTAGTGGTTGACCTCATTGCACATGTAGCAAGTGCTAACATTTGTACAATCCAACGTTTCCACTGTATCTTCCCTGTGGGACCACATTCCTTCCTTGTGCATACTGAATAGCAACTCCCTGCATATTCACATTAACACCAAGAGCAAGTTCAAGAGCTGAATCCATTCCCACCAAACCACTTGCGTGACCATTCTGTGAATGTGCAATTATAAACTTTTCCTTCAATCTCCTCTGTTTAGGATCATGTGCATCACTACAGTAATTTGCATACTGAAGGATCTCATTGAGAGGCTTTATTTGCCAACAAATCACATGCTGTTAAACTCTGGGAGGAACCCAAGAACAAAAGTTGAGACAAACTGCTCAATTTCTCGGCAATCGTGTTCTCAATTCCACTATGGTTCTTGTAATCCTGCAATAACCACTTGAAGAAAGCATGTATCAACTCTTTCGGTTCCTGGGTCAACCTTAAAATTTTAAGCCAATTCACCTCTTGCTTCAGTACCTTTATTTTCAAATATGTAATAATGAATGAATGAGTAGGGATTTATTGAGAGTGCGGCTACTCAAAAGTGTGTTCCGCCACTATACGGAGTGTGAGGAGAAAATGGGGAAAAAAGTATTGGAAGAATAATGAGAGAAGAGCCAGTTTTTGTGTTTCTTTCTTAAAGGCTCCTCACCTTTAATTTGATGCAGTTCTACTGGAAGCTGAATCCAGCTTGAGTGGCAAGGAGCGAAAATGATCTGCCTCCTGGTTTAGTGAGCCGGACCCTAGGAACTATGGCCAGATGGCCTCTTGAGGAGTGCAGGTTTCTCTTGCGGTTATAACGGAGTATCCTGGAGGACAAATAGCCCGGACCAGTGTGGTTCATTGCACTGTGCATTAGAAAAAGAGTTTTGAATAAGATACACTTATTCACAGAGAGCCAAAGCAGGTTACTCAAATGCAGAGAAATATGAGCCCATCTTGGAAGATTGCGCACAAGACGAGCCGCCACATTTTCGGACACTTTGCAATTTCCTCACCAAATACTGTGGGAGACCTGCATAAAGGACATTGTTGTATTCCTGCCTGGACATTATCAAGGCCAGGATCACTGTTATCCTCACGGGTATCGAGAGGATATGCAGAATTTTTTTTAGCCATATGCAAAAGACCAGAACATGTGCAAACTACTTTGTTCATTTGGTTATGCAAGGTCATGTGTTTATAGATCTTAACTCCCACGTTTTTTAACGCATCAACTTGCTGGTTGGGTTGAGAGCCCCCATCCGGCCAGTGTACTTGCAGATTTAAATTGAAATTGTGTCCAGAACTGAGAGCCTTTGTTTTATCGATTTTTCACTTCAGTTGGTTGGTATTCATATAATGAAAAAACTGCAGATAGAGAGGGTTTAATGGCATCTGGGGATATTAGCTCACCTTTCATGAAGGAAAAGACAAGCTGGGTCTTGTCAGCATAAGAGATTATCTTGCCCCCGAAATATTTGACCAATTCCGCAAGTGTGCTCATATTGATGTTGAGCATCATGGGGCTAAGAACAGAGCCTTGGGGCACTCCTGCCTAGAGACAGCTGCTGCCTGACAAATAAGGGGGCAGCCAGACTTCCTGACCTCTATCTTCGGGGAAAGATTTCATCCACTTACACAGAGAAGCAGTTCCTAGTGCTAATGGGAACCTACATTTACTGAGGTCTGTGAGGGCATGGGATCTGTTTTACTTGTGGGGTGCTCATAATTATTTGCATTGGAAGCATGTTTGTGCTTGCTAAAGTCTAGGTAGCACATTGGGTTGCTAGTGTGTCTAGAATGCTAAAATCTACATATACTGGGGGTGCGCTCGCTTCTGTAAAGGGACCTGTCTCTGCTCCTCCATTAAGGGGTCTCTGTTGGGACAGCCCTGAGACCTGAAATAAATTGTAAACGGATACTCTTGACCTCAACAAATCATCCAGGAATTCATCTTCCTCACCAGTCCCCATGTCGTTCCTTTGCTTTTATTTTATAGGGCATTTCTCCTGTTCTATAATGAAAAACAAAAGTTTACATGCCAGATGATGTTGTCAAAGAGACCAACAATCGTAGATGTGTCAATCGCAGTTTCATGGGGAAAGCAGAATTGAACTGCATTAGGTAGCTGCAATGAAACACCGGCTGCATCCTGAGCCTAGATGCACAAAGGTATTGGTGCAGATCGGAGCTTCCGAATCCCCTCTACTTCCACGGACGAGTGATCTCACAGTCACACACACATCACACACTGGTGGGGCCCATTACACCAACATTCATCCTATCACTCTATCCGTGCCATGTATAAAGGGAAACACTTTCAGATACCTAACCAATCTGCATGTACCCTGAGGTCAATGGCATCCACTAGTTGCTATAGATCTGGTGAAAACATTTATTTACAATATGCAAATAAATTCAATAAACATGACAATAAAATAACCACCCAACACAGAGATTCAAACAGAATATTTGTTTATCTAAAATTGTAAGAAAAGCCAATTAAATGCCAATTAATTTCTCTCATATTTACCTATTCTGGCTAAATGTCAGATCCTAAGTCAGAACCGGTCCTCAGTAAAGACAATCAAAGTTTCTAGCCATCATGTAGAGTCACCGTCCTCTCCGTCAGCATCGGGACCTCGGATCATCAGTTCGGGAAGAAGTGGCGCTAGACCTCTCTAGTCTACTAATATTTATACTAAAATTACATTCCAAATTTTAACAATCGTATCGTACAAAACGGATGAATAGCGGAAATATGTCGTCTTGGTACATTGGGATACTTTCGAATAATTTCACACACATTGATGATCTCAAATAATGAATAGAAAATAAGGGGTCCACATCTAAATCGTTACTTTTACGGATGTCTCTTCCGGATAAATTGTATCCCCTTAGTGGGATCATTATAAGTTCATAACGTCAGTATTTTATTTAGCAACAAATTTTATGTTCAGGGGCACTTGGCATCACTCCTAGGTTTGTCGTCATGATCATGGCTTTTCAGTTCGTCAAGGGGACAAGGTCACAGGCAGCACGAAGCCTCCTTGCAAAATTTTCCATCAACTCGAATGCAGGCTGCGGGTGGTAGCCATCTTTTGGTAGGCCATATTGGTCAACTTAAGTGAAATAAGACATAAAACAGAATTACTGCACGGAAAGGATTATACAGTGTTATTCCCCTGCTAATACCCTTATGTGTATGTATTTATCTAGCCATTTGCGACATCAAAAGCTATTAATGCATATTAATTATAAGCGCAAAACACAATAACATCACATAAGCAACATCTATTTAGTCAATTTGCTCACCAACTTAGTTCATTTATTAATTTAGCCATGCAATAGCGTTCCCACGTGTAATTCTTCTGTTAATAAGATTGATTAAACCAGACTCGACAAACTTTTAGTAGTTATTAATTAATCAGTAGTACTTTTAATTATAACATGCGAAAATGAAACAGGTATTCGGTTTAAAAAGAAAAACCCTGCTCCATCAATCCCCCCTTTGGGGATATCTTATCACCACAAAAATCAAAACCCCAAAAATCAATTTAATTTCCCCTTTTTGAAGAAATTCAAAATATCTTCTTGTTCATTTTTTTCAAACCCTTGTTTCCAACTCATCTTCTTTCTTAGTTTCTATATACATGCTTTCCCTCAATTCTTCTAATTCTATTTCTTGTGGATCTCTTTCTGGTTTCTTTTGTCTTCTTTTAACATTTTCTTTTGTAATTTTCTTTTTATTTCTTCTATATCTACAACACATACACCCTAATCTTAGAATCAATAATGCCACAATCACTCAGGTTAATGGAAATAATATCTTACCAAAAATGGTACTACCTATTTTAGCTACAAAATTCTTAATAGCAATCATCTTATTAGCCATTTTAGTCCAGATACTTTCAGCTTCCAGTGGTACTAATTCTTCATGTAAATCAGTGATATTTTTAATATAAACTTTTAGATCTTTGCTTTCGTCAGGAATGTAAGTGCAACAATGTTGAACTTTTAGCATTCCACAGACTCCACCCTCTTTTGCCAAAAGAATGTCAAGGGCAAGTCGATTTTGCATCGCCATAGCACGCAAAGCAACCATTTCTGTATTAACCAAAAGAAAGCCTCCAGCGGTGCTTGTTGACAAGCGATCCACCACTGTTGACAGTTTCCGAATGCCAAATGCATTCAAAGAAATTCCCACTGCTGGAATTAAAGCTCCAAAAATATCTCCTACAATTTCTGTCCATGTTTCTCTTCTATAGCGTGTTAATGGATTAGTATGTTCAGCATCATCTACTCTATCCATGTGAAAAATCTTTGGCAAGACCAGGCCAACATAACATGTGCCAAACCAATGGTCAGGCAAACGGTAATAAGCCGTGTTCCCACAAATATAATACACTCCCGGAAAAACTGGATCTTCTCCTCTTCTAAATCCCCATCCGGTTGCAATAAAGTATGTATCATGGCACTCACTAGTCCCTATGAAATAATAATCATACTGGGATCTCTTCCTGGTAATGCATAGTTTGCCTTTCTGTGGTGCATCTATAGCCATAGTTGGACTGGCTCCATTTTCTAATTCTTTTTCTTTCTCAATATCCCACATTGTTTCACTCATTTTATGCCCTTCTGCTTTCTTGTGCATGTTCAACCTTCTTCTCTCAACCATGTCTAGAAAATTCTTCTCTTCTCCCTTCAAACTGCAAGTTAAATTGTTCCTAAAAACATATTCTAAGGTTAATTCTTTAGTTTCTAAAAAAATCTCACCTAAGGTGTTAGCTTCTTTTGCAGGATTCAGTGCTTTATTCATAGGCAATTGCCCAAGAATATTATCTACATTAGACATATTATAATCTAATTTCCCTAACTGGTAAAATATACTAATCAACACACTACATTAAATTCCATACGTAGCTGGAAGGTGATGATAAGTCACTCCTTCCGAAACAGAGGCAGGTAATTGCATGCAAACGTAGCAATCCCTTACTTCCATTGTCTTTACATATTCATACAACAATTTAGAAAAAACATTGCTAGAAAAATCATTAATTGACCTATCCTTATGTATATGTACATTGCTAGTTCCAGTTGGTACTATTTTCTGTGAACTCTTCCCTAAATTAGTCCTGTTCTCAGCATTAATAATCCTGTACAGCAGCAGCACATCTTGCACCATCTTTTCAGAAAGGTACATCTACCTTTATTATTCTCAGTGTTAACCATTGTGTTAATTTGACCGTGTCTTTTGACTTAGCCTCTTCTACTCCACTACCGAACTTAAGGGCAGCAAGTACCCAACAGATTATTACAATCTACTAGTTTTAATATTACTTCTTTTCTTCTCCAAGTGACTTCTCCTTTGGATTTACTCAATTTGGATTTTCATCACTTTTCACTGTCTCTTCATCATCATCAAACTGTATCAAGTCCTGAACATCCGTCTCTTCTCCAATGTCGGACAAGATAACTCTCAGGATTCCCACAGCTTCTTCTTCAGCAACCACTTTCAGTAAAGCCTCCTCTGGACTTCCTTGACTGTCTGCCTCTTCTCCTTGTTCAGGCAGTGCCACATACGTCCATTCTGGTGACTTATACCTCTGGTTTGGTTTTCTGATTCTTTTAGTTCTCTCAGGTATCTTTGTTTCTTCCTCTTTTGTTGGATTTTGACTTGACACTTCGTTCACCTGTTCAGCTTTTGAAGAGTTAACTCGTGTCAGTCGATACCTCAGTCTCTTTATCTTATTGGGCCAAAGATCTCCTTTAGCATTTCTCTTTTATCTTCCTTCTTTATTGTTTCTTTCCCCAAGCCAAGTTCTCTTTCTCAGAACTCGTCCTCCATGTATCTCATTGTCACTTTCATCAGATTCTGTCTCAGTTGCCTCTTGTTCATCAACAGTTTTCTTTTCTCCAACAACTTCCTTTTCTCCAACAGTCTCTTTTTCCACCAATTGAGATGTCCCTACTTCTGTCCCTCCTCGGGTCTCCGTCACGCAATCTTCTTGCTGTCTACTTGTCCCTTCACCTAGCTTGTTGTTGAAGTTCCCTACACCTCCTCGGGGTTTTTCCGCAATCTGTCCCTCTCTTTCTTCGTCTGTCCCTTCTTCTCCAATATTTATCTCAGGTGGAACTTGTCCAATTTCCTCATTTGATTCAGGTGTCACTTCTGTTGGAATGTTCTTTTCTTTTCTTTCTTTCTTTTTGTGTTGGTCACTGTTAGTTGAAATCTCAGGTACTTCTTCAGAATCTGAACTTGCCTCTGCAGTTTGCACTGTTCTTTTCAGAACCTCTTCTGGTGGGATGAAAATTTCTCTTGACTCACTTTCCCCACTTTCAGGATTCTTTTTCCTTCTTACTTCCTCGCTGTCTGCATCATCACTGGAATCTGATTCTTCAAAGTATTGTTTTCCAGTACCGTCTCTTGGATTTGGAACTCTCAGTGTGTGACTTGCATGTATCCAATTTTTCACTCCAGCACACTTCACAGCAGTCGTTGTGGTCAGAATGACTTGTCTTGGCCTTCCCCACCTCAGAACCAGGCAATTCCTTCTTCTGTGGACTTTTATCCTTACCCAGTCCCCTGGGCTCAGATCATGGGCTGGTGTCTTATCAAGTGTGGTGGCGTCCTCTCCAACCTGGTGAAACACAGAATGAACTGCGTCAGCCAGGCCTTTACAGTAATCCAAAATCATGTCATCAGTTATAGTCATCAGCTTGTTGACTGGTACAAATGCATGTCTCATAGCACGTCCCATGATAATTTCATGTGGACTCAAACCTGTTGTTCTGTCTGGAGTAGACCTAATGGTCATCAGGACTAGAGGCAAGACATCGGGCCATTTCATTCCTGTGGCTAGGCACATTTTGCCAATTCTGTTTTTGATGGTACCATTCATTTGTTCAACCACACCAGAAGCCTCTGGTCGGTAAGCACAATGTAGCTTCTGCTGTACACTCAATGCTTCACAGATCAGACCCATGATTTTATTATAAAAATGTCCTCCTCTGTCTGATTCAATGGTTACTGGGAACCCGTACCTTGGGATGAACTCTCTTAACAGTAGTTTGGCCACTGTTATCCCATCATTTCTTCTTGTTGGATATGCCTCCACCCACCTGGAGAACAAACAGACCACCACCAGGACATACCTCAATCTGTTGACTTGGGGCATTTCAATGAAGTCTATCTGCATTTTTGTGAAGGGTCCTCCCTCTCTGCCTATTGTTCCTAGGCTCATCACTGTTTTCTTTCCAGGATTGAACTGCTGACATATCAGACATCTCTGACAGAGACTCTCTGCTATCAGCCTGTATTTTGGACTATACCAGGTCTGCTTAAAGGCCCTTATCATAGCATCCCTTCCCAGGTGTCCTTGGCCATGATACATCCTTGCCATTGTTGACATCAGGCTATTTGGCATGACTGGTCTTCCATCCCTATAGACCCATACATGATCTTTTTCTCTAGGTGCAGAACCTGCTTTCACCCAATCTTTAATTTCCTCATCTCCTGCCTCATCCTGCAGCTGTTTCACTTCCTCCCATGTTCCCACCTCATTAGTAAACATTAAGGAACAAGAAGACATTTCTCTTTCTTTACTCTGGTTAATGGAATGATTGTTTCTTGCACAGTATTGTGCTATGTCATTGGCGAATTTATTCCCAACGGTGACAAAATCATCACCTTGACCATGAGCAGCACATTTTACAACTGCTAGTTCTTTAGGCAGTTGTATCGCCTCTAGCAATTTTCCGACCACTTCAGCATTCTTTATGGGAGTTCCACTTGAGGTCAAGAAACCTCTTTGTAGCCATAGCTGGCCAAAATCATGGACAACTCCGAAGCCATACTGGCTGTCAGTCATCACAGTCACTCTCACATTTCTTCCGATCTTACAGGCTTTTGTTAGTGCCACCAATTCTGCCACCTGAGCGGATTTAACTCCTTTCAAAGGTGATTCCTCCACAACTCCTGAAACTGTACACACAGCATATGCAGCACTCAGTGTTCCTTCATCCGTTCTCAGGCAAGATCCATCCACAAACAACACATGATCACTCTCAGGCAGTGGTAGATCTCTTATGTCTGGTCTTGGTTTTGTACAGTAATCAAGCACATCCAGGCAGTCATGATCAACTTCATTTCTCACTCCCACACATTCGACATCAGGCAACAGTGTCGCTGGATTCACATTCACACATCTCTCCAGGCTCACATTGGTTGCACCAAGAATGACTTTCTCATATTTAGTCAGCCGACTATGAGACATGAACTGTGTCCGGCTCCTTGTTAAAAGGATTGTCACATCATGAGGTACAAATACCCGTACAGGATATCCCATTATGATTCCCTCACTTTGTTCCAGACTTTTACAGGTAGCAGCTACTGCTTTTAGGCAACCTGGTAAACCCACAGCTACTGGGTCAAGTGTTGATGAGAAGTAGGCAATTGGCCTTCTCAGACGTCCATGTTTCTGGATTAACACTGAAAGTGCACATCCATTTCTCTCACTACAATACAGCTCAAATTCGTTTTCGTAATCTGGCATTCCAAGGGCAGGAGCTTCACATAGCCTGTCCTTTAACTCTTTAAATGCAGCCATTTCTTCTGGGTTTAGTTCTAATGGGTCTTTCACCTCACTTTTGGTCAACTTAATCAATGGCTTGGCAATCAAGGAAAAGTTACTTATCCACTGATGACAGTAACCCACCATTCCCAGGAACATTCTCACTTCTTTTTGTGTCATTGGGGCTCTCATTCCTCTAATAATTTTAATCCTGTCAATGGTCACTTTTCTCAGGCCCTTCTCAATGTTATGTCCCAGATACTGGACTTCTTTCTTGCAGAATTGCAATTTGGCTGGAGATACCTTTAATCCTCCATCTGCCAAGTGATTCAGTAAAGCTATAGTGTCTACTTCACAGGCTTCACATGTTTTTGATGCCACAAGCAGGTCATCAATGTATTGGACCAAAACTGAATTTTCAGGCATTGTTAGACTTTCCAGAGATTTCTTCAGCAAATTGATTAAATATGGAGGGGCTCTCTGTATACCCCTGTGGAATTCGGCACCATGCCAAAATTCGTTCTCCAAATCTAAATGAAAATATCGTCTGGCTGTCATGATGCAATGGGATTGAAAAGAAAGCATGACACAAATCAATCACTGTATACCATTCCGCATCATGGGGAATCTGATACAAAATCACTGATGGATTTGGCACAATGGGACAGCATGACACAACAATCTTTTTAATTTTTCTCAAATCCTGTACTATTCTGAACTTTCCATTAGGTTTCTTCAGTCCCATTATTGGTGAATTACATGGGCTGCTCAATATTTCTCTTAACACCCCTGCTGAATCATTTTCTCAATTATGGGTGTTATTCCTTCAATTATTTCAGGTGTCAGTCTATATGGTGGAATGTTTGGGTAAACCACTCCCTCTTTTACAGTAATCTTTACCGGGTCTACATTTCTCATCAGGCCCACATCTTCTCCGGTAAAATCCCAAACTGCTGCTTTCACTGTCTGTTTCAATTCTGGGGGTAATGCATCTGGATTAAATACAGCATATGTTCCCAAAGCCTCACATTCCCTGTTATCCATGGTCATTCTGTATAGGACATCCTCATCTGGTGTTTCAAAGGTTATTCCATCTGGAGTACAGAAAATAGTGCAATTCATCTTGCACAGCAGGTCCCTGCCTAGCAAGTTCACAGGACTAGTGTCACACACCACAAATCGGTGCATGTCTGAAAATTTCCCTATTTTAACCCTTACTGGTTCAGTAAGAAGGGTTTTAATCTGTGTGTTGGAAACACCAACTACTTGGATTGCTTCATCAGAGAGAGGAAGATTCTTTATATCAGCTGACCTGACAGTTGATCTCGTAGCTCCTGTGTCAACTAGAAAAGTAACACGTTCACCATTGATTTTTCCATCTACAAAAGGTCCAGCCTGGTCTATTTCTAGAGTTGCGCCAAGTACGCACTCCTCCTCCTCTCTTCGGCACCGTCAGAAATCTCCCTCAGAATCACTTCCCTCATTTTTCAGCCAATATTGAGATACAGCGCTTGCGCGTTTTGGCTTGATTACCTGCTCTTCATCGTAGAACCCCGACTCTTGGCTGTACTTCTGGGATCCTCTTCTTTGTGGCAAGGGTGGTTTTGGCACCTGATTCTGCTGCTTAACAGCCTTCTGCTGTTGCTGATGCTGACCACACCCCTCACTCTGCACCTGTGAATTCAATGATGGATTGTCATCATTAGTAGACGGTGGATTCTTACACTCGGATTTCCAGTGCCCTAATTTTCCACAGTTGTGGCACGGAAATTTCTTCTTGGCTTCCTCAATATTTCCTTTTCCTTTTCCTGCACCAAACCTGGATTTATTTCCTGGGTTATTTGCTTGTTCAACCAACTGAGCTTCCTGTCTTTCTGCAACTTTCACCTGTGCCCACATTGCCTTTTCTTTCAGTTTCCTTTGCTTTGCCTCAATCTCATCACTGAAGTATTTTGCATGTCTCAGGATCTCATCAATCTTTTTGCTCTGCCAATCTACAGTATGCTGCCTTATCATTTCACTGATTTCAGGCCGCAAGCCATACACAAATCTATGTACCAAATGTCTCAGATCCTTATCACCCAGATGTTCATCTCCACTAAACTGCTTGAAAGCCAGTATTAGTCTTTCATAATATGCATGGACTGATTCTTTCAATTTTTGATGTGTTCGATCTATTTTAACCCAGTCTGTTTCCTTGGGGGGTACCTTATTTTTCAAGAAGGCCATAACCTGTTCATACTTTTTCATGACCTCCGGATCTGGAGCTCCTGTTTTTGGATCTCTTGGGTATTCCTCAGTGGGCCAGTCTATGACTATTTTACATTCTGCAAACAGGTCTGCTGGTTCAATTATATCAAACAGACTATTCAGGTCAATCCACAGCACTTTTGACAACTTCACAAATCTGTCGACCTGTCTATACCACTCGACGGGTTTCTCCCTTAGTCGAGGGAAATCATTTGTAAATGACAAAATATCCTGTCTGGTCCATGGGACATGTACATACCCACCTCCTGGAATCTCCCTCATGGGGTAAGCTGTCACTGCTTTCTCTTTTTCTTTCAGAGGGAATGTCGAGTAAGTTTTATCTGCCCCATCCTCTCGCTTTCTGTACCATCTATCTTTCCATCTTTCTACGTCTCCCCATTTCCTCAGCAAAGCAATCATCTCCTTAATCTGTCCTGTTCGGCCTGCGTTGTTCAGATTCTCAATGTCCTTATCTGTAAAATCCACTCGGTAAGGCTTTTGAAAAGCTTTTACCTTATCCATGTCAATTCCCATTTCACTGGCTATTTCTTTCAACCTGTCATGTATGTTCTTTGCTCTCCATGTGATGCTCTTGCACAGGAATAGGATCTCCCCTTCCTGATAATTTTTCAGCGTTTCTGTAGGGATTGTTCCTACAATCAGCTCCTCCATTTCCATGCGTAGTCTAGCTACATCAATTCCCTGGGATTCTTTTTCTTTCCTCTGCAAAGCCTTCAGCCAATCATTCAAATCCTCAGCAGTTATTCCCACAGATTTTTCTGCACCCCCTGGTTCTGTCACTCTTTGTGGTTCTAAGATCGATCCTCTGTTCCCTTCCACACATCCAGAATTCAAACTTGAGTTAGTCTGCACACTCAATTCTCCTCCACATATGGCATGTCTCCACTGATTTTCTCCCGTTCTCCACTGTGTTTCTCCTGCTCTCATTTCTGCCTGCTCTGGAGGAACAATCAATCTATTGCCCACATATGGTACTGTCAAACCACTTTCGCCCGTCCTCTGCTTGTCAAAAATCGGCATAACCGGACCTATTGTCACAGGCACCGTAACTGCCTCAAGATTCTTAGTCAGTTCCCTGATTTTCTCTGTCAATTCAAAGGTAGTCCTTGCTAGTTCTCTGGTCTTTTCATCCTCAACTTCATTCTCTCTTTCATTCTCTCTTTCTCTCTCTCTCTCTCTCTCTCTCTCTCTCTCTCTCTTTCTCTCTCTCTCTCTCTCTCTCTTTCTCCCTCTCTTTCTCTCTCTCTTTCTCTCTCTCTTTCTCTCTCTCTTTCTCTCTCTCTTTCTCTTTCCGCCAGAGAACAACTGCTTTTCAACCCAGGGGTGGTACCCTCTGTCTTAATAATTCGCAGGGTGTCTCTCATTGGGGTCACTGCTGTTCCTACCTCTGGCTCTCGTCTATACGGGGGTGGTCTTTTGTAGAGCATGTCCTCTAAGACATCATCATCAGACTCATTCGCCCCATACTTTCTTATTTCTACATTATGTTCTTTCTCTGTACATTTTCTCCCTTCCGTCTCCTCTGCTGTTCTTACAGGGTATAATCCCTCGGTCATACTGGAATCACGCCATCGTCTCATCCGGTCATGATGGGTTTCGCAATCATACTTTCGCCCGAACATATACCTGTAACTTTCCCCACCCCTCGGCTTTTCTCGTTCATGCATTTCATCTTCCCATTCAGTCAATGCCTCAAACTGCGTCGGCCTAGGCCGAGGCTCTAGACTCATCATCCGTTCCAGTAAGTTCCTTAGTATGGCCAGATTAAATGAACCATGTTCCGGGAAAGCTAAAACTCCATCCTCTTTGGTATACTTCACCCAGTTATCTAACCAAATACAGGTATGATACCCATACTTTGCAACCATGAAGGATGCGGGGGCTCTTATCGGGGGAAGTAACTGTCCTTCCCTAGTCACAATATCCTTATCCTTGTCAAACCAGTTCTTAACCTTACTAAACAAGGATTTCTTTTTCTTTTCCTCAGCGTGGTAATACATTTTCTTATTTTCCGCAAACTTTTTGTCCTTTCTACAACTGTACGATCTCCTGTCCAATTGCAGCGTGACTCACACTAACGCACCAATCCTGGAGCGTCTACGTCACCCTGTATGTCTCCCAATCCTAGCACGGCGTGCACTATCGCACCAATCACCGTGCTTCCACTATTCTAACCCACTGTCCAATCACAGCACGGTCTCCCTGACGTCAGCAGTCGCTGCAGCAGCTCCTGCTCCTGTCTCCTGTCTCTCTCGTCTACCCCTCCTTTACAAAACTACTCGGTAGACTTTGTTTCAACTTCTACGAGTCTGTTAGTTACAACATACAAACATCTCCATTGTCTGCTTCGCTAGCCACAGAACAGCAAAAGATCTTTCCCACGAGAATTCTGCCTTTCCCGAGAGCAGCGCTTACCTCTGCCCTACTACAGAATCGTTACTTCCGTTGATAAAGTAGCACATCCCTCTACTCTACCCTTCTAACAAGCACCAATTAACTGTTTTCTCCGGAATGCTCCTAAGAGTTTTACAATTAACCAGAATGCCTTCTCATTCACGCACTTTCACACCAGAATATGTAGTACATTCACACAGAATTCTGTCTTTCCCGAGAACAGCGAACAGTCTGTCCTACTACAGAATTATATCACACGTTAACAAAGCAGCGCTTACCTCTGCTCTGTCCTTCTACCAAGCTCAGAGAATACCTATTACCTTTCTAGTGATAAGCGATAACGGAATGCCATAAGGATCCCTGATACCTAAGACCAGAACTTCACAGATAACCTTCGCTATCATATACAACTCTCTCACACAGAAAATACGTTTCTAATGGCAACACACGGCGATGCTACCTCATCGAACCCAGACAATGCGACGCGCAGCTTCAGTTTTCACTCGTTTTCCCCTGTCTACATACAGGGCCAACAATCCCGCCTTTTCCGAGAGCAGCACTCCCTCTGCCCTACTACGGAAATGTCACCGACTCCCTACGTCCCAGAAGCCGTACACAATACATAAAACTCAATACAACTTCGACATACAGTGTTAGTACAAATATCAATCAATAATCAACAAGCCTATATACACGCAAATTCGCCAGATCAAGACAATAGTTAACCATCATTCTGCTACCAAGAAACTGGTGCAGATCGGAGCTTCCGAATCCCCTCTACTTCCACGGACGGAGTGATCTCACAGTCACACACGCACACACACATCACACGCTGGTGGGGCCCATTACACCAACATTCATCCTACCACTCTATCCGTGCCATGTATAAAGGGAAACACTTTCAGATACCTAACCAATCTGCATGTACCCTGAGGTCAATGGCATCCACTAGTTGCTATAGATCTGGTGAAAACATTTATTTACAATATGCAAATAAATTCAATAAACATGACAATAAAATAACCACCCGACACAGAGATTCAAACAGAATATTTGTTTATCTAAAATTGTAAGAAAAGCCAATTAAATGCCAATTCATTTCTCTCATATTTACCTATTCTGGCTAAATGTCAGATCCTAAGTCAGAACCGGTCCTCAGTAAAGACAATCAAAGTTTCTAGCCGTCATGTAGAGTCACCGTCCTCTCCGTCAGCATCGGGACCTCGGATCATCAGTTCGGGAAGAAGTGGCGCTAGACCTCTCTAGTCTACTAATATTTATACTAAAATTACATTCAAAATTGTAACAATCGTATCGTACAAAACGGATGAATAGCGGAAATATGTCGTCTTGGTACATTGGGATACTTTCGAATATTTTCACACACATTGATGATCTCAAATAATGAATAGAAAATAAGGGGTCCACAACTAAATCGTTACTTTTACGGATGTCTCTTCCGGATAAATTGTATCCCCTTAGTGGGATCATTATAAGTTCATAACGTTGTGGTAAATAAAATTCATTACCGGGACTTAATTTGATACGGAAACATAATAAAATAGCTCAGTAAAATGAGAGGCAGAATCCGTGGTATTAGAGGTTCGGAATGGGCTTTATTCCAATGATCGATTATAATCGGTTGCTCCAAGTTCCATCACCACGGAGGTTCAGGAAGTGAAGTACATACTTTATTGACAAGAAATGACTTTTATAGTACATATATTACAATGAAGCGAATGCAGTAGGCGTAACAATTGATAAGGAAAATGACGATTCATATGCGTAACCGAAAATGGGTGTAATAAGGAGTAAAAAGGAACATAATTGGTTATGATGTCATATATAGGTGGATCTATAAGATAATACTTGGCATAGATGCGCGCGCAGCAGCATGACGTGTGATTGACGTGCAACTAGGGGGTGAAGGGGACTTGACATTTAGCTCTACATGTGGAGACGAAAAGTCTGGGGGGTCAAGTCAACCTAATCCCAAATCATATCTAACATCCTATGTTTAAAGAACTATGTTATCCACAAAAGAAGGACTCTCGGACAGAATCTATTCTATACTGACCGTGCGTGCGTGTACAAGCGTCTAAGTGTCTACACTAAATGCGAGGGGGTAGGAATATTCCATGGTAACAGGACTATGAATTACTTGCATAAAGACAGAGAAGCCGAGCCATTGCTCGGTAGCTGGAAGAATGTTTATTTAAACTACTAGACAGGAATGCATCGGCTAAGGGGTGAAGCAGATAACTCGAAGGTGAAATACAGTTCTTGGCAGAGAATAGGCTGATGTCAGGCTTCGTGAGCCGCGCAGAGAATGAGACAAAGTTCATGGTCACAGATGCAGGCTCAGACTGGAGTTTTCAGAGGCAGAAGGCAAGAAGAGTTTGACGACAGAATCAGGGCCTACTTGCCTGGACTGTAAAATGGCATAGGTGAACCATATAAAGCCGGTGGCTTTTCATACTTAGGAATGGAATATCCGGCTTATTCATGGCGGATCTGACAGAGGACATGTTGATGGTGGACGCAAATGTGTTTGCGTCTTCATAACTGGAACTGGAGGAAACATACATGTACTTGTAATATGCACATAGAACCGTTGGGGTCCAAGATAGGGGACATATCTGACCAGAAAAATCCATATTTCCACATTCCCTCCTTGTCCCCTACTTGCCCGTCAAGAGATATCAATCCTCATTAATCCATTGATCTGTTCATATAGCATCATTTGTTCTTCTTTCTTCTTCCGGGATCTTGAATGAAAATCTTGATGTGGAATGCACGATGTGGCACACAGACCACAGATCGCTGGTCCACATTGTAGACATAGACAGCAACTGAATAGTATGAGAAGGCCAATACCTAGGAAGGATAGAACTCTCCATCCCCAGGCTGATATCACACTCCAAAACCAACCGGACCAAGTCCAAGTGCCTGGGTTCTGGTGTATCTGGCTTACAATCTTATGAAGGCGAGTTATAGCTTTATATACAGATGGCGAATTTTCTGGTATGAATACGCAGCAGCTTGATCCGATGACCCTACAAGCTCCGCCCCTATCAGCCAGGATGACGTCAAGGACAAGACGATTTTGAAGCACAACAATCCGCATAGCAGACTGCTCTTCTGTTAAATTGCCTAAGGCGGAAATAGTTTCATTCACTACCGCTTCAAGGGTTCTAGTTAATCTACGTATCAGCTTACTATTAGTAACAGTACCTATATAGGGAAAGATGCCTTTATTGAAATCTGTGTATTTTTCCCAGGCTGTTTCAGTGTAATCGACAATTGGGAGATCTCTCCGCTCTCTGTTGTGTACTAAATGAATATTTCTATAATAATCAGGAGGAGCTAGGAAAACAGGTGGCAAAAGGAATGCAATGTAGCAGGTACCATCCCAATCTAGAGGTAGACGCATATATGCAGTCTGACCACATATAAAGTAGGAGTGGCGATAAGCTCTAAATGAAGATTTGCCTTGATCACTGAATTCTACTGTAGTAGTGCATTTACTATGGCCCATATGTATGGAACCAACTTTTCTTACACACAATTCACCTTTCGCTGGGAATATTGACATGGTTGGTAAAACTAGTTCAACTTCGGATTCGACATTTAGAACCATGAGATTAGGAGTAAAGTTACCTAATCCATATACTTCATTTTCTAGATCAGTTCCTGTTCCTTTGGGGCGACCCTCCTTGTCAGGGTAACAGACTTTGAATAAAACCAGGTTCAGATTTCCCCATACCCACTGGTCTTGGTAAACGGCTGTATCTGAGTCTATGGAATTGATTAAACTAAACCATGCTCCACAGGAGCCATTATGTGTAAACGGATGTGGAAAGAAAGGCAGGACTCCTTCATAATTCTGATAGGGAGGGAGCCGGCCACACACCCAACAATTAGTTGCATTACTAGTCTGATGGGAATGATGTAACATACTAATGAAAGTGTTATTGCGCAGCGCAAGTCTATAAGACAATTCATGCGGGGGTAAGTCACTAAAAGAATGTTCAGCAGTAACATTGTAAACGTTTCTGGCAATAGGGTAATATATGTGCAACAATATACTTGCAGTAATTATTAAAAGACTTAAGAAAAACAAGATTAATAATGTCACTATGCAATGGCTACGCAGTGATTTACAATACGCCTGTCGTTTCATCATTTTTCGCGACTGTCCATGATTCAGGTCTAGGCGATACATGTCGGAGACAGATTCAACCGCTTCACCTAGGAGAGGACTTAAACAATCAAATCGTCCGACGGCCTAGGCCTTAATTTTAGTTTATAAAGTTCTTTACTGTCGGCCTCAGCCAGAGGTAGTTTTGAGTCAATTGGTGAGGACACACGAGGTGGGCTGTTTACATCTGAAGGAAGTCCATGAAATTTCTTGATATGACTTGAATGCACCCATCCTTTCCTGCCCTCGATCTTCACGGCTGTCCTTGTGGTCAGCAGGACCAGCTGGGGTGTCTTCCACCTGGGCTCCAGCTGAGTCTTTCGGTCGAAATTTCTCACAAGCACAAGGTCCCCCGGAACTACGTCATGGGGTTTCACCTCAGTGTTGTCGGGAAAGGCTGCAGCTACCTGTGAACGACAAGATTGTAGTGCAGACATCAAGGAGGCCAAGTAATCTGTCAGCATATTACAGTTAATATCAGTTATTTTGCGTGGTATAGGCGTCCCCCACATATTTGGTGGTCTGCCGAAGATCACCTCATACGGGGATAGCCCTGTTCGAGAGTGTGCTACCATTCTCATGTAGAAGAGTGCAACTGGTAACGCTACTACCCAGTCGACACCTTTCTCTCTGCATATTTTGGACAATCTGATTTTCAGTATCTGATTATGTCTTTCTACGAGACCTGCTGCTTCGGGGTGTCGGACACAGTGGAATTTCCACTGATAACCTAACAAAAGTGAAACATGTTTCATTAATTCGGATGAGAACGGCTGGCCGTTATCTGAGTGAACAACACGTGGTAAACCGTATCGTGGGAAGAATTCTCGAACCAACTGTTTGGCAGTAGTCGGGGCAGTGTAATCTGAAACCGGGTATGCCTCCGTCCAACGGGAAAGAGCACAAACAACTACGAGAACGTATTTGAATCCTCGACATCGTTCCATCTGGATATAATCCATCTGGAGGACTTCAAAAGGGTGATCAGGAGGATGAAATCCACCCTGTTCTACGGGAACGCTTTTTCCTGGGTTGAACTGGCAACAGATCATACAGGTACGGACCTTTTGTTTGGCTGCTGCTCGTAAATGTTTATTGAACCAAATGTGTTGAATGCTATCTAGCATAGCTTTTTCTCCTAGATGTGCTGGACTATGTATAGTGTTAATTATAACTTGGACCATTGAATCAGGAAGGAACCACACAGACTTTTCCTTCATAATCCATCCTTGATCCGTTTGGATCCCTCCTAATTCGGTCCATTTCTTTATTTCATCTGGTGTAGCATGTGTCTGGATGTCAATTACGTCAAAAGTAGGATCTTTAACTGTCATACAATGTGTCGGCATCGGGACTATTGTCTTTGTCATGTCGGATGTTTGGGTTTGAGCAGTCTGTTTAGCTGTTCTGTCGGCTAGATCATTGCCTTGAGAAATGATATCAGTAACCTTCGTATGAGCCTTACATTTCATAATTGATATTGCAGTAGGTAGATGTATTGCATCTAATAAGGCATGAATGAGGGGTCCGTGCTGAATGTGGGCACCGTGGGAAGTTAAATAACCTCTCTCTCGCCATAGCACGCCGAAGTCATGTACAACTCCGAATGCATAACGTGAATCAGTGTATATGTTGACTTTTTTATTTGTGGCTTGAATACAGGCTTGTGTCAGAGCGATGAGCTCTGCGGCTTGAGCTGACAAAGTATTTATATGATTTGTTTCAATGACTTCAGTATCTGTTGTGACTGCGTAAGCAGCCACTAACTCTCCTGTATTTGTTCTCATACATGAACCATCTACATACAATGTCAGGTCTGGATCTGACAATGGGACATCGGTTAAGTCTTGTCTGGGTTTCGTCGTTATAGTAATAACTTCAATACAGTCATGGGCTAGTGGGTCTGTTCCGATTACTGGCAAAAGTGTGGCAGGATTCAATGTGTTACAGCGTCTGATTTCTATATGTGGCTGAAACAATGTAAGCTCGTACCCTGTAAGTCGCGCTATAGTCAAGTGTTGTGTTTGCGTTCTATTTACAAGAACCTCTACTGCGTGTGGTACTTGAACTGTCAATGGATGTCCTAACACTATGGCATCGCTTTGTCTGATTGCTAAAGCTGTCGCTGCCACTGATTTCAGGCACGCAGGCAAAGCCTGAGCTACGGGATCTAATGTACTAGAAAAGTAAGCACATGGTTTGTGTGCTCCTGCTTGTTCCTGTGTGAGTACTGACAAGGCAGTACCTTCGCGTTCTGTAACAAAAAGTGTAAACTGTTTTCTGTAACATGGCGTTGCTAAAACAGGTGCTTGACATAAAGCTTTCTTTAGGCTTTCTAAAGCTTGTGTATGTTCCTGAGTCCAAGGGAGAACAGTCGATGTGGCTGCCTCCTGTGTTGTCAACTGAATGAGCGATTTTGCTAGAAATGCATATTGAGGGATCCACTGTCTACAGTATGAAGTGAGGCCTATGAAAGCCCGTACTTCCTTTTGTGTCTTGGGTATTGGCATGTTAGCTATTAACTGAATGCGGTCGGGTGTAAGCTGCCTTCCCTCCTTGGACAGCGAGTGTCCAAGATAAACAACTCGCTGGACACAGAATTGCAGCTTAGAAGGGGACACCTTGTGTCCCTTTTCAGCTAGAAATTGTAAAACTGTCAGTGATGCTTTCTCACATTCGGGTTCGCTTCTAGCGGTGATCAACAGATCATCGACATATTGAAGCAAGGCAGTGTTAACTGGCATGTGGATGCTGTCGAGTTCTCGTTTCAGTGCTTGGCTATAGATGCTGGGGCTTTCTGTAAATCCTTGAGGTGCGCGTGAGAATTTAAAGCTACGCCCATTTAAACTAAATCCGAACAAATATTGGCTTTCCGGATCTATTGGGACGCTGAAAAAGGCATTCTTGAGATCAATTACAGTAAAGAATGTTGCTTCGGAATCAATAGCTGTCAATAATGACGAGATATCAGGGACCACAGGGAATTGTGGCACAATACACTTGTTTAATTCGCGCAGATCAATAACCAATCGATATACTGGCAGGGCCTTTGGATCTGTTCGTTTAAGAATCGGAATTATTGGTGAATTACATACATTGGAGTCTGTTTCCACAACCACTCCTTGGGCAATGAGCTCGTCAATGATTTGCAGCAAAGCCACTACAGCATCTGGTGGTAACTTGTATTGTCGCATTCGTGGTAGTACCACTCCTGTCTTTAATGTGACTCGATATGGTGTAATATTCATGCAACCAACATCAGTAGGGCCTTGTGCCCATAGATGTGTAGGTAAAGTCTGCAGTCGGGGATCCATGTCTCTAGATACATAGTGACCTTTAAAATCACGTAAAAACAATCTTACTCCTTCCGGAGAACAACATATTATGGCTCCTAGAGCTTTCAGTGTTTTTATTCCTAACAGATTTTCTGGACATGATTTAGTAAGCAATAAATCGGTAGTTCGGGTCAAAGGTCCTATCGTAAGTGGAAGAGGTTGTGACACTTCATTAACAATAGGTTTTCCTGAAAAACCAAGGGAAATATTCTGAGAGCCTGAGAGGGGTGCCCCTGGAACTTCACTACGTTTTATGGTCGTTCGACTTGCCCCTGTATCGAGTAAAAATTTTCTGTCTTGGCCTAACAATTCACTATGTACATAAGGTCCTTCTTGATCTACAGGGATCTCGATAAGGGGTAAGTCAACTTCCCTCTCTAGGCTGGTTCATGCGTATCGTTGATAATCAGGATAGTCGTACTGTGCGGTCTGGTACAGTTGTCGTGTCGTGGTTTGTGTGGCAGCAACGGGCAGCGCTGGTGCAGCTGGCACAAACTGTACAGACTGTGGTGGAGCTGGCATGGACTGTGCGTGCTGCGGAGCTCCTTGTTCATTCTGATCCTGTCTAGGTGGCCGTGGTCTTTCTTTTGTATTACCTATGGCGATATTATGTTTCAAAACTGGACAATCGTGTACGTAATGACCTGGCTTTTTACAATAATTGCATGTCCCTTTTACAGGTCCTGCTGAATCACCGGAATGTGTCATACCCTTTTTATGTCCTTCAGCTGGAACTGTCTGAGAAACTAGCATTTTCATTTTTGTGTCTTTCATGCGTCTGTGTTCATGTTCTTGTTCCTCTCTAATTCTATTGTGATGGTACTGTAACATTTGTAACATTTGTGATGGAGTGTTACCTTGCCAGGTACTCTCGAATTTTAATACTCTATTCTTTACTTGGGGCAGGGCATTTTCTACTAATTTTGTTACAAACAGATGTGGGTATGATTCGCTACTCGCTTTTATGCCACTATTTATACCAAAACATTTTTCAAATCGGGCATAGTAATCACTAGTGTCTTCATCTTGCTTCCGTTTACAGGCTGAAATTGTACCCCAATCTTCCTTTTTCGTAGTTAATAAACGTGGCAGTACCTGTACTAATAAACCTGGTAGTGCTTTAGTTTTATCCCCGAGTCCTGCTCCTGCAGTTCGGGCCTTTTCTTCTGCTTCTAATACTGACCATTCTATCTTTTGGTCTCCTACCTCCCACTCTTTTTCCCTGAGTTTCTCATAAATGCCAGCAGGCATTAATACCTTCAATATTGTCATAATGTCGGGATAGGTATACTCTCCCATGAGTAACATGTCTTTAATTTCTCGGTGAAAACCCGCTGGATCTTTGTCATGACTGGGTACCACTTTCTTCATTTCTAACAATTCTATTTTTGATATGGGCGTGTATACAAATACGCGTTTAAACTCATTGTCCTCGCCCTTTATTGGGTGTACTTCTCGTAGAGGATTCTGTCTGTCCATGTAATACGTGGTTCTTTCCTTAATGGGTAGTGAAACATGTTCTGAACATACAAAAAGAATGTATTGCTTTCTTGATTCTAGTATTTCTTTAATTAATTTAGTACCTGAACCTCTCCATCTATTCATGAGTAATTCAGTCAATATATCAGGTAAGGGACCAGGGTCCGAATGCTGACTCTGATATAGTATAAGGAGTTGTTGAATCATATAAATCCCAGCTAAACGCTGTTCATCTGGGGTGAGATTCAAAAATGTGCGTGCTACTGTATCATCACTATATTTTCCGGGACTGTCAACCCAATGGACAGCTGACCTGGCTAATTCTTGTTCATCCATAGAATCGAGAAAATGATAACCCCTTCGTTCTCGAAGTAATTTGTCAGCTGCTTGGAACGAATGCTCGTTAGACCTTATATGGACTATGGGTGTTGGGAAACTCCTGTTATTGTCTGGACATATCGGACGTATCGGGTCAATAAGACATCTATTACTATTACAAGATCTTCCTCTACCTACATAGGCTATAGTGTCTGACTGTCCTGTGGGCAGTCCTGATCCTTCTTCCTCGCTTTGTTCGAACTGGTCTACCGCTAATCTTTCTTCGTGTAGGCGTTCTATTTCTTTACGGATCTTTCGGCACATGGCTATTATACAATTTTGTTTATCATGTCTACCTTCTGATATATTCTGGCTCCATCTGGTAAGAATTTGCATTGCTTCCGGGTCTACCCCCGGTCGGTCTTCATTTCTAATCACACAATTTATGAGGAAACGTAACAGTTCCCCCTGTATCTCCACTTTCTGGTATTCCATAGCTCTGTTAATACATTCTGGATCTCGCCCTGTTTGGACAAAATGGTATATTTTATCTAGATGCGCAGTCATTCCTGGTAACTTCCCTAAGTACACTGCGGCTCGTCTGATACGCAATGATGCCATGATCATTTCGTCCTCTTTGCCGGGCACAGGGTCATATCTGCAATCTATAAGAAGTTCCTTAAGCGTACGGGCATTTATGAGTTTGGGGGTACGTGAATGTGCTGACTCTTGAAAAGTAAGTTTATTTATTCTGGGTGGCGTAGAAAAAATGTTACTAGCACCTCCCGTAGCCCCATCTGGGGTGTCGGGTGTGAAAGGATTCGTTGAACGTGACACAGCAACTATAGGTGTGGACACAGCTATAGAAGCAGCTGTAGGAATAGATGTAGAAACAGATGTGCTTGCCGGAACTTGTGACACGATCTGTTGCTGTAGGGATACGGGTACTGGGTCTTGGCGTTGAACCTCCCTGATAGGCGGTCTATGTGGGGCGGAATTAGCATACTCGGGAGCTGCGTCATCTAAATATGAGGAAAGAAAAACATCTTCTGCGGTTCTAGGATGCCCCTTAGGATGTACCTTTATTGGAAATAATGGGGGCGGCAAGTCTTTCGGTGTTTCTGGAGTAGCTTTAGGTAATCCTTCGGCCAGAAGGGGATACATACCATTCATAAGGGCATTTCTTTGTCTGTCTACTTGTTCTGATTTCACTCGGATACCTTCCTCAATTAATAGATTTTCTCGAACTTTATTGGAATTCTCTTTACTCTTCTCCTCCTGTCTACGTGCTTTTTCTGTACGTCTATGAGATTCTTTACGCCATAACTCAACGGCATCTTTCTGTGACTGTCTGACTTTCCTTTTCCATAACTCTTCTTCTACTTTCATGATGCACTCTGCATCCCAGGTTCCCGCTGTGGGCCACCTCTGACTTTCTGGTAATTCCTTGGTGTAGTCTACCCATAAATCAAGAAATAATATAGCGTCTAAGCCATGTTTATGATACATGAAGTACCCTGGAGTGTCCCTAGGAGGAATAGGAACGGCTTCTTCGAGTACCCCTTTTCTTGTAGTGATCTGTCTTAGTTTCGAAAAGAGCGGCATATTGAGAACTGATCTGATACTTAATCTTGAACACACTTAGTACAAAAGCACAATAATGAACAACCATTCATACTAGGGGTGGGCGGAATTTGCGCAATCGCGCTACGCAAATCTCCGCGAAACGGTAAAAATCTCCGCGAAGACGCAGAAATTCCGCGAACACGCGGAATTGCTTGTTCGCGATACTTTTTTCCTGTTCGCGATCGCTGATTGCGTGCTCGGGGTGAAATATCTCGCGAACACGCATATTGAGAACGCGAACAAGCAAAAAATTTCGCGAAGTCGCGGAACGCAGATTTTTGGGCAATTTCGCGTTCTCCGCGGAACGCGAAATTACCCAAATTCTGCAAATTCCGCGAACGGAACGGAATTTACCGCTCAGGCCTAATTCATACCACAATATGCAGGACGTTTAACACATTAAACATTAAACATTAAACATTTTTTAACCTTTAAAATAACCAACAATGATGATCGTCTGCATAACTAATCACCAAGCATAATTCTTTGACAATAACTAGATACTTCGGAATACTTGATATACTGCTAAACAGTACATATACACTGCTAAAACAGTGCAGACCGGATTTGTGTACCCAAACCCGTCTTGACCGGCACAACCTATGTGCACGTCAGAAATGCCTCCCCAGTAATGGTACTCACCGGGTAGCTTCGGAAACGGAAGGCCTCGGAGACTGAACTTGGACCGGACTGGACTCGACTCGACTCGTTGGAAACTGGACTTGACTTCGAACTGGTGGGCCTCTGTATACCTCGGATCTTGCTCTCTCAGCTAGGCTCTGGTCGGGATACTTCGCACTTCTCACCGCCTCGTCTGGGTGTTGATCGCAGCCTCAGTCGCCCCCGCTTGACCGGAGGGAGATACAGGAAATCCTGCTGGTACGCGTTATTGTCCGTCCAGCTGTGGCAGGAGACCGGGCCTGCAACTCACCGCCGGCGCGTGAGATGAGAAAGTGTCCCTGTTCGGGCGCCATTCATGTGGTAAATAAAATTCATTACCGGGACTTAATTTGATACGGAAACATAATAAAATAGCTCAGTAAAATGAGAGGCAGAATCCGTGGTATTAGAGGTTCGGAATGGGCTTTATTCCAATGATCGATTATAATCGGTTGCTCCAAGTTCCATCACCACGGAGGTTCAGGAAGTGAAGTACATACTTTATTGACAAGAAATGACTTTTATAGTACATATATTACAATGAAGCGAATGCAGTAGGCGTAACAATTGATAAGGAAAATGACGATTCATATGCGTAACCGAAAATGGGTGTAATAAGGAGTAAAAAGGAACATAATTGGTTATGATGTCATATATAGGTGGATCTATAAGATAATACTTGGCATAGATGCGCGCGCAGCAGCATGACGTGTGATTGACGTGCAACTAGGGGGTGAAGGGGACTTGACATTTAGCTCTACATGTGGAGACGAAAAGTCTGGGGGGTCAAGTCAACCTAATCCCAAATCATATCTAACATCCTATGTTTAAAGAACTATGTTATCCACAAAAGAAGGACTCTCGGACAGAATCTATTCTATACTGACCGTGCGTGCGTGTACAAGCGTCTAAGTGTCTACACTAAATGCGAGGGGGTAGGAATATTCCATGGTAACAGGACTATGAATTACTTGCATAAAGACAGAGAAGCCGAGCCATTGCTCGGTAGCTGGAAGAATGTTTATTTAAACTACTAGACAGGAATGCATCGGCTAAGGGGTGAAGCAGATAACTCGAAGGTGAAATACAGTTCTTGGCAGAGAATAGGCTGATGTCAGGCTTCGTGAGCCGCGCAGAGAATGAGACAAAGTTCATGGTCACAGATGCAGGCTCAGACTGGAGTTTTCAGAGGCAGAAGGCAAGAAGAGTTTGACGACAGAATCAGGGCCTACTTGCCTGGACTGTAAAATGGCATAGGTGAACCATATAAAGCCGGTGGCTTTTCATACTTAGGAATGGAATATCCGGCCTATTCATGGCGGATCTGACAGAGGACATGTTGATGGTGGACGCACATGTGTTTGCGTCTTCATAACTGGAACTGGAGGAAACATACATGTACTTGTAATATGCACATAGAACCGTTGGGGTCCAAGATAGGGGACATATCTGACCAGAAAAATCCATATTTCCACAACGTCAGTATTTTATTTAGCAACAAATTTTATGTTCAGGGGCACTTGGCATCACTCCTAGGTTTGTCGTCATGATCATGGCTTTTCAGTTCGTCAAGGGGACAAGGTCACAGGCAGCACGAAGCCTCCTTGCAAAATTTTCCATCAACTCGAATGCAGGCTGCGGGTGGTAGCCATCTTTTGGTAGGCCATATTGGTCAACTTAAGTGAAATAAGACATAAAACAGAATTACTGCACGGAAATGATTATACAGTGTTATTCCCCTGCTAATACCCTTATGTGTATGTATTTATCTAGCCATTTGCGACATCAAAAGCTATTAATGCATATTAATTTTAAGCGCAAAACACAATAACATCACATAAGCAACATCTATTTCGTCAATTTGCTCACCAACTTAGTTCATTTATTAATTTAGCCATGCAATAGCGTTCCCACGTGTAATTCTTCTGTTAATAAGATTGATTAAACCAGACTCGACAAACTTTTAGTAGTTATTATTTAATCAGTAGTACTTTTAATTATAACATGCGAAAATGAAACAGGTATTCGGTTTAAAAAGAAAAACCCTGCTCCATCAGTATAAGACCCTGAAACCTACAAAGGGACTACATTTCTTACAGTCATGGCTGACACAGACGATCTAATAATTCTTGTTTCCAAATTGAAGTCTATAAAAGAGTAGATAGGTTTAGGATAGTGTTTTGAAACGGTAATAATATATACATGTGGAGAGCCACATACCAAAATGAATTGTCGGTTCAGTAAGCATCAGGCCCCCAACTGTTCAGGGAAAACATCACCTGCATCTACAAAAGAAATTAAGCATGTGGGACCACATAGGCGACTTGTCCATGAACAACTAGACACGTTCCAGTTTACTTGCACAGTTAACGTGGGTATTTACATCTGCGCTCTCTGTGCATTAATCACATGAAAGAGACTTCCGAAAGGGGTGCTGATTGTAAAACATAGGTAATTATCATTATTTTCCTAATATCCCCTGTGCCTATAAAAGAAATTACATATGAGCGACAATTTAATGGACTTGCCCATAGGAAATTAGTCAAGCACCAGTGTACTTATGGAGAGATTTAATAATACAAAAGATTGTACCTCGGCACTCTCCAAGTTCAAAGTTCTATTTGTTTATGGCTGCAAGCCTAAAAAATATATAGAAAAACCAATGTGACAACTCACAGGAAATATTCGTCCAAGATTATGAATTCAACAGAAATCCGGTTTTAATATCTGGTGACATTAAATAAGCTGTGTTCCACTAGAGATCTACAATCATGTCTAGGACACCAATATCTAAAACAGTAGTAACTCAAGGCATGTAGAGTTTTGTTGGTTATTATTAAACAGCAGAAGTGCGGTTGGTATGTGGAGGTCCTGTTCTTAAAGCCTCCTGGTTGTAGCAGATGATGGCAGCCGACATGTGTTTCACTACTTTCTGTAACTTTCTCAAGGCTGCAATTGATGTAAGCAAAATAACCATCACTTACAATTAAAATCAACAACACAATGTCAAGTTGAAAAAAATGGGGCTTTTAGTGAAAGAAAATAGTGACCCCAAGAAGAGGAAAGAACATTCACCAACTCTAATGAGTTCAAACGTAAAACACATATCCAATGCAATGAAACGATATAATTATGTGCAGGAAAGAGCCAGATGGTCCAAAGTAAGGCGGAACACTATAGGAAAAGGCTGACAATTCAAAGTGTAATAGAACAGTGTGTCTGTTGTCTTTAGCACATTTAACTAAATAGATTTCATTACGATTTCAAAAAACATGCAGAAAGTTAGAGTGAAAAATCCCATAGCATATTCTAGTAAAGCGGACCGAATGCCTTTCTAAGTTTTATTTTTGCAAATAAAAATATTTACCTTAAGCTAAACGAGTATTATTCCAAGTTTAGAAAATCCGCCCAAACAATTTGCGTATTATGAGCCCTTCGGCGCAGGAAAAATACTGTAGACCTTGAAAACACAAGACAAATAAAACATATATAAAGTTAAATGAAACTGTGTTTATTCTGCGTATGTCTGGACAGAGTATTTTTCTTAGCCAGTATATGCACCTTATAATAGAAGGGTACCAAATTCCAATAATTCCTTTTTCGGAGTAACTATCTGTTAGAAGAAATCCTTTGATAACGCAGAATTGAACTCCGACTTCTAGCCAAGTGTTAAAAAAATATGTTTTATGGAAGTGGCAGTAATGCTCCACCTATAACATGGAGAAAGATGGACATATGATGCCAGATGTTGCAGAGAGGAAAAACGAACTGGATAGAAGTTTTGACCTAATGTGGCAAAGCTCAATTTGTTGTCCTTATAAACAAATAATAAAGATCATATTGTTCAAGTCCATAGACTATACTGGGTTGTTTAAGTGAACTTATATCTCATCTGTTCAATGCAAGGTCTCACTTAGTAATTTTTTTAAGCATAATGTGACACTCTGTATTTGCTACAGGTGATCTCACCTATATAGAAAAACAAAAGGTATATATATACACAAAATGAGTAAGAAAGACGTAAACTTATTGGATATCAGGGTCTTTGTAGAATCGTAAATGATCCAAACAGCCCTGTATAGAAAAACCACGGCTGGTAATTCTATTTTGCATGGTCGTAGCAGTCATCCACCAAATTTGGTTAGTAGTATCCCGTATGGGGAACTACTACGGATCAAAAGAAATAGCTCAAGGGAGGAAGATTACGACCAGGCAGCCAACAGCAGTATCAGACGATTTAGAGCAAGGGGCTATTAATTGAAAGTTTTACAATCAGCCAAATCAAAAGTAGAAACAGTGGAAAGGCTGCCTTATTAGGGGATACCAGCCTCCGCAAGGACGATATGGGTAGTTTGAGACTGATCACTACCTATTCGTCAGCATCTACCAAAATAAGAGCCATACTATGCAGGAACTGGAAAATTCTAAAATCAGACAACATCATAGGGAATGAGCTCTCTGATCATCCACAAACATTTAGAAAATCAAGATCTCTAAAAGACCAACTAGTACAAAGTCATTTAACTAAACCACTCTCTTTTTCAGGACTGCAGAACCTTCATGGTTCATTCCCATGAGGGAAATGCAAAGCATGTAGCACCAGTAGGAACATTTTGACCTTTCAGGTTCCTGGGAAAAAGTCTCACAATAAGATTACTAAATTCATGACTTGTACTACAACATATGTTGTATACTGCTTAGAATGCCCATGTGGCTACCGCTACATAGGTAGCACCATGAATGCAGTAAAAATGTGCGTATTGGAGCACCAGAGAGCTCTTGCGAATAAAGATGAGAATTACCCTGTTGCACGTCACTTTGCTAACCACCATAATAGTAATAGAACTCTTCTAAAATTCTTCTGTCTAGACTGTATCCCCAATGACATCAGGGGAGGAGACAGAGAGAGAAGCTTACGACGTCTGGAATCCAGATGTATTATCGAACTCCAGACTAAGTCACCTAATCGCTTAAATGCTGGGGAAGAGTTGATAACCCATCTATAATGCAAACATAACATATAATTCAAGCAGCATTGTATCTGTTTAAGTTGCATAAACTAGGGAGGACTGAAAAATATTTTTTTTTATGAATTAAAAGCATATAAGGATAATGGTAATATAATACGCCTGTAATTTAAATGAATAAAAGTTTAACTGATGGTATGAATCAATATCAGCCCATTTAGGGCTTAATGACGTGAATCAAGAATTATGAATTGTTCACGATGTTCTTTGGACATCCCCTTATGAGACAATTGAGATTTATTACGCTAGTCTTGATTTAATTCCAAAATTATGTTGATTCTTTATAATTTGGTGATTTTGATTGTGATTATTATAAATCCCTTTCTAATTTTGTGGGAATCTCACCATAATGAATTGAGAATGGCATTTTTCGTGATAAAGAAAGAGAAAGATAACGCGAATGTAATGTTATAATGTTTATTTTGCACATTCTAAGATGGCGACTAAACTCATGTAAGTGAGTCCTTCCTCTAATTTGATGAAATGTTGTATATATGAACTTCCGCCTCGAGACACGAGCTGACACTGACAAAAGCTACGGCTGAAACACGTCTGTTTTTGCTTTGCACGAATAAAATCCCAACCGGGATTTAAACTAACACGAGTGCTGGTCCTTTTGTTGTTTAAAATTGGAGCGTTTTATATATATATAGGTAGTTATAGTTAGGACCACGTTTCCATAGGAAATCCGCAACATTCTATTTTGAATAACTTTGGCGCCGGTCGACGAATCCTCGCAAATTTTTCAAAATAGGTGGGGCACTATGCTCCGCTCCTACCCTGAAAGTCTCGGGGGGATTCGTCAAGCGGGGGCTGAGATAAAAGGGGGGTCCCAAACCGCGTTTTTCCCATGCATTTTTCCATAGGACCTTTAGACAGCGCTACAGCCCGAACGGCTGAACAGAATTACTAGAAATTTGGCAGAGAGGTAGTCCTCAGGTCAAGGAAGTGCCTTTTGTAGGTTTGGTGTAAATCTGTTCAGTAGATTCTGAGAAAATAGCCTTTAAATCAATATATATATCTGAGCCAGCTTACGGTGCGCTTACGGTACGCTTACCGTACGCGTACGGTGGCGTGCGCGAGCGCGATTCTGATTGGCTCTTAGATCTTAGTAAACATTCGAATCGGCCGAAACCAGGAAGCGGCGGCCGCCATTTTCTCTCTCGCACTGAGAGTGATTTTTAAAATATAAAGCCCAAAAACATGTAAAGGGGCTGTTTAGACAGCTCCCACGCACATAGCCATGTTGAGGGAGTCCCCAAAGATCCCCCAAGGCCAAAAACGGAATTTTTATTTTTTTGGTAATTTCGGCGATTACGCTTACCATACGCGTACGGTAAAAAATTTAAAAAAAAAAAAAAATTATCCACACTCTCTCCACCCCGTCCTCGTAAATGAGTTATAAAAGTTCACAACTAACATTGATGGGAGGTTGACACCTACAACCTTAACCGCCAATATATAGGGTGAACTAGTCTTAACAAGTTCTGTGCTATACAATAGCTTAAGACTAAATAATAACAAGAGACCACCACTGGGTCTCCCCGAGGAAGAAGGGCAGCATATTTAATAAAAGACTGGAACCCATCCAAGTAAAAGGGATCTCTGGCTTCCCACGTCTCTTGTAAAGCAACTATATGGTAGGAAGAGAGAAATGACTTCCAAACTGTATCCTCTCTTTTTGTTCTCAACCCCGCTATATTCCATGACAAGGCAGTAACCCTATTTGTTAATACACTGGCCACACTATTATCCATAGCCATAGGTTGGTTAGGGGAGTCCGTAACCACCTCCCTGGTCAGAAGCCTTACAGGCGGATAATTAAGTGTGCCAGCGGAAGCGTTAACTTTATTATCTGGAGTAAATTTAATTTTTAGCTGGTTAATACCCTTGCCCCGATCAGTCAATCGGGTAACGGAACTAACACCCAAACCATAAAAACCTGTATTATCAATTGCAGGCATCGCACTTCCATCATTTTCCAAACACACTCCACTGACTTCAATATCCATAGACTGACTGTGCGCAACATGAAGTCAGTCATTTGTGTCCAGAGAACTAAGGACCTCATATCTGTTACTCAAGGCCAATGGTCTAATCGCAGGGACAGGTTGGGCATTGTAGCCACTAAATTCCCCCGTTATAGTTAGTGCAGGCAACTATAACTCACGCGACCGCAATCTTCTGCTGATGACATGTCCAGTGAATGTAGGCACAGGAGATACTAAATTCTGCAATGGCATAAATAAATTAAAAGCAGAAACAATACTGTCTAGAAACATCCCACCTTTTGAAAAATCAAAAAGGGCTTCCTCCTGCGGGCAATAAGCCTGCTCAAAGTTTCCAAAACAATTAGATTGTCTTAAATGAATATTAAAATCGCCAAACACTAACAAATAATAAGGGGTAACATTATTTGCATCGAAATCCTCTAAAAAGGTAAATAAAGCCTTTAGATGCTCCAATTCGTCCGTCCTCGTAAATGAGTTATAAAAGTTCACAACTAACATTGATGGGAGGTTGACACCTACAACCTTAACCGCCAATATATAGGGTGAACTAGTCTTAACAAGTTCTGTGCTATACAATAGCTTAAGACTAAATAATAACAAGAGACCACCACTGGGTCTCCCCGAGGAAGAAGGGCAGCATATTTAATAAAAGACTGGAACCCATCCAAGTAAAAGGGATCTCTGGCTTCCCACGTCTCTTGTAAAGCAACTATATGGTAGGAAGAGAGAAATGACTTCCAAACTGTATCCTCTCTTTTTGTTCTCAACCCCGCTATATTCCATGACAAGGCAGTAACCCTATTTGTTAATACACTGGCCACACTATTATCCATAGCCATAGGTTGGTAAGGGGAGTCCGTAACCACCTCCCTGGTCAGAAGCCTTACAGGCGGATAATTAAGTGTGCCAGCGGAAGCGTTAACTTTATTATCTGGAGTAAATTTAATTTTTAGCTGGTTAATACCCTTGCCCCGATCAGTCAATCGGGTAACGGAACTAACACCCAAACCATAAAAACCTGTATTATCAATTGCAGGCATCGCACTTCCATCATTTTCCAAACACACTCCACTGACTTCAATATCCATAGACTGACTGTGCGCAACATGAAGTCAGTCATTTGTGTCCAGAGAACTAAGGACCTCATATCTGTTACTCAAGGCCAATGGTCTAATCGCAGGGACAGGTTGGGCATTGTAGCCACTAAATTCCCCCGTTATAGTTAGTGCAGGCAACTATAACTCACGCGACCGCAATCTTCTGCTGATGACATATGTGTCTTTATGAAAAAAAAATATTTGTAATATATGTATAGCTAAAAATGTATGGAAGAAGACATGGGCAAATAAGTGTCTAAATACAGTATTAGCATCAGCAGAGGATTGCGGTCGCGTGAGTTATAGTTGCCTGCACTAACTATAACGGGGGAATTTCATTGGTTTTTTATCAGTAAAATTTCCGCTAACTATAACATGTGTGAAACCTATGGTTTTTTCAGTGAATATATATATATATATATATATATATATTTCCAAATATGTCAAGTATAACGACCACCACCGAGGACTCACAAAACAGGTCACAGCACTAGACTGAATATAGGATATTTCTTTCTTGCTACTATGCGTAATGGGTATAAATCAACATGTATAACATGAGGAAACAATTGTTTGAAACTATGAATACAATAGTTTAAACTCAGAGCACTATGCTTAATGAATAGTGTAATTTATGTGTATATATTGAGGACTCACAAAACAGGTTACAGCACTAGACTGTATATAGGATATTTCTTCCCAGCTACTATGTATAAAGGATATCAACATGTAAAATATGAGGAAACAATTGTTTGAAACTATGAATACAATAGTTCAAAAAAATTAGAAATAACATGTGTTAGGCCATATACAGCACTAGACTGAACATATGTTTCATCTATATTTTTGACTAGCTTAAAATGGCCGCCAAACTAGCACACTTGGTTGATACTAGTTTGTATGCTGTCCGTTTTCTGTTTTGATTCCCTGATAGTATAAACGTGTATTCATCCCACGACTCCGTGTGTGATCAAGCCTGCTGTGTCAGGCGAAACGCGTTACCTAATAAACTAAGATCTGGTGATTGAAAAGCTCGGTGGTGGTCGTTATACTTGACATATTTGGAAATCTTGAAGTCGGCGCGCTCCGCCGACACCGAACGACCTGCCTGCCTTGGGCGTGGGGAGACAGAAGGAGCAATTTGTAAATGAATGATATATATATATATATATATATATATATATATATATATATATATATATATATATACATACACATTACGCCAGCAGGTAGTTATAGTTAGGACCTATTTTCCATAGGAAATCCGCAACATTCTATTTGGAATAACGTTGGTGCCGATTGACAAATTTTCCAAACTTTTGGCCGGCTCCGGTCCGCTCCTATCCTGAAAATTTCATGGTGAATCGTCAAGCGGGGGCCGAGAAAAAAGGGGGTCCCAAAACGCATTTTCCCAATGCATTTTCACATAGGACCTTTTTACGCAGCTACAGCCCGAACTATTGAACGGAATTACACCAAATTTGGCAAAGAGGTAGTCCTCAGTTCAGACTCTTGCCTTTTGCTTAAATGGTGTAAATCCGTTCAGTAGTTCCTGAGAAAATTAGAGTTAAAAAGATAGATATATCTGGGCGGAGCCTAACCACACATCTCATCGTGAGATCTGATTGGCTGTCAGTACTTCATCCAAGAAGTGTTGGCAGCCATCTTGGGACCAATATACATGATAGCACCTCATTAAAAAGCATTGCAGTTAATAAAAGGTTTTAAGACTTTAGTTACATTATAAACCATTTGTTGATGGTACCATACTCATTTTAGGAATTGTGGTGTGTTCTAAGGTGATTTTACCATGTGAAAAAGCCTTCTGCTGTGATATCATGAATCATGTTTGGGAGAAAACTATTTTCCCATGCTTTTCCCACAGAGGTTTGGAAGGTGATCTATAAGCTAAACTGAGAGCATATTTTCTGTAAATTCACATTATCTTTCTCAGTCATGTGAGAATGAAGTCTGACATTCTCAGTAAAACATGTACATCCAACAAGGGCAGAGACTGTCAGTTGATTCCTTTGTGTTCTACTGCAGCTTCCCAGAGTGTTCTAAAGAACAACTAGAGCGCTAACAGTCCTACTTATGACAAACGTACTGCACACCTGAAGCCATCTTGATTGGAATAAAGTGGTAACTCTTAAAACATTTAATTTAAAAAGGAACAAAATGAGGGGGTTCATTTAGCCATAGAAAGTATGATTAGTGCTGCAGAAAGAAAAATGTGGGCACATTTTGACTTCTCAAATCCTCTTCTATTTCATTAAAAAATTCTGACATGCAGACTGAAACATGCACTTTCACTACCAGCAGCAGACTTCCCTTGTGATCAGTAGCTTTACTACAATGATCTAATGAGCATCTAGAGTGCTAACATTCAGAATGTATGGCAAATGTGTGACACATCTGAATGCCTTTTTGATGGAACCAAAGTAAAAAACTGAAAGTATTTCCTACTGAGGAGACTGCAGTAAATGAGGACATTAGGAAACTTCATAACAAATAAATCTACCAAGATGGCCACCAGAGACAAAAGAGCCCAAATGTAGCCCAAATATCACCCAGATGTAGCCCAAGTATAGCCCAATGACAGAATGTCCCAGAGTGTTCTAATGAACAACTAGAGCGCTAACAGTCTTACTTATGACAAAAGTATGGCACAGTTGAAGCCATCTTGATTGGAATAAAGTGGTAACACTTAAAACATTTAATTTGCAAAGGAACAAAATGAGGGTTTTCAATTTGCCATAGAAATTATGATTAGTGCTGCTGAAAGAAAAATTAGGGCACATTTTGACTTCTCAAATCCTCTTCTGTTTCATAAAAAAATTCTGACATGCAGACTGAAACATGCACTTTGATTACCAGCAGCAGACTTCCATGGTGAGCAGTAGCTTTACTACAGTGATCTAATGAGCACCTAGAGTGCTAACATTCAGAATTTATGTCAAATGTGTAACACATCTGAATGCCTTCTTGATGGAACCAAAATAAATAACTGAAAGTATTTCCTACTGAGGAGACTCCAGTAAATGAGGACATTAGGAAACTTCATAACAAATAAATCTCCCCAGATGGCCACCAGAGACAAAAGAGCCCAAATGTAGCCCAAATATCACCCAGATGTAGCCCGAGTATAGCCCAATGACAGAATGTCCCAGAGTGTTCTAATGAACAACTAGAGCGCTAACAGTCTTACTTATGACAAAAGTATGGCACACCTGAAGCCATCTTGAGTGGAATAAAGTGGTAACACTTAAAACATTTAATTTGCAAAGGAACAAAATGAGGGTGTTCATTTTGCCATAGAAATTATGATTTGTGCTGCTGAAAGAAAAATTAGGGCACATTTTGACTTCTCAAATCCTCTTCTGTTTCATAAAAAAATTCTGACATGCAGACTGAAACATGCACTTTGAATACCAGAAGCAGACTTCCATGGTGAGCAGTAGCTTTACTACAGTGATCTAAAGAGCAACTAGAGTGCTAACATTCAGAATTTATGTCAAATGTGTGACACATCTGAATGCCTTCTTGATGGAATCAATATAAAAAACTGAAAGTATTTTCTACTGAGGAGACTGCAGTAAATGAGGACAGTAGGAAACTTCATAACAAATAAATCTCCCAAGATGGCCACCAGAGACAAAAGAGCCCAAATGTAGCCCAAATATCACCCAGATGTAGCCCGAGTATAGCCCAATGACAGAATGTCCCAGAGTGTTCTAATGAACAACTAGAGCGCTAACAGTCTTACTTATGACAAAAGTATGGCACACCTGAAGCCATCTTGATTGGAATAAAGTGGTAACACTTAAAACATTTTATTTGCAAAGGAACAAAATGAGGGTGTTCATTTTGCCATAGAAATTATGATTAGTGCTGCTGAAAGAAAAATTAGGGCACATTTTGACTTCTCAAATCCTCTTCTGTTTCCTAAAAAGATTCTGACATGCAGACTGAAACATGCACTTTGAATACCAGAAGCAGACTTTCATGGTGAGCAGTAGCTTTACTACAGTGATCTAATGAGCAACTAGTGTGCTAACATTCAGAATTTATGTCAAATGTGTGACACATCTGAATGCCTCTTGATGGAACCAAAATAAAAAACTGAAAGTATTTCCTACTGAGGAGACTGCAGTAAATGAGGAAATTAGGAAACTTCATAACAAATAAATCTCCCAAGATGGCCACCAGAGACAAAAGAACCCAAATGTAGCCCAAATATCACCCAGATGTAGCCCAAGTATAGCCCAATGACAGAATGTCACAGAGTGTTCTTAAGAACAACTAGAGCGCTTACTGTCTTACTTATGACAAAAGTATGGCACACCTGAAGCCATCTTGATTGGAATAAACTGGTAACACTTAAAACATTTAATATAAAAAGGAGCACAATGAGGGGGTTCATTATTCCTTAGAAATTATGATTAGTGCTGAAGAAAGAAAAATTAGGGCACATTTTGAGTGACTTCTCAAATCCTCTTATATTTCATTAAAAAAAACTGACATGCAGACTGAAACATGCACTTTGAATACCAGCAGCAGACTTCCCTGGTGAGCAGTAGATTTACTACAGTGATCTAATGAGCAACTAGAGTGCTAACATTCAGAATTTATGTCAAATGTGTGACACATCTAAATGCCTTCTTTATGGAACCAAAATAAAAAAACTGAAAGTATTTCCTACTGAGGAGGCTGCAGTAAATTAGGAAATTAGGAAACTTCGTAACAAATAAATCTCCCAAGATGGCCACCAGAGACAAAAGAGCCCAAATGTTGGCCAAATATCACCCAGATGTAGCCCAAGTATAGCCCAATGACAGAATGTCCCAGAGTGTTTTAATGAACAACTAGAGCGCTAACAGTCTTACTTATGACAAAGGTATGGCACACCTGAAGCCATCTTGATTGGAATAAAGTGGTAACACTTAAAACATTTAATTTGCAAAGGAACAAAATGAGGGTGTTCATTTTGCCATAGAAATTATGATTAGTGCTGCTGAAAGAAAAATTAGGGCACATTTTGACTTCTCAAATCCTCTTCTGTTTCATAAAAAAATTCTGACATGCAGACTGAAACATGCACTTTGAATACCAGAAGCAGACTTCCATGGTGAGCAATTGCTTTACTACAGTGATCTAATGAGCAACTAGAGTGCTAACATTCAGAATTTATGTCAAATGTGTGACACATCTGAATGCCTTCTTGATGGAACCAAAATAAATAACTGAAAGTATTTCCTACTGAGGAGAGTGCAGTAAATGAGGACATTAGGGAACTTCATAACAAATAAATCTCCCAAGATGGCCACCAGAGACAAAAGAGCCCAAATGTAGCCCAAATATCACCCAGATGTAGCCCGAGTATAGCCCAATGACAGAATGTCCCAGAGTGTTCTAATGAACAACTAGAGCGCTAACAGTCTTACTTATGACAAAAGTATGGCACACCTGAAGCCATCTTGATTGGAATAAAGTGGTAACACTTAAAACATTTTATTTGCAAAGGAACAAAATGAGGGTGTTCATTTTGCCATAGAAATTATGATTAGTGCTGCTGAAAGAAAAATAAGGGCACATTTTGACTTCTCAAATCCTCTTCTGTTTCCTAAAAAAATTCTGACATGCAAACTAAAACATGCACTTTGAATACCAGAAGCAGACTTCCATGGTGAGCAGTAGCTTTACTACAGTGATCTAATGAGCAACTAGTGTGCTAACATTCAGAATTTATGTCAAATGTGTGACACATCTGAATGCCTTCTTGATGGAACCAAAATAAAAAACTGAAAGTATTTCCTACTGAGGAGACTGCAGTCAATGAGGAAATTAGGAAACTTCATAACAAATAAATCTCCCAAGATGGCCACCAGAGACAAAAGAACCCAAATGTAGCCCAAATATCACCCAGATGTAGCCCAAGTATAGCCCAATGACAGAATGTCACAGAGTGTTCTTAAGAACAACTAGAGCGCTTACTGTCTTACTTATGACAAAAGTATGGCACACCTGAAGCCATCTTGATTGGAATAAACTGGTAACACTTAAAACATTTAATATAAAAAGGAGCACAATGAGGGGGTTCATTATTCCTTAGAAATTATGATTAGTGCTGAAGAAAGAAAAATTAGGGCACATTTTGAGTGACTTCTCAAATCCTCTTATATTTCATTAAAAAAAACTGACTTGCAGACTGAAACATGCACTTTGAATACCAGCAGCAGACTTCCCTGGTGAGCAGTAGATTTACTACAGTGATCTAATGAGCAACTAGAGTGCTAACATTCAGAATTTATGTCAAATGTGTGACACATCTAAATGCCTTCTTTATGGAACCAAAATAAAAAAACTGAAAGTATTTCCTACTGAGGAGACTGCAGTAAATTAGGAAATTAGGAAACTTCATAACAAATAAATCTCCCAAGATGGCCACCAGAGACAAAAGAGCCCAAATGTTGCCCAAATATCACCCAGATGTAGCCCAAGTATAGCCCAATGACAGAATGTCCCAGAGTGTTTTAATGAACAACTAGAGCGCTAACAGTCTTACTTATGACAAAAGTATGGCACACCTGAAGCCATCTTGATTGGAATAAAGTGGTAACACTTAAAACATTTAATTTGCAAAGGAACAAAATGAGGGTGTTCATTTTGCCATAGAAATTATGATTAGTGCTGCTGAAAGAAAAATTAGGGCACATTTTGACTTCTCAAATCCACTTCTGTTTCATAAAAAAATTCTGACATGCAGACTGAAACATGCACTTTGAATACCAGAAGCAGACTTCCATGGTGAGCAATTGCTTTACTACAGTGATCTAATGAGCAACTAGAGTGCTAACATTCAGAATTTATGTCAAATGTGTGACACATCTGAATGCCTTCTTGATGGAACCAAAATAAATAACTGAAAGTATTTCCTACTGAGGAGACTGCAGTAAATGAGGACATTAGGGAACTTCATAACAAATAAATCTCCCAAGATGGCCACCAGAGACAAAAGAGCCCAAATGTAGCCCAAATATCACCCAGATGTAGCCCGAGTATAGCCCAATGACAGAATGTCCCAGAGTGTTCTAATGAACAACTAGAGCGCTAACAGTCTTACTTATGACAAAAGTATGGCACACCTGAAGCCATCTTGATTGGAATAAAGTGGTAACACTTAAAACATTTAATTTGCAAAGGAACAAAATGAGGGTGTTCATTTTGCCATAGAAATTATGATTAGTGCTGCTGAAAGAAAAATTAGGGCACATTATGACTTCTCAAATCCTCTTCTGTTTCCTAAACAAATTCTGACATGCAGACTGAAACATGCACTTTGAATACCAGAAGCAGACTTCCATGGTGAGCAGTAGCTTTACTACAGTGATCTAATGAGCAACTAGTGTGCTAACATTCAGAATTTATGTCAAATGTGTGACACATCTGAATGCCTTCTTGATGGAACCAAAATAAGAAACTGAAAGTATTTCCTACTGAGGAGACTGCAGTAAATGAGGAAATTAGGAAACTTCATAACAAATAAATCTCCCAAGATGGCCACCAGAGACAAAAGAGCCCAAATATACCCCAAATATCACCCAGATGTAGCCCAAGTAGAGCCCAATGACAGAATGTCACAGAGTGTTCTTAAGAATAACTATAGCGCTTACTGTCTTACTTATGACAAAAGTATGGCACACCTGAAGCCATCTTGATTGGAATAAACTGGTAACACTTAAAACATTTAATTTGCAAAGGAACAAAATGAGGGTGTTCATTTTGCCATTGAAATTATGATTCGTGCTGCTGAAAGAAAAATTAGGGCACATTTTGACTTCTCAAATCCTCTTCTGTTTCATAAAAAAATTCTGACATGCAGACTGAAACATGCACTTTGAATACCAGAAGCAGACTTCCATGGTGAGCAATTGCTTTACTACAGTGATCTAATGAGCAACTAGAGTGCTAACATTCAGAATTTATGTCAAATGTGTGACACATCTGAATGCCTTCTTGATGGAACCAAAATAAATAACTGAAAGTATTTCCTACTGAGGAGACTGCAGTAAATGAGGACATTAGGTAACTTCATAACAAATAAATCTCCCAAGATAGCCACCAGAGACAAAAGAGCCCAAATGTAGCCCAAATATCACCCAGATGTAGCCCGAGTATAGCCCAATGACAGAATGTCCCAGAGTGTTCTAATGAACAACTAGAGCGCTAACAGTCTTACTTATGACAAAAGTATGGCACACCTGAAGCCATCTTGATTGGAATAAAGTGGTAAGACTTAAAACATTTTAATTGCAAAGGAACAAAATGAGGGTGTTCATTTTGCCATAGAAATTATGATTAGTGCTGCTGAAAGAAAAATAAGGGCACATTTTGACTTCTCAAATCCTCTTCTGTTTCCTAAAAAAATTCTGACATGCAAACTAAAACATGCACTTTGAATACCAGAAGCAGACTTCCATGGTGAGCAGTAGCTTTACTAAAGTGATCTAATGAGCAACTAGTGTGCTAACATTCAGAATTTATGTCAAATGTGTGACACATCTGAATGCCTTCTTGATGGAACCAAAATAAAAAACTGAAAGTATTTCCTACTGAGGAGACTGCAGTAAATGAGGAAATTAGGAAACTTCATAACAAATAAATCTCCCAAGATGGCCACCAGAGACAAAAGAACCCAAATGTAGCCCAAATATCACCCAGATGTAGCCCAAGTATAGCCCAATGACAGAATGTCACAGAGTGTTCTTAAGAACAACTAGAGCGCTTACTGTCTTACTTATGACAAAAGTATGGCACACCTGAAGCCATCTTGATTGGAATAAACTGGTAACACTTAAAACATTTAATATAAAAAGGAGCACAATGAGGGGGTTCATTATTCCTTAGAAATTATGATTAGTGCTGAAGAAAGAAAAATTAGGGCACATTTTGAGTGACTTCTGAAATCCTCTTATATTTCATTAAAAAAAACTGACATGCAGACTGAAACATGCACTTTGAATACCAGCAGCAGACTTCCCTGGTGAGCAGTAGATTTACTACAGTGATCTAATGAGCAACTAGAGTGCTAACATTCAGAATTTATGTCAAATGTGTGACACATCTGAATGCCTTCTTTATGGAACCAAAATAAAAAAACTGAAAGTATTACCTACTGAGGAGACTGCAGTAAATTAGGAAATTAGGAAACTTCATAACAAATAAATCTCCCAAGATGGCCACCAGAGACAAAAGAACCCAAATGTAGCCCAAATATCACCCAGATGTAGCCCGAGTATAGCCCAATGACAGAATGTCCCAGAGTGTTCTAATGAACAACTAGAGCGCTTACAGTCTTACTTATGACAAAAGTATGGCACACCTGAAGCCATCTTGATTGGAATAAAGTGGTAACACTTAAAACATTTAATTTGCAAAGGAACAAAACGAGGGTGTTCATTTTGCCATAGAAAATATGATTAGTGCTGCTGAAAGAAGAATTAGGGCACATTTTGACTTCTCAAATCCTCTTCTGTTTCATAAAAAAATTCTGACATGCAGACTGAAAAATGCACTTTGAATACCAGAAGCAGACTTCCATGGTGAGCAGTAGCTTTACTACAGTGATCTAATGAGCAACTAGTGTGCTAACATTCAGAATTTATGTCAAATGTATGACACATCTGAATGCCTTCTTGATGGAACCAAAATAAAAAACTGAAAGTATTTCCTACTGAGGAGACTGCAGTAAATGAGGAAATTAGGAAACTTCATAACAAATAAATCTCCCAAGATGGCCACCAGAGACAAAAGAGCCCAAATGTAGCCCAAATATCACCCAGATGTAGCCCAAGTATAGCCCAATGACAGAATGTCCCAGAGTGTTCTAATGAACAACTAGAGCGCTAACAGTCTTACTTATGACAAAAGTATGGCACACCTGAAGCCATCTTGATTGGAATAAAGTGGTAACACTTAAAACATTTAATTTGCAAAGGAACAAAATGAGGGTGTTCATTTTGCCATAGAAATTATGATTAGTGCTGCTGAAAGAAAAATTAGGGCACATTTTGACTTCTCAAATCCTCTTCTGTTTCATAAAAAAAATTCTGACATGCAGACTGAAACATGCACTTTGAATTCCAGCAGCAGACTTCCATGGTGAGCAGTAGCTTTACTACAGTGATCTAATGAGCAACTAGAGTGCTAACATTCAGAATTTATGTCAAATGTGTGACACATCTGAATGCCTTCTTGATGGAACCAAAATAAAAAACTGAAAGTATTTCCTACTGAGGAGACTGCAGTAAATGAGGACATTAGGAAACTTCATAACAAATAAATCTCCCAAGATGGCCACCAGAGACAAAAGAGCCCAAATGTAGCCCAAATATCACCCAGATGTAGCCCGAGTATAGCCCAATGACAGAATGTCCCAGAGTGTTCTAATGAACAACTAGAGCGCTAACAGTCTTACTTATGACAAAAGTATGGCACACCTGAAGTCATCTTGATTGGAATAAAGTGGTAACACTTAAAACATTTAATTTGCAAAGGAACAAAATGAGGGTGTTCATTTTGCCATAGAAATTATGATTAGTGCTGCTGAAAGAAAAATTAGGGCACATTATGACTTCTCAAATCCTCTTCTGTTTCCTAAAAAAATTCTGACATGCAGACTGAAAGATGCACTTTGAATACCAGAAGCAGACTTCCATGGTGAGCAGTAGCTTTACTACAGTGATCTAATGAGCAACTAGTGTGCTAACATTCAGAATTTATGTCAAATGTGTGACACATCTGAATGCCTTCTTGATGGAACCAAAATAAGAAACTGAAAGTATTTCCTACTGAGGAGACTGCAGTAAATGAGGAAATTAGGAAACTTCATAACAAATAAATCTCCCAAGATGGCCACCAGAGACAAAAGAGCCCAAATATACCCCAAATATCACCCAGATGTAGCCCAAGTAGAGCCCAATGACAGAATGTCACAGAGTGTTCTTAAAAATAACTATAGCGCTTACTGTCTTACTTATGACAAAAGTATGGCACACCTGAAGCCATCTTGATTGGAATAAACTGGTAACACTTAAAACATTTAATTTAAAAAGGAGCACAATGAGGGGGTTCATTATTCCTTAGAAATTATGATTAGTGCTGAAGAAACAAAAATTAGGGCACATTTTGAGTGACTTCTCAAATCCTCCTATATTTCATAAAAAATTTCTGACATGCAGACTGAAACATGCACTTTGAATACCAGCAGCAGACTTCCCTGGTGAGCAGTAGATTTACTACAGTGATCTAATGAGCAACTAGAGTGCTAACATTCAGAATTTATGTCAAATGTGTGACACATCTGAATGCCTTCTTGATGGAACCAAAATAAAAAACTGAAAGTATTTCCTACTGAGGAGACTGCAGTAAATGAGGAAATTAGGAAACTTCATAACAAATAAATCTCCCAAGATGGCTACCAGAGACGAAAGAGCCCAAATGTAGCCCAAATATCACCCAGATGAAGCCCAAGTATAGCCCAATGACAGAATGTCACAGAGTGATCTTAAGAACAACTAGAGCGCTTACTGTCTTACTTATGACAAAAGTATGGCACACCTGAAGCCATCTTGATTGGAATAAACTGGTAACACTTAAAACATTTAATTTAAAAAGGAACACAATGAGGGGGTTCATTATTCCTTAGAAATTATGATTAGTGCTGAAGAAAGAAAAATTAGGGCACATTTTGAGTGACTTCACAAATCCTCTTATATTTCATAAAAAAATTCTGACATGCAGACTGAAACATGCACTTTGAATACCAGCAGCAGACTTCCCTGGTGATCAGTAGCTTTACTACTGTGATCTAATAAGCAACTAGAGTGCTAACATTCAGAATTTATGGCAAATGTGTGACACATCTGAATGCCTACTTGATGGAACCAAAGTAAAAAACTGAAAGTATTTCCTACTGAGGAGACTCCAGTAAATGAGGACTTTAGGAAACTTCATAACAAATAAATCTCCCAAGATGGCCACCAGATACAAAAGAGCCCAAATGTAGCCCAAATATCACCCAGATGTAGCCCAAGTATAGCCCAATGACAGAATGTCCCAGAGTGTTCTAATGAACAACTAGAGCGCTAACAGTCTTACTTATGACAAAAGTATGGCACAACTGAAGCCATCTTGATTGGAATAAAGTGTTAACACTTAAAACATTTAATTTGAAAAGGAACAAAATGAGGGTGTTCATTTTGCCATAGAAATTATGATTAGTGCTGCTGAAAGAAAAATTAGGGCACATTTTGACTTCTCAAATCCTCTTCTGTTTCATAAAAACTATTCTGACATGCAGACTGAAACATGCACTTTGAATACCAGCAGCAGACTTCCATGGTGAGCAGTAGCTTTACTACAGTGATCTAATGAGCAACTAGAGTGCTAACATTCAGAATTTATGTCAAATGTGTGACACATCTGAATGCCTTCTTGATGGAACCAAAATAAAAAACTGAAAGTATTTCCTACTGAGGAGACTGCAGTAAATGAGGAATTAGGAAACGTCATAACAAATAAATCTCCCAAGATGGCCACCAGAGACAAAAGAGCCCAAATGTAGCCCAAATATCACCCAGATGTAGCCCGAGTATAGCCCAATGACAGAATGTCCCAGAGTGTTCTAATGAACAACTAGAGCGCTAACAGTCTTACTTATGACAAAAGTATGGCACACCTGAAGTCATCTTGATTGGAATAAAGTGGTAACACTTAAAACATTTAATTTGCAAAGGAACATAATGAGGGTGTTCATTTTGCCATAGAAATTATGATTAGTGCTGCTGAAAGAAAAATTAGGGCACATTATGACTTCTCAAATCCTCTTCTGTTTCCTAAAAAAATTCTGACATGCAGACTGAAAGATGCACTTTGAATACCAGAAGCAGACTTCCATGGTGAGCAGTAGCTTTACTACAGTGATCTAATGAGCAACTAGTGTGCTAACATTCAGAATTTATGTCAAATGTGTGACACATCTGAATGCCTTCTTGATGGAACCAAAATAAGAAACTGAAAGTATTTCCTACTGAGGAGACTGCAGTAAATGAGGAAATTAGGAAACTTCATAACAAATAAATCTCCCAAGATGGCCACCAGAGACAAAAGAGCCCAAATATACCCCAAATATCACCCAGATGTAGCCCAAGTAGAGCCCAATGACAGAATGTCACAGAGTGTTCTTAAAAATAACTATAGCGCTTACTGTCTTACTTATGACAAAAGTATGGCACACCTGAAGCCATCTTGATTGGAATAAACTGGTAACACTTAAAACATTTAATTTAAAAAGGAGCACAATGAGGGGGTTCATTATTCCTTAGAAATTATGATTAGTGCTGAAGAAACAAAAATTAGGGCACATTTTGAGTGACTTCTCAAATCCTCCTATATTTCATAAAAAATTTCTGACATGCAGACTGAAACATGCACTTTGAATACCAGCAGCAGACTTCCCTGGTGAGCAGTAGATTTACTACAGTGATCTAATGAGCAACTAGAGTGCTAACATTCAGAATTTATGTCAAATGTGTGACACATCTGAATGCCTTCTTGATGGAACCAAAATAAAAAACTGAAAGTATTTCCTACTGAGGAGACTGCAGTAAATGAGGAAATTAGGAAACTTCATAACAAATAAATCTCCCAAGATGGCTACCAGAGACAAAAGAGCCCAAAAGTAGCCCAAATATCACCCAGATGAAGCCCAAGTATAGCCCAATGACAGAATGTCACAGAGTGATCTTAAGAACAACTAGAGCGCTTACTGTCTTACTTATGACAAAAGTATGGCACACCTGAAGCCATCTTGATTGGAATAAACTGGTAACACTTAAAACATTTAATTTAAAAAGGAACACAATGAGGGGGTTCATTATTCCTTAGAAATTATGATTAGTGCTGAAGAAAGAAAAATTAGGGCACATTTTGAGTGACTTCTCAAATCCTCTTATATTTCATAAAAAAATTCTGACATGCAGACTGAAACATGCACTTTGAATACCAGCAGCAGACTTCCCTGGTGATCAGTAGCTTTACTACTGTGATCTAATAAGCAACTAGAGTGCTAACATTCAGAATTTATGGCAAATGTGTGATACATCTGAATGCCTACTTGATGGAACCAAAGTAAAAAACTGAAAGTATTTCCTACTGAGGAGACTCCAGTAAATGAGGACTTTAGGAAACTTCATAAAAAATAAATCTCCCAAGATGGCCACCAGATACAAAAGAGCCCAAATGTAGCCCAAATATCACCCAGATGTAGCCCAAGTATAGCCCAATGACAGAATGTCCCAGAGTGTTCTAATGAACAACTAGAGCGCTAACAGTCTTACTTATGACAAAAGTATGGCACAACTGAAGCCATCTTGATTGAAATAAAGTGTTAACACTTAAAACATTTAATTTGAAAAGGAACAAAATGAGGGTGTTCATTTTGCCATAGAAATTATGATTAGTGCTGCTGAAAGAAAAATTAGGGCACATTTTGACTTCTCAAATCCTCTTCTGTTTCATAAAAAAATTCTGACATGCAGACTGAAACATGCACTTTGAATACCAGCAGCAGACTTCCATGGTGAGCAGTAGCTTTACTACAGTGATCTAATGAGCAACTAGAGTGCTAACATTCAGAATGTATGTCAAATGTGTGACACATCTGAATGCCTTCTTGATGGAACCAAAATAAAAAACTGAAAGTATTTCCTACTGAGGAGACTGCAGTAAATGAGGAATTAGGAAACGTCATAACAAATAAATCTCCCAAGATGGCCACCAGAGACAAAAGAGCCCAAATGTAGCCCAAATATCACCCAGATGTAGCCCAAGTATAGCCCAATGACAGAATGAAACAGAGTGTTCTTAAGAATAACTAGAGCGCTTACTGTCTTACTTATGAGAAAAGTATGGCACACTTGAAGCCATCTTGATTGTAATAAACTGGTAACACTTAAAACATTTAATTTAAAAAGGAGCACAATGAGGGGGTTCATTATTCCTTAGAAATTATGATTAGTGCTGAAGAAAGAAAAATTAGGGCACATTTTGAGTGACTTCTCAAATCCTCCTATATTTCATAAAACATTTCTGACATGCAGACTGATACATGCACTTTGAATACCAGCAGCAGACTTCCCTGGTGAGCAGTAGATTTACTACAGTGATCTAATGAGCAACTAGAGTGCTAACATTCAGAATTTATGTCAAATGTGTGACACATCTGAATGCCTTCTTGATGGAACCAAAATAAAAAACTGAAAGTATTTCCTACTGAGGAGACTGCAGTAAATGAGGAAATTAGGAAACTTCATAAGAAATAAATCTTCCAAGATGGCTACCAGAGACAAAAGAGCCCAAATGAAGCTCAAATATCACCCAGATGAAGCCCAAGTATAGCCCAATGACAGAATGTCACAGAGTGATCTTAAGAACAACTAGAGCGCTTACTGTCTTACTTATGACAAAAGTATGGCACACCTGAAGCCATCTTGATTGGAATAAACTGGTAACACTTAAAACATTTAATTTAAAAAGGAACACAATGAGGGGGTTCCTTATTCCTTAGAAATTATGATTAGTGCTGAAGAAAGAAAAATTAGGGCACATTTTGAGTGACTTCTCAAATCCTCTTATATTTCATAAAATAATTCTGACATGCAGACTGAAACATGCACTTTGAATACCAGCAGCAGACTTCCCTGGTGATCAGTAGCTTTACTACTGTGATCTAATAAGCAACTAGAGTGCTAACATTCTGAATTTATGGCAAATGTGTGACACATCTGAATGCCTACTTGATGGAACCAAAGTAAAAAACTGAAAGTATTTCCTACTGAGGAGACTCCAGTAAATGAGGACATTAGGAAACTTCATAACAAATAAATCTCCCAAGATGGCCACCAGATACAAAAGAGCCCAAATGTAGCCCAAATATCACCCAGATGTAGCCCAAGTATAGCCCAATGACAGAATGTCCCAGAGTGTTCTAATGAACAACTAGAGCGCTAACAGTCTTACTTATGACAAAAGTATGGCACAACTGAAGCCACCTTGATTGGAATAAAGTGTTAACACTTAAAACATTTAATTTGAAAAGGAACAAAATGAGGGTGTTCATTTTGCCATAGAAATTATGATTAGTGCTGCTGAAAGAAAAATTAGGGCACATTTTGACTTCTCAAATCCTCTTCTGTTTCATAAAAAAATTCTGACATGCAGACTGAAACATGCACTTTGAATACCAGCAGCAGACTTCCATGGTGAGCAGTAGCTTTACTACAGTGATCTAATGAGCAACTAGAGTGCTAACATTCAGAATTTATGTCAAATGTGTGACACATCTGAATGCCTTCTTGATGGAACCAAAATAAAAAACTGAAAGTATTTCCTACTGAGGAGACTGCAGTAAATGAGGAAATTAGGAAACGTCATAACAAATAAATCTCCCAAGATGGCCACCAGAGACAAAAGAGCCCAAATGTAGCCCAAATATCACCCAGATGTAGCCCAAGTATAGCCCAATGACAGAATGTCACAGAGTGTTCTTAAGAACAACTAGAGCACTTACTGTCTTACTTATGACAAAAGTATGGCACACCTGAAGACATCTTGATTGGAATAAACTGGTAACACTTAAAACATTTAATATAAAAAGGAACACAATGAGGGGGTTCATTATTCCTTAGAAATTATGATTAGTGCTGAAGAAAGAAAAATTAGGGCACATTTTGAGTGACTTCTCAAATCCTATTATATTTCATAAAAAAATTCTGATGTGCAGACTGAAACATGCACTTTTAATACCAGCAGCAGACTTCCATGGTGAGCAGTAGCTTTACTACAGTGATCTAATGAGCAACTAGAGGCAAATGTGTGACATATCTGAATACCTTCTTGATGGAATCAAAGTAAAAAACTGAAAGCATTTCCTACTGAGAAGACTGAAGTAAATGAGGAAATGAGGAAACTTCATAACAAATAAATCTCCCAAGATGGCCACCATAGACAAAAGAGCCCAAATGCAGCACAGATATCACCCACATGTAGCCCACATGTAGCTCAATGACAGAAGTGTGCAAAACACTTATTTTTTGTGTATTTGCAGTTTTATATAGTGCAGACTTGTCAGGTATTGGAGTGCTTTACATGAGCATTGGTTACATCACACAAGATCAAATTCATTTTGGTTGTAGACATGGGGAGATTAAGTGATTTGACCAGAATCACAGAATGTTGAGCTGAAGCAGAAACTCCAACCTGGTTCCCCAGTTACAAAGTCTGCAGCTCTGGGAGTACCACCACATCCTCTCCCCTAGGTGCAACATTTAATCAAGTGGTCAACTGGATACAAAAACATAATGATTACAAATAATTGAAAAGTTCTTTGTCGCTATTTGAAAACTCAGAAAATATGTCCTCATTTTAGTTTTGTAGATCACTAACCATAATTTGCAAATAAGACCCTTTCATATATGTAATTTCTAAAGGAAATGCTCTAGGTATTACAGTGTTGATTACATCAAGATGACATTAGGCGTTCCACACTTTTGTAATAAATATAGAATGTTAGCAATCTAGTTGTTCATTGGGATACTGTTGAGAGGCAGAAGCCAGGGGCACGGACTCTGAAAATTGAAGGCAGGTAGGAGAGTGCAGAGGCAACAATTTGACCACACTGGGCAGGCAGGAAGGGCAGTGGCAGCACAACAGACTATGGAGGGCAGTGGAAAGGGGGGCAGAGGCAACAAACCAACAATGCAGGACTGGCAAGAGAGGCTGTGGCAATATAATAGACCATTGTGGGCAGAAGGAAGAGGCAGTGGTAGTACAACCATACATGCCAACAGACCCCTTTCAGCCAGGAAACGTCCAATGTTTTTAAGCTCAAATGGGCTTTATTTGATCTGTCTCCTGTCTACAATCTCCTCTTTTTCAATGTAACTCAAAGGGGAAAATCAATACCCCAGTTTTTTTTCAAAATCTCCCTCTTACCAAGTTCAAAATGTTCGCAAGTATGGTACATTGAATCATGGTAGGCAGGAGGAATTGGGGTAGGGACATGGACTCGGATAACAGAGGACAGGAGGGACATGGAGAGGTGCACCAAACTGACCCTACAGTGCAGGCATCAGGGTTTGCAGCAGCACAATACACCACACAGCGCATGCGGGACGGGAGTGCAGCACAACAATCCATAGAAAGCAATAGGAAGGGGACAGGACCATGCACATGGACAACAGAGAACAGATGGGAAAGAGGCAATGGTAGCTAGCTGACCATAATGGACAGACAGGAGAGAAAGCTGCAGCATAACAGACCATAAAGGGCAGAGGGACAGATCAGGGGCATTACAATGGAACAGACAAGCCAGGAGGGAGGGAATAGGGGGTCTGCACATGGAAACAGAGGGCTGGGGGCAAGGTGGCAGAGCAGGAGCAGCAAGATGACCATGGAGGTCAGGCAGGATGGGCACTAGAAACAAGACACACCATGGAGCGCAACAATGAGACTATGGTGGCATACACACATACCATGGAGGGAAGGTGGGAGGGGGTCAGGGGCAGCTAGCTGACCACATAGGGAAGGTGGGAGGGGCCATGGCAGCACAGAAGACAATGCATGGCAAGCGGGAGGGTTAGTGGCAGCACAATGGCTATGATGGGCAAGAAGGAGGGTGCAGGGGCATGCACAAAGGACCATGGAGGATAGAAGGGAGGGTCAGGACCTGGGCACAGACAAGAGAGTTCAGGGGAAGGGGCATCACAACAGACCGCGTGGGGCAGGCAGGAGGAGTAATTGCAGCACAACAGACCAGGGAGGGCAGAAGGGTGTGGCAGTAAAATGGACCATGGAGGACAGGAGGAAGGGGCTAGGGGAATGGCATGTGGACAGGCAGGGTGGAGGTGGCAGGGACAGGTTACAGTCATCTGACAATGCTAGGCAGGTGGGAGGGGAGTGGCAGCTCAACAGAACACTCAGAGTAGATAGGAGTGGCAGGTCCATGGAACATGGTGGGCAAAAAGGATGGAGCAGGGGCATGCACAAAGACATCGGAGGGCAGGGGGAAGGAGAATAGGGGCAGCAAGCTAAGCCCAGAGGCTAAGCAGGAGGTCAATGATGGGCCATAGAATTGGGCAATGGAGGGCAGGAGGAGTGGACTGGTACATCATGCTAAATGGAGGGCAGTGGCATCACATCAGACCATGCATGGCAGGAGGGAGGAGGCTAGTCCATGGATTCAGACAACAGAGGATAGGGAGGAGGTGGATGGGGCAGCAAGCTAACTGTTCAGAGAAGGTGGGTATTAGGAACTTTATTGTTTTTAAAATGTGTCTGTGCGAACTACTTAAAATATGAACAAGTATGCAGCATAATCTCACTTTTATTCAGGAAGAAGAGGAAGTTTGTGACTGTGACTCCGGGCTCACTTGCAGAAACACCCCCTGACCCTCCACCCCCCATCGCAAAATGTAATGCCCGTGAAAAGGGTAGGTGGACGCAGTGTTATATAGAACATAGTCCTGAGAGCACGATTGAAAATGAAACTAGATATAGTATATGGTATAAACTATGCACCGAAAAGTGTGATATAAGATGAACTGGGGCGTGAAATATAATATGCAATACATTGTGCGCAATGACAGATACATTGGAGAGCGCGAGATGGCACAGGCACTAGCGTGTGCTATGCGATATGCGCCTTGGAGTGTAATATGCACAGGGCAGTGTTGTGTAACCTAACTAGTCTCTAAAGTTGTAATATAAAATATGTGCTGGGGAGTGTAATGTTGCATATGCACTGTGACATAGATACGGATCCCAGATTGTAATATGTATGGCATAGCGCTGTGCGTTATAACATAGGCATAGAGGAAGGCACGTTAGATAGGGTAATATAACCCGTGCAAAGGCAAGTGTGGCATGACATATTCACGGGGTGGTGTTACAGTGCACATGGGCTAGAGAGTGTCATAGCATACGCACTAGCTGGTGGAATACAACACAGAGGTGTGAGGCACTCGGCGGGCACTGGTGGGTGTAACACAGCACTGGGCTCAGCCAGGAGCACGCTGTGAATCTCAAGTGAGCTTCCTCTCCTTTCCAGAGAGTAAAATAATATGTATTACACATCCTGCGGTTGATATGTGTTTTATTAACCGTGAGGTGGGTTTCTTGCATAATTTGGTCGAATTTTTGTCGAATCCCATTTGAATGGCTTGGTGTGCGTGTATATAAAATGTGCCCGTCAATAGCTACCCATGTTTGTATAAATAAACGACAAGTGTGTCTACTTGGAGAGTACCCACCGGCGGGGGTGCCGGGATTAGGCACGGTAGGGCATCAGCCACGTCAGAGCTTCACTAGCGGTGTAAATACATTCCATGTGGATTCATTCTATGCATAGTCGCCTTTTAATGAATATCACGCAAATCGTCATGGTGATAGGTCCTAGGTTTTTCTATAAATATATATTTTTTTAAAATATTAAAAAACAAAGGCCGGCCCTGGGGGATGGGGTCCCTGGGGCCATAAGAGCCCCCTCCTAAGGAATAATAAAAAAAAAAAAGGCCATGACCTGGGGGTTGGGGTCCCCGGGGCCGATTAAGGCCTTGTGAGGGCCAAATTTTTTTTTGTTTTTCTACAAAACAAATTAGGGTGCAGGCCCTGGGGGATGGGGTCCCCAGGGCCAGTAAATTAGAAAAAGAAGGGGGGCCGCACAGCCCTCCTTCTTAAAAAAATAAAATAAATAAAAGACCGGCATCGTGCCAGAGGCCATGCCCCCTCCTTGCAGCACTCTGCAAACGCGCCCCCTGGCCAGTTGTAAGTTGGGGAATTAATTCCCCTTCAATACTGAGGGTCCCTGAAGGCCAACTAGCCCAACAGGTATCTCCAGTATGCGCCAGGGAGCTGCGTTGCAGACAGGTGTTCTGAGGCCATGCCCCTTTTGACACCTCTATGCAACGCAGCTCTGTCGCGCTTACTGGAGGTACCTAGTGGGCTAGTTTGACCCTAGGGACCCTTAGGATTCAAGGGGACTAAATCTCAACTTAGAACGGCCACAGGGCGCATTTACACAGTGGTGAAGGGAGGGGACGGGGCCTGAGGTGACGTGTGCAAACACGCCCTGTGGCGCGTTTTAAGTTGGGGAAATAATTCCCTTTCAATCCTGAGGGACCCTGGGGGCCAACTAGCCCACCAGGTGCTTCCAGTAAGCGCCACTGCTCTGCGTTGCAGAGAGGTGGTGCAGGCCGTGCCCCTTTTTACACCTCTCTGCAATGGCGCTTACTGGACGTACCTAGTGGGCAATTTTGCCCCTAGGGTCCCTCAGGATTCAAATGAACTTAATCTAGGCCATGCCCCTTTTTACATCTCTCTGCAACGCAGCTCTGTGGCACTTACTGGAGGTACCTAGTGGTCTTGTTGGACCCTAGGGACCCTCAGGATTCAAGGGGTCTTAATCTCCCAACTTAAAACGGCCACAGGGAGTGTTTACACAGTGGGGAAGTGAGGGGACGGGGCCTGAGGTGCAAACACGACCTGTGGCGCGTTTTAAGATGTAGTTTTAATCCCCTGCCCTATTATATACTAGGGGCTTACAGAGGAGGTCATGCTGATCACAGGGGAACCCCAACGTATAGTGTTCCCTAGTGTATGTAGGTGTTTTCACTGTATTCTGAGTGTCTTTTAACATAGCACTGGCGCTAGGACTGGTTAGTCAGACTCAGTTACCACCAGTATCCGTCTGAAAAAGTTGAGGGTACAGGATGATTTTGCAACAAGGCTTCTTTCTGCTCTTCTGTTTGTTCTTTCTGCACGTTATCCTTCTTCCTGCGCTTTTCTTCGTCTTTGAGGACTTCTGTTGCTTCTTTCTGCATTTATTTTTTTTTTTTCTGTGCGTTTTTTCTTCTTTCTTCACATGTCCTATCTCTGTAGGCATAGTTAGAAATTAGCATTTAAAAAACCTTTGAAATTCACTGAAAAAACCATAGGTTTCAGGCACGTTATAGTTAGGAATTAGCATTTAAAAAACCTTAGAAATTCAGTGAAAAAACCATAGGTTTCAGGGGCGTTATAGTTAGCTGGACTTTTCACTCGTACAAAACCATTGAAATTCCCCCGTGCGCGAGCATAATTCTGATTGGTGGTTACATGTTAGTCAACGTTCGAATCGGTCGAAATCAGGAAGTGTCGGCCGCCATTTTGTTTGTTTTCAGTGCGAGAGAGAAAAAGGAAGGTGGCAAATGTGAAAAGGGGTCATGGTAGAGAGTTCCTGACCCCCTAGCCTTTGTCAGGGGGTCCCTGAAGGACCCCGAAGGCAGAAAAAAACATTTAATTTTTTTTTTTTTTTAAATCGCAGGGGTGCGCATTTTTTTAATACGTAGTTTATTGTAAAATAAATATATAAAAATAATAATAATACATACATAACTTAGCATTTAAATAAACTTACAAATTCACTGAAAAAACCATAGGTTTCACACACGTTATAGTTAGGAATTAGCATTTAAAAAACCTTGCAAATTCACTTAATAAACCATAGGTTTCACACATGTTATAGTTAGGTGGATATTTCACTCGTAAAAAACCAATGAAATTCCCCCGTTATAGTTAGTTCAGATAACTATAACTCGCGCGGCCGCCACTCTATCACAAGGATGATGTCATCAGTGATGTCATGAGTGATGCCACTGACCATGTCATGAGTGATGTAATATGTGACGTCATCAGCAGTGGATTGCGGTCGCGCGAGTTATAGTTAGCTGGATATTTCACTCGTGAAAAACCATTGAAATTCCCCTGTTATAGTTAGTGTAGGCAACTATAACTCACGCGACCGCAATCCTCTGCTGATGACGTCAGATATTACATCACTGTATTTAGACACTTATTTACCCATGTCTTCTTCCATAAATTTTTAGCTATATATATATTACAAATATTTTTTTTTCAGAAAGACACATATGTCATCAGTGATGTAATATCTGACGTCATCAGTAGAGGATTGCGGTCGCGTGAGTTATAGTTGCCTGCACTAACTATAACGGGGGAATTTCAATGGTTTTTCACGAGTGAAATGTCCAGCCAATTATAACATGTGTGAAACCTATGGTTTTTTAAGTGAATTTGCAAGGTTTTTTAAATGCTAATTCCTAACTATAACGTGTGTGAAACCTATGGTTTTTTCAGTGAATTTGTACGTTTTTTTAAATGCTAAGTTATGTATGTTTTTTTTTTTTTTTAAGGTTTTTCACCTTGCGCGTACCGTACGCGCACGGTGCGCTTCGCGTACCATACGCGCACCGTGCGCTCTCTGTGGGCGCGGAATTTTTCCGTTTCTACCGTAGGCGCACGCTACACGTTCTCCACCTTTGTTTTTCACCCCCTCAGACTGCGAGAGACAAAATGGCGGCCGGCACTTCCTGGTTTCGACCGATTCGAATGTTTACTAAGATCTAACAACCAATCAGAATCGCGCTCGCGCACGGCAGTGTGCGCGTACGGTAAGTTTTACCTACGCGCACGGAGCGTGGCTATAGATATATATATGCTTTTAAATGCTATTTTCTCAGGAAATACTGAACAGATTTACACCAGACCTGCAAAAGGCACATCCCTGACCTGAGGACTACCTCTCTGCCAAATTTCAAGTAATTCTGTTCAGCCGTTCGGGCTTTAGCTTGGACTAAAGGTCCTATGGAAAAATGCATGGGGAAAACGTGTTTTGGGACCCCCCTTTTTCTCAGCCCCCGCTTGATGAATCCCCCCGAGACTTTCAGGGAAGGAGCGGAGCGGAGCGCCCCACCTATTTTGAAAATTTTGCGAAGATTCGTCAATCGGCACCAAAGTTATTCCAAATAGAATGCTGCGGATTTCCTATGGAAACACGATCCCAACTATAACTATCTACTGGCGACCGCCAGTAGATAATATATATATATATATATATATATATATGAATTTTCACAGTCATGTTCTGCCCGGGATACCCCAAGAAACAGGTACGGACCACAGCGTGTTTTAAAAATTCTTAAGTGCGATTGATTGCGTCCAGTTCAACAGCATTATCCAGCATTCCAGCATTACGCGTTTCGACAGTGAAACACTGTCTTGATCACATGACATGCTTAGGGCCAATCCGCAAAATATACTAGTGAAAACAGTGAAAGAAGACCTATTGCACAAAACCTATGTTATAGAGATAGAAGAAACACTTCTAGTTCTCTTCATATAAATACATATGTTTTAAATCACATTTTACAATGTGCAAAATTGAAAATACAGAAAAATATGTGAAATAGAGTGCAAGTGCAGAGAATCATAATAATATTCACCAGTTATTTAAAACGGCATAACTGTTAAAAAATAATAATATTCAATGTGAGAAGCCTATGCGATGTTGTAGCCTAATCATATACTATGTATGTATACAGTACATTTCTTATCTCGACCCCCCCAGTGGGATCTGAGCAAATAAGGTTTTTCTAGCATTTCATATATCTCCGGTTCCGCAAATAATTAGCAAGTGCTAAAATACAATGCGTTCACTTGGGAGAAATCCGGCAGAATACAAGACCAATATCAAAAGGTTAAATAAACACGAGTCTTAAATATTTCAGCAATAAATTAGGAATACCACTTTAAAATCAACCCCAAATATATATTCTCGGCTCCCGTCCCATTAAAAGACCGGTTAAATCAAAGGTAAAAAGACCGGAATCCTCCAGCTAAAAACCCATGATAAAACCCCGTCTAAAAACCGGACTAAAAGCCTGTTGAATAAAAAATGGAGTATCTAAAAGAATGGTTGGATAAAGTTACAGTTCATGTTATTCACACACAGTATAGTTATAAAAAATGATGCAGTTCCTCTCCATTATTTAGACCCTTGGGCATTTTGGTGTTGAGAGTTAATATGTAATGTGACTCCAGTTGTCTGAGTTTCTTTTCCCTGTTACCCCCTCTGATTGATCTAAGTACTGTGTCTATGACATAATAACTAAATTCTTTTAAGTTATTCTTATGCACATGTTTAAAATGTCTAGCTACCGGGTAACTGGGATCCGAGTTCACTATAGCTCTCAAATGCTGCAGAATGTGATTAAAAGCTTGCAATTTGGTGCTGCCCACGTATCTTAATTTGCAGGAACATTCTAAAACGTAAACCGCAAATTCTGTACAACATGTTAGCATTTTGGTAATCTTCATTGGGTTTGGATCAAATGCTGTAGTTATCTCACTTATGTTTCTTCCAAATTTGCAAGCTCTGCAAGAGCTACACTTAAAAAAGCCCATTCTTTTTGAAAACCAGTTGGATGTACCTATAACCTCTGGACTAGATCTAACCAGTGCATCCCTCATTGAGGGAGCACGTCTAAAGGTAATATTAGGTGAATCAGGCACCATTTGAGACATAGTAAGATCTGTTTTTATGATGGGCCAATTTTTATAGATGATCTTTCTAAACTGTTTATCTTGTTGACTATATGCTGTAATGAGTTTTATTGTATTGTCTGATTCAGGCGAGTTGCTGTCATTGCGTGTATTGATAGTTATTTCATCGCCAGTAGTTAGAGTATTCGCTTTATTCATGGCTACCTTCAGGTCCTTCTCTTTGTACCCTCGACTCATGAATCTTTGAAACGCCTCCATTTGACAATTCTTAAGGTCATTATCTGAATTACAGATATGTTTGATTCTCAAGAATTCCCCATTGGGGATACTTTTAATCAAATGATTAGGGTGAGAACTACTGGCGTGTAGCACCGCATTGCCTGCAGTACGTTTTCTCTGTAGTTTGGTGTGAATAGCATTATCTTTGATATAGATGTCAACATCCAAGAAATGTACTTTTTCCTTACTAGCTTCTGCTGTGAAACTTATGTTCAGGTCATTGCTGTTAATTGTCTTGACAAAATCATAAGCTGTTTCTATAGTACCTTCCCAGATGACGCATACGTCATATATAAATCGCCACCACTGTTTCACAGAACCATTGCTGTCACTCAGCTAATAAGGAATGCAGATCGAGTCAGGTGTCAATTTATTCTCGGCGCAAGACCAGCAGAACCAAAAAGATACAGCACTCATTCTCTAGGTCAAATTTACGTATACAGGTACTGAAAAACTCCAGTCCTAACAGTACTCTGCTACCAAAATGGAGATGTTGAGCTCCACACTGCTGTATTTGCATGACTGATGGACCAGGAGCAGTGTTAAACCCTTTCTGGATTTTGGTGTGCCTTGCTGAACCTCTGTCTCATTTATGCATTCTAAATGACAGTTTCAGCTTAAGCTCGTAGAACCCAATTGGTCCTACAAGAATTACAGATAGAGAAATACTAACCTTATGGGTTTATATTCAGGTTTTAAGTCCTATATAAAATTAGTACTGTAATCAAAATCAATTGATCCATAAATCAGGTTGCAAAACTTAGTAAAAGGACAGATTCAGTCAAATAACTCAGTAAAGTTCAATTTAAAAAATCCAAAGTGTAAAATTGGAGAGCAATCCAACATGGACTTGCTCCCAAGGTCAGTGAGAAAGGGACTTCTTCACATCCAAGAAGAGCACACTTTTTTAGTGTTCTGAACAAAGATTTCATACATTTACTTCTGATATGCATCTTTCCCACACATTAGACCAATCAGGAGTAAGCAGGGTGAAACATTAGATAATCTCTCATAATTCTATGATATGGAGCTTCTCACCAACAGAAGTGGTACTCAAACTAATATTGTTACAATATGTGTGATTCTACTAAGACAGCTAGGTGCAACCTTGAACAAGAGTAGTTGTACTAAGCAACAGTTTAATATCCTCATGAAGGTCACTGTCATTCCTGTAAAAACTACATTCAATCATATTCTTCTGAGACTTGAAAATATTAATTCATCCATGTGATAAAGGTCACTTGACAGTACATTTAAAGTACAAGATGGAGTAAAATGCCTAAAATACCAGAGTTTGAGTTACATTAGTGCAATATATAAAATTTCAGAAACCCAGCTCTATTTACATATTTTTCTGGCATGTCAATCTATTTATAACCCTACAATCTAAGGTTCTCAGCATTGTAGAGAATGAACGTGTGTAGTTTTAGGAAATTAGAGAAGTTGATCATGTATATGTTTTTCCTTTTTCCTTTTTAGACACTTCCTTGAGTTAGTTAAAAGAATGTGTACACTATATTAAGATAAAAATCTGACTCACACATGTGCAAATTTGAAAGTGCAAATGCTTGCCAATATTTAAGGAATTATGACTTTGGTTGATCTCCTCATTTACATTGGGCATTTTTGATAACCATCCTAGAATACAAAACACCTGCAGAATTAGCAAAATGATGCATGCTTAGGTGATACCTCAGATGCTACACTGAATTTTTGAATCTGCTTTTCAGATTATCAGAAGGAGCATTCGGGTTAATTAAGAGGATATGTTGGCCCACTTCACTGCCACAGGTGCCAAAAAGGTATCTTTAGTATCAACATCCATTACCACCCACTGACAAGTACGTAAACTCTAAATCCATGTCTTGAAAGGAGCTCAGCAGAGGGTTCAATCCTCTCACCTCTCAATAAACAATTGGTTATCCTTGCGTGCCCACTGCTTGTATGGTGAGAGTATGGTTTTGCTGGTTAAGCAGCTTGGAGGGTTTGTGTGCATTTCAACCTTCTGATACGCAATACTTGGTGTGTCCTTGGCTGTGCAGGGGGTCATTTCATGCTTCATTGTTTTTATAGTGGTAAAATGGGGCAGTGTTAGTATATCTTTCCCTTCAATCACATCAAATACCGTGTCATATTCCTGTAGCACACACGATGAACCTTTACTTCAAGCTTGGAAAAATATCTTACTAGTCCCTGGTAAGCAGAAGCAAATCCCCAATGCAAATCTTTCTTTTTTAAGAGATTCACTTTTTCATAACATGGACAATGGGATTTTTTTTCAGAGCTCAATTTTGTTGCTAGCAGCCAATCTGAATAGGCTTTACACAGCACTCAAATATTATTCCTTAAAAGAGTTGTCTAACATATTGCTGTGCCAATAGAAATCAGGTTGGACACACTTTCAATCAATCTTAATTAGTCCCTATGTTTTGACAATTATGATTGGCTGCCAATCAGAATAACTCTGAATAGCGCAACAGAAATCAAATGTGTTTTGGTACAAAATTCACCTTTATTGTAGACTGATTTTGGAGTGGTTTTGACCTTTTTTCAAACTGAATTTCAATAAGAAAGGACATTTGACCAGATTCTTTTTTTAGCAAAACATTTTACTCACTTCTGCTGCTAATGGCAACATTTACAGCCATCTGTGTGGAGAGGATGTATCGCTACAGCCAGAGCAGCCAATTTTGGATCTGGGAAACCGGGACCGAATCTCGGCATCTGCTCAACATCCTTTGATTCTGGGCAAATCAGTGAATCTCCCGTTCCTAAAAGAATATTAATGTCACCTTGTGTAATGTAACTTGTGCTCATGTAAAGCTCTTCAATGCCTTTGGGTTGAGTTTGTGCTATATAAAATGGATCCAAAAAATTATTGCTTACATTTCCCTTGCTCCAGTTCCTATATTTGTCACAGAATTGTTTCATTGCAGTTTATGCCGCAGAGCCTGATTAGTCTGCTTTCCATTTTGGTACCTGGGATAAGTTACAGGTAACATTCATCCACTTCTACCCTTCTAAATGTTAGCTTCATCCTGTTGCAAATGAATTGGGATTTTGTTTTCCCTTCCCCTCGACATTTGATGAGGAAGTGTGGAGATATATTTTATAGTAGTAGCTTACGATAGCTGTTGTCATATTGGGGAAGTGAGATTTAATGTTTTTCTTTTTTTACTTTTCTGTCTATATTGATTTACCGCAGCAACATGTTCTGCATGCCGCTTTATATACTTCCTACCTTGATAGTTAGTAAGATTTAATTTGAAAAGTGAAGAAACAGCTTTTAGACATTAATTAAGCCACTGGCTACAGTGTCAAAGTGCCTAAATCAGAGTATGACCAGCTGACGGAAACAAATAAAGACATTCATCAGTACTTGGTGCATGCTCCATCAACAAGACAGACACACAAAGAGAGAAAGCAAAACTGGCACGAGATAAGCAATGAGGAGCAAGGAACTTGGAGTGATGATGAAACCAACCAATGGTAAGTAATGGATGGCCTTTAAGCTCCTTTTAAGCTTAAGCTAACAAAAGATCTCGCAAGCAGCAGCGCATGCGCTGTTTCAGGCCAGACTTAAAAAGGATCTCGAGATCCCGAGATGTTATCTCACAACTGGCATTCAACTACAACTGCTCCTTACTAGAGCCGAAGTTCGAGGTGAGCCATCAAAGAATGTAAATCAGGCAACAAATGCAAGAAAAAATATGATGAAAACTTTAAATGAAAAAATATATATTTTAGACATGTCTCGGGCCTAAATTAAGTACAGAAAATCATATAACTTACATGAATGTCATTTATTGATAATAATTCTTTTTTTAATTCGACGCTCAGGAATACCCCCATGTCCTAATGAGGTTGCCAAGTTGGCCAAAACGTGTCAGTTTGATCATGTTCTATATTTATATAGAGTACATTCTGACTAAATGTAAGGCAAGATTATTTTATATTAATCATATATGTGAGGTTTTTGAACACAGATCCTGCACTGAATTACTTCAATGTGCTCTCAAAGTGGAAGGAAATCCATACATACTGTAAAGGTATAGGTCATAGATCACACAATTTTGTTAATTGTGAAAGCTGGAATAAGAATCTGGATTGTCTACTGCACAGATCAGTGACAGTACAGTAATATCCTTCTCTCTTTCATTAAACACAAAAGATCAGTGCTTTATCTTCAATTATTCAACTATTGTTATGCAATTGGTGTTAGTATACGGAGTTCAAAAATTACATTTATCAAACCTTAAATCAAATGACACTTTACACACATACATACATCTAGCTGTCTTTGGATGTAAAGGTGTGATTTTCTGTTCTGAATGTTTCACAGGCACTAAAGCTAGAACTTAGTGACTGAACATGCCTGTCTAAAAACATGCAGTACTTCGCAAACATCTCCTTTAAGAGCTCTAACCTAAAGAACAAACTTTGTTAGTGGTATGAGACCCCTTTGTTTTTGCAAATTATTTAACTGCGGTCATTGAAGTGTTGAGATGCTCCTAAAATCTTTCTTTTTGTCACGTCAGTGATATAAAACATTTACATAAAATAGCATCTCTTGCCTTTCCGTACTCTGCTCGCTCCCCTGGCAGAACGATCAATGTTAAAAGAGGCTCGACCCTCTTTGAATGCTATTAAATAAACAACAAAACAAAGAGTTCTTGCAGCCCCAACAGAGATTGCTCCTCAAGTTAGAGCACTTTAAGATGATTTGAGATGTACAGCATGACTTCAGAGAGATGTTTCATTCCCAACAGTTTTTTCTTCAGTTACTAATTCAAAATAGGCAAGGATCTTGTACTCTGCGTCCCTCCACTCCAATATCTGGGGAGGATAAACCCACCCCCAACCCACCACAGTTCCCACACACATGTACACACTTGTGATTTCTTCTTCTTGCCAACTGGTCGATGCCATAGGAAAATCTAAGGGCTTATTTACAAGGAATTAACGCAGCATGGTGCTGCAAGCCATTTGGCGGCACCGCGTTAATTCCGAAGCACAGAGATGCATCAAATATACAATGATATGACGAAGCTCTTTGCTCTACCCAGCACTGGTGCACCATTTGCTGCCATGCGCCGACACAGGTACCCTTGCACCATAGTGCAAGGGTGCCTGCGTTGAGGGGAATGATTGTTTATGTGCAGGAAGGTGTCCCTTCCTGCACATTAAAAATCTGAAATGGTGTTTTGGGACTTCCATGTGTGCTGCTTAATGAAGTAAGTAAGTATTATGCTTGTAGAGCGCACGAATGCTGAGGCGTCTTGGCGCTGAGGGAGGACACCGGTTTAGCACACGAGAAGTAGCATTACTTCTGCCTAGCACATAGCCACGTCATCAGCAACTTCCTGAATCGTGGTCTGGACAGTTGGAGTCTGATATCGTCAGGTAGCTCACAGGACCATTTCTAGGTGTTTTGCCGCCCTACGCGAGAATTGAAAAATGACGCCCCCTCTCTTTTACTACCATCACTCTCTCCCCCTGTCATCCAGGGTAGAAGAATTAATGCATTTGATGTAAAAGAACTTGTATTCAACATTAAACAATAAAACACATCAAACATTAAATAACGAAATAAGCGCTGTTCATGATATTTTATTTCGTCTTTAAATTTCTCTTTTCTAACTTCAATGGTGTATTCTAAGGCCATTACACTCTATGCCACAAAACTGCACTCTACGTCAGTGCCACTCTAGTTTACTCTGCACCACACTACACCGCCCTACTCTACGCCACTGTACTCTATGACACTCCACTATACTCTATGCCACGCCACTCACTATATTCTGCTCCACTCCACGCCGCTCTAGTCTACCGCATTCCACTTGACTCTACTCTATGCCACGCCATTCTACATCACTGTACTCCACGTCATTCCACTCTACTCATCTCCACGCCACACCACTATATGCCCCTCCTCTCCATTCCACGCTGCTGCACAACATGGCTAAAAGACACTGGCAAAGCCAATATCTCTCGCGTAGGTGAAACCTATTGGCATTGAAAATGCATGTTTGGTTGAGAGAGCAAATATAAAAGGATTCCCCACCTCCCATTTATTTATGCTAGAAGTCATTTACATAATGCATATTGTTCCATTAGTGTGGCCTCAAGCACAAAGTAACGCTTGCCAAAATGCAAATGGTTTGCTATGCATGAAAAACAATAAAATAAGAGAACCTTGATAGTTCGAGTAGCCTTCTACCAACCCACCAGCTAAGGATAGTCCAGTGAGTTCAACGCCTGCTGCTAGGGTGCTTGCATAACTAGAATGTACTAGCAATGGATCATTTAGGTCCTATTCAGACTATAAGCCGTTCTGGACAGCTAACGTATGTAACACGTAGCTGTGGTAATCAAAATAAAAACCAATGAGCCTGTGCGCCTCTAAGCTACAGGTCCTTGGCTGTAGGCACTTTATAATGACATCATCATTGCTACGCTTCACTGCTCGTGATGCACGTGTGGGCGCACACGTATAACTGATGGTGCAATTTTTTAAGTACTTCAAACAGAGACGCTGATTTTCTTTGTGCATAAAAGTAAACAAGCCTTTTCACTGCACTTAAAATTCTGTGCAATGCAGTCCCTTCCCCTGCCCCTTCCCACCCCCAACACTGCAGGGTCGAGTTCACAGAAAGCAGAATTATCTGTTGCTTTGATGAGAGCACTACATTTTTCATTACAATCTTTCTACCGGGGATTGGCATTTTATAATTTGTGCTTTACAGAAGTCTCCATCTGGGGGGCAGTACGAAGTGCGGCACAAAGAGGGCTCTCCAGGGGCCTGGTGACAGAGGGCCTGTGCTAGGCACGAGCCTGCGCACAGGGTCAGCTTTAGGGCACAGTTAGTGGGTTGTGGCACATGGATGGCCTATGCGAAGGGCTCTACGGGGGCCTGGTGGCAGAGGATTCCTCATTACCTAGGCACATAGGAAAGAATTCCAGAACCCGAGACCGTGTACTTGTACTATTATCTTGCTTGCATTGACTACTTCAACACGTGTTGACTAAGTGATGATATACTTTTCTGCACCTTGTATTCTTTGCCGCCTTCCTCTTCAGATCCCCCAGTGTAACTTTTATGATTTTGGGGTTCCCAGCACACCAGACACACACTTGTCTTCTTTATTTGACAGTGGCCTTCACAAAAACTCATCTGCGGCCTTGCCGAGGCCTCCATCCTGATGTGCCGAAAGGCCTGCTTGACGGCTGAGAGCTCCTTGTTAGGCCTGCTCCTCCGGTCGAACCTGTGCCGGCACCTTGGGCACGAGATGGTTAAATCCTGCTGCTTCATGTAACAGGTGAGACATGAGAAGCAGAAGGTGTGACCGCACTCTATGGCCACCGGATCTGTGAAGTACGCCAAGCAAATGACGCAGGAAGCGTCATCACCGAGAGCAGCTGCTTGGTCGGGGAAGTACCCAGTGCAGAGGGAGGCAGAGGGCTCCTGGACACCGGGGGGTGCTGGAGCACTCGCAGGCCATGGCGGCCTCTCCCAGCCCAGTGTGTGTGGACTATGATTTCCGCGCTCTGGCTTTCTCTGATTATTTGTGGAGAGGAGTGTCCCTGCTGGGCAGGACACTTCTATGAGCAGGTCCTCGGAGGCAGCAACAAAACAAGCCGTATCCAAGTCCGTCGGGTTACACGGTGATTTGACCAGTGGACTGGGTTTGTACAAGCATAATGTGGTACAAAAGTCGGGGACACAAGCTCAAGCACCTGTGGGCAGAGGGCCTGCACTAAGCTCGGGCACGCGCACAGGAGCAGCTTCAGGGCAAAGAAAGTAAACACTTATTAGGTAATTTTTTTTCCCCTTTTGCCGCCCTAGCCCTTTTGCCTCCCTAGGCGGCCGCCTAGTCTTGCCTAGTGGTAGAAACGGCTCTGGTAGCTCATACCATAGTTTGGAGGCACGGTATGTCAGGCTCCTACCACCCCATCTAGCTCTATGTATTCTGGGACTATGGACTAGACCTTTGTTGCCGATCTAAGATTGCGCCGTGGAGTGTACTGCTGAAATAGTTTCTGTAAATCCGCAGCTCCTTCCCCAAACTGGGTTTATGTACCAAGCACAAAGCTTTAAACTCAATTTGCTGTTGCACCTGCAGCCAGTGCCATATATATGGTGGAACTTAAGAATATTCAACAGCATTCTAGCTGCAGCATTTTGAATACACTGCAATTTTGACAGTTGGCACTTGTTTATGCCCATAAAGAGGGCATTACAATAGTTAATCCTTGAAATAATCAAAGCGACAACAACTGATATCCATAATTCTGGAGGGATAAAAGGGAAAACATTTTGTAGGACTTTCAACTGGAGGAAGCAAGCGGATGTAGGTTGGTTAATTTGACCTTGGAAACTCAGTTGATCATCCAACAAGATTCCCAAGTTCCTGACCTTTCCTGCGGGTACAGGGCAATTTCCTGCCTAAGCCGGCCTCCAATCCTGGTTCCGAGCAGTGCACCAGACCCAAACTCCATCACTTCAGTTTTTCCCATATTTAGCTTGAGAAAGTTCTGGTGCACCCAGTCCATGATATGTTTTAGACAGCCATGGAATTTTCCTTCAATGGTATCTGCGTTAGAAGAGATGGAAATGACCAGTTGGGTGTCCTCGGCATATGACACTAGCGAGAAGCCATGTCCTCTGCACACATAAAAGTTGAAAAACGTTTTTTTAATGATTGTTTATGAGCAGGAAGGGACATCTTCTAGCACGTAAACAATCACAAGAGGTGATTTCCTCGTTCTATGTCTGCTACAGAGTGCAGCACACATAGAAAGAGGAACAAAAACAAACAAGGAGAAATGAACATTTCTCCTCGTTGCGCTTCCCTACGCCTCCCCTGGTTAGGCATAGCATTCAGAAGCATTCACAGGTTTACGATTTCACGTAAATCTGGGAATGTGTCAGGTTCCATGGGTGTTGTGTGAGAACACCCACAGTAACACCCATGGAATGACCCTTTCACGCAAAGTGATGCATGTAAAGGGGCCGTATTTACAAGGACAGGAAAAGCCACGCGTGGTGGCTTTTCGTGCCCTTGTAAATATGGGGGAGCCAGTGCGTCACAAAAATTACGCAACGGCTGTGCAAGGGGCTTGTAAATAAGCCCCTCAATTTATGGGGGAGGCAGAGCTCAGACTTGGCTCTAAGAGCCAAGGGTCAAGTGGAGCCATGAAAAGATGTAAGTCAGGCAACAAATGTCATGCAAAATTGTGATACAGACCTTGACCTGACAGTACTTTTTAAAAACATTTTTCAATGTTTCAGTCAAGTACATAGGATTATGTACTGCATTACTTTAATGTGCTCTCAGTCTGGTTGCTTAAAGACAAAGATACATAGTAAAGTACAGCGATGGGCCGTGGATAACAAAAGTTCAGGTGACAAAGTCAAGATTTGAGCCCAGGATTCTGGGTTGCAGATGTTGCAGTTGCAATAGGATACATACTTCTCTCCTAACAAGAAAGGTCATTGCTTTGTGTTCGGTTTTTCAATTTGTGGTATTCAATTAGTGTTAGTATACTGGTTCAATAAATAACACTTATAACACCTTAAATCACACACACACACACACACACATATGCATAGTCATGCGATTTAAAGGTGTGCTATTCTATTTGGAAGGTTTCCACAGATGCTGAAGATCAAACACAGTGACAGGACATGTCTGAAGCTACCCTGTACTTGGCAATGGCATCTAATTGAAGAGATGTAACACAAGGAGCAAACTATGTGGGGCTATCAGAACCCTTTGTTTTTTGTAAATTATTTAATTGAGGTAATTAAGGTGTTTGGCCTCCTAAAATCAAGCTTTATCTCAAGCCAGCAATGACATTAAAATCTAATTGCATCTCCTGCATTCCTTTATTCTGGTGATCACCGGGCTTGAAAAATAGACCGATTTTAAAAGTTCAACATCTCAAAAAACGCAATAAAATAATTATTAAATAACCAAAGATAGAGGTTTTGGAGCCCCACAAGAGTTTTCACTTTATGTGAATTTGCTCCAAGAAGACAGGCTATGAGCAGTATGGCTTCATAGAGACATTTCCCGTCTCCAACTGTTCACTCTTTGCATTTCAAAATCTCGGAGGGATGCAGTCCCTTGCATCCCCCACACAAAACTGGGCAGGAGGGGCTTATCCCCTCTTTATCCTTCTATTCCTACACCTTTTCAGATGGTTTCTACTGCCAAGTAACAAAGTAACAAATGATTCGACTGAAGAACCTGCAAGGTGACTTGCTGCGTTGCACTGCATGACAAGTTCATAAATAGGCCCTTATATGTTTAAGTAAACATTGAGAAATATCTACATGAAGTGATAAACAAAGTTGGCCTCTGTGAAACACATTGGATAATCTGTGATGCAAGAGTATTGATTGCTTTGTTATCATTTTGTTGGTTTCCACGGACCTGCTTGTATCTATTATATATTTGGCAGTTTTGGATCCTATGATTATGAAGCAGCACAACGTGACGCCTCGAAAAAGGTAAATTCAATAAAGATGGTAAAAAACGTGGCAAGACATTATGCATTAATACACTGTAGAGAGATGGTGCTTAAAACACTGGAATCAAAACCACAGAATACAGATTAGGGGCCAGATGTGCGACCATTCACTTTTGAGAGTCGCAAAATGCATCGAATTGCGACTCACAATTTGCGACTCTCAAAAGTGAATGTACAACAGTGTCTCAGACACTTTTTGTGATTGCCAATAGGGTCGCAAATTGAATGCCACATAAATATTCATGAGGCATGCACAATTTGTGACCCCATTGGGAAAATGTGGCAGACCACCATGTCTGTGGTTGCTTTCTAAATAAAGCAGTTCAAAAATAAAAAAAGAAGCACGTTTTCCAGGAAAACGGTATGCATTTAAAAAAGAAAAATGAAACTTTTCAGTTTTTTTTTTTAAGGGCATGCAGTGGTCCTTGGGACCACTGCCTGCTCTTAAAAAAATATTTTCGTACACACTCTGTTTGCGAGTGGTTTACCACCTACTTGAAGTAGGTGGTAAACTGCGAGTGTTTTGCGACCGCAATTGCAGTTGCAAAACAATAGTACATGGCATTGAGACTCACTATTAGGAAGGGACGCCCCCTAATAGCGAGAGTCGCAAACGCTATTTTGCGAGTCAGTGACTCTGAATGTTTTTAGTTTGAAAACCAAGGTTGGAATCCAGTTATTCACTGCGGTGAGGTCACAATAATAGCCAACCAAAGTGGTCAACTACTGTTGTGATTTCACATGGGGAAAAGCTTGCTTCCTGTTTGTCTGCCTCCTCACCCATGTCTCCAGAGGCCCAAGCGTGATGTCAGAATGGCGGTTGTTGGTCTCAACCACCTTGTTCTGCCTTCCCAGGCTCTCCACAGAGCCATAGGAGACATAAGACGTGAGTGGTGCTCTGCTTGCGCCTTCTCCCGTGTCAGTGGCACGTGTCTCTACAGATCCAGGCTGACAGGGCAAATGCAGCCATGCTGAGAATGGCTCTCACGGAGTCACTGTAAGCTTGTTAAGGGCTCTCCGCTTTCAGTGTCAGCTTGGGTGCGAGGGGTGGAGTTGCAAAAAAAGTGGTCGGGTGGGTGGCAAGAGGGCCGGTTATTTTTTCACTTTCGGTGGAGGGGATGGAGTATTTTGCAGAGGGTGGTGGGAGTGGGTGGTAGAAGATCATTAATTGTGTTCTATATACAGATGGACACGGGAAGATTTTTTCAGGGGTTGGTGGGGTTGGGTGGCTGGATGCCAGGTATCTATTTTTTAATTTGGGTGCCATCGCATCACTCCTCAGCCCCTCTGTATATTTTGTAAGCAGGGGCACATGCTTTGGTCGTCCATACAAAACATGAAATTATGGATGGATAAAATGTGAGTTACAGGGATGTTTTTCACCACTCGGTTTTGAGTGATATCAGAAAGCTCCAGCGAAACTCTTGTTGTTTTTTTTGTAGTTGCTCAGAACCCCTCAGGGAATAACATCCTCGTAATTAACAGCTACCCATCGATAATTTTATATATGATACATTATGGACCTAATGGATTTAGCATACATTTTAGATATCCTCCTTGGATTTAGGGGGCCCACACCTGTGAATGGCGCTAGCTGTGATCCCCCTATTGCAAGGATATGTTCTGTCTTTGTGCAATATGTAGTATCCCTGCACAACCCAAGTATGTTCTGAGCTTGGTGGGAAGGATGCACAAACTAGTACCTGACAGGTATATGGATATATAGCAGTGAGACCATGCTGTAAGAAAGTTATATCGCGTGTTCCCTTATATGTTATTATACCTAGAAAAGGAGTGCCTTCTTTGCATCCTGCTAGTGATACGATGGTATGCTTAGCAGCTCTCCAGCGCTTGATCATTTGTGTAAATATCACTTTTTCCCAACTCATTTATTGAGGATGTCACCTCGTCACGAACATTACCTGCCTCTAAAGTACTTTCTACAGTGTCAAAGAACTGCTATGTCTTTTTACCACTGACCTTTCATAGATAGAATTGAAATGTTGTCACTTTCCTTTGAAGCACTTACCACTAGCACTGATCCTTCTCTAGGGAGAGGGAAAAAATGTCACATGCATCTCTTGGGCCGGTCTGATCTAATCGCTCATGAATCTCATCTATCCTGAGCAAAGATACCCGTATTCATACTGGGCAACAGTAATAGGAAGTTGGTACGGACAGACTGGCATCACTAAAGAGTGAGGTTTGTTTTTACCAGACCCCATGGTCAGCAGCACCATTATTTATTTTATTTATTCATAAAGTTTTATGTAGCGCGAACATGATCCCGAAGGATATCAGAGCGCTTTACAATCGGAGGGAAGAAAGGTAATAAATGCAGTACCAGCTCAAATAAGAATAACAAACATGCTGAATGCTCCACCTAGAATCAATGCATTGTCTTGCGTGTTGCAAACTACACAAGCCGCAAAATATTGTCTCACCCACATGTGTAAATTGTGATTTGCCTTTTGGACAGAATTCTCAAGTTCAAATCTTCTGCATCCTGGGCACTTATTGATGGTGTAAATTTAGAGTATAACATGGCTGCACGCTTACCAGTAAACTCGTGTCTTGCTGTTGCCACATTCATGCCACCTCTGTGTATCAACTGAAAGGGAATTAACTGACATAGACTCAGAAAGAAGTTGCTTCATAATTATATATGCCTATAAATATTAATATATACCTTGTAGAGGGTAGGGAATTGGAAGCGTATTCACTTGCACTATTTCTAAAGGTATTATTTCGGGAACATTAAAATTCAAATCTTAATGGATAAAATAATCAATGCCAACTTCCTAAAGGTATTAATATGAGAATATTAAAATTCAAATCTTAATGCGTAAAATAATCAATGCCAATGTTCTGGAAGACGTTCACAATCAATAGGATATTTTGTGTGATAATGGTCCATTGCTATGTACCTTGCAAATTGCTGCGTATTGGTCAGTTTAAACACAGCTTTCATCTGCATACAGGAACAATAAGTTGAAGTAGTGGATCTAACTCATTCCGACGCCCTATGAAATAAAAGCTTAGGTAATACCAAACCTCAAATTAGCTGTCAATCCCTAAATTGAATCACTAGTAAAAATTCACATTATCATATGTTAATGGAATTTTGCAAGATTATTACTTTCATTTCTTCATTTGTCACATGGCCAAAATGTCATTACTTCATAAATTGGTATTTAAAAAAAAGGGTTCTCGGAAGCATCTGCATGCGGGCTTGCTGTCATTCAAATTACTCCCAAAGTAGTTATTCCATCTCATCCCTGCCATGTGACAGTGTCTGTTGTGTTCATAATTCAAGCAGTAGATTGAGTCAAATGAATTTCTTTGGTAGCTACAGAGCCCTGACTCCCCGGTGTTCTGTTTTCATCTGTACAATGTCACATGGCTGTGCACAAATATAATTCTTTTTGTGCAAAGCTTTTCTTGGCAAGCCTGATTATGATCATGCTAATTTTCAGACACTGGTTTGCAGAGATTAGTTGTTTTGAAGGCGGGAATCCTTCTACACTAAGGGCAATTACTCTTTGCAAGAAAACAGGGGGTCTGAAGGGTGAAAATCCTTTTGAAACTACAACCACACTCCTTGTCAGGGTGGACCACAAAAGTCAATATATTAATCTGTATTTTACCCTGTAGTAGCTTGGCAAAAAGCAGTCAGGCTTAACCTAGAGGCAAAGTGTAAAGTATTTATAGAGCTCACAAACAGTAATAAAGTGAAAACACAACTCAAGAAAAATCCCACACCAATTTAGAAACATAGAGTAAAATGTAATAAATAATTTTAGAACCACAACAACATACATCCAATCAGTAGAACTGGAGATAAGCAATTTCAAAGATTTAGACAGGGTTAGTGCCTAAAAGCACAAAGCAGCACTCATGGTAATCTGGTCATGCTAGACCGGGGGAAAGTCACAAGTCAAGGCCAACCGCGATGCAGAGTTGGCCGGATATAGGGACCAGGTTAAACATGCTGAAAAAGTTGACGTGAAAAGTCCAGTTTGCAGTGGAGGGGGCCACGGACAGCACACAGAGCATTGCGGATGGTCATCACAGTAGCAAGAAGAGCCGGCCTGGCGTCGTGGATGGTTCTCGCTGTAGCACGAAGATCTGATCGGGGGTTATAGAGGGAGGCTGCTGGAGCTTTGCATTGACAGTCACCACTGGCTATTGCTGCTGTAGTACAAAGTGTAGATCTCGCATTGCTGGTTGTTAGTGGTGGTTGCTGTAGCACGCACATCAACATATCAGACCTCACATCCCTCTACCTCTAAGACCCAACTCCTTGCCATTCCTCTTCTCCAGTCTTGCAAAACTCTTACCCTGCCCCACTAAAACCCCAAAGGTCTGGTTTCCCACCCCAACGCTACCCTTCCATTTGAACACCTCAGACACCCGGGCCTCCACTACAAAACAACCCCCTGTAGTGTAGTTCCTATATCCCTGATAGGCTCTGCGCATTGGAATATTATACACTATAGTTTTGACATAGTTCTGAGGTCAGTTTGTCTCTATCGAGTACATTAAACTTAATTACTTGTGTGTGTAAGCTAACTCAGAGGTCACTAGAAAACTTCTCGAATAAACAAGAAGGGATTAGTTTCTGACAAACGCGTAAACATGACAACTTTGTTTCCATTAGATAACAGTTTCACTCAGTCAATCGTGCATGCTTCATTTCTACAGAGTTACACAGAAATAGATAGACGGGCATTTCAATAAAAAGGGTTTATTGAACAGTCATATTTCTCGTGCAAGAGATATGAACTGCTACAATCGTAAGACAGAATGTGAAGTATAATATGTACAGCGTTAGCAGTAAGATAAAATAACAGTTTGTAGCTATGACAGATATTCATACATACATAAATAACACAGGCTAAAATTTTAATACTCATCTGATGCTTCTAGCTAGTTCTATCCCAGTGTACCTAACCCAAGTGTCGTACGAGGTAAGAAGTAGGTGCTGTTGATCTATAGTCTAGTTTAGCTGTAGTTGCTAAGATTTGCTGAAATTCCCTCTAGGTTCTAGTCCGCTCCATACCTTAGAATGAGTGAGGTTGGAATCTCTTTCCGAGTTTCGATTTCTAACACCCGGCAAGGGGAGTCAGAAACACTAGAGCTGGATTCTATGCGAGGAGGATGACAGTGTCTGGTCAGTGCGTCAGGCGGGGACCTGACTTCCTTCTGAACTTGCCGTGGCGAGTCGCTTCGTGCAAGTAGGCAGTCGAACCGTGGTTTGCCATGGTAAGTGAAGTTATATTTATACCTTGAAGGTGTTTAGGAATGCCAGTATTGACGTAAACATCGGGCAGAAGAATCTCATGAATGAACCCTTAAGGAATAGATGTTCACACATATTATATGAGTTCTTGGAGAAATCAATATTCAAGCAAGGGGAAGTCCTAAAGGCTTAAGAGTCTGGTTTTCCAAGAACTCGTTGTGACGTAGATGAAGATATGTAGGTGGCCATGCCTGTATTTGGTTAGCATGGATAATGCCTAAATAAGGGTAGGATTTCTATGCCTAAATATGGGCAATGCGAATTGTGCCTATATAAGGACATAAATTGGGAAACCTATATACGGTATCTAAATCGACACACAACACCCACTCCACTTTCGTATGTACGACATTGCTAAATTCTAAACATGCTAAACATATCTAAAATATAGCTACATATGGATGGCTAAGAACATGTCTAAAAATACATTGTAAAATGCATAAAAACTGTTGCCACGAATAAAAATGCACTGGTGCTGTACATATTATAGCAATGTTTCATTCTAAGCATATATTTACATTGAATGCTAAATGAATGAACATACATATATATACACATTATGAAATGGCTCATAATTACAGAAAGAAAAAAGGCCAAAACCATTTCATGCTAAGTTACATAAATCAATTGGTATTGACAAGGTGACATATTGTCTCTGAAAGTGTATCAAAGAATTCTGTTCTCTATGAATAGTTCTACTATAAGCAGATTACTGTGCCATAAAAAGAAAAATTCAAATTTAGAAAAAATAATTAATCATAGGAAAAAGTTTCAAGTTTATGCTTTGTTTTGAAAAATGAAGGCCAAATACAGAGTCTTCCCGGTACACTGTGTGCTGAATCAAAAGGCAGTGTATGGGGATGGAGAAAATATGAAAACTTCTAACCCTGTAGACAAAAAGTCGTCTACCGTTGTAGGTGAAAGTTGGATTACCTCGTTTAGAAGACTAACCGCACATAGATGAGAAGCATCGCCGTCAGCATTGGTCGCATCAGCAATGTTCGTATTGGATGTTACCTGTGTGCCTGTTGTTTCCTCTCATACCTCAGCAGTAGCAATTTGCGTGTTTGAAATCTCAATGAATGCCGTCATCATGATTGGTAGCCGCTGGGGACAACACACAGCATGGGCCATTACCGGGTCCAGCAGAGTATCGATATCCGTAGGCATGACTGATGGGAGTGTTAGACAGATGTCTAGCATGCATTCTTCACCGCAAAGCAGGCAGCATAGAACAGGTAAGATGCAATCTTGCCAGATTGGTCTGAATGACAGAAACTGTGTGGTATTTAATTCTCGTAGACGAGGTAAACCTAAAAGTTGGACGATGCGCTCACAACACTTCATCTCCAATAGAGCACTCTCTATGGTGCTTGGAGTGACGCTGATGATTTGGCTTGCCATATCGGAGCAGTAGGAGCAAAAATAGGATCCCTGCAACGAGTCCAAAAAGTAGTGGCAGTCCACCAAACACAGAGTGCACGAAGTTGGGAATTATTCCGAGGACTGCTTGAAAAGGTACTAACAGTCCTGAAAGAAACTGTCTTAAATACATGTACAATACCGCTCGTATCAGACATGTTTAAGATACGTTCCAACATTTCTGAGAAATGTATAGGGCAGTTTGTATTCAAAAGGGCTTGTATCTCGGCAGAAGTCCTTGCGACTTGTAGATCATAGGTTTTTTTGGCTGAGGTCAGTGGCACAGTTTGTTGTAAAAGAATGGCTTTCATTCTGCGTAGAGTATCAATTCGTATAGAAGAGATGTTCAATGAAGGCCATAGAGGCGACTCCCTGACTGTCTGTATTTGTGGAAACAAGACTTGCATACAGCAAGTGACCCTGGATGTAACCGTTACTAGATATGGGATACCTGGCAACATGCCACAGCAGCTGTGATCATTCAACATGAGGTAACTTCCATTTGAAAATAGTCCAAAAATTTGATTAATCACCGCAGCTGGTGACCCTTGCAGGTGACAAGATAAATTTGTAGTGGAACCATCGCAGGCCCCGTGTAAATTAATATCCTGACAAAGGAGAGAACCGCTTAGTGTGTTTTCACAGTTTGTACTGCTAAGAAACACTTCACTACAACATCTATGTGTGTAAGGTAAATCCCAAGATGTCTTGATGTATTCTTTACCCAACCTTTCATATTTGCCTGCTGGTATATGTTTTAGGCAATATTGAAAATGGAAAGTTGTAACAGGCAGAGTAATTTTACCATGTATGATCCACTCAGTAGCGGTTTTTTTCTGCCACCGTGAATGGTAATTTTTCCAGTTTTCTAAGCTCAGCACTGTATAGTCTGCCCCCCTTTGTGCCAGTTTGATCTGTTTATCAGAGAGATTGAATTCTGAAAACAGTGATGTAGTGTTGTTTAAACGCCAAGGCACATAGCCTGAACGCAAGTTTTGGAGCGTCCAGCCTAATAGCATTATAGAACGTAATTGAGACTGACCATGTTGCAGCATGACCAAGTCTTGTTCCATGATGTCTATGGCAGAAGACACAATGCTGTCCAATGAATATATCCTGGACGACAGAGTCGTTAACCCATTGTCTACTATAGAGAGAGATTTCTCTAAATGAATACGATCAATTTCTCGTATTTGCTCTGCAGTCTCTGCTTGGGTAATCTTCCATATTTCATTATAAGCAGCGTAGATACTGGCATACATGAAACGTTTTTGATGCGGTTTTCTCGGTCCTAGCAAGAATTCCCTAAGGTCTGCTCCTTCTTTAAGTAAAGATAAGTGTTGTTTTACATCCTGCAGTGTAGCTTTCTGTAGCCAATCAAGGCAGAGTTTCCCTATACTGTATGTTGTTACTACTCCTGTATGCTGTCTTTGAACATAGCGTGGGTCTGGCCTATTGATAGTGAAACCCTGTGTTTTGTTCAGGAATCGATCTTGACAGTTGTTTGTGTCTGTTGGCCAGAGCAACCATTTTTTCCATTCTGGATCTGATCTGTTGTGATGCAAAATATTATGTACGTCGACCTCTCACCATACCTATTACTTGCAGGTATATGTATGGTTGGTGTGTTCATGTCTTTGATCTTGGCTAACCCAAGGCAAGATGTTTGTTGGACGGTGTCATTCAAAATCATAATTTGCTCAGGGATGATACAAGCTCTAAACAAAGCTTCTACCCCCTGCACTTGCCAATCTTTTGTACCCCAGACAGATTTTATCTCAATGTTGTCTTTCCAAAAGTCGAAACCCTGTCTAGACAGTTGGGCAATAAAGGCTGCAGAATAAATCTGTTTCGTATTGGTTAACATATTTTTTGCTCCTGTCTTGTTCATATTTTTTTAAATAAAACGATTCTGGATTTGATGAGTTGAACCCTGAAAAATATGGAAATTTCATTGCAAAAGTTTTTGAGCTACCCTTTGGAGGTGTAGACCAATGTTCCCATTGGTTATACATAAATACATTTCTAGGTGATGCAGTTTTATGCAAGAAATGATGACCATAGTGGTTATAACAATACATTTGCTCATAGTCTTAATATTCATGATATGTGAATATTGCAGACATTTCTCGATCAGACATCATGTTATTAACAGTCTTGAAGTCCCAATCATCAGAAAAGGTACTACAGGTAATAAAGTCACTTACTGAAATTTTAAATAAGTGTGGAATCATCAAATGTTCTGACGGGCCAAAAATGTCATATTCAGTTCTGTCCCAAACTATACCATCTGGTATAGGAACGGCTGTGATGTTTACTGCTGACAAGTCTCTAGCTTCACGATGGGATGATTTGTGTGGCTTGAGAAGTAAGTTCACTCTTTTACTTGCTGTGTCCATTTGAATATATCTTCAATTTATCAGCATACCCAGAGTTATTACCAGAGCTAACCAAAGTAGAAAGAAGAATATTCCCAAAACAATCCATAGTTCAATCCATGGTGACACCAGATACGTCTTTTTCAGGAGACGAAAAAAGTCTGTTGCTTGTTCTTTGAAAGTTCTTTGTGCTGGCGTCGTTTCAGGTTCACTGGGATCCTCAGAAAATGTATCAAAGTTAATGAAATAGCCAGAGGCAGTTCTGTCAATGGTTGGAATTGCATCAGAATTTGTTGAAATCGCTGGAACCAGTTGATCACTTGTTACTTCGTTGTAGGCAGGTGTATCAGGACGAACTGTTATTTGAGTCTCAAGAGGGACGAATTCCACAGCTTTGTTGCTTATTCCTTCATTTCACACTGTAGAATCTTCAAAGGTGATGAGTCTCTCAGTTTGAACCTCTTGATTTGTAGCTAGCAGAGTGCGCCTGCTACATTGTCGGAGTCCACTTGGCCTACTGATTAGTATCGGCCACATAGTGTGGTTTGATCAGGTCAAAGGACACAAATCTTTTCTCCTTTTTACCAGCAAGGGGCGGCAGTAGTACTGCTCTCGATCCGTGGATTGCTAGTACAGGTACTGGTTGTCTGTAAGAAGGCCCAAATTCCTTCTTGTCTGCGACATTTTCTCTGACTAGATCACCAAGCTTTGGGATCCAGACAGGCCTTGCTGGGATGGTTGGTTTTTCCCCAGTGGTGGTTGGCTTCAGGAACACGTTGCTTGGTTTCGATCTTAGCTCATTTAAGTCCTGTAAAACAGCCAAACGATATTTGATATCAAACTTTTCATTTTCCACCACTGCGCCTTTCATGTCAAGGTCCGGAATCAACATTCTAGTTCTAAATAGGACTTCATATGGAGTGACACCCTGTAGAGAACTTCTTGGCAAATTGTTTGATTAGCGTTGGACCCCAGAAAGATGTTTGACCCACCTATCACCCGAACCTAATACCCTAGCTGTTATAGACTGCTTTATGTCCCAGTTTTTTCTTTCCATAACAGAATTTCCCTCAGGATGGAATGGGGAAGAAAACCGCAATGCTATGCCCAAACTGGCCATGGCTTCTTTGTAAGCTCGAGAGCTAAACGCAGGACCCTTGTCTAAATGTAGTGTGCCAATTGCGTATGTGCCGATAAAGACTCGCAAATCTTTTATAGCAGTTCGAGCGTCAGCCGAGCACTGAGGCCACATCCAAAGGAACCTTGATGTAGTGTTTGTGGGACTGCATTCATCCAGAGGGATGGCTGCATGTAGATAGTCTAATGCTGTCTAACAATGGTGTCTGTACTGGGTTGGCTACATTGTATATAGGTGCCTGGTGGCGTTCTGTACTGCAATCACTATTGCAGTCTATGCATCTATTAGATAAAAGTGTGAATCAGTGTATTCATTCCTGGCCACCAGTACATCTCTTTTAGTTTTAAAATTGTTTTAAAGATCCCCTGATGTGTCAGACCCTCTCCCAGATGTGCTTCGTAAATCAAAGCTGCTCTTCGTTCCATGTTTGGTATTACCGTATCCCCCACTCCAGGGATTCAAGCAAACGGAACGCTGTTCGCATCAATTATATATGAGTATTTGAGTGGAAACCTTTTAGGTAACGCTACACCGCTGCCTTTGCTTGAAGCATTGACAGCCAGTACTACTTCACTGTCTATTTTCGTTTTTGAACGAGCGATTGCAGTTACGGAAGCTGTTTGCACAGCCCCTTTCGCGGCTTCATTAGCCAATGAATTCCCTTCAACGTGAACGCCATCACGTTGATGACTCAGCGAGTGTATCACATGAGTGTTTTGTAGTCCATTTCGCAACTGAACTACTTGTTCCCAAAGCGTTTTATGCTTGATTGTGCCACCTTTTGCATCTTTGAAACCATTTTGAAGCCAATTCTGTAAATATTCATTGTATGATTGAACACAATAAGAAGAATCACACACTATGAGGGTGGGGAATTCGCAATCCGTATTTTCAAGTGCCATTTTAAATGTTTGTAGTTCAGCTCGCTGAGCTGTACAATCTCCTAGAGGTCGTTTTTGTGACCATTGGTCAAAATTTGGCATCGAGCATACGACCTTTAACCCCTTCAGTGCCACGCCCTTTCCCCCTCCTGTGCCGGGCGTTGCACTAGTGGGTGGGGTTCATGACGAGATAGTCTCGTCATGGGCACAGCGCAACCGTGCTCCATGACGAGACAATCTCATCATGGGCACTGAAGAGGTTAACGATCGCGCATGCTGCACTATAAGCTTGCTTATCCCCTGTAGTGGGTTGTGCAGATCCGTCAGTATAAATTATAAATTCGTACTGGTCAAGAGGGAGAATTTCAGTAGGCAGAGGAAATTCATGTTCGGATTGCAGGAATGCTTGTGTTTTTAAAAAAGGATCAAAAACATATTCAACATCAGTTGCCCAAGTACCCGCGACAGGGAAGGGCCCAAAACATTTTTTGATCGGCAATGTTGATGTTGCCTCAAAACGTTTTGTGTCCTTGCCTGTCGTGGGCACTTGGGCCTCCCACACAAGTGAGGCTCCATTTTTATCAGGAGACCTGGGGGAACGCTGGGTGGTAGCTGTGTGAGCCCGGTGATGCCACACTTTCCCACACAAAAATGTGTGAAAAAAGTGATTTTTTCAGCTAAAATTGAGGTTTGCAGGGGATTCTGGGTAAGGAAACGTTGGGAGATCCACGCAAGCCATACCTCCCTGGAAGCCCCCGGGTGTCTAGTTTTCAGAAATGTGTGGGCTTTGTAGGTTTCCCTAGATGGCCGCCGAGCACGGGGCCAAAAACCCAGGTGACCCCCTTGCAAAACCAGGTGGTTTTGAGAAAGTCAATTTTGATGTCGCCTCACTACATTTTGGGCCCTTGCTTGTCGCAGGTACTTGAGCCTCCCACACAAGTGAGGCACCAATTTTATCGGGAGGTCTGGGGGAACGCTGGGTGGTAGGAAATTTGTGTGAGCCCGGTGAAGCCACACTTTCCCACACAAAAATGTGTGAAAAAAGCGATTTTTTTCAGCTAAAATTGAGGTTTGCAGGGAATTCTGGGTAAGGAAATGTTGGGAGATCCATGCAAGCCATACCTTCCTGGAAGCCCCCGGGTGTCTAGTTTTCAGAAATGTGTGGGTTTGGTAGGTTACCCTAGGTGCCGGCAGAGCTAGGGTTCACAAACTACAGCTTGGCACTATGCCAAAAATAGGGTCATTTTTCTCTGCGAAATTGAGGTGTGACCACGTTGCGTTTTGCACAGTTTCCTGTCGCAGGCACTAGACCGACCCACACAAGTGAGGTACCATTTTTCTTGTAAGACTTTGGGGAACGAGGGGTGGGTGGCAATTTGTGGATTCATGTAGATTCCAAACCTTTCCACCACAGAAATGAGGGAAAAATTTGTTTTTTTGGACAACTTTTTAGGTTTGCAAGGGATTCTGGGTAACAGAAGCTGGTGGGAGGCAGTCAAGTCACCCCATCCTGGATTCCCATGGGTGTCTAGTTTTAAAAAATGTATAGGTTTACTAGGTTTCCCTAGGTGCCGGCAAAGCTAGGGTTCAAAAACTACAGCTAGGCACTTTGCCAAAAAAGGGTCATTTTTCACTGCGAAATTGAAGTGTGTCCACGTTGCGTTTTGTGCTATTTCCTGTCTCGGGCACTGGGACTACCCACACAAGTGAAGTACCATTTTTCTCGGAAGACTTTGGGGAACGCGGGGTGGGTGGAAATTTGTGGATCCATGCAGATTCCAGAACTTTCAACCACAGAAAGATGGTGAAAATGTGTTTCTTTTGGACAATTTTTTATGTTTGCAAGGGATTCTGGGTAACATAACCTGGTGGGAGGCAGTCAAGTCACCCCATCCTGGATTCCCCTGGGTGTTGAGTTTTCAAAAATGTATAGGTTTGCTAGGTTTTCCTAGGTGCCGGCAGAGCTAGGGTTCAAAACTACAGCTAGTCACTTTGCCAAAAAAGGGTCATTTTTCACTGCGAAATTGAGGTGTGACCATGTTGTGTTTTGCGCTGTTTCCTGTCGCGGGCACTAGGCTGACCCACACAAGTGAGGTGCCATTTTTCTCATAAGACTTTGGGGAACGCGGGGTGGGTGGAAATTTGTGGATCCACGCAGATTCCAATACTTTCCACCACAGAAATGTGGGGAAAACGTGTTTTTTTTTATAATTGTTTAGGTTTGCAAGGGATTCTGGGTAACAGAACCTGGTGGGAGGCAGTCAAGTCACCCCATCCTGGATTCCCATGGGTGTCTAGTTTTTAAAAATGTATAGGTTTACTAGGTTTCCATAGGTGCCGGCAGAGCTAGGGTTAAAAAACTACAGCTAGACATTTTGCCAAAAAAGGGTCATTTTTCACTGCGAAATTGAGGAGTGACCACGTTGTGTTTCGCGTCGTTTCCTGTCGCGGGCACTAGGCCGACCCACACAAGTGAGGTGCCATTTTTCTTGTAAGACTTTGGGGAATGCGGGGTGGGTGGAAATTTGTGGATCCACTCAGATTCCAACACTTTCCACCACAGAAATGTGGGGAAAATTTATTTTTTTTGACAATTGTTTAGGTTTGCAAGGGATTCTGGGTAACATAACCTGGTGAGAGGCAGTCAAGTCACCACATCCTGGATTCCCCTGGGTGTTTAGTTTTCAAAAATGTATAGGTTTTCTAGGTTACCCTAGGTGCCGGCAGAGCTAGGGTTAAAAAACTACAGCTAGGCACTTTGCCAAAAAAGGGTCATTTTTCACTGCGAAATTGAGGTGTGACCACGTTGCGTTTCGCGTCGTTTCCTGTCGCGGGCACTAGGCCGACCCACACAAGTGAGGTGCCATTTTTCTCGTAAGACTTTGGGGATTGCGGGGTGGGTGGAACTTTGTGGATCCACGCAGATTCCAACACTTTCCACCACAGAAATGTGGGGGAAATTTGTTTTTTTTGACAATTGTTTAGGTTTGCAAGGGATTCTGGGTAACAGAACCTGGTGAGAGGCAGTCAAGTCACCACATCCTGGATTCCCCTGGGTGTCTAGTTTTCAAAAATGTATAGGTTTGCTAGGTTTCCCTAGGTGCCGGCAGAGCTAGGGTTAAAAAACTACAGCTAGACACTTCGCAAAAAAAGGGTAAATTTTCATTGTGAAAATGTGGTGTGTTCACGTTGTGTTTTGAGCCATTTCCTGTCGTTGGCAGTATGCCTACCCAAACAAGTGAGGTGCCATTTTTATCGGGAGACTTAGGGTAATTCAGATTTGTAAAGCAATTATTATTACCTATTGATTTTCGATGCATTTGTGCCTTCCAATTTAAAGACATTGTGTAAAAAAGAAGTCAAATGACCGATAATTCTCATGCTTGTATGAGTATTCCCAATTTCGAAAATGTGCAAATATGTACTGTTTCTAAACTCTATAATTTGTTCCCATTTCATAAATACATAGGTGTCTTTCATACCGATTTTCCATGTATACATTTTCCCACAATAATTGCTATATTCCCGGAACATAATAAAAAACCATTGCAAATTGCTGCTCAGTTTTTGACTCTGGGTTTGTCGGGTTCTTGGTGAACCTACAAGTCCTATATATCCCAACAACCAGGAAGGTCCAGCGGATGTAAAGGTATATTGCTTTCAAAGAGCTGTCATAATTAGAAGAAGTTACAGGTGAAAACGTTGACACAAAAGGCTGTTTTTTCAACTAATTTTCAATTTTTCCTATATTTAACTGTTAGTTTCTATAAAGAAACCTTGATGGATCTACACAAATGACCCCTTGCTGAATTCATAATTTTGTCTACTTTTCTAAAATGTATAGCTTTTCAGGATCTATTATTGCTGTTACACCCATTTCCACCATTAACAGGAAGGAGGTTTAAAGTACAGAAATTAGCAAAAATAGGCTATGTCCCAGAAAAATGCCCAAACTGCGTAAAAATTTTGGTTATCTGAAAAAAGTCTGTCATTCCCTAAAAGCTGTGAAAAGTGTGATTTCAGCCCCACAAACATTTTTTTGATACCATTTGCAGGGAAAAACCCATACGCTTTCATTTGCAGCCCGTTTCTCCAATTTTTCCCCCAAAAACCAAAATGTTGCTGTATTTTGGCTAATTTCTGTGACCCCTCCAGGGGAATCCACAAACCCTGGGTACCTTTAGAATCCCCATGATGTTGGAAGAAAAGGATGCAAATTTGGCGTAGAAACCTTATGTGGTCAAAATGTTACAGGGGCCTAAGCGAGCACGACCCCAAATAGCCCAAAAAAGGCTTAGCACTGGGGGGAAAAGGCCTAGCAGTGAAGGGGTTAAATGTTAAGTAGGTGAATCCGCATTGACCCAGAATGATTCGGATCACTAAGTTGTGTATGTTTACGTGCGTTTGTAAGTGTTTTGTTGCTAACATGTCAGCTTGAAGTGAATGCAGGATATCTGTGCGTTCTTGTGTCCAATGTGTGATTTTAAAATCAGGTTTGATTAATTCGTAGAGAGGTTTAACCTTCTCTGCATAGTTTAGAATGTTTGTTCTTCCAAAACTTAGGAAACCTAGAATCGACTGTTAGTTTTTCATTGTTTTCAGAGGTTGGAGCAGCGCACACTTTTCTAAAAAGTTGGCTGCCAGGCTTTTGCCTTCACTTGATAGTTCATATCCTAGGAAAAGTACGTTGAGATGGGCAATTCTCAATTTTTTTAAATTGAATTTATTACCTTCAGAGGTGAAGCCCAGTATAATTGTATTCACCCTGTTCAAGTGCCTGTTCAGGTCATCGTCTGTCAGATAGATATCATTGACATATGACAATGTCTTGTCATCATAAATTTGTAGTAACTCTGTTACCCTTGCTGAGAATAACCCTGGACTATTCTTGAATCCCTGAGGGAGATGACAGAATTGACGCTGGGTCCCCATTATTGAGAAAGCTGTCAAATACGTACTTTCAGGTGCTATGTTTTGACAAAAGAAACCGTTAGAAATATCTAATTGATTTTTTAACTAGATCTTATGGTGAGGTGAGTCCTCATCCCATCCTACATGATTTTTGTATACCCTCTTCAGTGCCACGCCCTTTCCCCGCCCTGTGCCGGGCGTTGCATTAGCGGGCGGGGTTCATGACGAGATAGTCTCATCATGGGCACAGCGCAACCGCGCTCCATGACGAGACCATCTCGTCATGGGCACTGAAGCGGATAATGCTGGTGCTTGGGCCACTGCCCATTTCCTGGCATAAGTATATTTTAAATGTACTGGAACATGGTTAGAGAAGGCTTGCATAATGATGTCTTCACCATGTGGGCACTCTCTGACAAATTCTGGTGGCCAATCCCGTTCTGCTAGAAGTATATCATAACCCTTTGAAAGTCGCTCCCAAAAGAGTGCTTTCACTTTTCTTGGTATGTCTCCCTCCATCCGGAGTGTTATTTCATATAACCTTTGTGGAGAACTAGCCCTGCAGTTTCAACTCAAATGTCCACTATCTCAAGAAGTCCCGTCAGGTTCTGGCGAGCTATTGATACTTCTGCTGCGCTGTCCAACATTGTCTGAGCCCATTCTCCGTTCTTGAGTTGTTCTCAGAATCCTCGGCATGTCTGATCTTCAGACCTGCTACTTTCTTCTTGGAGAATTGAGATTTTGGTTTGTTTTTCTGAACTTGTTGATCGTCTTTGGACTTTACGCATTCTTCTTTTCGATCTGACCGTCCTCTTCTTTCGGATGTCTGTGATGATATCGGAAAGGTACGAGAGGAACGTGTATCAGTATCTTGATACCTGTCGAGTTTTCTCAAATTATCTCTATTCCCGAGGTTATACCTCCTTTAAGAGGGCTCCTTTTGAGGAGACCTACCTCGGGATTGAGAATCTTTCTCGTTTGAAAGCAGATTTTTGTTATTTTCCCACTTCATTTTAGAAGAGGCAGGATTGTTTTTAGTAACGGCCTTTTCAGGACTTTCAGACAGTTATGGTTTAACTGGATTCCCTCCCAAACTGTGTTGGTCTAATTCTTCATAGGATTTTTCAATTATTCTGGCTAGTTCTTGTGGTTGTTCTGTTACATCCAATTCCCTTAATTTCTGGTGGATTGCCACTGATGCGGCTTCTCGTTTAATATTAGATAATATTATTGTTGAGACCTGGTCGCAATTTTTCAGTAACTTCATGCCTAAATTCAGAGCAGGCTCTACCCCGTATTCATTTTGAATTTGTTTCAGGACATCAGGTATTACCGCCATAGACGGAACACCATGTGTTTTAGTGTAGATAGCAGCATAGACTGTGCCCCGAGAGGTGCAGTCTTCCAGATGTAGTATTATCCCCATTTGTAAACAGATTGTTAGAATTCTATGTATCTCATAAGTGCTGGTATTAGGAAATACCGCTTTGATTTGAGTAATTTTTTTAGCTATCCAGAGCGGAACTTTTTCACGTTTTGTGGGCATTTTACCCATGGCTACATATAAAGTCTGTGGTGTGATTTTTAGCGCATTCCCCTGGTGAGAGGTTTTTCTTGGAATGGCTATTGTTGGTTGGACTGTGAAAGTCCGCATGACATATTGAACCAATTGTCCATATATTTTGATTTACTCCTTGAGTTGAGCAAGTAATTCTTCATTTGACATTTCTTCAATGTCTGGATGAGGTGTGTAGCTGGCTAAAATCGGCCATGTTGCTCCTGGTTTACTTGTGGACCGAGCCTGGCAATGTGATTGTAATGTGTTAGGGCGACTTTAAACCAAAGATCATGCTCCTGGTATGTGAGTGGAATTTCAATATCCTCGAAAGGAATAATTCCTCAGGTGGTTCATCTTCTTTGTAGAAGTGAAATGTTTTAGTTACTGGATTTGATTCTGGGAATTCTATCCATGAATAGAATACCTCTGTCTGGTGAGATTCATGTGCCTCTATCACAAAAACTGCTCTAGCACCTCTTGGTGTTAGGCCATGTTTTATAAGTTTTAGAGTGATGGCTCTCCTTAAATTTGGAGCGATGATTTTCGCATTTTCATCGGTTTCATTAAAACCTGTATAATCAAAAGGTGCTGTGACATCGTCGGGTACAGCTCCACCGGTTCTGGTGTTATTATCCCCATTTAGGGACATTTGTTTAATGAAAATTGCAGAGCAAGTTTGAAGGGAACAAAGATAAGGTGCACAATATTTTGGAACACTGTATCCTTCAATGTTGAACAAACCAAGCAGCTAATACATAGGATTTTTGTCCTACTCAGCTATGGCGGATATTATCCCTACCCACTCCAGACGTCTTATGGAATATTATGAGTAGGGGTCTCTGAGAAAAGCACGACTGAGTTACTTCAGTGTCTAGCGTTAAATTAGTGCCTTACCAAACTGTTGGATGCCATGTAGTGTAGTTCCTATATCTCTGATAGGCTCAGCGCATTGGAATAATATACCCTATAGTTTTGACATAGGACTGAGGTCAGTATGTCTCTATCGAGTACATTAAACTTAATTACTTGTGTGTGCCAGCTAACTCAGAGGTCACTAGAAAACTTCTCAAATAAACAAGAAGGGATTATTTTCTGACAACCGCATAAACATGACAACTTTCTTTCCCTTAGAATCGGAACAATCTCAGAATCGTGGAAACAATAGATAACAGTTTCACTCAGTCAATCTTGCCTGCTTCGTTTCTACAGAGTTACACAGAAATAGATAGACGGGTATTTCAATTTAAAGGATTTATTGAACGTCTTATTTCTCGTGCAAGAGATATGAACTGCTACAATTGTAAGACAGAATGCGAAGTATAATATTTACAGTGTTAGCAGTAAGATAAAATAATACTGCAATAACATGGTTTGTAGCTAAGATAGATATTCATAAAAATACATACATAAATAACACAGGCTAAAATGTTAATACTCATCTGATGCTTCTAGCTAGTTCTACCCCAGTGTACCTAACCTAGGTGTAGTATGAGGTAAGAAGTAGGTGCTGTTTGTCTATAGTCTAGGTTAGCTATAGTTGGCTAGATTTGCCAAAAGTCCCTCTAGGTTCTAGTCCGTTCCATACCTTAGAATGAGTGAGGTTGGAATCTCTTTCCGAGTCTTGATCTCTAACACCCCGCAAGGGGAGTCAAAAACACTGGAGCTGGATTCTCTGTGAGGAGGATGACAGCATCTGGCAGTGCGTCAGGCGGGGACTTGACTTCCTTCCGAACTTGCCGTGGCGCGCCGCGCCGTGCAATTAGGCAGCCGAACCATGGTCAGCGAAAGTATAGTTCTACTTTGAAGGTGTTTAGGAATGCCAGTATTGACGTAAAAGTCGGGCAGAAGAACGTCATGAATGTACCCCCAAGGAATAGATGTTTATGCTTAATAAAGGAGTTTTGGGAGAAATCAATATCCAAGCAAGGGGAAGTCCTAAAGGGTTAAGAGTTCGTTTTCCAAGAACTTGCTGTGACGTAGATGAACGGATGTAGGTGGCCATGCCTGTATTTGGTTAGCATGGATAATGCCTAAATAAGGGTAGGATATATATGCCTAAATATGGGCAATGCGAATTGTGCCTATATAAGGATATAAATCGGGAAACCTATATATGGTATCTAAATCGACACACAATACCCCTACCGCCAAAGGGGGTAAAAATACCAACCCACACATCCTGATTCTGAGCCACCCTACCCAAAACCAAAAGGTCCTCTTCCCCTACTCACCCCAGACCTTTTAAAAAGAAGAGTCATCCACCTGTTCCTAACCTCTCTATTCCCCTCACTACCCTAAAAGGCAAACAATCCCATAGATGATACGTCCCAGTCCTCCAAAACCTGAGTCCAGCCCTCCCACACCAGAATCCAGACCTCCCAATCCCATCACTCCCACTGACCTACCCAACCCTCCCAATCCCGAGCCAAATCCTCCCCAGGCCCCCCATCCAAACCCCAGCCCACCTCAATGACTTACCAGAGGTGCCTTGACTGCCCATTGGAAGCCACTTTCTTGGGGAGGTTTCTCTGGCAGTGATCTTGTTGGCATGGGTCTTGGCACAACATGAATATTTTTGGACTGGCCATTGGCCTCTGTTTTCATCACATTGAGGGATTTGTCTAAATAAAGACTGAATAGTTTGTGTTGACCTTTGTCCTGCATCCTCTACTGTTGCCATTTGTTTTTATTGCCTTTTTTTCGGGATGTGTGACAACAGTTGGGTTTGTTTCCCCATGATAGCTGATCCATTTGCAGTGGTAAGTCTAGTCAAAGCTTGAAACAAGTTATGGAGTGCAGGAGGATGAGAGTCAATGTTCTATGGTTTCATGAGTTAGATAAATTGCAATTCTGGCATACATTGATTTGTGTATCATCTGTTTTGGTAAGTATCATATCTTGCCATGCCCAATGTCCACATCTTCAGGCTTGCTGTACTACGTGAGCTGTGTGGTGGATATGTGTCACATATGTGCTGAGTAGGTATTTGTTACACCAGATATGGGGAGTGCAGTATAGTGATAGGTATTTGTTACTTTGGAGACACATGTAAGCGTTCTCATGTGTGTTCTTTCAACATTATTCTCATGGATGTCTGATCCAATACTGTTGCTGTCGTTTTTTTTTTAAGGACTTGTGCCATGTCGGTCTCACTAATGCATAGGACCTGCACGTTTTTTGGACAACATAAACTTGGAGTGAGGTGCCTAGACTGATTCCGGGCACCCCCACAGGATATGTTGGCCTAGAGACCAGCTAGCTCAAAGTGCCACCATAAGCCCCCTAACCTTACCAGGGAGTAAATGGTGTCTGGCAACAACTGAACATGACAACCCTCACCCCTCATGGATCTTGGAAAAACATAAGGACCTTTCGCTCAGTCACTCAGTTTACGTGTGCTCAGAGAAATATACAGAGAATACACACTGGGACGTTTTCAATATATTTATTGAACCAACGTTATTCTTGTATAGAATACATGTGCTGTGATATTTAGCAGACAGAAGCACATGAAGGTGATTACAAGCATCAAAAGATTAAATAGTAGATACAGCTCTACCATGGTGCTAAACAAGTGTATATATGCAGGCATATAAACAAGGCTGTAATCAGGTGTACTCCTACAACGCAAACCTTACTCTGAGTGCACCTAGAATGTGTGTATGTGTGTAGTGAAAAATTGCCTAAGGGACAATTCAACCCCATTACCTGGTGGTAGAGAAAATAGGACCCCGTCTTGTTCCCAAACTGGACAGCCCTCACAGAGATGTCAGACCGCTGCAAGGTGAAGTCTCAGCATGCAGTGACCCTCAGTGTCAGCTGAAGCGGCTCCTCTGCTAATCTATTGGAATGTTCTTTATTTATAATAGAAAGCCTTGCGAAGTGCATATAGATTAGTGATGTTATGGATATGTAGATAGCCCCATCGCCCTGTGGATGAAGATAGAATGACATTTGTACATAGTGTGTAGAAGGGCCTTGTACATGATGTTCGAGGCAACATGATAATGTGTGAAGCAAGATGTGTTAACAAAGTAGTTTCAGAGAAACTAATACAGCATTGTCATGCACGCAAATATGTGCAAAAGGTCACGGCAGAAATGTTATTGTGAAAAATAGGACAATGTAAGAAATGAGCCTCTTCGATATATGAGCCTAACCGGGCCACATAGCACTTGCACTTACAGATCAGCTGCATGAGCAGGTCCAATATATGAAAATAATGGTTGTCCCAATTCTACACCATGCCACAGGTCCTATGCACATGGTAATATTGATGAAGGTGCAACCTGGACTGTGTCCTTGGCTTGTTGCCTTCCAGGAGTCCACCTGACTTGGATACCCACATCTGCAGGAGGTCTTTACAGTGTGACCTTTACATACATGAGACTGTAGTTTTTGACAAACCCATTTATCTGACTTATCATATTAATGTGTGTGATGTTGGAACGGGCACTACAGTGCTTTTGTAGTGTAGTAGTTTATAATTTGACAGAGTCATCCAGACAGTTGTATTATCAATGTCTCAACAAGAGCTAGCTTATTGACAAGGTGAGGAGGTCACATCTTGTGAGAGCTATGTCCTTCATAGGGTGGTGCTGTTTTGTAACACTGTTTATTGCACTCTTGTTCACACCTGTTTCTGAGCTGTGTACACATGTAGATTTTGTGAGTGTGTGCCTGTAGATTGTCACTGATCTGGACATAGGTGTAACCATGCAAATATGGTGGGAACATACATTCAGTGATGTTACATACAGGGATCTTCTAGATATGTTTGGTCCAGGGATTCAACGTCCTTAGCCTTTTCCACAGTGTGGTGTCTTGAAGGGGTATGTAGTGTGTAAAACCACATTTTTGATGTATAGTGTGAGTCAAAGTTGACTAGTAGTGTTTTCGGTCAGGTGATGTGCAGTCCTACACAAATTGACACATGCACACCATCTCTGTCTCCTCTATTATGGTCGATTTTTATGGTTTGCTGAAATGTGTGTTTGTTTGTGTTTTTAGTGTGCTCCACAGCAGTACTTTGAGTGTCATGAGTGTCCTGAGGGGTCTCTCTCAGGTGCGTGGGTGACATACATGAGAGCGTGGCTTACAAGCATCTAAGCTGTACATATGTATTAGCCGTATTGTCCCACTCATGTAAGATATTTATTATTGTGACATAGCACAACATCAAGATATTTGTTGACATTGACACTATTTACATTGCATCTACAGGGATTCAGTGCAGTTGGATTTGCCAATTGTTACTTGCATTAAATCTGGCAGTTATAACTCTGACTTTATAGCATGATATTTATGGTAAGGCTTCAGGTGTGACCTATCAATAATGGGAATGGACTTTTAAGTGTTTCATTGGCGGCAGCGGTAGGTGGTACTCTGCAGAGTTGATAATAGACCATACCCTGAGAGAGGGGATGATATGGAGACTCAGTTAGGACCAGCTTTTATAACCTGCCCGTAATGACCACAGTCAACCCCGGAACACTTCAAACACTTCAACAAGTTTGTCAGTACTCACACTTTCTAAGGTCCCTCATTTCCAGCTTGTCATATATTTGGTATTGGTTATATGTCCGGGCGTGTTCATTTAGGGACATGTTGTTTGCACACCCCCATTCCTAAAGACAACGGTACGTGCCTGCTCTTTCAAGGCATTGCCTCAATTTTGTAGTGACTGTATGTGAACGGGTCGATGTGTCGCTTACAAGTGGGGGTGTCCACGACAGTTCAGATTATAGCCATGAATGAGCAGGTACATTATCGGAAGGATGTGTAGAATAGGCTACATCTCGGTGCAGGAAGTGGCAAGCTATGTAGAGGTGGGTGTCAGGATTATATCCCTCCCTTCCTGCCAGCTCTAATAAGGTGGTTGGACCGCTACGGTCGGCTCGTCTAAATGACTCATCGTAATAGGGCGGGCAGTCCATAGGGTGGTCCACTCTCCAACAGTCTCCATTGGTCCATTTCGACACCACCCCGGTCAGCCATTTTTGTCAGAATCAGATGGACCATGGTAGTTGGATTTCTGTGCATTTGCCTGCTCCGTAATCCAGCAGTAGGAGCCACTGCTTCTAACATGACCGTGGTTATCTGACCACCTCCGAGGGGACTGCATTTTCACCAATTACAATCAATAATGATTTTGAACATTAATAGGCCCGTGGGCCGTACATTTAAAAAATATTTTGTTTCTTTCTCTCCCAACCTCTGTAGGATTTTTAAAATTTAAACAGACTAATTAGGTGCTGTATAACTTTTATTTCCACACATTGTGTTTATTGTGTTAATTATGAGTCAGTGCAACTCTAGAAGTGGGAACATTCCCCCTTTTTGGTCCTGAAGAAAAACCTTGGGGTAGGGCTTGAAACTAGTAGACAAGGGAAATGGTGGGTCATATACCTTCAGCGTTTTCCGGACATCTCCAGATTTTGACATATCAACTAGGGGAGTGAATAAAGTTATTTTTCCCACTAGTAAGATTTTTTAACCTTTTCTTTGTATACATAAGCGTCTTTGCAGGTAGTAGCATTCCCCTGTCCGTACAAGGTCAGGGATGAACCCTATGATGAAGCATGCCACCATGGGGCAACCATGGTGGGTTAGGGTTATTTAAAAGAACATTGTCTTTTTCACGGCGTACAAGGAGGTTGCATCTCCATTCTTCTCTAGCAGGAGGGACTCTTTGTATATTTATATCGACATATATAGCTCAGCTAACTAAAACTGCAGAATTTCCCTGGTTTTGTACAAGTGAAATCTCAACCTAACTATAACCTCCCTGTAACCTTTGCTTTTTTTACTAAATATATAATTTTTTTTAATCCTATTGCCTAACTGTAACACCCCTGTAACTTTGAGCTTTTTCAGTCAATTTCTAAAGTGTTTTAAAGCCAATTTCTAACTATAACTTACGTGTAACCTTTGGTTTTTCAGTGAATTCCCAAGGGTATTTTAAGTAGCAATAGTCTTTGCAGAATGGTGTGGAAAGGGGGTGGGGCTTCTGACCAGCTCTCAGAAATCCAGCTAAGTAGGGCTTAGAGAAAGTACCAGGAGGGCTTTTTGGTCCACAAGGTCCTTTAGCATCCAAGACAACATTATTCTCCAACCAGTAGTGTGCCAGGAGACGTGTTTGCAGAGTGGTGCAGAAAGGGTGTGTGGCCTCAGAAGACCTCTTAGCAAATTGACTGTGTGGAACTTGCGGAAGGTAACAAGAGGGATACTTCACCCCCAAATACCCTGAATAACCAAGGGGACTTCATCTCCCAACTAGTACAATGCCATGATGCATGTTTGCAAAGTGATGGAGAAAAGACATCCTTGATGATTACACGAGTACTGCATGTATGATTCTATGAGTGTCATTGCCAAGGACAGACTGCAAGTACCGGGTGTTTTAAAAAAAGTGTAAAACACATATATAGACATATTTTACATAAAGTTTCAGTGTAACTATTTAGTAAGATACTAATTTTACGTCCCCCTTTGTATTCTCAAAAATGCATTTTCCTTCTTCAGAGCAACACCGGAGGTCGCAATGACATCAGTAGTTACGAATACAAATGACAAAGTGAAAAACAGATAGACATATTTTACACAAAGTATGGGTCTAGCTGTTTAGTAACATATCAGTTTAACTTTATTTTAACAACACATTTATATAAAAGAACAATTTCGTGGTGAGGTTGAGATCACAATGACATTGCTAATTGTGATCCCTGCGCTTACGTCGCGAAAGCAGAAAGCAAAAGCAAGAATTAAATAGCCACCACCACAGTAAAAAAATGTAACTATATAATTAATTCTAACCAACACAGTAGATAACTCACTATATAATTAACTCTATACAAAAATCAATATCTCTATAATAATGTATATTAATGATTATTGATATTTTTTTATATTTCCACTAATATTCACAACAACTTTGATAGTCACCATGTCCCCGCGACAGCGGTTCTTGCAGGTAACAGCGGTGGAGCCGGGTGCAGGGGGATTTTGAGGGATGATGCAGAGGGAAAATTAAATAAATAAATAAATTATTTTCCATCGGAATCCCCCCACCCAGCCTCACCGCCTCACCACTGTTACCTGAATGAGCTGCTGCTGCCCCGCGATGGTACACGGGGGGCCGCACTTGTTGTCGCATACTCATCGCGAATATCAGTCGCGATTAAAAAATCTATGTTGAACACATAACTTGTGTCACTAACACCCCAATTTCTCAACCATGGGGTCAGAGTATGTCCACCCTGACCCCTTATGTGGGCATTCACAAAGATTTTCAGCACCAGGCACCATTCCAGATAGATAAAATGGAGACCGCAACTTTTTATTCAGGTTGCGTCCTACCAACCAGAGCCTTCCCATTTGCGCATGCATTCGCAATTCATTGTGAAACCAAATCGAAAAATCCACAGCTAGAGATATCTCTACAATTTTAAACTTACATTTCTCAACAACTACTGAACGGATTTACACCAAATAAGCAAAAGGCACTTCTTTGAACCCACATCTACCTCCCTGCCAAATTTGGTGTAAGTCTGTTCAGCAGCTCGGGCTGTAGGTGTGGCTAAAGATTCCTATGGGAATTGGCATTACAAACGCAACCTTTACCAATAATTAATTGAAAAAATATATATAATTGTTTTTATATATGTATATATAAAAAATTCTATATTGTTTTACAAATACATAAATATTAATATGACATATATGAAAGAATTTTTAATAAGTAGTACCATCTGTGAAAAAGATATACTAATTCTACTGTAATGTATACAACAGCAGGGAAAACATTGGACTCTAGAGGCGTAAAAAGTATTATTTTATAATGTAACTGAAATATAAAATTAAAACACAATTAACATATTGAATAATAAATCAAGCAATTATCAATACATGAATAAATAATTTATAATGTATTATTACCTAAATAGCTGCCCACCCTATACTCATACAAACACACCAAAACAAGCATAATATGTAACATAAAAAAGCTAAACTATTAAATCACTTCACAAAATTAAATAATTAAGCATCAATTAATTATTATTTAATTAACTTCCCACCCTATTACTCTACAAACTAAACAACCCACACTTAGGGCCTTATTACGAAGGGACTCGGCTTTTTGAGACTCATCATAGGATTCACTTCTGACTGCTGCATTACAAAGGTGGTCGAAAGTGAAACTGGCCAGTCATTCCAGCTGGATTCTGATGGGCTCAAGGAGCCGGTTGGCCATTCAGAGGCCCCACCGTAATCCCTATGGATGGTGTTTCCGCCGTCGGGATTACAATGTCGGTTTACGGCAGGCTTTCCATGTCGGGCTTTCTGACATGGAAAGTGACTTTGGGGGCTCCTAGCAGGCCCCACTTCTCCCTGCGGCCTCTAGCTGGGGGCCGAGGGGGCACCTTTGGTGACCCCTGTTAATCCCTACACCAGCACCTCAAGATGCCTGCCACGTAGTGCAGGGATGAACAGATTCTCCCATTTCGCTATGGGAGCTTGTGCTACAGCCGGTTTACGGCTGCAGCACAAGCTCCCATAGGGAAATGGGAGTATGTGTGGTCACACTGTAATACTGTGGTCCAGACCGCGTCCCGATTCACCAACGGTGTCATCCACCTGACTTCGTAATAAGGCCCTTAATATGTAACTTAAGAAATATGATAATTACACAATTTACATAATTGATTATGAAGTAAATAATTAATAATACATTGGACAACGTTGCACCCTGTGGCGGGCACCCCATGGTGCCTGCCACATTGGGCATGGTTGGGAAGAGGGGTCCCTTGGGTATCTCCACAGGCTACATTTGCACGTCTTTGGGTGAAGGGGTCCCCAATGGGCCCCCAAAGACAGATTCCAGCAGCCGTTTCGTCCCAGGCAAACCGAATCGGAACAGCTGTCCAAATCAGTCATCATAATCACTCGTTTGGAAACCGTGTCCAGAGAGCTCCATAGAGCTGTACGATTCAGTTCTAAAAGACTTGGGCTGTCCCAATGCCTTTTGAAACCAATTTGAAGTGCCCCTACGGTTTCCGGGCATCGTAATCGGTCATTGGGAAATGTGTATGATTTGTTCCAAAACAAGGGTTGCGAATCAAATTCTGCAATACCGAATCCCATCTGGAGCCTTTCCTAATGATATTGTAATCAGGCCATAAGTTGAGGCCTGAACATAACTTTTCAAAAAGGATCATGTACATTTGGTAACAATCACTAGGATCTTACTTGATCACTGAGGGCCACACAAAGTAAATGAACACTTTTTGTGTAAGTTTACAAATGTTTTGCTATTCACAAACTATGAATGTAGTTTTACATGTAGTATCTTTATGACTGTAGAGGTCTCTGCATATAAAAAGATAGGACAATCTCTGCATTTGTAAAGATACTACACGCAAACCCACACTCATAGTTTGTGAATGGGAAAAAATAGTAAACTTACAGCAAAAGAGTATGTTTACATTTGTGAATAAGGCCTGTTGTCTTGCCTACACTGGGCCTGATTATGATGTTAGATGGACTGCCACCGACAGGCCGTCAGTGGTGGTGCATCCAACATCAGGTGCTGCAGTCCACCAACCGCATTATGATGTGGTCAGTAGGGGGCAGCGGTCGGAGGGACCGACCGCCGGCTCCAACAGGTTCATGGAGCCCATTGGAGCCTCTGTTGGAGCGTAATACCATACAATAGAGGCAATGCCTGCGGAGCCACTTCCGTAGGGATTAGGATGCCCCTATCCCCTCTGTCTTTACATGGCGGTCCGACCACCATGTAAGGGGAGACAGAATTGGACTTTGGCTGGGCCCCCCCCACCCGTGGGCTTCCACTATGGGCTCAGAGGCTGCATGTCGTGCCCCGTAAACATCCATGCACTCTGTGCCAGACACCACATGGTACCTGGTACACTGTGCATACATGTTTGAAAACATACCCTTTACTATTGCTGCTTGTGCTACATCCCTTTTATGTCCAGCAGCACAAGTCCCAATAGTAAAGGCCATGTTTGCAAACCCAGTGCTGGCAGTCGCATTGTAATTTGGCGGGTTGGACCTCTGACTCCTTGTCGGGCAGTCCCATTCCCGCTACCATGGTGGTCGGATGCTCATCTGACCATCATCATAATGAGGGCCACTGTGTTGCCCTCCAACAAGGACACTGACAACGCAATTCTAATTTACTGCTGGAATTTCTGTGGGATGCATTTTCAATTAAGACTTGTGGGGGAATGCCTTTTTGCTTTCATAAACACCCATCAAATTATTTGCATGCCGGATTCTAGGACTATCAGCATTTTCATCTAACAAACTATGTAACATTTGAAATTAGGGCTAAAAAGAAAACACAGATGGGCTGACCAACGGGTGTTATTTTCACACCGGTTAATAACAACCTCAATGTGATATGTTCACTAATTGGCCAAGTCTCTGGCTACTTTTTAACAGTTCTGCTAGAGGATTTGGAAAAAAGCTAACTCTTGTATTTGTTTTCAAACATTTTTATTGACATTAAATAGGCGAAAAAATTCACATTCTTCTACAATTTATTCAGACAAAATATCGAAAGAAAAATATTGTGCTACCGAAACTTTATGTTAAAAAAATTGTGATATGGAAATATCATCGGCAAAAATATCGTTGTCAAGAATATCGATTTAAGGAAGGTAATGTCAATTTTGAAAATATCGAAATCATTGACATTGTTTACAAAATTATAGTTTGTCAATAATATCTTTTTTTAAATTATTATTATGCATTTCAGTATATAATTTAACTATATATTGTTTATTATTTTAATATTTTTGTTTTATTTTAGCTGGTATTCAATTACTTTTAAAACATTTTTGTGATTTCAAGTACCGTCGCGGGTTGTGGGTTTATAGGGTCACAAGATGGGAAGTAATTTAATTATATTTAATTATAATTAGCTTTTAATTAATATTAGTTATTTAATTGATAATTATGTTGTTGTGAATCATAGGGGTACAGGGTGGGAAATCATTAAAAATAATTCATTAAAAATGTTTTTTTTATTATTAATTATTTAATTTATAATTAATAATATTAATTGTGCCATGAATTTGTTTTTAAGTAACATTTTAGGTGTATGTTGTGGGTTTTGTAGGGGTGTAGGATGGGAAGTAAATTACTTTTAATTAAGTAAAATAGAGTTTTAATTTACAATAATTATTTAATTGACAACTAATTATGTTCATTTTGTAAAACAAATTTTCATGTTACATTTTAGGAGTGGGAGTGGGTTTTGTAGCGGTATAGAGTGGGATGTAACAAAATTAGAATCATTAATAATAATTTTTTCTTTTTAGTAAATCATTTTTCAATAATATTAATTCTGTAAATGAAGATCAGTTATGAAAATTGTGTAGTATAATAAAAAAAAATTGTGTGTGTGTTGTTTTTGTATGCATAAGGGTGTGTAGGAAATTAATTATACTAAATAATAAATAAAGTTAATTTATAAAAATTATAGTAATCAGAAATAATTATGTAAGAAAATGTGCAAATAAATTTGATTTTATATTATACATTAGGGTGCCGATTCCGATCCTGTAAAACCCGGGTACGAATGGTCGTACAGAGCGTATTCTCTGTACGACTCGTACCCGGGAAATCCCCCTTACAAACCAGCAAGTACGATTCGTACAGAAATACCATTTCCGTACGAATCGTAAAAAACACCGTACGGCTAAAAAATACCTACTATTCTGATCCTGGACAGCGCGTACGCGACGTCTGCACGGAGTTAGGCAGCGTTTTACGGACCAGCAAGTACGATTCGTACCTACAGCACTCCGCACGGCTATTTTTTACGGGAGCCCAAAAGTGCTGGAAAAGCTAAGTACGCTGCGATGCACGACGAAAAGGGGGCCCGGTACACGACGTACACGCCATCAACCACATCGTACGTGTCATCATGTACGGTGCGTACCCCAACATTGCATATGTACGGTGCGTACATACGCGCTGTTGGGGTGCGCACCGTACATAGGCCAACAGTGCGTATGCACCGTACCCCCCCACCCGCGTATGTCCGCACTGTACCCCTCCACCTGCGTATGTCCGCACCGTACCCCAGGCGTACCCCAATCCTCGCATATGTACGGTCCGTACATACGCGAGGATTGGGGTACGCCTGGGGTACGGTGTGGACATACACGGCTGGGGGGATACGGTGCGGACATATGCGGGTGGGGGGAAGCTGGGGGAGGCCATACGACTCATACCCCGGGCACAAGTGTACCTGGGGTAGGGGTCGTGCAAACTTCGCTCCGTACGGGACGTTTTCCATACGCTTGTGTTTTCGGAAGGGCTTTACGGATCGTACTTGCGCGCTCGGACTTCAGTTTTACGATTTGTATGTACAACTGTCCGGGTACATCTCATAGACTTTTCCCGAAGCGATTCGTATGTATTTTTCATGTACGAATCGTACTTCACCGGTTGTACGGGACTTGTACGATTCGTACATAAAAAAATACGGATACGAGTCGTACGGTAATTTCTTTTAATGGATCAGAATCGGCACCTAGGTGTCAGTTGTTGAATTTGTTGGAGCAAGTGGTTAATTAAATATTAATAATGTATTATTACTTACTTCTTAATAACAAATGTTTAATTGAGATTTCATTATGAAAATTATGGAAGTAATATTTTTTAAATGTATATATTTGATGTGTGTTTTTATTTGTAATAGACGAAGGGTAGAGTGGTAATTAACTACAAATATTTAAGGAATAAACAATAATTCTTAATATTTTTACTAATATTTAAATATTTAACTTGTGTACATAATTTTATTTTAATAAAAACATTTAGATATGTGTTGTGTACTCTATCTGTGGATTGTGACGGCATGACAGTGTATTTGATCGCTTATTAAGGCGAAGATCACCCAACAGGGGGTCGAAGTCACTTATCCTTTTGACCTTCTATGAACTACTGTTACATATTGATTTGATTTGCCCTAAAGAAGTTCTCTTGGTGATGTGCCGTATTGAACGAAACACGTTGGCTGCTTTGCCTGTGTTTTCATGAAACTTCATTTGAAATAAAGGACTAAATGAAATATATAAAAGACTGAATAAGTTATTTTTGTTCAAGAGCACTGCTCTATATGTAAAAGTAATGTGTTGTGTACTTTGTTGAAGTATAGGGTAGAAAGTTACTAAAGTAATAACAAATTTAAAATAGGCGATTATTCTTTTAAATGTTGTTATTTATTCTTGTATTTTGTTAATTGTGTTGTGTTTTTTAAATTTAAATAAAATTGTATTTCTGAGTTGTTATATTTTTGAGAATATAGTTTTTGTATTTTAATTCTAATAATATTTGTATTAATTTATGATATGTATTTAATAATGTAAAACATATTAATTTTATTTATTAAAAAAATATATCTTTTTTTATTGTTTACTATGTTTTTGAAAATATATTATTATGTTGAAGTGAATTAGTTTGTTTCTACTGTTGCACTGACTGGAGTGGGAATGGTACATTTTACCCCCCGCAATCCAACACTTTCCCTACTCTGGCATTGGCTTTCCCTATTGTTGCACTTAGTAAAGTGGGAATACTAAATTGTACACCTCCGCAGTCCAACACTTTCCTTACTATTGTAGTGACTGGAGTAGGAATAGTAAGTTTTACCCCTCTATAATCTTACACTTTCCCTACTGTTGCAGTGACTGGAGTGGGAATAGTAAAATGTACTCCACCCTAATCCAACACTTTTCCTACTGGTACACTGACTGGAGTGGGAATAGTGCATTTTACCCCTCTGCAATCCAACTCTTTCCCTACTGCTGCAGTGACTTGAGTGGGAGTAGTACATTATATCCCTGAGCAATCCAGCACTTTACTTTCTTTTGAATGACTGGATTGGGCATAGTATGTTGTACCCCTCCGCAATCCAACAATTTCCCTACTGTTACACTAAATGGAGTGGTAATAGTAAATGTTGCCCCTGTGTAATGTAACAGTTTTCTTACAGTTGCATTGTGGGAAGTGGGAGTAGTAAATTCTATTCCTCCTCAGTCCAATACTTTTGCATAAATAGTAGTGGGAATAGTATATATATCAAATCTAAAATGCTATAGTTTATTTTATATGGTTATAATGTATATTATTATGTTTTGGTTTTTATGTGTTAAATATTTATTGTTGTTTACTTTTTTGTTTTTAATTAAAATGGTTTATTTTTAAGATTTAGCATGTTATTGAGTATATGTATATACATATATAAATATATGAGTCCAAAGGGTTTTCCCCAATGCCCTACGCCTGCCTATGACTGCCGGTGCCAGCCGTGGTGGCAAAGGAACACAATAGAGGCAAACAATCCTTTTGATGCGAAAAGAAGGCGGCACACCAGTATCATACAAAGGAGGATTTAATGTGCAAGAAAAGAACAACGCGTTTCAGCCTGCCGGCCTTCGCCAAGTTCAAAGGTCAGCGCTCAGAGCCACGTTAAAATACACCAAGCGTCACAATAGACATAGAAGACATCCTAATCCATATTCGACATGAAATACAGAATTAAATCAACATCTATACAATAAATATTTTAAATATGCTTCATCATAGAATCAAAAAATTGAAAATGAATGAAACTTTGTAAATATAAATAGATGGATGGAAAGATTGGGATGTCACGTGACCGGCATAACGCAAATACGATGCCGTCAAAATCATACTATGGATTTACACATCCTATATATAGGATGTATAGGATGTGTATCTATATATATATATATATATATATATATATATATATATATATATATATGTCAGATATCGTGCGCTCTCAGGAACAAAGTAGATCGACACAGATAGCGGAGAAACGGGTGTTTATTCACAACGCGTTTCGACTATACAAGCCTTGATCACGTGAATAACAGTGCTGCGGTGGCAATGAACTTAAAAGAGTGAAGGGCTGTCAAAACGAACAAAGGACCAAGTACATGGTAATCAGTATCCTACTGTGGCGGCCATCTTAGAGTGGTCAAATACCAACAAAACATGGAAATGTTCATTCCCAAGTTGTCCTGCTGTTGCATTGTCAACAAATAAACAACATTAATGATAAACACATAAATAATATCCAAACTGCATTATATTATGGAACCTGGCAAGTGCCTAATGTTAAGTTCACCCTATGTGACTCCAAGTGGAGAGATAAATTTGCAAGGCACAGAATGTAGCCAGTGTATGCGGGATGTCAGGACGAGCATAGCAGTATATAAAACATAGCAACAGAGGGAGAATAGTATGTGTTCCCCAAGTGGGGCTAACCGTGTTGACCAAGAGATGGACCAAAGTCTTTTCACACGCCCATGTGTCCAGAACTGGTGATGACCTCAGTGAGATGGAGGGGAGAGAGGGTAGGCTGCCCGTGCAGAGTGAGTGTCAGTGTTGGGGCCCCTTCCTCTCCTCCTGAAAAGAAAATAAGTATACATAATTAAAACCAGATGCAAATGGGTCTGCATCAAACACAATTCTAGTGCAAGTTCTAACGTAGGAAGAAGGGAAGAAAGTGCACACTAGTTGCAGCGACAAGAATAATCCAACCATATGTACATCATACATAAACATATTGACACATAGTCCAAATACATCATTCTCTAAGATGTATGGCCAATTCTTCGTCCTGATTGAGACCACCAGGATTTTTGCTTTGAAAGTCAACAATGTATTTGGATTCCCTTTGTCTCAACCTCAGTACCCTGTCGCCTCCCCTGGGAATGCTGGGGATTTGTTCAAGAATAAAGTATCTGAGTAATGTGGCATCAGAGAAATGATGGTCCCTGTAGTGCCGTGCAACAGGATATTTTTCGTCCATATGCGTTATAGCCCTGCTGTGTAGTCGAAACGCGTTGTGAATAAACACCCGTTTCTCCGCTATCTGTGTCGATCTACTTTGTTCCTGAGAGCGCACGATATCTGACATTTGGACATATCTTATTTCCGGCGTGCTCCGCCGGCGTGTGCGCCAGCTCCCTTGGGTCCCAGCAATTCAGAAGGAGCGCGGTTTTGGAGTTATATATATATATGTATATATGCGCGCTCAGTCCCAGTCACATCACAAACTTAGGAAAGCACTCACGGGACACTTCTGCAGTTCTTAGGTCATTTATTGCATAGCGAGCATGGAAAACATGACGCGTTTCGGCTATGCCTTAGTCTGATGTTGTTACAAATTTCGCGCCAAAGAAACGGCATATTTAAATGAAAACGTTACGTGGATCACATGACATCACAATTCATAGACATCATAGAAGGACAATCACATTAGAAGAATCACTATTGGTAATTCATCGCCATTTTGGATTGTCAAAACAATTAAATAATATTGCTTATTTCGCCGTATATCGGCATTAAAAAACAATAACATCCTCTCACTTGCCTTATGTCCGACAATCAAGTATGTTTTAAAAAAAAAAATCAAGCCATGGCTTGATTTTTTTTTTTTTTTTTTTTTTTTTTTTTTTAAAACATACTTGATTGTCGGACATAAGGCAAGTGAGAGGATGTTATTGTAACATACCTATGGTTATCTAACGTATCAAGTGATTTATATGACCTCCATATTGCTAGACATTTATCAGTTGACATCGATCTGCCGATACACGGCTTTATTTTTGTCATTTTTTGAGGGACACCACATGCCCATATATGGCGTTATGTGTGAAGTTTTTAATCTTACTTCGAGTCTGGGATTGTTTTTTAATGCCGATATACGGCGAAATAAGCAATATTATTTAATTGTTTTGACAATCCAAAATGGCGATGAATTACCAATAGTGATTCTTCTAATGTGATTGTCCTTCTATGATGTCTATGAATTGTGATGTCATGTGATCCACGTAACGTTTTCATTTAAATATGCCGTTTCTTTGGCGCGAAATTTGTAACAACATCAGACTAAGGCATAGCCGAAACGCGTCATGTTTTCCATGCTCGCTATGCAATAAATGACCTAAGAACTGCAGAAGTGTCCCGTGAGTGCTTTCCTAAGTTTGTGATGTGACTGGGACTGAGCGCGCATTTATTAACGCGAATGCACCTTCGCGTTTTAAAGCACCCGTCTTTTGAGTGCGCTGGTTTGGAGGTGCAGTGGGAGCGATGATTGGATTTACCAGCGACACCGTCGAGGTGTGAAGGGGAAACAAGAATTTCGATCGACCGCGAGGACGAGATTGTCGAGTCCGGAAGTTTGTGATGTATTGACAACAAACGAAAAGCGGCGACCGGTAAGCGAGCTACCAACGTTTACTCGTTTTCCATTCCCTGATACCATTTGGGCAGACGAGGGACCGTGCAGTTTGGTCTTGGGAAATATATTCCTATGCGAGCATGTTCAACATATCAGAACGCCGCGAAGCGGCTCAGGACATGTTCAAGAGTAGTGTTTCTACCGATACCACACAGCGGGGCAATAAAGCGCTCCCTACAGTTACGAATTTGACCACTAAATTCATGGCACTTGAACGACTCTACGAGCGGGAACAACGTAAATGGTGGGAAGCTACCTCCCTCCAGAGCTATATCGACGTTGATCGCATCCCCAGAGGGTTGAGAATTTACACCATTCCGGCATATGAGAACCCGGACCCCAAGTTGCTAGATGAATGGGCTGCACACTCAGCGGAATCGAGTAAAGGTATGCTAATAATACTGGTCAAATTCGCTTGGAGCGACAGAGATAAAGCCCTACTTGAAATTGAGAAAATGGAAAAGGAGATCGATAAGGAGGAAGACAAGAAGAAGATAGAAGAACTGAAAGAACAAATGAAAAAACGGCTTATCAAATATGAAGCTAAAATCAAATTAAGGAAACAAGAAAAGTTCGAACGCGACGAGCGGGACTATGCCCTGGGAAGAGTCTTGACGTTCGCCAAGAAATTTGAGGGTCCACGTAAGGAGCTGAGGGCCAAAGGTAATGAACCTGATATTGTCAGACTTGAAACATCGGAATCGGACCTTACGGGGGGTGAATCTTCGGATGACACCACTGGACACGCAAGATCTACTGCGACACCTTTTCAGGAGGAGTTCCGGATAATGCGGCAGACATGGCTGAGAGGGGGCAAGAGCAGACCACCGGAGGGGGAAAAAGAAAAAGAAAGACAAGGCGGGGCGGCTGGAGAAGAAGGACGAAAAGTTCCTACCAGGGCCTCTCGTAACAGGAGGGGGAAGAAATGGAATTAGACAATCTTACCATTATCAACCTTACACCCAGACCCCTCACATCAGCGGAACAACAAGTTCTTAGTCTGGGCTTAACTTTCTGCCCCTCCAATAGAATGGAGTATACACAGACTCGTATCGATCTTTTCAAGCTGATAAGAAAATTCAAGCTTCATAAATATTTCAAGTTGAAACCCAATGCCTTGAAATCAAGAAAATCTTTAAGCCGACCAGGGGTAGCTGACATCTTAACTGGTGAAGACTTAGCTGCCCTTGAAACTATGGATTCATTACATACGGACAATACAGATCGAAGTCAGGATGATAACATCCCGGAAACTGACCTAATACAAAGAACTACGCGTTTGGGATTTAATCAAGTGAGAGATGCCAGTGGATTTAAACCAACCTCACAATTCCTACCGCAGTTACCCATGGATGCCATCGACGTGTTTGCTGAGGCAGTTAATAAAGATCTTTTGGCCTTAAGAGGGAAGTTACAACACTCACATATTAAGCAAAACATAACGAAGGAGCAACGCACAGCGATTACCAATTTGGGTAATGATCATATGGTGATCTGTAAACCATCAGACAAAGGGGGCAATGTGGTTTTACAAACAAGGGAAAATTATGAAGCTGAGGCGATGAGACAACTATCTGATGCGGAGAACTACCAAAAGATTTCCAAGGATATCTATCTGGACAGTATCCGAAGATATCATGATATGATTAAAACATGGCTTGACAAATCAATGTTAAGCATGGAAGAATATCTGTTTCTCCGTTGTCTGAATCCAGTTGTCCCCACGTTCTACCACATACCCAAAATCCACAAGGATAAAGACCAACCCCCAGGAAGACCCATTGTCTCCTCTCAGGGGGGACTAACAGAACATCTATCTATTTTTGTTGACTCTTTTCTTTTTCCATTGGTTCAAACCTTGCCTGCGTACATTAAGGACTCGCAGGACTTCCTAAAGCGCATTGAGAATCAACAATGGAATCCTGAGTATAAACTTATTGTGCTAGATATCACCAGCCTGTATACCAGGATAAGACACGAACATGGCTTGGAAGCTGTAGCCCATTTTCTCAAGAAGAAACCTCTGAAATTCACAGAACACAACACTATGATTCTTCAATTCACTGAATTTTGTTTAAAAAACAATATTTTTGTTTTTGGTGAAGACTTCTACCACCAGAGATCTGGCACTGCGATGGGCACCTGCTTTGCCCCCAGTTACGCGAACTTGTTCGTGGGCTGGTGGGAGGAGCAGGTGTCCAACACACCTGGTTTGATTGACTCTAACAGGGTTGTAAGTTGGTATAGGTATATCGACGATCTCTGTATTATCTGGGATGGTTCCTTCGAAACAGCCTCTTCCTTGGTTGAAAGTTTGAATAGGAATACTGTTAATCTAGAATTCAGTGGGGAGATAAGCTCCGAAACTGCTAATTTTCTTGATTTGAAGATCACAGTAACCAATAACCAGCTGTCCGTATCCTTATATCGAAAACCCACAGCTGGGAACTCGACTCTTCATGCCAGGAGTAACCATCTTCCTGGCTTAGTTAGAAATATCCCTTATGGGGAGTTCTTACGTTTGAAGAGGAACAGTACAAGAGTAGATGATTTCGAGGATGCAGCAAGAGAAAGTATCCATAGATTTATTGCAAGGGGATACGGTAAACCATTTCTTGAAACCACACTGCAAAAAGTCAGAAATATACCGAGATCCACCCTGTTGGATGGTGACCCAAATAAGGACACACAGCAAAAAAAAGGGGGTAGGAAGAAAAACAGGATGGATGAGTCAGGCACTAATAAATTCAGGATGATTACAACTTATTCGAATGATGCCAATCAAGTAAAGATGATTATGAAGAAAAATTGGCACATCCTGAAAACGGATCATATCATTGGTCCGGACATCCCTCCGGCTCCCTTAGTAACCTTCAGAAAAGCCAGATCACTGAGGGACAGCTTGGTACAAAGTCACCTATCTACCAGACCCAAGGTGATGGGAACCCTAAGGGATCTTAGAGGTTTCTTCCCTTGTGCCAAGTGTAAAGCCTGCGTTGGCAGCAAGAGAACATTGACCTATTTGGTCACAGGTCTAAAGAGTCCCCGGCCCATCAAAAAGTTCCTTACCTGCAACACCAACTATGTAGTCTATTGCCTGGAATGCCCATGTGGGTTACGCTACGTGGGCAGCACGATTCATTGTGCTAAGATTCGCATTTTGGAACATATGCGTGCAATAGCTAAGAATGATGTCACCTACCCCGTAGCAAGGCATTTTGCTGAGAAGCATAATAGTAATAGGGAATTGTTACGCTATTATGTTTTAGATCAAGTTCCAGCAAATGTCAGAGGAGGGGACAGGATCAAACAACTTCGCAGGCTTGAGTCACGATATATCATCGACTTAGGAACTAAGAATCCTTTGGGGATGAATATAGGGGAGGAACTGTCTGTTCATCTTGGGGATTAAAAAGTAGCAACAATTCTTACAGCAGAGGTTAGACAGGTAATTGTAAAATGTAATTCGCGATATGGTGATCATAATGTAATCTGGGTTCATTTTATGGTATTGGCTATACACGTTAGCTTTTGGACATTGTGTGTGAATCAATCTTTTTAAATGATGTTAGTATAAATGTGGATCATTCTATTATTTCTTTGATGCCAGCAATAATGTTGAGGTCTTAGCCAATACATGGCTTGATTTTTTTTTTTTTTTAAAACATACTTGATTGTCGGACATAAGGCAAGTGAGAGGATGTTATTGTAACATACCTATGGTTATCTAACGTATCAAGTGATTTATATGACCTCCATATTGCTAGACATTTATCAGTTGACATCGATCTGCCGATACACGGCTTTATTTTTGTCATTTTTTGAGGGACACCACATGCCCATATATGGCGTTATGTGTGAAGTTTTTAATCTTACTTCGAGTCTGGGATTGTTTTTTAATGCCGATATACGGCGAAATAAGCAATATTATTTAATTGTTTTGACAATCCAAAATGGCGATGAATTACCAATAGTGATTCTTCTAATGTGATTGTCCTTCTATGATGTCTATGAATTGTGATGTCATGTGATCCACGTAACGTTTTCATTTAAATATGCCGTTTCTTTGGCGCGAAATTTGTAACAACATCAGACTAAGGCATAGCCGAAACGCGTCATGTTTTCCATGCTCGCTATGCAATAAATGACCTAAGAACTGCAGAAGTGTCCCGTGAGTGCTTTCCTAAGTTTGTGATGTGACTGGGACTGAGCGCGCATTTATTAACGCGAATGCACCTTCGCGTTTTAAAGCACCCGTCTTTTGAGTGCGCTGGTTTGGAGGTGCAGTGGGAGCGATGATATATGTATATATATATACATATTCACTGAAAAAACCATAGGATTTATGCACTTTATAGTTAGGAATTGGCATTTAAAAAACCTTTGAAATTCACTGAAAAAAACCATAGGTTTCAGGGGCGTTATAGTTAGCTGGACATTTCCCTTGTACAAAACCCTAGAAATTCCCCCGTTATAGTTTGTTCAGCTAACTATAACTCGCACCCCCGCAATGCACTGCTTATGATGTTCCATATTACATCACTCATGACATGGTCAGTGACATCACTGATGACATCGCTGATAACAAATCAAATGGCATTACTGATGACATCACTGATGACGTCATCCAGTGAGTCTGTGTTTTTGTAAAGTTTTAATATTTTTAATATATATAGGGAAAGGCCTGTTGAAGAATGAGTAGGTGTACAAGTGTGTGAATGGATGATTTTCTAGGTGCGTTACTGAATCTATAAGTGAGTCATTAAATGTATCTTACTGAAGACTAGTGAATAAACTGTGTTAATGTCTGTATCTGTCTGTCTGTTGGTGTATAAGTGACTGCATGGTTTCGTGAATAGCTATATGAGTGTCTATATGGGTTATTGATTGGTTGTCTGAGTATCTGTATGAGTGCCTGAGTGTTTGTGTGGTTAGGGTGTGTGTGACTCTGTGCATAGATGTGTGAGTGGGTGATTCTATGGGTACATGGTTTTAAGAATGCATCTGTGATGGACTGTATGGTTGGGAGAGTGTATGTATGGGTGTGTTAGTGGTTGAAGGTATATCTCAGTTGTACATGTGTCAGTAACTACATATGTGAAAGGCAGTGGATATGTGTGTAAGAGTATATAACTGGCTATATGTGAGAGTGTGTGATTGTGAGAGTGGCTGTATGGATGAGTGTGTGCTTGTATCAGTCATTGTATAAGAGCGTAAGAATGTGGTAGTATTTTTATGAGTAAGTGAACTTGTGTGTGTATAACTGTATAAGTGAGTAAATTGGAATGTGATTAATTATTTGCATGACTGACTAGGTGTGTGAGTACGTCTATGGATGATTGGCGGTGTCTGAGTGTCTATATAGGTGTATAATTGCATATGATAGTCCTGTACTGAGTGACTGTAATTGTGTGTGACTGTACAGGTGAGTGAGTGGAGGTGTGTGTAGACCTAAGAGTCAATGAGTGGGTATGTAGTTATTGGTATTGGAGTATCTATGGTTTTGAGAATGGCCGTCTGAAATATTGAGTCGGTGTATCAAAGGTTATATTAGGGTGTGAGAAGATGCACTAATTTATCACATGGATGACATCATCAGTGATGTCATTTGAGATGTCATCAGTGATGTCATCAGTGATGTCACTGACCATGTCATGAATGATGTAATATGTGACATCATCAGCAGTGCATTGCAGGGGCGCGAGTTATAGTTAGCTGAACTAACTATTACGGGGGAATTTCTAGGATTTTGTACAAGGGAAATGTCCAGCTAACTATAACGCCCCTGAAACCTATGGTTTTTTCAGTGAATTTCTAAGGTTTTTTAAATGCCAATCCCTAACTATAACGCGCATGAAACCTATGTTTTTTTCAGTGAATTTCAAAGGTTTTTTAAATGCTAATTCCTATCTATAATTTATCACTAAAGCAATGATATTTAATGATTTTCATTGGATTTCTAAATTTTTCTATTTCAGTCTGTCAATTTCTTTAATTACGTCTTTTTAACATTCATTTTTATCACCTTTTTTAATGTATTTTTTCAATTAATTCTTTTAAAAATTAAAAAAATATTATTTGTTTTTATTGAGTTTTTAAAAAAAAATTGTTAAGGTTTTATAATATATTTGTATATATCTTTAAATAATTTTTTTTAATATATTTTCAAAACTGTTTTTTTTTTTTTAAATGTCTCCATTTTTTGGGGATCTGCGCACCCTATGCGCACCCTTCACGACTCGTACGCGAAAGCATCCATGTACGGTAAGCGTTGGGTACGTGTTTGGTGCGCGATTACAATGAGACCGGTACGCGACTCTAAGCCTATACGCGACATGTATGATTAACATTACGCAATGCTTGCACACTTCCGCGATGCGTCCTGTGCGTGCAAGATGCGGTGGGTGCACAAATCCCGCGAAATATTTTACATTTAAAAAAAATATATATATGTATTTTATGTGAATATTAATTGAAGACAAACTGTAAACTACTCATAAAAGTAATATATTTTTACATTTAATCCTATATTCTTTTTAAATTCAAATTCGTGGATGCGCGCTTGGTGCGTACTGCGTAAGCGCACAGTGTGCGGATCCCATGTAACCTGAAAAAAAGAGATTTGATTGGTTCATTACACTTCCTGTTCTAACTATTGAAAGACCCCACCCATTTCAATCATTCTTCTTTGACCTTCTTTGGAGGAGCATCTCTTTGCAGAGAAGAAGCTTTTTTGACTAGGTTTTAACTTAGCTCAAACTTTTTTCTAACCAAACAATGGCTTCAGGGCAGCAGGCATCTCCTGGATCTCCTCATTCATCTGAGGATCAATTTTTGCAATTGGCTTTCCCTATTGTTGCACTTAGTAAAGTGGGAATACTAAATTGTACCCATCCGCAGTCCAACGCTTTCCTTACTATAGTTAGGAATTGGCATTTAAAAAACCTTAGAAATTCACTGAAAAAAACATAGGTTTCAGGGGCGTTATAGTTAGCTGGACATTTTCCTTGCACAAAACCCTAGAAATTCCCCCGTTATAGTTAGTTCAGCTAACTATAACTCGCGCCCCCGCAATGCACTGCTTATGACGTCACATATTACATGACTCATGACATGGTCAGTGACATCACTGATGACATCACTGATAACATCTCAAATGACATTACTGATGACATCACTGATGACGTCATCCAGTGAGTCTGTGTTTTTGTAAAGTTTTAATATTTTTAATATATATAGGGAAAGGCCTGTTGAAGAATGAGTGGGTGTACAAGTGTGTGAATGGATGATGTTCTAGGTGCGTGACTGACTCTATAAGTGAGTCATTAAATGTATCTTACTGAAGACTAGTGACTAAACTGTGTTAATGTCTGTATCTGTCTGTCTTTTGGTGTATAAGTGACTGCATGGTTTCGTGAATAGCTATATGAGTGTCTATATGGGTTATTGATTGGTTGTCTGAGTATCTGTATGAGTGCCTGAGTGTTTGTGTGGGTAGGGTGTGTGTGACTCTGTGCATAGATGTGTGAGTGGGTGATTCTATGGGTACATGGTTTTAAGAGTGCATCTGTGATGGACTGTATGGTTGGGTGAGTGTATGTATGGGTGTGTTAGTGGTTGAAGGTATATCTCAGTTGTACATGTGTCAGTAACTACATATGTGAAAGGCAGTGGATATGTGTGTAAGAGTATATAACTGGCTATATGTGAGAGTGTGTGATTGTGAGAGTGGCTGTATGGATGAGTGTGTGCTTGTATCAGTAATTGTATAATGTATGTATAACACATTTATAGAGCGCCTGGTTACACCACAATGGTGTGTCCCCGCGCTATGACACAGGAGAAAGAAAATAGCAGTGAGGAGATGCTAATCAGAACTCTAATAGTTCTTTTTTCCATAGAGCCATGTTTTGAGTTGTTTGCGGAAACGTATTTCAGACGTCTCTGTTCTTAAGGTTATTGGAAGGGTGTTCCAGGTCTTTGCTGCTAGATACCTGAAGGACCTTGCTCCCTGCCTGGCTCTGTGTATCCTGGGTATTTTAGCCAATTCTTATAAGAGCGTAAGAATGTGGTAGTATTTTTATGAGTAAGTGAACTTGTGTGTGTATAACTGTATAAGTGAGTAAATTGGAGTGTGATTAATTATTTGCATGACTGACTAGGTGTGTGAGTACGTCTATGGATGATTGGCGGTGTCTGAGTGTCTATATAGGTGTATAATTGCATATGATAGTCCTATACTGAGTGACTGTAATTGTGTGTGACTGTACAGGTGAGTGAGTGGAGGTGTGTGTAGACCTAAGAGTCAATGAGTGGGTATGTAGTTATTGGTATTGGAGTATCTATGGTTTTGAGAATGGCCGTCTGAAATTTTGAGTCGGTGTATCAAAGGTTATATTAGGGTGTGAGAAGATGCACTAATTTATCACATGGATGACATCATCAGTGATGTCATTTGAGATGTCATCAGTGATGTCATCAGTGATGTCACTGACCATGTCATGAATGATGTAATATGTGACATCATCAGCAGTGCATTGCGGGGGCGCGAGTTATAGTTAGCTGAACTAACTATTACGGGGGAATTTCTAAGATTTTGTACAAGGGAAATGTCCAGCTAACTATAACGCCGCTGAAACCTATGGTTTTTTCAGTGAATTTCTAAGGTTTTTTAAATGCCAATCCCTAACTATAACGTGCATGAAACCTATGTTTTTTTCAGTGAATTTCAAAGGTTTTTTAAATGCTAATTCCTATCTATAATTTATCACTAAAGCTATGATATTTAATGATTTTCATTGGATTTCTACATTTTTCTATTTCAGTCTGTCAATTTCTTTAATTACGTCTTTTTAACATTCATTTTTATCACCTTTTTTAATGTATTTTTTCAATTAATTCTTTTAAAAATTAAAAAATATTATTTGTTTTTATTGGGTTTTAAAAAAAAAATTGTTAAGGTTTTATAATATATTTGTATATATCTTTAAATAATTTTTTTAAATATATTTTCCAAACTTTTTTTTTTTTAAATGTCTCCATTTTTTGGGGATCTGCGCACCCTATGCGCACCCTTCACGACTCGTACGCGAAAGCATCCACGTACGGTAAGCGTTGGGTACGTGTTTGGTGCGCGATTACAATGCGACCGGTACGCGACTCTAAGCCTATACGCGACATGTATGATTAACATTACGCAATGCTTGCACACTTCCGCGATGCGTCCTGTGCGTGCAAGATGCGGTGGGTGCACAAATCCCGCGAAATATTTTACATTTAAAAAAAATATATATATGTATTTTATGTGAATATTAATTGAAGACAAACTGTAAACTACTCATAAAAGTAATATATTTTTACATTTAATCCTATATTCTTTTTAAATTCAAATTCGTGGATGCGCGCTTGGTGCGTACTGCGTAAGCGCACAGTGTGCGGATCCCATGTAACCTGAAAAAAAGAGATTTGATTGGTTCATTACACTTCATGTTCTAACTATTGAAAGACCCCACCCATTTCAATCATTCTTCTTTGACCTTCTTTGGAGGAGCATCTCTTTGCAGAGAAGAAGCTTTTTTGACTAGGTTTTAACTTAGCTCAAACTTTTTTCTAACCAAACAATGGCTTCAGGGCAGCAGGCATCTCCTGGATCTCCTCATTCATCTGAGGATCAATTTTTGCAATTGGCTTTCCCTATTGTTGCACTTAGTAAAGTGGGAATACTAAATTGTACCCATCCGCAGTCCAACGCTTTCCTTACTATAGTTAGGAATTGGCATTTAAAAAACCTTAGAAATTCACTGAAAAAAACATAGGTTTCAGGGGCGTTATAGTTAGCTGGACATTTTCCTTGCACAAAACCCTAGAAATTCCCCCGTTATAGTTAGTTCAGCTAACTATAACTCGCGCCCCCGCAATGCACTGCTTATGACGTCACATATTACATGACTCATGACATGGTCAGTGACATCACTGATGACATCACTGATAACATCTCAAATGACATTACTGATGACATCACTGATGACGTCATCCAGTGAGTCTGTGTTTTTGTAAAGTTTTAATATTTTTAATATATATAGGGAAAGGCCTGTTGAAGAATGAGTGGGTGTACAAGTGTGTGAATGGATGATGTTCTAGGTGCGTGACTGACTCTATAAGTGAGTCATTAAATGTATCTTACTGAAGACTAGTGACTAAACTGTGTTAATGTCTGTATCTGTCTGTCTTTTGGTGTATAAGTGACTGCATGGTTTCGTGAATAGCTATATGAGTGTCTATATGGGTTATTGATTGGTTGTCTGAGTATCTGTATGAGTGCCTGAGTGTTTGTGTGGGTAGGGTGTGTGTGACTCTGTGCATAGATGTGTGAGTGGGTGATTCTATGGGTACATGGTTTTAAGAGTGCATCTGTGATGGACTGTATGGTTGGGTGAGTGTATGTATGGGTGTGTTAGTGGTTGAAGGTATATCTCAGTTGTACATGTGTCAGTAACTACATATGTGAAAGGCAGTGGATATGTGTGTAAGAGTATATAACTGGCTATATGTGAGAGTGTGTGATTGTGAGAGTGGCTGTATGGATGAGTGTGTGCTTGTATCAGTAATTGTATAATGTATGTATAACACATTTATAGAGCGCCTGGTTACACCACAATGGTGTGTCCCCGCGCTATGACACAGGAGAAAGAAAATAGCAGTGAGGAGATGCTAATCAGAACTCTAATAGTTCTTTTTTCCATAGAGCCATGTTTTGAGTTGTTTGCGGAAACGTATTTCAGACGTCTCTGTTCTTAAGGTTATTGGAAGGGTGTTCCAGGTCTTTGCTGCTAGATACCTGAAGGACCTTGCTCCCTGCCTGGCTCTGTGTATCCTGGGTATTTTAGCCAATTCTTATAAGAGCGTAAGAATGTGGTAGTATTTTTATGAGTAAGTGAACTTGTGTGTGTATAACTGTATAAGTGAGTAAATTGGAGTGTGATTAATTATTTGCATGACTGACTAGGTGTGTGAGTACGTCTATGGATGATTGGCGGTGTCTGAGTGTCTATATAGGTGTATAATTGCATATGATAGTCCTATACTGAGTGACTGTAATTGTGTGTGACTGTACAGGTGAGTGAGTGGAGGTGTGTGTAGACCTAAGAGTCAATGAGTGGGTATGTAGTTATTGGTATTGGAGTATCTATGGTTTTGAGAATGGCCGTCTGAAATTTTGAGTCGGTGTATCAAAGGTTATATTAGGGTGTGAGAAGATGCACTAATTTATCACATGGATGACATCATCAGTGATGTCATTTGAGATGTCATCAGTGATGTCATCAGTGATGTCACTGACCATGTCATGAATGATGTAATATGTGACATCATCAGCAGTGCATTGCGGGGGCGCGAGTTATAGTTAGCTGAACTAACTATTACGGGGGAATTTCTAAGATTTTGTACAAGGGAAATGTCCAGCTAACTATAACGCCGCTGAAACCTATGGTTTTTTCAGTGAATTTCTAAGGTTTTTTAAATGCCAATCCCTAACTATAACGTGCATGAAACCTATGTTTTTTTCAGTGAATTTCAAAGGTTTTTTAAATGCTAATTCCTATCTATAATTTATCACTAAAGCTATGATATTTAATGATTTTCATTGGATTTCTAAATTTTTCTATTTCAGTCTGTCAATTTCTTTAATTACGTCTTTTTAACATTCATTTTTATCACCTTTTTTAATGTATTTTTTCAATTAATTCTTTTAAAAATTAAAAAATATTATTTGTTTTTATTGGGTTTTAAAAAAAAAATTGTTAAGGTTTTAAAATATATTTGTATATATCTTTAAATAATTTTTTAAAATATATTTTCCAAACTTTTTTTTTTTAAAATGTCTCCATTTTTTGGGGATCTGCGCACCCTATGCGCACCCTTCACGACTCGTACGCGAAAGCATCCACGTACGGTAAGCGTTGGGTACGTGTTTGGTGCGCGATTACAATGCGACCGGTACGCGACTCTAAGCCTATTCGCGACATGTATGATTAACATTACGCAATGCTTGCACACTTCCGCGATGCGTCCTGTGCGTGCAAGATGCGGTGGGTGCACAAATCCCGCGAAATATTTTACATTTAAAAAAAATATATATATGTATTTTATGTGAATATTAATTGAAGACAAACTGTAAACTACTCATAAAAGTAATATATTTTTACATTTAATCCTATATTCTTTTTAAATTCAAATTCGTGGATGCGCGCTTGGTGCGTACTGCGTAAGCGCACAGTGTGCGGATCCCATGTAACCTGAAAAAAAGAGATTTGATTGGTTCATTACACTTCCTGTTCTAACTATTGAAAGACCCCACCCATTTCAATCATTCTTCTTTGACCTTCTTTGGAGGAGCATCTCTTTGCAGAGAAGAAGCTTTTTTGACTAGGTTTTAACTTAGCTCAAACTTTTTTCTAACCAAACAATGGCTTCAGGGCAGCAGGCATCTCCTGGATCTCCTCATTCATCTGAGGATCAATTTTTGCAATTGGCTTTCCCTATTGTTGCACTTAGTAAAGTGGGAATACTAAATTGTACCCATCCGCAGTCCAACGCTTTCCTTACTATAGTTAGGAATTGGCATTTAAAAAACCTTAGAAATTCACTGAAAAAAACATAGGTTTCAGGGGCGTTATAGTTAGCTGGACATTTTCCTTGCACAAAACCCTAGAAATTCCCCCGTTATAGTTAGTTCAGCTAACTATAACTCGCGCCCCCGCAATGCACTGCTTATGACGTCACATATTACATGACTCATGACATGGTCAGTGACATCACTGATGACATCACTGATAACATCTCAAATGACATTACTGATGACATCACTGATGACGTCATCCAGTGAGTCTGTGTTTTTGTAAAGTTTTAATATTTTTAATATATATAGGGAAAGGCCTGTTGAAGAATGAGTGGGTGTACAAGTGTGTGAATGGATGATGTTCTAGGTGCGTGACTGACTCTATAAGTGAGTCATTAAATGTATCTTACTGAAGACTAGTGACTAAACTGTGTTAATGTCTGTATCTGTCTGTCTTTTGGTGTATAAGTGACTGCATGGTTTCGTGAATAGCTATATGAGTGTCTATATGGGTTATTGATTGGTTGTCTGAGTATCTGTATGAGTGCCTGAGTGTTTGTGTGGGTAGGGTGTGTGTGACTCTGTGCATAGATGTGTGAGTGGGTGATTCTATGGGTACATGGTTTTAAGAGTGCATCTGTGATGGACTGTATGGTTGGGTGAGTGTATGTATGGGTGTGTTAGTGGTTGAAGGTATATCTCAGTTGTACATGTGTCAGTAACTACATATGTGAAAGGCAGTGGATATGTGTGTAAGAGTATATAACTGGCTATATGTGAGAGTGTGTGATTGTGAGAGTGGCTGTATGGATGAGTGTGTGCTTGTATCAGTAATTGTATAATGTATGTATAATACATTTATAGAGCGCCTGGTTACACCACAATGGTGTGTCCCCGCGCTATGACACAGGAGAAAGAAAATAGCAGTGAGGAGATGCTAATCAGAACTCTAATAGTTCTTTTTTCCATAGAGCCATGTTTTGAGTTGTTTGCGGAAACGTATTTCAGACGTCTCTGTTCTTAAGGTTATTGGAAGGGTGTTCCAGGTCTTTGCTGCTAGATACCTGAAGGACCTTGCTCCCTGCCTGGCTCTGTGTATCCTGGGTATTTTAGCCAATTCTTATAAGAGCGTAAGAATGTGGTAGTATTTTTATGAGTAAGTGAACTTGTGTGTGTATAACTGTATAAGTGAGTAAATTGGAGTGTGATTAATTATTTGCATGACTGACTAGGTGTGTGAGTACGTCTATGGATGATTGGCGGTGTCTGAGTGTCTATATAGGTGTATAATTGCATATGATAGTCCTATACTGAGTGACTGTAATTGTGTGTGACTGTACAGGTGAGTGAGTGGAGGTGTGTGTAGACCTAAGAGTCAATGAGTGGGTATGTAGTTATTGGTATTGGAGTATCTATGGTTTTGAGAATGGCCGTCTGAAATTTTGAGTCGGTGTATCAAAGGTTATATTAGGGTGTGAGAAGATGCACTAATTTATCACATGGATGACATCATCAGTGATGTCATTTGAGATGTCATCAGTGATGTCATCAGTGATGTCACTGACCATGTCATGAATGATGTAATATGTGACATCATCAGCAGTGCATTGCGGGGGCGCGAGTTATAGTTAGCTGAACTAACTATTACGGGGGAATTTCTAAGATTTTGTACAAGGGAAATGTCCAGCTAACTATAACGCCGCTGAAACCTATGGTTTTTTCAGTGAATTTCTAAGGTTTTTTAAATGCCAATCCCTAACTATAACGTGCATGAAACCTATGTTTTTTTCAGTGAATTTCAAAGGTTTTTTAAATGCTAATTCCTATCTATAATTTATCACTAAAGCTATGATATTTAATGATTTTCATTGGATTTCTAAATTTTTCTATTTCAGTCTGTCAATTTCTTTAATTACGTCTTTTTAACATTCATTTTTATCACCTTTTTTAATGTATTTTTTCAATTAATTCTTTTAAAAATTAAAAAATATTATTTGTTTTTATTGGGTTTTAAAAAAAAAATTGTTAAGGTTTTATAATATATTTGTATATATCTTTAAATAATTTTTTTAAATATATTTTCCAAACTTTTTTTTTTTTAAATGTCTCCATTTTTTGGGGATCTGCGCACCCTATGCGCACCCTTCACGACTCGTACGCGAAAGCATCCACGTACGGTAAGCGTTGGGTACGTGTTTGGTGCGCGATTACAATGCGACCGGTACGCGACTCTAAGCCTATAAGCGACATGTATGATGAACATTACGCAATGCTTGCACACTTCCGCGATGCGTCCTGTGCGTGCAAGACGCGGTGGGTGCACGAATCCCGCGAAATATTTTACATTTAAAAAAAATATATATATGTATTTTATGTGAATATTAATTGAAGACAAACTGTAAACTACTCATAAAAGTAATATATTTTTACATTTAATCCTATATTCTTTTTAAATTCAAATTCGTGGATGCGCGCTTGGTGCGTACTGCGTAAGCGCACGGTGTGCGGATCCCATGTGACCTGAAAAAAAGAGATTTGATTGGTTCATTACACTTCCTGTTCTAACTATTGAAAGACCCCACCCATTTCAATCATTCTTCTTTGACCTTCTTTGGAGGAGCATCTCTTTGCAGAGAAGAAGCTTTTTTGACTAGGTTTTAACTTAGCTCAAACTTTTTTCTAACCAAACAATGGCTTCAGGGCAGCAGGCATCTCCTGGATCTCCTCATTCATCTGAGGATCAATTTTTGGCATTGGCTTTCCCTATTGTTGCACTTAGTAAAGTGGGAATACTAAATTGTACCCCTCCGCAGTCCAACACTGTCCTTACTATTGTTAGGAATTGGCATTTAAAAAACCTTAGAAATTCACTGAAAAAAACATAGGTTTCAGGGGCGTTATAGTTAGTTGGACATTTCCCTTGAACAAAACCCTAGAAATTCCCCCGTTATAGTTAGTTCAGCTAACTATAACTCGCGCCCCCGCAATGCACTGCTTATGACGTCACATATTACATCACTCATGACATGGTCAGTGACAGCACTGAAGACATCGCTGATAACATCTCAAATGACATTACTGATGACATCACTGATGACGTCATCCAGTGAGTCTGTGTTTTTGTAAAGTTTTAATATGTTTAATATATATAGGGAAAGGCCTGTTGAAGAATGAGTGGGTGTACAAGTGTGTGAATGGATGATTTTCTAGGTGCGTGACTGACTCTATAAGTGAGTCATTAAATGTATCCTACTGAAGACTAGTGACTAAACTGTGTTAAGGTCTGTATCTGTCTGTCTGTTGGTGTATAAGTGACTGCATGTTTTTGTGAATAGCTATATGAGTGTCTATATGGGTTATTGATTGGTTGTCTGAGTATCTGTATGAGTGCCTGAGTGTTTGTGTGGGTAGGGTGTGTGTGACTCTGTGCATAGATGTGTGAGTGGGTGATTCTATGGGTACATGGTTTTAAGAGTGCATCTGTGATGGACTGTATGGTTGGGTGAGTGTATGTATGGGTGTGTTAGTGGTTGAAGGTATATCTCAGTTGTACATGTGTCAGTAACTACATATGTGAAAGGCAGTGGATATGTGTGTAAGAGTATATAACTGGCTATATGTGAGAGTGTGTGATTGTGAGAGTGGCTGTATGGATGAGTGTGTGCTTGTATCAGTAATTGTATAAGAGCGTAAGAATGTGGTAGTATTTTTATGAGTAAGTGAACTTGTGTGTGTATAACTGTATAAGTGAGTAAATTGGAATGTGATTAATTATTTGCATGACTGACTAGGTGTGTGAGTACGTCTATGGATGATTGGCGGTGTCTGAGTGTCTATATAGGTGTATAATTGCATATGATAGTCCTGTACTGAGTGACTGTAATTGTGTGTGACTGTACAGGTGAGTGAGTGGAGGTGTGTGTAGACCTAAGAGTCAATGAGTGGGTATGTAGTTATTGGTATTGGAGTATCTATGGTTTTGAGAATGGCCGTCTGAAATATTGAGTCGGTGTATCAAAGGTTATATTAGGGTGTGAGAAGATGCACTAATTTATCACATGGATGACATCATCAGTGATGTCATTTGAGATGTCATCAGTGATGTCATCAGTGATGTCACTGACCATGTCATGAATGATGTAATATGTGACATCATCAGCAGTGCATTGCGGGGGCGCGAGTTATAGTTAGCTGAACTAACTATTACGGGGGAATTTCTAGGATTTTGTACAAGGGAAATGTCCAGCTAACTATAACGCCCCTGAAACCTATGGTTTTTTCAGTGAATTTCTAAGGTTTTTTAAATGCCAATCCCTAACTATAACGCGCATGAAACCTATGTTTTTTTCAGTGAATTGCAAAGGTTTTTTAAATGCTAATTCCTATCTATAATTTATCACTAAAGCAATGATATTTAATGATTTTCATTGGATTTCGAAAAAAATTTCTATTTCAGTCTGTCAATTTCATTAATTACGTCTTTTTATCATTCATTTTTATCACCTTTTTTAATGTATTTTTTCAATTAATTCTTTTAAAAATTAAAAAAAATATTATTTGTTTTTATTGGGTTTTTAAAAAAAATTGTTAAGGTTTTATAATATATTTGTATATATCTATAAATAATTTTTTTAAATATATTTTCAAAACTTTTTTTTTTTTAAATGTCTCAATTTTTTGGGGATCTGCGCACCCTATGCGCACCCTTCACGACTCGTACGCGAAAGCATCCACGTACGGTAAGCGTTGGGTACGTGTTTAATGCGCGATTACAATGCGACCGGTACGCGACTCTAAGCCTATACGCGACATGTATGATTAACATTACGCAACACTTGCACACTTCCGCGATGCGTCCTTTGCGTGCAAGATGCGGTGGGTGCACGAATCCTGCGAAATATTTTACATTTAAAAAAAAAATATATATGTATTTTATGTGAATATTAATTGAAGACAAACTGTAAACTACTCATAAAAGTAATATATTTTTACATTTAATCCTATATTCTTTTTAAATTCAAATTCGTGGATGCGCGCTTGGTGCGTACTGCGTAAGCGCACAGTGTGCGGATCCCATGTGACCTGAAAAAAAGAGATTTGATTGGTTCATTACACTTCCTGTTCTAACTATTGAAAGACCCCACCCATTTCAATCATTCTTCTTTGACCTTCTTTGGAGGAGCATCTCTTTGTAGAGAAGAAGCTTTTTTGACTAGGTTTTAACTTAGCTCAAACTTTTTTCTAACCAAACAATGGCTTCAGGGCAGCAGGCATCTCCTGGATCTCCTCATTCATCTGAGGATCAATTTTTGGCATTGGCTTTCCCTATTGTTGCACTTAGTAAAGTGGGAATACTAAATTGTACCCCTCCGCAGTCCAACGCTTTCCTTACTATAGTTAGGAATTGACATTTAAAAAACCTTAGAAATTCACTGAAAAAAACATAGGTTTCAGGGGCGTTATAGTTAGCTGGACATTTCCCTTGCACAAAACCCTAGAAATTCCCCCGTTATAGTTAGTTCAGCTAACTATAACTCGCGCCCCCGCAATGCACTGCTTATGACGTCACATATTACATCACTCATGACATGGTCAGTGACATCACTGATGACATCACTGATAACATCTCAAATGACATTACTGATGACATCACTGATGACGTCATCCAGTGAGTCTGTGTTTTTGTAAAGTTTTAATATTTTTAATATATATAGGGAAAGGCCTGTTGAAGAATGAGTGGGTGTACAAGTGTGTGAATGGATGATTTTCTAGGTGCGTGACTGACTCTATAAGTGAGTCATTAAATGTATCTTACTGAAGACTAGTGACTAAACTGTGTTAATGTCTGTATCTGTCTGTCTGTTGGTGTATAAGTGACTGCATGGTTTCGTGAATAGCTATATGAGTGTCTATATGGGTTATTGATTGGTTGTCTGAGTATCTGTATGAGTGCCTGAGTGTTTGTGTGGGTAGGGTGTGTGTGACTCTGTGCATAGATGTGTGAGTGGGTGATTCTATGGGTACATGGTTTTAAGAGTGCATCTGTGATGGACTGTATGGTTGGGTGAGTGTATGTATGGGTGTGTTAGTGGTTGAAGGTATATCTCAGTTGTACATGTGTCAGTAACTACATATGTGAAAGGCAGTGGATATGTGTGTAAGAGTATATAACTGGCTATATGTGAGAGTGTGTGATTGTGAGAGTGGCTGTATGGATGAGTGTGTGCTTGTATCAGTAATTGTATAAGAGCGTAAGAATGTGGTAGTATTTTTATGAGTAAGTGAACTTGTGTGTGTATAACTGTATAAGTGAGTAAATTGGAGTGTGATTAATTATTTGCATGACTGACTAGGTGTGTGAGTACGTCTATGGATGATTGGCGGTGTCTGAGTGTCTATATAGGTGTATAATTGCATATGATAGTCCTGTACTGAGTGACTGTAATTGTGTGTGACTGTACAGGTGAGTGAGTGGAGGTGTGTGTAGACCTAAGAGTCAATGAGTGGGTATGTAGTTATTGGTATTGGAGTATCTATGGTTTTGAGAATGGCCGTCTGAAATTTTGAGTCGGTGTATCAAAGGTTATATTAGGGTGTGAGAAGATGCACTAATTTATCACATGGATGACATCATCAGTGATGTCATTTGAGATGTCATCAGTGATGTCATCAGTGATGTCACTGACCATGTCATGAATGATGTAATATGTGACATCATCAGCAGTGCATTGCGGGGGCGCGAGTTATAGTTAGCTGAACTAACTATTACGGGGGAATTTCTAGGATTTTGTACAAGGGAAATGTCCAGCTAACTATAATGCCCCTGAAACCTATGGTTTTTTCAGTGAATTTCTAAGGTTTTTTAAATGCCAATCCCTAACTATAACGTGCATGAAACCTATGTTTTTTTCAGTGAATTTCAAAGGTTTTTTAAATGCTAATTCCTATCTATAATTTATCACTAAAGCTATGATATTTAATGATTTTCATTGGATTTCTAAATTTTTCTATTTCAGTCTGTCAATTTCTTTAATTACGTCTTTTTAACATTCATTTTTATCACCTTTTTTAATGTATTTTTTCAATTAATTCTTTTAAAAATTAAAAAATATTATTTGTTTTTATTGGGTTTTTTAAAAAAAATTGTTAAGGTTTTATAATATATTTGTATATATCTTTAAATAATTTTTTTAAATATATTTCCCAAACTTTTTTTTTTTAAAATGTCTCCATTTTTTGGGGATCTGCGCACCCTATGCGCACCCTTCACGACTCGTACGCGAAAGCATCCACGTACGGTAAGCGTTGGGTACGTGTTTGGTGCGCGATTACAATGCGACCGGTACGCGACTCTAAGCCTATAAGCGACATGTATGATGAACATTACGCAATGCTTGCACACTTCCGCGATGCGTCCTGTGCGTGCAAGACGCGGTGGGTGCACGAATCCCGCGAAATATTTTACATTTAAAAAAAATATATATATGTATTTTATGTGAATATTAATTGAAGACAAACTGTAAACTACTCATAAAAGTAATATATTTTTACATTTAATCCTATATTCTTTTTAAATTCAAATTCGTGGATGCGCGCTTGGTGCGTACTGCGTAAGCGCACGGTGTGCGGATCCCATGTGACCTGAAAAAAAGAGATTTGATTGATTCATTACACTTCCTGTTCTAACTATTAAAAGACCCCACCCATTTCAATCATTCTTCTTTGACCTTCTTTGGAGGAGCATCTCTTTGCAGAGAAGAAGCTTTTTTGACTAGGTTTTAACTTAGCTCAAACTTTTTTCTAACCAAACAATGGCTTCAGGGCAGCAGGCATCTCCTGGATCTCCTCATTCATCTGAGGATCAATTTTTGGCATTGGCTTTCCCTATTGTTGCACTTAGTAAAGTGGGAATACTAAATTGTACCCCTCCGCAGTCCAACACTTTCCTTACTATTGTTAGGAATTGGCATTTAAAAAACCTTAGAAATTCACTGAAAAAAACATAGGTTTCAGGGGCGTTATAGTTAGCTGGACATTTCCCTTGTACAAAACCCTAGAAATTCCCCCGTTATAGTTAGTTCAGCTAACTATAACTCGCGCCCCCACAATGCACTGCTTATGACGTCACATATTACATCACTCATGACATGGTCAGTGACAGCACTGAAGACATCACTGATAACATCTCAAATGACATTACTGATGACATCACTGATGACGTCATCCAGTGAGTCTGTGTTTTTGTAAAGTTTTAATATGTTTAATATATATAGGGAAAGGCCTGTTGAAGAATGAGTGGGTGTACAAGTGTGTGAATGGATGATTTTCTAGGTGCGTGACTGACTCTATAAGTGAGTCATTAAATGTATCTTACTGAAGACTAGTGACTAAACTGTGTTAAGGTCTGTATCTGTCTGTCTGTTGGTGTATAAGTGACTGCATGGTTTTGTGAATAGCTATATGAGTATCTATATGGGTTATTGATTGGTTGTCTGAGTATCTGTATGAGTTCCTGAGTGTTTGTGTGGGTAGGGTGTGTGTGACTCTGTGCATAGATGTGTGAGTGGGTGATTCTATGGGTACATGGTTTTAAGAGTGCATCTGTGATGGACTGTATGGTTGGGTGAGTGTATGTATGGGTGTGTTAGTGGTTGAAGGTATATCTCAGTTGTACATGTGTCAGTAACTACATATGTGAAAGGCAGTGGATATGTGTGTAAGAGTATATAACTGGCTATATGTGAGAGTGTGTGATTGTGAGAGTGGCTGTATGGATGAGTGTGTGCTTGTATCAGTAATTGTATAAGAGCGTAAGAATGTGGTAGTATTTTTATGAGTAAGTGAACTTGTGTGTGTATAACTGTATAAGTGAGTAAATTGGAGTGTGATTAATTATTTGCATGACTGACTAGGTGTGTGAGTACGTCTATGGATGATTGGCAGTGTCTGAGTGTCTATATAGGTGTATAATTGCATATGATAGTCCTGTACTGAGTGACTGTAATTGTGTGTGACTGTACAGGTGAGTGAGTGGAGGTGTGTGTAGACCTAAGAGTCAATGAGTGGGTATGTAGTTATTGGCATTGGAGTATCTATGGTTTTGAGAATGGCCGTCTGAAATTTTGAGTCGGTGTATCAAAGGTTATATTAGGGTGTGAGAAGATGCACTAATTTATCACGTGGATGACATCATCAGTGATGTCATTTGAGATGTCATCAGTGATGTCATCAGTGATGTCACTGACCATGTCATGAATGATGTAATATGTGACATCATCAGCAGTGCATTGCGGGGGCGCGAGTTATAGTTAGCTGAACTAACTATTACGGAGGAATTTCTAGGATTTTATACAAGGGAAATGTCCAGCTAACTATAACGCCCCTGAAACCTATGGTTTTTTCAGTGAATGTCTAAGGTTTTTCAAATGTCAATCCCTAACTATAACGTGCATGAAACCTATGGTTTTTTCAGTGAATTTCAAAGGTTTTTTAAATGCTAATTCCTATCTATAATTTATCACTAAAGCTATGATATTTAATGATTTTCATTGGATTTCTAAATTTCTCTATTTCAGTTTGTCAATTTCTTTAATTATGTTTTTTTAACATTCATTTTTATCACCTTTTTCTAATGTATTTTTTCAATTAATTCTTTTAAAAATTAAAAAATATTATTTGTTTTTATTCGGTTTGTAAAAAAAAAATTGTTAAGGTTTTATAATATATTTGTATATATTTTTTAATAATTTTTTTAACGATATTTTCAAAACTTCTGTTTAAAAAAAATGTCTTTTTTGGGGATCTGCGCACCCTATGCGCGCCCTTCACAACTCGTACACGAAAGCATCCACGTACGGTAAGCGTTGGGTACGTGTTTGGTGCACGATTACAATGCGACTGGTACACGACTCTAAGCCTATACGCGACATGTATGATGAACATTACGCAACGCTTGCACACTTCCGCGATGCGTGATGTGCGTGCAAGACGCGATGGGTGCGCGAATCCCACAAAATATTTTACATTTAAAAAAACATATATATATGTATTTTATGTGAATATTAATTGAAGACAAACTGTAAACTACTCATAAAAGTAATATATTTTTACATTTAATCCTATATTCTTTTTAAATTCAATTTTGCGGATGCGCGCTTGGTGCGTGCTGCGTAAGCGCACGGTGCGCGGATCCCATGTGACCTGAAAAAAGAGATTTGATTGGCTCATTACACTTCCTGTTCTAACTATTGAAAGACCCCACCCATTTCAATCATTCTTCTTTGACCTTCTTTGGAGGAGCATCTCTTTGCAGAGAAGAAGCTTTTTTGACTAGGTTTTAACTTAGCTCAAACTTTTTTCTAACCAAACAATGGCTTCAGGGCAGCAGGCATCTCCTGGATCTCCTCATTCATCTGAGGATCAATTTTTGGCATTGGCTTTCCCTATTGTTGCACTTAGTAAAGTGGGAATACTAAATTGTACCCCTCCGCAGTCCAACACTTTCCTTACTATTGTTAGGAATTGGCATTTAAAAAACCTTAGAAATTCACTGAAAAAAACATAGGTTTCAGGGGCGTTATAGTTAGCTGGACATTTCCCTTGTACAAAACCCTAGAAATTCCCCCGTTATAGTTAGTTCAGCTAACTATAACTCGCGCCCCCGCAATGCACTGCTTATGACGTCACATATTACATCACTCATGACATGGTCAGTGACAGCACTGAAGACATCACTGATAACATCTCAAATGACATTACTGATGACATCACTGATGACGTCATCCAGTGAGTCTGTGTTTTTGTAAAGTTTTAATATGTTTAATATATATAGGGAAAGGCCTGTTGAAGAATGAGTGGGTGTACAAGTGTGTGAATGGATGATTTTCTAGGTGCGTGACTGACTCTATAAGTGAGTCATTAAATGTATCTTACTGAAGACTAGTGACTAAACTGTGTTAAGGTCTGTATCTGTCTGTCTGTTGGTGTATAAGTAACTGCATGGTTTTGTGAATAGCTATATGAGTGTCTATATGGGTTATTGATTGGTTGTCTGAGTATCTGTATGAGTGCCTGAGGGTTTGTGTGGGTAGGGTGTGTGTGACTCTGTGCATAGATGTGTGAGTGGGTGATTCTATGGGTACATGGTTTTAAGAGTGCATCTGTGATGGACTGTATGGTTGGGTGAGTGTATGTATGGGTGTGTTAGTGGTTGAAGGTATATCTCAGTTGTACATGTGTCAGTAACTACATATGTGAAAGGCAGTGGATATGTGTGTAAGAGTATATAACTGGCTATATGTGAGAGTGTGTGATTGTGAGAGTGGCTGTATGGATGAGTGTGTGCTTGTATCAGTAATTGTATAAGAGCGTAAGAATGTGGTAGTATTTTTATGAGTAAGTGAACTTGTGTGTGTATAACTGTATAAGTGAGTAAATTGGAATGTGATTAATTATTTGCATGACTGACTAGGTGTGTGAGTACGTCTATGGATGATTGGCGGTGTCTGAGTGTCTATATAGGTGTATAATTGCATATGATAGTCCTGTACTGAGTGACTGTAATTGTGTGTGACTGTACAGGTGAGTGAGTGGAGGTGTGTGTAAACCTAAGAGTCAATGAGTGGGTATGTAGTTATTGGTATTGGAGAATCTATGGTTTTGAGAATGGCCATCTGAAATATTGAGTCGGTGTATCAAAGGTTATATTAGGGTGTGAGAAGATGCACTAATATATCACATGGATGACATCATCAGTGATGTCATTTGAGATGTCATCAGTGATGTCATCAGTGATGTCACTGACCATGTCATGAATGATGTAATATGTGACATCATCAGCAGTGCATTGCGGGGGCGCGAGTTATAGTTAGCTGAACTATTACGGGGGAATTTCTATGATTTTGTACAAGGGAAATGTCCAGCTAACTATAACGCCCCTGAAACCTATGGTTTTTTCAGTGAATTTCTAAGGTTTTTTAAATGCCAATCCCTAACTATAACGCGCATGAAACCTATGTTTTTTTCAGTGAATTTCAAAGGTTTTTTAAATGCTAATTCCTATCTATAATTTATCACTAAAGCAATGATATTTAATGATTTTCATTGGATTTCTAAATTTTTCTATTTCAGTCTGTTAATTTCTTTAATTACGTCTTTTTAACATTAATTTTTATCACCTTTTTTAATGTATTTTTTCAATTAATTCTTTTAAAAATTAAAAAAATATTATTTGTTTTTATTGGGTTTTTAAAAAAAAATTGTTAAGGTTTTATAATATATTTGTATATATCTTTAAATAATTTATTTAAATATATTTTCTAAACTTTTTTTTTTTTTAAATGTCTCCATTTTTTGGGGATCTGCGCACCCTATGCGCACCCTTCACGACTCGTACGCGAAAGCATCCACGTACGGTAAGCGTTGGGTACGTGTTTGGTGCGCGATTACAATGCGACCGGTACGCGACTCTAAGCCTATACGCGACATGTATGATTAACATTACGCAACGCTTGCACACTTCCGCGATGCGTCCTGTGCGTGCAAGATGCGGTGGGTGCACGAATCCTGCGAAATATTTTACATTTAAAAAAAGATATATATATGTATTTTATGTGAATATTAATTGAAGACAAACTGTAAACTACTCATAAAAGTAATATATTTTTACATTTAATCCTATATTCTTTTTAAATTCAAATTCGTGGATGCGCGCTTGGTGCGTACTGCGTAAGCGCACAGTGTGCGGATCCCATGTGACCTGAAAAAAAGAGATTTGATTGGTTCATTACACTTCCTGTTCTAACTATTGAAAGACCCCACCCATTTCAATCATTCTTCTTTGACCTTCTTTGGAGGAGCATCTCTTTGCAGAGAAGAAGCTTTTTTGACTAGGTTTTAACTTAGCTCAAACTTTTTTCTAACCAAACAATGGCTTCAGGGCAGCAGGCATCTCCTGGATCTCCTCATTCATCTGAGGATCAATTTTTGGCATTGGCTTTCCCTATTGTTGCACTTAGTAAAGTGGGAATACTAAATTGTACCCCTCCGCAGTCCAACACTTTCCTTACTATAGTTAGGAATTGGCATTTAAAAAACCTTAGAAATTCACTGAAAAAAACATAGGTTTCAGGGGCGTTATAGTTAGCTGGACATTTCCCTTGCACAAAACCCTAGAAATTCCCCCGTTATAGTTAGTTCAGCTAACTATACCTCGCGCCCCCGCAATGCACTGCTTATGACGTCACATATTACATCACTCATGACATGGTCAGTGACATCACTGATGACATCACTGATAACATCTCAAATAACATTACTGATGACATCACTGATGACGTCATCCAGTGAGTCTGTGTTTTTGTAAAGTTTTAATATTTTTAATATATATAGGGAAAGGCCTGTTAAAGAATGAGTGGGTGTACAAGTGTGTGAATGGATGATTTTCTAGGTGCGTGACTGACTCTATAAGTGAGTCATTAAATGTATCTTACTGAAGACTAGTGACTAAACTGTGTTAATGTCTGTATCTGTCTGTCTGTTGGTGTATAAGTGACTGCATGGTTTCGTGAATAGCTATATGAGTGTCTATATGGGTTATTGATTGGTTGTCTGAGTATCTGTATGAGTGCCTGAGTGTTTGTGTGGGTAGGGTGTGTGTGACTCTGTGCATAGATGAGTGAGTGGGTGATTCTATGGGTACATGGTTTTAAGAGTGCATCTGTGATGGACTGTATGGTTGGGTGAGTGTATGTATGGGTGTGTTAGTGGTTGAAGGTATATCTCAGTTGTACATGTGTCAGTAACTACATATGTGAAAGGCAGTGGATATGTGTGTAAGAGTATATAACTGGCTATATGTGAGAGTGTGTGATTGTGAGAGTGGCTGTATGGATGAGTGTGTGCTTGTATCAGTAATTGTATAAGAGCGTAAGAATGTGGTAGTATTTTTATGAGTAAGTGAACTTGTGTGTGTATAACTGTATAAGTGAGTAAATTGGAGTGTGATTAATTATTTGCATGACTGACTAGGTGTGTGAGTACGTCTATGGATGATTGGCGGTGTCTGAGTGTCTATATAGGTGTATAATTGCATATGATAGTCCTGTACTGAGTGACTGTAATTGTGTGTGACTGTACAGGTGAGTGAGTGGAGGTGTGTGTAGACCTAAGAGTCAATGAGTGGGTATGTAGTTATTGGTATAGGAGTATCTATGGTTTTGAGAATGGCCGTCTGAAATTTTGAGTCGGTGTATCAAAGGTTATATTAGGGTGTGAGAAGATGCACTAATTTATCACATGGATGACATCATCAGTGATGTCATTTGAGATGTCATCAGTGATGTCACTGACCATGTCATGAATGATGTAATATGTGACATCATCAGCAGTGCATTGCGGGGGCGCGAGTTATAGTTAGCTGAACTAACTATTACGGGGGAATTTCTAGGATTTTGTACAAGGGAAATGTCCAGCTAACTATAACGCCCCTGAAACCTATGGTTTTTTCAGTGAATTTCTAAGGTTTTTTAAATGCCAATCCCTAACTATAACGTGCATGAAACCTATGTTTTTTTCAGTGAATTTCAAAGGTTTTTTAAATGCTAATTCCTATCTATAATTTATCACTAAAGCTATGATATTTAATGATTTTCATTGGATTTCTAAATTTTTCTATTTCAGTCTGTCAATTTCTTTAATTACGTCTTTTTAACATTCATTTTTATCACCTTTTTTAATGTATTTTTTCAATTAATTCTTTTAAAAATTAAAAAATATTATTTGTTTTTATTGGGTTTTTAAAAAAAAAATGTTAAGGTTTTATAATATATTTGTATATATCTTTAAATAATTTTTTTAAATATATTTTCAAAACTTTTTTTTTTTAAAATGTCTCCATTTTTTGGGGATCTGCGCACCCTATGCGCACCCTTCAAGACTCGTACGCGAAAGCATCCACGTACGGTAAGCATTGGGTACGTGTTTGGTGCGCGATTACAATGCGACCGGTACGCGACTCTAAGCCTATAAGCGACATGTATGATGAACATTACGCAATGCTTGCACACTTCCGCGATGCGTCCTGTGCGTGCAAGACGCGGTGTGTGCACGAATCCCGCGAAATATTTTACATTTAAAAAAAATATATATATGTATTTTATGTGAATATTAATTGAAGACAAACTGTAAACTACTCATAAAAGTAATATATTTTTACATTTAATCCTATATTCTTTTTAAATTCAAATTCGTGGATGCGCGCTTGGTGCGTACTGCGTAAGCGCACGGTGTGCGGATCCCATGTGACCTGAAAAAAAGAGATTTGATTGGTTCATTACACTTCCTGTTCTAACTATTGAAAGACCCCACCCATTTCAATCATTCTTCTTTGACCTTCTTTGGAGGAGCATCTCTTTGCAGAGAAGAAGCTTTTTTGACTAGGTTTTAACTTAGCTCAAACTTTTTTCTAACCAAACAATGGCTTCAGGGCAGCAGGCATCTCCTGGATCTCCTCATTCATCTGAGGATCAATTTTTGGCATTGGCTTTCCCTATTGTTGCACTTAGTAAAGTGGGAATACTAAATTGTACCCCTCCGCAGTCCAACACTTTCCTTACTATTGTTAGGAATTGGCATTTAAAAAACCTTAGAAATTCACTGAAAAAAACATAGGTTTCAGGGGCGTTATAGTTAGCTGGACATTTCCCTTGTACAAAACCCTAGAAATTCCCCCGTTATAGTTAGTTCAGCTAACTATAACTCGCGCCCCCGCAATGCACTGCTTATGACGTCACATATTACATCACTCATGACATGGTCAGTGACAGCACTGAAGACATCACTGATAACATCTCAAATGACATTACTGATGACATCACTGATGACGTCATCCAGTGAGTCTGTGTTTTTGTAAAGTTTTAATATGTTTAATATATATAGGGAAAGGCCTGTTGAAGAATGAGTGGGTGTACAAGTGTGTGAATGGATGATTTTCTAGGTGCGTGACTGACTCTATAAGTGAGTCATTAAATGTATCTTACTGAAGACTAGTGACTAAACTGTGTTAAGGTCTGTATCTGTCTGTCTGTTGGTGTATAAGTGACTGCATGGTTTTGTGAATAGCTATATGAGTGTCTATATGGGTTATTGATTGGTTGTCTGAGTATCTGTATGAGTTCCTGAGTGTTTGTGTGGGTAGGGTGTATGTGACTCTGTGCATAGATGTGTGAGTGGGTGATTCTATGGGTACATGGTTTTAAGAGTGCATCTGTGATGGACTGTATGGTTGGGTGAGTGTATGTATGGGTGTGTTAGTGGTTGAAGGTATATCTCAGTTGTACATGTGTCAGTAACTACATATGTGAAAGGCAGTGGATATGTGTGTAAGAGTATATAACTGGCTATATGTGAGAGTGTGTGATTGTGAGAGTGGCTGTATGGATGAGTGTGTGCTTGTATCAGTAATTGTATAAGAGCGTAAGAATGTGGTAGTATTTTTATGAGTAAGTGAACTTGTGTGTGTATAACTGTATAAGTGAGTAAATTGGAGTGTGATTAATTATTTGCATGACTGACTAGGTGTGTGAGTACGTCTATGGATGATTGGCAGTGTCTGAGTGTCTATATAGGTGTATAATTGCATATGATAGTCCTGTACTGAGTGACTGTAATTGTGTGTGACTGTACAGGTGAGTGAGTGGAGGTGTGTGTAGACCTAAGAGTCAATGAGTGGGTATGTAGTTATTGGCATTGGAGTATCTATGGTTTTGAGAATAGCCGTCTGAAATTTTGAGTCGGTGTATCAAAGGTTATATTAGGGTGTGAGAAGATGCACTAATTTATCACATGGATGACATCATCAGTGATGTCATTTGAGATGTCATCAGTGATGTCATCAGTGATGTCACTGACCATGTCATGAATGATGTAATATGTGACATCATCAGCAGTGCATTGCGGGGGCGCGAGTTATAGTTAGCTGAACTAACTATTACGGAGGAATTTCTAGGATTTTATACAGGGGAAATGTCCAGCTAACTATAACGCCCCTGAAACCTATGGTTTTTTCAGTGAATTTCTAAGGTTTTTCAAATGCCAATCCCTAACTATAACGTGCATGAAACCTATGGTTTTTTCAGTGAATTTCAAAGGTTTTTTAAATGCTAATTCCTATCTATAATTTATCACTAAAGCTATGATATTTAATGATTTTCATTGGATTTCTAAATTTCTCTATTTCAGTTTGTCAATTTCTTTAATTATGTTTTTTTAACATTCATTTTTATCACCTTTTTCTAATGTATTTTTTCAATTAATTCTTTTAAAAATTAAAAACTATTTGTTTTTATTCGGTTTGTAAAAAAAAAATTGTTAAGGTTTTATAATATATTTGTATATATTTTTTAATAATTTTTTTAACGATATTTTCAAAACTTCTTTTTAAAAAAAAATGTATTTTTTGGGGATCTGCGCACCCTATGCGCACCCTTCACGACTCGTACACGAAAGCATCCACGTACGGTAAGCGTTGGGTACGTGTTTGGTGCACGATTACAATGCGACTGGTACACGACTCTAAGCCTATACGCGACATGTATGATGAACATTACGCAACGCTTGCACACTTCCGCGATGCGTGATGTGCGTGCAAGACGCGATGGGTGTGCGAATCCCACAAAATATTTTACATTTAAAAAAACATATATATATATGTATTTTATGTGAATATTAATTGAAGACAAACTGTAAACTACTCATAAAAGTAATATATTTTTACATTTAATCCTATATTCTTTTTAAATTCAATTTTGCGGATGCGCGCTTGGTGCGTGCTGCGTAAGCGCACGGTGCGCGGATCCCATGTGACCTGAAAAAAAGAGATTTGATTGGTTCATTACACTTCCTGTTCTAACTATTGAAAGACCCCACCCATTTCAATCATTCTTCTTTGACCTTCTTTGGAGGAGCATCTCTTTGCAGAGAAGAAGCTTTTTTGACTAGGTTTTAACTTAGCTCAAACTTTTTTCTAACCAAACAATGGCTTCAGGGCAGCAGGCATCTCCTGGATCTCCTCATTCATCTGAGGATGAATTTTTGGAAGAGCCACCACGCACACCACATTTTTCATCTGTGATGTGGAAATTTTTCACCTATCCAGAGGGGCAAACAAAGACCAATGCCACCTTGATGACCTTCAAGATCTGCCAGAGAGTGCTGTCTCATAGGGAACCAAACAAAAACTATTCATGCGGAACGGCGAGCATGATGAAACATCTAAGGACCCTTCATCCAGTAAACCTTGCTCGGGAGGAATGCCGAAGGATGAGAGTCGTTCCTGCTCCTACGGATTCATCACAGCCAAGCACTTCAAGAGTGCATCCTTCTGCACAAAATTTGGACATCCGTCCACAGTTTCAATTTTTGAAAGTGCTCCGCATAAAATGCAATGCTACTTTATGCTACGGGGAGCAGTCTATTGATCTGATCTGCTGCAAGCAAGAAAGTCACCATTGCTAGTTTTTTTTTGTTTTCTTTTTCCCTAAAGTGCATTCTTTTGTTCCTCCAGTTCTATTTTTTCCTTTTTTTTTTAAAGAAAATCTCAAAAAATTAAAAAATTGTTCAAAAAAACAAAAAATAATATATACAAGAAAAAAGAAGAAAAAAAAAATTCTTCTAAGAACTAACTTTCCTGGTTTAAAAAAAGATCTATATTCTTGTTTGTTGGTGTGTGAAAGTTTAGATGAATGTATGTGTAGAACATAATTGACTGAATGAATGCATTAATAGCGTATGGTGAATGTAATAGTGCAGAACTATGAGGAAGTGCTGCAGCATCTCACAGTAACCTCTTTAACTGCAGTGTGCTGTAGTACTTCCGAAAGCACAGGGATGCAACAGATGTACATAAATATGTTGCACATCTATGCTTCTCTCTGCACAGCTGTTTAAATTGCAGCCATGTGGTGACACAGGCACCCTTGCACCATAGTGGAAGGATATCTGTGTCATGTGCTGCTTGTTTTTGTGCAGAAAGACACACCTTCCTGCACAAAAACAATCAATAAACACAATTTTCTCCTTCAATGTATGCTGAACATTTTAGCATGCATTGGAGATTTAAAAATGAGGAGAAAAGAAAACAATTCTCCTTGTTGTGCTTTCGTACACCAATTAGAGAATGGTGCAGCATTCACACACATATCGAGATTTCTGATTTCTGATAAATCTGGAGATGTGTCTTGTTCTATGAGTATTCAGTGCAATCATGCACAACAACACTGATCGAACAACGTTTCAATGCAAAGTGGTGTGTATGATGAGGTTGTATTTACATGGAGTATAAAAAGTACACAGAGCACCTTTTCCACTCTTTGTAAATATGAAAGAGTGTCTTGCGCAATAACTATGTTACAAAAATTGACATATTTCTTCTTTAAAATTGCTTCCGAATGATAGAAGGTAAGCACAGAGTTTCGTCTGCAAAGATGCTCAAACAAGAATGATTGAAATTATTGCGATCCTTCGATAGGTACAATGGGAAATATTATGAACCTCTCAAATCTGTTTTTTTGCAGGTCACATAATATCCAGTAACAGAGAGATTTCAAAACTACATCGGTATAAACAGAGTGTTTTTGAAAAGCTGTTCAATCTTTGTAGGTTCTTGCAGATCTGCCCATTCTGCATATTAATACTTAGTTAAACTTACCTTCACAGTAATAGAAATTAAAAATGGCATACATTTTTTGCAGATTTTTTTTGCAATAAAAATTGATGTAAACTGCTTATTTTAGAAATAGGATCTGTAAAGAAAAGAAAAAATAGTTATAACATGTAATAACACATTTTTTACAACACAGCATAATTTCAACAAAGTAATTTGTCTGCCTTTTTTACTGTTTTCAGAATATATTGAATTTCACTAGAAATAGTGATTTCAATCGTACTCATCACTTAACAGCGGGCAAAAAAAAAAACAATCAAAAAGATTGCTTAAAAAAAAACAACATGCTATTCTCAGTAAAATACCACAAGATACAAATCACACATATATGAAATGCTTATGGCTAACAAAATTTTATAAGTTTAACTTATAAAAACTGTAAATGTTGTCGCTTAAAAATATTCACTGAGTCAATGAGCACAAAAAAGTCCATAATTCAAACATATACCTTTCCTTGAGGCCAAATGGTATTTTTGCACTCCTTTTTATGTAAATTGTCCAATGGTAGTCCTATTATTTTATAATAATACATTTCTCAGAGAGTGAATTATCTTCCTAAAACTTTGACTTTAAAAATATTATGTAGGAATTTGGTAATTCTCTAGGCAAACGTTGTTTGAAAACCACATGGGAATCCTTACAAAGTGTCCAGCCTTTGTCACATTTTAGATAGGCAGTGTAATGTCCAGATGTGGTGGAAGAACCATCATGGGAAATGATTGCAATTGCTACAAAAGTCCTTCCTGATATTGATACTTGTGTTGCTACAAACTGCTTTATTAAGGTATCCTATTTTCTTCCCTCAGCTGTACAATGTTGCATCACTAAAATTATGTATTGTCCATATTTTGGGGACATACAGGAGGCTTGTGAATCGGGGACATACAGGAGGCTTGTGAATCAATACCTAGTCTGTCTACCAACCTCTGCAGTAATCCAGGGTGGGACTGAGGTAAAAACCATCACTAACGACTCCATGCCGAGCAGCGGGAGAAACGTCTCAGCATCTCCCTAAGCGACTCAGGACTATGACTCCCAGCAGCCCTTCGGAGGCGCGCTGCCCGGTGTCATCAGCAGGCGCATGCCCTCCTCATAAGCGCTGTTCTTCTCCCGCAGCGCGGGACATACAGGAGGCTTGTGAATCAATTCCTAGTCTATCTACCAACCTCTGCAGTAATCCAGAGTGGGACCGAGGTGAAAACCGGCACTAACGACTCCATGCCGAGCAGCGGGGGAAACGTCTCAGCATTTCCCTAGGCGACTCAGGACTACGACTCCCAGCAGCCCTTCGGAGGCGCGCTGCCCGGTGTCATCAGCAGGCGCATGCCCTCCTCATAAGCGCTGTTCTTCTCCCGCAGCGCGGGACATACAGGAGGCTTGTGAATCAATACCTAGTCTATCTACCAACCTCTGCAGTAATCCAGAGTGGGACCGTGGTGAAAACCGATACTAACGACTCCATGCCGAGCAGCGGGGGAAACGTCTCAGCATCTCCCTAGGCGACTCAGGACTACGACTCCCAGCAGCCCTTCGGAGGCGCGCTGCCCGGTGTCATCAGCAGGCGCATGCCCTCCTCATAAGCGCTGTTCTTCTCCCGCAGCGTGGGATGCGCACGGGCGGCGCCCGGGCCAAAGGCGGGCCCGTCCTTGCCCGTCCGTGACTGGTGGAGGCTGGGCTGGGCCATTCCTCTATCGTCTGATTGAAAGGACCCCCCACTAAGGACATAAGGTACTGTTGGGAACTTGCATTCATTTCTGGCAACTTTAATTGCCAGTATGAGCCCTTACCTGGGTTCACTGATTCCATCACCAGAGAGGAGGACGATCAGTGGTCTATACCGGCCCTCCAAATTCCACCAATTAAGGCCTGGACACCTCTGGCAGTGCAAATAAATTCTTTAACCCTGGCTAACTCACTAAGAGCCTGCAATGGGCGCACTCCATCGGACTCAGAGGGGAGCCACACTTTCAACCGACCAGGCAAGACCTCTTGCATCGATTACATTATGGTAGAGGTTAAAACATGGTCTAGGATTGTGGACTTTGTGGTTTATCCTCGTCATGATAGTGACCACAACGCCCTGATCCTCGACCTAACTTTACCGATGGGGAATTGCTCCCCACAAAATAGTGGGAACAATTCAAGACCTCCACTCCTCTCTAATGATAGAAGACATCTCAAATGGCCAGTGATTCTTAAATCCCCGGACAAAATAAACTCTGTCTATTTGGCCATATATAAAGCCCTCACAGAACTTTGTTATTTTTTAGACCAGGGAAACGACATTAGGGAAAGTTATATACTTTACATCCATACAGGTCTAGTTACAGCACTGGTTGACCTTCTTAACCCAGTAGTTTTTAAATCTAAAAAAACTTTGAAAGTTTTTTCCTGGTTTAATAGAAACTGCAGGAGAGCCAAGCAGGCTCTTCTGGCCTCATTAAGATCTGGCGATAGGCCAATGGTGGCCATGAGGAGAACCGAATATAAGTTTGTGGTAAAAGAGGCAAAACAGAACTGGGAAAATAATAAATGGGAAGATATTAAAAAAGCCCTAATTAAAAGAGACATGAGGGAATTCTGGGCAATTGTCCGATCAGATACAAAGGAAGGGCCAGTGGCAGACGACCCGAACATCGCTCCGGACCAATGGACCGATCATTACCAGAGTCTATATGCTCCTTTAGCTCCGTATAATGACCCTCTACATGTCCCTATTTTGAATGTAGAACATGTTAATATAATAACCCTCATGGAAGTAGAAAAGGCTATAAACAGGCTTCCAACAGGAAAGGCACAGGGTTTGGACAAAATTCCTGGGGATCTATACAGGCATCAACCCGAGGTATGGATTCCCTATCTTTGTTCCTTGTATAATGCTGTACTCCACGGTGCGCCTATCCTTGATACTTGGGCGGGCGCTGAAATAATCACAGTTTTTAAGAAAGGCTCCCCACTTCTGCCAAATTATTACCGCCCGATAAGTTTGATTGACGTCAGTCAAAAGCTTTTTGCACGCATTATTTTAGATTGAGTGCAATCCTGGATGGATGAACAATCAATATTGACTCCATATCAGGCTGGCTTTAGGGAGAAGACATCCACGGTGGACCAACTTCTCCGTTTACAACTTCTTTACTGGAAAACCGTGAGGGTAGAGGGTGGCAGCCTCTACCTAATCTTCGTCGACCTTAAAGCGGCTTTTGACTTGGTCCCTCGTCAGACACTTTGGATGGTTTTGGCAGAGATGGGGATGCCTACTTGTCTACTTGGGATTATTAAGCGACTCCATAAAAAACAACTTTGCCCAAGTAAGGTGCGGCAAGAGGGGCAGCTTGACATCTAAGTTCCCTGTTAACCGTGGAGTAAGACAGGGGTGTGTGCTGTCCCCAACCTTATTTTCCCTTTATGTCAATGCACTAGTGGCCCACCTGAGGGAAGTCAAGGACATTGATGCCCCTAAACTTAATAATGAGCAGGTAGTGGCATTAATGTTTGCCGACGACACTCTTTTAGTGTCAAAATCCCCTATGGGGATACAGCGTGCTCTTGACAGTTTTACGGAATTCTGTTCCCTAAGAGGGCTTGAGATTAACTCCACGAAAACAAAATTCATGGTATGTAACCCGCGCAAAACCACTCGGCCTAATCCTTCCCTTAACGGTGTTACACTGGATAGGGTAACTGTGTTTGAATATCTTAGAGTTATACTCACAGATAGAATGGAATGGGGTCCTCAACTAGCAAAAGCAAAACTTCGACTCACCCAGACCTGCGGTGGGATCCTTAAATTGCACAGAACATCCACCTCCAAACCTATAGCACCCATTATTGAGATCTATAAAGCCCAAGCACGGGGTGCAATCTTTTATGGGGCTGAGCTCTGGGGGCACTGTCCAGCTGGAGACATCAGCAGGTCTGAGAATTTGTTTTTAAGGTCTTTATTGGCCCTACCACCCAGTACACCACTCAATCCACTTAGAATGGATTTGGGCATTTGATCTATACAGGAAGAAGTTGCGTTGAGGCCTCTAATGTATTGGCAGAGGTTGTGGGCATTGCCGGAATTGGTAAATTATCGAAATGATTTAAAGGCACTAATGGCTCTTCCTGGCTTAGCCAAAATACCGTGGCTAGTATACATCAAAAAGGAGTTTATGAGATTGGGAATTCCTGCCCTCTGGTATCAGCCAGAGACAATCGTTCCAAATCTCTCTAGAGCTGAACTGGCTAACATATTTTATTTAATAGTAAGGACAAACTGCTAACTAATAATAGGCTAGGCCCATTGACCCTAGAATTCTTTAATATGAAGGAGGAGTTAAAAATAGAACCCTTCCTAGATGAGATTGAGCCGTGTGCCTCTAGAAAGCTCTATATTCAATTTAGATACGGCACACTTCCCCTGAGAGCCTTTTCGGGAAATTGGTCGACTAAAAATCCTTCTGATTGTCCGACCTGTGGAGCTATAAAAGAAACTGAGTTACACGTCCTGTTCTTTTGCCCCACATACAAATCGATTAGGAAAAGCTGGCTTGCCCAAGTTTGTAGGAACTTGGGCACTACAAACTGTTATGAGGCCTATAGAATTTTGAAGACTGATACCTCAACACCTATAGTTTTTTCGGTATCACGTTATTGGCACGCTGTGTGGCGGAGGAGATGTTCCCTTATCTCATTTAACGCCTAGGGCCATTTAAACAGATATACCTATTAACCTTCGTCACTAGTACTTTTTTAATCATTTTTAATTTTTTTATTCTTTTACCCTTCTTTTAAATATTTGTCTTGGTAATTAATGTAATTTACAATGAAACGTCATTTAATATGAATTGTAACTGTTTACTTCTATCTTTTTATGATGTATGTTTTTATGATCTACCGTCTTTTATGGTTCAAGACCGAAATAAAGATCACTTTGATTGGTTAAAAATAATGTGGATAACATTTCTGATTTACATTGGCTACACTCCATGTTTTGATTTGCACCTTTAACTAATTTATTGAAAGACACTGATTTATAGTCTGGTAATGTTAAATACAGAAATCTTTCAGTGTCTACATTAGCGGAACATGTAGACATGCAATTTTCACAATGATGTTCCCATTTGTAAGAAAGGCCAAAAATATTTTCTATTTCTACACCTTCATTTCCAAAAATGGTCAGCATATACATTAAAAATTCCTGAGCATCTTGTTGGATATTTTGTGTCAATTGTGTAGAACCAGAACACACATCCAAAAGATTACGAACATCTGAAACAGATTGTATCTGTTGTCAATTTTTCATAAACAGAATGCAACAGAGAACAAAATCTTTTTTGCCGATTCTGCATAATTTGTTCTTGCAAACCTTCAAGATAAAAAACAACATTGACCACTACATTAGCATAGCAGTTGACACCTGAACTATTTTCAAACTGATAACCAACAACCTCTTCAACAGTGTCCAATTTCTTTTTACTTGCAATCACAACATTATCTTGTTCTATTCCCTTCTCGACACCTTCAGAACAGATATTTTCAAACCTTCTTTTTCAACCAATCACACGCTTTTCAAATACAGGATATTGACCTAAATTTGGAGCATACACCCTTTGTAACCTATTATACTCTTTTACACAGTTTGCATCTGCAGTAACCTTTGTCTCATCAAAATCAATCAAAAACAAACCAGATAATATTCTGACTCGCGACAAAGCAACAAATGCCATACCCTCTTTAAATACAGTAGATCCAATGTTCGCCAATTCACTGTCTACACTTAATCCTTGAGATTTATGAATAGTCACTGCATATGCCAGAGAAAATGGAAATTGTTTCCTACGGACATATAAATCTTTAACAAGCAAAAAACGAACTGAACAACGACCAATTTCTTTAACATCTTCAATCTGATCAAATTTAATTTTTAAAAAATGTAATTCCTTCTTTTTTCTGATAATTAACAAAATCCACCACTTTACCCATTGCGCCATTAACTAACCCTTTTTCTACATCCAAATTACGCATTAAAATTACATGACAGTTTACACACGCATACGGTGTCTTTTCTAAACCAGCTGTTTTAGATATTTTATTTTCTAAAGAATCCAGTTTTGTTTTCAACTTTCCCGTCAAAATAATAGTGATTGCTTCATGCTATTTTATCGATGGCTTCCATTTTTATAATTTCTTCATTTTCCAGTTTCAATAGTTCTTCGTTGAATATGGAACACTCGCGCAGTGTTGGCATTAAACAGATCACTGATTTATTTTCAGCAATTTTCATGTACACTTTTGCAGGAACTACATTTTCATTTGGAAAGACATTGCAAAGTAATCGACTTTCCAAAGCTTGTTTGCCATGTTTTGAAAGAATTCCAATTCTTATATCTTGAAGAATACTTCCATATTCAGCATCATTTGCCTGTCGCATATTTGTTGTCAGTTCTTTGTATTCAACATTAGTCCAAATGTTCACATTACCAACACTACCAAGAGACTTTCTGGTATCTTCATGTGCAAGTGTTTTAAATACCGGTTGTCCTTTTACCGGAGTCAGTTGCAATAGATCTCCAAAAACTATGACGTGTTTTCCTCCAAATAACACGTCATACTCTGTTTTAAGAATTTGCTGCATTCTTAAATGCACAAAGGCAAGCATCAAGTTTAAGACCATGCTCACCTCATCAATAATGAGAAGTTTCATTTTCTTCAAGACTCTTGAAACTTCACAACAAGCTTCTCCAGATAGCTTGTGGTATTCCAATTTGTTCTCATGCTCTACTGGTAGCATTAGTAAACGATGTAAAGTAATTCCTTTAATGTTATGTGCTGCCAACCCAGTTGGAGCAGTGACAACACAAGACAAATGCGACTAAGTTGTTTTTTGCGGATAACTTGTAATTACTTTAATTAAGAAACTTTTTCCTGTTCTAGCTTGACCACTCACATACATTCGGATAGGTTGAAATGATGTACATGCGCTCCCTTTCTTTTCATGAAGTAATCCACGGTCAATGTGCTCTTTCACTTGTCGATATATTTGTTTCTGTTCAACATTTAGTTGTTCTTCCAAGTTTCCTAACTGTATTACATCTTCTTGAGCTTGATACATTGTTGTTTCCACCTCATTCATGGCAGTTGCTGCTTCATTTTCAACAATTGGTTGTCCAGTGCAGCAGAACTTTGACTGTCTTGAGAACTGTCTCTAGCAATCTCAGCTGCAATTGTAGCTTCTTGATCAATTTCATCATTCAACATTTTCACATAATTTGCAAAAGCACTGCATTGTATGCTATCTTTACAAGCATTAAATGAATCTTCATAGCTCTGAAAATCTCCAAGTAATTCCAGTTCTGAACGCCATGGTTTGAACATTTCCAAAAATTCCCTTTTATCAGCAGTGTCGTAACTCAGTTTCCTGTGATTAATTACATTTCCTTTCCTTTGTTTCACCAGACATCCTTCAGAACCAATCACTGCATATTTTCCATCATTGATGTTCTCTGTAGTATTCCGTTTAAAAGTGTAGTTTTGCAGCACTTCATAGAGACACATGTTCTGAAGATGATGACTTCTGTTTGGGTAATATGTGTCCAACATATTCGTTTTCAAAATATCTGTACTTTCTGGTTCTTTTTCTGCTAAATTTTCAATTTCTTGAACAGATTTCAGTACCCGATTTTGCATTCCTGCAAGACCTAGACTCACCCAAATGATTCTTCTACTTTTGGAATATAGACTTGCAGATGATAACCGATCTGAACATTCATATGCTCCAATTTCGCGATGCGATAACATCTTCAAACTGAAACTGTATAATTTTTTACTTAGAGTCTTCTCGTGAGAAATCTCTTCCCACATTTCTTTCAATTCTGTCTTTTCTGATTTAGTAATGTAGGACGTTACATATCGTGCAACAGCAATGGAATTGTCCGCAACATACTGAATATCCATGTTAGCATTCCACATGGATAAAATAACTGGATTGTAGTCATTTATGTATTTTGATTCTTCACTTCTTCTTAAGTTGTAGGTATTTTTCGGAGACTTTCTTGTGATGGTATGTCACATAGCTGACATAAAACTGTTCACTCTTCCTTTGGATAATACAGGACGTGGAAATCCAAAACGACATTTGGTATAGAACTTATCCTTTGACTTGTACTTTCGTCGACAGTATTTTCCACATCGATGGCTTTGGAATCGTAAGACTTGTTGTTTTAAGTTTTGATGTTCTCTGCTATTTGGTACAGCACATGTGGCATAAACTTCAATGAAAGACAAACCAGTTTCATCTGAATCTGTTCCAAATTTGGGGGCGTCCTTGATCCATACCAACATATGTATATGAGGAGCACCTCTTGCTTGATACTCCTTTCTCCAAAAGCAATCCACAACTTCTCCAAGAGGAGGATTCTTTGTATTGCAGATGAAATACATCAAAGCTTCAAATCTATGATTGAAATATCTGCATACATTAACAGGATCCAATGAGCACAATTCTCCAGGTGTCTTGTATTCAATATTTTTTATATTGGAATTTGCCTCTTGAAGAAATTCAAGTAAATCATCCCAAGCATACTCAGCACAGCTTAGTGTAACAAACCATGTAGGAGTTCCCAAGTTCCGTAGCATATTTTTCAGTTCTCCATGATGATGGTACCAATATTCATTAGTTCCTTGCTGACATGCCATCAGATTAATCAACTGAGATTCTAAATGATAATCTCTCTGATGCACTTTATCCTTTGCAGTTACATTTTGCAGATGCATTCCAGTTTTTAAAATGTGATTTACTGCATATGAAAGTCCAGACAAGTCACTTTCAAACAGAAGATGAAACATATAAGGGATACATTGTCGAAATCTCGGATCTTCTGCATATAATCTTGTTCTCCGATATTCAGTTGCAGGAATCTGCAGAGGACGTTCATCATATCGTCCACCTTTTCCTGATGGAAACAACTGCGGGAAACAACGAGCTTCCAAACTCTCCTCCCATACACTCATGGAACTTCCTGTTGCTTTTTTCATTTGGAACAACTCAATCGTATTCCCCACCACCTCTTTGGAATGAAGTGGAAGTACACTGTAATGTTCATAGATTTCTTCACATCTGGACATGTCCACTTTTTCAATTTGTCCACTTAATGTTTCGGTATCTTCTGCTAAATCTATTTCTTCTTCTCCTACAAACACATTTCTATAGTACTCATTATTTTTTAACAGATACAATGATGCCTTTTGCACTTTTCTAACATCCACTAACTCTTACCAGATTTTCTTATTCTTAGTAGGAACAACATTAGCTAAAATGACTAACGGCTCATTTTCTGCATGGTCTACACCAATAGTTTCAATATTTTTCCTTAAAACTAACGGGAAATACACAACTCTTCCTTTCAATCCTCTTTGCAACTCTGATGGAGGTAATTTACCTGTTTTAGGCTCCATGCGAACAATAGCCTGAAACGGGTGAACACATTGAATGAGAATAGACTCATACGTATTTAAATCTATCAGCTCTGGAGGAATAGCAACCAACTCTAGATTAATATGAACAGCTCTAGCAGGCATTTTATTCTCATCTAATTTGTTATAACAATATTTGCAAATACGCTGCTCAGATCCCACATCAAAACAATCCTCTACCAACAAATACGTTGCAAATTCCATCCACTTATCATTATCTTTTATTTCACCTTTTAAATACAGATTGACACCCCTAGACTGATTTTTATAGTGAGTTCGCCGACAACAAATACAAGAAACATTTGGTCTTTCACCTGAAATTACCTTAAACTTTGTGATTTCCTCCTCAAAATTTTTTGTAATTACGGGTTCTACATTGTCTTCAACATTTTGTTCTACTAATGTGTCAGTTTCTGCACTCTCTTGCTGAGGACCAAAGTAACAAAACTCAATATCATCACAAACCTTCTTAACATCTGATACTGAGCCACGCAAAAGAGCACTGTTCAACTCATTTAACTTTAGTGCTGGACTTTTTGCATATCACAATCTTCTCACTAACTTCCGCATTTGAGTATGATGTACTGCCAGCATCCTGAAATGGTGAAAAACACTTTCACAAACTTCCCTAGAAGGACAAGCCAGAGAATGACCTTGCAAACCAGTATTTTTTCTCACTCTGCAAGGGTCTAGTCCTTGCAACACCTTAATCTTTTGTTTAACACTTTTTTTACTATATGCTCGTAAAAAACTATATAATTTATCAATAGATTCCTGTCGTACACTACAAATACTACTGCAATCCCAAGTATACACAGGGTGTTTAGGACGTCTCCCTTTAACTTCACCAGCTATTACTTCTTCTGCATTTCTTTCAACCATTTTCTCTTTCTCAATTGGACAACCATCTCTAACTTCATAACCTCTACCACTGGTGTCAACTGCAAACAGTCATTTTTTGCTCTGTAAATAACTCTCTTCATTAAAGAAAGGCTCTGAACTGGAACTGTGTTTCCATTCTCCCAAAAAAACATCACATATTTTTTTTCTATTAATTACTCTTTTCCTCCTACTTTTGGCCTTCAAGAAGTGGATTGTTTTATCTAGTGATCGAAGGCTGTTTAATACTAAAATGAATAGTTTTCTTTTTACTTCAAAAGCCTTTTCAACAATGTTTTCAATATGCTTCTTCTTGTTATAAAATAGAGCTCTCTTTTTATATTTCTTCACATCTTTCAGCAAATTATGTACTCTCTTGTAAAATATTTTTTTTGCGTAATTACTGATTTTGCCTTCTTTTAGCATACTTTGTCTCCTTTGACTGAACATTTGTTTTTTTGCTTTTCCTCTTATTTTGAATTTTTTTTCTAGTTGAAACATTCTCAGTGGTTTCAGCATTCTGTACATTCTGTTTGCTCCTACAAATATTTTTAATAAATTGCTTTGTGATCTTACCAGAAGATTTTTTCTTTTTAGCCACATTATCTTGTACATTCAATACTTGTGGTTGATGTTTCTTCAAGTAATTCTCCTGTCTCTGTTCTTTTCTTTTTTTTTCTGGCATGATTTCTCTATTTTAACATTGAAAAACAGTATCTGTAAAAAAGAATCACAAATAAAAGTATATTAATAACTTTCAAATTTATACTCTTCTATTACTGTAGAAACACATTTTATATAAAAACTGACTAAGAAACTATGGCCCTGAAGCACAAGATTGACGATGGTTAAAACACTACATGCATAGTGCATACTACTTTGAAGCAGTTCATGCCCTAAAGCCTACCTCACTAAAAGACTACATGGTAACTGACTGAATGATTACAATACTATAAAGAGGCACACTGGGTGAGTGACAGGATGTTTCCTAGAAGTGTATGAATACTGACATGGATATTGATGGTGTGAAAGACAAGTGTGTAGGTGATTAGAGACCTACATGCATAGTGGACACATGTTTGAATCCATCCATATGTTAACACCTGTCTCACTCTAGTACTTGGATACTGACTAACTGATTAGAGTACTGCAAGGAGAGTGCCTGGGTGAATTTATAAGTGTTCGGGTTTTGGCACAGTGAATGGATTAGTCCATGGTGCTGAATGGGTCACTAGAGGACTGCAAGGGGAGTGACAGGGTGTTTGCTAGAAGTGTATGAAACTGACTAGGGAATTGAAGGTGTGAAAGACAAGTGTGTAGGTGGTTAGAGGACTGCATGCATAGTGGATAGGCATTTGAAGCAATTCATGTGCTAAGGCCTGCCTCACTGCATGAGTACTTGGGTACTGACTGAATGATTAGAGTACTGCAAGGAGAGAGCCCGGGTGAATTTATAAATGGTTGACTTTCGGCGCAGTGAATGGATTAGTACATGGTGCTGAATGGGTCACTGGAGGAGTGCAAGCGGAGTGATAGGGTGTTTGCTGCAGTGTATGTATACGGAGTGGGGAATTGAAGGTATGAAAGACAAGTGTGTAGGTGGTTAGAGGACTGCATGCATACTGGATAGGCGTTTGAAGCAATTCATGTGCTAAGGCCTGGCTCACTGCATGAGTACTTGCATACTGACTGAATGATTGGAGTACTGCAAGGAGAGTGCCTGGGTGAATGTATAAGTGGTTGGCTTTCGGCGCAGTGAATGGATTAATATATGGTGCTGAATGGCTCACTGGAAAAGTATAAGGGAAGTGACAGAGTGTTTGCGGGAACTGTATGAATACTGTCTGGGATATTGAAGGTGTGAAAGACAAGTATGTAGGTGGCTAGAGACCTACATCCATAATGGAAAGACGTTTGAAACAGTCCGTAGAGTAACACTTGGATCACTGCAAAACTACCTGAGTACTGACTGAATCATTAGAGTACTACAAAAAGAGTGACTCTGTGAATCTTTTTAAGATTTTGGATTCTAGTGCAGTGAATAGGTTAGTACTTACTGCCAAATGAGTCAGTGGAGGTGTGCAATTAAAGTGACAGAGTGTTTATTGGAGTTTATAGATACTGACAGAAAAATTGAAGGTCTGAAAGGCAATTGTGTTGGTAGTTAGAGGCCTCCATGCATACTGGAAACACGTTTGAATTAATCCATGTGCTAAGGCCTGCCTCACTCCACTAGTACTTAGGTACTGACTGAATGATTAGACTATTGCAAGAAGCGTACCTCGGTGAATTTACAAGTGTTTCAGTTTTGGCGCAGTGAATGCATTACTACATGGTGCTGAATAAGTCACTGGAACACTGCATGGGGAGTGACAGGATGTTTGCTGAAAGTACATGGATACTGACTGGGGAATTGAAGCTGTTCAAGACAAGTGTATAGTGTGTTAGAAGACTGCATGCATACTGCATAGACATCTGTAGCCCTCTATGTGGTAATGCATGGTTCACTACATGAATACCTGGAAACTGACTGAATCATTAGACTACTGCTAGGAGAGTGCCTGGGTAAAACTTTTAAGTTTTTCATTTTTGGCGCAGTAAAAAGATTAGCACATGGTACTGGATCGGTCACTGGATTAGTGCAAGATGAGTGACAGGATGTTTATTGAAGTATATGGATACTGACTAGTTAATTAAAGAAGTGAAAGACAAGTGTGTAGGTGACTAGAGGCTTGAAGCAGTCCATGTTGTAAGGCCTGGCTCGCTGCATGAGTACTTGGATACTGACTGAATGATGAGAGTACTGCAAAGAGAGTGCCTGAGTGAATTTATAAGTGTTTGGGTTTTGGGGAAGTGAATGGTTTAGTATATGCTGCTGAATGGGTTACTAGAGGAGTACATGGGGAGTGACAGGGTGTTTGCTTGAAGTGTATGGATACTGACTGTGGAATTAAAGGTGTGAAAGAGAACTGTGTAGATGGTTAGAGAACTGCATGCATAGTGGATAAGCATTTGAATCAATGCATGTGCTAAGGCCTGCCTCACTCTGTTACTACTTGAATATTAACTGAATGTTTGCAGTATTACAAGGAAAGTTCCTGGGTGAAAGCATAAGCAATTACTGCCTTCCAATTCTACCAACACTTGAGAACGGGAAAGTTTTTAAGCAGTTATGCGTATTCAAAGATATGAACTACCCAAATGCTTCTCTCACAGTGGTTCCCATATGCACACAGACTCACAGTGTGATTCAAGATGAGCAACACTATCCCTAGGAGTTTACCAAAACTCATTCACTACTGTGGAAGGGGTAAGGGGACTGCACCCAATCTACATATTTCAGTACTGCACTTTACTGTCAATTCCTGACTCATTTTATCAATGCATAAGCAATGACTGGATTCCAATGCTGCTAAAACTTTACAACATGAAAGGTTTTTAAACAGTTATCTGTCAGCAAATACATGATGTTACCAAATGCTTCTCTCACAGTGGTTCCCAAATGCACACATACTCACAGTGTGATTCTAGACAAGCAACACTATCTCTAGGAGTTTACCAAAACTCATTCACTACTGTGGAAAGGGTAAGGGGACTGCACACAATCTACATATTTAAGTATTGCACGTTAGTGTCAAAGCCTAACTCATTTTATCAATGCATAAGCAAAGACTGGCTTCTAATGCTACTAAAACTTGACAACATGCACGGTTTTAAAACAGTTGTCTGTCAGCAAATACACCATGTTATCAAATCCTTCTCTCACAATCCTTACCCAAATGCACACAGACTCACAGTGTGGTTTTAGGCAAGCAACACTATCCTAGGAGTTTACCAAAACTCATTCACTAGTCTAGAAGGGGTAAGCGTACTGCACACAATCTACATATTTAAGTACTGCACTTTCGTGTCAAAGCCTGCCTTATTTTATCAATGCATAAGCAATGACTGGCTTCTAATGCTACTAAAACTTGACAACATGACAGGTTTAACCCCTTCGCCGCGGCAGGAATTCCGCCGCGGCGCTGGGGGGGTTTGGGGGCAGTTGCGGTGCCACTGTGCTCATGACGGAACCACCCCGTCACGAGTCACGGGTGGGCAGTGCTCATGACGGAGTGGTTCCGTCACGTCTCTGCCCACTGCGCTAATCGCCCGCACAGGCGGGGAATTAGCGCCGCATGGGCGGAGCGGCCGCAGCATGACGGAGCCACTCCGTCATGAGCACAGCGCACCCGTGGCTCATGACGGAGTGGTTCCGTCATGAGCACGGAAAGGGTTAAAAACAATTGTCTGTCAGCAAATACATAATTTTACCAAATGCTTCTCTCACAGTGGTTCCCAAATGCACACAGACTCACAGTGTGATTCTAGGCAAGCAACACTATCCCTAGGAGTTTACCAAAACTCATTCACTACTGTGCAAGGGGTAAGGGGACTGCACACAATCTACATATTTCAGTACTGCACTTTAGTGTCAAAGCCTGACTCATCGTGGCACCGCGGCCAGGGTGACTGACTCCGGAATCTGGGGATCACGGTTCGATCCCCGGCGCCAGAGACAGATTAGTCCAGCATGTGACTCTGGGTAATAGCTTGATTAATCTTCCCGACGGCCCCCAGTGCCTTGAGACCCTTACGGGTGATTGTTCGCGCTTTACAACAAGCATGCAGCTCCCCATGTGGAAAAGCAATATCGTTTGGATTTTGAAAGATAGAGCAGGTTTCCCTGCTCTCTCTTTCAAAATCCTAACAAAGTTTGCTCTTGGAGGGCGGGAGACTCCCGCCCTCTCATAGCAAACAACAATGTCCTGGGGTGGGCACCCCAGGACACTGTAGGAGCCGGGCCTAGGGGGTTGCGGTCCCCAGGGCCCTCAAAGGCTCCAGGAGGGGGGCCACGCAGCCCCCCTCCCACTATTAATTTTCAAACATTTTACCCCTGGGATTTGGCCCACCCAGGGGCTAATTATTAACAAAGCGCGGAAGCCCGCACTTCGGGTTTTTTTTCTTCGGCCGGATCCGCGCACCCTTAAAAAAGGGGGCCCCAGGCGGTCCTTCTGGGACCCCCTAAGCAACACTAGAGGGTCAGAGTATTTCTACCCTGCCCCCTTTATATGTTTTAAACACTTATTCCCCTTACTTCTTCAGCCTCGCTTCTACCGAGGCACAAAATGGCTGCCAACAGTTCCTGGTTTCGAATGTAGACAGACACTTGACAGCCAATTATCATTCAGCACGTGATCGGGAGGGTGCGCGCTCGGTTCGGGGAGGGTGCGCTTAGGGTGCGCGGATCCTCCGAGGCCATAGATATATCTACCTTTTTTAGTCTAATTTTCTCAGGAACTATTGAACAGATTTACACCATTTATGCAAAAGGCACGAGTCTGAACTGAGGACCACCTCTTTGCCAAATTTGGTGTAATTCCGTTCAGCAGTTCGGGCTGTAGCTGCGTCAACAGGACCTATGGGAAATTGCATGTGGAAAACGCGTTTTGGGGCCCCCCTTTTTTCTCAGGCCCCGCTTGACGAATCACCACGAAACTTTCAGGATAGGAGCGGACTAGAGCTGGCCAAAAGTTTGGAAAATTTCGCAAAGATTCGTCAACCGGCACCAGACTTATTGGGAATGGAATGTTGCAGATTTCCTATGGAAAATAGGTCCTAACTATAACTACCTACTGACGACCGCTGAAAAAAACCATAGGTTTCAGGGGTGTTATAGTTAGCTGGACATTTTCCTCGTACAAAACCCTAGAAATTCCCCTGTTATAGTTAGTTCAGCTAACTATAACTCGCGCCCCCGCAATGCACTGCTGATGACGTCACCTATTACATCACTCATGACATGGTCAATGACATCACTGATGACATCACTGATGACACCATCCATTGAGTATGTGTTTCTGAACAGTTTTATTATGTTTAATATATATAGGGAAAGGCCTGTTGAAAAATAAGTGGGTGTACAAGTGTGTGAATGGATGATTTTCTAGGTGCGTAACTGAGTCTATAAGTGAGTCATTAAATGTATCTTACTGCAGACTAGTGACTAAACTGTGTGAATGTCTGTATGTGTCTGTGTGTTGGTGTATAAGTGGCTGCATGGTTTTGTGAATAGCTTTATGAGTGTCTATATGGGTTATTGATTGGTTGTCTGAGTATCTGTATGGGTGCCTGAGTGTTTGTGTGGGTAGGGTGTGTGTCGACTAGATGTGTGAGTGGGTGATTCAGTGGGTGCATGTTTTTAAGAGTGCATCTGTGATGGACTGTATGGTTGGGTGAGTGTATGTATGGGTGTGTTAGTGATTGAATTTATATCTCAGTTGTACATGTGTCAGTAACTACATATGTGAAACGCAGTGTATATGTGTGTAAGAGTATATAACTATCTATATGTGAGAGTGTGTGATTTTGGGAGTGGCTGTATGAACCATAGTGCAAGGATATCTGTGTCATGTGCTGTTTGTTTTTCTGCAGGAAGACACAGAATTTATAAGTATTTTTATGAGTAAGTGAACTTGAGTGTTTTTAACAGTATAGGTGAGTACATTTTACTGTGATTAATTATTTGCATGACTGACTAGATGTGTCAGTACCTCAATGGATGATTGGCGGTGTGTGTGTCTATATAGGTGTATAAATGCACAGAGTGACTGTAAGTATGAGTGACTGTACAGGTGAGTGAGTGGAGATGTATGTAGACTTAAAAGTCAATGAGTGGGTGAGTCGTTATTGGTATTGGAGTATCTATGGTTGTCAAAATGGCCGTCTGAAATTTTGAGTCGGTGTACCAAAGGTTATATTAGGGTGTGAGAAGATGTACTAATTTATCACATGGATGACATCATCAGTGATGTCATCAGTGATGTCATTTGAGATGTCATCAGTGATGTCATCAGTGATGTCACTGACCATGTCATGAGTAATGTAATATGTGACGTCATCAGCAGTGCATTGCAGGGGCGCAAGTTATAGTTAGCTGAACTAACTATAATAGGGGAATTTCTAGGGCTTTGTACGAGGGAAATGTCCAGCTAACTATCACACCCCTGAAACCTATGGTTTTTTTCAGTGAATTTCTAAGGTTTTTTAAATGCCAATTCCTAACTATAATGCCCCTGAAACCTATGGTTTTTTCAGTGAATTTCAAAGGTTTTATAAATGCCAATTCCTAACTATAACGTGCATGAAACCTATGGTTTTTTCAGTGAATTTCAAAGGTTTTTTAAATGCTAATTCCTATCTATAACTTATCTCTGAAGATATCATGAAAAGCATTCTTTTTTAAAAGTAGGGTGCACATTAGTTTTGTGGAAAAGCATCTTTGTGATTTGTTAAGAAAAAGCAGTTTCAACGTGGAGTACATATCATAGGATAACATTTTCTCCGCTCAACCACACCTGCTACTTGCATTTGGAAGGCACTGTTCGAACTTAAAACAATCGTCAACTTTTAACCTGCATGTGTCGTTAAAAGTTCAAGAAAATGTTACAAAAAATATCGTAAAGTTTTAAAAAAATAATGAACTTTTAACCTGCACGTATTGTAGAATGTTCTAGAAAGTGTGTTGATAGAATACGTTGCACTTCTGACTTCTATGTGTTGTTGAATATTAAAAAAAACGGTTCATATGGAAAATTAAAAAGAAACTAATAGAGAAGTTTTGAAACCTAAAAGAATCAAGGAACTATTCTAATTTATTCTTTACATGTATTTATGTGTGCAGCAACAAAATTATAGACACAACAGCACTAGGAAGAGGAAGAAGCAGGGAGTGGGGGGAGGGGGGGAGATGGGCAGAATGGCACACATGCACAATTAAGTACAACACAAATATAGACTAACAATGGCCAAAATGAAACACACCAACAAGGAGCACAAGTCACACAACCTGCCAACATCACACCACTGAACGAGCATAGAAGTGAAACCCACGCTGCATTCATACAGGATGTGTACAAAGGCCAGTCGTTGGTGTTGTGGGATGTCTGCGACCGTGGTCATCATGGATGAGATGCCCAGCATGTGGCACATGGTCGAGTTCACTGTGTGTTATGTTGCCAAACGGCTGCTCCTCCTTCCCACGAGCCCCCACACTTTTGTACGGTGAGCTGTTGTATCTCGTGCACTCGTACGGCACGCCATTGTAAAGCCTATTTGCGCATGTCCTGCTACATTCCAACTACAACATCACAGTGCCGTTTGGAGGTGGTGCATGCCACTTTACAACATCGACTGCTGCAGCTCTTGTAACAGGCCACACCAGAACACAGAGACACACTTACCGCACTTCCTGTACACAGACATGTCCGAGACACCCCGTTCCCCTTGCCGGATAGGAACACCCCTGCACTGACCTGTGAACAACAGATCAGCACACGCCAGTTGTGCATGCAGGAGGATGCATACATAGCTACACATCCAGGCTCACTGCCAACGCTGAGGTGACAGCACACTGTGATGTTGCAGGGCTCGTGCCTATCATGCTAAGACAATGACCACAGGGACACACTTACTAAGATGTGGGTTTGGGGGGCATTGGCGGTCCTGGAGTTGTTGAGATGAGTCTTCTGGCCCTCATGGGTATCCCTTTATCATGCTCATTGACTCTACGGCACCTGTGGGTGTTCTGGTGTGGCTCTTGGCTGTGTTCCCTTTCATGGTGCAGGCAGTTGTCCTGCTTAACACCAGCAGAAAGCAGGTGTAAAATCCCTGGTGCTAACGTGTCTTATCGCCGGAATTTGTTTTGCATTGCAATTGGTGTGAAAGTTGTGATGTGATTATTTTCGTGTGCACAACAATATACAAACTGAGCAGTGTATCTCGTCAAGATCCAGCACCTGACACACTATTCCCAATCAATATAAATACAATGAGATTTCTTAATAGATTTTGTGTGTACACTGTAAGTGCAGCCAATACTAGGCCTGGGCGAAAATTCCGTTCCGCTCACAGAAATTGCGATAATTTGACATTTTCGCAATCCGCGGAGAGCGCGATAATGTCAAAATTTCTGCATTCCGCAGCTTAGCGATAATTTGTTTCTTGCTCGTGCTGTAAAATAATACATTCTCGCGCGCGCGCGATCGCCTTACCTGAATTTCCGCGTTCGTCGACAAGTTTTCCCGATCCGGTTGCGTTCTCCACGAGATGTTGGATTGTTGGTAGCCATTTGCGCTGTCTCGCGACAGTTCGCGCCCGCAGTAATGTCATTGGTCGCACGATCACGTCTTTCTTCTCGCGATCATGCACCGCGAGAAGAGTGAAATCAAGATGGCCGCGCCCACGAGCAACCACATGGGTAAGTTGGCGAGCCGCGACCACGCAGAAAATACTGCGAACGGGCGGGAAAAAAACTTCTGCATCTTCGCGCTATTTCCGCGTGTTTGCGGAGATTTTTAACATTTTCACGATAATTTGCGAAAGTCACTTTCGCAAATTCCGCCCACCCCTAGCCAATACCTCAGTGCAATACAATACAGGATTTTAGTATTTCCAATAAATTGCAAAGGTGCACCTCATGTCTTTTTGCACGGGAACGGCTACTCTCCATTTCATTATCAGCACTTTAACGGAAGTAAAGTTGAGATAAATCTAACACACTATTCAGAAGCTGGTGCAAACTGCAGATATCACTAGTATTCCAGCGATAAGTGCCCCAAAATTTAACACCATGGTGGACTCCATCAAATAACAGTAATAAGAACAAGAAAGAGTCACACAACAGTTAAGAGAACAACCAAAAACATTATTAATTTTTTTTTCAAACTTTATTTTTTATAAAAATAAATATATAAATGATAAACTATTTTCAAACTTTATTTTTTTAATAGGCTATAAACAATAAACTAATAAACAAAATGTAACAACAATAATACAAAACAACAAGGCGGAACACTCCTGTGGGAACCACGGATGTCGACGACAGACCTGGAAAATCAGAAAGATTGTTAAAAAAAAAACAATATGGTATTCTCAACACAATACCACAAGAAACAAATCACAGATATATAAAATGTATACAGCTAACAAAATTTTATAAGTTTAACTTACAAAAACTGTAAATGTTGCCGCTTTAAAATATTTACCGAATCTGAGGCCATTTTTTTGCAGAAGGCACCACGCCCACAACGTTTTTCTTCAGTGGTGAAGACATTTTTAACTTTTTCCAAGGGGCAAACAAAGACCAATGCCACTTTCTTCATTCGCAAGATTTGCCAAAGAGTTCTGTTACGAGGGGATCCTAACAAAAAATACTCGTGCGGCACAGCAAGTATGATGAAACACCTAAGGACCCTTCATCCAAACAATCTTGCACGAGAAGAGTGCAAACAGATGAGAAACACTCCTGTTCTGTATCTGTAAAAAAGAATCACAAATAAATGTATATTAATAACTTTCAAATTTATACTATTCCATTACTGTACAAACACATTTTATATAAAAACTGACTAAGAAACTATAGCCCTGAACCACAAGTGTGACGATCGTTAAAACACTACATGCATAGTGCATACTACTTTGAAGCAGTTCATGCCCTAAAGCCTACCTCACTAAAAGACTACATGCTAACTGACTAAATGATTACAGTACTATAAGGAGACACACTGGGTGAGTGACAGGGTGTTTGTTAGAAGAGTTTGAATACTAACTAGGGAATTGAAGGTGTGAAACACAGCTGTGTAGGTGATTAGAGGACTGCATCCATACTGCATAGGCATTTAAAGCAGTCCATGTGCTAAGGCCTGGCTCACTGCATGACTACTTGGGTACTGACTGAATGATTAGAGTACAGCAAGGAGAGTGCCTAGGTGAATTTATAAGTGCTAGGCTTTTCGCACAGGGAATGGATTAGTACTTGGTACTGAATGGGTCACTAGAGGAGTGCAAAGGCAGTCACAAGTGCTGGACTGTATGGATACTGACTAGGAAATTGAAAGTGTGAAAGACAAGTGACTAGGTGGTTAGAAGACTGCATGCATAGGGGTTTGAAGCAGTCCATGTGCTAAGGCCTGGCTCAATGTATAAATACTTAGGCACTGACTGAATGATTAGAGTACTGCAAAGATAGTATCTTGGTGAATTTATAAGTGTTTGGGTTTTAGCACAGTGAATGGATTAGTACATGGTGCTGAATGGGTCACTAGAGGACTGCAAAGGGAGTGACAGGGTAATTAATGGAAGTTTATGGATACTGACTAGGGAATTGAAGGTGAGAAAGACAATTGTGGAGGTGGTTAGAGGACTGCATGCATAGTGGATAAGGGTTTGAAGCAGTCCATATACTAAGGCCTGGGCCACTGGATGAGTACTTGGGTACTGACTGAATGATTAGAGTACTGCAAGGAGAGTGCCTGGGTGAATTTATTAGGGTTTGGTGCAGTGAATGGATTAGCACATGATGCTGAATGGGTCACTAGAGGAGTGCAAATTGAGTGACAGGGTGTTTGCTGGAAGTGAACAGATACTGACTGGGGAATTGAAGGTGTGAAAGACAAGTGTGTAGGTGCTTAGAGGACTGCATGCACAGTGGATAGGGGTTTGAAGAAGTCCATATGCTAAGACCTGGCTCTGTGCATGAATACTTAGGCAGTGACTGAATCATTGGAGTACTGGAAAGAGAGTGTCTTGGTGAATTTATAAGTGTTTGGGTTTTGGCACAGTGAATGGATTAGTACATGCTGTTGAATGGGTCTCTAGAGGACTGCAAAGGAAGTGACAGGATGTTTCCTGGAAGTGTAATGATACTGACTAGGGAATTGAAGGTGTAAAAGACACATGTATAGTATGTTAGAACACTACATGCATACTGCATAGACATTTGAAGCAGTCTATTTGGTACTTAGAAACTGACTAAATAATCAGACTACTTCTAGGACAGTGCTTAGGTAAAACTTTTACATTTTCAGTTCTGCCACAGTGAACAGAATAGTACATGGTACTGCACCTTAGTGTCAAACCCTGACTCATTTTATCAATGCATAAGCAAAGACTAGCTTCTAACGCTACTAAAAGTTGACAACATGAGAGGTTTTAAATTAGTTATCTGTCAGCAAATAAACGATGTTACCAAATGCTTCTCTCACAGTGGTTCTCAAATGCACACAGACTCACAGTGTGATTCTAGACAACAACCACTATACCTAGGAGTTTACCAAAAATCATTCACTACTGTGGAAGTGGTAAGCGAACTGCACACAATCTTTATATTTCAGGACTGCACTTTTATGTCAAAGCCTGACTCATATAATCAAAGCATAAGCACAGACTGGCTTCTAATGCTACTAAAACTCCACAACATGACCGGTTTTAAAACAGGTATATGTCAGCAAATACACAATGTTACCAAATGCTTCTCTCACAATCCTTACCCAAATGCACACAGACTCACAGTGTGATTTTAGACAAGCAACACTATCCTAGGAGTTTACCAAAACTCATTCACTATTCTGGAAGAGTTAATGGTACTGCACACAATCTACATATTTAAGTACACCACATCAGTGTCAAAGCATGACTCATTTAATCAACGCATAAGCAAAGACTGGATTCTAATCCTACTAAAACTTCACAACATGACAGGTTTTAAAACAGTTATCTGTCATCAAATACATGATGTTACCAAATGCTTCTCTCACAGCGATCCCAAATACACACTAACTCACAGTGTGATTCTAGACAAGCACCACTATCCCTATGAGTTTACCAAAACTCATTCACTACAGTGCAAGTGGTAAGGGAACTGCACACAATCTACATATTTCACAACTGCAATTTACTGTCAATGCCTGACTCATAGAATGAAAGCATAAGCCATAACTGTCTTCTAATGCTACTAAAACTTGACAACATGACATGTTTTACAACACTTATCTGTCAGCAAATACACGATGTTACCAAACAGTTCTCTCACAGTCGTTCCCAAATACACACAGACTCACAGTGTGATTCTAGACAAACAACATTATCCCTAGGAGTTTACCAAAACTCATTCACTACAGTGGAAGTGGTAAAGGAACTGCACACAATCTACATATTTCACGACTACACTTTAACCTCTTGAATGCCCATGACGAGATGGTCTCGTCATGGGCCGCGGTTGCGCTGTGCCCATGACGAGACTATCTCGTCATGAACCCCGCCCGCTAATGAAACGCCCGGCACAGGGCGTGGAAAGGGCAGGGCACTCAAGGGGTTAATGTCAATGCCTGACTAATTTAATCAACGCATAAGCAAAGACTGGCTTCTAATGCTACTAAAACTTGACAACATGACAGGTTTTAAAACAGTTATCTGTCAGTAAATACACAATGTTACCAAATGCTTCTCTCACAATCCTTACCCAAATGCACACAGACTCACAGTGTGATTTTAGACAATCAACACTATCCTAGGACTTTACCAAAACGCATTCACTATTGTGGAAGGGGTAAGGGGACTGCACACAATCTACATATTTGGGTACAGCACATCAGTGTCAAGGCATGACTCATTTAATCAACATATAAGCAAAGACTGGATTCTAATGCTACTAAAACTTCACAACATGACAGATTTTAAAACAGTTATCTGTCAGCAAATACATGATGTTACCAAATGATTCTCTCACACTGATCCCAAATACACACTAACTCACAGTGTGATTCTAGACAAGCACCACTATCCCTATGAGTTTACCAAAACTAATTCACTACAGTGCAAGTGGTAAGGGAACTGCACACAATCTACGTATTTCAGGACTGCACTTTTGTGTCAAAGCCTGACTCCTTTAATTAAAGCATAAACCAAGACTGGCTTCTAATGCTACTAAAACTTCACAACATGACAAGTTAAAAGAGTTATCTGTCAGCAAATACACGATGTTACCAAATGCTTCTCTCACAGTGGTTCCCAAATGCACACAGACTCACTGTGTGATTCTAGACAAACAACACTATCCCTTGCACTATACCAAAACACATTTCTTCATCTAGAAGTAGTACTACATTTTAGTATAGAAACATAACATAACTCATTTCCCAAATTCATAAACAATGACTGGTTTCTAATTCTACCAAAATATAAAAACTGCACAGTTATCTGTTTACAAACACATGAAAAACACAAATGCTTATCACAGAATGGTTTCTACATGCACACACATTGTAGAGAAAAAAAGTACTCCCTACACTTTAGCAGGAAAATACATTAGTCAAAATAGTCTACATACATCCCCTCACAATTAAATAACTCATCTTTCAAGTTCTTTTGTAGATTAAGAAGTATATCAATCACTCACCATATTTTCTTGTACAGAATCTCTGCACTGTGCACCTCTCAGCAAAAGCAAAGAAAGAAAAAGTTTCCCTTTCATTTTCCACAGATATACATGTAAACATCAAATCACAATCCTAAACACATAAACTCAAATGCAAACACACATTTCAATTGGTTAAACATTTCAACCCTTTCCAACTAAAATACATTTCAACCCTTGCCCCAATCTGCCTTCTGCCTGTTACCATAGAAACAGGTCATGGAACACTGCACTGAGCTCACAGGTCACACAAGTTCAGCACACAATGTTCCTACACAAGACAGGAAGTGTGCTAGACTTTTCAACATATCAGCTTATCATATATAATGTTCCTTACAGTCTGTTTTTGTTAACCAATAACAATCATACCTTTAAACAACAGAAATATACACCCTACCATTCAGTGTAGAAAGTTTTCATACAACCAATGATTTATTGTCGTTTTAAAAAAAACGTTGCCGTGTATCCGCACACCCACCACGAGAGAATCCGTGCATCCAGCGCGATAGGATGCGCGCACCGTGCGCGCATTTCCCCGTGTTTTTTTTTTTTTAAAAGAGGGCCCCAGGGGGTCCTTCTGGGACCCCCTAAGCACCTCTAGAGGGTCAGAGTATTTCCACTCTGCCCCCTTTATATGTTTTACACACTTATTCCCCTTGCATCTTCAGCCTAGCTTCGACCGAGGCAGAAAATGGGCTCCAACAGTTCCTGGTTTCGAATGTAGAGAGACACTCGACAGCCAATTAGCATTCAGCGCGCGATCGGGAAGGTGCGCGCTCGGTTCGGGGAGGGTGCGCTTACGGTGCGGGTACGGTCTGCGGATCCCCCGCGGCCATAGATATCACTAACTATTTTACCCTAATTTTCTCAGGAACTACTGAACAGATTCACCATATATGCAAAAGGCACAAGTCTGAACTGAGGACTACCTCTTTGCCAAATTTGGTGTCATTCCGTTCAGCGGTTCGGGCTGTAGCTGCAACAACAAATCCTATGGGAAATTGCATGGGGAAAACGCGTTTTGGGACCCCCCTTTTTTCTCGGCCCCCACTTGACGGATCACCGCACAACTTTCAGGGCAGGAGCGGAGCGGAGCTGGCCAAAAGTTTGGAAAATTTCGCGAGGATTCGTCAACCAGCGCTAACGTTATTCCAAATACAATGTTGCGGATTTCCTATGGAAAATAGGTCCTAACTATAACAATCTACTGGCGACCGCCAGTAGATAATATATATATATATATATATATATATATATATATATATATATATATATATATTCACTCCAACGCTCACCTTCACTACAAAGCAAGCAGGACACATGCTCCGGGTATGGTAAAAGGATTTAATGAGCTCCCAGCTAATCACTTGAAACAGTCTGTGGAACGCTGTGGCAGACGCGTTTCTGGCCAACCATGGCCGTCATCAGTGCCGATTTCACAGGCTGATGGGTTCACCTGTAGGTTCAACGATCACTCCTGATAAGTAGTCTCTCGACTCCTCCCACTGCAGTCAGGTGTTGGTTGTATATCGCTGGACTCCAGGAGAACTGCATGCTGGTACTTGCAGTCCAACGTGGTTCCCCATTCAGTGTTGAGGACTTCCAAACACAAGATAATGCCCCACATTCCGTGGCAGTGGACAGTCTACTGCAAATTCCTCCTGGATGAGAGTCAGCTCGCATCCTTATCCGTATCCTTATCAGGCAGACACTCGCTGCCTCCTCTCTCCCCTCGCAAACATAACAGCCCAGTGGCAGTAGTTTTCGCTCGGGGGGCGCTGCGTTTGTACTCTTCGTACTCGTCCACAAGTTTGCTGAAAGAACGCAGAGCTCCTGACCGAGAGGGCGTGTCCAAAGCCGGTATCAGCAGAACCGGCCAAATATTCACTCCAACGCTCACCTTCACTACAAAGCAAGCAGGACACATGCTCCGGGTATGGTAAAAGGATTTAATGAGCTCCCAGCTAATCACTTGAAACAGTCTGTGGAACGCTGTGGCAGACGCGTTTCTGGCCAACCATGGCCGTCATCAGTGCCGATTTCACAGGCTGATGGGTTCACCTGTAGGTTCAACGATCACTCCTGATAAGTAGTCTCTCGACTCCTCCCACTGCAGTCAGGTGTTGGTTGTATATCGCTGGACTCCAGGAGAACTGCATGCTGGTACTTGCAGTCCAACGTGGTTCCCCATTCAGTGTTGAGGACTTCCAAACACAAGATAATGCCCCACATTCCGTGGCAGTGGACAGTCTACTGCAAATTCCTCCTGGATGAGAGTCAGCTCGCATCCTTATCCGTATCCTTATCAGGCAGACACTCGCTGCCTCCTCTCTCCCCTCGCAAACATAACAGCCCAGTGGCAGTAGTTTTCGCTCGGGGGGCGCTGCGTTTGTACTCTTCGTACTCGTCCACAAGTTTGCTGAAAGAACGCAGAGCTCCTGACCGAGAGGGCGTGTCCAAAGCCGGTATCAGCAGAACCGGCCAAATATTCACTCCAACGCTCACCTTCACTACAAAGCAAGCAGGACACATGCTCCGGGTATGGTAAAAGGATTTAATGAGCTCCCAGCTAATCACTTGAAACAGTCTGTGGAACGCTGTGGCAGACGCGTTTCTGGCCAACCATGGCCGTCATCAGTGCCGATTTCACAGGCTGATGGGTTCACCTGTAGGTTCAACGATCACTCCTGATAAGTAGTCTCTCGACTCCTCCCACTGCAGTCAGGTGTTGGTTGTATATCGCTGGACTCCAGGAGAACTGCATGCTGGTACTTGCAGTCCAACGTGGTTCCCCATTCAGTGTTGAGGACTTCCAAACACAAGATAATGCCCCACATTCCGTGGCAGTGGACAGTCTACTGCAAATTCCTCCTGGATGAGAGTCAGCTCGCATCCTTATCCGTATCCTTATCAGGCAGACACTCGCTGCCTCCTCTCTCCCCTCGCAAACATAACAGCCCAGTGGCAGTAGTTTTCGCTCGGGGGGGGCGCTGCGTTTGTACTCTTCGTACTCGTCCACAAGTTTGCTGAAAGAACGCAGAGCTCCTGACCGAGAGGGCGTGTCCAAAGCCGGTATCAGCAGAACCGGCCAAATATTCACTCCAACGCTCACCTTCACTACAAAGCAAGCAGGACACATGCTCCGGGTATGGTAAAAGGATTTAATGAGCTCCCAGCTAATCACTTGAAACAGTCTGTGGAACGCTGTGGCAGACGCGTTTCTGGCCAACCATGGCCGTCATCAGTGCCGATTTCACAGGCTGATGGGTTCACCTGTAGGTTCAACGATCACTCCTGATAAGTAGTCTCTCGACTCCTCCCACTGCAGTCAGGTGTTGGTTGTATATCGCTGGACTCCAGGAGAACTGCATGCTGGTACTTGCAGTCCAACGTGGTTCCCCATTCAGTGTTGAGGACTTCCAAACACAAGATATATATATGTATACATCTATAGATATATATATTCACTTAAAAAACCATAGGTTTCACACATGTTATAGTTAGCTGTACATTTCACTCGTAAAAAACCAACGAAATTCCACGTTATAGTTAGATCAGGTAACTATAACTTGCGCGACCGCAATCCACAATGTGTAATTTCAGATGTCATCATTGATGTCATGAGTGATGTCACTGACCATGTCATGAGTGATGTAATATGTGACGTCATGAGCAGTTTATTGTGGGCGCGCAAGTTATAGTTACCTGATCTAACTATAACGTGGAATTTCATTGGTTTTTTACGAGTGAAATGTACAGCTAACTATAACATGTGTGAAACCTATGGTTTTTTAAGTGAATTTGCAAGGTTTTGTAAATGATAATTCCTAACTATAACGTGTGTGAAACCTATGGTTTTTTCTGTGAATATATATATATATCGCCGGGGGAGAAGTGCTTTCTATGGCCAACAGAGATTGGGACACCACCTGGTGTATGAGGAAGCTGTTCACTGTACCAGCATTCACCAACGGGGAGCACTAAAAAGCCGGCATGAATCCACGCAGGACTGTCATGGCTGGAAGTCGTGGAGGGCGGACCAGAGTGTTTGCACCAATGAGCAAACATTACCGGAGTGTTCTTAAAAACAAGCCCCCTAAATGAAATAAAAAGTGAAGCGGGCACTGAGGAAAGCCGGCAGGCTGAAACGCGTCTGCCCAGCGTTTCACCATCTTTTAAAGGACTTTGTGATCTAAGCCTGAATAGTAATAAATTTCATATTCAGCCTCTAAGCATGTGTCGGACCCATTTTTTAGTGGGTATTGGTGTGAATATTTTAGCGGTTACAGGCACCGCTTGACCGGCACGCCCTTTTGATTTGGAGCTTCGCGCAACGCCTGTGTCGAGTGGTATGGTGTGGAAGGACACAGCGCGACGCCCCCCCGGATGGTCCGAGATACTCACCTGAGTTTGTGGCCGTATGGGGAAAAAGGAAGCAGCAGTATGCTGTTTGAGGAGGCTGGAGTGGATATTGTCATCTTTACTTCCTGCGCGGATCGCCGGGGGAGAAGTGCTTTCTATGGCCAACAGAGATTGGGACACCACCTGGTGTATGAGGAAGCTGTTCACTGTACCAGCATTCACCAACGGGGAGCACTAAAAAACCGGCATGGATCCACGCAGGACTGTCATGGCTGGAAGTCGTGGAGGGCGGACCAGAGTGTTTGCACCAATGAGCAAACATTACCGGAGTGTTCTTAAAAACAAGCCCCGTAAATGAAATAAAAAGTGAAGCGGGCACTGAGGAAAGCCGACAGGCTGAAACGCGTCTGCCCAGCGTTTCACCATCTTTTACAGGACTTTGTGATCTAAGCCTGAATAGTAATAAATTTCATATTCAGCCTCTAAGCATGTGTCGGACCCATTTTTTAGTGGGTATTGGTGTGAATATATATATATATATATATTCAGTGAAAAAACCATAGGTTTCACACATGTTATAGTTAGCTGGACATTTTACTCGTAAAAAACCAATGAAATTGCCCTGTTATAGTTAGTTCAGCTAACTATAACTCGCGCGCCCGCAATGCACTGCTGATGACGTCACATATTACATCACTCATGACATGGTCAGTGACATCACTCATGACATCACTGATGACATCTCAAATGACATCACTGATGACATCACTGATGACATCATCCAGTGAATGTGTGTTTTTCTGAAAATTAAATATGTTTTATATATGTATATCTCAAGGTCGATGGAAGAATAAATGGGTATATAAGTGTCTAAATGGATGATTTGTTTTTGAAAAATTGATTGTTTAACTGACTGATTAAGTGTATCTTAGTGAATACATGGCTTAGTGAGTAATGTTTAAATATGTATATATCTGTATCAGTCTCTCACTTTGTGTATAAGTGGCTGCATGGGTTGGTGAGTAGCTACATGGGTGACTATATAGGTTATTAGTTGGTTTTTTGAGTATCAGTCTGAGTGTCTGCATGGTTCGGTGGGGGGTATTACGTAGTGCATAGGTGCATGAATGAGTGACTCACTGTTTGTATGTGTTGAACAGACCATGTGTGCAGGACTGCATGGGTGGATGAGTGTGTGTATGGGTGTGTTAGTGAGTGAATGACTGTCTCAATAGTGTCTTTATGAGTAACTACATATGTTTAAAACTAGTATATGTGACTATTGGTGTATATATGTGAGTATATGCAAGGGTGAGAGATTGGAAGAGTTCCTGTATGAATAAGTATGTGTTTCTATAAGTGATTGTTTAAAAGACTAAGTATGTGTAAGTTTCCGTAGAAGTAAGTATGGTGGTGTGTGTATAACTGTATATGCAAGTAAATGTATGTTTGATTCTTTATTAGCACGAGTGACTATGTGTGTGAGTAACTCTATGCATGAGTGGCATTGTGTAACAGGATGTATAGGTGTATGAGTACATATGATGAGTGAGTACATGTATGAGTGACTGTATTGGACTGTTGGTGAATGAGTGGATGTGTATGTGGATCTTAGAATTACTGAAGAGGTTGTTGTAACTGGTATTGGTATGTCCATTGTTTTGAAAATTTTAGTCTCTATTTTTGAATGTGTGTGTCAAAGGTTATATTAGGGTGAGAGGAGGTCTACCACTCTATCACAAGGATGATGTCATCAGTGATGTCATCAGTGATGTCATTTGAGATGTCATCAGTGATGTCATGAGTGATGTCACTGACCATGTCATGAGTGATGTAATATGTGACGTCATCAGCAGTGCATTGCGGGCGCGCGAGTTATAGTTAGCTGAACTAACTATAACGGGGCAATTTCATTGGTTTTTTACGAGTAAAATGTCCAGCTAACTATAACATGTGTGAAACCTATGGTTTTTTCACTGAATTTCTAAGGTTTTTTAAATGCTAATTCCTAACTATAACGTGTGTGAAACCCATGGTTTTTTCAGTGAATTTGCAACGTTTTTTAAATGCTAATTTTTATTTTTTTTATTTTTTTATTTTTTTAGTACGCGTACCGTAAGCTCACGGTAAGCATACGGTTTACGCAACGTCCGTAATTTTCCTACGCTGCTTGCGTATAGTTACGCAATTTGCGTAGCCGCGCGTACTCCGCGTGGGACGCGTACGCGTGTACGCTACACGCGCACGTTACGCGGAAGTGCCGGGAGTGACTGTTATGCGCATGCGCGCAAGCGCGTGTCTTTTTTACGCGCATGCGCACTTTTGCCGTAAGCGTACCGTAAGCGTACGGTAGGTCATGTGATCATGAAACACAACTTTTGATTGGTTGAAACTACTTTCAGTTCTAGAACTCTCCTACACCACACCCATTCCCCTCATTTCTGCTTGTGATCCCTTGGGAGAAGGAGCTGGTTTGTCTTTGGGATACGATGGCAGAACAGCAGAGCTCTTCTGAGAGTGAGGCTAGCACTAGCAGCACTGTCTTGAGGCAGAGATCGAGGAAACAAAAGCCCTCTTATGTATGGGATTATTTTACTTTTCCTGAAGGCCAGCAAAAGGTAAATGCACCCTTAGTGACTTGTAAGCTGTGTAAGCGTGTACTTTCTAGAGGTAATCCTAACAGGAAGTATTCCTTTGGGAATCACACCATGAAGAGACACCTCCAGGATGTACACAGAAGGACACATGGTCATCTTTTTGGAGGTAACTCTTCAGAAAGACGAGCCAGTACATCCACAGTAGCTCAGCCTGAACCATCATCTGCAGGGCTGACTCCTTCTTCTGCAGGTCAGGTGAGCCCTTCATCTGTGGGGGGAGAATCTCCTTTTGCTGGCCCTCTGGAAATCAACCCTCGATTTCGGAAGGTTGATATTCATTGCACATTTTGTAAAGATCTAATTTGCCATAGGGAGACCAGTGTTTCCCTAGTGAACAACAAAATAGATCAGCACATTTGTCGCTTTGAATAATTTTCCCATGCTTCCTTTCCTCTGTCCCTGCATGAACACAACGGTTCTTTTAAGAGCCAACCTTATCTTTCATCTTTTTTTTACATATGTTTTTAAAAACTTTTTTTTATTTTTTTTTACCGTACGCGTACGTTGCGCGTACTTTTTTTTTTTTTTTTTTTTAAAAACACGAAAAATCATTTATCACATTACATTGTCCTTGAGAGACTACAATTATTATTATTGACTTACCATACTCACTGAAAAAATATTTATTCATTTGTTTTTTAAAAAAATAGTTTTAAAAATGTTTGTAGTTTTCGAAAATTTTCTATATCTATCTGGAAAAAAAGAAAAAAGTATTAATATTTTTAAAATATTTTATAATACAGTACACATATTTACATTTTTTTCCAAAAAATATTTTTGCCTTATTTTTGCTGTTTTCAGAATATATTGCATTTCACTATAAATTGTGAAAGCAATTGCATTCATCATTTTACAGCGGGCAAAAAAAAATAACAATCACAAAGATTGTAATAAAAAAGCCCAGAATCTCTTTTTACTTAAACTTAACATTATAGAAATGCATAATATTCTAAAAAAATATCATCTAATACCAATACTTATTTCTTTAAAATACCGTCTGATATGTTTGTTTCAGAAGTATAATCACAATATGATATCTCAAATAACTCCAAAATACATCTGATTCCATTTCCTTTAGACCAAATAGTAATTTTAAATTTTTTTTTGGAATAAATTACCAACGGTAATCCAATAAAATTCTAAAGTTTAATTTGTCCAGATCTCACCGATTCTCTGTAACATTTTGGTTCACGAAAATTTTTTGAATAATTTATTAAGTCCACAATAGAAATGGTTACTTTTCCACATGGCCAAATAGTAATTTTTTAAAACATTTTTGAAAAAATTTCCAATGGCAGTCCAATAACATTCCAAAATTTAAAATGTGCAGAAGTTACCGATAATCTCTAAATTATTGGTTTTTCAAAGTTTCATTAAAAATTAAAAAAGTCCACATTACAATTGGTTATCTTTCCATTAGGCCAAATGATAATTTAAAAAATCTTTTTTTTACAAAATTGCAATGGTAATCCATTAAAATGGTAAAATTGTTTTGTCCAGATCTTGCCAAGTCTCTCTAAAATTTAGGTTTCAGGAAGATTAAATAGGAATTTGCTAAATCAAAAGGCAAACGTTGCTTAAAAACCAATTGGGAATCATTACACAGTGTCCAGCCTTTTTCACATTTAAGATAAACTGTGTAATGTCCAGAAGTAACAGTAGGTCCTTCATGGAAAATTATTGCAACAGTTACAAAAGTTTTTCCTGAAATTGATAATTGCTGTCCTGTAAAATTCTTTATTAAAGTATCCAATTTTGAACCATCAGCTCTACATCGTTGCATCATTAAAATTACATACTGTCCGTATTCCTTTAAAATTAATGTTGAAAACATGTCAGAATTACACTCACTACATTTCATGCTATGATTAGCATCTTTAACTAATTTTGCAAAAGTGACTGTTTTACTCTCTGGCAATGTCAAATAAATAAACCTTTCATTATCAACAATAGAGCCACATATATTATAACAATTATCACAACTATGTTCCCATTTATAAGAGAGACCAAAAAAAATGTCAATGGGAACTCCTTCTTCTTCCACTACCTGAAGAAAATACATCAAAAATTCATGTGCATCTTGCTGTTCATTTTGAGAAAACTGTGTTCGTCCTGAACATACATCTAAAAGTTTTCTAATGTCAGTAGCACTTTCTATTTGAGTTTTATCTTTACTCAGCTTTTGAAAAAGGAGACTCAGCTCTGAACAGAATCTTTTTCCCTGATTTACTATTATCTGCTCTTGCAAACTTTCCAGATAAAATGCAACATTCAGCACTACATTTGCGTAGCAGTTGACACCAGAGCTATTTTCAAAATGACATCCTACAACCTGTTCTTCATTTTCCTTTTTCTTTTTGCTTGCAATTACATCACTCCTCTTTTTTTTCCTCTTCTCTACATCTTCACTACAGATATTCTCATTTTTTCTTTTACGAGAAACTACACGTTTCTCCAACACAGGATACTGACCTAAATGAGGAGCATAGCTTCTTCTTAATCTATTATACTCTTTTACACAGTTTGTATCAGCACTAACTTTTGACTCATCAAAGTCTATCATAAATAAACCTGATAATGTTTTGACTCGTGACAAAGCAACATATGCCATACCTTCTTTGAACACAGTTGAACCAATGTTCACAAATGCACAATCTACAGTCAATCCTTGAGACTTGTGAATAGTTACAGCATATGCTAGAGAAAACGGAAACTGCTTCCTACGTACATATAAGTCTTTCACAAGCATAAAACGAACTGTACAACGACAAATATCTTTAACTTCATCTATCTGATCAAATTTTATTTTTAAACATTCAACTCCTTCTTTTTTCTGGTAATTAATAAAACCCACAACTCTTCCCATCGCTCCATTAACTAAACCTTTCTCAACATCCAAATTTCTCCTTAAAAACACTCTACAGTTCATGCAAACATATAGATTTTTTTCTAATCCAGCTGTTTTGGAGATGTTCTTCTCTAGTGAGACCAATTTATTTTTCAGTTTGCCTGTTACTGTGACAGTAATTCTTCCATCCTCAATTTTGTCCACTGCTTCCAATTTCCTGATCTCTTCCTTTTCCAATTTCAAAAGCTCCTCATTGAATATTGAGCATTCACGTAGAGTTGGCATTAAGCAGATGACACTTTTGTTTTCTGCAATGTTCTTGTATATCTTCTCTGCAACTATTTCTTCCTTTGGAAATAAATTATGTAGCAGCCGACTCTGTAATGCTTTTTTGCCAACTTCTGTCAGTAGTCCAATCCTGATATCTTTCAGAATACTTCCATATTCTTCATCGTTTGCTTGCCTCATATTAGTAGTAAGTTCCTTGTACTCAAAGAAGGACCAAATATTTGTATTTCCGATGCTTCCCAATGACTTCTTCGTGTCTTCATGTGTCACAGTATTAAACACTGGTTGTCCTTTAACTGGAGTAAGTTGCAAAAGATCTCCAAAAACGATGACGTGTTTTCCACCAAATAACATGTCATAGTCTGTCTTCAAAATTTGCTGCATTCTTAAATGCACAAAGGCAAGCATTAGGTTTGATACCATGCTCACCTCATCAATAATGAGAACTTGCATCTTCTTCAATACTCTTGAAACTTCCAAGGATGCTTCTCCAGTTAGCTTGTTGAATTGTATTTTGTTCTCATGCTCCACTGGTAACATTAGCAAACGATGTAAGGTGATTCCTTTTATGTTATATGCTGCTAACCCAGTTGGAGCAGTAACCACACAAGACAAAGTAGAATCCGTTTTTTGCTGTAGGTAGCTTCTGATGACTTTTATTAGGAAACTTTTTCCAGTTCCAGCTTGTCCGCTTACATACATCCTGATTGGATGAAATGATGTGCATGAGCACTCTTTTTTTACATGTAGAAATCCGTGATCAATTTTGTTTTTGATCTCTTCATAAATTTGTTGCTGCTCTTGATTCAGTTGTCTTTCCAAATTTTCTAAGTCTATAAATTCTTCTTGAGCTTGATTCATAGCCGTTTCCACTTCATTCATGGCTATTGATGCTTCATTTTCAATGATTGGTTGTCCTAGGGGATCTTGACTGTGTGTTCCTGAACTTTGGCTGTCCTGAGAACTGTCTCTAGCTATTTCTGCTGCAATTGTAGTTTCCTGTTCAATTTCTTCATTTAACATTTGCAGATAAGTTGTGAATGTATTGCATTGTATGCTGTCTTTGCAAGCATTAAATGAATCTTCATAGCTTTGAAATTCTCCCAGTAGTTCATCCTCTGTACGCCATGGTTTAAACAACTGTAAAAGAGCCAAGTAGTAAAATTCTTTCTTGTCAGTAGTGTCGCAACTCAGCTTCCGGTGATTTATCAAACTTCCTTTTGTTTGCTTCACCAAACATCCTTCTTCACCAACGACTTTATATTTTCCATTATTGATGTCTTCTGCGGCTTTCCTTGAATAAATGTAGTTCTGCAGCACTTCATAGAGACACATGTTCTCCAGATGTTGACTTCTCTTGGGATAATATGTGTCCAACATGTTTGTTTTCAATATATCTGTACTTTCTGGGTCATTCTCGACCAAATATTCAATTTCTCCTACAGATTTCAGTACCCGATTTCTCATTGCTGCAAGGCCTAAACTTGCCCAAATTATTCTTCTTGACTTCGAGTAGAGACTTGCAGAAGATAACCTATCTGAACATTCGTAGGATCCAATTTCTCGATGCGATAACATCTTCAAACTGAAACTGTACAGCTTCTTACTGACAGTCTTCTCGTGAGAAATCTCTTCCCACATTTCCTTCAATTCTGTTTTTTCTGATTTCGTAATGTAAGACGTTACATATCGTGCAACAGCAATGGAATTGTCAGCTACATACTGTATATCCATGTTAGCGTTCCACATGGATAAAATGACTGGGTTGTAGTCATTTATATTTTTTGATTCTTCTTTTCTTTTAAGGTTGTAGGTATTCTTAGGTGATTTTCTTGTGATAGTATGTCTCACAGCTGACATAAAACTGTTTACTCTTCCATTTGAAAGAACAGGTCTAGGAAATCCAAATCGACATTTAGTGTAGTATTTTTCTTTGCTCTTGTATTTCCGTCAACAGTATTTTCCACACCGATGACTTTGGAAACGTAAAACTTGCTCCTTTAACTTGTTCTCTTCTGTGCTTTTTGGTATAGCACATGTTGCATATTCTTGAATGTAAGATAACACTGCTTCATCAGCATCTGTTCCAAACTTTGGGGCATCCTTGATCCACAACAGCATATGAATATGAGGAGCACCTCTTGCCTGGTACTCTTTTCTCCAAAAGAAATCCACTACTTCTCCAAGGGGTGGATTTTTTTTATTGCAGATGAAGGACATCATAGCCTCAAATCTATGATTGAAATATCTGCAAACATTAACCGGATCCAATGAGCACAGTTCTCCTGCTGTCTTGTATTCGATGTTTTTAATGTTTGAATTGGCCTCTCGTAGAAAATCCAGTAAATCATCCCAAGCGTACTCGGCACAGCTTAGGGTAAGGAACCATGTTGGTGTTCCTAAATCCCGTAACATGCATTTTAGTTCACCATGGCGTCGGTACCAATATTCATTTGTCCCACGCTGACAAGCCATCAGATTGATCAGTTGTGTTTCCAAATGATCATCTTGGTGCTGCACTTTCTCCATAAAATCCTTAGCAGACACATTTTGTAAATGTACTCCACTTTTTAAAATGTGATTTACTGCATAAGACAGTGCAGACAAGTCGCTTTCAAATAAAAGATGGAACAAATAAGGAATACTTTGTCGAAATCTGGGATCTTCAGCATATAGTCTTGTAGTCCGATACTCTGAAGCTGGAATCTGTTCTGGACGTTCATCGTATCGTCCTCCTTTTCCTTTAGGAAACAGCTGAGGAAAACATCGAGCTTCCAAGCTCTCCTCCCATACACTCACAGGAGTTCCTTTTGCTTTCTTCATCTGAAAGAGATCAATATTGTCTCCCATAACTTCTTTCGAATGAAGAGGATGTATGCTAAAATGTTCATAAATTTCTTCTTCCTTTGACTTGTCCACTTTTTCAATTTGTCCAGTTGGTGTTTCTGTGTCTTCTTGAAAATCTTCTTCTTCTTCTTCTTCTTCTATATAAATTGATTCATACCATTTGTTATTTTTTTTCAAATACAAATTTGCTCTTTGTACTTTCCGCACATCTACCAGCTCCTGCCAAATCTTCTTATTCTTTGTAGGTACACCATTAACCAGAATAATTAATGGTTCAGTTTCCAAAGTATCCGCATCAATAGTTTCCATATTTTTTTTCAAATCCAAGGGCAAATACACCACTCTACCTTTTAAACCTCTCAGTAAATCTGAAGGAGGTAATTTACCAGTTTTGGGCTCCATACGTACTATGGTCTGGAACGGATGAACACATTGAATGAGTATAGACTCATATGTATTTAATTCAGAAAGTTCAGCAGGAATAGCATCCAATTCTAAATTATTATGTACAGCTCTGGTCGGCATTCTATTTTCCTCTAACTTGTTGTAACTGTATTTACAAATACGCTGATCTTCACCCAATTCAAAACAATTTTCTAGAAATATATATGTGGCAAAATCCTTCCACTTATAATTATCTTCATTTTCACTCTTTCTGTAGAGATCAACATTCCTAGTTTGTTTTCTATAATGAGTTCTGCGGCAACAAATACAAGTAACATTTGGTCTTTCATTAGAGACTATTGCAAATTTTGTTATGTGATCATTAAATGTCTTACTTACAGAAGGTTCTACATTCTCTTCCACTTCTTCCTCATTTACTGTGTCCTTCTCTGCACTGTTTTGTTCAGGACCAAAGTAACAAAACTGAATTTCATCAACAACCTTCTCTACATCTGATACCGTTCCTCGGAACAGAGCCCTATTCAATTCATTTAACTTTATTGCTGGACTTTTGGCAAAATACAACCGTCTCACAAACTTTCTCATTCCAGTATGATGAACAGCCAGCATCCTAAAATGATGGAAAACACTATTGCACACTTTTCTAGATAGACAAGCCAGAGAATGACCCTGCAAACCAGTATTCTCTCTCACTCTGCATGGATCCAGACTTTGAAGCACCTTAATCTTCTGTTTTACACTTTTTTTACTATATTCTCTTAGAAACTCTCGAAATTTGTCAATAGATTCCTGACGCACAGTGCAAATACTACTACAATTCCAAGTGTACACTGGGGCTTTAGGACGTCTCCCCATTGCCTCATCTGCCATCACTTGTACCTCATCTCTTGGAACCATTATCTCCTTCTCCATTATGCAACCATTTGTTACTTCGTATGAACGACCTCTGGTGTCAACTGCATGCAGCAAACTATTACTTTGAAAATAGCTCTCTTCCTTTAAAAAAGGTTCACTACTTGAACTATGCATCCACTTTCCTAAAAACACTTTACAAAAGTTTGTTCTGTTCACTACTCTTTTCCTTTTGCTATGTGATTTCAGTACATTAACCATTTTGTCTAATGTACGCATCCTATTCAAAATTAATATGAATAGTTTCCTTTTTAATTCTAATGCCTTTGCTGCAATGGCTTCAATATCTTTTTTTCTCTTGTAATATTTTGCCTTTTGCTTATATTTCTTCACATCCTTTATCAAATTGGACATAACTCTTCTCTGAAACATTTTTCTACGTATCTCTTTAAACGCTGTTTTTCTGTTTATGTAAATCTTTTCAGTTGCAGAAGGTATATTTGCATTAACTAAATTCTCAATTTTTTCCTGTTCTCTTCCTTTTGTAACATTCTTTCCAGTACAGACATTTTGTACATTTTTCTTTGTTTTGAATATATTTTTAAGAAATTGTTTTTTCTGCTTACCAGAAGATTTTTTCTTTTTCCCAACATGAGCATCTTCTACTAACTTTGGTCCTCCAGTTGTCTTCAAATATAGTTTTTTTTTTAGCGTTTTTTGAACTCTGGATTTTGTAGGCATCTTAAATTTTGTTCACTGCTCTTCAGCAATACCTGAAAAAAACTAAAAAAAAAATCCTTTATTGTATTTAAATATATTACTACATTTCTTTTCACAATAGTCACAAAACGAAATTTCTTTGCCAATTTGAATGCACACAAACTGCTCTTTTTTTTGGGCAAGTGAAAATCACTTTTACAAACTGTCACATTATGAAACCACTTTTCAGATTTTTTAAAAAGCCCATGTCCAGAGTGCTACACTCCAGCAAGGGCAACCAGCCTTAGTGATGCTGAATGTATTTGCATTACAGACTGAAACCTGAAAACCCCACTCGCTTGTAAATACTGTGCATGACTATACATGGCAAGCACATGGGTGTGTGCTAAGACTCTGCTTCTTCCCCCAAAAATTTGCTCCCCCTTTCCATCTAATGCTACTGTGAAATCACCAGAGCAAGACGCAATAAATCTCTGCCTATAATTCCTCTCTGCACACAGAGTCATGTTTTCACATTAGTCCCAAAACGAAATTTCTTTGCCAATTTGAAAGCACACTTACTGCTCTTTTTTTTTTCGGGGCAAGTGAAAATCACTTTTTACAAGTGAAAATCACTTTTCCAGACTGACACATTATGAAACCACTTTTTTTGATTTATTTAAATGCACATGTCCAAACTGTTTTTTCAGACCACCACCATGTGTATTCTCGGTGACTGCCTACACTCCAGCAAGGGCAACCAGCCTTAGTGATGCTGAATGTATTTGCATTACAGACTGAAACCTGAAAACCCCACTCGCTTGTAAATACTGTGCATGACTATACATGGCAAGCACATGGGTGTGTGCTAAGACTCTGCTTCTTCCCCCAAAAATTCGCTCCCCCTTTCCATCTAATGCAACTGTGAAATCACCAGAGCAATACACAATAAATCTCTGCCTATAATTCCTCTCTGCACACAGAGTCATGTTTTCACATTAGTCCCAAAACGAAATTTCTTTGCCAATTTGAAAGCACACTTACTGCTCTTTTTTTTTTCGGGGCAAGTGAAAATCACTTTTTACAAGTGAAAATCACTTTTCCAGACTGACACATTATGAAACCACTTTTTTTGATTTATTTAAATGCACATGTCCAAACTGTTTTTTCAGACCACCACCATGTGTATTCTCGGTGACTGCCTACACTCCAGCAAGGGCAACCAGCCTTAGTGATGCTGAATGTATTTGCATTACAGACTGAAACCTGAAAACCCCACTCCCCCACTCGCTTGTAAATACTGTGCATGACTATACATGGCAAGCACATGGGTGTGTGCTAAGACTCTGCTTCTTCCCCCAAACAAAAATTCGCTCCCCCTTTCCATCTAATGCAACTGTGAAATCACCAGAGCAAGACGCAATAAATCTCTGCCTATAATTCCTCTCTGCACACAGAGTCATGTTTTCACATTAGTCCCAAAACGAAATTTCTTTGCCAATTTGAAAGCACACTTACTGCTCTTTTTTTTTTCGGCGCAAGTGAAACTCACTTTTTACAAGTGAAAATCACTTTTACAGACTGACACATTATGAAACCACTTTTTTTGATTTATTTAAATGCACATGTCCAAACTGTTTTTTCAGACCACCACCATGTGTATTCTCGGTGACTGCCTACACTCCAGCAAGGGCAACCAGCCTTAGTGATGCTGAATGTATTTGCATTACAGACTGAAACCTGAAAACCCCACTCGCTTGTAAATACTGTGCATGACTATACATGGCAAGCACATGGGTGTGTGCTAAGACTCTGCTTCTTCCCCCAAAAATTCGCTCCCCCTTTCCATCTAATGCAACTGTGAAATCACCAGAGCAAGACGCAATAAATCTCTGCCTATAATTCCTCTCTGCACACAGAGTCATGTTTTCACATTAGTCCCAAAACGAAATTTCTTTGCCAATTTGAAAGTACACTTACTGCTCTTTTTTTTTCGGGGCAAGTGAAACTCACTTTTTACAAGTGAAAATCACTTTTACAGACTGACACATTATGAAACCACTTTTTTTGATTTATTTAAATGCACATGTCCAAACTGTTTTTTCAGACCACCACCATGTGTATTCTCGGTGACTGCCTACACTCCAGCAAGGGCAACCAGCCTTAGTGATGCTGAATGTATTTGCATTACAGACTGAAACCTGAAAACCCCACTCGCTTGTAAATACTGTGCATGACTATACATGGCAAGCACATGGGTGTGTGCTAAGACTCTGCTTCTTCCCCCAAAAATTCGCTCCCCCTTTCCGTCTAATGCAACTGTGAAATCACCAGAGCAATACGCAATAAATCTCTGCCTATAATTCCTCTCTGCACACAGAGTCATGTTTTCACATTAGTCCCAAAACGAAATTTCTTTGCCAATTTGAAAGCACACTTACTGCTCTTTTTTTTTTCGGCGCAAGTGAAAATCACTTTTTACAAGTGAAAATCACTTTTACAGACTGACACATTATGAAACCACTTTTTTTGATTTTTTTAAATGCACATGTCCAAACTGTTTTTTCAGACCACCACCATGTGTATTCTCGGTGACTGCCTACACTCCAGCAAGGGCAACCAGCCTTAGTGATGCTGAATGTATTTGCATTACAGACTGAAACCTGAAAACCCCACTCGCTTGTAAATACTGTGCATGACTATACATGGCAAGCACATGGGTGTGTGCTAAGACTCTACTTCTTCCCCCAAAAATTCGCTCCCCCTTTCCATCTAATGCAACTGTGAAATCACCAGAGCAATACGCTTTAAATCTCTGCCTATAATTCCTCTCTGCACACAGAGTCATGTTTTCACATTAGTCCCAAAACTAAATTTCTTTTCCAATTTGAAAGCACACTTACTGCTCTTTTTTTTTTCGGGGCAAGTGAAAATCACTTTTTACAAGTGAAAATCCTTCCCCCAACTTGACTTCTGCCTAGTACCCTTCCCCCAACTTGACTTCTGCCTGCTACCATAGCAACAGCTCATGGAACACTGCTGTGTTGAGTTAGGTCAGAAGTTCGCCAAACAATGTTTCAATTCCACAGAGCAAGAGTGCTTGACTTTTCAAACCTAACAGCAAATCCATAGTACTGTTCTTTGGTTACACATTTTTTTTTACCAATACAAAACATGCTTCTATTAATTTACACATACAGCCTAGTTTTTATTCTAGAATGGTATGAAACAGCCAATCAGTTCTTTTTGTTTTGAAAAAAATATGTATGCCTCCATTTCCAAACTGTCTTTCTTTTCATATTGCCATTCTACTGAAAGACACCTCCTGAGTGCATCCAGTTCTCCTTTGAAGATGTTCACAGTGTGGATTGTAGGGCACAGCTATGTCTTCTGGAGTGAAAAGTTTGCAGAGAAAACAGGTATGGTGAGAGACCTTGCTTTGCCAAATGTAGACATTAAATGGATTGGATTGGTCAGAGAGGGTTAAAGTGGCACCAATTGATGCCATTGGTGAAATCCTTCATTCAAATCCAACACCCTGACCTCATAATAGTGCACTGTGGTGGCAATGACCTAGGCACTTTGACTGGGGTAGGTCTGGAAATGCTTATGAAGGACACCTTTGCACAACTGTTTACACTTTTCCCTAAAACTGCCTTTGTGTTTTCCAACATATGCCAAAGGCAAAAATGGAACTGGTCCAATCATTTCTGTCCACAGATTGACAAAGCAAGAAAGCACGTCAACAAATCTGTTTCTGCTTTCCTCCGTGACTATGGTATGGGTGCCATTTACCACAACAACTTGCGTTATGACATGCAAGACATTTATAGAGGAGATGGTGTGCACTTCAATGATGAAGGGAACAGAGTCTTCCTCTTGAACCTTGGACTCTGCATCGGTACTTACTTGTAGGTACCACTTAAAAAATGACTTCATAAACACAACAGCTCTTTTTAGAGCTCCCTAATATCTAAACTCTTAAATCTGCTTTTCATTTATTTTTTTTATTTTTTTTTTACCGTACGCTTACCGTAAGCTTACCGTACGCGTACCCCGTGATTTTTTTTAAAATCAATAAATGTTTTTTTTGTACTTTTCTGTCCTTCTTTGACCCCCTTACAAATGTTAGGGGGTCTGTAACTCTCCTCATTGCCCCCTTTCCTTGTTTTCACTCTTTTTTTTCAGAGTGAAATACACAAAATGGCGGCCGCCGCTTCCTGGTTTCGACCGATTCGAATGTTTACTAAGATCTAAGAGCCAATCAGAATCGCGCTCGCGCACGCCACCGTACGCTTACCGTAAGCGTACGGTAAGCGTACCGTAAGCGGGCTCAGATATATATATTGATTTAAAGGCTATTTTCTCAGAATCTACTGAACAGATTTACACCAAACCTACAAAAGGCACTTCCTTGACCTAGGGACTACCTCTCTGCCAAATTTTGAGTAATTCTGTTCAGCCGTTCGGGCTGTAGCTCGTTCTAAAGGTCCTATGGAAAAATGCATGGGAAAAACGCGTTTTGGGACCCCCCTTTTATCTCAGCCCCCGCTTGACGGATCCCCCCGAGACTTTCAGGGTAGGAGCGGAGCGTAGCGCCCCACCTATTTTGAGAAATTCGCGAGGATTCGTCAACCGGCGCCAAAGATATTCAAAATAGAATGTTGAGGTTTTCCTATGGAAACGTGGTCCTAACTATAACTACCTACTGGCGACCGCCAGTAGGTAATATATATTCACAAATTCTTCCCTCACGGGAAAGAGGTTGAGCCGCACTCGAAACTTTTGATTTGCATATTTATTCAATGGTAAAACAGCATGAGGCACAGTCCTGACGCGTTTCGTTCCTGCCTGGAACTTTTTCAAAGGTAATCCGGCACCATAACACGCCAATTTCTCCACAGGCTGATGTCCTCATTTCAAATGCACATCCTCTGGTTGACAGCTTTTCTAGTTGCATTGTGGAGTCTGTGGTCCAATTGGCAGTGTAGAATTTCTTCCCTCTGGTGGGCGGTGCTTGTTCATGCTGTTGAGAGTAACAAACTCAATTTTAAGTTATTTATTTATTTCCACAATCAGTTTCCCCGTGTCAAGCCCACTTTTCAAGCCTGATTCGGGTCCAATTCCGAAGACAGTCTTCGGCGGCACCGCATTTCCCATTTCATTTTCACGGGCTACAGAGTTGGTTCAGTGTCAGGAAACGATGGCGCTCTTGTGGTGGTGCGTCGCTCTTCGGCAGAACCAAGCCGATGCTATGTTCACAAATTCTTCCCTCATGGGAAAGAGGTTGAGCCGCACTCGAAACTTTTGATTTGCATATTTATTTAATGGTAAAACAGCATGAGGCCCAGTCCTGATGCGTTTCGTTCCTGCCTGGTACTTTTTCAAAGGTAAGCCAGCACCATAACACACCGATTTTCTCCACAGGCTGATGTCCTCATTTCAAATGCACATCCTCTGGTTGACAGCTTTTCTAGTTGCATTGTGGAGTCTGTGGTCCAATTGGCAGTGTAGAATTTCTTCCCTCTGGTGGGCGGTGCTTGTTCTTGCTGTTGAGAGTAACAAACTCAATTTTAAGTTATTTATTTATTTCCGCAATCAGTTTCCCCGTGTCAAGCCCACTTTTCAAGCCTGACTCGGGTCCAATACCGAAGACAGTCTTCGGCGGCACCGCATTTCCCTTTTCATTTTCACGGGCTACAGAGTTGGTTCAGTGTCGGGAAATGATGGCGCTCTTGAGGTGGTGCGTCGCTCTTCGGCAGAACCAAGCCGATGCTATGTTCACAAATTCTTCCCTCACGGGAAAGAGGTTGAGCCGCACTCGAAACTTTTGATTTGCATATTTATTCAATGGTAAAACAGCATGAGGCGCAGTCCTGACGCGTTTCGTTCCTGCCTGGAACTTTTTCAAAGGTAAGCCAGCACCATAACACGCCGATTTTCACCACAGGCTGATGTCCTCATTTCAAATGCACATCCTCTAGTTGACAGCTTTTCTAGTTGCATTTTGGAGTCTGTGGTCCAATTGGCAGTGTAGAATTTCTTCCCTCTGGTGGGCGGTGCTTGTTCATGCTGTTGAGAGTAACAAACACAATTTTAAGTTATTTATTTATTTCCGCAATCAGTTTCCCCGTGTCAAGCCCACTTTTCAAGCCTGACTCGGGTCCAATATATATATATATCTATATATACATATATATATTACCAGTAGGTAGTTATAGTTAGGACCTATTTTCCATAGGAAATCCGCAACATTCTATTTGGAATAACGTTGCCGCTGATTGACGAATCTTCGGGAAATTTTCCAAACTTTTGGCCAGCTCCGGTCCACTCCTATCCTGAAAATTTCACGGCGATTCGTCAAGCGGGGGTCGAGAACAAAGGGGGGTCACAAAACGCGTTTTCCCCATGCATTTTCCCATAGGGCATGTTGACGCAGCTACAGCCCGAACTGCTGAATGGAATTACACCAGATTTGGCAAAGAGGTAGTCCTCAGTTCAGACTTGTGCCTTTTGCTTAAATGGTGTAAATCTGTTCAGTAGTTCCTGAGAAAATTAGAGTTAAAAAGATAGATATATCTGGGCGGAGCCTAACCACACATCTCATCGTGAGATCTGATTGGCTGTCAGTACTTCATCCAAGAAGTGTTGGCAGCCATCTTGGGACCAATATACATGATGATAGCACCTCATTATAAAGCATTGTAGTTAATAGAAGGTTTTAAGACTTTAGTTACATTATACATCATTTGTTGATGGTACCATACTCATTTTAGGAATTGTGGTGTGTTCTAAGGTGATTTCACCATGTGAAAAAGCCTTCTGCTGTGATATCATGAATCATGTTTGAGAGAAAACTATTTTCTCATGCTTTTCCCACAGAGGTTTGGAAGGTGATCTATAAGCTAAACTGAGAGCATATTTTCTGTAAATTCACATTATCTTTCTCAGTCATGTGAGAATGAAGTCTGACATTCTCAGTAAAACATGTACATCCAACAAGGGCAGAGACTGTCAGTTGATTCCTTTGTGTTCTACTGCAGCTTCCAAGAGTCTTCTAAAGAACAACTAGAGCGCTAACAGTCCTACTTATGACAGACATATTGCACACCTGAAGCCATCTTGATTGGAATAAAGTGGTAACTCTTAAAACATTTAATTTACAAAAAGGAACTAAATGAGGGGGTTCATTTTGCCATAGAAAGTATGATTAGTGCTGCAGAAAAAAGAATTAGGGCACATTTTGAGTGACTTCTCAAATCCTCTTCTATTTCATTAAAATATTCTGACATGCAGACTGAAACATGCACTTTCAATACCAGCAGCAGACTTCCCTGGTGAGCAGTAGCTTTACTACAGTGATCTAATAAGCAACTAGTGTGCTAACATTCTGAATTTATGGCAAATGTGTGACACATCTGAATGCCTTCTTGATGGAATCAAAGTAAAAAACTGAAAGCATTTCCTACTGAGTAGACTGTAGTAAATGAGGAAATTAGGAAACTTCATAACAAATAAGTCTCCCAAAATGGCCACCAGAGACAAAAGAGCCCAAATGTAGCCCAAATATCGCCCAGATGTAGCCCAAGTATAGCCCAATGACAGAATGTACCAGAGTGTTCTAACGAACAACTAGAGCGCTAACAGTCTTAACATATGACAAAAGTATGGCACACCTGAAGCCATCTTGATTGGAATAAAGTGGTAACACTTAAAACATTTAATTTAAAAAGGAACACAATGAGGGGGTTCATTTTGCCACAGAAATTATAATTAGTGCTGCAGAAAGGAAAATTAGGGCACATTTTGACTTCTCAAATCCTCTTCTATTTCATAAAAATATTCTGCCATGCAAACTGAAACATGCACTTTGAATACCAGCAGCAGACTTCCCTGGTGATCAGTAGCTTTGCTACAGTGATCTAATGAGCAACTAGAGTGCTAAAATTCAGAATGTATGGCAAATGTGTGACACATCTGAATGCCTTCTTGATGGAACCAAAGTAAAAAACTGAAGGTATTTCCTACTGAGGAGACTGCAGTAAATGAGGAAATTAGGAAACTTCATAACAAATAAATCTCCCAAGATGGCCATCAGAGACAAAAGAGCCCAAATGTAGCCCAAATATCACCCAGATGTAGCCCAAATATAGCCCAATGACAGAATGTCCCAGAGTGTTCTAACGAACAACTAGAGCGCTAACAGTCTTACTTATGACAAAGTATGGCACACCTGAAGCCATCTTGATTGGAATAAAGTGGTAACACTTAAAACTTTTAATTTACAAAGGAACAAAATGAGGGGGTTCAGTTTACCATAGAAATTATGATTAGTACTGCAGAAAGAAAAATTAGGGCACATTTTGACTTCTCAAATCCTCTTCTATTTCATAAAAAAATTCTGACATGCAGACTGAAACATGCACGTTGAATAGCCAGCAGCAGACTTCCCTGGTGAGCAGTAGCTTTACTACAGTGATCTAATGAGCAACTAGAGTGCTAACATTCAGAATTTATGGCAAATGTGTGACACATCTGAATGCCTTCTTGATGGAACCAAAATAAAAAAAATGAAAGAATTTCCTAGTGAGGAGACTGCAGTAAATGAGGAAATTAGGAAACTTCATAACAAATAAATCTCCCAAGATGGCCACCAGAGACAAAAGAGCCCAAATGTAGCCCAAATATAACCCAGATGTAGCCCAAGTATAGCCCAATGACAGAATGTCCCAGAGTGTTCTTAAGAACAACAAGAGCGCATACTGTCTTACTTATGACAAAAGTATGGCACACCTGACGCCATCTTGATTGGAATAAACTGGTAACACTTAAAACATTAATTTAAAAATGAACACACTGAGGGGGTTCATTTTGCCGTAGAAATTATGATTAGTGCTGAAGAAAGAAAAATTAGGGCACATTTTGAGTGACTTCTCAAATCCTCTTCTATTTCATTAAAAAATTCTGATATGCAGACTGAAACATGCACTTTTAATACCAGCAGCAGACTTCCGTGGTGAGCAGTAGCTTTACTACAGTGATCTAATGAGCAACTAGAGTGCTAACATTCAGAATTTATGGCAAATGTGTGACATATCTGAATACCTTCTTGATTGAATCAAAGTAAAAAACTGAAAGCATTTCCTACTGAGGAGACTGCAGTAAATGAGGAGATTAGGAAACTTCATAACAAATAAATCTCCCAAGATGGCCACCAGAGACAAAAGAGCACAAATGCAGCACAAATATCACCCAGATGTAGCCCACATGTAGCCCAATGACAGAAGTGTGCAAAACACTTATTTTTTGTGTATTTGCAGTTTTATATAGTGCAGACTTGTCAGGTATTGGAGTGCTTTACATGAGCATTGGGTACATCACACAAGATCAAATTCATTTTGGTTGTAGACATGTGGAGATTAAGTGATTTGACCAGAATCACAGAATGTTGAGCTGAAGCAGAAACTCCAACCTGGTTCCCCAGTTGCAAAGACTGCAGTTCTGGAAGTAACACCACATCCTCTCCCCTAGGTGCAACATTTAATCAAGTGGTCAACTGGAGAAAACAACAAAAAGATTACAAATATTTTTAAAATTTATTGTCGCTATTTGAAAACTCAGCAAATATGTCCTCATTTTAGTTTTTTAGAGCACTAAACATAATTTTGATGCAAATAAGACCCTCTCATATATGTAATTTCTAAAGGAAATGCTCTAGATATTACAGTTTTGATTATGTCAAGATGACGTCAGGCGTTCCACACTTTTGTAATAAATATAGAATTTTAGCAATCTAGTTGTTCATTGGGATACTGTTGAGAGGCAGAGGCCAGGGGCACGTACTCTGAAAATTGAAGGCAGGTAGGAGAGTGCAGAGGCAACAATTTGACCACACTGAGAAGGCAGGAAGGGCAGTGACAGCACAACAGACTATGGAGGGCAGTGGAAAGGGGGTCAGGGGCAACAAACCATCAATACAGGACTGGCAAGAGAGGCTGTGGCAATATAATAGACCATTTTGGGCAGAAGGAAGAGGCAGTGGTAGTACAACCATACATGCCAACAGACCCATTTCAGCCAGGAAACGTCCAATGTCTTTAAGCTCAAATGGGCTTTATATGATCTGTTTCCTGTCTACAATCTCCTCTTTTTCAATGTAACTCAAAGGGCAAAATCAATACCCCAGTTTTTTTTTCAAAATCTCCCTCTTACAAAGTTCAAAATGTTCGCAAGTATGGTACATTGGATCATGGTAAGCAGGAGGAATTGGGGTAGGGACATGGACTCGGATAACAGAGGACAGGAGGGACATGGAGAGGTGTACCAAACTGACCCTACAGGGCAGGCATCAGGATTTGCAGCAGCACAATACACCACACTGGGCATGCGGGACGGAAGTGCAGCAAAACAATCCATAGAAAACAATAGGGAGGGGACAGGACCATGCACATGGACAACAGAGAACAGAGGGGAAAGAGGCAATGGTAGCTAGCTGACCATAATGGACAGACAGGAGAGAAAGCTGCAGCATAACAGACAATAAAGGGCAGGAGGGACGGATCAGGGGCATTACAATGGAACAGACAAGCCAGGAGGGAGGGAATAGGGGTCTGCACATGGAAACAGAGGGCTTGGGGGCAAGGGGACAGGGCAGGAGCAGCAAGATGACCATGGAGGTCAGGCATGATGGGCACTAGAAACAAGACACACCATGGAGAGCAACAATGAGGCTATGATGGCATACACACAGACCATGGAGGGAAGGTGGGAGGGGGTCAGGGGCAGCTAGCTGACCACACAGGGAAGGTGGGAGGGACCATGGCAGCACAGAAGACCATGCATGGCAAGTGGGAGGGTTAGTGGCAGCACATGGCTATGATGGGCAAGAAGGAGGGTGCAGGGGCATGCACAAAGGACCATGGAGGATAGAAGGGAGGGTCAGGACCTGGGTACAGACAAGAGAGTTCAGGGGAAGGGGCCTCACAACAGACCACACGGGGAAGGCAGGAGGAGCAGTTGCAGCACAACAGACCAAGGAGGGCAGAAGGGTGTGGCAGTAAAATGGACCATGGATGACAGGAAGAAGGGGATAGGGGCATGGAATGTGGACAGGCAGGGTGGAGGTGGCAGGGACTGGTTACAGTCATCTGACAATGCTAGGCAGGTGGAAGAGGAGTGGCAGCTCAACAGAACCCTCAGAGTAGATAGGAGTGGAAGGTCAATGGAACATGGTGGGCAAAAAGGATGGAGCAGGGGCATGCACAAAGACATCAGAGGGCAGGGAGAAGGAGAATAGGGGCAGCAAGCTAAGCACATAGGCTAATCAGGAGGTCAATGATGGGGCATAGAATTGGTGCAATGGAGGGCAGGAGGAGTGGACTGGTACATCATGCTAAATGGAGGGCAGTGGCGGCACATCAGACCATGCATGGCAGGAGGGAGGAGGCTAGTCCATGGATTCAGACAACAGAGGATAGGGAGGAGGTGGATGGGACAGCAAGCTAACTGTTCAGAGAAGGTGGGTATTAGGAACTTTATTGTTTTTAAAATGTGTGTCTGTGCGAACTACTTAAAATATGAACAAGTATGCAGAATAATCTCACTTTTATTCAGGAAGAAGAGGACGTTTGTGACTGTGACTCCGGGCTCACTTGGCAGAAACACCCCCTGACCCTCCACCCCTCATCGCAAAATATAATGCCTGTGAAAAGGGTAGGTGGCCGCAGTGTTATATAGAACATAGTCCTGAGAGCACGATTGAAAATGAAAACTAGATATAGTATATGGTATAAACTATGCACCAAAAAGTGTGATACAAGATGAACCGGGGTGTGAAATATAATATGCAATACATTGTGCGCAATGACAGATTCATTGGAGAGCGCGAGATAGCACAGGCACTAGCGGGTGCTATGCGATATGCGCCTTGGAGTGTAATATGCACAAGGCAGTGTTGTGTAACCTAACTAGCCTATTAAGTTGTAATATAAAATATGTGCTGGGGAGTGTAACGTTGCATATGCACTGTGACAAAGATATGGATCCCAGATTGTAATATGTATAGCATAGCGCTGTGCGTTATAACACAGGCATCGAGGAAGGCACGTTAGATGGGGCAATATAACCCGTGCAAAGGCAAGTGTGGCATGACATATTCACGGGGTGGTGTTACAGTGCACATGGGCTAGAGAGTGTCGTAGCATACGCACTAGCTGGTGGAATACAACACAGAGGTGTGTGGCACTCTGCGGGCACTGGTGGGTGTAACACAGCATTGGGCTTAGCCAGGAGCATGCTGTGACTCTCAAGTGAGGTTTGTCTCCTTTCCAGAGAGTAAAATAAAAAGTATTACACATCCGGCGGTGGATGTGTATTTTATTAACCGTGAGGGGGGTTTCTTGCATAGTTTGGTCGAAATTTTGTCGAATCCCATTTGAATGGCTTGGTGTGCGTGTGTATTAAATGTGCCCGTCAATAGCTACCCATGTTTGTATAAATAAACAACAAGGGTGTCTACTTGGAGAGTACCCACCGGCGGGGGCGCCGGCATTAGGCACGGTAGGGTGTCAGACACGTCAGAGCTTCACTAGCGGTGTAAATACATTCCACGTGGATTCATTGAAAGCATAGTCGCCTTTTAATGACTATCACGCAAATCGTAATGGTGATAGGTCCAGCATGCCCTAGGTGTTTCTATAAATATATATTTTTTTTAAATATTAAAAACAAAGGCCGGCGCCAGGGGATGGGGTCCCCGGGGCCATAAGTGGCCTGAGGAGGGGGGCAACGCAGCCCCCCTCCTAAAGAATAAAAACATTAAAAAAAGGCCATGACCCAGGGGTTGGGTTCTCCGGGTCCGATTAAGCCCTTGGGAGGGCCAAATAAATTTTTTTCAACAAAGAAAATTAGGCTGCAGGCCCTGGGGGATGGGGTCCCCAGGGCCAATAAATTAGAAAAAGAAGGGGGGCCACACAGCCCTCCTTCTTAAAAAAATAAAATAAAATAAATAAAAGACCGGCATCACGCCGGAGGCCACGCCCCCTCCTTGCAGCACTCTGCAAACACGCCCCCTAGCCAGTTCTAAGTTGGGAAATTAATTCCCCTTCAATACTGAGGGTCCCTGAGGGCCAACTAGCCCAAAAGGTATCTCCAGTATGCGCCAGGGAGCTGCGTTGCAGACAGGTGTTCTGAGGCCACGCCCCTTTTTACACCTCTATGCAACGTAGCTCTGTGGTGCTTACTGGAGGTACCTAGTGGGCTAGTTTGACCGTAGGGACCCTTAGGATTCAAGGGGACTTAATCTCTCAACTTAGAACGGCCACAGGGCACGTTTAAACAGTGGTGAAGGGAGGGGACAGGGCCTGAGGTGACGTGTGCAAACACGCGCTGTGGCACGTTTTAAGTTGGGGAAATAATTCCCTTTCAATCCTGAGGGACCCTGGGGGCCAACTAGCCCACCAGGTGCTTCCAGTAAGCACCACTGCTCTGCGTTGCAGAGAGGTGGTGCAGGCCGTGCCCCTTTTTACACCTCTCTGCAATGACGGGAGGGGACGGGGCCTTAGGTGACGTGTGCAAACTCGCCCTGTGGCGCGTTTTAAGAGGTAGTTTTAATTCCCTGCCCTATTATATACTAGGGGCTTACAGAGGAGGTCATGCTAATCACAGGGCGACCCCAACGCATAGTGTTCCCTAGAGTATGTAGGTGTTTTTACTGTATTCTGAGTGTCTTTTAACATAGCACTGGCTCTAGGACTGGTTAGTCAGACTCAGTTACCACCAGTATCCGTCTGAAAAAGTTGAGGGTACAGGATGATTTTGCAACAAGGCTTCTTTCTGCTCTTCTGTTTGTTCTTTCTGCACGTTATCCTTCTTACTGCACTTTTCTTCGTCTTTGAGGACTTCTGTTGCTTCTTTCTGCATTTCTTTTTTTTCTTTCTGTGCGTTTTTTCTTCTTTCTTCACATGTCCTATCTCTGTAGGCATAGTTAGAAATGAGCATTTAAAAAACCTTTGAAATTCACTGAAAAAACCGTTGGTTTCAGGCACGTTATAGTTAGGAATTAGTATTTAAAAAACCTTAGAAATTCACTGAGAAAACCATAGGTTTCAGGGGCGTTATAGTTGGCTGGACTTTTCACTCACACAAAACCATTGAAATTCCTCCGTTATAGTTAGTTCAGCTAACTATAACTATAACTATCGCGCCCACAATGCACTGCTGATGACGTCACATATTACATCACTCATGACATGGTCAGTGACATCACTCATGACATCACTCATGACATCACTGATGACATCATCCTTGTGATAGAGTGGTAGACCTCCTCTCCCCCTAATATAACCTTTGATACACACATTCAAAAATATAAACTAAAATGTTCAAAACCATGGACATGCTAATACCAGTTACAACAACCTATTCAGTAATTCTCAGATCCATATACACATCCACTCATTCACCAACAGTCCTATATAGTCACTCATACATGTACTCACTCATCATATGTACTCATACACCTATACATCCTGTTACACAACTGTTCTGCTCGATTTTCCCGGCCTTCTTGTGAGGAACAATGATGGAATGTGACTTCAGTCTCTTATCATTCAAGTCTAAGGGTTAGAGTAGTGAATGGAGCCTATTTACTAGGCACTTCGACATGATTCTGTGCTCTTCCCCATAGATCAGGGCTTGCACACATAGCCTAGGGGATAGATTCGTTAGTATTAGGGATAACCTGTCCTGTAGTGAGGGTATTTCATGGAGCTGTGCTGAATTCAGGCCTGGTAGGCCTCAAACGGGAGAGACTCCATCTTTCTTTCTGCTCCGGCAGCTTGGGATGCTTCTAGGTCAAATGTAATGTTTTAGTTATGAGGTGTTATTCGCTTGGAGAGAACCGGTTCAGGCCGGCCCTTATCGAAGGATTGTATTTTTCTTCATGCCGAAGACACTACATCAGGCCGGCCGGCTGGGAACGTGTCCTTGTTACGGGGAGGTACAAGAATTTGGTGGGCGGCAGGTTACGGGCCGGAATTTTCCATGAGGAAACGCACCTCTATATTAGTGAAAGTCTGAGGCAGTTACATGTTCAGTCCGTAGGCGGCATCTAGCCGTTAGCAGTAAAGCTACTACTTATTCCAGGGAAGACAGACGCCATCTTGAAGGCGGAGAAGAACCGAGAGACAGATGCTCTCCTAGCAGAATAAATTAGACAAAAGCAGCTAAGTATGCACTCAATGTTCTCAAACTTCAACTACAATGTTAGTATTTACTCAAAAGTAATTGACATTTCAATTGTTTTAGTGTGCACCTGAAAGATGGCACTGCCAGCCACCTGTATAAACCAATGTAAATAGAAAATCTAAACGAATGTCTAGAAAAACAAGTGCACTACTCCTAGCAGAATAGCCAGAGAGGAGAGAGTAGCCGATAAGGAAGAGGTCCCAGTGACTCGGAGAAGGGTGATTCCAGGCGAGCCGAGGCACAGATGAGAAGGGAACCTAGATGACCACTGAGTGCAGGCTACATACTACTAAGGTGATGTCGACCCTTTCTTATTAGAGTGTACAACTTAATCTTTCACTTTTCTTTGCAGGTTATGTGTTATATCGTAATGTTATGTGATTGTGTATGTAATGAGTAATAAAGTACCCAGTTTGTAGAGAACCAACATGTGCTGCGTGTTCTTGTATGAGAGGGTAGCCTATTCTTCTAGTCAGCTGCGGCTACATGAACAGATGTTAACCCTGATCAGGTAAGTGGTAACTGAATAAGGGAAAGAGGAGCCCCTCGAACCTGAGAACAAGCTATGCTCGAACTGGCAATCCTTGTGTGATCTGATGAATAGTGAGACTGATTCCCTTTTTGTATGTTATGGTGATCATAGGATGAACTGTCGTATGAGACTGCCGTCTAGGTAGAGAGGTCTGGATTCGTATAGGATCGCGAGGCCGCCACTTGTGATACTATCGTATGGGCAGAGAGGTCTGGATTCGTAGGGGATCGCGAGGCCGCCACTTGTGATACTGTCGTATGGGCAGAGAGGTCTGGATTCGTAGGGGATCGCGAGGCCGCCGATTGTGCTGAGACTGCCGTCTGGGTAGAGAGGTCTGGATTCGTATGGAATCGCGAGGCCGCCACTTGTGCTGAGACTGCCGTCTGGGTAGAGAGGTCTGGATTCGTGTGGGATCGCGAGGCCGCCACTTATGATACTGTCGTATGGGCAGAGAGGTCTGGATTCGTAGGGGATCGCGAGGCCGCCGACTGTGCTGAGACTGCCGTCTGGGTAGAGAGGTCTGGATTCGTATGGGATCGCGAGGCCGCCACTTGTGATACTGTCGTATGGGCAGAGAGGTCTGGATTCGTAGGGGATCGCGAGGCCGCCGATTGTGCTGAGACTGCCGTCTGGGTAGAGAGGTCTGGATTCGTATGGAATCGCGAGGCCGCCACTTGTGCTGAGACTGCCGTTTGGGTAGAGAGGTCTGGATTCGTGTGGGATCGTGAGGCCGCCACTTGTAATACTGTCATATGGGCAGAGAGGTCTGGATTCGTATGGGATCGCGAGGCCGCCGATTGTGCTGAGACTGCCGTCTGGGTAGAGAGGTCTGGATTCGTGTGGGATCGCGAGGCCGCCACTTGTGATACTGTCGTATGGGCAGAGAGGTCTGGATTCGTATGGGATCGCGAGGCCGCCACTTGTGATACTGTCGTATGGGCAGAGAGGTCTGGATCCGTATGGGATCGCGAGGCCGCCGATTATAAGAGGTCTTGGTATGTATAGTAGGAATCCCCTGTCCTTAGGTGGTAGATATATGTGGTTGCATTATTGTAAATAGGTTCTAGGGAGGGGGTAACGTTCTGGCTGGGTTAGTGAGGCTCTGATGAGCGGGTTCTATCTGATCCGAAAACCCAAGCAGAACATTTGGCGTCACGAACCGTTTACGAAACCTGTGTGCGTTGTGGTTGTATCGTGTTTGCCTTCGGCGCGTGCGTGGTTTTGTTTGTATATTATTTGTATATACTTGTGTGTAGTTTTCTTTTCTCTTTCTTCTTTCTCTTTTTCTCTTTTTCTTTCTTTTCCGAGATGTTTTCTAGAAAGTCGAAATCTACTTTTAAGTTGCCCGTTGATATTCCCGGCTGGGATTCAACGCCTTATGAAGCCTTAGCCCGTGAGTGGGCTGATTCTACTGGTTTGAGTGAGAATTGGAATTCTTTTTTGGAGCTGGCGGAGCCGGCTAATGTGATTACTTGTTTACAGAAGGCGCCGGTATCTAAGGGTGATGAGCTTCCCGTTTTGGGGCGCAGAGGTTGGATTATTCTGTCTGCGTACAGGATTCTGCATGAGAGGTTGTTGAAGTTACAGAACTTGCATAAGGATTTGGAAGCGAACTTTGTTGAGATTCAGAATGCTCATACTTTGTTGCGATGTCAAAATAAGTTGCTTGCTGATAAACTTGAGACGTACCAAACTATTGCCGAGAGGGCGGCTGTGCGAATTGCTCGTTATAAATACAAGAATCGGCGTGGTCGGGTTTCGACGCGAAAGGTGCGTCTGGTCGTGGCGAAAGCCGGACTGGATTGGAATCCTGATGAATGGGATGGTAATATCTGGAACTCGAGTGATTCTCCTTCCTCGGGTGAGGAGTCTGCCAAGCGCGAGTCCTCTCGCTCCGGCCGTGATTGTAAGTCTGCTTCTTGCGCCTCTGATGGTGCACCCCGTGATTGCGCTCGTCCTTCGAGTGGGGTCGATGCTTCTTACACTGATTGTTCCTCTACGTGTACTGGTCGAGCTCCTTGTGATGCTCGTCCCGCGGTCTCGGTGCATCCAGTTTTTCGGCGGAAGTTGCAGCAGGCTCCCGGTGCTCCGAATGGTATTGCTTTAGACTCTTTGGAGGATTTTACTCAACAAGAAATTAGTGATATTTTGCAGCGATTTCGGCAGCGAGCTGGTGAGACCTTACTCACATGGATGGTGCGCCTTTATGAACTGGGCGCTGCTGGCATTATGTTGGATACTGGCGATTGTTTGAAGTTTTGTTCCTTGAGTTCGGATTCTACTGTACAGGATCTTTTTCGTAACTTTAATGCTGGTGGTCAAATTTCTTTGCTTCAATTGGCGACTGAGGGTTGTAATCAAAAATATCCTACTGAGTCTGACTGGCCTGTGAATGACAAACCGTGGTATACTTTGCGCGATGCTGCACAACGTCTCAAAGAGGAGGTGATGAAAACGGCAATTTTTCTAAATACTGCTGACAGGTTGCTTGATGGTTTCTTGACATCTTCTGTGCGGAATCGTATTATTCGTTCTTCCCCTGTTGCTTATAAGCAGGTCATGATGACTTTATTGATTAATCAGACTGGTAACATGTTATCTGTGGTGCTGGAATCGGTACGCCAACTCGGTGAGTTGGGTGAGTGGTTTGAACCTGAACGGCTGTCCCGGCCTGACACTCGTACTCCTGGTGACAATAAACTTACTAGACGTGATATGTTTTTTGGTCTTATGGCCGATGGTGTGCGGAAGGAGGACATTGATGGTGAGACTACTTCTCGTTTGTGGGAAATGTTTCGCAAACGTGGCTTGGATCGAAAGGAGGGTGCCCGGCGTGTTCGGACAACTGAGTGTGATCGTGGTTTTTCTGACGGTAGCGGTGATGACGACCGCCGTGGGCGCTCTGATCGTCGTGATGATCGACGTTATGTACGTGATTTGTCCCCCCGTCGTGTGAGAGACAGGGAGAGAGAGGGCGAAAGAGAGAGGGGGAGAGATGATTATGTTAACAGCAGAGGTAGAGATGATAGGGATCAATCCCCTGAGTTGAGAAGGAGGGAGGATCGACACATATTGGCCGATCGAAACCCGCAGTACAATGCAGAGAACAGGAATCCATTTCGTAATGGAGATGGATATGAACAGGAGGTATCGATACCTGGGAAACGTGAGAGTCTTTATCCTGATTTATCCTGGTACACAGAACGCAGTAAAGATGACTAGGAAATAGGTCAAGCTCCAGTACACAGATGGGCTCACAGAGATAATAGACCCTATGTAGATATTGATATTTATTGGAGACATCGTAATATCCAAAGGGCCCGAGCATTGGTAGATACAGGAGCGGAGGCCACTCTTATTCATGGAAAATCAAAGAAGTTTAAAGGTCAGTCTTTTACAATTACCGGATTAGGTGGAAAGGAAACTCCCGCAGTTCAAACTTTACTTGAAATGAGAATAGGTAGAATTCCTAGAAAAGAATACTCTGTATTAGTGGTGCCACTCTTAGAATTCATAATTGGAATTGATATTTTGAAAGGAATGACTTTGCACTTAGATGATGGATGTTACCAATTTGGAACTAAACATTATATATCGTCCAGGCCTGTACGGGTTGGTCGTTTAAGAATGCCCCCCATAAAAGTTCCCCAGGCGACAAAAGTGGTTCGTCAGAAGCAGTATCGTATTCCAGGTGGTCATGAAGAGATTAGTACCACTATTCAGGAGTTGGTGGATGCAGGAGTTATAACCCCAGTTACTTCTGCTTGGAATAATCCTGTTTGGCCTGTACGTAAGAGTGATAATTCTTGGCGCATGACTGTTGATTATCGAGAATTGAATAGACACACACCCTCTTTGACTGTTGCAGTACCGGATGTTATTACCCTAATTGAAAGAATCCAAAAACATCCAGGTTCATGGTATGCGTCCATTGATATTGCTAATGCTTTCTTTTCGATTCCGATTGCCCCTGAGTGTCAGGAACAATTCAGTTTTACGTGGAACGGGCATCAGATGACGTTTAGAAGTCTTCCCCAGGGCTATGTGCATAGTCCTACGATATGTCACCGGCTGGTGGCAGAGCATTTGGCTGAGGTACCGGTTCATCCGCAAATTCAGATATGTCACTATATTGATGATATTTTGATCCAAGGCGAAACACAAGAGGAAGTTCAGACCCAATTGGATAGAGTCATTGAGTGCTTGCGTGAGAAAGGTTGGGAAATCAACCCGGATAAATTACAAGGTCCGTCCCAGGCTGTGAAATTTTTGGGCATTAATTGGCATGAGGGGCACCGAGAAGTGATCCCTCAGGTTAAACAGAAAATTCTTGATTTTGCAGTTCCGAGGAATAGGAAAGAAGCCCAAAGCTTCATTGGCTTGTTTGGTTTTTGGCGCCAGCATATTCCTCATTTAAGTCAAATATTGGCCCCTTTGTACCAGGTCACTCGTAAAAAGAATGCATTTGAATGGGATAAACCACAGCAAGATGCGTTCAGTCTGGCAAAAGAAGCAATTCAGCATGCTCTGGATTTATGGCCTGTATGTGATGGTGATGTGGATTTGAATGTGTCTGTACAAGGCCTTTATGCGAATTGGAGTTTGTGGCAGAAACAAGGCAGGAGTAGAGTACCGTTAGGTTTCTGGACCAAAAAGTTACCTGATGCTGGTGAGCGTTATACACCTTTTGAGAAACAGTTACTTGCATGTTATTGGGCTCTGGTGGATACCGAGCAATTGACTTTGGGACATGATATAGTTTTGCGACCTGAGATTCCTATCATGCAGTGGGTTATGAGTTCGCCGAAAACTCACCGAATTGGACACGCTCAAGAGGCGAGTGTGATTAAATGGAAATGGTATATACAAGACAGGGCACGTGTGGGACAAAAAGGAGTTGCATCTTTGCATGAGCAGGTGGCACGGGCGCCATCAACTGAGACTGAGAGTGAATGTTCCGTACCTTTAGTACAGGAGTCTCCTGTTAAGTGGGGTAGACCTTTTGATGATTTGTCCGCAGAGGACAGAAACCATGTCTGGTTTACGGATGGTTCAGCAAGGTTCATAGGGACGAAGCGGCATTGGAAGGCGGTGTCCTATAATCCGATCACACAAAAATTGCTGAGTACAACTGGTGAGGGCAAGAGCAGTCAATTTGCTGAACTCTATGCTGTTTATCAAGTTCTGAAACAAGAGTTACCTGGCACATGTCATATTTTCACCGATTCTTGGTCTACTGCCAATGGATTGGCAGTTTGGTTACCGACTTGGCATTCCCATAGTTGGAAAATCCATTCAAAAGAACTGTGGGGAAAAGAATTATGGCAGGAGATTTGGGAAATGCTCCCACAGAGTACTGTTACAATCTTCCATGTGGATGCTCATACCCCGATAGACTCTCTTGACAAATTCTTTCATAACATTGCAGATGAGAAATCTAAAATTGCTGAGGCAGTGGTGGACAGGCAAGATTCTGATATTGCGGGATTGGCGAAATGGGCCCACCAGAAAGCAGGACACTTTGGAGAGAAAGCCACTAGCAGGTTGGCTGCTGATCGAGGAATTTATATTCCCCTAGATTTAATTAAAAATGTTATTCTACATTGTCCCATTTGTCAGCATATCAGGCAGCGCAAAGTGCCCCAAATTGTTAAAGGTCATTTACATCGCGGGAAATTGCCCGCTCAAATTTGGCAGATTGATTACATTGGTCCACTTCCTATGAGTAGGAATTGTCAATATGTTTGCACTATTGTTGATACATACAGTGGCCTGTTGGTGGCCCTTCCCTGTAAGCAAGCTACCCAATTGAATACTATTAAAACATTGGAATTGATTATGATGTATTATGGTGTGCCATTCCAAATTCAATCTGATAATGCATCCCATTTTCGTGGAAGATTGGTACAGGAATTCTGTGTGGAAAACAATATTGAATGGGTGTTTCATATACCATATTATCCACAGGCCTCGGGTCTTGTGGAGAGGTTGAATGGCCTGCTGAAAGACCAATTACGTAAATTAACAGATGACAAGTATAAGAATTGGCGAGACTTTTTGCCTCAAGCGTTATTGATTTTGAATAACCGTCCTTTTCTAAATGCTGAATCCCCACTTATGCGTTTGTTTCCTCCGAATGTTGATGCTAAGCCCAATGAAATCAGAGAGACTGTGATGTACTGGGAGATTACTCCCGGAGCTTTGGCTCCATGTAGAGCGACCCCAGGGTCGGCAGGTTTAGACTTGCATGCCATGGATGACACCGTTATAAAAAGTAAGGATCGAGTCATCATTGAAACTGGTGTTGGTGTTCATATACCAACTGGAAATTTCGGATTAATCGCCCCTAGATCGGGGCTGGCTGTAAAAGGCATTCAGGTGCTTGGAGGAATCATTGATAGTGATTATCAGGGAGAGATTAAGGTGCTCCTGCTGAATAGCAGTGAGGTTGACTTACTGATACATCAAACTGACCGAGTGGCTCAATTGCTAATAATGCCTGTTTTCAGTGGTGAGATCACAAAAGGCACTGCCCCAACGTTGCTAACTGTACGAGGCCAGAAAGGTTTTGGCTCCACAGATAATCCTGGGGCCAGAGTTTGGGTGCAGTCGCCTAAGAATCCCCCTGAACAAGCAGAAGTCATTGCAACCGGTCAAGACAACACCATTTTAGTTATGAGACCAGGGAAAGATAGCTGGGAAGCAGTCCCGGCTGACAAATGTTACTTACGAGAATGAATAATGCCTGTATTTGATTCTCTTTCAGATCATTCTTTGGACTGTTGCTGCAGGATGTGTCGGCGTTGGACTCCTTTTGGGCTGGTACGACGAGAGAGGAGGGATCCCATCAACCCGGGCTGAGTTGAGAACCCGAGTGTCGCGTTCCTTCGCTGCGTGGGATTCGTCGTCGAACTATTGGATTACATTAGCAAAACAAGTGACTAAAGCCCCTCATTTCTGCTTGACACCGATGAGATCGGTGACGGACATTCTAGCGACTTGTTTAGTTGCTGTCCCTGCTTCATTGGAGACTTTGACTCATATTTTTAATATATCAAATGATCGCCCCAATGTTCTTCTGGGCGATTTCGCTGCCCATGAGTATTGCCCCTTGTGTACTGTACTGTCAGACCCGATACCCCCCATCCAGTCCCAAATAGTTACCTATAATATCACACAAGGTGATTTGTGTTTTTTCCTTACTTGTGATCCTAGTGCGATTTCTGAATGTATGCGTTTAAGATTGAAAGGTGCCACTTCATTCACCGCTCATGAACGAACTTTGTGCCTTCAAAGGACACCGAAAACATGTACTTCTGTTCAGAATAACATGACTTGCAAGAGTTTGGTAGTTACCCCCAGTCATTATCGCACGATGTTACTACCTGCCGGATGGCTTTTCTCATGTGGTAATACTTCCTGGCCATATATTCCCGCAAATATTTCTGGAGGCCCTTGTGCCATTACTAGACTGAGCTTGTTAATGTTTTCTCCACATCCGAATGCCAACTCTCGTGTGATTCGAGATACAGTGAGGTTACAGGAGGACTGTGACTCATCTTTGCATTTATATTCCAAGTCTGAATACCTTAGCCTAGCTATTTCAATTGTTGGTGTTCCTGCTTTGGCAGTTTATAATGCCAAATCTATTGGGAAAATGGCCTGCTGGATGGTGAAATCCATCAATCATACTTCCACAGTCCTGTCTGACATGCTATTAGACGCCCAGGGTGAACGTAGGGCTATCTTGCAAAATCGAGCGGCCATTGATTATCTTTTGCTTAAACATGGACACGATTGTTCTGATTTTGAGGGTCTTTGTTGTTTTAACTTGTCGGATCATACAAAATCCATTCAAGCTCACATTGATAAACTACATGACTTGACAGAAGAAGTTAGAAAACACATTGACCAGGGCTGGTTTGACTGGCTCTTTAATTGGTTACCTGATTTGCATATGTTACGTCAGATATTAGGAGGTATTCTGATTGCTATCGGCATTTTGATTTCTATCTGTTGCTTTATTCAGTGTATTCCTTCACTACTTCAATTCTGCACACCTGGTACTAGACATAAATCAGTTAGTCTTGTTTCATATTATTCTTCCACAGATATTAGTTCTGTTTAATGAATGTATAATAGACTGAAGTCAAGGGTGAAATGTTCTGCTCGATTTTCCCGGCCTTCTTGTGAGGAACAATGATGGAATGTGACTTCAGTCTCTTATCATTCAAGTCTAAGGGTTAGAGTAGTGAATGGAGCCTATTTACTAGGCACTTCGACATGATTCTGTGCTCTTCCCCATAGATCAGGGCTTGCACACATAGCCTAGGGGATAGATTCGTTAGTATTAGGGATAACCTGTCCTGTAGTGAGGGTATTTCATGGAGCTGTGCTGAATTCAGGCCTGGTAGGCCTCAAACGGGAGAGACTCCATCTTTCTTTCTGCTCCGGCAGCTTGGGATGCTTCTAGGTCACATGTAATGTTTTAGTTATGAGGTGTTATTCGCTTGGAGAGAACCGGTTCAGGCTGGCCCTTATCGAAGGATTGTATTTTTCTTCATGCCGAAGACACTACATCAGGCCGGCCGGCTGGGAACGTGTCCTTGTTACGGGGAGGTACAAGAATTTGGTGGGCGGCAGGTTACGGGCCGGAATTTTCCATGAGGAAACGCACCTCTATATTAGTGAAAGTCTGAGGCAGTTACATGTTCAGTCCGTAGGCGGCATCTAGCCGTTAGCAGTAAAGCTACTACTTATTCCAGGGAAGACAGACGCCATCTTGAAGGCGGAGAAGAACCGAGAGACAGATGCTCTCCTAGCAGAATAGCCAGAGAGGAGAGAGTAGCCGATAAGGAAGAGGTCCCAGTGACTCGGAGAAGGGTGATTCCAGGCGAGCCGAGGCACAGACGAGAAGGGAACCTAGAGGACCACTGAGTGCAGGCTACATACTACTAAGGTGATGTCGACCCTTTCTTATTAGAGTGTACAACTTAATCTTTCACTTTTCTTTGCAGGTTATGTGTTATATCGTAATGTTATGTGATTGTGTATGTAATGAGTAATAAAGTACCCAGTTTGTAGTGAACCAACATGTGCTGCGTGTTCTTGTATGAGAGGGTAGCCTATTCTTCTAGTCAGCTGCGGCTACATGAACAGATGTTAACCCTGATCAGGTAAGTGGTAACTGAATAAGGGAAAGAGGAGCCTCTCGAACCTGAGAACAAGCTATGCTCGAACTGGCAATCCTTGTGTGATCTGATGAATAGTGAGACTGATTCCCTTTTTGTATGTTATGGTGATCATAGGATGAACTGTCGTATGAGACTGCCGTCTAGGTAGAGAGGTCTGGATTCGTATAGGATCGCGAGGCCGCCACTTGTGATACTGTCGTATGGGCAGAGAGGTCTGGATTCGTAGGGGATCGCGAGGCCGCCACTTGTGATACTGTCGTATGGGCAGAGAGGTCTGGATTCGTAGGGGATCGCGAGGCCGCCGATTGTGCTGAGACTGCCGTCTGGGTAGAGAGGTCTGGATTCGTATGGAATCGCGAGGCCACCACTTGTGCTGAGACTGCCGTCTGGGTAGAGAGGTCTGGATTCGTGTGGGATCGCGAGGCCGCCACTTATGATACTGTCGTATGGGCAGAGAGGTCTGGATTCGTAGGGGATCGCGAGGCCGCCGACTGTGCTGAGACTGCCGTCTGGGTAGAGAGGTCTGGATTCGTATGGGATCGCGAGGCCGCCACTTGTGATACTGTCGTATGGGCAGAGAGGTCTGGATTCGTAGGGGATCGCGAGGCCGCCGATTGTGCTGAGACTGCCGTCTGGGTAGAGAGGTCTGGATTCGTGTGGGATCGCGAGGCCGCCACTTGTGATACTGTCGTATGGGCAGAGAGGTCTGGATTCGTATGGGATCGCGAGGCCGCCACTTGTGATACTGTCGTATGGGCAGAGAGGTCTGGATCCGTATGGGATCGCGAGGCCGCCGATTATAAGAGGTCTTGGTATGTATAGTAGGAATCCCCTGTCCTTAGGTGGTAGATATATGTGGTTGCATTATTGTAAATAGGTTCTAGGGAGGGGGTAACGTTCTGGCTGGGTTAGTGAGGCTCTGATGAGCGGGTTCTATCTGATCCGAAAACCCAAGCAGAACAACAACGCCACTCATCCATAGAGTTACTCACACACAGTCACTCTTGCTAATAAAGAATCAAACATCCATTTACTTGCATATACAGTTATACACACACCAGCAAACGTACACATACTTAGTCTTTTAAACAATCACTTATAGAAACACATACTTATTCATACAGAAACTCTTTCAATCTCTCACTCTCACATATACTCACTTATATACACCAATAGTCATATATACTTGTTGAAAACATATGTAGTCACGCATAAAGACACTATTGAGACAGTCATTCACTCACTAACACACCCATGCACACACTCATCCACCCATACAGTCCTGCACACATGCTGTCTTCAACACATAAAAACAGTGAGTCACTCATTCATGCACCTATGCACTACTTAATACCCCCACCGAACCATACAGACACTCAGACACTCATACTGATACTCAAAAAACCAACTAATAACCTATATAGACACTCATGTAGCTACTCACCAACCCATGCAGCCACTTATACACAAAGTGAGAGACTGATACAGATATTTACATATTTAAACATTACTCACTAAGCCATGTATTCACTAAAATACACTTAATCAGTCAGTTATACAATCAATTTTTCAAAAACAAATCATCCATTTAGACACTTATATACCCATTTATTCTTCCATCGACCTTGAGATATACATATATAAAACATATATCATTTTCAGAAAAACACACATTCACTGGATGATGTCATCAGTGATGTCATTTGAGATGTCATGAGTGATGTCATGAGTGATGTCACTGACCATGTCATGAGTGATGTAATATGTGACGTCATCAGCAGTGCATTGCGGGCGCGCGAGTTATAGTTAGCTGAACTAACTATAACAGGGGCATTTCAATGGTTTTGTACGAGTGAAAAGTCCAGCCAACTATAACGTCCCTGAAACCTATGTTTTTTTCCAGTGAATTTCTAAGGTTTTTTAAATGCTAATTCCTATCTATAACGTGCCTGAAACCTATGGTTTTTTCAGTGATAACACTAGGTAAGTAGTGTTATCGTTACTTTTCTTACTCAGTGGTGGATCCTGGATCCAGCACTGGCCAACCTCCTGTAAACAGTTGAAAGAATGTGTTTAAGTCATACAGACGATTTTTTAGGAATATTTTTAGTTTGTGAAAATAGACACTTAGAAACTTTTCTGGTAAAAACCACACAATGGATTCCTATGGAAGGAAATACAAGTTACTGGTAAGTTCGCTTAGAATTACTTTTCAGGGTCAGTGCTGGGCTAAAAGATGCAGCCCTGGGGTTCTCTCCTGATAACAGGTGAATAAATCGGAATTTGTAGTTCGGCTGATTTTAGAGGAATATTTGTACATTTCAAAAATGGACACTTAGAACATTTTCTGGTGAAAACCACACAATGGATTCCTATGGAAGGAAATACAAGTTACTGGTAAGTACGCTTAGAATTACTTCTCAGGGTCAGTGCTGGGCTAGAAGATGCAGCCCTGGGTTCTCTCCTGATAACAGGTGAGTAAATTGGAATTCGTAGTTTGGCTGATTTTAGAGGAATATTTGTACGTTTCAAAAATGGACACTTTGAACATTTTCTGGTGAAAACCACACAATGGATTCCTATGGAAGGAAATACAAGTTACTGGTAAGTACGCTTAGAATTAATTTTCATGGTCAGTGCTGGGCTAAAAGATGCAGCACTGGGTTCTCTCCTGATAACAGGTGAGTAAATCGGAATTCGTAGTTCGGCTGATTTTAGAGGAATATTTGTACGTTTCAAAAATGGACACTAAGAAAATTTTCTGGTGAAAACCACACAATGGATTCCTATGGAAGGAAATACAAGATACTAGTAAGTACGCTTAGAATTACTTTTCAGGGTCAGTGCTGGGCTAAAAGATGCAGCACTGGGTTCCCTCCTGATTACAGGTGAGTAAATCGGAATTTGTAGTTCGGCAGATTTTAGAGGAATATTTGTACAATGGTGAAGGAACGGGGAGGGGCCTGAGGTGACGTGTGCAAATACGCCCAGTGGCGCGTTTTAAGTTGGGGAATTAATTCCTCTTCAATCCTGAGGTCCCCTGGGGGCCAACAAGCCCACCAGGTACCTCCAGTATGCGCCAGGGAGCTGCATTGCAGAGAGGTATTCAGAAGCCACGCCCCTTTTCACAACACTCTGCAACACAGCTCCATGGCGCTTACTGGAGATACCTGGTGGACTAGTTGGTCCCCAGGGACCCTCAGGATTGAAGAGGAATTAAGTCCCCAACTTAAAAAGCGCCACAGTTCGTGTTTGCACAGATCTCACCTCAGGCCCCGCCCTCTACCTTCACCACTGTGCAAACGTGCCCCGTGGGGTGTTTTAAGTTGGGGGATTAAGTCCCCTTGAATCCTGAGGTCCCCTGGTGGCCAACTAGCCCACCAGGTACCTCCAGTATTCGCCAGGGAGCTGCCTTGCAGAGAGGTCTTCAGAGGCTACACCCCTTTTTACAACACTCTGCAACGCAGCTCCGTGGCGCTTAGTGGAGGTACCTGGAGGGCTATTTGTCCCCTAGGGAACCTCTGGATTGAAGAGGAATGAATTCCCCAACTTAAAACGTGCCACAGGGCGTGTTTGCACAGTATCACCTCAGGCCCCGCCCCCTACCTTCACCACTGTGCAAACACACCCCGTGGCGCGTTTTAAGTTGGGAGATTAAGTCCCCTTGAATCTTGAGGTCCCCTGGCGGCCAACTAGCCCACCAGGTACCTCCAGTAAACTCCAGGGAGCTGCGTTGCAGAGATGGGTAAAAAGGGGCATGGCCTCATTACACCTCTCTGCAATGCATACTGGAGGTTCCTGGTGGGCTAGTTGGCCCCCAGGGAACCCCAGTATTGAAGGGGAATTCGTTCCCCCTCTGCAAACGCACCAGGGGGGCGCGTTTGCAGAGTGGTGTAAGGAGACGGCGTGGCCTCCGGCCCGATCCTTTTTTTCCCCCCCTCTGTTTTTTGGAAGGGGGGCTGTGTAGCCCCCTTTCTTTTTCTTTTTTTTTGGCCCTGGAGACCCCATCCCCAGGGCCTGCCCCAATTTTGATTTTTTTTTTTTAAACGTGATGGGGGCCACGTGGCCCCTCTCCCCAGGCCATAATTTGCCCCGGGGACCCTATCCCCCGGGGCATGGCCCTTTTTTAATTTAAAAAAACAAATGTTGGGGAGGGGGGCCGTGGGGCCCACCTCCCAGGCCACTTATGGCCCCGGGGACCCCATCCCCTGGGGCCTGACCTCCGTTGGGGGCCGTGGGGGGGTCCGAATCTCCCCACGGCCCCGCCTGCTCCCTGCGTCCTGCGGGAGCCGCCATTGCTTTTCCACATGGGGAGCAGCTAACATGCATTTTTTTGGTATCGATCGAATTCTGCCACACGTCCGAGGTGGGAATCGGGAACGCAATCTGAGAATAAAGGAATCTAGAAATATTATTGATCTAAACACAAAAACCCCAAATGGCCTAAATAGTGGGGACGAATTGGCTACCCACATAGGTTGAGTATGATGTAGCAGCAGCATCTCGTTCCTCTTATCAATATTAATTGCACTGTATCACTGATTTTAATTGGAATTAGTACAGGGTTAATACCCCAGTTTTCTTTGTGAAACTTCTATGATAACAATTTCTAAAATAATAATTTTTTCTTAATTTTGAATATGGGGAATTGTCATTATTGTCAATGCCAATCATATAGCCGGTTCAGTTCCATTTATAAGCACTATTAGCACTTTCTCAGTTCAAGATATCACACTTTACACTTTGGGCACATAATTTGGTAGTGGCTATCCCCTAGGAAAATCAGGTGGACCTATAAGCACAGGAAACATGTATTTATACTGCGGTTATGGCTGTTCACATTGGTCTTGATAACAGGGTACATTACCCTACATGTCAATATTAATATTATTGTTATTGTGATTATCATTACCAGTATCTTCGCAAGGATTTGAGCAAAGATTGAGGCAAGGGTACATTACCCACAATTGACTGCTTTAATATTATGATTGTCATATCTCGTGTCTCAAATTTGAAAAGATGCATGATCGGAGTTGGCATAATTATAATTTGAATGAATGTCGATAGAACAATGTCCGCATTTATGGCAATTGACAAATAATTTGCGAAGAAATGTCCGATGCACGACCTGAAATGCCAACTGTACACGGCTAGTGATGATCACTGTTGCTCACTCACAAGCACATATGTCTCAAACCATGTATAATGTACATACAAATATATACATACGGAGTGTTCAAAAGTAATAACTTTATTGACATACCGAGGCACGGACAAAATGCACATTGTTTGAAAAATGTAATTGAGTGTGACTCACAGGGAAAGATCGACTCACTTTTATTCTTTTGTCTTTCAATGGCTATATAGGCAAACATTGGAGACCTATGTAATTGAATGTAATTATAATTTATTGTCAATACCGAGTCTCTTTTCTGATTGTAAGATTGAAGCTCCTCACGTTATCATAGTATGTTTTCTATGTTCCTTGTGCTTCGAAAACATTGGTACCTATTTCTTTGGGAATTTGCCAATTGCATTCACTCGAAAAAGGCTTATCGCCGAAACGCGTCGTCTTGCTTTTTGTGTACAATAAAGCTTTGTACATTCTCCTGGTGTGCCCTTCCTCTGCTTTATCACCTTCTGTCGAAGGACGTTCTGAAGCTATTCCTGGCATACATTGCGGTTGGTGTAACCGCTGAACCGGCACCAACATCGTGGGACTGGTGAGCCGCTAAGCAGAGCAGTTTCTGGACATGTATATATATATATATATATATATATATATATATATATATATATATATATATATATATATATATATATATATATATATCGAGAGAGAGAGAGAGAGAGAGAGAGAGAGAGAGAGAGAGAGAGAGAGAGAGAGAGAGAGAGGAGAGAGAGAGAGTAAAAAGCTGTGAAAAACGTTATCCTGTCGCCAGGCACATCAATGAGGTACATGGTGGAAATGTAAATGAGCTATTCTATTATGTCATTGATTCGGTTCTATTTATATTACCTACTGGGGGTCGCCAGTAGGTAGTTATAGTTAGGACCTTGTTTCTATTTAAAAAGCGTTTATTCTTTTGTTAATATCTTTTGTGCTGTTTGACGATTCTTTGCGAAATTTCCAAAACTAATGGTTCACTCAGGTCAGCTCCTGTCTTGAAAGCTTCGGGGTAATTCATCAAGCGGAGGCGAGAAAAAGGGGGGCCCCAAAACGCATTTTCCCCATGTTAATATCCATACTAACTCTAGGATTATCTTATTGTCCTGAAAGCAACTTCAGCTACACGCAGACTAGAGCAGACATGTATAAATTCATAAGAAAATTGAAGTTGAAAAAATACCCCCATCTTCAAAGCCAATCAAAGAATGATGACATTGATAGAGCCATAGCATCATGTTCAAGCACGTCTAACCTAATAGTGGCAGACTTGGACATACTCCAAGATCTTCAAGATATACAGAAGGATCCCAGAGAGTGGGCAAGCCATGAGTAACTGGTGTACAGCACCAAGGTAAAGTACTTGGCGTCCCTCAGATGCACTCCTTATTGGTCCGCGAAGGGCCTAACGAATGTTTAAATACATTTTCACAGTCCTTGTGTGTTTGAGCTCCAAAATCTCTTTAATATTTGATTAATCATCGTAATTAGGAATCATGATGCTCTTCATTTGTATAGATAAAGTAAATTCAATGCATCTTGAGGGATGAAGTTATATGTAAATGTCCTTTAAATAATATTATAATCCCAATGCATTTTGAGTTGGGGGATTAAGTCCCCTTGAATCCTGAGGTCCCCTGGTGGCCAACTAGCCCACCAGGTACTTCCAGTATTCGCCAGGGAGCTGCCTTGCAGAGAGGTCTTCAGAGGCTACACCCCTTTTTACAACACTCTGCAACGCAGCTCCGTGGCGCTTAGTGGAGGTACCTGGAGGGCTATTTGTCCCCTAGGGAACCTCTGGATTGAAGAGGAATGAATTCCCCAACTTAAAACGCGCCACAGGGCGTGTTTGCACAGTATCACCTCAGGCCCCGCCCCCTACCTTCACCACTGTGCAAACACACCCCGTGGCGCGTTTTAAGTTGGGAGATTAAGTCCCCTTGAATCTTGAGGTCCCCTGGCGGCCAACTAGCCCACCAGGTACCTCCAGTAAACTCCAGGGAGCTGCGTTGCAGAGATGGGTAAAAAGGGGCATGGCCTCATTACACCTCTCTGCAATGCATACTGGAGGTTCCTGGTGGGCTAGTTGGCCCCCAGGGAACCCCAGTATTGAAGGGGAATTCGTTCCCCCTCTGCAAACGCACCAGGGGGGCGCGTTTGCAGAGTGGTGTAAGGAGACGGCGTGGCCTCCGGCCCGATCCTTTTTTTCCCCCCCTCTGTTTTTTAGAAGGGGGGCTGTGTAGCCCCCTTTCTTTTTCTTTTTTTTTGGCCCTGGAGACCCCATCCCCAGGGCCTGCCCCAATTTTGATTTTTTTTTTTTTTAAACGTGATGGGGGCCGCGTGGCCCCTCTCCCCAGGCCATAATTTGCCCCGGGGACCCCATCCCCCGGGGCATGGCCCTTTTTTAATTTAAAAAAACAAATGTTGGGGAGGGGGGCCGTGGGGCCCGCCTCCCAGGCCACTTATGGCCCCGGGGACCCCATCCCCTGGGGCCTGACTTCCGTTGGGGGCCGTGGGGGGGTCCGAATCTCCCCACGGCCCCGCCTGCTCCCTGCGTCCTGCGGGAGCCGGCATTGCTTTTCCACATGGGGAGCAGCTAACATGCATTTTTTTGGTATCGATCGAATTCTGCCACACGTCCGAGGTGGGAATCGGGAACGCAATCCGAGAATAAAGGAATCTAGAAATATTATTGATCTAAACACAAAAACCCCAAATGGCCTAAATAGTGGGGACGAATTGGCTACCCACATAGGTTGAGTATGATGTAGCAGCAGCATCTCGTTCCTCTTATCAATATTAATTGCACTGTATCACTGATTTTAATTGGAATTAGTACAGGGTTAATACCCCAGTTTTCTTTGTGAAACTTCTATGATAACAATTTCTAAAATAATAATTTTTTCTTAATTTTGAATATGGGGAATTGTCATTATTGTCAATGCCAATCATATAGCCGGTTCAGTTCCATTTATAAGCACTATTAGCACTTTCTCAGTTCAAGATATCACACTTTACACTTTGGGCACATAATTTGGTAGTGGCTATCCCCTAGGAAAATCAGGTGGACCTATAAGCACGATTTTGTAATGCTATCCTGTCGTTCATTGAATATGCTCCATATATTCATGTTTTCCCATCACAGTGTTAATTATGGTATCACTCCTACATTGTTTGTAACCCCAGGTCCTGTGTCTCGAAAGTGACTGTAACTCATTCATTTATTTACAGGATCACAATCCCCTGATGAAGAGTCGTGAGACTCTAAATTTATTGGGATTATAATATTATTTAAAGGACATTTACATATAACTTCATCACTCAAGATGCATTGAATTTATGTTATCTATACAAATGAAGAGCATCATGATTCCTAATTACGATGATTAATCAATTAATAAAGAGATTTTGGAGCTCAAACACACAAGGACTGTGAAAATGTATTTAAACATTCGTTTGGCCCTTCGCGGACCAATAAGGAGTGCATCTGAGGGACGCCAAGTACGTTACCTTGGTGCTGTACACCAGTTTGGATTTTCTCCCGCCAGGCCAGAGGGAGATACCTCACGTGCACCCAAGTCTATAATATTGTTTGTAAATTGGAATTTACCCCATTTACCAGTGTGCCTCACTATTGATATCTTCTGTAAGCCATGAGTGAACCACAACTGAGATGCAATACAACATATACGCTTACCAAAGATATGTGTGCTAAACCTAACACCCCTTTCAAAAGTAGATCCAAATTTATCCCAGTTGTGCCTCATGATTCCCTGGATGTTTTTAATTAACAGGTGGTAATGCAAATTTAAAAGTTGAACATTAATCTCAATAGAACAAAGAGTAAACTCACTAATCATGAACGGCAATATCATCAGCTGACTATGAAACTGCAGAAAGAAAAACAAGTAGTGATCAGGAATAAGGGAGGTAACATTGTCCTTTGGACACTGACTGACTATATGGATGAGGCATTGATGCAGCTCAATAACATGGAATGCTACAGGAAGAGTTAATTAAAAAAATTCAAAAGTACTCAGGATACATTTTTTGCAAAGTTATTAGCATGGAAAAGTGCAGGACTTTTAAGCATGGAGGAATATAAGTTCTTAAAGAAAAAACATCCCACCATACCGGTCATTTATTTTATTCCGAAGATCCACAAGAGCATGCTAAAACGTCCAGGGAGGCCAATCATAGCAGCGTGTGATGGCCCTCTAGAGAATATGTTGAAATACATCGACTATTTTCTTCAGGAACATGTGAGAAATTTGCAGTCAAATGTACAAGACACTTGTGACTTTTTGCGAATACTTGAAAAGTTGGTATGGCGTCCTGAGTATCTACTAATGTTACATCGCTCTATACAAGCATAAGACACATGGATGGCATCAGAGTGATGGAGCACTTCCTTAGGCATCGTCATCTAAAATATGCACATCATAACAGGATCCTGATCAGTATGCTCATGTTCTGCCTGGAGAATAATTTATTTATGTTTAGAAATCAAATCTACCAACAAGTCCAGGGAGTGGCTATGGGGGCCAGCTTCTCTCACAGCAATGCCTGCTTAAACATGGGCTGGTGGGAGGAGCTGGTCCTCAAGAAACAATTCGGCCATATTTTTAAGGAAAATGTTATAACCTGGCTGAGGTTTATTGATGATTTATTTGTTATTTGGTGTGGAACTGAGCAGAGTGCAATTGAGTTTGTTTCATCGTTTAACATAAATATTATCAATTTGAATTTTACTTCCACCATTAGTTCAAAAGAGGTAAAATGTTTAGACTTTCAATAAGATCACTACATCCATGCATCGTAAGCCAACAGCAGGCAATACTGTTCTGCATTTCACAAGCTCTCATCCTGCACACCTTATACATAGCATTCATTATGGAGAAATGCTAAATATAAGGAGGATATGCAGTGACGAGGAAGATTTAGCAATCAAACAAGAAGAAAGCAAGGAGCGTTTTTTAGCTAGGGGCTATAAATCTAAAATTGTAGATGCCGCCATTGCTAAATCTAGGCAAAGAGCAAGGTCAGATCTCCTGCAGTGCAACAAGAAACATAAACATATGGGTGATAATACACAAAGTGATCCGATGAGTGAACCAACAAGATTGATCTTAACATACTCTAAGCAGGAAAGACAGCTAAGAAGCATAATGAAGCCCAATTTGCCACTTGTCTTAGATGACCCAGTGATAGGCCATTTGTTACCTAAAACTCTGGCAATCACTTACAGGAAATCAGCATCAATGGGAAATGCTCTAGTGAAGAGTAGCCCGGAGGATATGCAAACATGGACATGGCTCACTGCAAGAAATGGGTTTTTTAAATGCATAAGCTGCAAAGCCTGTAAATATGGTATTAATACGAACTCCTATCAGACAGCATTCAATAACAAAAGACAGAAGATCAATAAGCATCTTACATGTCGAACTGATCATGCAGTTTACATACTGGAATGCAGTTGCGGCTTGCAGTGTGTAGGCAGCACAATTCTGCAAGCTCACAAAAGGATTTTGCATCATACCAGGGCCATAGTGAACAAAGATCCCAGCTATCCAGTTGTGAGACACTTTGAACAATTCCATAACAGTGATCTCAAATACTTCAAATATTTTAGAATCAATGCAGTCCCTGTTCAAAAAAAGAGGAGGTAATCTGGAGGAACAACTCTAGTGACTGGAAACGAAGTATATTTTAGAGCTTGATACAATGTGTCCAGGGGGTTTAAGTACAAGTGAAGACCTATATACATATTTGTAATAAATTAAGTGTTTACTTATAGGCCATGAGTCCTCCAGGCATCTATCATGGTTTTTAGGGTTTTAGATCTTAGCAAGCAATTTTTCACAGCTTTTAGATGAATTAATTTGTATCCAATAATTATGCTTTGTTATTAGCCTGTAACCAGATAATATTTATTCACCAGATGCACTTTCCTTACTTTTTGCTACAGATGAGCCTAAAATACATTAAGTCTATACAGGCAACACATGAAGCAATATGAATGTATATAAAACATACAGCACAAACACTTTTGAAAACAAGTCTTGGCTGGGGAGGAATTGTTTGCACAAAGTCACTTTATGTATAGGCTGATATTGCACATAATAGGGAATCTGATGTGCATTAAGGGATACATATTTAGATGCATACTCGGCATATAAAATATACAAAAAGACATAAAATGAATTTGCACTGGGTGTGTGAATCTGGCTGAGAAAAAAAATAAAATAAACACCCTCTCCCGCGCTTCATTTTAATGAGCCCCCAGGTGGGCCAGGTCTCAGGGGCAATATATAAATATATGTGGGCCGGGGGCGACAGCAGCTTCGGAGTCTGCCACCGTCCCGGGGCTTGTGTAATTAGGGGTGGGGGGCCTCGCAGGCTCCCCCAAGCCCCGGGGACTTCCACATCCCTGGGGTTTTCTTTAATTATGCGCAGGGGGCACGCAGCCCCCCCACAGCCCCAGGGACCACCACCTCCCCAGGGATTTCTTTAATTGTGGGTGGGGGGCTATTTTAAAAATTAAGTGTGGGGTCTCCTTCCCCCCACACTGCCCCGGGGACCACCACCTCCCTGGGGCATTTAATAAATAACATACAGGGGTCTATAGCAGACCCCCGGCCCCGGGGATCACCACCTCCCCGGGGCTATTTACATGTTGGGAGGGGGGCCACATGACCCCCCCTCCTGTAGCCCTTGATGGCTTTGGGGACCGCCACACCCCAGGGCCAGCTCCTGCAATGTCCGGGGGTGCCCACCCCTGGGACGTTGCCGTATGCTATGGCATGGTGGGAGCATGGCTCCCGCCCTCACATAGCAAACCTGCTCTCGCTTCCAAGAAGCAAAGCAGTATTGCTTTTGGGCAAAGAGAGCTGCATGTTAGCAGCTCCCCTTGCCCAAAAGCAATGCCAGCTCCCGCAGGAGGTGGGGAGCTGGCAGGGACCGTGGGGGTATTGAGGCTCCCCCCACAGTCCCCAACACTGAGGCCAGGCCCTGGGGGATGGGGTCCCTGGGGCCAAAAGTGGCCCAGGGGAGAGGGGCACCTGCCCCCTCTCTGCACCACTGTGCAAACGCGCCTCCTGGTGTGTTCTGGATTGGGCGATTAAGCCCCCTTGAATACTAAGGGTCCTTAGGGGCCAACTAGCCTACCAGATGCCTCCAGTAAGCCCCACACAGTGGGATTTCTGAGAGGTGGTCCCAGGCCATGCCCCTTTTTACACGACTCAGCAAACGCATCTCTTGGCGCACTGCAGTGAGGCGATGAGGTCCCTTTGTGTCCTGAGGGCTTCAGGACTAAAGTGGACTTCATCCCCCAAGCAGCAGTGTGCCAATAGCTGCATTTGCAGAGTGGTATAAAAGGGGGGCATGGCTTTGGATCACCTCTCAGTAATCCAATTGTGTGGAGCTTACTATGGATTACAGGAGGGCTAGTTGGCCCCTAGGACTCCTGAGGAGGCAAGGGGACTTCATCCCCCAACAAAGAACATGCCCGGAGGTGCATTTGCTGAGTGGTGGAGAAAGGGGGCCTGGCATCTGTCTACCTCCCAGCAATCCCACTGTATGGAGCTTACTGGAGGTAACAGGTAGGCTAGTTGGCCCCTAAGGACCCCCAGCAGTGAAGTGGACTTTAATCCCCATCCAAGAGCACTCTAGGGAGTGCATTTGCAGAGTGGTGGGGAAAGGGGGCATGGCCTGCAATGACAACTTAGCAATGCTGTTGTGTGGGACTTACAGGAGGTAATAGGAGTGGTAGTTGGTCCCCAAGGTTGTCCTTGGGAGCCAACTACCCCTCCTGTTACCTCCAGTAAGTCTCACACAGTGGTAGTGGTAAGACATCTTTGGTGGCCATGCCTCCTTTCTCCACCGCTCTGCAAACACACCTCCTGGCACACTACGGGTTGGGGGATGAAGTCCACTTTGCTCCTGAGGAGCTTTGGGAGCCAAGAAGTCCTCCTGGTACCTCCTGTAAATTCTAAACTGTGGAATTCCTGAGCGCTGGTCGGAGGCCCAGCCCCCTTTCTCCTCCTCTCTGCAAACAGGAATACTAGTTAAAGAAGCATTTGCAATGTAATAGGTTTCACATTTGCAAGAGTAAGAGCTATAGGTGAAAGTGTTTTACTAATTTTTATTGGAGTAGAGTGGATGTAGGTTGTGTGTAGTGGAATTATGAGATATGATGTGCAATAAAATCATGTGGATAGACTTTGACTTTGATGTGGATAGAAAGTATGGGGTATTTAGTGTATAAGAATTATGTAGAGTGAGATTATGTGTTATGGAAAGTCATTACATGGTATGGTAGCCTGTGTTGTGGAGTGGTAACCTCAGGTTTAGTCTTCCTCATGAGACAAGCCAAAAGGAACCACTGAGGAGCACTTCTAGACCTAGTCAGAGGTACGAGCAGGGCCACTGGAATTATGCAATTGTTTGGCTGCAATGACTTTTGCACAATTATACATTTTCCGCATTTGCCACATAAATTATGTGGCAAATGCAGAAAATGTATAATGTGGGGTTTTAGGTTTAAACCTATAATAACTGATAAAACCCCACTGAAAGAGAAATAGCCCTCACCAGTGAAAACATATAAACACTGAAAAAACACCTCCACAAACACAAACTAAATGCCATTCAAAGGAAGGAAAAAAAGAGTGAAAGAGTCATTTTGTTTCTTCCTGAAGGGGCCAATACAATGTAACTTTGTTATACAAGCAAGCAGTAAGAAAGACTGGGCTAACTTTATTCTGCTTGAGTTTTGTTGTTTAGGGATGCCACTAAAATATTGTTTCTTCTTCCTTTGGCTTTTTTTCAGTTTTGTGGTCTTTAGTCTAAAGATGCAGGGTTTAGAAGCATGTTTTAGGTCCCATTTGATTATTTGATAAACTGCAGAGAATCAGGAAATATCAAAATCATATTTGATATTTTGGCTGCGTTTGATTCTTTCACTGATAGATAAAATGGCTGGTTTCATAAGAATCTTTCTAATATATATCATCACATTTACCCATCAGAGTATGGGTAAAAACCTTTAATACATCGCCCACAGTTTCTAGTGGTTCAGTATTGATAGTAGGTGAATTGCCAACTCCTCAGGCTTTAAACCTTCAATGCAAGGTATAGTGACAAGTATATGTATAAAGAGCGCTATCACCAAGCTTCTGGGATACTGGTGAAAACAAGGAACGCAGTGTCACTTGGAATGCAAAAAAGGTGCTTTCCAAGTTCAACAAAGATTGGAGTGATATTGTTTGTATTTGCAGTGATTCATCTACGTATATGAAAAAGTTGTGTGATGACCTGTCAAAGTTGATACACAAGTTGAAGTGATTCCCTGTCGGAGATCCTTGCCACTTGTTATATGGTATGCTGAAAGCATCTTTACAATCAGAGTTAATGAGAGATGTTATTGACGTTTTAGTCCTTTCTGGTGCACTGTACACAAAAACTGTATCATTTTGTGCTTTGTGTGGCATCAAAGAAAGAGTCATCCCAACGGTGTCCCTTACCTGATGGTTTTCAGTCCAGGGGGCTATGAATGCTATTTTATCCATGTGGCAACCGTTTACTGAATTTTTGCTGAGTGATGATGCCAAAGGCAAGAAATGTGAGAATCTTTGGCCGCATATTGATAGTGATGTGAAAAAGTACACTCTACTGCATTATTAGATTTTTACAGGAAAACATAACTGCTGTAGTTGACATAATAAAAAAACTAGTGTCTGAAAAAACCCTTGTCTGCCAAGTGTTCAGCATAATTGGTGTAGATTCGAAACATCTCCTTGAGAGTAGGTTGGTCAACACCTTCAGTGACTTTGGCACTGCAACATGTTCCATGTTAGAGTGCTTGCCACTTGGTAAGCAAAGCAATGCTGAAGAACAATTCAAGAAGGTTTATGTTACAATGTATGAGAAATGGCTTACAATATTACATAGAAATGTCCTTTCACCACCAATGGCATTTGAAGTCAATGAAATCTCACTGTGGTACTCTGTATGAGTTCTAGATCCCTTCAGTAAAGGGGAATTTCCTTCGTAGTTTCAAAAGTGCAGCTTCATTTTTCACTGATTCAATAACTCTGAGGGCATAAGCGCCCAGCTCAATGCAAATGTTTCAGAGCCTGCCCTGAGAATTGCAATATTCAAGTGCACCAGTATTGGCATGGAAAGCTATGTCAGTGGCCAGAGTTAACAAATTATGTACTGGCTGTTTTGGCATTTCCCTTCTCAAGTGCCAATGTTAAGAGGGCCTTTTCTCAGAAGTTTAAATGGGAAGGTAATAGCAAGGGCAAAAGTCCAAAGACTCACTGAAGAAGTATTGTATGGTATACTACAATAAGTTTAATGTGCAAAAATCTATTTGGACCTCATATACACTATACATATGCTGTCTATATACCATGTTCTATCAGTGCAGAAAGCAAGCAATAATAAAAGCAAAATGTTCCATATCACCGGAAAACATTTTTTCTGTTGTTTTTACTGGCGCGAAATTATGTGTAACCACTGATAACAACTGTTTTTTTAAGGTATTGAAATCACTTGAAAACACTGAAAATCCCCACTAGAATTTACCAAAAATAGAAACTGAAAACAGGAAAGTCTACAAATAATCCATCATCTGTTGCATAATCTGTAGATTTGAACAAAAAAAAACTTGTTTCTAGCTCAAACAGCTCAAATGTTACCAAAAATGCAGTGGCAAGTGTTACAGCGTGGTGGAAGGCCCTCAGCAAACCTAGAATGGTCACCTGTTACTTATGGCTAAATGTGAGTATTGGTACTAATTGTGTGCAACTACTCTTGCTTCTTTCTGTGTCTCTCTTGCCTCTTTCTGCATTCCTGTTGCTTCTTTCTGCATCTTTTTTTCTTTTTCTGCACTTTTTACCTCGCTTTGCTCATCTCTTACATTTTCTGCACCTCTCTTGCCTCTTTCTGTACCTCTCTTGCCTCTTTCTTCACCTCACTTGCTTCTTTTTGTACCCCTCTTGCCTCTTTCTGCACCCTTCTTCCCTCTTTCTGCACCTCTTTTGTCTGTTTATGTACCCCTGTTCCCTCTTTCTGCACCTCTCCTGCCAGTTTCTACACCTCTCTTGCCTATTTCTCTACTTCTCTTGCCTCTTTCTGCACCTCTGTTGCTTATTTATGCACTTCTGTTGCCACTTTCTGCACCCCTCTGGCCTCTTTCTGCACCTCCGTTGCTTCTTTCTGCACCATCTTACTTCTTACTGCACCCTTCTTCCCTCTTTGTGCAACTCTCTTGCTTCTTTCTTCACCCCTCTTCCCTCTTTGTTAAGGGTGGGCATCAAATTCTGTTCCGCTCACGGAATTTGCGATATTTTGACATTTTCGCATTCCGCGGAGAGCGCGAAAATGCTAACATTTCCACAATTCCCAGTGTTGCGGAGATGTTTTTCATGTTTGCGCTTTGAAAATGCATTCTCACACGCGCAATCGCCTTACCGGGATCCCCGCGTTCGCCGACGAGTTTTCCGATCTGTTTGCATGCTCCACAAGATGTTGATAGCCGGTGACGCTTTCCCGCGAGAGTTCGCGATCGCGATCCCGTCATTCGCCTCGCCATCAGACACCGCAAGAGTCTGAGATCGCGAACACATCATTTTCCACCGTGAGAGAGAGCGTGTGGTCGCGAACACGTCAATCTCCACCGCGACAGAGAGCATGAGATCGCGAACACGTCATTTTGGACGCGCCATCGACATCCGGCGGAAGTGTGGTGAAGCTCGCGAACACGCCAAATTTGGAGAAGAATATTACCTCTAGCAGCATAAAACCTTCTGTAAATGATGATTTGGATGAAAAAACTCCTCAGATTGACATTTGGTTGTCCTTTTCTGTGCAAGGCGTCCTTTTTAAAAAAAAACACTTTTGGGGGAGAGGGAGGAAGTGCCACAGAGTCTCCAACTTCCTGTTTCTGTCCAGCAGGCTCCTGCCAGTGCGTTGTCCATCTCCTGTTCATTCTGCCTTTGGATTTTGAGCTAGAAGGATCACTCTTTGTGTCTGCTGCCTCATTATCATTGGATTTGAGGAGTTTTGAATTTGATATTTTACAAGTAAGTTGGTGTTGTGTCAGATTGATTGGGGGCATTGCAGTTGCTGCAACTACAATTTTGGTACTTATCATTCTTTTTTTTTTTTATTGTTGTGGTTATCCAGTAGGCCCATAGCTAGTCATGGGTGGGTGCATGATGAAGCAACTGTTCCTTTGCTGTGTGTTGAATGTATTTCAAACATCATTTAGGGCATGGATGGCATTAGATTGAGTTGGAAAATGTGTTTTTTGGGGGGTATTTCTGTTTTTGGGTGTGTGTTAAAGAAATGCCTTTGTGGTGTGAGTCTGGTGTGTTGCTGTGCACCCTGCAGACCTTGTTTTGCCCTGTGGACTTTCGGTTTTTCATTTTGTTGCATTAAAAAGGCAAAGCAGTGTGGTTTAGCATGCGTCCTTTGCCTGGCTTCTTTTATAGGCCTTTTGTCAGCTCATTGTTTCCTAGGCCTCATGCTTGTTGCTTGTGATTTGTGAGTGTCCATGTGGCTGGTGGCCTTTTCTGGTGGGCGTTATTAGTGTGCTGCTTTTGCCATATAGGCCTGCATGGTTTTCCTATTGGCTTACTGCTTCCATCCATCCCCTTTGCCAGCAGCAGCTCCCTTCCATTAAATTTGTATTTTGGTTGTTGTTCTTATTCTTTCCTATCCTTCCTGAGAGTGTAGTGTGTACACTGTACACAGTAAGTAGTATACCATAACCCTTGTTGCCAAAGTCTCACAAATGGCTACACTATATCTTTTATTTGTTTGTTTGTACTAGTAGTAATTGAATCACAACAATAAATGCAACATTTCACTGATGTTATTCTCCTGGCTTATTTCCTTTTAGTTGCACAAAAAGACAGAGGAGGAGGTATCAACATCATCCGTTGTACTGCCAGACAGAAGTCCTGCTGCGCACCATATCACGTCCACGTGTGACCACAGACATCTCTGCAACTTGTGCACCTGCGTCCTGCCTGACATCTGAAGAAGATGGCCCAAAAGAAAGGTACCAGGTCCTCCAATACCAAGAAAGTTGCCGGTGGGAAGAAGAAGGAACAGAAAAAGGAAGTGGCACTAACCACGACTGATGTGCCGGCCAATGTGTTTCGTGGGACCAAAAAAATTACGCCTGCATCAGCGTTGTCCGGGAACCAAGCCGGGAGCAGAACCAGTGGGCCAACCCCACCTACCTGGGCCCAAGCCCATGAGTGTCGCAAAGGTAGCCAGTCTACTAACGAGCAGCGATGTTGAAATGTCATTATCGCAAAGTAGTACACAATCAACGCAGGCGGAAACTCAGCAGATAAGTGTGTAGCAGCAGGTGCAGCCATAAGAACAGCAGCAGCCACAACAACAGTCACAACAACAGCTCACAATAATAGTTGTTCCTCGTGAAGTAGGGGCATTTCAGGAAATCAAGCTTCCTGCAGACAAAGTGGAGCAAACCACTGTTTCAGAAGGTCCAATGTCTTCCAGACCCCCAGCAAGGAAAAGGAGGGTTAGTCCATCATCTTCTTCTTCAAGCCCCGCTTCTGATGATCGAGATGCCACTTGGAAGCCACCAGCTCAGTCTGAGAGTGATGCACGCAACAAGACAAGGCAGGTTCCAGAAAGCCTAGAGTTATGGAGGTAGATGTACAAGAGGGGGATGATGATGATGATGAGCCAGTCATCACGGACATCACTCCCGGCCCAAAGGAGATGGAGACCAACATTATTACCCTATCCAAAATGGCTGCAAGGGATGTAGCACGGATACCACCAACACAGGTAACACCACCATGACCTCCAGCTTCCATATTTGCATTTGCAAAGGAAAGGCAGGGACCTACATCCAGCTCCACCACCACCTCAGTAGGTAGTGGTAGAAGTCACAGTGTAGCTGCACAGAGTCACATTCCAAGCACACCCTCCAGTTCATCTGGTAATGAAAGTGACACATCCAGCAGCACCTGAAAGTTTTCCTCCCCAGTTTGGGACTTCTTTTCGGTTAGCAGTAAGGAGGAGAACATTGCTATATGCTCAATTTGTCGACATGCTGTTAGGCGGGGTAAGCTTGGTACAAACTATGGTACCGGAGGCCAAACAAGTCATCTCAAAATACACCACACTATCGTGTGGGAGGCTCACCTACTTCGCTTAGAACAAAGTAAAACTCAACCCATTGTTGCTGGGCTTGAAGAATCAGGGGACGATATTATCACGGTGGAAGGTGAACAAGAGGGAGACATGTCTAGCCCTGTCCCCAGTAGTGTAGTGGTACCGCCCACATCCTCAGCAACATCTCAGTGGCACCGTAGTAAGAGTCAGAGTCAGGCTGAGACACCAAGGCGACAGAGTAGTAATGCAATGAAACAAAGTGCGTCGTTGAGCCTAACTGTGTTAAAGAAAACAACTGAACCACAAAGGAAAATAATCCAGCCTACCATTGAGAGCATGCTGAGGTTGGAGGGACAGTACCAACGCAACCACCCAACGGCACAGTTGTACAATGCGAAGCTCGCTAAAATGCTGGCGCTGGACCTTCTCCCTTTTTCATTTGTGGAAGGGGTGGGTTTCCTTGAATTTATGTCAGCAATCTGCCCTAAATAGAAGCTTCCCAGATGGTCCTATTTTGCAAGAGTTGCTGTTCCAGCACTACATCATGATGTGCTGGAATTGGTTGGACATGCTTTGCAGCAGAGTGCTGTTCACAATATCCACCTGACAACAGACATGTGGACCAGATGCAAAGCCACTGATTACATGTGCATTACTGCACACTGGGTCACTTTTGTGGGGGTTAGAGATAAGCTATCTGAAGTAGGTGCTGTTGACACAGCTGAGATTTTTAAAGCTACTCGGAAACATGCAACTGTATCCATGTTCGCCATGGAGAAATCTCATACTGCTGTAAACATATTGGAAGAGTTTCACAGCAAGGTTTTTGAATGGCTGCTCCCAAGAGGGCTTAAGATTGTTTTGTTTCCACAGATAATGGCAGTAATGTACTTAAGGCCTTGGAGCTTTTTTTTTTTTTTTTTATTGACCATTTTTGCAATGTCTACAACAGTAATACAACCAACAGAACCTGCCAGTTATCATTATAGTGCAACCACATACAGTATGCTTTTAGGTGTCATACATAAAAAGGAAAGCTTGAAATAGTCAACATGTCTATTGCAAAGCAGGCAACGCTTACAATTACTTTGGATGTGGGAGATCCGGGGGTCCCCACATGCAGCACCAGCGCCTGAAAAGAGCAATTATACAGGACCGCACAGGCAATACACAGAGCTATTATAGTGGTATAAGCGCTACTCAAGTAATTGGGAGGAGATAACGGACCTACCCGCCCTATATGCCGCCCCCTCAACCCAACCCCCCACATAGAGATCAGTCATTCAAGATATCACCTTCTGACTCCAAACTTTGTGGCTCCCGAGCCCAATTCACAAATGGTTCCCAGATATCGCGAGGACGCGATGCAGGAGGCATCAACTCCCAGAATGTGTTTAGCTGCGTATAACCATATGCTACATCAGCCAGCCAGCCTTTCACTGTGGGCACCCTACGTCTACCCCAATGTATCGCTACTTGTCGTTTAGCAAACAATAGAAGCAGCGCATGCTGCTTTCGCGATTGCGGCGGGGTGTCTCTTACATATCCCAGTATCCCAAGCATAGGGGACGGGACGTCCGAGCGACCCACAATCTGGTTTACCAATTTAAAAACCTGAGGCCAATAACTCTCCAACTTCGTGCAGGACCACGCTATGTGTAGAAAAGAAGCCGATGTATGCCCACACCTCCAACACTCATCCGTCTCATGAAGTCCCATTTTTCTCAGGCTGATAGGGGTTCTATAGAACCTATGCAAGTATTTAAAGTGTATTAGACGTAACTTATAGTTGGGCGAAAGCTCAGTAAGCTGCCCACAGCAGAATTCCCACTGCTCTTCAGATATCGTGGGTTGGAGCTCCTCGTTCCAATACTGTAGGGACTTAGGCGTTACCACCGTCGCCATGTTTTGCATTTGTCGATATATACGAGTGACTAGCTTACGGGGGGACGAGGAGCTCAACACCACCTCTAAAGCTGTAAAGGTCGGCGGTGCATCAGGGAAGTCCCTACTCAATGCTCAGCATGCTGCTCTCAATTTATGATACAAAAAGAGCTCGGAGAAGTGCACAGCTTCGCCCTCCGCAGGCACCGGGGGGTAAATGAACTCGCCGTTGGGGAAGAGGTCTGCCAAGGTACGGAGACGCAGCTTCTCGACCAGGTGCCCGGCCACTCCATCCGCCAAGCATGGCAGCATCGGGTTGTGTGACAGTGGGATCGAGGGGGCACACATCAATGGAACCTTTGCCCTTTTACACAACCCCTCCCATGCCCATTGTAATGCCCCAGCCGTGTCCACATCAACTCTAGGGCGTTTTGCTGCGGCGCATATCGCCACGTTCAAGGGGAGGTGCACCATAGCGTCTCGCTCCACCGCTACGTGAGGCTGAAAGGGAGTAGGATGGGTCCAAAAATGTAGAAATTGAGCCTGAGCACAGAGGGCATATAGCTTCATATCTGGGGCTCCCAGGCCACCCTGTCTCAATGGCAGTGTCAGTATATCCCAAGCTATCCTAGCCTGTCCGCCCGCCCACACCAGCATCACCAGGTTGGATCTCAGAGTGGCAAAGAAATGCGACATAAGTGGTATGGGTATATTGACAAATAGATAGAGGAATTTGGGTAGTATAATCATTTTGGTCAACGCAATCCGCCCCGTGAGGGGCAGGGAAGTCCAGAGCTTCACTGTCTCACCCAGACACACCATCGCTCTGCCAAAATTAAGATTCCAGAGCGCCTGAAGGCTCCGACTAATCCAAATCCCCAAGTATTTGACCTCATCCGCCTCCCAGCGCAGGGGATATTCGGAGGACACCTCTGTGGTACTATCTGTCAGGGGGAATATCACCGACTTAGACCAATTTACGGAAATACCCGCGAGGCCTTCAAAGTGGACAAACTCCTGCAATATAGGATTTAAGTTTTCTGCAGGATTGATAAGGTACAGGGTCACATCATCGGCGTACAGTGATATGAGGAGATTCCTAGAACTGAAACCTATCCCCCTCGCTGTATGATGTTGGCGGATTCTGGCCGCTAGTGGTTCCATAGCTATAGCGAACAGTAGCGGGGAAAGAGGACAACCCTGCCGTGTGCCCCGTGAGATGGAGAACAGTTCAGACACCAGACCATTCACTCGCACCCTGGCTTTGAATAAAGTGTAGAGCAAACGGATTTTCCTAAGAAGCAGTGCGCTGAAGCCCATCCTTTCCAATATAGTAAATAAGTAGGGCCACTCGAGAGTATCAAAGGCTTTGGTGGCGTCCAAAAACACCACCGCAGCCCTGACATCGGGGTGCAGGTAATGCAAGGCAGAGAAGATCGTTCGCAGGTTGTGTGAGGTCGATCTACCCGGTATGAATCCTGATTGGTCAGGGAGTGCTAACACTGGCAACAGGAGCTGCACCCGGTTCGCGAGCAATTTAGCCAGTATCTTTACATCAAAATTAATCAGGGATAGGGGCCGATAGGAATCCAGGTCATCAGCCGGCTTGTACGGCTTCAGCAGTGTGATAATTGGTGCCTCACGCATGGACGAAGGCAATACTCCCTTTTCTAAGGCTTCCTCATATACTGCCAGCAACCGGGGCGACAGCTCATCCACGTACGCCTTACAGAATGCCGTGGTCAGACCGTCAGGCCCCGGCGCCTTGTCAGGCGGTAGACTCTTAATGACCTGCGCCACGTCGCTAGTGTCTATCGGAATGTCCATATACTCTCTATGGTGATTATTAAACCACACCAATGCAATTGAATCCTAAAAAGATTCTAGCCCCTCCGGACACTTATCCTGGGTGTTGGTATATAAGCTGGAGTAAAACTCAGAGAATGCCTCCACAATTTCTTCCCTGTCATGAATCAGCTCGCCAGCTTTCGTACGCAGCTCATGAATGTATGTCGCGGGACGCGGCGTTCTTATCATGCTGGCCAAGGCCTTCCCCGGTCTCCCACCCTCACCATATCGCCTAGCCTCTGCACATTTCCCTAGGAACTTTACCTCCCTCATCGCCTCCTCTTCATATACCAATAGCTTAGTTTTCAACAGCCCCGCCCCCTCCGGCCCACCAGTAGCAAAGAAGGTTTGTTCGAGCTGTTTTATATCTGTTTCCAGCACCACCAGGGTGCCCCGTATCGCCTTCCGCACCCCTGCCTGTCTGGCTATACATTTGCCCCTAATAACGACCTTAAAAGCTTCCCACAGAGATGCCTCAGTGGCCACCAATCCCGCATTTATCTCGAAGTAGTCAGTGATATCTGTCCTAATCTCCTCCTTAAAGGCATCGTCAAGTAAGGCTTGAGCCCCTGAACATTCCAGGTCAGACAGTTCAATATTTCATCTACCCTGGGCATTACCCACTAACAGTTGTAAGGTACAGCAAAACATGTCGACGGTGACCACCCCGTAAGCAGAGGACACCATTCATAGAGCATACAATAGAAATCCTGGCATTGAACAAACTGACATCCCCAAACATCCCGCCCCTACCCACTCCAACCCCCCACCCGGGTCATAGAATAACCATCTCCCACATTAACCCCAAAGAGACAATAAGGAAACAAGGGAACATTCCCGATGGGGGTGTAGCTATGCCGGCTTCTAACCTGTATCTAACAGGGTGGCCAGAAGATCTGCAGGGGATATGAGCTGCCCAAACCATAATGAGTGGAAGCACCACATTATACCAGATAGCATTGATTGAAGCGCAGGGGCGCCCGAGTCCACAATCCACTTGGCCACACAGGAGCCAACAGAGAGTCAGGATTCGCTACCCCACAGATGCACCATACGAGACCCATGGTTAATCATTGTCACTCAGCCTGCCCTCAGCCGCCTCCGCTCTACCACGGGGACGTTTCGTGGATTTACTACCCACATGTTTGGCGAACTTCATCGCTGCCTTGCCGTCCGTAAATATGTGGGCGGTCCCCTCAAAGGATACCTTTAGTTTTGCAGGGTAGAGGAGTGAGTACGGAATCTGTGCCTGCAGGAGAACAACGCTTTGCTGGAAGAAATTCCCGACGGGCAGCCTGCACCGCCGGGGTGAAGTCAGGGTAGAAGGAAATACTATTGCCTTTATGCGTGATGCTTCCCCTTTCCCTGGCCAGTTTTAGGATGAGATCACGATCTTGGTAGTTTAATAGTCTCGCAATAATAGGGCGGGGCGACGCCCCAACCGGGGGTTTCTGACCTAGGGACCTGTGCGCCCTCTCCACCACAAACACAGCAGATAGGCTAGGGTCAAACAGTTCGTGCAAGAGATCAGTGATGTAAGTTTCCATTTTAGAAATTGCAGTTGTCTCCGGAATACCCGTGACGCGTAGATTATTGCGCCGGGACCTCGCTTCCCAATCTTCGTTCTTAGCGCGGATTATGCCCAACAATTTGTCCATGTGTAGTAGCTGGTTTTTCGTTTCAACCTGGAAGTCATGAAACTCCGATTGGCGAGTTTCAAGTGTATCTAACCGCGTTTCAGGTGTCGCCACCTGCGTTTTCACAGAGTCTAATTGGCTGGTTAGGTTGTCAAGTTTAGTGTCAATATTACGCAAGCTAGAACGCATCTCAAGCATAAGCGTTCGCAAATCTTCACCATGGTCCTCATCCGCCAGGTCGCGCCGCTCCTCCGCTCGAGACTCCGACTCCGACTCCAACTGCCTCGTGGAGCGCTTATGGTCAAAGTTCAGCTTCGGCTGCTTAGAGTCTTGCTTGCCCATTATTAATATAGCGCCTCCGTAGCCTGCTGCGACTCCCCAGTAAGGGCCAGCAACTGTTTCCCTGTCAGGTGCTCTATGGCAGGTCACCTCCACTCCGTAGTTACCTCTCACGTTAATTTTTCCCAACTAGGGGGTCGTGAGGCGTATTCTGCAGCCACCCCACAGCACTCTCAGCAGCAGGTCATCTACGGTTGCCTCAGCAGCCAGCGCTCATTCCTCCAGCAGGCGAACACAGAACATCTTCATATACTCGAGTCAGATCGCAGCCGAGCACACAGCAGAATGTCGCCGAATCACACCGCATGCAGGGGGGGCGACACCATATCTCCCTCTTGCAGCCAACAAGCACCAGGCAGGGCCCCTGCAGTTCTTAGCGACGTGTTTGCCACCTCCGAATGTGCAGCCCACTCACCGCCACATGTACAACGATGCCTCCACCCAGGCCTCCTGCTGCTCCTACGGCTTCGCCAGGTCCCCAGCCAGTGCAACTCTCAGGCAGCACGAGTAGTGTTTCAGCAAAGACGAGCTACACGGATGATCCGCAGCGGCCTCTGACCGGCCCGCACCTCCGCCGCTAGGGCTTCCGCCACCTCGCGCACCACGCTCCCCGCAGCTGTGAAGCGGCGCTTCGGGTTCTCACCAGGTGGCCACGCCGCTGACAAGTATCCTCACTGCCTCACCACAGCCGCTCCGGCTCTCCACAAAATGGCGGCCACACACTCCGCCAGCCGCCAATCGCAGGAGCGCAGCAGAGCCTTCGCCAGTTGCTCGCAGGTATCACCGTATCACCGACCACGCTCTCCTCGTTCAGCAGTGGACTATGGATCCGGGCCGCCCAGCTTATCTTCGCCGCCCGGGAGATCAATCAGCGCCCACCGAGTAAGTCCGCTGCGTACATCCGCCTCCACGTACAGCCCGCCCGGCACCAGGCTCAGCACCCGCCACCGCGCTCCAACCCACACGGGGGGGGCAGCCGGCACCAGGGGCAGCCCAGGCAGGGGCAGTCAGCCACTCTTCCTCCACACGGCCAAGGCCCCGCTCTTCGATACAGCCACGGGCTCAAATCGCAGCTTCCCACGTTCGCGCTCCAGCAGGCGCCGCCGCCAGCACCATCCACAGGCCCCGCAGGCTCCGACTCAGCTCCGACCGGGAGAGGGCGGGAACAGTGTACCTCCGCCGATGCCCCACCGTCTCCCCCGCAATGTCTGCCAGTCCGGGCAGCTCAGTCTCGCCCCGGTGTCCAGGATAATGGTAGGATCGTTTTCCGGCCAGCGGAGCTCACTCAGAGAGCGGCCATCTCACTGCTCAGCAGGCCACGCTCCCCAAGGCCATGGAGCTTGGTTCCTATTTCAGGTTTCCGAGTTTGGCGCACTGCATTAACATTATATTTCAAGACTTTCTGAAAAAGAAGCCATAGTCAGCAACTTACTGACCACCTGCCGAAGAATATGCACTCATTTCAGCCATTCTTTTAAAGCTCGGAAGCAGCTGAGGATCATTCAACGTGACTATAGAATGCCGGTCAAATCACTAATCCAGGAGGTGGCAACACGTTGGAACTCAACTTATTACATGCTTGACCGTCTGTTTGAGCAGTACAGGCCAATCAATGTATATGTCATGCGAAGAGGGGATGCTACTGTGAAAGTCATGACCCTTCAGATGGACCCATGGTGACTAGTTAAATGCCTGACAGAGATGCTTCTTCCTTTCAAGGTCTTCACACGTGAAGTCAGCAAGGAGGACTGTACTATGGGCCAAGCTATCCCATTGTTGCAAATGCCAGAGCATCAGCTGAAGGAGGTGTCTGAAGCATACAAAGATGTAGAGTGAAAAAAAGTAGCATATGAGTTGGTGAAGAGCTTAGCCCGTCGCTTAGCTGACAATACAAGTGTGCAAAATAATATTTTGTCACAAAAACATTACAATTGTGCCACAATTCTGGATCCACTGACAAGATGGGCACTGAAGACATTAATTCCTTTTTCAGAAATGGATGTTGCCCGGTACAAAACTTGGATAGCTGAGTCAGCGAGTATGTTGGAAAATGAACGGCTGTTAATTAAAAGCCCGCTAGATAAACCCACAACAAGTACTGCAGCAGGGCATCTGGTGTCAAGTTCAACTTCGGAGCATGAGGGCAGAGCGTTTGGCTCAGAACACTCACCAACACTATCGACAACAGCAAGAACTGGATCATTAGGCCCAGTACAATTGTTAAACGATTGGCATTTACAGCAAGGTATTGGTAAATCCAGTGCTGAGGCAACAAGAAAAGAGCCTGAAAAAAGTTTAGCACCCCTGAACATTGAGCGGATGGTCCAGGCCTATCTGGACAACCCAACAGAGGTGTACATTGATCAAAACCCATTGCGGTATTGGTATGGGAAAAGGGGCCAAGGGCCAGTGCTCAGCAGGCTGGCGATAAACTATCTGGCTTGCCCTATCGCACGTTTTTCTTCTGAACGTGTTTTCAGTGCTGCTGGTTCCATTGTAACAGTGAGAAGGACCAGTCTCTCGCCCCAAAAACGTGGAGAGGTTAACCATGATCAAAAATGAATCAGCACTTTATACCACCGAATTACACAATACATGAATCAAGGGAGGAAGATGAGGACAGCGGCTCAGGTGACGGAAGTGGTGTGTTAGATGATGATTACCTACTTCTGGTTGAACCGGACCCCCAGAGTTTGAGGAGGAGCTATACTTCCCTGACAATTAGGCTTGCACTTCTTATTGTCTTCCTCCCTTATTTTCTTTTGTGTGTCTGTCTTTCTGGTTGGAAACTTCGAATCACAACAAATCCATCACCACCGTCTTCTACTCTTTTTATTGCCATATACAAGTTTCAGCTGTCTGCATTTCACAGTACACTCCTCCGATTCCTGTTCCTCCATCCTCCTGAATCTCCCTAAATCCATTGCCCTTAAGAAGACAGATGATGATTGGATGATGCAAAATAGAAGAAAAAAGAAAATCTTTCCTAGTCCCTCCAAAAGAAGTGTAACATGATGATGACTACTATAGCTATCCTCCTTTCTGATCCGAGAGAGAATGCCCATTAACTGAAGATGAGAAGGCAATTTTTCCCTTCTTGTATTTTTAATAACAAATTTGTACTTCTACTGCAGGCCGATACATTGCATTTTGAATATAGGAAGGGGAAATCCGATTGTGGTCCATGAAGTAGCGTCGGCGGGTACGCCTATGCCAAATGTTTAAAATGAAAATGAGTGTCGCTTTAGCCATCCCTGGACACATGTTTCGAGGTAGTTGCCTCTCGTCAGCAGGGAGTAGGTATGTGTGTGGGGTTGCTGCGTAGGCTGCCAAAAAATATTCTCAGGTAAAGTACCACTCAAGGCGCGCAGGTGCGTAGCCATGGGCTCGTCAGCCCCACCGGCTCAAGGGAGCCTGAATATAAACAAAAATCCGATTGGCCGCACTCTGCTAGTCCTATCAGCGTGTTGCCCCAAAGAATTGTGGTCCATGAAGTAGCGTCGGTGGGTACGCCTATGCCAAAAGGAAGGGGACTCAATCTGTACGCTGCACACTGAGTAGGTCAACATTATGATGATGATGGCGAGAGAGACGGCCCCTTCACTTAAGATGAGAAGGAACAGGTAATGAATGGCATGCATTGGACACCGACTCTGAGTGATTGGTGTTTGTGTTTTTGTTGTTTGTTGTGCATGAAGTGAAGTCAAAGTGTACTAGTATGTACTCTTCACACTAACAGTGACTCAAGTCAATATTTCCACTCTTGTTGTTTAATAACAAAATTGTACTTCAACTGCAGGCCGATCCATTGCATTTTGTAATATGGAATCTGGACTCACTCGGTACACTGCAGACTGAGTTGAACAACACCATCATGATGACCACAGTGACATAGTATCTTCACAGTCACTCAGTACAAGGATCGGAGATGATTGATGGAATAAGTCAGGGTGTTTCATGAGTGGCATAAAAGGTAAACAAGTAAACAACAACTACAGCAGACCTAATTGTCTGTGTAGCGGTGGAGTCGAGTGTAGCGGTGGTATGACTGTGGTGCATTGATTTAGTCACTTAAATTGTAAAATGCTATGTTGCTGGATATGTGCTTTGTCCAACTCTTTCAAAAAATGTACGCTAAATGGAGGATGTGCAAAGGGTGCCGTCACCGTGGGCCTGCTCTGTCCTGTTGGTGTTGTAGGTTAATGCTGGAAACAGACTAGAGTAGAGATGATGCATCCATGCCGCCTCGGAAAGTGTTCTTGTTGCACTACACCATAACTTGTGCATTTTTTTCAACTTGGTTTCTCAATATCCCTTTTGTTTTTCCCTCTACATTTACAGGCCGGGCCTTACCCTGTGCTATACTTGGGAAAACAATGCACACTTACCTTACCAATGAATCTACATCTACCAGGCAGGCAGTGGCATCACCCAAGATTGATGGACGGAGCATCCATGGAAGGGAGGACCAAGAGGAATGCCAAAATGCAACTCCCAGGATACCAGGATAACACAGTAACAGTATCAATTTTCATCATCTTTTAAATAATTATATTCATTTTATTGTCTACAATCATTACAACAGTGTGTTATTGTTGTTATTATTATCATTAGGTTTGCTCTCTGTTTATAATTCATCCCTACAGATATTTTAAAATTTTCTTTGCTATCTGTAAAAGAAAGCCCGGTACAACTGAACACAAACTGTATGTAATCCGGGTCTCCTTATCATCATAATGCATGCATTTCCTTTTTCTCCCTTAACATATTGATATGGATATGGTAGTCTACAAAGATTATGTCGTTTGTTATTTGACCATGCGTACTGTTTTTCTTTCTCAAACCTTTCCCCAAACCCCTCTTCCCAACCATTCAACAAACCCTAACCCTCTTCCCCCGGGCTGTGTGACTTATTGAGGTGTGACTAAATTAAATGTACACCAATAATTTATCAGACGCTTGCTGGGGCGGATGTGGCAAAAGCAACAGTACTTCAATTTAAAGGCAGGGCGAGGATCTTCTTCTGCTTGCCCACCCATGAGCAGTATATTTGTGAGGTAATTTGTTTACCAAAGGAACCTAATACATAAACATTAATTGCCGGCAGCGATTGGATTAATGGATTTGTTGTCATCCTCCTACACGCACTAACAGTTACGCTTGTGTCCAGTGTACTGTAGGCCTAGTCAAGTGACTCGACACAACTAGAGTTTATAACTCTGTGTACTAGGCTATCCCCACCACCATTATGTTTTGTTGTATTTTTGCATATTATTGTTTGGCAGTAAGTTCTGTACTGTACATCATTTTACTACTCCTCAAAGAGTCTCTCTCAGGATACTGACTGTCTCATTTTCTTTCTTTGCAAATGCTGCTGCCAGTGTCTACTACTACTACTACCACCACAACCATGGCATGTTAGGAAAGAAAACCATCATCACCATGCAGCCATCGCTGTGCCTAAGTTAAACATCAAGCAAAGGTAAGAGAAGTTTGGGGGAGGCATAATTAATAATGGACATGTTTTCATTAATTCAATTTCACACATCCCTTTGAGTCCAGTTGCAGAATGCATAGAGTAGGAGAGACTGACAGTACTAGTAGGACAAGTCAATCAGTGAGGAGTGCCGCATCTATCTGTTTGTGTCTTACAAAGTCAGTCAATTATTTATATCAAATACTGGCTGTGGGCGGCCCTGCACCAGCAAGGAAACAGTGTGTTGTAAAACAGTAACCCCACCAAGAAAACATTAACAACATTGTATGAAAAGTAGAAATATATTATTTAATCCCCTAACAAAAATAAACTATGTAAAAAAATCCCACAACACCTGGCCCACCCCTCTCCCTAACCCCAACCAATGTCCGTAAAGAAAAAGTCCAACCTAATGTCCAATTGTCCAAAGAAACCCCAACGCCCGATTCCCACCCACCAAAAGAATAAATAAAAAAGGGGCAATGAACATGGTCTTATGCTTGGCGGGCTCGACTCTGGAGGACACGCACTTGCTCCTCTAGGCGGGCAACACGGCACTTCAATGCGCGGCAGTTGCATCCACAGGCCAGGGGCAGCAGTGATGTTAAAGGAGGGGTGGCGGCGGGCAGCTGCCAGACGGTGGTGCCGTAACACTGGAGGGCGGTCGCTCGGGCCCGGGGCATTGGAGGAGGCTGCAGCTGCTGCCGCCTCCTCCTCTTCCAGAACCACTAGCCAACGGTATTCATGCTGTATGGCCTCCAGCTTCCGGCGCCAGGCCTTGGCTGCCAACTCCTTCTTGTCAGGTTTCCCCTTGCAAGGAGTAGCTATATATCAAGAAGAAAAAACAAGACTATTGTAAATTATACTCTTAGCAAAGCAGTAAGAAAAATGAATTCTACACATAGTGGCACGGTAGCACTAGCAAGCACAGTACATAACATTTGTGGTATGTACCTATCCTCCCACTTTCTTGGACTTCAACATTTGTGGGAGTTTCAGGCATTCAACCAACCATGCATCTGATTCCTATCAGCCACCTATGTATGCATGCATCCCACGTATCCTTCTCTGCCAGTCATAAATATTAAACCTCGCCCGTCCTTCTTCCTTCCACTCTTCTTTCCCTTTTCATTCAACCCATCCATCAAGGTCATCTGATCTGACTTTTAGTCTTCTCCATAAAACTTTCACAGCTGAGTTGAAATCAGATAGAAGAGGTCATTGGTTACTCAACACTCCTTCCGCTAATTCTTTTACTAATGCTAAGTAAAGGGTGTCTTCAACCGTTGACAACAACTTCTTACTTAGTAAGTCTCAACTGTACAGTATACAGTACACCCTTGCAGTGAGTGTAATGTCAATAAGTAAGGATTAGGAATCTAACTTACCTCCGCCAGCCACTGCTGCTGGCTCACCCCCTGCAGCTCCTCCTGGAATTGCCACATTCTCTCCTCCGTCACCAGACGCGTCACCTTCGCTGCTGGCCCTGGCACTGGTGGTTGGTAGTGCGCCTTAAAAAAACTTTACACATTTTTTAGGTGTCATATACACCTCCCCCAATTTTTCACTAGCAAGATTGAAAAATGAGTTAATAGTAATACATACATATACAACATACATCACTAGTACAAATCAGGTAGTAGTAGAGTAGACACTAGTAGTTATATGGTCCCTAGGGTCATTCTAGACTTCGCTTAGTTAGCCTGAGCTATGCAACAATTTTACCTTTGTGTCTTTTATTTTTGCACACGTTACCCCGCTGCTTGCTGTATAAAGATGCCTTTGAGCCCACATGAGCTCATACTGCTGTTGTCTAAGCGCTGCGTACAAGGTCAAACAAAACAAGCCACTTTGTTATGGAGTTCTGGTGTTAGTCCATATTGCTTATCCATAAAAATGCTACACTTTTTGGCACGACTGAGAAATGCTTGCAATATACTAACACGCACCATTTTTTCTCATAACAGATGGAAGATTCCCTTCTACGAACCAGAGCTTTACAGAGCTTATGATGTAACCAGTACTAGGTTCTTCTAAGGTGAGGGGTCCCCAGACTTCGCTCAGAGATCTTCATATATAATTTTATATGAACTATATTCCTACCAAGGGGATGGTGGTGCTTACACCACTGTTCAGTTATCATGATTTCACATTTTTTTTCTTCATTCTATGGACTTGTAGTTGTTGTAAGTATAACTAAGTGTAACAATGTTTATTGTTTTAATGTTATGCATTTTGCTGTTGGTGCTGCATTATAGAACAACGTACAGAGCTTGTCAGTTGCAAATAAAACTTTTGACCTTACATAGACTCGGTGGTATTTGGTGTGGCTGGACTTACATGAGTTAGCGAGCGAGCGAAAGGAAGGGTGTGCATATGCATTGCTTCCACGACTGAGAAGTCGGGAGTGTTATGTTCTGGGTTGTCTACTCATTGGGTATCTTGGGGGGGTTCGGAGAGCTAATAGTTATGACACACTGCTATAACTAGTCGGGCAGGGGATTGTGGTGGGTTCTGATTGAGGTGTGAGGAAGGTCCAACCTCCCATCACCAACATCCTATTTTCTTGTGCAAAGTTCTGTATGTGCAAAATCCCTACAACAGTAGTAGTATGTCCTATCAAAATAGTAAAATCTGGTTGGGCATTTTGTTGGTGGGAATTGTCGAAAAGCCTCAAGTTTCATAAAGCCTCAAGATTAAGAAGACTAGAAGGAGTACAAGAGGACAACCCAAAGGACTGGACTCAATGGCTAGAGCTACTGGTGAATCTGAGTTTTATTTAAAACCTTTTAAATAAAGAGTGGCCAACTGGGCAAGCTTAGCTATAGACAGACTAATAGTAGTAGTACAGAGAGTCAAAGCAGAGGCAGTTAGAGGCAGGGATAACAAGAATGTATAAACAGATAGTCTAGATCGAAAAAATAGCATTAGTAAACGGAAACAATAGTTCGTAAACAAATACGCTGCAGTAAAAGTTAGTGAATAAGAATTATTAATATTAAAAACAGGAAGACTTACTGGGGCCAGCAGAAGAGCCCTCGTCCTGGTCCTCCTGTCCCTGGTGTTCAACTGCTCCCGCCAACTCTGACCCCGTCTTCTTGCCCCTGGGTGCTGATCATGAAAGATATAAGAAAGAAAGAGACAAACATTGATGATTGGTTGATTGGTGTGAAACAAATAAAATATTTTTAAAAGACGGTCAAAAAAACATTTATGTAAACAACAATTACAATAAAATTGACCTATCTAATCTGGTCGACAAGTAGTATCGGGGGATTCGCGGACCTAATCCAGTGTTCGATTCTGATTCCAGAATACTAACTAAGCTTAAGTAGTACGTACCACCTGACCTAGCCCACCTATTCAAGACGTGCCAATTGTACATTAAGTAAGCATTTCCACTACTTTTAGTCCTCAAAAATGCATAAATGGATGACACATGCCTAAATTTTTGCATACACCAAATTGTTGGTTGGTTGATGCTGATGTTCTGCTAGTGCTAAGCCTATTACCACTCACTGAACAAACTACAAAAGGTTCAACTAAGGACTGGGGTAAGCACTAGCAGCATTCAGCAGCACGTGACGTAACAGATGGAGCGTCACGCAGACCACTAAAAAATTACAAACTCATAGTAAGTAACTAAACCTAAGTATCAATCCACCCCTATCTCTTAGTGACAGGACAAAAGAAGGACTAGAGTCACTCTAGCATTGCCTAACTTAAGTTCTCTAAAATAAACTCTTACATAATCACGCAAAACGAGCGCAAATGCAAAGTTGAAAATAAGTAAGATTAGTAGCGCAGAGCCCCTGTGTCATAACAATCACAGAAGACTTTTAAAGATAATTGACCTGTAATGTAAGCAGCAGCATTCTAGCTTGTCGGAAAAAAAATATATTCGCAATATATAACACAGAGCAGAAGAACAGACTCAAAGTAGTAATAATTAAATAGCTACTCACCAAGACCCGGGACCTCCACTCCTAGCAGGTCCAGCAGGTCCTGCTCCCGGTCCAGGATATCGGACCACCGGTGCGTCAACTGGTTCTCGCTGCGCCGGACACCAGAGCCGTGAAACACTGCCCGGCGCACCTTTCCCCACTGCTGCCGACTCTCCCGGAGCCCGTACCCTGGCCCAGGACTGCCGCCTGCTGCCAGGGTTAAGGGGAGGTGGTGCTGTACAAACACAACCAGTTCGGCGAACTCCACCTCCTCAAATAAGGCCGCTTTCTGCAAGGAAGGCGGTCGCGACTCTGGCTGCGATGAGCCCTGTGGCACTTTGCCATGGTTCTGGGGTAGGCGGGGGGTGGAAAAGAAAAGGTAAAAATTAAAAAAGTAAGTAAAAAAATGAAAAAAGCAGGTAATAGAAAAGAAGTGAAAAAGTAGTTAAAAAACACACAAAAAGTAGACAAAAACAAAAAATATAGAATCAGGAAAATAGAGAGAGAGAGAGATAATAAATAAAAAAGATCAAAAAAAAGTTTCCAGAAACAAAGGATTGAAAAGATAGAGGGAGGATTGAAAAGCAGGCCCCAAAACCCTAGCAATAGAGTGAAAAACAAGATGGGCGTGCCCATTGTGACCGCATGGGCAAGTTCGCGCAATATTTTCCCCCCAAGCACGCTGAAAGCGTCGCGAACACGTAATACGTGTTCCCAAACAGGAAATACTTATCGCGAACGGGCGCGAGTATGCATTGCGCTTGAACAGGAAATAGCATCGCGAGCAGGCGGGACAAGTGAAAACAAGATGGCCGCGCCCATTAGCGGCCACATGGGCAAGTTGGCGACACATTTCCAATGCAATCACACAAAAAACATCGCGAACAGGCAGGACAAGCACTTCCGCGTCTTTGCAATATTTCTGCGTGTTTGCGGAGATTTGTGACGTTTTCGTGAAGATTTGCGTAACGCCATTCTGCAAATTCCGCCTACCCCTACTCTTTGTGCACCCCTGTTGCCTCTTTGTGCACCTCTGTTCCTTCTTTCTGCACTTCTCTTTCCTCTTTCTGCACCCCTCTTGAGTCTTTCTGCACTTCTGTTGGTTCTTTTGCACTGCTCTTGCTTCTTTCTGCTCCTCTCTTGCAACTTTCTGCATCCCTCTTGCCTCTTTCTGCATCCCTCTTCCCACTATCTGCACCTCTTTTGCCTCTATCTGCACAACTGTTCCCTCTTTCTGCACCTCTTTTGTCTGTTCCTGCAACTTTCTTGCCTCTTTTTGCAGTTTGTTTGCCTCCTTCTGTACCTCTGTTGCTTCTTTCTGCACTTCTTTTGCCTCTTTCTGTACCTCTCTTGCTTCTTTCTTCACCCCTGTTGTCTCTTTCTGCACTCATGTTCCCTCTTTCTGCACCTCACTTGCTTCTTTCTGCACCTCTCTTGCTTCTTTCTGCACCCTTCTTCACTTTTTTTGCATCCATCTTCCCTCAAGTGCATGCCTCAAGTGCATGCAAGAGCTGAGGATGAAACACACTTGATTGCTTCTTTTAAAACTAATGCAATTTCCTAAACAACAAACAATCCCTGGACAAGAAAGCCTCATAAGAGCTATAAAAGCATGTACAGCAAAAGAGCTGGGTAGTTTTCCAACAAATATAATAAAGCTCCACCCTAAACACTGAGTTACCTTGTTGGAACATTTTTCCTGTAAAATTATTAAATCACAAATCAACTTATCAGATTCTTGGAGAGGGTGCATAGAAATAACAATATTTAATAAAGGAGACTATAAAATATTCATTTAACAACTACTGAGTAATCTTGAGAAGTAGGTGGATAACTCATCAATATTACAAAAATGCAAATAGGATTTAGGAAAACTCACTCAACGTTGGATGGGGGCATACTCTTGAAATTATTAATAGAAAAATACTCATTAAAGAAGGTCCCATTATATGTTGCCTATGTCGACCTAACCAAGGCTTTTGATTTGCTAGACAGGAAAACCTGGTGGATTAAGATACTTACATAGGGTATTTGCATAAAACTAGTATGACTTAATATTGAACTTCAGAAATATTCCTAGATGTATCTCCAACTTGGAGGAAGGAGAGCACTTCCAATAAAGATAATTACTCCAAACTGCTAAGACAATGATGTATCCTGGCAACTCGTATATCTGATGCCTCAAAATCCTTAGCACAAGCAAGATTCTTTTCACCAAATATCCATCAAGATATAAATCAAAATATATTTCATATGGAAGATATGATCTTATTGACCTTACCCCTCCTGACCTCCAGCGTGATTTATAACTTTAATCAACATTTTAGAATAAATTATTTAAAAATCTGATTTTTCACCATTAGACTGTTACAACATTATGAAATTTAGGAGTCATATTTTAAAGTAACCTTTCCTTTCTCACCATGTACAGGAGGCAATAGGAATGACTAAAGCGGCTGTGGAAGCATTACAAAACATAAATACACACAAAGGATACAAATCTATTGAACTGATGAAACAACAGACCAGTTGAGATTAGTTAGCCTATTATTTTATGGGAGCAAACTGATAGCCCTAATGATCACAAGGAAGAAATTGTTGAAACTGCCATATGGGATGGCCAGCTATTGTCTCCTGCCAGAATTAGGTTTGACATAAATTACTTTCAAATACATCGCAAGGCTCCTAACCTATTAGTTCCAAGTCCATACAGCAAAAGAAAGTGCTAGTTGACATACCATTGAAGAGTTCGTAGTTACAGAATCAAGTTTATTTTGGGACTAGAGCATGAAAATGATTTCCATGAGTCTGAAATTCAATGCAGAAGAAGCTGGTATGGTTCTGGGTTATGCAGCATGGAATAAGAGTGGCACACTCGTAGCAAGACAAGAGATTTATGAAAAGGTTAATCCTACAAGCCAACAGAAGCAAAAATATGACCACATTCTGAACAATAGTCTGTCTAAACAACTTCAGTAGCAATTGTTAAACATACAATTGCAAGAAAATGAGAGGCTGATGCTGAAATTAAGATTAGTACATCTTCTGCAAGCAAGATGGTGTTTATTGAAAAATGATCACAGCTACTCAAAAATATCCTACTATTCCATGAAGAATTTCAGTCTTTTGTACACATTGTTTTATTCTGTGAGACATTAAAACAAGGGTCAAAGCCTCTGTTACACCCTGATTTAAAAACACTGCTGACTTGTAATACACATTAGGTTTTATGCTATATTATGAAAGGTGAAGATATAAAAGTATGTACTACACTGCAGAAGCTTTTAAAATATGTTGATAGCAAGATCGAAAAGGAATCAATGTCCTCTTGAGCAGACCAGAGCACTTTGTCCTCTAATTAACAATATTGGGCCCGAATTGGATATTGGGCAGAAAGCCTCCAGCTGTCAGAGGCTCGCCGCCAACCTCGTTAGTTTCCCGCTGACCTCCGTATTATGTTGACAGTTCGGAGAGAAGCTTGCGTTGGAAACACTCGCTGTTGGGATTATGATGTCAGTTTCCAACATCCTTTCCTTTCCGTTGGTGTTTCTGACATGGAAAGGCTTTTAGAAAGGGATATTGGGGGCCCCTAGCAGGGCCCCCTTCCCTGTTGGCCCTCTGGTATGAGGCATGGGGGCACCTCTGGTGCCCCTCTAAACATCCCTGCTCCAAGTGGCAGGCAATGCATGGTGCCAGCCATACGGTGCAGGGATGTTTAAAAACATACATTTTTCAATGGCAGCTTGTGCTACACGCCCTCTTCCGGAAAAAACTAAAAACTTTCTTATTCCCCACATAATCCTCCGGTCGCCCCTCCTCTTGGGATATCACAGCTCTATAGCGCGGGGATGCCTCCGGGTCACCAGGCGCTTTATAAATTTATAAATAATAAATAATAAATAATAATACACACCTTTTATACCCACTGCACGAGCTGACATTGGAAAATGGATGTTTCTGACTGCCGATAGGGCAGCCACATCCAAATTGTGTGGTTGGAACCACCAACCTAAAAGCTTGGCGGTTCCGGTCCGCTATGGTGTCAGGCAGGCGCAAGTCTGCCTGACATCAAAATGATGCCCGAAATGTGGAACAGGATATGTTTTAATAAATGAAGCATAGCGTTTCATTGCCAATCATCTCAATTGGGAAGGATTTTAAATATTTGAAAATCTCCTTTTTTATCCTAATCTTTAACTGTTCAAAACTCTTAATTTTAAACATGTCTTAGTTGAAGTGTTTACAAATGTTCATATAGTGTTTGTATTGCCTATAATGGCAAAATCAAAATAATAGAACTTGAAATTGTAACTCCTTAGATCAGTGCAAGAGGTGCATTACACAACTCAGGTGATCTGCTAAAGACAATTATGTGATGAATCCAACCTGGGATGAATGTGTTATCTGGTGTATATCCTGTTGTAATCTGCCAGGAGTTTACTTTATGAAGATTTTCACGTCAATAGCTTGGGAGCCGGAATCCACCATAGGTCCAGCAGGGAAAATCTTTTTTATAAGTAAGATCTGAACTCTGACTGGGCCAGCCAGTGGGGGTTCACTGTACTCTTTCTATATCCACTACTTAGGCTTCCATTAGATGAGGGCTCCCTATGTCTTCTATAGGGGTGTGTATGAGCGCCTCAGATGTTTTAAGTGGTAGTTCCAAACTCCTAGAGATTCTGTTTCTGGGAGTGCCAGTGACTCTAGGGTTGAACAATTACCAGAGGTTGTATCCTGAGGTTCTTCTGATAAATTAGGTGTTATCAGGGGATCAGTAGTTCCCGGTCTGATTCCCTAGTTATTCCTCACTTCTCCTGATTTTTCACCAAGAGATTCAGCTGCAATCAGCATCTTGAGTCTTTGGGTGAAACGCATCACATCCACAGTGGTCCAACATTTGTTGGAATTCCAAAACTTGAGCCACCCTTCCGTATATGAGCCTCTATATTTTGCAGGGTCCTGATCCATTCATTGCCTCAGGTCCATTCGGTAGTCCACCTCTATTTCCCCGTTTTCTGCTCTCAAAAGCTGCTGCTACCACATCTACAGGCTGCCCGCATACAACACCCAGTTCATTCACTTGCAGCTGCTGGCTAGCAGCATGATTATTATGTAAGTCAAACCCTTTTTAGTGCATGTTGAATATGTGATAATAGCAGAAAGTAGACTCATAGGAGAGTCAGCCCAGCCAGAGAACCAGTGGGTTATGAGTAAGTTATCCTCCTCAATACACAAGAGGCATATGGATGCTTACATTCTGTCATAATGAGAAGTGACATACAAAAGCCACATACCAGTATCAAAGCTGAATATCGCTAGAGATTAATCAGAACATCGGTTTTGCCTGTGCCTGCAAATTTACCTGCCTCTGAACCTGCCCCCCGCCCGCAGGACCAAGCAACAACAACAACCACCTCAAATGCATCCTCCTCGACACACGCTCCATCCACAAGCACGCCGTCGAACTCTGGGACCTCCTCGACACAACAGCACCTGACGTCGCCTTCCTCACAGAAACCTGGATGAACGCCTCCTCGGCCCCCGACATCGCCATAGCCATCCCGGACGGCTACAAGATCACCAGGAAGGACCGCGTCAACCAAACCGGAGGAGGAATCGCCATCATCTACAGGAACACCATCAACATCACGACCAACGTCGAAGACACATTCCCCGACGCCGAACCCCTACACTTCCAGATTCGCACCGACCCCAAGACCACCCTTAGAGGAACGGTCATCTACAGACCCCTGGGCCCGCGCACACAATTCAGCGAAACCATCGCGACTTCATCAACCCGCATGCCCTAGCCTCACCAGAATACATCCTCCTAGGTGACCTGAACTTCCACCTGGAGAAAAACAATGACAACAACACCACCACACTGCTCGACAACCTCGACAACCTCGGACTCAAACAACTGGTGAACATCCCCACCCACCTCGCTGGCCACACGCTCAACCCCATCTTCTCCACCAGCAACCACGTCTCCTTCAGCCACTCTACCGGACCACACTGGACCGACCACAGATGCATCCACTTCACCTTCAAAAAGACCACAGCACAACACCACATGCAACAAATCCCCCGCAGATGCTGGAGCAAAATCACCACAGACCAGCTCCCGCCAGCCGACACCGCTGACACAAACGACGCAGCCCACAACCTCACACAGTGGATCACCAACTGCGCCAACGACCTTGCCACACTGAAGAACCCCCCCAGGCAAGACCGGCAACAGGAAAACCTCATGGTTCACTGACGCCCTCAAAGAATCAAAGAAATCCTGCCGAACCCTCAAAAAAACCTGGCCCCATGAACGGACAACAGAAAACATGACAGCCCTCAAAAACACCACTCGCGAACACCACCAGCTGATCCGCACCACCAAAAGGAGATCGTTCAAAGAGCGGCTAGACAGCAACACCCACAACAGCAAGGAACTCTTCAGCATCGTCAAAGAGCTCTCCAACGCCAGCGCCAGCAACAACGACATCACACCGTCACAAGACCTCTGCAACTCCCTCGCCACGTTCTTCCACCACAAAATCGCCAACATACACGACAGCTTCGGACCCCAGATGCCGCCTCCAGCCACCGAACCAACGACCCCCACCACCACCCTCAGCACCTGGACCCCCATCAGCACTGAAGACACCACCCACACCATGAACACCATCCACTCTGGCTCCCCCTCTGATCCATGCCCCCATCATATCTTCAACAAAGCTGACATCATCATCGCACCCGACCTCCACAACATCATCAACAACTCCTTTGCGTCAGCCTCCTTCCCTGAGAGCTGGAAGCACGCAGAAATCTACGCCCTTCTGAAGAAACCCACAGCGGACCCCAAAGACCTCAAGAACTTCCGCCCCATCTCTCTTCTTCCCTTCCCGGCTAAAGTCATTGAGAAGACCGTCAACAAACAGCTGACTGCATTCCTCGAGGCAACCAACTCGCTCGACTCGTCCCAGTCCGGATTTCGAGCCAACAACAGCACCGAGACCGCCCTCATCGCAGCCACCGACGACATCAGGGCCCAGATGGTCAACGGAGAAACAACTGCTCTCATCCTCCTAGACCTCTCGGCAGCCTTTGATACCGTATGCCATCGCACCCTAATAACCCGCCTCTTCAACACTGGGATCCAAGGAAAGGCCCTGGACTGGATCACCTCGTTCCTCTCCGACAGTACCCAGAGAGTCCGCCTCCCTCCCTTCCGCTCAGCGGCCACCGAGATCATCTGCGGCGTACCCAAAGGCTCCTCACTCAGCCCAACCCTCTTCAACATCTACATCAGCCCCCCTCGCCGCCATCGCATGCAAACACAACATCAACATCATCTCCTACGCCGACGACACCCAGCTGATACTCTCCCTCACCAAAGACCCAGCCACCGCCAAAACCAACCTCCAGGAAGGAATGAAAGACATATATCACCAAGTTGGTCGCACACTGCTCCACCCACTAGCGTGTTACCCCGAAGAATTGTGGTCCCTGTAGTCAGCGTCGGCGGGTACGCCTATGCTCAGTGGTGCGTGCAAGTCAGAGTAGCGTTAGCCATCCCTGGACACGTGTTTCGCGGTAGTTGCCGCTCGTCAGCAGGGAGTAGGAAGAGTGCAGGGTTGCTTGTGTAGGCTGCTAAAATCATATCAGGTCTGTACCTCTCGTAGCGAACGCAGGTGCGTAACCATGAGCCCGTCGACTCCGGGGCTCAGAGAGCCACTAAATATGTATCACCAAGTTGGTCGCACACTGCTCCACCCACTAGCGTGTTACCCCGAAGAATTGTGGTCCCTGTAGTCAGCGTCGGCGGGTACGCCTATGCTCAGTGGTGCGTGCAAGTCAGAGTAGCGTTAGCCATCCCTGGACACGTGTTTCGCGGTAGTTGCCGCTCGTCAGCAGGGAGTAGGAAGAGTGCAGGGTTGCTTGTGTAGGCTGCTAAAATCATATCAGGTCTGTACCTCTCGTAGCGAACGCAGGTGCGTAACCATGAGCCCGTCGACTCCGGGGCTCAGAGAGCCACTAAATATGTATCACCAAGTTGGTCGCACACTGCTCCACCCACTAGCGTGTTACCCCGAAGAATTGTGGTATCTGTAGTCAGCGTCGGCGGGTACGCCTATGCTCAGTGGTGCGTGCAAGTCAGAGTAGCGTTAGCCATCCCTGGACACGTGTTTCGCGGTAGTTGCCGCTCGTCAGCAGGGAGCAGGAAGAGTGCAGGGTTGCTTGTGTAGGCTGCTAAAATCATATCAGGTCTGTACCTCTCATAGCGAACGCAGGTGCGTAACCATGAGCCCGTCGACTCCGGGGCTCAGAGAGCCACTAAATATGTATCACCAAGTTGGTCGCACACTGCTCCACCCACTAGCGTGTTACCCCGAAGAATTGTGGTCCCTGTAGTCAGCGTCGGCGGGTACGCCTATGCTCAGTGGTGCGTGCAAGTCAGAGTAGCGTTAGCCATCCCTGGACACGTGTTTCGCGGTAGTTGCCGCTCGTCAGCAGGGAGTAGGAAGAGTGCAGGGTTGCTTGTGTAGGCTGCTAAAATCATTTCAGGTCTGTACCTCTCATAGCGAACGCAGGTGCGTAACCATGAGCCCGTCGACTCCGGGGCTCAGAGAGCCACTAAATATGTATCACCAAGTTGGTCGCACACTGCTCCACCCACTAGCGTGTTACCCCGAAGAATTGTGGTCCCTGTAGTCAGCGTCGGCGGGTACGCTTATGCTCAGTGGTGCGTGCAAGTCAGAGTAGCGTTAGCCATCCCTGGACACGTGTTTCGCGGTAGTTGCCGCTCGTCAGCAGGGAGTAGGAAGAGTGCAGGGTTGCTTGTGTAGGCTGCTAAAATCATATCAGGTCTGTACCTCTCGTAGCGAACGCAGGTGCGAAACCATGAGCCCGTCGACTCTGGGGCTCAGAGAGCCACTAAATATGTATCACCAAGTTGGTCGCACACTGCTCCACCCACTAGCGTGTTACCCCGAAGAATTGTGGTCCCTGTAGTCAGCGTCAGCGGGTACGCCTATGCTCAGTGGTGCGTGCAAGTCAGAGTAGCGTTAGACATCCCTGGACACGTGTTTCGCGGTAGTTGCCGCTCATCAGCAGGGAGTAGGAAGAGTGCAGGGTTGCTTGTGTAGGCTGCTAAAATCATATCAGGTCTGTACCTCTCGTAGCGAACGCAGGTGCGTAACCATGAGCCCGTCGACTCCGGGGCTCAGAGAGCCACTAAATATGTACTACCGCGAAACACGTGTCCAGGGATGGCTAACGCTACTCTGACTTGCACGCACCACTGAGCATAGGCGTACCCGCCGACGCTGTCTACAGGGACCACAATTCTTCGGGGTAACACGCTAGTGGGTGGAGCAGTGTGCAACCAACTTGGTGATACATATTTAGTGGCTCTCTGAGCCCTGGAGTCGACGGGCTCATGGTTACGCACCTGCGTTCGCTACGAGAGGTACAGACCTGATATGATTTTAGCAGCTTACACAAGCAACCCTGCACTCTTCCTACTCCCTGCTGACGAGCGGCAACTACCGCGAAACACGTGTCCAGGGATGGCTAACGCTACTCTGACTTGCACGCACCACTGAGCATAGGCGTACCCGCCGACGCTGACTACAGGGACCACAATTCTTCGGGGTAACACGCTAGTGGGTGGAGCAGTGTGCGACCAACTTGGTGATACATATTTAGTGGCTCTCTGAGCCCCGGAGTCGACGGGCTCATGGTTACGCACCTGCGTTCGCTACGAGAGGTACAGACCTGATATGATTTTAGCAGCCTACACAAGCAAACCTGCACTCTTCCTACTCCCTGCTGATGAGCGGCAACTACCGCGAAACACGTGTCCAGGGATGGCTAACGCTACTCTGACTTGCACGCACCACTGAGCATAGGCGTACCCACCGACGCTGACTACAGGGACCACAATTCTTCAGGGTAACACGCTAGTGGGTGGAGCAGTGTGCGACCAACTTGGTGATACATATTTAGTGGCTCTCTGAGCCCCGGAGTCGACGGGCTCATGGTTACGCACCTGCGTTCGCTACGAGAGGTACAGACCTGATATGATTTTAGCAGCCTACACAAGCAACCCTGCACTCTTCCTACTCCCTGCTGACGAGCGGCAACTACCGCGAAACACATGTCCAGGGATGGCTAACGCTACTCTGACTTGCACGCACCACTGAGCATAGGCGTACCCGCCGACGCTGACTACAGGGACCACAATTCTTCGGGGCAACACGCTAGTGGGTGGAGCAGTGTGCGACCAACTTGGTGATACATATTTAGTGGCTCTCTGAGCCCCGGAGTCGACGGGCTCATGGTTACGCACCTGCGTTCGCTACGAGAGGTACAGACCTGATATGATTTTAGCAGCCTACACAAGCAACCCTGCACTCTTCCTACTCCCTGCTGACGAGCGGCAACTACCGCGAAACACGTGTCCAGGGATGGCTAACGCTACTCTGACTTGCACGCACCACTGAGCATAGGCGTACCCGCCGACGCTGACTACAGGGACCACAATTCTTCAGGATAACACGCTAGTGGGTGGAGCAGTGTGCGACCAACTTGGTGATACATATTTAGTGGCTCTCTGAGCCCCGGAGTCGACGGGCTCATGGTTATGCACCTGCGTTCGCTACGAGAGGTACAGACCTGATATGATTTTAGCAGCCTACACAAGCAACCCTGCACTCTTCCTACTCCCTGCTGACGAGCGGCAACTACCGCGAAACACGTGTCCAGGGATGGCTAACGCAACTCTGACTTGCACGCACCACTGAGCATAGGCGTACCCGCCGACGCTGACTACAGGGACCACAATTCTTCGGGGTAACACGCTAGTGGGTGGAGCAGTGTGCGACCAACTTGGTGATACATATTTAGTGGCACTCTGAGCCCCGGAGTCGACGGGCTCATGGTTACGCACCTGCGTTCGCTACGAGAGGTACAGACCTGATATGATTTTAGCAGCCTACACAAGCAACCCTGCACTCTTCCTACTCCCTGCTGACGAGTGGCAACTACCACGAAACACGTGTCCAGGGATGGCTAACGCTACTCTGACTTGCACGCACCACTGAGCATAGGCGTACCCGCCGACGCTGACTACAGGGACCACAATTCTTCGGGGTAACACGCTAGTGGGTGGAGCAGTGTGCGACCAACTTGGTGATACATATTTAGTGGCTCTCTGAGCCCCGGAGTCGACGGGCTCATGGTTACGCACCTGCGTTCGCTACGAGAGGTACAGACCTGATATGATTTTAGCAGCCTACACAAGCAACCCTGCACTCTTCCTACTCCCTGCTGACGAGCGGCAACTACCGCGAAACACGTGTCCAGGGATGGCTAACGCTACTCTGACTTGCACGCACCACTGAGCATAGGCGTACCCGCCGACGCTGACTACAGGGACCACAATTCTTCGGGGTAACACGCTAGTGGGTGGAGCAGTGTGCGACCAACTTGGTGATACATATTTAGTGGCTCTCTGAGCCCCGGAGTCGACGGGCTCATGGTTACGCACCTGCGTTCGCTACGAGAGGTACAGACCTGATATGATTTTAGCAGCCTACACAAGCAACCCTGCACTCTTCCTACTCCCTGCTGACGAGCGGCAACTACCGCGAAACACGTGTCCAGGGATGGCTAACGCTACTCTGACTTGCACGCACCACTGAGCATAGGCGTACCCGCCGACGCTGACTACAGGGACCACAATTCTTCGGGGTAACACGCTAGTGGGTGGAGCAGTGTGCGACCAACTTGGTGATACATATTTAGTGGCTCTCTGAGCCCCGGAGTGGACGGGCTCATGGTTACGCACCTGCGTTCGCTACGAGAGGTACAGACCTGATATGATTTTAGCAGCCTACACAAGCAACCCTGCACTCTTCCTACTCCCTGCTGACGAGCGGCAACTACCGCGAAACACGTGTCCAGGGATGGCTAACGCTACTCTGACTTGCACGCACCACTGAGCATAGGCGTACCCGCCGACGCTGACTACAGGGACCACAATTCTTCGGGGTAACACACTAGTGGGTGGAGCAGTGTGCGACCAACTTGGTGATACATATTTAGTGGCTCTCTGAGCCCCGGAGTCGACGGGCTCATGGTTACGCACCTGCGTTCGCTACGAGAGGTACAGACCTGATATGATTTTAGCAGCCTACACAAGCAACCCTGCACTCTTCCTACTCCCTGCTGACGAGCGGCAACTACCGCGAAACACGTGTCCAGGGATGGCTAACGCTACTCTGACTTGCACGCACCACTGAGCATAGGCGTACCCGCCGACGCTGACTACAGGGACCACAATTCTTTGGGGTAACACGCTAGTGGGTGGAGCAGTGTGCGCCCAACTTGGTGATACATATTTAGTGGCTCTCTGAGCCCCGGAGTCGACGTGCTCATGGTTACGCACCTGCGTTCGCTACGAGAGGTACAGACCTGATATTATTCTAGCAGCCTACACAAGCAACCCTGCACTCTTCCTACTCCCTGCTGACGAGCGGCAACTACCGCGAAACACGTGTCTAGGGATGGCTAACGCTACTCTGACTTGCACGCACCACTGAGCATAGGCGTACCCGCCGACGCTGACTACAGGGACCACAATTCTTCGGGGTAACACGCTAGTGGGTGGAGCAGTGTGCGCCCAACTTGGTGATACATATTTAGTGGCTCTCTGAGCCCCGGAGTCGACGGGCTCATGGTTACACACCTGCGTTCGCTACGAGAGGTACAGACCTGATATGATTTTAGCAGCCTACACAAGCAACCCTGCACTCTTCCTACTCCCTGCTGACGAGCGGCAACTACCGCGAAACACGTGTCCAGGGATGGCTAACGCTACTCTGACTTGCACGCACCACTGAGCATAGGCGTACCCGCCGACGCTGACTACAGGGACCACAATTCTTCGGGGTAACACGCTAGTGGGTGGAGCAGTGTGCGACCAACTTGGTGATACATATTTAGTGGCTCTCTGAGCCCCGGAGTCGACGGGCTCATGGTTACGCACCTGCGTTCGCTACGAGAGGTACAGACCTGATATGATTTTAGCAGCCTACACAAGCAACCCTGCACTCTTCCTACTCCCTGCTGACGAGCGGCAACTACCGCGAAACACGTGTCCAGGGATGGCTAACGCTACTCTGACTTGCACGCACCACTGAGCATAGGCGTACCCGCCGACGCTGACTACAGGGACCACAATTCTTCGGGGTAACACGCTAGTGGGTGGAGCAGTGTGCGACCAACTTGGTGATACATATTTAGTGGCTCTCTGAGCCCCGGAGTGGACGGGCTCATGGTTACGCACCTGCGTTCGCTACGAGAGGTACAGACCTGATATGATTTTAGCAGCTTACACAAGCAACCCTGCACTCTTCCTACTCCCTGCTGACGAGCGGCAACTACCGCGAAACACGTGTCCAGGGATGGCTAACGCTACTCTGACTTGCACGCACCACTGAGCATAGGCGTACCCGCCGACGCTGACTACAGGGACCACAATTCTTCGGGGTAACACGCTAGTGGGTGGAGCAGTGTGCGACCAACTTGGTGATACATATTTAGTGGCTCTCTGAGCCCCGGAGTCGACGGGCTCATGGTTACGCACCTGCGTTCGCTACGAGAGGTACAGACCTGATATGATTTTAGCAGCCTACACAAGCAACCCTGCACTCTTCCTACTCCCTGCTGACGAGCGGCAACTACCGCGAAACACGTGTCCAGGGATGGCTAACGCTACTCTGACTTGCACGCACCACTGAGCATAGGCGTACCCGCCGACGCTGACTACAGGGACCACAATTCTTCAGGATAACACGCTAGTGGGTGGAGCAGTGTGCGACCAACTTGGTGATACATATTTAGTGGCTCTCTGAGCCCCGGAGTCGACGGGCTCATGGTTATGCACCTGCGTTCGCTACGAGAGGTACAGACCTGATATGATTTTAGCAGCCTACACAAGCAACCCTGCACTCTTCCTACTCCCTGCTGACGAGCGGCAACTACCGCGAAACACGTGTCCAGGGATGGCTAACGCAACTCTGACTTGCACGCACCACTGAGCATAGGCGTACCCGCCGACGCTGACTACAGGGACCACAATTCTTCGGGGTAACACGCTAGTGGGTGGAGCAGTGTGCGACCAACTTGGTGATACATATTTAGTGGCTCTCTGAGCCCCGGAGTGGACGGGCTCATGGTTACGCACCTGCGTTCGCTACGAGAGGTACAGACCTGATATGATTTTAGCAGCCTACACAAGCAACCCTGCACTCTTCCTACTCCCTGCTGACGAGCGGCAACTACCGCGAAACACGTGTCCAGGGATGGCTAACGCTACTCTGACTTGCACGCACCACTGAGCATAGGCGTACCCGCCGACGCTGACTACAGGGACCACAATTCTTCGGGGTAACACGCTAGTGGGTGGAGCAGTGTGCGACCAACTTGGTGATACATATTTAGTGGCTCTCTGAGCCCCGGAGTCGACGGGCTCATGGTTACGCACCTGCGTTCGCTACGAGAGGTACAGACCTGATATGATTTTAGCAGCCTACACAAGCAACCCTGCACTCTTCATGGTTACGCACCTGCGTTCGCTACGAGAGGTACAGACCTGATATGATTTTAGCAGCTTACACAAGCAACCCTGCACTCTTCCTACTCCCTGCTGACGAGCGGCAACTACCGCGAAACACGTGTCCAGGGATGGCTAACGCTACTCTGACTTGCACGCACCACTGAGCATAGGCGTACCCGCCGACGCTGACTACAGGGACCACAATTCTTCGGGGTAACACGCTAGTGGGTGGAGCAGTGTGCGACCAACTTGGTGATACATATTTAGTGGCTCTCTGAGCCCCGGAGTCGACGGGCTCATGGTTACGCACCTGCGTTCGCTACGAGAGGTACAGACCTGATATGATTTTAGCAGCCTACACAAGCAACCCTGCACTCTTCCTACTCCCTGCTGACGAGCGGCAACTACCGCGAAACACGTGTCCAGGGATGGCTAACGCTACTCTGACTTGCACGCACCACTGAGCATAGGCGTACCCGCCGATGCTGACTACAGGGACCACAATTCTTCGGGGTAACACGCTAGTGGGTGGAGCAGTGTGCGCCCAACTTGGTGATACATATTTAGTGGCTCTCTGAGCCCCGGAGTCGACGGGCTCATGGTTACGCACCTGCGTTCCCACTGAGCCCCGGAGTCGACGGGCTCATGGTTACGCACCTGCGTTCGCTACGAGAGGTACAGACCTGATATGATTTTAGCAGCCTACACAAGCAACCCTGCACTCTTCCTACTCCCTGCTGACGAGCGGCAACTACCGCGAAACACGTGTCCAGGGATGGCTAACGCTACTCTGACTTGCACGCACCACTGAGCATAGGCGTACCCGCCGATGCTGACTACAGGGACCACAATTCTTCGGGGTAACACGCTAGTGGGTGGAGCAGTGTGCGCCCAACTTGGTGATACATATTTAGTGGCTCTCTGAGCCCCGGAGTCGACGGGCTCATGGTTACGCACCTGCGTTCGCTACGAGAGGTACAGACCTGATATGATTTTAGCAGCCTACACAAGCAACCCTGCACTCTTCCTACTCCCTGCTGACGAGCGGCAACTACCGCGAAACACGTGTCCAGGGATGGCTAACGCTACTCTGACTTGCACGCACCACTGAGCATAGGCGTACCCGCCGACGCTGACTACAGGGACCACAATTCTTCAGGATAACACGCTAGTGGGTGGAGCAGTGTGCGACCAACTTGGTGATACATATTTAGTGGCTCTCTGAGCCCCGGAGTCGACGGGCTCATGGTTATGCACCTGCGTTCGCTACGAGAGGTACAGACCTGATATGATTTTAGCAGCCTACACAAGCAACCCTGCACTCTTCCTACTCCCTGCTGACGAGCGGCAACTACCGCGAAACACGTGTCCAGGGATGGCTAACGCAACTCTGACTTGCACGCACCACTGAGCATAGGCGTACCCGCCGACGCTGACTACAGGGACCACAATTCTTCGGGGTAACACGCTAGTGGGTGGAGCAGTGTGCGACCAACTTGGTGATACATATTTAGTGGCTCTCTGAGCCCCGGAGTCGACGGGCTCATGGTTACGCACCTGCGTTCGCTACGAGAGGTACAGACCTGATATGATTTTAGCAGCCTACACAAGCAACCCTGCCCTCTTCCTACTCCCTGCTGACGAGCGGCAACTACCGCGAAACACGTGTCCAGGGATGGCTAACGCTACTCTGACTTGCACGCACCACTGAGCATAGGCGTACCCGCCGACGCTGACTACAGGGACCACAATTCTTCGGGGTAACACGCTAGTGGGTGGAGCAGTGTGCGACCAACTTGGTGATACATATTTAGTGGCTCTCTGAGCCCCGGAGTCGACGGGCTCATGGTTACGCACCTGCGTTCGCTACGAGAGGTACAGACCTGATATGATTTTAGCAGCCTACACAAGCAACCCTGCACTCTTCCTACTCCCTGCTGACGAGCGGCAACTACCGCGAAACACGTGTCCAGGGATGGCTAACGCTACTCTGACTTGCACGCACCACTGAGCATAGGCGTACCCGCCGACGCTGACTACAGGGACCACAATTCTTCGGGGTAACACGCTAGTGGGTGGAGCAGTGTGCGACCAACTTGGTGATACATATTTAGTGGCTCTCTGAGCCCCGGAGTGGACGGGCTCATGGTTACGCACCTGCGTTCGCTACGAGAGGTACAGACCTGATATGATTTTAGCAGCCTACACAAGCAACCCTGCACTCTTCCTACTCCCTGCTGACGAGCGGCAACTACCGCGAAACACGTGTCCAGGGATGGCTAACGCTACTCTGACTTGCACGCACCACTGAGCATAGGCGTACCCGCCGACGCTGACTACAGGGACCACAATTCTTCGGGGTAACACGCTAGTGGGTGGAGCAGTGTGCGACCAACTTGGTGATACATATTTAGTGGCTCTCTGAGCCCCGGAGTCGACGGGCTCATGGTTACGCACCTGCGTTCGCTACGAGAGGTACAGACCTGATATGATTTTAGCAGCCTACACAAGCAACCCTGCACTCTTCCTATTCCCTGCTGACGAGCGGCAACTACCGCGAAACACGTGTCCAGGGATGGCTAACGCTACTCTGACTTGCACGCACCACTGAGCATAGGCGTACCCGCCGACGCTGACTACAGGGACCACAATTCTTCGGGGTAACACGCTAGTGGGTGGAGCAGTGTGCGCCCAACTTGGTGATACATATTTAGTGGCTCTCTGAGCCCCGGAGTCGACGGGCTCATGGTTACGCACCTGCGTTCGCTACGAGAGGTACAGACCTGATATTATTCTAGCAGCCTACACAAGCAACCCTGCACTCTTCCTACTCCCTGCTGACGAGCGGCAACTACCGCGAAACACGTGTCTAGGGATGGCTAACGCTACTCTGACTTGCACGCACCACTGAGCATAGGCGTACCCGCCGACGCTGACTACAGGGACCACAATTCTTCGGGGTAACACGCTAGTGGGTGGAGCAGTGTGCGCCCAACTTGGTGATACATATTTAGTGGCTCTCTGAGCCCCGGAGTCGACGGGCTCATGGTTACGCACCTGCGTTCGCTACGAGAGGTACAGACCTGATATGATTTTAGCAGCCTACACAAGCAACCCTGCACTCTTCCTACTCCCTGCTGACGAGCGGCAACTACCGCGAAACACGTGTCCAGGGATGGCTAACGCTACTCTGACTTGCACGCACCACTGAGCATAGGCGTACCCGCCGACGCTGACTACAGGGACCACAATTCTTCGGGGTAACACGCTAGTGGGTGGAGCAGTGTGCGCCCAACTTGGTGATACATATTTAGTGGCTCTCTGAGCCCCGGAGTCGACGGGCTCATGGTTACGCACCTGCGTTCGCTACGAGAGATACAGACCTGATATGATTCTAGCAGCCTACACAAGCAACCCTGCACTCTTCCTACTCCCTGCTGACGAGCGGCAACTACCGCGAAACACGTGTCCAGGGATGGCTAACGCTACTCTGACTTGCACGCACCACTGAGCATAGGCGTACCCGCCGACGCTGACTACAGGGACCACAATTCTTCGGGGCAACACGCTAGTGGGTGGAGCAGTGTGCGACCAACTTGGTGATACATATTTAGTGGCTCTCTGAGCCCCGGAGTCGACGGGCTCATGGTTACGCACCTGCGTTCGCTACGAGAGGTACAGACCTGATATGATTTTAGCAGCCTACACAAGCAACCCTGCACTCTTCCTACTCCCTGCTGACGAGCGGCAACTACCGCGAAACACGTGTCCAGGGATGGCTAACGCTACTCTGACTTGCACGCACCACTGAGCATAGGCGTACCCGCCGACGCTGACTACAGGGACCACAATTCTTCAGGATAACACGCTAGTGGGTGGAGCAGTGTGCGACCAACTTGGTGATACATATTTAGTGGCTCTCTGAGCCCCGGAGTCGACGGGCTCATGGTTATGCACCTGCGTTCGCTACGAGAGGTACAGACCTGATATGATTTTAGCAGCCTACACAAGCAACCCTGCACTCTTCCTACTCCCTGCTGATGAGCGGCAACTACCGCGAAACACGTGTCCAGGGATGGCTAACGCAACTCTGACTTGCACGCACCACTGAGCATAGGCGTACCCGCCGACGCTGACTACGGGGACCACAATTCTTCGGGGTAACACGCTAGTGGGTGGAGCAGTGTGCGACCAACTTGGTGATACATATTTAGTGGCTCTCTGAGCCCCGGAGTCGACGGGCTCATGGTTACGCACCTGCGTTCGCTACGAGAGGTACAGACCTGATATGATTTTAGCAGCCTACACAAGCAACCCTGCACTCTTCCTACTCCCTGCTGACGAGTGGCAACTACCACGAAACACGTGTCCAGGGATGGCTAACGCTACTCTGACTTGCACGCACCACTGAGCATAGGCGTACCCGCCGACGCTGACTACAGGGACCACAATTCTTCGGGGTAACACGCTAGTGGGTGGAGCAGTGTGCGACCAACTTGGTGATACATATTTAGTGGCTCTCTGAGCCCCGGAGTCGACGGGCTCATGGTTACGCACCTGCGTTCGCTACGAGAGGTACAGACCTGATATGATTTTAGCAGCCTACACAAGCAACCCTGCACTCTTCCTACTCCCTGCTGACGAGCGGCAACTACCGCGAAACACGAGTCCAGGGATGGCTAACGCTACTCTGACTTGCACGCACCACTGAGCATAGGCGTACCCGCCGACGCTGACTACAGGGACCACAATTCTTCGGGGTAACACGCTAGTGGGTGGAGCAGTGTGCGACCAACTTGGTGATACATATTTAGTGGCTCTCTGAGCCCCGGAGTCGACGGGCTCATGGTTACGCACCTGCGTTCGCTACGAGAGGTACAGACCTGATATGATTTTAGCAGCCTACACAAGCAACCCTGCACTCTTCCTACTCCCTGCTGACGAGCGGCAACTACCGCGAAACACGTGTCCAGGGATGGCTAACGCTACTCTGACTTGCACGCACCACTGAGCATAGGCGTACCCGCCGACGCTGACTACAGGGACCACAATTCTTCGGGGTAACACGCTAGTGGGTGGAGCAGTGTGCGACCAACTTGGTGATACATATTTAGTGGCTCTCTGAGCCCCGGAGTCGACGGGCTCATGGTTACGCACCTGCGTTCGCTACGAGAGGTACAGACCTGATATGATTTTAGCAGCCTACACAAGCAACCCTGCACTCTTCCTACTCCCTGCTGACGAGCGGCAACTACCGCGAAACACGAGTCCAGGGATGGCTAACGCTACTCTGACTTGCACGCACCACTGAGCATAGGCGTACCCGCCGACGCTGACTACAGGGACCACAATTCTTCGGGGTAACACGCTAGTGGGTGGAGCAGTGTGCGACCAACTTGGTGATACATATTTAGTGGCTCTCTGAGCCCCGGAGTCGACGGGCTCATGGTTACGCACCTGCGTTCGCTACGAGAGGTACAGACCTGATATGATTTTAGCAGCCTACACAAGCAACCCTGCACTCTTCCTACTCCCTGCTGACGAGCGGCAACTACCGCGAAACACGTGTCCAGGGATGGCTAACGCTACTCTGACTTGCACGCACCACTGAGCATAGGCGTACCCGCCGACGCTGACTACAGGGACCACAATTCTTCGGGGTAATACGCTAGTGGGTGGAGCAGTGTGCGACCAACTTGGTGATACATATTTAGTGGCTCTCTGAGCCCCGGAGTCGACGGGCTCATGGTTACGCACCTGCGTTCGCTACGAGAGGTACAGACCTGATATGATTTTAGCAGCCTACACAAGCAACCCTGCACTCTTCCTACTCCCTGCTGACGAGCGGCAACTACCGCGAAACACGTGTCCAGGGATGGCTAACGCTACTCTGACTTGCACGCACCACTGAGCATAGGCGTACCCGCCGACGCTGACTACAGGGACCACAATTCTTCGGGGTAACACGCTAGTGGGTGGAGCAGTGTGCGACCAACTTGGTGATACATATTTAGTGGCTCTCTGAGCCCCGGAGTCGACGGGCTCATGGTTACGCACCTGCGTTCGCTACGAGAGGTACAGACCTGATATGATTTTAGCAGCCTACACAAGCAACCCTGCACTCTTCCTACTCCCTGCTGACGAGCGGCAACTACCGCGAAACACGTGTCCAGGGATGGCTAACGCTACTCTGACTTGCACGCACCACTGAGCATAGGCGTACCCGCCGACGCTGACTACAGGGACCACAATTCTTCGGGGTAACACGCTAGTGGGTGGAGCAGTGTGCGCCCAACTTGGTGATACATATTTAGTGGCTCTCTGAGCCCCGGAGTCGACGGGCTCATGGTTACGCACCTGCGTTCGCTACGAGAGGTACAGACCTGATATGATTTTAGCAGCCTACACAAGCAACCCTGCACTCTTCCTACTCCCTGCTGACGAGCGGCAACTACCGCGAAACACGTGTCCAGGGATGGCTAACGCTACTCTGACTTGCACGCACCACTGAGCATAGGCGTACCCGCCGACGCTGACTACAGGGACCACAATTCTTCGGGGTAACACGCTAGTGGGTGGAGCAGTGTGCGACCAACTTGGTGATACATATTTAGTGGCTCTCTGAGCCCCGGAGTCGACTTGCTCATGGTTACGCACCTGCGTTCGCTACGAGAGGTACAGACCTGATATGATTTTAGCAGCCTACACAAGCAACCCTGCACTCTTCCTACTCCCTGCTGACGAGCGGCAACTACCGCGAAACACGTGTCCAGGGATTTCTAACGCTACTCTGACTTGCACGCACCACTGAGCATAGGCGTACCCGCCGACGCTGACTACAGGGACCACAATTCTTCGGGGTAACACGCTAGTGGGTGGAGCAGTGTGCGACCAACTTGGTGATACATATTTAGTGGCTCTCTGAGCCCCGGAGTGGACGGGCTCATGGTTACGCACCTGCGTTCGCTACGAGAGGTACAGACCTGATATGATTTTAGCAGCCTACACAAGCAACCCTGCACTCTTCCTACTCCCTGCTGACGAGCGGCAACTACTGCGAAACACGTGTCCAGGGATGGCTAACGCTACTCTGACTTGCACGCACCACTGAGCATAGGCGTACCCGCCGACGCTGACTACAGGGACCACAATTCTTCGGGGTAACACGCTAGTGGGTGGAGCAGTGTGCGACCAACTTGGTGATACATATTTAGTGGCTCTCTGAGCCCCGGAGTCGACGGGCTCATGGTTACGCACCTGCGTTCGCTACGAGAGGTACAGACCTGATATGATTTTAGCAGCCTACACAAGCAACCCTGCACTCTTCCTACTCCCTGCTGACGAGCGGCAACTACCGCGAAACACGTGTCCAGGGATGGCTAACGCTACTCTGACTTGCACGCACCACTGAGCATAGGCGTACCCGCCGATGCTGACTACAGGGACCACAATTCTTCGGGGTAACACGCTAGTGGGTGGAGCAGTGTGCGCCCAACTTGGTGATACATATTTAGTGGCTCTCTGAGCCCCGGAGTCGACGGGCTCATGGTTACGCACCTGCGTTCGCTACGAGAGGTACAGACCTGATATGATTCTAGCAGCCTACACAAGCAACCCTGCACTCTTCCTACTCCCTGCTGACGAGCGGCAACTACCGCGAAACACGTGTCCAGGGATGGCTAACGCTACTCTGACTTGCACGCACCACTGAGCATAGGCGTACCCGCCGACGCTGACTACAGGGACCACAATTCTTCGGGGTAACACGCTAGTGGGTGGAGCAGTGTGCGCCCAACTTGGTGATACATATTTAGTGGCTCTCTGAGCCCCGGAGTCGACGGGCTCATGGTTACGCACCTGCGTTCGCTACGAGAGGTACAGACCTGATATGATTTTAGCAGCCTACACAAGCAACCCTGCACTCTTCCTACTCCCTGCTGACGAGCGGCAACTACCGCGAAACACGTGTCCAGGGATGGCTAACGCTACTCTGACTTGCACGCACCACTGAGCATAGGCGTACCCGCCGACGCTGACTACAGGGACCACAATTCTTCGGGGTAACACGCTAGTGGGTGGAGCAGTGTGCGACCAACTTGGTGATACTTATTTAGTGGCTCTCTGAGCCCCGGAGTCGACGGGCTCATGGTTACGCACCTGCGTTCGCTACGAGAGGTACAGACCTGATATGATTTTAGCAGCCTACACAAGCAAACCTGCACTCTTCCTACTCCCTGCTGATGAGCGGCAACTACCGCGAAACACGTGTCCAGGGATGGCTAACGCTACTCTGACTTGCACGCACCACTGAGCATAAGCGTACCCACCGACGCTGACTACAGGGACCACAATTCTTCGGGGTAACACGCTAGTGGGTGGAGCAGTGTGCGACCAACTTGGTGATACATATTTAGTGGCTCTCTGAGCCCCGGAGTCGACGGGCTCATGGTTACGCACCTGCGTTCGCTACGAGAGGTACAGACCTGATATGATTTTAGCAGCCTACACAAGCAACCCTGCACTCTTCCTACTCCCTGCTGACGAGCGGCAACTACCGCGAAACACATGTCCAGGGATGGCTAACGCTACTCTGACTTGCACGCACCACTGAGCATAGGCGTACCCGCCGACGCTGACTACAGGGACCACAATTCTTCGGGGCAACACGCTAGTGGGTGGAGCAGTGTGCGACCAACTTGGTGATACATATTTAGTGGCTCTCTGAGCCCCGGAGTCGACGGGCTCATGGTTACGCACCTGCGTTCGCTACGAGAGGTACAGACCTGATATGATTTTAGCAGCCTACACAAGCAACCCTGCACTCTTCCTACTCCCTGCTGACGAGCGGCAACTACCGCGAAACACATGTCCAGGGATGGCTAACGCTACTCTGACTTGCACGCACCACTGAGCATAGGCGTACCCGCCGACGCTGACTACAGGGACCACAATTCTTCAGGATAACACGCTAGTGGGTGGAGCAGTGTGCGACCAACTTGGTGATACATATTTAGTGGCTCTCTGAGCCCCGGAGTCGACGGGCTCATGGTTATGCACCTACGTTCGCTACGAGAGGTACAGACCTGATATGATTTTAGCAGCCTACACAAGCAACCCTGCACTCTTCCTACTCCCTGCTGACGAGCGGCAACTACCGCGAAACACGTGTCCAGGGATGGCTAACGCAACTCTGACTTGCACGTACCACTGAGCATAGGCGTACCCGCCGACGCTGACTACAGGGACCACAATTCTTCGGGGTAACACGCTAGTGGGTGGAGCAGTGTGCGACCAACTTGGTGATACATATTTAGTGGCTCTCTGAGCCCCGGAGTCGACGGGCTCATGGTTACGCACCTGCGTTCGCTACGAGAGGTACAGACCTGATATGATTTTAGCAGCCTACACAAGCAACCCTGCACTCTTCCTACTCCCTGCTGACAAGCGGCAACTACCACGAAACACGTGTCCAGGGATGGCTAACGCTACTCTGACTTGCACGCACCACTGAGCATAGGCGTACCCGCCGACGCTGACTAAAGGGACCACAATTCTTCGGGGTAACACGCTAGTGGGTGGAGCAGTGTGCGACCAACTTGGTGATACATATTTAGTGGCTCTCTGAGCCCCGGAGTCGACGGGCTCATGGTTACGCACCTGCGTTCGCTACGAGAGGTACAGACCTGATATGATTTTAGCAGCCTACACAAGCAACCCTGCACTCTTCCTACTCCCTGCTGACGAGCGGCAACTACCGCGAAACACGTGTCCAGGGATGGCTAACGCTACTCTGACTTGCACGCACCACTGAGCAGAGGCGTACCCGCCGACGCTGACTACAGGGACCACAATTCTTCGGGGTAACACGCTAGTGGGTGGAGCAGTGTGCGACCAACTTGGTGATACATATTTAGTGGCTCTCTGAGCCCCGGAGTCGACGGGCTCATGGTTACGCACCTGCGTTCGCTACGAGAGGTACAGACCTGATATGATTTTAGCAGCCTACACAAGCAACCCTGCACTCTTCCTACTCCCTGCTGACGAGCGGCAACTACCGCGAAACACGTGTCCAGGGATGGCTAACGCTACTCTGACTTGCACGCACCACTGAGCATAGGCGTACCCGCCGACGCTGACTACAGGGACCACAATTCTTCGGGGTAACACGCTAGTGGGTGGAGCAGTGTGCGACCAACTTGGTGATACATATTTAGTGGCTCTCTGAGCCCCGGAGTGGACGGGCTCATGGTTACGCACCTGCGTTCGCTACGAGAGGTACAGACCTGATATGATTTTAGCAGCCTACACAAGCAACCCTGCACTCTTCCTACTCCCTGCTGATGAGCGGCAACTACCGCGAAACACGTGTCCAGGGATGGCTAACGCTACTCTGACTTGCACGCACCACTGAGCATAGGCGTACCCGCCGACGCTGACTACAGGGACCACAATTCTTCGGGGTAACACGCTAGTGGGTGGAGCAGTGTGCGACCAACTTGGTGATACATATTTAGTGGCTCTCTGAGCCCCGGAGTCGACGGGCTCATGGTTACGCACCTGCGTTCGCTACGAGAGGTACAGACCTGATATGATTCTAGCAGCCTACACAAGCAACCCTGCACTCTTCCTACTCCCTGCTGACGAGCGGCAACTACCGCGAAATACGTGTCCAGGGATGGCTAACGCTACTCTGACTTGCACGCACCACTGAGCATAGGCGTACCCGCCGACGCTGACTACAGGGACCACAATTCTTCGGGGTAACACGCTAGTGGGTGGAGCAGTGTGCGCCCAACTTGGTGATACATATTTAGTGGCTCTCTGAGCCCCGGAGTCGACGGGCTCATGGTTACGCACCTGCGTTCGCTACGAGAGGTACAGACCTGATATGATTTTAGCAGCCTACACAAGCAACCCTGCACTCTTCCTACTCCCTGCTGACGAGCGGCAACTACCACGAAACACGTGTCCAGGGATGGCTAACGCTACTCTGACTTGCACGCACCACTGAGCATAGGCGTACCCGCCGACGCTGACTACAGGGACCACAATTCTTCGGGGTAACACGCTAGTGGGTGGAGCAGTGTGCGACCAACTTGGTGATATAAGGAATGAAAGACGTCGCAGAATGGATGAAGCTCAGTCGCCTGAAGCTGAACTCAGACAAGACGGAGGTCCTCATCCTCGGACAATCCCCATTCGCCTGGAACGACTCCTGGTGGCCCACTGCACTGGGCTCCGCGCCAACACCCTCGGACCACACACGCAACCTGGGATTCATCCTGGACTCCTCCCTCATGATGACCAAGCAAGTCAACGCCGTCTCGTCCTCTTGCTTCAACACCCTGCACATGCTCCAAAAAATCTTCCGGTGGATCCCCACCGAAACCAGAAAGACCGTCACCCAGGCCCTCGTCACCAGCCGACTGGACTACGGAAACGCCCTATATGCAGGAACTACAGCCAAACTTCAGAAACGACTTCAGCGCATAGAGAACACCTCCGCACGACTCATCCTCGACATCCCTTTGCCACAGCCACATATCCGCCCACCTGAGAAACCTGCACTGGCTCCCCGTCAGCAAGAGGATCACATTTAGACTCCTCACCCATGCACACAAAGCACTCCACGACATGGGCCCCGAATACCTCAACAGCCGCCTCTCGTTCTACACTCCCACCCGCCAGCTCTGCTCCGCCAGCCTCGCCCTCGCCACCATCCCACGGATTCGCAGAACCACCGCCGGAGGAAGATCGTTCTCCTACCTGGCAGCCAAAACATGGAACTCCCTCCCCGCACACCTACGACTGACCCAGGACCATCTGACCTTCAGGAAACACCTCAATACCTGGCTATTCGAGCAATAGCGGCACCCCCCCCTCCCTTCAGTGCCTTGAGACCCTCATGGGTGAGTAGCGCGCTCTATAAATGTATTGATTGATTGATTGGTTAGTGATAGATGGCCTGGTAGGTACAGCTCCCTGCAAGATTGCTTCCTCTCTGATTTTTATACAGAGCATTGTGTCTTTATGTATCACTTTGCACATAGTGACACCAGTGCATGAGAAGGTATCTTTAGCCAGATGACATGGGAGGACATTAGCATAAAATATTCTGGTGGAGAAATGCTCACCTATAAGGATTGCTGGCTTATTGGTCTCTCTTGTTTACCTTGTGTGAAAATACCAGCTTCACCATAGTAATACGCAAGTGTACCACCTATATGCATTGCATAGATAAAACATAGTAACATAAACAATATATGTTAGTAACAAACTCTTAGAATAACATTGCTACATTCTATGCTGTAGCTGTTGCATGAGCATTTATAAGTCAAATATGCATTAAATTAGTACATATTTAGCAGAGACACAACATTGTGCCTTTACGTGCTATGGTATTTGTATATGTAGTCTCTGCTCTGTATCCCATACATCATGCATTCTGCTACATAAAGTCATTATATGCTGCCTTATCTACTTGTCAAGTAGTAGTAAGCTCAGCAACACTCCCCCTGGGACACCTCTTGGTGGCCTTCGGAACTTTACCCCCCACCCACCCCTGTGTACCATGCCAAGAACCTCTGGGTCATCCTGGACACCAACCTCGACATGAGCAGACAGATCAATACCATCTCCTCATCTTGCTTCCACCTTCTGCGAGTGGTATGCATGATTTTCAAGTGGATGCCACTGAACACCAGACCAACGGTCAGCCATATTCTTATCAAAAGTAGACTTGATTACGAAAATGCCCTTTACATTGGAATCCTAGCCCATGTCCTACCCCGACTCCAAACCACCCAGAACGTCACCACTAAACTCATCCCAAACATACCGCAAAATAGCCACATCGCTGCACTCCTCAACAATATCCACTGGCTCTCACCAATGCATAAATCTCTCCACAACACTGCTCCAGCTAACGTCAATCAACACCTCAACTTCTACCAACCCATCAGACACCTTCGATTTGTGTCATAGGCAACAGCTCATCTCCCTCGTGTCAAGAAGACCACAAGCAGAGGACACTCATTCCCATACCTCACAGCCAAGACCTGGAACGACCTCTAGAAACACCCCAGAACCTTCCCTTCCCTGAAAGAACCTAAAAAAATGGCTCTTCCAGACCAAACAAGCATGATCTCTACCTCCCCCCACAGGTCTGCCCTACTCAGCGCCCGGATACCTTCACTGGTGATAAGCCACACTCTACAATTTCACATAACATAACTATGTTCTGAAGTATTACAGAACTGAGCACCACATTTAAAATAAACATAGAACTATTCAAACTTCTTTGGAGGTCATCTTTTTGGTTTTGCTCTAGTCAGTGTTCTTGACATGGGCATTCCTGAAAAGAATGTGTCACTTGTCTCACATTCTATCTTTCTTTCTTTTATTGTCTGGGCTTCTGTCACTGTATATTTGAGAGATCGTCACTGTGAAACAGACTGTGGAATATGAGATTCAGGTAAGAATTTCGTAGCAATCTGCAACGCTGCCTTCTGGTACCATTTGAGCCACTTGAAGCAGTGCATCGAGTACTGACTTAATTTATGCACTGCTTATCCACCCTAGGATGGATCACTACTTTCTGCTTTGTAGCTCTCCGGAGCTGTGCATGATCTCCCACAAGAGTTTGTGTCCATTCTCAGTGTCTTACTTATCAGACACATTTGCTTTGTTTAAATGAGCAAAGGTCATTATTTTGAGTTGCTAAGTTGGTAAATCATATGACTGTGCACAGTTATTCTGCAGTTATGCAGTCTAGATACGGGGATGATGAGTGAAAGAAGCACCTTTTCCCCTTGTACCATTAAAAAAGACATCTACTATTAAAAGTGCATACTTTCTGCATCCAGACTGAAGATCATATTCCCACTGTATAATATAAATTAAACTCATTTTGGTAACCTTTAAATCACATTTAATTTTCCACATGTATGTATTCTGATAAAAATTATTAAGCCAGCAAGTGGCAGAATAAAGGAACCCACACACAGACCAGCATGGTGAGGAGTATTACCCCCAGATCTTCGAGGTTACGTATAACCCTGAATAGGTATTGCAGCACCCCTCTACTTCACCGTCAGTGACAGGGACACCACATTCTGTCCATGGCCCACAGGAAGCCTAAATCTGATGAGATGGAGATTGCCTTGGAATTTGCTGGCGGTAACGTGGCATGCATATAATAGGTTTAGGTGACTGAGCGAGATTCGAAGAATTGAACCAACAATCTTCAATGTTGGCTTTGTGGTATGTTGTGCAAAAGTGACTGTGCAGTAGCTATTTGCCCGAAAGCATATCTGTGATAATGGAACTGCAACCCATGGAAACTGACAAGGGAGAGGTGGCTTGGAAACAGGAGTGTGACACACTCCTTTGCAGCTCCTGTGGTGCAGGGGGACCCCAACTATTCAGAGGCCCCTCAACGTTTCAGAGGCGGGCCCATTTAGTCCAACTCCAATGGACATTTGTGAGATATGGGATACTAACAGGGTCCTCTTGACACTCAGCAGGGGGGCCCCATCATTACGTCACTACCTGGAAATTTGAGGTGTATTTGCTGGAGAGTGATTACCAATAGCTGATTGCCTTTTACATTTAAAGGACCTGCTCAATGCATTCCCAGGAGAGATCAGTTCCTGGTTGCTTTATTGAAATGTTCCTACTTGTCAGTCACAGGAATATAGAGAGTCTTCAGTTCTGTGTTGAAACTCTGAGACCAAAACATTTTCTAGCTTTGGTGGTGCTAGTTGCTTCTAAAACTCAATTGTATAAGGGTTTCGCCCCTTCCAGCAAACTTCTTTTATGCCTATGAATTATTCCCTCTGTGTCTGAGAGTGTGGATTGTCCTTTGTCAGCCAGATGTACTTGTTATCCTGATTCGAGACAAGGCCTTGGCAATACTAAGAGTTCAGAAGATTGAAAGAGTGGTGGACCGCTAGTGTGCCTGCCCAGACTGCACATTGATGAAGGCTGATAGTGAGGTGGCCTAACCCATCACTTAAGAGGTGAGTGTATGCAGCTAACCCGAGGCAGGGGCTGTAAGGCCTGCTCTTGATGTTCATTGAGGCGAGCTATCATCCTGAAATTGGGAGTACGTCAATGATGTCTCATGACTAGGCGCCTTGTCATGAAAAAAAAAGGCTAAGGGCCTTGTTATAACTTTGGCGGTGTGGGAGCCATAATTAGACCTCCTTCTGGATTCTGACTGGAATGCAAGAAGGACAGTCCTGAGGTGACTGGCCCACAGCAGTGCCTGTTTAAAGGCTCATAGGAAAGACATAACAGGTACTGCATTGTGAATGCCATTACAGGCTCTAGCAGGGTATGGATTGCCAAGTCCATGCCCTGCAGGAACTTGGGGTGCATGCAGACAGAGGGCACTCCATGTGCCCCCCTTCATGCATCCCCTGGCGCAGAGGGAACTGGAGGCCCTGTACAGCTAAGGCGATTTACTTTGTTTCATTCCATCCAGTGGGAGGCCAGCAACAAGCATCCATATCTCCTGGAGCACCTTAATATTGATGAAAAAATATTTTTACACACAGCTACTGTATCAAAAATCTTGAGATGTCAAGAATATTGAGGGACAGAATATTGCAGGTAAGATGTTTGTTTCTTTAAATGGTTATTTTGCTGATTTATAAACTATCAATAATTGAATGCTAGTTATGTGTCATTATTTTTAGCATAACATATATATATATATATATATATAGATATATAGATATATATATATACATATATATATTCACTGAAAAAACCATAGGTTTCACACATGTTATAGTTAGCGGAAATTTTACTGATAAAAAACCAATGAAATTCCCCCGTTATAGTTAGTGCAGGCAACTATAACTCACGCGACCGCAATCCTCTGCTGATGCTAATACTGTATTTAGACACTTATTTGCCCATGTCTTCTTCCATAAATTTTTAGCTATACATATATTACAAATATTTTTTTTTCATAAAGACACATATGTCATCAGCAGAAGATTGCGGTCGCGTGAGTTATAGTTGCCTGCACTAACTATAACGGGGGAATTTCATTGGTTTTTTATCAGTAAAATTTCCGTTAACTATAACATGTGTGAAACCTATGGTTTTTTCAGTGAATTTGCAAGGTTTTTTAAATGCTAATTCCCAACTATAAAGTGTGTGAAACCTATGGTTTTTTCAGTGAATTTGTACGGTTTTTTAAATGCTAAGTTACTTTACGCCATTCGTGGCGTGCGTGCCCACTTAACGCAGTTTGTTCCGTGCGCGCACGGTGCGCTTCGCACACCGTGCGCGCACAGTGAGCACGCGGTGCGCTTTGCGCACCGCGCGCCCACTTTACGCAGTTAGTGCCGTGCACGCGCACCGCGTGCCCACGTTACGCTAGATGGGCCATGTACGCACGGTGCGCTTCGCGCACCGTGCGCTCATGGAGGACATATGATGCACTTCGTTTTTAAAGGTAATATTTTAATTTTTCGCAGCAGTTATAATCCATGCACAAATGGTGCCCTTCGGGCACCATTTGCACACGGGGTGGAGAGAGTGTGGATAATTTTTTTTTTTAATATTTTTTTTTTTTATCTTTTCGTTTTTTACTTATGTCGTAAGCTATGCACAATTGGTGACCTTCGGTCACCAATTGCACACGGGGTGGGGTTAGTGTGGATATTTTATTTTGTTTTATATTTTTTTACCGTACGCGTACGGTAAGCGTAATCGGCGAAATTAGCGAAAAAATAAAAATTCCGTTTTTGGCCTTGGGGGATCTTTGGGGACTCCCTGTACATGGCTATGTGTGTGGGAGCTGTCAAAACAGCCCCTTTAAATGTTTTTGTGCTTTGTTTGTTAATCATCTCTCTCAGTGCGAGAGAGAAAATGGCGGCCGCCGCTTCCTGGTTTTGGCCGATTCGAATGTTTACTTAGATCTAAGAGCCAATCAGAATCGCGCTCGCGCACGCCACCGTACGCACCGTAAGCACACCGTAAGCGTACCGTAAGCTGGCTCAGATATATATATTGATTTAAAGGCTATTTTCTCAGAATCTACTGAACAGATTTACACCAAACCTACAAAAGGCACTTCCTTGACCTGAGGACTACCTCTCTGCCAAATTTCTAGTAATTCTGTTCAGCCGTTCGGGCTGTAGCCCTGTCTAAAGGTCCTATGGAAAAATGCATGGGTAAAACGCGATTTGGGACCCCCCTTTTATCTCAGCCCCCGCTTGACGAATCCCCCCGAGACTTTCAGGGTAGGAGCGGAGCGGAGCGCCCCACCTATTTTGAAAAATTCGCGAGGATTCGTTGACCGGCGCCAAAGTTATTCAAAATAGAATGTTGCGGATTTCCTATGGTAAGAGGGTCCTAACTATAACTACCTACTGGCGACCGCCAGTAGGTAATATATATATATATATATATATATATATATATATATGTTTTTCCTATTGTTTCTCAGGCTGGACTGGGAATAGTAAATCTGACCCCTCCAAAGTCCAACACAGTTTTTGCTGTTACTCAGGTTAGAGTGGATATTTTTATTTAGTTTAATTGTATTTGGTAATAAATATTTTAATTGTTTTCATAATTTTTATATTCCATTTTTTAACTTTAATAATTTTCTTGTGCACATTAATTTTATTATAACAATTAATATATAGCGCAAGATGTATGTTGGTAATCATTTGCTATTACCAAATAGTGAGTTTTTGCGAGTCACTATTTCGTAATCGCAAACTCTAATGTACAAATGTGCCTTTGACACATTTTGCAATTCCCAGTGTGCCACAAATAGACCTTCCTCATTAATATTCATGAGGTAGGTCTCGGTTTGAGACCCATTGGAAATCGTAAAAATCACAGAGATTTGGTTTTTTAATGCTGATGCCTTTCAAAAAGAAAAATGAAAAGTCCCCCTCTATTTTTTTTTGTATTTGGCCCTGGGGGTTCTAGAACCACTCTCCCCTTTTCATCCCGGCATAAGGGGAAGTTCTGCTTTGAAATAAATATACTTATATAATTTAGGGTTCCCGCCTGTGGGCCTGGACTTTGAGATAACATGTCTAGAGAAGAAGTGCTATGTCCAGTGCTGCTCCAAGAAACCACGAAAAAGACCTAAGTGAGATCAACACCTGGTAGGAGTCGAAGCCCAAGTCCTCGCTGATAAAAGAGATGTGGGGAAAGGGAGGGAGGGAAGCGAGAAAAGAAGGAGGAAAGCAAGTGAAGGGATCAGTGTAGAGACGAGAAGAAGTTCAGGAACAGTGCAATGATGTTTGTTGGAACTATTGCACTTTGACACTGCAGTCTCACCCATACACTGATGGAAATGGACATTTTCATGCATTTTAATAAAAGTTGACACTAACCTAGTAGGGTGCTCTAAGTCTGCTGCCTTACCTATTATAATGAAAAGTTAGTGAATTATTGAGAAAGAGGTAGAACTTGTACAGCGAAAGAAATAAGTAAAGAGAGTGAAAAAGTAGAACACGTTGAGGGTGGAGGTTGGAGTAAAGCCATAAATAAGAAGATCCCCTTGTATCCAAAACTTTCCTTTCAGTTCCCTGGCCCAACCATCCACTAAGACCACCAGGACATATGACATGTGGGTGCATTTTACCATATCACCTAGAGACCAGCCAGAGCAAGCATGGGCACTGAACCACGTTTGACATCTTGAACTCCTCTTATGTACTGTCCGGAAACTCAAGAGTTTGCGGCATAGAAAAGAAAACCACTTCAAACGTCTTTCTTCAAACGGCTTTGGCAAGAGGAGTCTACTCTCTCCTGGCTCTTGTTCTAGCCAGGTGTTGAGTCCCCAGTGCCCTGCAGAATGTTTAAGAGACGGGGTTCCATTGGAATTCCACATGGTCAAAGGTTCTTTAGTGTCTATCTGGCCTGTTGTTTGCAATAGTTAATGGGCATTTCCAAGTGCCACTGTTAGACATTACACATCTTGACCTTTAGTAGTTCAGCAGGAGAATCCTTCATCACCAAGGTGGCATGACATTGTACTTCCTGGACACAGGTTAACACTAGGTCCCCTCATGCACCGCCTCGGTTAGAGTTTTACCAGTCCCAAAAATGTGGCATCACCCCTCATATCGACAGAGGCATTCGTCCATGGAATGTGCAGTCGGATTACATCTCCTTTGTGAAGCTTGAAAACACCTCCACTGTAGCAGCTATTGTAGGCTATCTCCTTATTCCCAGGCATTCTCTGAATGCAACGAAAGAGCTCCTCCACCTTGTGGGCATCTCCCTCCGGCCACCGTGTGACTATGTGACCCATGATGAAGGTGTCGTCATTGTACAGAACCTGGCTGTAGACAAGATAGAGGCCACCTTCATCCAGGGTGATGACTTTGCCCCTGACTTCAAATGCACTGCCTTGAGACAGGAAGGGCTTCCACTCCAGCTCTGTCAGGTCTTTCTCGTCGGTATACAGCTACAATGACCCCACCAATATAACATACTACTCATTAAAAGATATTCATGAGTTTGCGCAAAATTGTAATAATATGTTGGGGTGTCACATTCTACATTTTTCCAAATCCTGTCTTAACCCTGTAATAAGGGGTATCGGACCCGTCCTGTGCAAGTAAAAACGGACATATATACCCACACAGAAAAAGGCACCTCCATGAAGTGGGGGCAAACATACAGTTTAAAAGTAAAAAACTTAACGTGGTGATCGAGATTTCAAATATTGAATAACATAGACAATAGTAACCGCAATTTGAGAGAACTGCACGCCTCCAACAAGTGCAGGCAAAAAGGCAGTCCTGTAGTCAGACACTAGAAAATAACAAGATGTACAGAGAAGAAAAAAATCTAAAGTAAAAAGTAAAAAGGAGTCACCGTTACTCAGGATATATCTCCCGACCCCTTAACGTGTCCACAACTTACATCGTCAAGGATCCTGGCCCCGAGGGATTACCTACTGCGTCCTGCAGCTCCCGGCGTGCATGCCGGTATTGTGAGAAAGCCAGCTTTTTAAAGAAAAAAACCTGATCCCAGGTGATTCCACACTGTGAGTAGCGTGCCGCCCAATTATTGCGTCATCTCCCCGTAGATTCCGGCGTCAGTCGGAAAAATACAGAGACACACAAGGGTTGATGGGAAATGTAGTTAGACTACGGTTCTGATGTAATACGGGCAGATTGCAAGTAATATTCAGACAATATACCAAATCGTCCAGGATTTCTCAAGAAACAACAAACTCTCAAAGGGGGAGATCCAGTAATATTTATGACCCCTCTATGAAGTTCTTCGTATATAATAGTGACCCAGTATAGAATGGCATACTAATAAAGTTATTCAGGCGCCAATAGGAGGAACTACACCCACAAGATGATGGGAAATGTAGTTTAACTACGCCTCCTATACAATGAATCACACACAATCAAATAGAAAGACATAATGATAAAAGTTCTTAATGTGCCGATAGGAGGAAGTACAAAACCCAAAGATTGATGGGAAATGTGGTTACGCTTCCTATTACAAGTGACTTACAACTGTTATTCATATATATATTAAAAGGACTATATTAATAATGCCAGATTATTTAAGGCAGCAACATACTTCTTCAGGGGGAATTTCATTACATCTATGATCCCATTCTGGATCTGATTCTATGTCATTATTATCTGTATTATAATAACATGGAGTAGGAGACCTCATTATATGGTCTAGGTAGTAGGATATACAGGTCTAGGTACCATAGAATGGGAAGAATAGAGTGTTAACCAAACAATGGCATATTCTTAGAGCCATATGCTATGTCTAGTTACCATATGGTACTGCCACTACCAACGGTATCTTACAGTCAATATCTACGGGCCTCTTAGGTTCTGCCCAATTTTTCCCATGGTATTGAATCATTCAGGCCCCGTTGATGTGTTTTTAAAGTGTAAACCCACTTTTGTTCTTTTTATAAAAGTCTTTTTGATAGGTTTCGACCCCCTCTCACTTTTTCCAGAACAGTTATTATTATTATTATTATGGAATTTTATAAAGCGCATGGTTACGCACCTCGGCGTGTCCCCGCGCTGAGAGGAAATAGAGGCGAATCAGGAAGAAGGTCATAGCAGTGCTGAGCGGTAAAGGTGGGTTTTTAGTGCTTTGCGAAATTTATTCTCAGAGGGTTCGAGGCGAAGCACTGCCGGGAGAAGATTCCAGTTTTTGGCCGCGAGAAATCTAAAAGATCTCCCTCCCATTCGAGCTTTCCGAAATTTGGGGATGACAACTAGTCCAGTGCCCGGGGAGCGAAGCGACCGCTCCGGTCTGTAAGGGGTGATAAATTGCAGAGGGGAGTAGGTGCCCTGCTCATCATAATACGATGGCATAGACATAGTGCCTTAAAGATGATCCTCTCCCTAACGGGCAGCCAGTGGAGAGTCTTCAGGGTGGCTTTAGATGGCGTGCGTCTAGGCAGTCGCAGTACCAATCGAGCTGTAGCGTTTTGAAGAACTTGGAGACGATTGAGGCACTTTGCTGTCACGCCTAAGTATAAAAGATTAGAGTAGTCAAGTCTAGACGTGACTAGGGCATGAGCAAGAGTCTTCCTGGCGCTGACTGGAAGCAGATCGAGAGTTTTCCTTAAACTTTTAAGCATGCCAAAGCAGGTTCCAACCACCTGATTAATCTGGGCAGTAAACGCGAGATCAGAATCACATACCACTCCCAGATTTTTTGCCTGTTGACACGGCACAGGGGTGGGTCCCAGGCAGTCTGGCCACCATGCGGACGACTATACACTCGGTACACCCCCCACCACGAGCACTTCAGTTTTCGACCCATTCAGCTTCAGGCAATTAGCAGACATCCAGGAGGCAAGCTCCTGCATGCATGCTCTGAAGCTGGATGACGAAACATCTGGTGCTCGTGACAGCGAGATGACGAGCTGTGTGTCGTCGGCATAGGTCACTAACTGGAGGTTGTGGCTTTCCACTATGGTGGCAATCGGAGAGACATACAGGTTAAACAAGGTGAGGCTCAGGGCAGAGCCCTGTGGAACCCCTTGATTAAGAGGGAACATGCGAGAGTAATGTTCTCCCTGTCTAACCTGAAAGCTCCTGTCAGTGAGAAAGGATTGGATCCACCTAAGTGCAGAACCCGTAACTCCACCTTTGTTGAGACACTGTAGCAAGATGGAATGTGCTACAGTGTCAAAGGCTGCACTAAGGTCCAGTAAGACGAGGGCCATAGTATGTCCCTCATCAACACCTTTCCTAACGGTTTCAGTGGCCAAGAGTAACGCAAGCTCCGTAGAGTGGTGGGCCCGGAAGCCAAACTGTGTAGTGTGGAGCAGGTTGGCTTTCTCCACAAATGCCATCAGTTGAAGATTGGCTACCTTTTCTGCCACTTTAGCCATGTAGGGGAGGAGAGAGATGGGTCGGAGATTGTCCATCCTGTCCCAACTGAAGTTAGGCTTCTTTTGGAGTGGAAGAACTACCGCCTGTTTCCAACTCTGAGGTACACTTCCGGAGCTAAAAGAGAGATCTAGAACATCACTAATATAAGGTTCAAGGATCTCTATGCTCTCTGCTAGAAGTTTAGGAGATGCAGGGTCTCGTGGGGACCCTGATGTAATCGAGCGACAGATCCGCTGGAGCTCATTCGAGGGAGGGACAAGGAAATTGCTTAGACTGTTCGTATCTATGTCTACTAATTTGCTCTCAAAGAGAGCTGCTCCCATTTCTGACCTTCCCGAGAACAAAGAGTAGATGGTAGCTACTTTGTCCGAAAAGAAGGCAGCGATACGATTGCAGGTATCTTCAGAGACCAATGACGGGTCCATCGAGGCACCGCAGACAGCAATTTCCTTGTAAATTTTAAAAAGCTCCTTGGTAGAATTATTCGCTTCGTCTATCCTGCCAGAGAAGTACTTAGTTTTGGCCCGCCTAATTTCGGTATGGTATTTCCTGCGTTTATCTTTATATCTTTGTTTATCTTGATCAATGTAGGCCAGTCTCCATTGTCTTTCATATTGTTTACATTCTGCTTTCAATACACGGAGTTCTTTACTATACCAAGGGGCGGATTTCTGATGCCTTCTGTGCGAGTTGTTATGGCAAAGAGGGGCAGTGTCATCGAGAGCTTTATTTATGCGAGCATCTAATCTTTCAGAAGCAGATGTAGCATCCTCACCTCCTGGTTTACCGCCAATGGACAAGGCAATGTCGAACTTAGCTTTGGAGAATGCGGTCCATTTACGACGCATAAATTTAGAGTTGGTCCTCTTATGACTATTGCTCAGAGGGATGGTTAATGTAAATGGAACAAGGAAGTGATCAGACCATGAAACAGGAACAGGAGCCTTAATTTCAATACCTTCCCAATTCACAAAGATAGGATCCAGTAAATGTCCCTTTTGATGGGTGGGGGCTTTGGATTTAATTTCTAGTTGGAGGGAGTGTAACTGTTGACAGAGGTCAGTTGCTCCTTTGTCCAGCGGGTCATCCCAATGGATGTTGAGATCGCCTAAAAGCTAAAATTTATCTCTGCGTAAGGCGGTCTCAGTCAGGCCATCAATGAGGCTATTGGAGAACTGAACAAAAGGACCCGGAGGGCGATAGATCAGAAAGCCCTTCAGTATGTTTCCCTCGTTGACCTAGATGGAAAAGCACCCGTCTCACTGTCCGCAATAGCAAGAGGTTCGAGCTGGCAGTATAGTGGCTGTTTGTAAGCAATGGCTATTCCACCACCTCTGCCCACCATCCTATCCAAGCGAGCCAACACGTAACCAGTAGGGAGAGAGGCTATTATATCAGGCTCAGAATCAGAGTCGAGCCAGGTCTCCGTGAGAAATAATAAATCCAGTTTCAGATCTGTAAGCAGCTCGTAGATGTCAAGGCTATGCTTCCGCATGGATCTAGTATTGAGCAAGCCACATAATAGCTTGCTGTTCTTGGTTTTATGCACGGGCTCAATGCGCCAGTTGTATTGACATTCTGTGCAATTACCAGACTCCTCTGCCTTCAGACTGTGTAAACAAGCTTTAGAGAGAGGTGGGCAGAGAGCTCGAAGTTGTCGAGCACTCCAACGGATTGCAAGCCCTCTTTGGTCAGGGGTTGTGGCCCCTTGCCCCGACCGGCCGCGGACGGGCGCAGACGGGCTTGCCTTAGGCGCGCCTTCGGCGCGCCAGCGGCGCGGCCGCTGCGTGCGTCCGCTGCGCGGTCGCGAGAGCATCGACCTAAATAGGGGCAGAAGAAGAAGCCTAGAGCGCTAACTTCAGGGCACCCAAAATGGCGGCTACGTTTAGGCAGGTAAGATCGAGCTGTGCAAAGATGCAAAAACAATCTTCATGTGCAAATGGCAGTGACAAATTCGTGGCAGTAATTAAGGTAAAACAGTTTTAAAAACAACTCTTTAAAAACGCTATATATCTCGCTATGGATCTCGCGCTCTAACTATGCACCCGGCTCAAGCCTCAGGTGTCCATTTCAAATCCTGATCACTGTGCTTGTGCTCCAAATAATGCTCTGTTAATTTAGTTGCATACATTTTCCTCCGTATCATACTCCGATGTTCACAGATGAGAACTGTAACTTTTCTTGATGTCAATCCTATATAGCGATCTCCAAATGGACATGTAATCATATAGATGCAGTTATCCGAGTTGCAATTAGTATGGAATCTTTGTTCCCACACCCGTGGGAGTCCTAGATCAATTTCCGATGTGTGGGTAGTGAATTGACACACAATGCACATAACTCAAGGAAAATGTCCTTTCACTTGCGGGGTATTCCATAATGTGAGTTGCCTTTCAGTTTTGGGTTGGTATGTGTCTGTGTGAATAAATGCACTCCTCAGATTCCTGTTCCTTTTAAAAGAGTACATTGGTTTTTTAAAAGCAAAGCTATTTGAAGTTAGAATGTTCCATTTTTGATTTATGATTTTCTTGATGGTATTTGAAGAGGAATTGTAGGTAGTCACACTGATTAAAGACTTTGTCTCCTCCTTTTCAAAACTCTCCAGCAGGGCTTGTCAGGGCGTGTTTCGCGACCTTTTCTGCACCTTATTTATTACTCTTTTTGGATAGTCTCTTTCTTCCAGTTTCTTAGCTAAAAGTGCGCCTTCTTTTTTGTAGACAGAGAATTTTTTCAAATATGAAGACCAACTCTATTTACAAAAAGCATGGGACTTCAATTGGCAGTACCTTTGCCCCGAGCATTGTCTGCCTTTACATGAGTCAATGGGAGAAAGAGAACATCTGGACAAATAATCCTTTTTCGGACAAAATCCGTACATGGTTACAATATATAGATGACATTCTGGTTTGTGTGGCATGGGAACCAGGAGAGTTTCAACATATTTGCAACCTGGTTGAAAGAACGTAATCCTTTCCTTCGCTTCACCATGACATCAGATAGCCACCAGGTGGCTTTTCTAGACATGAATATCTTTGCCAGTGAGGGGAGATTGGAGAGCCAACAGACAAAAATAGTCTCCTTAGTTTCAACATTGCACATCCGAGATCTTTGAGGGAGAATCTTCCAGTCGGACAGTTTTTGAGAATCCGTAGAATTTGCTCGGATTTAGATACTTACGAAAAAGAAGCTGCACTTATAGCTAAGAAACTGAAAGAAAGAGACTATCCAAAAAGAGTAATAAATAAGGCGCAAAAAAGGTCACAAAACATGTGTAGGTGGCTAAATACCAGTCGGTAACACCGAAATTCGTTAAATTTCAGCGTTACCGACCGGTATTTACCCATGTGCGATGTAGGTATTACCGAACGCCATCGCTAATAAGGAATAGGTAAAAATAAGGGAAAACAGTTACCGATTCCTTATTTAGCAATTGGCAGACACTGAAACACTAACATACCGAATTGGTAAATAAGAAATCGGTAAATAATCGCAAATGTGATGTACCAAAAATCGGTAATACCGAATTTGCCAAAAATCGGTATTTAAGAATCGGTAATTACCACTGACTCCAAGCAGGTGGTAATCAGGTGCATTGCATAAAAACAGCCCCAAAATGCAACAGTGTGAACACAATGGCGGCCCTCTACGTTATAGCAAGGCGGCTACGTTTGCGAGCAGCAGGACTCAGGATCTGGAGATGTGAGGAGCGTGTGTACAGACTGCGCGTTACACTGTTCCAACGGACTGAGGCTGAAATCCATGAGAGGTACAGGCTACACCCAAACACCATCCTGGACCTGATACAGGACCTGCACCCACTCCTGGAGCACCAGACACCAAGGGTGCATGCAATACCCACTCATGTATAGGTACTCTGTTGCCTGCACCTCCTGGCATCTGGCAGTTACCAAGGGGTAATAGCTGTGGCAGGTAGAGTCTCACAGAGTTGCCTGCCGCGTTTTCTCAATAAATTCCTGGACGCCATGTTGCAAAGGATGCCACACTACATCAAATTCCCCAGCACACAGGCAGAACTGCTGAAGACCAAGATGGACTCCTACCAGGAGGCCCAGTTCCCACATGTCATTGGTTGCATTGACGGAACACATATGCCAATCTGCCCCCCTGCTTCGACTGAGTACATCTACCGCAATCGCAAATCCACACATTCTATAAATGTCCAGGTCATATGTGATGCGTCTTCCATCATCACCGACATAGTCGCAAAATTCCCTGGGAGCACACATAATTCATACATATTCAGGAACAGTTGGATCTATACCCGTCTCCTTGCAGATGAATTTGGCGAAGGCTCCTGCTAGGTAAGTACATGTGACACCCCCTAAAGTATACACCTGTTGCTGCGATTGTTGACTGTGACTTACTTTCTTCTCACACACAGGTGACAGTGCCTATGCGTTGCGTTCTTTCATCTTGACTCTGTACCTGCACCCATCCACCCCAAGTGAAAGGCGATACAATGTTGCACATAGATCGACGCACAATGTGGTTGAGCGAACATTTGTTCTCCTCAAAAGACGGTTCCGCTGCCTCCACAAAAGTGGAGGCGCGCGACAGTACGAGCCCCTGGTCTGATGCAAAATCATAGCTGTATGTGCCATGCTGCATAACATTGCCACTAAGAGGGGGACACCTGTGGAAATGTGTGAATCTGAAGAGGAGGATGAGGATGAGGAAGGTACACAGCCACAGCACAGTACAGCGGGCGGCGCAGCTGCAGCAGATGGGAGACAGAGATGGTCAGAGATCACACAAAATTATTTCTGAGTAAGTAATGAGTCAAAGCAAGTTAATGCATTTGTGTCAGGGTGTCTAATAGACCTTACAACAGGCAATTGTCCAGCACACCGTAACACCAGCTATGTGTCCAATGGGTTACGTCACCCACCACACAATGGAATTTGAGGGCAGTGCCTATCTCCTGCACTCACGCACACCACTGCTGCATTCAGCAGCCACACTGTCCTCACCAGTGCTGTGTCCTGCAGCAGGACCATGCCTCACACTGCGCCTCCTGCTCTCTGGCAAGGGGGGTTACAGTGCTGCGACTGCTTGCCTCCTCACTATCCTCCACATTCCCTGCTCCGGTGGCAGCAATTTGGTTTGTCTGCATGACCTCTAAGGCACTGGTGACTGTGACCAGGCCCTGAGTGACCTCACGGCTGCACTTTGCCATTTCCAGTTGCATGGCCACTGATCTACGACTGAGCACATGGGTTGCATTGCACAGCCTGTTGACAGACTTGGTGTAGCCTGCAAGTACATGCCTGTCTCTCCGCCTTGCAGCATGCTCACTATTTATTCTGCCGCATAATCGCCCCACTGCTTCTGACATCTCCTTCATTCCCTCTGCCACAGAATTGTTGAGGTAGTAGATGGCCTTCGTCATGTTGTCCACCTTTCGGTTGTTAGCCACCATGTGTCGTTGAATGGCCCTCTTTGCCTTTCCCTGCAGGTGCTGCACTTTGAGCATCTGCCCCTCCAGTCCAGAGAAGACACTGGATTCATCAGCGTCCGGACTCTGTGCCCTCTGTCGCTGTCTACGGGCACCTGTGTTGGTATCCTCCACAGGGGACTGTGTCACAGATGCATGTGTTTCATCGCCCGGCGTGGTCTGTTGGACTTCCTGGCTGTCCTCCTCTGTGGCATCTATCTCCTGGAGGCTAGCCACTGTATGCCTCCTTGATTGTGCTTGTGGTGGTGGTGGGGATGTTAGTGTGGTGTCTGCAGGTGAGATGACTTCCTCCTCAATTGGGTTTTCCTCCCTGGAGGCCTCGCCAGTCTCCCCTTTTGCAGCCTGGGGCGCTGTTCAGCCTGTGGATACAGAATGCACTATTACTGACTTTTCTGCCAGCATTTGTCTGCAAATACATTTCATGACTGACATTCTAGCTGTCTCTCCTCCGCTATCTCATCTATTGATGTGTGTGACATGCCTAACCTTAATGGGGATTGGCTGATATGCTACTAGTTGATAGGGACTACATCTCCCATGATGCATTGCTGATCTTACACAAAACATGTTCTGGAGTGGGATTCTTGCAGGGGGATTGGGGTTAGGGAGGGGAGACAGCATGCTGTGCATGCTTCTTACCTTGTCTGTTGGATGCTGTTGCTGAGCTATCCACGTCCCCGAGGCCACAGACGCTCTCTGGCTAGAGGGTGGACTCAATCATTTGCTCTAGGGCAGTTGGAGCAGGCGCTGTGGAGCTTCCCCCGTCTGTCTTTTCTGTTTGTTTCTGCCGGTCAGCCACCCTCTCCTTCACATGTGCCCTCAGGTCGTACCATTGCTTTTTTAAGTCCTCAGTTGTGCGATGTGTGACACCATCGCATTGGTCTTCTGCTGGATTGCCAGCTAAATACTCCTTTTTTAAAACTGAGGGACGTTCAGAGATCTCTTGCCAAAGAGCTGGTCGTGCTCTTTGACAACTTCCTCTATTAGAACCTCCAACTCCCTCTCACTAAACTTGTGCTTCCTTTTCCTTCCGCCAGCATCCTTCCCCTTCTCCTGTGAGGCCATGGTGCAGTTCCTCTGTGATAGCTGGGTAGTGGCTGTGCAGCTCCTCTGCTCTTGCTCCTGCTCCCTGTCTCTCCAACAGCTACAGGATCAGTGCACCTGCATGGGTGTAGCCACTTCCTGGTTGTGAGATCATGTGGAAGCACAGGATTGGCTGAATTGACAATTACAGATTTTTTGAAATACCGATTCGCTAATTACCGATTCGGTATTACAGATTCGGTGATACCGATACGGTAACGGGTAATCGGTAATTTATTTAGTGATTTGTAGGAAATCGGTAATTTTTAGCAAATATTACCGATTCAATATTTTTTACCGATTTTTGACCTACATCGGAAATAACGAGTTCTTAATAGCGATTCGGTAAAAATCGCTATTAAGGACTCGGCATTTTGGAAATACCTTAATCTGTGTGACTACCTACAACTCCTCTTCAAATACCATCAAGAAAATTATAAATCAAAAATGGAACATTCTAACTTCATATGACCTTGCTGTTGAAAAGCCAATGTTCTCTTTTAAAGGGAACAGGAATCTGAGGAGTGTATTAGTTCACACAGACACATACCAACCCAAAACTGAAAGGCAAGTCACATTATGGAATACCCCGCAAGTGAAAGGACATTTTCCTTGCGGTATGTGCATTGTGTGTCAATTCACTACCCACACATCGGAAATTGATCTAGGACTCCCACGGGTGTGGGAACAAAGATCTCACACTAATTACAACTCGGATAACTGCATCTATATGATTACATGTCCGTGTGGAGATCGCTATATAGGATTGACATCAAGAAAAGTTTGCGTTATTTGGAGCACGAGCACAGTGATCAGGATTTGAAATAGACTGTTCTGGAAAAAGTGAGAGGGGGTCCAAACCCATCAAAGAGACTTTTACAAAAAGAACAAAGGTGGGTTTACACTTTAAAAACACATGAATGGGGCCTGATTGATTCAATACCATGGGGACAATTGGGAAGAACCTATGAGGCCAGTAGATATTGACTGTGAGATACCGTTGGTAGTGGCATTACCATATGGTAACTAGACATAGCATATGGCTCTAAGAATATGCCATTGTTTGGTTAACACTCTTTTTTCAATTCTATGGTACCTAGACGTGTATATCCTACTACCTAGACCATATAATGAGGTCTCCTACTCCATGTTATTATAACACACAGAAAAATGAGATAGATTCAGCCCCAGAGTGGGATCATAGATGTAATGAAATTCCCCCTGAAGAAGTACCTTGCTGCCTTAAATAATCTGGCCTTATTAATATAGTCCTTTTAATATAAATGAATAACAGCTGTAAGTCACATGTACTATATAGGAAGCGTAACTACATTTCCCATCAAACTTTGGGTTTTGTAGTTCCTCCTATCGGCACTTTAAGAACTTTTATCATTATGTCTTTCTTTATCATTGTGTGTGATTCATTGTATAGGAGGCATATTTAAACTACATTTCCCATCAACTCGTGGGTGTTGTGTAGTTCCTCCTTTTTTCGCCTGAATAACTTTATTAGTATGCCATTCTATACCGGGTCATTATTATATACGAAGAACTACTCCATATTAAAAGGATACTGGATTTGTTGGTGGTTTTTTAATCTTTAACCCCCCTGGCCTTTTCTCTTAAGTGCCCCCTGAAACACTGTCGAGCCCACCCTGGCCTTTAGGAGCCAGGGTGAACCTGATGATGAAGCATGACACTACTAGAGTGTGTGAGGGTTATCATGAAAAAGAAGAACTGCTCACAATAGTGGTAGTAGCAGTTAACTGAGTTCACCTCCTGATAGAGAACTGTGCCTTTACCTCTCTTATCTACTCTTGATAGGGCTGGATACCTTTGTTGATTCATATATATTGTTTGGGAGGACGTATCTTTCCCTGGACGTACACGTATTTCTTGTTTGGTGTAGACATTACCTATCAACCCTTGTGTGGCTTTGTGCCTCTCTGTGTATACCCTAGCGCAATTCCCCATGGCTAGGACAACATCCGGGAGGACCTCCACTGAGAAAATCTACTTGAGCGGCAGCTGCATCCTGTGGCGTACACATGGTGCAATTTGCGCTGAATTTTCAGAGCGGTACGCACTGCCAGTGCTAAATCACAACGCGAGCAGTGCAACTTGCCTATTTTCATATGATTTAAGAATCTGAGTACTACATCATTGAATGAAAGGCAGATAATCAGAAATTAATGTTTTGCTTTATTTCTGCATTGTACCTATTAGATCAATTGTTTGGTAACAACAAAGCTAAGTAGAACTCTTGCTGCAAAGTTGATTTAATGTTTGTCAAACTGCTTTGACTAACATTGCTCACTCTTCATTGGTGCACCAGATATTTGAATGCTCCTATAAAATGGTATCTTCACTCCACCAGTTTCCAAGTATCTATGAGTGTGTGTTTAACTTATATGTTAAAAATACAGGTTTGGAGCTTCTGTAATATTTGGTAATCTTACCCACTCCCTAATGGCTACTGAAAGGAGCATTTGAGATGCATGCCCTGATATCCCCAATTGCACATGAGGGCTTCCTAATAGACTGAACTTTATTGATTGACACTAAAATGTTCATTGTATACAAAGGGAAATCTGCCACCTGTTCAATGCACAAATAGTGGTTCAATAGAATCAAATGCCAGTATATCTGGGCATGCCTCCCATTTCTGCCCTTTGCATGTGGTCAATTGTTCCAAGCACAAGATTTAAGTAATGAATGAATGAATGGTTGAATGATTACCTTTTATGTGCATCACTTATCTTGGCAATGGATGAGGGACAGAAATAGACATTTCTTTCCTTATTTGAATGATATGCACTATAGTTTAATATAATATTAAACAATGGGATACAAATTTATATTTTCGAAATTAAGCAGAATACCAAACATTGCATTAAGGCTGTGACAGAGCTATGTTATGTTATGTATGTTTTTATGGCATGCGGATCCCTTGTGAGGGTATCCAGGTGCTCTGTAGCAGGTGTGTGAGGCCAGCTGTGGAGGCTTACTCAAAAAGCCAGGTCTTCAGCTCCTAGTAAATGTCAAGAAAGGAGGATGAGGTTCTAGTGTGTTGTGGGAGGTTGTTCCTAGGCCTGGGCGGAGCTCACGGAGTTTCACTCCATGGGATTCTGCAGAGTTACGGAAAAACTATGCACGGTTCCGCAGAGTTGCGCAAGCAGGCAGAGTACTATTATTATACTTGTATGGCATCACTGTGAATGACTGGTAGAGGGTGGGTTTTAGATTGACCTTCTGGGTAAGTGTTTTGGTTTTGTGTATGATGACCAGAGGGCTCTCTTATTGAATATTACGCAGCGCTAGAAAATTCATGCACGCTGCACATTGGCAGGACAATAATCCAGAGGACATAAAATTAACAATGGTAGATCCATGGTTTGTGAATATCAATATACCTACCCCTGACAGAAGTCATCCTCCTTGAAGACTTTCTGAATGCTGCTTAACTCTGCAGCTTGAATGCAACTGTGCTAAATAACACAATGCACATACTTCCTCCCACAAATGCCACAAAACCCCTGAATTGAGTGGACCACAATTGGGGTTATTGTTTGTTTTCGAGCAGGGATATTTATTGGAGAATGGCACATTCCCTCTGTTAGAAGACGCAGGCCCCTAATCTGCTGTGCGGACATTTCTTCATATTAATATTTGTCCCTGAATAGTATCTTCCATTGTATTATGTCTGAGAAAGAGACACTGTCGTATACTGAAGAATATATAGCCAACCTAATAAAAGAACAGGGGAGCTCCGGCTTCCTTTTAGGCCCAGACAGATTATCAGTGGATGTTGGTCTCAATGAGAAATTGGCTAAACTAGAGCGATTGGAGAAGAAATTAGTGCGCTCTAGACTGCATGGCCATGTACTGACCAAATACCTCGAATCAAACATAATTCCCAAGGGTTTGCAGGTTCGCAATGAACCAGCAATATTCATAGACGTACCTAAATTCAGGGAAGGGTTCAGCTTTGTGGCGAATAATTGTTCCAGGCACTGGATGGTGCTTGGAATAGAAACTGCCATTGAGTACGTGAAAAAACTGACACAGGAAATTACGGAACTCAAGAGAGAAATCTTGGGGGATAGTGCTCTAACAAATGCCAAGGAGGCCCTGGAAAGGGCCGAGAAAACCCTAGTGGAGTTCAATACAACAAGGTTGAATAAAAAACTGGATAAGCTGTCTAAGGACATTAGAAATTACGACAAGAAATTCACATATCTATACTTGGCGGAGGATTACTATCAACAGGATAGTCAAGGTTTCTTTTCCAATAAAAGCAGACAGGGCCCTAGAAGATTCAAGACCTTCTCTGACTCTACGGTTGGCAGATGTTAAGATTCAGATTTGGATAGACCTTCCACCAGCAACCAGGATAACCAATTGTCCCTTTTTTTAGGGGAGGGCCATCGGCAATCAAACAGGGGTGGGGGTCAGGACCTGTTCTGGGGTCGCCCAAGAGGATGGAACAACCGCAGGGGAGGGAACAGTCGGCGCACCAATTCACGTGTCCGCTTCTTCCAGCCAGAAGCTCATGGGGAGATCTCGACCCGCAGACAAACGTACCGATGGTGAATATGCATTCTGATGATGCATTTGCCATTGGTCCACCACCACGTTTGACTATGCCATTACTCTCACAGCAAGGCACCACAACACCAATGTCTGATTACAATCCACCAGCGATAATCACAAGTGAGATCACATTGGAGCATCATGGAGACACACCGATAGAAACTCCACAGTTGGAGCAACCCACTACTAGCGGCCTTGGTAATGATATTTCCCAGCTCGTACCAGTCCCTCAAGCTAACATCAGCCTCATAGTGACCCAAGCAATTCCTGATCCCATGCCCTCTGACATTTTAGATCCCATAATCAATCTCTCAGATTATACATTAACAAATGAAGAAAGGATGGTCTTGGCGAAAGGATTATCATTTGTACCCACATCTGTTCCCGATTCCTTTAATGTTAAGGTTGAATTGCAACGCTTCTTCAGGAAAATCCGGATGAAATATTATTTTTCGAAAAACATCTATGCCCCGGCTGCCACAGCCACACCTTTCAGACCTATCTCAACATTTACACCGAGTGCATACATGATGAGTGAAAAAATACTCGCCTATGAAAAGATTGTACTTGAGGAAATCATGGGCCTACTTGAGAAAAAGGAATATATCAAATATAACATCAGCAAGCCAGAAAAGTTGGCCCTTTCAACTCTTGGAGCTAATGAGGCAATTGTGATTAAAGCCGCAGATAAGGGTGGAGCAGTTGTCCTGCAGAACACACAAGACTATGTTGCAGAAATAGAGCTCCAATTGGGATGTAGAGACAGTTATTGCCCGGTACCAAGAGACCCCACATTTGAAATTAAATCATTGATTGAAAGGATCACGATGGATGGAGTGTCACAAGGCTTCCTTAGTCAGTCTGAATCTGACTTTCTGAACAAACGTGAGGCTAGGATTCCGACTATATATACCCTCCCGAAGATCCATAAGCGCCTGGACAAGCCACCAGGCAGACCAATTGTCTCGGGATGTGGATCTATACTGGAACCCCTTAACCAATTCATAGATCACTTCTTGCAGCCATGGATACCATTGACCAAATCATATGTCCGGGACACAATGCATATCATCCAATTGTTGGAGGGTCAACCATTCGATACTCAAAATCAGCTATTGGTCACGCTAGACGTATCCTCGCTCTACACCTCCATTCCCCAGACAAGGGCTCTTGAAGTGATCAAAGAAATCCTTGACAAAAGAACGAGACCTCACTGGATACCGACCGACTTTCTGCTGGGCCTGTTGGAAATTGCCATGAAACATAATTACTTTATTTTTATGAAGCAATTTTATTATCAATGTAAAGGCGTGGCGATGGGTGCCTCCTATGCGCCGAGCTTGGCCAATATCTTCATGGATGCATATGAAGAGGAACATCTCTACAACCACCAAAATCCGTTCATTGACCACATTACTGTTTGGAAACGTTATATAGACGACGTTATAATGATCTGGTCTGGTACTAAGGACGAACTCAATCTGTTCTACAGCTGGCTGAATGCTAGATCGAATGATATCCAGTTCACTATGACGAATGACAACAGCACCATCGATTTCCTGGATCTCACCTTTGAGGTTGATGATGGACAACTAATCTGTGACCTCTTTCGTAAACCGACGGAACGGAACACCCTCCTTAAGTATGACTCTCACCATCCACGCAGCTTAAGAGATAATCTTCCGTATGGTCAATACCTTAGACTAAGGAGGAACTGTACACGCAGAGCCGATTTCTTTAAAGAAACAGAGATCCTCACCACTCGACTAAAAGAACGTGGCTACCCAGTGGGTCTTTTGAAACGCGCACGTAAACGCGCGTGGTATTGCCCGAGAGACGAACTCTTGCAGGTCAAGGAAAACAGACCGAAGAAGGAGAACATTGTATGTGTCACATCCTTTAACACGAAGAGTAATGGTATGAAGAAAATTATCAAGAAGTACTGGAATCTGGTTGCCAGCGAGCTCCCTACCATTGAAGAACCTATCTTCGTGTTTAAGCGGGGCAAGAATGTGAAGGACAGTGTTGTCAAGGCATACCTTGAACCACCTAAACCACGGGGTCTCAGGGAACAGTTGGGCCTACCTCCCCTCGTGGGCCATTACAAGTGTGGCCAATGTAAAGCCTGTCCTTTGTCAATAGAGGGTTCTTCCTTCACCCATAACAACAGAACATATAACTCATCAACTTTCAAGAATTGCAACAGCTCCAATCTCATATATGTGATAAGATGTCCTTGTGATTCCCTTTATGTGGGACAAACAACACAAAAAATCAAAGCGAGGATATTACAACACATGAGTCGCATTAGGTGCAAGACGCAAGGGGCCCCCATGGTGGATCATTTTCTGGCACAAAGCCATCAGCCTGAAGACTTGAAATGGTGGGTGCTAGAAAAGGCAAGCCTGGCGCCCAGAGGGGGATCAATGGTTTTGAATCTAAAGAGAAAAGAATGTAGATGGATTCATTCTCTCAACACTGTCCAGCAAGGTCTTAATAGCCTCGAGGAAACATCTAGGGAGATGGGTCAACTATGATACTTCCCTTCTGCAGTCTGTATATATGAGTTTGTCATCAGGAGCTCGGTCAGTCACAATTTCATCTTGATATTTTCGTTGTAAACTGGCACTTTCACATGTTGATTTGGGACGGCCCTCAAACTTTATTCATCCAATGTTTTTGAGCTTGCTATTCTAAAAATTTGTTTTATTGCACACTTGTGATGTAAACAATGACGCATGTAAATGTGCAGGAATTTATATAGCGCAAATCACCAAGCGGTCTCTAAGCGCTTGCTTAGGGAACCCGTCCTGGTATTCCCCTGTGAGATAACCCGGCAGGACATCCGCAAGGTGAAAGCCAGGCATCCCACCGCGAGGGGCCCATGTGGAGATTAAGCAAGCTATTGCCCAGAGTCGCAGAGTGTGAACCCATGAATCGAGTATGCACTGGAGCGAGAATTATCGAGTCCATGGACATTTATGGGCTCAAGACCCAGCCGAGCCGGGAATTGAACCCTGGTCCCGGGCTGACCTCTGCTTCCAGGTCTACCTCCTCTAACCAGTGAGCCACACTTCTCCATGATTTCCCTTGAAACTATTTCACATGTGGATTTGGGACGGCCCTCAAACTTTATTCATCCAATGTTTTTGAGCTTGCTATTCTAAAAAGTTGTTTTATTGCATACTTGTGATGTAAACAATGACGCATGATTTTTCCTTGAAACTATTGTCATCATGAACCAGTCTTATACGTATTTGCACATGCAGGTACGGGTCTGCAAATTATCTCGGTGAACATACATAATTGTACATAATGTACTGATGTTTTTAACTGCCTGCACTCTCCAGCCAAGCACGCGCACAATCTCGTACAAATACCAACTGTTTCTGGTCCTATAAGTGATTACAGTTGCCGGGTAACTCCATCGACACATAGCTTTGCATACTTCTACCCAATTATCTCCTGCGCGCGAGAGTAGTCGACACGTTCTGGCATTGCTGCACACCTATATATAATTATCTCCTATGTGCAAGAATAGTCCACACTCTCTGGCATTGCTCGCCGGTTCCTTATCCATTTAACCGCTCGTTTATCGAGTTAACCGCGCAGATTGACACAGTGTCTGTCTACCTACGTCAGCCAAGCGCGCGGTCGATCTCGCGCTGGCCTCAGCTGCCTCAGTCCTCTGAAGCGAACGTGGTTGCTAGGCAACTCGCCTGACACGTCACTCTGTCTACGTCAGACAGGACTGCCCCGGCTTCCTTTCATTTAGCAGCCGGTCTGTCAGTTGCGGCTTCCTCCGACTAAGAGAGGAGGTGCTGCAGCGTGAGTCGTGATCGCTTAGCTTTGACTTCTAATTCAAGTAAGCACTCATTCCCCATTTCAGTTATCATGGTTTTTGTACCCGGTCAAGAGTGTTTCTTCAATGAATGCTTATCCTTACAGATATTCATAGAAATTTGATTTCGGATTGGTTCCGACGCATTCCATTCACCGGACTCGGCACGCCCCTTGAGGTGAGCCCCTTTTTAAGCACCGTAGTTGGTTTTCTATAACCCGTGATTGCCGTGGTTAATTTCCCAAACCGGTTAGAATGGAGGTTAATTAGTGTATTTGACTAACCCTCACTCTCCCCCTTTCGTACTCCTCTTCACCTTAACATCGTAGAGGCGCATTCTCATTGTTGCTTAATGACGGCATCACACGCTCCACTTTGACTTACAGAGACCACATTGGATGAGGCGCTCTGTCTTTCTACACGTGAACGTTTGATTGCCAGGCCATCCTAGACCACAGGCTAGGTGAGTTATGGCCTTTTTTATTCGGGACCACACATTAAAATAATCGCACATTGCATTATTGATACGTACTTTACTTGCTCTTGCAGGTTGCCATCGTTTATTTTAATGTCCTGATGAAGACCCTACATGATGATTTAATGTCGCTTACACTGGGTTGAAACGTCGACGATAATTGCTAGGACCAGTTCAAGACCTGTTTTCCATATATGTTTTGATTTATTCGTGAAACGGTGTCATTGTGATTTTCCTTGATACTGGCCCTCCTCATGTATATTGTGTACATAAAAAGTTTTTTCTGTATTTGATCACTGTATATACTATGCACAATTCTGTCACTTATGTCACCTTGTCACTGACTCACTGACTCACTTTACAGTTTATTACTTTGGTAACCTCGCGTTACAAGTGATATGGGTGTTTTCATATAAATGATGAAATTTATATATAAAGAATGAAATCACACCCTTCAAATCTAGCTTCACCGTGATTTGTACTTTTAGATTGTGTGGTCAACTCTTGATTGATTCCGTACCTTTTTCTTGATTCATTTGCATAACAAAGTAATTGTTTTACTCATACCCGACAGAACCATTGTTTTCTTGTAATAATCTTACCCAGGTTCTGAGGGACACAGGGTCACCCCATTGCTTATACATTTGTGTGTGCATGGGCTGTATGCTAACGAGAGACCGCCAGTGCCAAGTTGTCTGGAGGGTTGGAGGAAGTGAATACAGCTGTTGGAGATGCCGACTCTAAGCAGGGCATACCCCAACTTACTCTTCCGCCAATAAAGAAATGGTCTAAGAGGGCTCTGCAACTTAATGCGCTAACATTGGAGTTCAATCTGAGGGCCACAAATGGACGAACTCGCTCAGATGGCCAGGGAGCCCCTACTTTCACAAGGACTAGAGCTCCCTCGCGCATTGATTACATTCTGTTGGGCATCGAGCTTTGGCCAGATCTTATTGACATGGAAGTAATCAACAGGTGTGAGAGCGATCACAGCCCCCTGTTCATGAAGCTCAAGCGTGAGTCTGTTACTACTTCCATCGAGTATTCCAACAAACAGAGGCCTGGGGCAAGAGAGGCTGTCCCGACTAATTGTAATAGGCGTCTTAAGTGGCCAAGGGTGGTAAAACGCGAATTGGACCTGGGAAAAATAAAAAGGATAGTGGAAGAAGGTTCTATAGCCCTGGATACGCCCAGGGGCTGTCTTCCACAGGCCCCTTCTCCCCAATATTTCTTAGAGGTATATCATCAAACAGTGACAAGGGTGGGGAACTTTTTTGTGTTACAGGAAAAGGGGGACCATAAGTGCCCTCCCCCCAAATCAGAAAACCTTTGGTTCTCACGGGACTGCAGGGAAAAAAGACAGATTCTATCCGAAGCCATCAAACATAAGGTTCAACCGGCCATTGTTAAAGCCCGAAAAACTTATTACTAAACTATCAGGAAGGCAAAGAGACTGTGGGAGGAAAGCCATTGGCAGGATTTAAAGGCCGCAGCCTTACAAAAAGACTCAACTCCCTTCTGGAGTCTCATTAATGTCCGGTCCAAGGGAAGAGCTGACCCAATCCCCAATCATATAACGGGGAGTCAATGGCACCAGCACTTCTCTGATCTTTACTCTTTTGGGGAAAAAATGGCTCCAGAGAATCTGTCCCCGGTAATTGAGAACTTGGCACCCCTGGAGATAGAGGCCGCGTTTGGCCTAACAGAGGTCCTCTCTGCAATTAATATGATTGCCCCAGGAAAAGCAGCAGGACCTGATGGCCTCCCTGGCGATCTCTTGCTACATGACAAAGATCTATGGGCAGAATTCATTCTACGCATTTTAAATAACTTAGCTTTGGGATGCCCGGTTCCGGATTCTTGGAAGGGGGCGGAGGTGGTGGCCATTTATAAGAAAGGGGACAGGGGGGACCCTGCCAACTACAGACCGATTAGTTTAATCGATGTCCTACAAAAAGTGGTTGGCAGAGTCCTCCTCACTAGAATCAAGACCTGGATAGATGAGGAGGGTATCCTGAGCCATTTCCAAGCCGGTTTTAGGGAAGGGGTTGGCACCATTGACCAGGTCTTCAGATTCTGTACCATACATTGGAAATCTGTGATTATCGAAAAAGGCAGCCTGTATTTGGCTTTTATTGATTTAAAAACGGCCTTTGACCTGGTCCCACGATTACAGCTGTGGCAGGTCTTGTATGACTTGGGCATCCCCCCCCTAATCTTGGACCTCCTCAAACGCCTTCACGAAGGGAATTTCGCTAAAGTCCGTTGGGGGCATCAGGGACAGCTCACAGAGAGGATCACCGTCGAGAAAGGAGTACGCCAGGGCTGTGTTTTAGCCCCGACCCTGTTCTCTCTCTTTATAAATGGGGTGGCAGACCACTTGAGAGAGGACACGGTCGATGCACCAACCCTGTGCGGGGAAAAAACACCCACCCTGCTCTTTGCTGACGACACTCTGTTGATATCTAAAAGCCCTATGGGCCTACAAAGATTGCTCTCCCGCTTCTCCCATTTTTGTGACACCAGGGGCTTGAAAATAAACACTTCTAAAACCAAGTTAATGGCACTATCACCCTCTAGAAATTTTAGGAATAACATTAAGCTTAATGACACCACTCTTGAGCTAGTTGAGGCTTTTGATTACCTTGGAGTCAGGGTAAACAATAAGCTAAAATGGGCTCCCCATCTATCGAAAATGCTTCTTGCCCATAAGAGAGCCTCAGGGGCAATAGCGAAACACCAGAGACTCTCCTACACCAGGCCCATTGCCGCGGCAGTTAAGGTCTATGAGGGGAAGGCAATGCCAGCGGCCCTATACGGGGCAGAACTGTGGGGGTTCGATAATCTAACAGAGCTGCTTAGATCTGAGAATAAGTTCTTCAGAGACTTATTGTCGCTCCCTCTGTCTACCCCACTAGTTCCTCTCCGTTATGATCTTGGCAGACAAAACTTTAGCAATGTAGCCAGGCTGCGCCCATTACTATACTGGGCAAGGCTACGGAGAACCCCTGAACTCCTCCACTATGCATCTGCCCTCGACGAGCTATTAAAACTCGGAGCTGAGCGTAAGATCCCCTGGGTATCAAATTTGAAAAAGGAGCTCCAGAAGATAGGTCTGGAAGAGGCCTGGGTAACCCAGCTCCCCCCACCCAAACCTGTGATAAAGAAGGCTTACTGGGAATGGGTTATGATTAATACCCTAAGAAATCAGGGAGGTGAGCTATCTTTAAAATTCCTGGATGTGAAACCTGCACCTAGCATGGAACCCTTTCTGGACATTATTGAATCTCCTGAAGATAGGTCCCTTTATCTCAAGATGAGATATGGTACACTCCCACTCTTCGAGGTTCAATCTAGATGGAGCACGGCACCCGTAAGTTCGAAAGGCTGTCCCGGTTGTGCCTCGCCCTTGGAGTCTATTGGTCATTTTCTGTTTGCATGCAAAGCATACCGGCAACCAAGAGCGAGATGGTTGACACCGGTTTGTAAAAATATGGGGACCAGGTCCGCCAGGGTGGCATTGCGTATCTTGATCTATGACACATCAGTCCCTAGTGTCATCTGTGGGACTGCTAAATACCTGGGCTGGGCCTGGAGGATCAGACGCAAGCTCCTTAAGGTGCAATAAATTTAAGATATAAACTTATCCCTGTTGCCCATAAAGAATATCATTGCCAAAGGTACTGACAAATGGGGGTCTTTGTTTACACTGTACATGCATATTTATTGCCATTTTTACTGCTTTTAATTGTATAAGGTTTAAAGCATATAGTTGTAGTGGGTTTTTTAAAACTGTTTTTATATTTATTCTACCAAACTTTTATGATATGTTTTTAATATATCGAATAAAGTCACTACAAAAAAAAAAAAGAATACAGCTGTTCAGGTAGGTATGGCCAGTGTTGTGGAGAGCTTTGTAAGTGTGGGTAAGGCTGTTAAAGTCTGCATGCATCGGTATAAGGGGCAAGTGGAGTTCCCTATGGTGTGGTGTGATGTGGGCTCAGCATGGGAGGTTGAGGACTACTCTGGCTGCTGTGTTTAGGATGATATGGTGTCTTTCTGTGCGCTGGTTGGTAATCTCAGTGTACAGTCTGTTTCCATAGTCTAATATGCTAGTGACGACGGCTTCGCTTATTGTTTCCCTGGTGTTGTCTCGAAGCTACTTGAATTTTTTCTTTAGCATTTTCGTGTGCCAAGCAGGGCAAGACCCCTGTCTTGTCTTGTCTTGTCACATACAGTTTATTTTATATGATGATTCAGAGGTTTCTCACTTTCTGCAGGGAGTGTGATTGGATCTCAGGTCTATGGGCCACCATGAAGATTTCCATGCTGAGGCATTCTTCCCAAACACTACCACCTCAATCTTGCCCAAGTTCAATTCGAGGCAACTGGATCATCCAGGTAGCTACTTCTATCATGCATGTGGTGAACTTGTTCCTGGTGTTGGGTGTTTTGTCCAACAGAGATGGTATCAGTTGCCTGTCATCAGTGTAAGTGAGGATGTTTATTTTGTGTGCTTGTATGATGTTGGCAAGTGGGGTCATGTAGATGTTGAAGAGCGTTGGGCTGAGTGAGGTACCCTGCAGGACTCTGCAAATAAGATCTTGTGCTTCAGAGACATAGGGAGCCATGTTGATGGTTTGGGTTCTTCCACTGAGGAAGAAGTAGATCCATTCTATGGTGAATCCCTGAATGCCTGCTTCTTGCAGTGGTTGGATAAGGATGGGGTGTAAGACAGTGTTGAAGGCTGCTGATAGGTTAGAAGGATGAAGGCTGCAGTTTTCCCACTGCCAAGGATCATTCCGATGTCATCTGTTGCTGCTAGAAGGGTGGTATCCGTGCTGTGGTCGGGTCTGAACCCTGATTGTGTGGTGTTGAGAAGCTGGTTTTTGGTGATGTGGTCAAAGAGGCACTAGTTTATGGCTTTCTACAAGACATTTGCTGGGTAGAGAAGGAGGGAAATCAGTCAGTAATTAGCGAGTTTGGTCTGATCAGCCAAGGGTTTCTTAACAAGGGCTTTGAAGGACACATTTTTACATGGTTTGGGGTAGGTGGCTATAGTGATGAAGGTGTTGAAGATAGGGTTGATGGCCAGGCTGATAGGGACTACTACTTTGTTAAAGGTGTGGTGGGGACAGGGGTCCACCAGGGCCCCAGACTTAATGGTTCTCATGATTGTTGTGGTTTTGTCTGTGTGAATGGTGTCACATGTGGTGATGATGTTGACTACCTTTGGCACTGGGAGACTTCCAGAGAGGGCTAGGTGGTCTGGCTGGGGGTAGGCAGTTGCAGTTGCAATTGTATATGGTTGCAATTTTGCAGCCGAAGAAGTTTGAGAGGTTGTTCCACAGATCTTGTGATGGGCTGATATCACCACTGACAACTGTTGGTGTGCTGAATTAATTCTTTGCTGCTTTTGGAGCTGGTGTTAATTAATTCAGTTAGGGAATACCTCTTGGGTTCTCAGGTGAACTGGTGTTATTCCTCTGGGAGGCTTTGAGAGCTTCTTTTTCTACTTCCGCTTTGCTGGTTCTCCATTTATTTTCCAATTATTTGCAGTGTCGCATGGTCATTTTGAGCTCTTCTGTGTACCAGCTGTTCTGGTTTTGCTGTGTTGCTTCGTTTGATGGAAGCCAGAGTATCAGCGCGGTTGGTGATCTACTTGTTGAAGTTCCAAGTTAGTGCCTGGAGCATGTTGCAGCACATCAGTGATTCCTGGTTTCTTGTGCTAACATTGGCATCTCCTGACCCCTGTGTACTACGACAGCCCAGAATGGAAGTGTGTTTTGCTTTCACGTCGACTAAATATTATTAACATAAGAGGCTTGAACATCTTCTACAACCATATGATCATAGGTATAAATTTGTGTTATGTAGACATCAAAAATACTTTCCTTTTTGCTTTACACGCCTGCGCTATGGCAATTACGTTGCTTCTGTCTCTTTTGCTTGCTGTATTATTATGCAGACTCACCAAAACGCTTTCCCAATAGCCTTCAAAACTAAAAGGAAATCTTTATAGTTAATCATCGATGAAAGCACAAAGGAACTTGGACAGTATCTGGTCTCCTCAGAAGCCGAGATCTGAGCATCTTTCATGTGCTAAAAGCTTTATAGATCAGTGCTATACAAAGTACATCTTTCCCTTGGCCGCTTGTGAGACACACTCGGATTGGTATAAAATCTGCATTGTGTCAGCAATAAGATCAAAATGGTGCGGCTCCAAAAAATAAAGAAAAGCCACAATAAGTAAAATGTTATATTTTATCTGTATCGACCACTTATGTGAGCATTAAAATATTGCTAGGCATCTTAAGTGTGTGTTGTATTTTTTGTTTGCATCGCCCATGAGAAATGCTGGCGTTCAACTTATGTTCCTCCTACAACGAAACTAAAACAAGTGCTCGACTTTCTTTTATTAGATGTGATTATGTAGCAAATAAATAAAACGGATTGCTTGCACATCATTTAAAGGCTCATGAATTAAAACTGAACAGAAATGAAATTGCTGCGGATGTAGATGTAACAGTCGCATTAATATGAAATGAATTCATTTAGAATATGTGCCATTAGAAAGAATGCCAAATGAATTAATAATAACGAGACACTTAAAAGATACTACCTGATTGTTTTATGCCATTTTTATGTGTTTTTTCCCGAGATAGGATACAAGGAATTAACTTCTCTGTCTAATGTATTAATTGAGATCTCTAGTGATTCTTTCAGGGCACATAAACTGCAAGCAGACGGTTTTAGCATTGTTAGGAGTTCACGCTGTTATGGAAAGTGTGGGATCCTATCCTGTAAATGTCATAGAAAATCCAGAACATACTCTTACTGTACCTTCAGCATTAAAAACATCAAGATTTACGTGAAATTGCAACTGTAGAGGGGGGTTTGGGGAAGAGTGAATAGTGCATTTCAAGTCTTTTGGCTGCTTTGTGAATTATGTGCAGATTTCAAATGAACAACCAAAGAGGCTTTCAGATATTGGAAACTGAGAAGCCCTCGGGTTAGTCACATGCCTCTGCCATGTATACAGTAGTGGCCGTCCCCTGCCAAAGTGGGGGCTGAGGGGTGCTGGAGGGGGGGGGAAGGGAGCAGGTGGAGAAGGTTCCGGAACAAAGAAATAAAAATACATTTACCTTAATGCTGCCGCAGCCGCCGTCTCCCGCACATCTGCTCTTTCTGCTTCCGGCTCTGGGCACAGGCTACCAGTCTGCCCTGCGGCCAATCCTGAAGCTGGGCAGACTGGGAGACTGTGCCTGCTCTCTCTAGCCCCATCAACGCAGCTGAGGCTGGAGAGATTCACTGCACATGAGGGGATTGGTCGACCTGAGAGGGCCTGCCAAACACCTCGTGGTCAGTGAAGGGAGTGTCCACCACTCCTCCACCAGCAGCAGTGTCAGACTCGTCAGAGTCCTGGGGGCGGGTCCAGGGGATTACAATAAAACGATAATAAAAACAGGTTGTAAAGGTGTCTCTACAGGAAGGGGAAGGTGTAGTGCTGATCAATGCAGGTCTAATTCTGCCAGAGGACGGCCTGTTACTGCAACAGGTGGTTGGTGACGAGTTAGTGGAGTTGCCAGTGCTTAATTTGTAAATTATACAAGTGCCAGGGCTCTCGTTAGGAGTCCACTGCAGTGTGCACCGTCCACTGCTCCTGCCAGAGCTGCCCATGATAGTAACAACACAACTACTAACCATCACACTCCTACAAGTGTGACAATTTGGATTATTTTAGACCCCCAAACCTATAAGAATGGCTTGGGCAACAAGTAATAGTTATTTTTAATGTAAATTGAACTAATAACTGTTTTTGTGGTCATCTCTAAATTACCCAGACAGGGCCACCTTGTTGTAGACTGTCACAAGCGCTGGTGTTGAGAATTAAGTGCAGGTGCAGCGCAACGGAAACCACCTGCTCAAATTAGGTACTGGGCGTTGCTGATTCTTAAAGGATTAAATTACAGTGACAAATTATTTCGTTTCTTAGTACCATTTCTGTGTATTCCTCAGAAGGAGGGTAACACTAACAGCTTAAATATGTAGCATGTATGCAAGCAAACACATACAATGTGCACCTAACAGCAAATCCTGACTTGCACCTCCTTTTCCAACTAGTATGGAATAAAAAGTCGTATGGTCATGGTTGTTAAGAACGGGGGGGGAAGATTTACTAAACTTTCATGCAGCGCAGCACAGCAAGCCACTTTACTCTGCTGCATGAAAGGGCAGGAATGCACTGTATTTAACATAATACGACTCATTCCTGTCATTTTCTTGTGCTGAAGCCTGTTTGGCTGCCTAGCGCCAATGCAGACACCCTTGCACCCTGGTTCAAGTGTGCCTGCTTTATAAGCAGGATTGTCTTTGTCCAGAAAGTGGCACTGCCCTGCTCAGAAACAGTCCTCTGAGGCATTTTCCTCTTTCTATCTGTGCTGCAGAATGCAGCACACAGAACGAGGAAAAAACAACGAGCAATTAAGATATTTCTCCTCATTAGGCCTCAAGGGTAGCACTTCGACAAACTCCAAGGTCTACCATTAATTGTATTACTGGTAATGCTCTAAAACACAGGGGTGAATGCACATTCCATGGAATGCCTCACTAAAACAGACAACACAACACAGTGTTTTGTGCTTCGTTCCATCACTCTAGATTTATTGAGCCAGGCAAGGTGGCCTTGCGTGGCTTGATAAATCTTACTTTAGTGTTGCATCGCCTTAGCGCCCCCTTGCCTGGTGGAAGGGCTATGCAACACTTTAATGAATATGGCACTAGATGGTCATCCTTATTTCCTTTATATGATTGATCATGTACATTGCACCTTTTCGCTTCTGCTCCAAAATGAAAAAATCCATCTGCATTCTCCTGCACTACTGTCAAGAAGTAACTCAGCAAACCCAAACGATCATAGTGGGAATGTGTTATGTGTTCCATAATATTAATTTCCTATGGGTAAAGAACAAAAGGTTTACTGATAATGAGCCTTTTTCCTACAAATAAGTAAACTCTGCCTTTAGGAACTCGAAACATGACTCACTGTTTAAATCCACTTGCGCAAGCTCCCATATGCTGCTACTCTGTAGAGAATTCCCTTTCCATTTTGACATATTGATCTACATGCATTCCCTTTCCATTACATACCAATTGTAATGTTTGGGTACTGTAAAATGTGCTTTGAAAGAGGTTGGAGCCAACAATGTGGTCTGACACCGAGTCTGAATACATGCTCACTGGGGAGCTCAGCGTGAGTCCATCAACAGGAACTTGTGGACATAGCCCCACCAAGTTGGGCAGAAGTGTCATCCAAAAAGTCCGCTCTATTGTCAGCATACTGCAGGAGGACATGCAGCAGTTCCAGTCCTTCTGTTTGACAGCAGTAGCAAACAAAGTAAACAATACATGTGCTTTGGTTTGAGAGGCAAATCACACCTGTGCTTTTTATGGATTTTTGTGCCACAGACCCATTATTGCTTTGACAGAGAGCTGAGGGTGAAACGCTGGTGTTATGTGCATGGGTTAGGCCTATATAGCGAAGCTGGTCATTTCTTACATTGTCCTCTTTTTCTCCCAATAAAGTTTCTGCTGTGAAAATTCCACATATTCTCATGTGTGACAATATTGGATTAGCTTCTCTGAAACTACTCTGTTTGCACATTTTGCGTGGCATAACATTATCACAATTCCTCAAACACCAAGTACAAGCCTTTACGCACAAATGCTGTTCTATCCTCACCCACGAGGCGACAAGGCTATCTACATCCATAAAATTGCTAATCTATATTTACATCACAAGGATGCTCTATATTACAAAAACTCAGCATCTCATGGGATTAGCAGAGGAGGCACTTCAGCTGACACCAAGGGTCCCTGCACGCTGAGACTTCACGACGATGCTGTCTGACATCTCCATGAGGGGTGTCCAGTTTGTTACCAAGACCTGGTCCTGCATTCTCTCCTGATAGGTAATGGGGCTGGATCGTCCCTTGGGTGAATTCTTGGCTTTGCACACACACACTCACTATAAGTACACACAGAGTAGGGTTGTATTGTAGGAGTACGTCTGATTACTGTTTTGTTTTATATGCTTGCATGTATACACTGTTTTAGCACCACGATAGAACTGTATCTACTATTTACTCTTTTGGTGCTTGTAATCACTTTCATCTGCTTCTGTCTACTGATTATCGCAGCACATGTATTTTATACAAGAATAACTTTGGTTCAATAAATATATTGAAAATGTCCCACTGTGTATCCTCAGTATATTTCTCGGAGAACAAAAGAGCATGAGTGTCTGAACGAGAGGTCCTGATCTGTTACCATGATCCCTGAGGGGGCAGGGTTGTCATGTTCAGTGGTTGCCAGAAACCATTCGCTCCCTGGTAGGGTTAGGAGTGCTTATGGTGACACTATGAGCTAGCTCTTTTCTCTAGGTCAACATATTTTGTGGGGGTGCTTGAAATCAGTCTAGGCACCTCATGCAAAGTTTATGTTGTTCAACAAATTTGCAGATCCCACAGATTAGTAGATTTGTAGGAACTAAACAACACTGGACTTCCCCAATTTGACAAAGCAATGCACAACTGCAAGTTTAGTCAATCAACACTACGGAGGCAAAGCAATGCACAACTGCAAGATTAGTCAATCCCCCCATGTACATGCAATACTAAGGCCCCTTATGTTATTGGCCATTACACAGGAAGATGCTGCTGTTCCTTAATCACCAGCAATAACCATGTAAAATTGGCCGAATGAACAGTAGAAATAGAAAGGTAATATAGATAGGGATGTTCCTTTACAGGCAGAAATGTGAGTATGATGGCAATGTTTGCATGCATGTGTGTATGTGTATGCTTGTGTGTGCATGGCTGAATATATTAGTGTATATGTGCCTAACTTCAAAATTCGCTTGGTTTGAATCTGTGAGAGAGACAGTGTGCATGAACACGTGTATACACATGAGACTGTTTCTGTGCATATTTATGTGAATGTATGTGAACCTGTTGATTACTTCCTAGCATCTGATAGCATCTGTATGATGTAGGAGCTGAAAATATAGTTCCCCATTGCACCTGAAATGTGGTAGTATCCACTCTTCAATAACTCTTGGCCACAACCCTTTGCTTCCCGAGGCAATTCCCTCAATAAAGTGTCACTGGCATAAGATGGATAACTTTGTCAATTGCATTTTGTAGAATTCTATTCATTAAGCTGGAACTTCTATAAGGCTACCCTTATTGGCATATTGTATCATTTATAAGCATTTTAGGGGCTTTGTCATTTTGTGGCACTCTTTTGCTTATTGTAGCTAGTAATAAAGATGGTCATGGCATAAGAAGACACGCATTGGCATAATTTTGACATCCTATTACCTATACCTTACTATTATAAGTTTTGGCAGAACGCTGCTACACACGGAGTAACCTCTGTGCTACATCAAACGCTAACTAAGAGGTGACACCTACGGACCTGGCACGACTACTTATAATACCTACTGCGCTGCCTTGGTCCACAGATGACAGGCCAGTCTACATCTGGTCTCTACTTTTGGACTTACGCTAATTTGGGAATTATTGCCATGGAATACTTATAGATGGTTTTGATAAAAGGATTAGGGTGGATTATTTGCCTCCTTTAAAAAGCACAGCTTTGCTAATTTTGATTACACAGAGCGATATAAAGCCCTGATGAAATCGATACATTCAACGCATGTTGGCTACTGGGAAGAGCATGCTGTTTTGAACAACCCTAACAATGACTTGTGGAGTCCAAGATTTGAAACGTCAGACTTTCGTGTGGAGTTAAAAATACTCGAGTCCTTTATTGATGAATAAAATATTGTGAAAACAACAACATATAACTGGTAAATTGTGTGCTACTTGGATTCATATGATACTTGATGAAAATGGCAAGCTAGTAGTTTGAGCTTAATTTTTCAGATTCACCAAATAAAATGGTATTTTGAGGAAGTGGGAGAAATTACTACGGGCCCGATTCACAGAATTAACTTAAGACAAAATCCTAAACTAACTACTTTTGGTATTCACAGAATGCGCTTACTACTTTTGGTATTCACAGAATGCACTTACTACTTTTGGTATTCACAGAATGGATTTACGACTACTAACTTTACGTCAGCACTCGGGCCGGAAATTCCGGCCCGGAGACGGAGCTTTCGACCCGGAGGCGGAGTTTCCGGGCCGGAGGTGGAGCTTCCGGCCCGGAGGTGGGGATTTCAGCCAGTGGCGGAGATTTAGCCATGGCCAAAATCTCCACCTCTGGGCCGGAAGCTCCGCCTCTGGCCCGGAAGCCCCACCTCCGGCCCGGAAGCCCCACCTCCGGGCCGGAAGCTCCGCCTCCAGGCCGGAATTTCCAGCCCGAGTGCGGACGTAAAGTTAGTAGTCGTAAATCCATTCTGTTAATACCAAAAGTAGTAAGCGCATTCTGTGAATACCAAAAGTAGTAAGTGCATTCTGTGAATACCAAAAGTAGTAAGTTTAGGATTTTGTCTTAAGTTAATTCTGTGAATCGGGCCCTACATATTTAGAAATCAACATATTTTGGCATATTAGAAATGCAATTTAGAACATGTTTAAATTCAAATGAAACACATTTTAGAAATGACTTACAAAATGTGTGAATACCATTTGGTAGAACAAATAAATAAAACCAAAATATATTGTAGTTTGACAAATGTATATGTGAAAGATGTTATTAGAAATGCTTCATTTATAATTGCATGTTTTTCAAAAATATGCACCAAGCAACTGTACTTTAGCATGTCCAGGGACTAGGCCCGAGGCTTTCTTTTCAACCTTTGCTTATGGTAAAACATTCTGTGTAACAGCCTAACATTGATGTCATCCTAGAAATATGCTGACTTTAATATAATGTTCATTTAGTTCCTCTCACCCCATGTTAGATAATTCCCACTAAGAATAATAGATTTATTGACACTATAAATTAACTTGATATATGTTTTCATATTTGATGACTATCTTTTGTTTCTGCGCTGAAACTCATATTGCGTCTTTAGCTTAGGTAAAAGGATTGTCATTGGAACATTTCCTCATATAATAACTTTGCTAGAAAACTGTAAAATCCAGATGACGAGAGTGCATACTTTGGGAATCAGAAGGAGGTGCATCATATGTCTGACAACACCATCTTGCGAGCTGCCTTGATCGGACATTGAGTGAAGGCTTCGTCAAAGAATTGATACTGGTATTAAAAGGTTATAATAACAAGTGTTCCTAGCTGGTTAGATACCACACCTCTGCTTTCCCTTTACCTATCCAGTAGTCTTGCTGCTGGATTTCTCTTCTGCCCAAGACTCTTCTTACTGGAGTGTTGATTCCTTTAGACCTCTTGCGGTGATTCCTTTATTAAATTGTGATTGATGCTACTGCAGAGATTGCCACTCTAAACTGTGACTACTGCAATTGTGGGGAACTAGGCTGAATTTTCCAGAACTACTGTTCATGAGAAGTTCGTCCTTTATTTTCCGCTCTTTTCCAACTGAACTCTTTGTGGGTTCTTATGTAGAAAAGATCCCTTAGTTAGCTTATTGGGTTTCTTTATGGAACACATGCCTTAATTTCTGATTTATAATCTCTTTTATTAGTTCTGTAAATTACTGAACTGAATAACGACATTTGAGATTTTAACCTTATACATAAAAATAAAGCCTTTAAAACTAAACAACCTCTCATCATCGACTCATCGTAATTATAAATGTCCACGATGTTTTAATGAGTTTACTTCTTAGGTAGCTATAATTCTCCAGATGGTGGAAAAGGTCCATCGACCTCTCCGGAGCCTGGAGGGTTCCCCATAGTTAAAGAAGAAGATAAATTCCATTTGGTAACCAAATAAAATAATTCTTCAACCATTCATCTCAAATATACTACAAACCATTCATGTCAATCATACAAAAAAATCATATACCTATATTTGCAATGCCACAAGACAAACACAGACTAATAATGGAATGCCACCTATCTTTTATTTAAAAAAAGTTGGAACCATTAGAAATGTGTTCATTATACAGAATTAAAAAATCTTCATATTATATAAAACACATATATCTTTATACAATTTTATGTATTACATAGACAGCATATGAATTAATCAAGAGGGAGATGCAAAAATTCATCAAGTAACAAAGAAAAATATTATAGCACATATATAAATCCTACAAATAGTACATACACTATATCCACGTATTTAAAACAATTAAAAGTGTATAGTCTAAAAGAAAGATAAAACAAAAGAAGTAGAGAGAGAAACAGACCACAATTATGACAGTATACTTATTAGTGGTTCGTGGACTAATCCAGTTAAAAAAACTCTCAAATGCCAGACATGTATGCGGTCTATGTGTTTTTATCAAAATGACTGGCCGGTACACTGGATTTAGTTTATCTCAAGTGTCAACGCATTTTGGTGGTGTTTGCAGAGTAATTGCCACCTTTATCAAGACAAATATAATGTGCCTCTCTCTTTAAATCTTCAAACAGATACCCAAGTAACTATGGCGAGTATCATACCGGCGTGAATGGTCCTTGTAGGGAAATGGGTCCACCGTTTACTCTAGGGCTACTATCATTCCAATTTTAAAAACCTGTCATGAGTGTTCTATTCAATTGTGCCCATGGGTTTCAGGTCAATCTGTTTACACTATCCCTCCTTATGAATCGATATTCCAGGATCTCAAACCGCGGGACCAACAATCTCCCGAAGGCATTTGGATCTTATAGTGTTTTCCAGTCCTTCGGCGTCTGTGCATCCGATCTGCTAATGTTGCAATTTGTATGTGGGTGTATGTAAAGGTCTGAGCCATGGAGGAGAGTACTTTTGGGCTCCAACAGTTTCTGGTAGCAGATCGCTGGTTTTACACCCAGAATAGAGCTTCAAAATAAATACCCAAAGTATATTTTAATAGTCCCAATTCCTGTTTTCAGTGCCCGAATCTGGATGGAGCGATGAGCGGTTATAGTCTTGACAATTTTTGGGGAGTTGTGAGTATCATTAGGGAGAATACATTTGTGATTGTGGTTGTGAGAGTAGAGTGAATGTGTAATATTTGGACAAATTGATATTTACAGGAACAGCATTAAAAGTTGTCATTGTGAAGAAGTTGATTTCAGGCTCTAAGAGTCAAAAGATCCCGGGATATTAATCTTGTTTACAAAGAGAATAGGAGATGTGAAGTGTGAGGTACCATCATTCCCATCAGTAACTGTAGGGATAAGTGTTGGTGGTTGATTAACTTTGTTAATGCTGATGAAACCTCATTGCACACTAGGGTGAAGTTGCATGAATTGGTGTGAATGTTCGCTGGTCGAGAAGTCACTTGCAATTGTTGAATCTGTTATGTGCTGAGTTACAGATTGAATTGTGAATGAAGATCTAAATATTTTCTGTTAGAAAGGAGTTATGCAAACAAAATGGGTTAAAAATGTTGTTGTTCCAAATTATTGCGAAAATTGTGAAGGAGGGTGCATGCTGTGAAAAGTGAGGGGTTGAAGTTATAGTGTTCGGGCTGAGATTGCCTGGTTGATGTGTTTCGCACTGGTATTGGTTGGTTAGTGTTCTGTGTCACGCTGAGTATTGGACATTGGGAGCTTGAATCTGGATTACAGATTGCATAAAGGGCTACTGAAATTTAAAACTGTTGTTTGACTGGTTATTTGAAAATCTGACATATACGGAATTAAATCAGTAACTGCAGTTTCACAAAAAAGGATGAGAATTACTAAGAATGAGGGTGCATTGCAATTTCCTAGTTATGGGATTTTTAATTACATCAGAGGATAAGGTGAAGGCTAAAAATGCAGTCAAGCGAGAAGGGTAAGAGTCAGACACCGATTCAGTAGATGAGATACTGAAAGAAATGCTGTCATCTCAACCACCTCCTGTGACTTATACTGATCCAGGAGAAATAAGAACTAGTGTGAGTCAGACTGTGCCTACTGCTCTAGTACAATCTGAATTAGATTCAACTGAATGAACTTTACAGATTTTACATATTGTTCCATCAGTAATGAGGACCAATAGCTGTGGTTTCCATTGACAATGACCCACTTGTGTCACAAATAATCCCTACTGCTCCACCCCAAAGGGAACAAAGCCTAGAAGTTATGACAACTCTAGTTGTTGAAGTATACCGACTACACAGAACACACAGCTAGTGCTGTGGAGGCCTCAGCAAAATTTACAAGCTTTGATAGATGGAGGAGAACTTTGGTCTTTATGACTTCATTGAGTTCTAGTGAACTACCTGGAAGTGGAAGTGGAGATGGTGGATTGTCGGCTTGGATTGAGGAATTGATAAAGGAAAGAAGGACAGAAGCTGCAGAGTGCCTGAAGGGCAAACAAGTTAAAAAGGATAAAGCTTTAGACATTTCAAACCAAAAAATTGATATAGAAAAACTAATTTGAGGATGCTTGGATTTTGATCATTCAGATGAATACGAAAGACCTGAACATACCGTTTTATGTAAAGTGATTAACCGCAGAGCAGCTATTACACAGTTATTTGTCAGGAATAGCAAAGAAGTATGATGTTGATCTTACCAATAATGTGAATTTGCATTGAAATTATCAAGTTGAATTTGATGACCAAGCTCTTGAGAATTTGAGAATTACAGGGATTCAAAATCATATAATTGAATTAAAAAAAGGCATCCATAGATGGAAAGATGTGGAGAAGTTATTACTTAGATGGGCAAAGAAGTATGAAAAGAAAGAGAGGGAAATGGAAGCGAGGCAGGATGAAGTGGGAGAAGTGACAGAGTATCCACTGAGAGAAGTAACTGGGGTACTTATGTACATGTTCCACGGTATAGAGGTGATTTGACTGCATTTACAAACAATTTTCTAAAGCTTAGAGACCAGCCAGTGCAGTGGTATTATCAAGTGGAAAGGTTTATTAAAATTTCAAAGGTGTTGTGGAAGGACCTGAATACATTCTTTTACATTGTGGTTCCAGTATATTTGTGTACGATTTCTGTGCAATGACCAAAAGCTGAACCTCAGAGAGAATAGGGAACGGGTGCTCCGTTACCTTTAGTGATGGAAAAATATGAGGCACTAATAACTTTCCTGAAAGGGAAGATTCCTCCTAAAGACATTGACTGTTTGAAAATTAAAAGAACGACTCAGGAACCGAAAGAAACTGTTCATAGATATTATGAAAGGTTGTTGAAGATTTTCAAACAGCATAGTGGAAATGAATGAGAAGTGTTTACAACGCTGGTAATACCACACGGGTAGATAGCAACGCGCGCAACACCAGGGAATGTGTTGGATTTTAAATCCAATACCTTCCTGCTGTTGCGCTAACTGGAGTAGGAATAGTAATTTATACTATTCCTAAGTCCTGCGCACCATCTAGCGCAAGTCATTGAAACGACTTACGATGTAATGCCATGCGTGGTAACAATGCGGACAATGTAACGACTGCGTTGTTACCTACCGGGTGGTATTTGCTTGTGGTGTAACATCACATATTCGAAATTAATATGTATGTATCAGTATCTGATACATAATAGACTCAGTAAATACGAGCAGAGTCTGCTTGCAACAGATAATGTTATCATTAGGTGATGCAATGTGTTAAATGTTACAACTCTTTTCCCTGTAATTGATCAAGAAGACAAGGATGATGATTTTGATCTATGCACAAGGCCCTGACCAGACATTAAGGATGAACCACTGATTGAGCTTGATTATGTCCTATTTGTTGATGGTTCATGCCTGTGAAGTAATGATGGCACACTGAGAGCAGCATATGCTGTGTGTACTATAAAAAAATGTGGTTGAAGCCTTCTGGCTCCAATCTGTCTTTTCTGTACAAGTTACTGAACTAATTGCCCTTACCCGAGCCTGCAGTTAATCTGCACATTTGAAATTCGCCATCTTGACAGATAGCCAGTAAGGCTTTGGTTTAGTTCACAAATTTAGGCAATTATGGATGCAAAGAGGTTTTTTACCTTCTACAGGATCACCCATCAGAAATGTGCAACATTCGAAAAATCTATTGCAAGCATTACAGTTACCAAAGGAGATTGTAGTTGTAAAGTGTCCGGGACATCAAATAGGCAGTGGATACGTTGCCACTGGCATTAGACACACTGACTGAGTAGCTAGATATTGTGCCTTGCTAGCATGGAAAATCAATGAAGGTTTTACAGTAAATTATAGTTTCACCTACAGAACTGATGAAGAATGTGCTTTTGTAATGATGATGGAAATAACTGACAGTTGGGAAAAATTGAATGGAGTTCAAGAAACTGTAACATAAATTGAACAAAATGAGTGGCTCAAGGCAGGTTGTACCAAAAATGCAAATGACATTTGGATGTCGAAGATGGGAGATCAGTTTTTCCAGACAGCTTGTTGTTTCCAACGACAATGTATTATCTTGGGTAAACACACTGGGGAGAGTTGCAATTGTAAGGCTCTTCAGACAAAGTTGGTCTCATCCAAGATCCCAAATAATTGCTGAAGAAAATTGCAGGAAATGTGTCAAATGCCAAAAACTGAATTTAGGGAAAAAGACACCAGTTAGGGGTACACACTCAACGAGATCAAGTGGTCCCTTTAACAATTTATTAATGGATTTTATTGAGATGCCTATCCAAAGCGGGCTGAGATCTATCCTTGTGATTATCTGTGTATTCGTCCGGTGTGTGGAATCCTACCCAACGAGGAGAAATGACAGTTTCACTGTTGCTACACTGTTACTACCAGAAATCATCCCTATGCTCAGAATGCCCGTCCTTCTTGAGTCAGATAGAGGAACACACTTCAACAACAAAGTGATGAATATGCTATGTGCTGATTTACAGATTGAACAAAGATTACACTTCAGCTACAGACCAGAAATGTAGGCATACTTGAGGAAATGAATGGAACAATAAAGTCCAGATTGGCGAAGGTTTGTCCTTCAACATCATTGAAATGTCAAGATGCATTGCCATTGGTGCTGATGAGAGTCCAATATAGTCCAGATAGAAAGACTGGGTCATCTCCTCATGAGGTCCTCATGGAGAGAGCAATGAGGTTACTTGCTGTTCCAACTAATGCCTTGGTGAACATCACTCATGATATGATTATGGACTACTGCAAAGCCCTCGCTGATGTGGTTCATTCTGTTTCACAACAGGTGTCAGCTGCCACACCAGACCCCTATCACTCACAGTGCAACAACCTCAACCTAGGAGATTTGGTCATCATCAAGAAGCACTTTCAGAAGAATTGTATTGAACCCAAATTCTGCTGTTAAATGTGCCGGAGTTCCAAACTGTATTCGTACCTCACACATACGGAGAGTGAGCAATCCAGAGGAAGGATCATTTATCTATGATCCTGAATGAAGAGCACTAGCGGTTGCACCACCAGTGGAGAGACCAGACTCACTTGTGGCACCTGCAAGAGAGCAGTTAGAAGAACAAGCAGCAGAACAAGTAGAGGTTCAGGAAGGAATAAGGAATGAAGATGAAGATGAAAGACAAGTACAGGGTTCTGAAATATCGCAAAGTGGGATTGAAATCTCCAGAGAGGAAATTAGAGAGGCTAAAACAGAGTTTGGTGGAAAACAAAACAGAGTTGAACAAACAAGCTCTGAAGCTAAAAGGCAGTGTCCACAAGCTGAATAGCAAGTAGTTTGAGTAGAAAGGAAATACAAATAAGTTCATCAATTGCCTGAAGAAAGCGAAACAGAGGATGACAATTTCTTTGATCCAAATCATCAGGTGGTGAGAAGATCTAAGAAAACACAAATTCCTTGCAGAAGATATTCTGTTCCTGAATGGTCTTACTACATAAACACACCATTAAATGAAACTGTGGAAGACATATGAATGACAAATCCTGAATTGCTAGAACCTCCCTGAAAAGAGATTAAATAATACAATTGGGGAAGTTTAACAAAAATAAAGGAAGGAGTCCAATGATACACAATCAAACATTAAACCTTGTCTGTCAGACGATTGTTATTTTAGTTATATGTTTTACAAATGGCTAATCTAGGTCTGAGAAGAAAGTTACAGAAGTATATGGATAATATATTAGAAGAACATGGAGTAGGGTTACAGATTGTCTCACAGGGACCTGTCCAGAAGAAAAGAAAAGACAAGAAAAGAAAAGAAAAGAAAAAAGAACAACAAAAAAACAAATTAAATTATTTGCTCAAAAGGATGTGTTGCATTAGAAGGCATTTGTAAATGCAATATGTGTGTGTGGTTCTCATAATAACAGTTGTCATGATATCTACAATACTAATAGGGTTTCATCCTTAAATCTCTGAAGTTAACATTACTAATGTTGACATGCAAAATCTTAGAGCCAACATCATCACTAAGTAGGAATTTTAGAATTAAATCGATTTTTATTGGCAGAACTCATAGCATGAAAATACAGGGCATTGTTGCCTACAACCCACTGGACCGGCTGCAACATAGTAAAAAGGAAGTAAACGGGGCATATGAATCATAAGCGTACCAAGCGAGTAATTAACACAGCATGCCGCCTACAACCCACAATGGGCCGGCCGCGTTCAATAGAGTATAGCATTAGACAGATTCAGTACTATAAGAGGAGAGCAACTGAAAGATCCTATGCAACACGCATGTATACCTGATGATGTATCCAGGGAACATTAAGGCCCACTTGAGCGAATAAGTCTGCTTTTTAGAGAACAAAAAGGAGAGAAAAAAAGGACACTCCCAAATTCCTAACCAATAAAGCCCTGCACCCACCCCCACCTCCACCCCTCCTCTCTCCCAGTGAGCCAGAAGTACAGGTATATGATCATAGATTATCCTAAATGTGAGTTGCCAGGTCCCTGGGCCACCCCCGCTAGCCTTCCTGCCCACGCTCAGGAATCAGCTTCAGAAGCCTTAAATAGGCAAGGCATGATAGTTCTCGGAACTCTGAGGATAAGATGGAGATAAAGGGGGCCCAGACCTTGGAATATTCGGATTTGTCCCCAAGTGTAGCCATAGACAAGTGTGCCATACCCAGGAGGGACCACAATTGGTGCAGCCATTGAAAGTGGTCTGGGATCCTTTCTGACTTTCAGCCAGCTAGTAGGACCTAGTGCGCAGCATTCAAAGCCAGGGCGATCTGCCTGCCCTTGATCGAGCGCAAGGGGAAGGTCAGAGCGTTCGGCAGTCCTAAAATAGTGTAGGTGGGGAATCTCGGAATGGCAAAGGCCTTGTCAATTTCGTTGAGGATTTTCTCCCAGTACCTCATAAGCTTTGGGCAGTTCCAGAGCAAGTGCAAGAGGGTGCCAGGGCTCCCACAGCCACGCCAGCAAAGGACTTCAGACTGAGAGTTCCACTTAGTTAAACGAGCCAGGGTATAATACCAGTAGCATACCATTTTAAATGCTGTCTCTGTGTGGCCCATGGAGTGTGCGAAATGGTGTGACTTATAAAAAATATCCTCTCATTCTTTATCTGAAAGGGTGTGCCCTATTTCGGACTCCCACCGCTTCTGTCTTGCTGAACGTGCCCCCTGAGCACCCTTCATGAGGAAGGTATAAAGTTCGGAGATGAGTTTGCGGTCAAACTTTTTCAGGAAGAGCCACTTCTCAAACGGGTGAAGCGGTCTGCTGACCTCTGGATGGACTATGGGACCAGATGTACAATGCAACATTTGTGTGTAGAGAAAAAGGTCTGAATCCGCCAGGCCGTAATCCTCACGGAGCTCCTCAAAGGGAATACAACCTTGCTGTGTGCCCGCGCCTTTGTGCATCCCGTGAGGGAAGTCGGGGGTTTGAAAAAATAGGAGACATGGGGGAGGGGAACATGGTGAGATTGGCCCATTTAGACACCCTATCCCAAACAATCATAGTGGGGTGGGTGACCGGCGACGAATGAAGTTCCCAGGAGCGTGCAGGTCGAGGGAGCCAGACCACCCTCCAGATATGCTGTCCGGCCACCATCTGATTCATAAACACCCAGTGTTTTTCTGTCATAGGATGGTTCCATTCTACAAGAGCGACAGTAGCGGGTGAAGTTAGGCACAGCCAAGCCTCCCTCTTTCTTAGGTCGCCGTAACAGAGTTGTCTGCAGTCTGGGCGAGATCGGTCCCCAAATGAAACATTCAATCTCCGTTTGGATGTGGAGGAGCATCTTTGGCGGGGGCAATAAAGGTATAGGGCCCGGGGTAAAACATTCATTTTTACCGCAGCCAGCCTCCCAAGCCATGACAGGGGTAGGCGCCTCCATTGGGTGATGTGTTTCCGGATGCGTGAGAGTAGAGTAGTATAGTTCACTTCCGGTGTCCTGTCCAGACTATCGTGTAGGACCAACCCTAAGTTTGTAATGCCCCCCGTCACCCAGTCAATGTCGAATTGGGCTTGCAGTGCTTCCACAGTAGTGTGCTTCGCGGTGAGGTTCAGGACCTGCGATTTCTGCAAGTTCATTTTTTTTTTTAATATATATAACTTTTTATTAACAAACATCAGCATACAAGCATTCAATAATCAGCTTAGTATCAGCATATGCATGACAATTAGAGGCAATACAACCACACATTATGCGCAGTAAGGACCTTTCAAGAAGGAAGTAAGTCATCATGTTCAATACTCTGTGGGGGAATGCAAATGTCTCCACGATAGGAGTTCCACTGTGACCATATGCGGGACCACTTTTTGGGACAGCCTCAGGCAGCATATACCGTATTTTCTCTAAACATTCTCCAGTCCATACTAAACTCCCATGACTCCAGAGTAGGGGGAAGGGCTGTGCCCCAGTCCTGAGCAATGATTCTTTTTGCGAGTATGAAACCCAAGGTGGCCTAGTGTGTTTGATAGGTATTTAGGTTGGTTGGTTCCCATATGTTTAGCAAGCATCTGCGCGCTTCAGGGAGAATGGCAACAGTAAGGACTGCCCTCATCACTGCATGTATTTCCCTCCAATACGATTGACTGAGTGCGCATTCCCATATGATATGCATAAAGGTGCCGGTTTGGCCACATCTTCTGCGACAATCCCCTGTATCCGCTCTCCCCATCTGCACCAGCCGGGGGCCGGTCATATATATCTTATGCAGGATTTTTAGCTGAACTAGTCGTAATTGAGCTGGGATGGCCACCACTTGAGGAGAAGATACCACCTCCTGCCACTCCTCATCATCCATTTCTATGCCATCTGCCACCCATTTCTGTTGCAATACTGAAAGAGGGTCTTCCATGTTATGTATTAATTTATTATAAATCAGTGAGATGGTCTTATTCGGGATGCGGCCATCTAGTATTCTGCCCTCTAGAGGGGATGATTCAGGAAGGGATGTGCCCCTTGGGATGAAGGAATGAAGTACATGGCTAACCTGTCTATATCGGAAAATATAGGTGTCAGCTAGCTCATGTTGACTCTGGAGAGTGGCAAAGGGTCTCACCCCTCCTTTCTCACACATATCTTTAATTTGTGCGATGCCAATTAAGTCTCACTTATCAAACCCCTTCGATGTCCACAAATTACTCAGTTGGGCAGAGTCCCATAAGGGGGTCGCCAGCGTTAGTTTATGTTCCCACCCGAGGGATCTATTTGCAGCATGCCACACCTGGACTGAGTGTCCCGTGGGGCCTGTCAGTCTGGACCGGTTAGGTTTCGAATAAAGAGATCTATTATAATTTCCTCATGGGAGAAGCCATTTATCCATCCGGTAGCCCGGGTTCTCAAGGCCAGCGTATGTACCTTGAATAATAGCTGCCAGGTGTGCGGCCCAATAAAATGTCTTTATGTCCGGTAGGCTGATGCCACCGTTGTACCACTTTAATGTAAGTTTACCCAAGGCTATGCGGGGCGGTCCGTTCCACAACAAGTCTCTTTGGAGGTGTTCAATTTCTTTAAAATAGTGCAAGGGGACAGGGTCAAACGAGTTTTGCAGGGCATAAAGAAAACGGGGGAGGGACATCATTTTAAAAAGGGCTGCCTTGCCCAGAAGAGAGAGAGGAAGAGACTTCCGGCTAGCTATATCTCACTTTAAGCGAAGCATCGGAGGAAGGAGATTTTCTTCATAACGACGCGCGGGGTCCAAAGACAGAAATATTCCCAAGCATTTGAATCCTGTGGTGCTGACCTGAATTGGACAATTGCGGGGCAGGGTGGGGAAGCCAACCCGAAGGACCTATAAATGGGATTTAGTCCAGTTAATCCTAAAACCACAATATCGACCGAACACTGACAGTATGTCTAGGACTGCAATTAAGGACTTTTTGGGATCTGTTAAATAAAGCAGAATGTCATTGGCACAGAGCGAAATACGGTCTTCCCATTCCGGTGACCATCTCATACCTCGAATATCTCGGCAGATCCATGCTGCCAGGGGTTCCAATGCTAAAGCAAATAGGAGGGGGGAAAGAGGGCATCCTTGGCGGGTGCCCCGGCTCAAAACAAAAGTGTCTGACCTTTTATTATTTACCACGACCTGCGCCAGTGGCTTTGAATATAAGAGTCAAACCCATCGGATAAATTCCTGGGCGTACCCCAGCTTTCGTAGGACTGCTATAAGATAAGGCCACTCAATTGTGTCAAATGCCATGGTGGCGTCTAGACAAACAAGGACAGCTGGTTCTAGAATCATGTCTGCTCTACCTATGACCCCATGGACTCGACGCAAGTTAAGCGCCGTGTTCCGCTGTGGTATAAAAACAGATTGGACTGGATGTACCAGTTCTGAAATTATTTTAAGTAGACGGTTAGCTAAGACTTTAGCAAGGATCTTAGGCTCAGCATTAAGGAGGGAGATCGGCCTGTACGAGGTGCAATCAGTTTTAGGTTTGCCTTCCTTATGTGTGGTTACTATGTTGGCTATGCGTTGGTCCATTGGTAGCTCACCTATGTTTCCACTTTCCTCGAACATGTCTTTAAGATAAGGGGCCAATCGATCAGGGCTGAATTTATATAATTCAATTGGGATTCCGTTGGGGCCGAGGGCCTTTCCCGAGTTCAGTGATCTAATTGCTTGCGCTATTTCGTCTGCTGTAAGGGGGCTATCTAATAGCTTCTGGTCCGCTGAGGAAAGAGTGGGGAGGGTAATGTCTTTCAACAATTCAGCAGATTCTTCCTCAGTGTAAGAGGCCACTGTGGTGAACACCTGGTCAAAATGTTTAGCAAAATGATTCATTATTTCTTGGGGGTCAGTTATGCAAACCTCATGATCGTCATACAGAACTGGAACCAATCTGCTTGCCCACTCGTGTTTATCAAGCCAAGCTATCAGTTTTTCGGCCTTAACTTCTAGGTCATGAATCCTACCAAGTTTCTCTCTACCCAGCGTTTTAGCTTTCTCTGTCACTAGTGCCCTGTACTCTTCCTGCTTAAGGCGTAACAGGTGGAGCGAGCTAGGTGTGTTCGTTGTTTCCATCTCTCTCTCTAATTGGTAGATCTCGTCCTCTATAGTAGACACTTCCTTTTGTTGTTCCTTCTTCTGTCCAGATATCAGGGACAGGGCTTTCCCCCTAATCACTGTTTTAAATGCTTCCCAGAGTATCTGGGAGGAGTCTACCGTACCCGAGTTTTCATTGAAGTAAGTGTCTATCGCTTTAGTGAGTTCCTTGCGAATTTTGGGGTTACGAAGATACCAGGGACTAATCGGGACCACCCTAACCACCCTAACCTGATTAAGGAGTATTTGCACCCAAATCGGTGAGTGGTCGGATATGCCCCTAGTTAGGTGTCTGATTTCATGAAAATGTGAGACTTGGGGGCTAGGGACCAGAATCTAATCTAATTTGGATAGGCTGCCACGAGCCCCCGAGTGGAAAGTGTGTTGTATACTCTCAGGGTTGTATGTGCGCCAGCCGTCCACTAAACCCATGGCCTCAAGAAAGACTGGCGGCCATTTATGAGAAGGCCCCAGCTCACGTGGTGAGTGGCGATCCAGTGTACCTGAACCCACAGAATTAAAGTCACCTCCCAGTAACAATATTCCTTCCGGTAGTGAAAGGAGAGTAGTACGCAGGTCTTGGAATGTAGTGGTTTGGAGTCAGGTGGAACATAGACCGACACTAGTGTGATGATTCGTCCCTCCCAGGACCCCGTGATACCTACGTAGCGGCCCCTGTCATCTGTCCAAGTAGACTCCATGCTAAGAGGAGCATTATACCGACTCCCCTTGAACTCGTTGTGAATCCAGCATGTGCCACTAGCTTATATCCCATCCCGCACATTGCTTTACATGAACTTCCTATCAAATGTGTCTCCTGAAGTAGAACGATATCTGGGGCTTGTTTCCTGATATATTGAAGAACTATACTGCATTTAACCTGGTCCCCAAGTCCGTTTACATTCCAACTCAGAATTCTGTCACTCTTATCCCACTGCGTATGCATTGAATCTAATGGAGATATCAATAGCCTCAGTCATGCTATTTACAGTGCTTGCCGACGTAACAACTCGCAAATAAAACACCCCCACCCAACAACGCTCCACCTTGCTGCCCTGCACTCTGGGCCTAGAACTGCCCATCGAAAACTTGCAGAGTGCCTGCCGCCCTCGTAAAGAACTAAAGTGCTCCGCCACCCTGATCCCAAATAAGTCAAATGCACATCCCCAGCGAACCGAGTGTAGCAAGTCTCAGAGGGTCCACAGCAACGAAATGCTGGGTACAAGAAAGTCCCCATTCCTGACCCACCCGCTCCCATCCCAAATCATTCAATCCAAACACCAGCGGTTATACTACCCTCTTCTCAGGCAGGACGGTTGTCTTCACTCTCCCTTCCGACGTGGTCTCCCGGGCTCCTCGATCCATGGTGTTCAATCCAGTCTGCTGCAGCTTCGGGGGTGTTAAAAAAACAAGTTCTCCCATCCGCCTCGACCCGCAGACGTGCAGGAAATAACATTGATTATTTCAGGCCTCTGTCTCTGAGCACACGTTTCACCCAGAGGAACGACCTCCTCAGCTTTTGTACCCTCTTCGTAAAGTCCAGGAAAAATGTTATGCTTGCATTCTCATAGCAGAGTGGAGCTCCCATTCTGCCATTTTGGAGGATGAAGTCCCTGTCCCAAAAGTTCAGAACTCTGGCTAATATAGGCCACGGGGGAGCGCCCGGCCTGGGACGGCCGCCCGGGACCCTATGCACCCGTTCGATGACAAAGAACTTGCTGAGGCCCTTAGGTTGTAAATGCTTTAGGATGAGGTCTTCCACAAATAAGTCAGGGGACTGCCCCTCCGATTTCTCTGGAACTCCCAAAATGCGGAGGTTGTTGCGCCGCAAGCGGCCTTCGTAGCCATCCAGTTTTAGGTCTGTGAGTTTACAGGAGTCCTGCAACGCGCGGACTTCTCCTTGAAGCTGTGCCACATCTTCAACAAGACTTGCAGCAGTGATCTCCACCTGCTTAACCTTTTCATTTAGTTTCCGCAGATCCGCCCTGGTGAGGTTCACATCAATCGCCATAGCGTCCATTTTGTGCTCAAGGGAGGTCTTGACTCCGTGATGGCGTCCAGAACATCTTTCAATGACAGTTCCTGCTCCTCCTCACACAAGCCACCCTGGGAGGCCTCTCCAGACAGACGATGCTGCTGGGTATCTTTGGGAATTGTGTAGCGATCCAGTTTATTAGCTTGCGCTACTTTAAGCCCCCGGGCCCCAGCGCCTTTGCTGCGGTCCATCTCACAATTCAGCCTGTACTCAGGAGCCTTCTGGTTACACAGGACAGACGTCCGGATGGTCCTTGTCAGAAATCTACTGGCAGGCTATACTCCGATCTTGCAGGCACCAGTTTCCCATGCCAGGGATGAGGTCACACAGATTGTATGGCCCCAGGGGGAGTCTCCCACCATGCCATTCAGCCGCAATTACAATGTCTATAGCCAGGATTAAGGTGCAAGCTTCCCCAGGTCCAAAGCACATGCCTCTCCGAGTTGGTGTCGACGTTTAGCCCTGTGCTCCCACCATCTGCCGGAGGAGGGGGAGTCCTCACCTGTATAGCGCCGCAATAATATGTCTTCCGGACCGCTTCTGTCCCAGATCGGGACGCAGCTCACACGCCTGCCACACTCTCTGGAACGTTGCCAGGGAAACGGGGGCACAATTTACTGACCGTGGGTCCCCAAATGCCGAGCCCAGCAGTCACCGGTCTAATTGCACTGTTGCAGATGGGGGAGGGCAAGATGGCGCGTTCCAAGCCTTCGCTGCGTCACCTCGCCACACGCCAAACAGAGGCGTGTAGCGAGAAGATGGCTCCGTTTCAGGCTGCACCTGCCCAACAGGACCTCTCCTTTGGGTCCTGCCCGACCGCAGATCGCGGCGGAGACCCTGTACAGGCAGCGCGGATGGCAGACTGTCTCCGATAAGATATGTTCCGGACCTCTCGCCGCTGCGAGAAGTCCGCGGAGAGACTCATGCAACCAAATCACAGTCCATTAAGACACTGATGCATTTAGTCATAGATGCACTGAGACAGTCATGCAGTTCATTACAGAACCATTAATAGACTGATCCACTGAAATACTTAAACAGTGGATGAGAGATTTCCTGATACAGCGATGCATGCAGTCACAGATTCTACTGAAAGAGTTATACACTGTGATATAAAGATATTAATGGAGTTATACATGCTATTATAGAGTCTTTTAGATAGAAATGTATTTGATTATCATCTATTTTGCAGTTATAGGTTTTGTATATGAGGTGGCTATTGAATGTCTTGCTTTTGTTTCGTCATTTTGCGACGTATTCACAGTGATCGCAGCTGCCAATATCATTGCGGCGCCCGGCATCATAGCAAAAATGGAAGATCGTGTTAAAGATGGTTTTTATACAAACCTCCTGGAAAAATATGATTTTTAACAGTGCACTAATAAAACCCTAGTGTCTAAAATACTGTAAAATGTGTGCATGTATGTGCTTTCCACTTTATAAAAAAAGAAGTGATTGTCGCAGTTACCAAAGTCATTGTGACTCTCGAAGTAATCGCGAATATGGAAAATTGGTTTAAAAGATTTTTTTTATACAAACTCCTTATAAAAGTATGACATTAAACAGTGCAGTAATAAACCCCTAGTGTATAAAATACTGTAAAATGTGTGTATATATGTGATTTACAACTCTTAAAAAAGGCTTAATCATCGAGGCTACCGAAGGCATCGTGACTATCATTGTGATCGCGAAGATGGGAAGTAGGTTTTTTAAAAAACTTACTTGAAAAGTATGTATAGAAAGATGTTTTTTAGGTAGTGATATAGTTAGTAATATGTGTATTGTAATAGTTAGGATCAATTTTTAAAGCAAACTTTTTTTAAAGTGGTGGTGATTGTTGAATGTCTGCTTCTGTTTTGCGATTTTGCAACATGATCGCGATCATCGCAACATCGTCGCAAATTAAAAAAATTAAAAAAAAATTATTAAGAAAGAAAATGAACACAGTTTTGTGTTCTTGGGTGGCTCTGACAAGAACTTTTGTGTTGAGAGTGTGTATACGTCAGTTACAGATAAGACTGTAAGCAGAGTTTCAGGTTGCTTAGAAACACCCTGTTCCCTTTGTCTGTATAGTGAACTCCATCACTTCTATGGATTCCTTGCATGTTAAAACGCAGGTTGTTGTTGTAGCTAGAACTCATGTTATGGTCTCTGAGGAAAGCAGAAATGGTTTTATTAACATGTTTTCCAGCTTTGCCAATCTGTGGATAGAATTGATTTGACCACTTCCATTTCTGTATTTGGCATATATTCGAGTACACCAAGACAATCTGGGGAAAAAGCGACATCAGTTCTTCGAAGATATCCTTCTTTTGGATTTTCAACCCTACCCTAGTCAATGTGCCTAGGTCATTGCCACCACAGTGCACAACCATGAGGTGAGAAGCTTGGCAATCCACAATGGTTTTAAACAAAGCTAGCAACTGATGAAACTTTGACCCTCTCTGCCCAAACCAACTTACCTCCACATTTGGCAAACCCAAGTCCCTTTCAATATGTTTCTTTATTGCAGCCTCTTTAGCCCAATAGACAGACCTGTGGCCCACAATCCACATTCTAAGCATTTTAAAGTGAAGGAGCAATAGCAGTTTGGAGAAGGCTGGAGCTAAATGAGGTAGTTTTCCAAATGAAAAGTGGATGTGTTTCTTTTTTTAAATATATATTTCATTGAATGCTGTCAGCATGTAAGTAAATAGAATTAGGTAGTGTGTTGGATGGAATAGATATAAGTCCTATTTTGTTTAAAAAAAGAACTGTGGATATGCATTTGAATCTATGGAGTAAACCACACCTGCTCTATCCCTTTTTGAAGTAGCATGTTAGTTCTAGAATGTGCTGTGAACTTGTGACCTACTGGTTTCACTGGGTTGCTAGGTACACTGCGATGAGATTGTATTGAGGGGAAAGCATGTTAATAATAAAGATCTTTTTTTTTTTAAATTGAGGAGTTATGACACAATTTAAGTAATAGTAAACTTTAACGTCCAATTCAGGACTATGAAATAAACTGTTGTGCAGTATTTAAATTTTAAAAAACTGAAGCTAAATATAGTTTTTTTTCACGATTGCTCCGCAATTATCGTGAAAACATAGCGAACATGAGGAGACAGTAACCTCATTTTGAAAGAGAGGGAAAGGTTTAATAGATTCCAACTATTCACATGTTGAGAGACAGTAGTCTAAAATGAAAGACTCAACTCCCCTGCCGGTGTCCTGCCTCCACCGCTTGCGGGGTGGTGCCACACTGGGGCTGATGGACAGACTGGGCAGGACTGACCCTGTGTCCGACTCTTGGCCAGGAGAGCTGAGGGGAGTGGATTTGGAGGGTGGTGGTCGTGAGAAATGTGGACTCCCACTCTGGCTGCGTGTCTACCGTTTCCCCCCCGACCCAGTGGGTGTGCCTACTTCACCCTGTGTGTGCGTGCCAGGAGGTGTGCGCTTTGCCTTCCCTGCTGGTGTGGTGCCTGTGTCTGGTGGGGTGTGTGCATGCTGACGTCTGGGTGTACGTGGGACAGGCATGGGAGTGAGAAGTGTGGATGGGGCATGGGTAGGGGGTGGGACGAAGTGCTGCAGGAGATCCACTGCTGCAGTCAGTGTCGAGTCAATAGACCGCAGCAAGTTGCGTTGCTCAGCCTGCGATGCTGAAATGCCCTCCAAGTATGCCTCCATGTTGTTGAGCACTCGGCTGTGGCCATGGAGGACATTAAGCATCGCAGCCTGACCAAACTGCAACTGCTGCAGGATGTCCACAGACTCGGCATTGGCGGCAGCAGTGGAGACAGGGGCAGGGGGTGCGGTGCCTGGCAGGAAGGAGACACGTGGTGACCTAGCACGCCAGGAAGGGACACGAGCAAGTGGGAGGCCGGTGATGGCAATGGAGGGGGCGGGGAGAGATGTTGTGCTGCTGTCAGCTGTTGGAGCAGCCTCCGCCCCCTCGGAGAGCGCAGCATCGGACCCGTCAGCTTCATATTCTGTGGTGGCAGTGGACAGGTCCTCCGGCTCACTCCCCTCGGCCTCAGTTCCACTCGATGTGCCAGCTAAGATGTCACTGCTGGCACTGGTGCCCGGTCCCTCCGCACGGTCCGTGCCGGTGTCTCCATCCGTGTCCCCCGACGATGCTGTGGGCAAGGTGAATAAACAGGAATTAATCAGACACCTGTAAACATATGTCACATGAGTCAAATCTACATAGGTTACAGTGCATAGCCTGAAATGAAAGATGAGTAACATCTACAATACAAGGTACATATATAGGCCCTGCAACACACAGTTGGTTCACCCACCATGCCACTGAGAAACTATGGAGAGCATGACACATTTTAAAATGACATGATATGGATTTGGACAGAGGAGCCAGGCTCTGGGGCCAATCCAGCACTGCATCTGCACCACACAGCGTTGCCTTAACTAGGGATGAGCAGGGACCATCTCCATGAACTTGAGGCACATGCTGCAAAGGTAAACCTTAAAAACATGCCCAACATGAATGGGACACTGCACCTTGAGTATATGTCCAGACAAACATCACACACTGGCCAGACCGAGCAATGAGATTTCAGGTGTCGACATGTAGGCCTTGCCCGCACCAACCACCCCCTACATGCGACAATTTGATGAGACACAGGAAGCACTTGCATCTCTTAGTCTGGGAGAAATACACATGGGCTGCCAGAAACCCATATTGGACCCAAAATACCCCATGTGCGCCTGTACAACGATCTCATTTACAAATGGCCATCATCAGATAGTTGTAACAAGACACACAGGCACTGGCCACCGTGAGTATGAACGAGGAAAATTAGGTCAGGCTGTACAGTGGACACTTGTAGAACAGGTTACGTAAATATACATGTTGCCAGGGGACAATGGCACAGAGCACATCCTATGCTGTAGACACTGAGAGTGTCTACATATTGTGATGACACACATGATACCTAGCACAATATGCCCCAGGGGACAGTAGTGGCCACAATATTACATGGTCCTGAATGGTAATGACTACAACACAGGCCACCATCCCTGCACTCTGCGTATCGCACACTCATGCACATCATGTCACAGGCCACAACATAGGGCATGCTTGCTGTAAGGCATTACACTTCAGAGACATACTCCTATGTCTGGACTCAGCATCTGTGCCAATTGACATAGACCCCACAAGTACTGAACTGGACAGGGCACAGGCAAGGTCCCAAAACCTGTTACACACCACCCCCACACATGATGCTGCAAGCATTGGTCACGTGGATAAACTGCCAGCCCAGATGACCTTGTGAAAGAGTGACTACACACAGACCAGGGAACACATGGCAAGGAGGGGAAGGGAGGAAGGACAGCACCGCTATACTGTGGGTGACAGGACCTGCACCGCACATTTAAACACTGGCAGTGTATCCATGCAACTGCGCACTTACAAATGCTGGTGACACTCAACAAACACACATGTACCTACCCCCTTCCTGCTGCTGCTTCTCCTGTAAGCACCTGTCCATGTCAGGAAAGACCACCGCCAGCACACGCTTGTGGATGTGGGTCAGACGGCGACGCCCATGGTTCTTAGGGCCCACAGGTGAGTCCCCCAGCAGGACCCGTGCGATCCTCCGCGTCCAGCACCGGATATCCTGCCAGCGTTTTCTCACCTGGGCCAGGCGCCGCTTGCGACCATCCGTCCTCCTCATGGCACTGACGGCGTCCCTCCAGATCTGCTCCTTGGCAGAGGCGCCTACCTGTGGGGTTGAAAAAGTGAGACTACATCAATACACCTGCCACATGTCACAGAGACACACATTAGAACAATCTTGCTGGTTTCAACAAGGCATAGTATGCAGCCAAAGCATTGCACCTTTGTCATAGGGACATTTTTCTCTGTGTAAGGGCAAATGCACCACGTGCCATTGAAAGTACACAGGTGGCATGAGGGGTACGACACAATAAATGATCCAGACTCACACTGTGCATCAGAAGGTACACCAGGATTATGTGCAGCACCTTAAAGCAGTCACATGCCACAGGCCACTGACGCTACCTCAGCAGAGTACACAGACACACACAGGCACAGGACATACACCTGCCATTGCCAAATGCAGCTACAAACCTCACTCTGCACATGTGCCACTAGACTGGGGGGGCTCACAGGTGTGGGGCTGGCTCTGCACGTCAGACACACAGCACTGCTCCCTGCTCGCATCAGATGGGCAGGGTATATCCATCCCTCATGCCGCTGGGGTGCTACACTCCACATATGCACCCACCCACATGACAGGGGACTTACACACACACCGATGTCCAGGGTACGCCCACATCATGTGGACACTCTCAGCACAGCTACACTGAACAAACACACATCTGTGGGTACAGTCACCTGTCACACTGGGGTGACCACAGAATCACATGAGGACTGTAGAAGCAACATTCCCAGGAGGATTAGACAGGCAGAATGTGGCATGCACCATGCAGTGATTGTCACAGTAAACACAATGCAAGTGAGGACGGCAGACATGCATCACAGCATGCTCTGGCTGGGAGACATCAGGCATTCCCCCCCCGGGACCCACTCTACAGTACAATGCATGTGTGTCACACCTGGACACAATGCCAGAAGTCCCAGTCACAAAAAAGGGACACAGTCTGTGCTAGTGGACTCTGCACTCACCTGAAACCCTGGTCGCCCAAACAGCATGGGGTACTGTGGGAGGATCACATCCAGCAATGCCAGATTCTCCTCCAGGGTGAAAGGCTGGGCCCTCTCCACAGACCTTGACATGGTGCCAGGGAATCACGAGCAGCAGCAGTGTTGTAGAATCAAAAGATGTGCAGGCAAGTGCTCTCTCATGGGACCTGGCTGCCTTATATCTGCCTTGCTGGCCTGTTTCATGCACAGGAGTACAGAGTGATTGGTCACTCACATTTGCATCCTATGTTTCCTCCAATTCCTTTAAACCTAGCACAGTCAGTGGCTTTGCTTTTTTTTTTCTTGAGCATGATGTCAACTCCACTACCACTTTGCAACAAAGTAGATTCTTTCAAACCGACTTTTGCTGGGCACCTGAAGAAAAAAATTCAAACTTTAAACTTGGTCTCCATGACAACCAGCTTGCATGTAGGGCTTTATACTTGTCCCTCATGTGTCCCCTAGGTAATTTGTAGATTCGCACACAGGTACGGTGCGTTCTGGGGCTCTGGGGCACCCCAAATGCATAGCAACGGGCCGTACAGGCGTGTGTACGGTCCGTATCACTATGGGTACGCATACGCGAGCAAACCCATAGTGATATGGACCGTACACACGCGTGTACGCTCACTATCACTATGGGTGTGCTCACGTATGCGTACCCATAGTGTTACGGACCGTACACACGCGTGTACGCTCACTATCACTATGGGTGTGCTCGCGTATGCGTACCCATAGTGATACAGACCGTACACACGCCTGTACGCTTACTATCACTATGGGTGTGCTCGCGTATGCGTACCCATAGTGATACGGACCGTACACACGCCTGTACGCTCACTATCACTATGGGTGTGCTCGCGTATGCGTACCCATAGTGATACGGACCGTACACACGCGTGTACGCTCACTATCACTATGGGTGTGCTCGCGTATGCGTACCCATAGTGATACGGACCGTACACATGCGTGTACGCTCACTATCACTATGGGTAGGCCTACGGCAGCACTCCCATAGTGATAGGGAACGTACACACGCCCTCAGAGCGAAAATACGGTGCCTTTCACACATAACAGTGGTGACAGGCAGCACACAGAAAGGAATAGAGCTGACATACTTGTCCATGGATGGACATCAAGGCATTGTCTGGGCAGTACTACATGTGTGGGGCACAGGTGTGAAAGGCTGTGATGTGGCACATTACTCCTGAGTTGTGAAGGCAATAGATGTATGATGAGATGTGTACAGATGTTATGTGTGATGGTGCACTATGTGCCAGACATGCCCTTCACTCCTTTGACATGTGTGCATGTCGTACAGAACACTTGAGATGAGCGTCACTGGCATGGCACAGTCAACAACACACGCAAGTGTCCCCTGATGCCCGCTACAGGGGTTACCACACCTGACATGTGACTACCCACGTTGCACGATGTGACTATGTCATGTATGTGTGGTGTGTTCCCATTAGCTTGATGTTGGTGTTCCCTCAAATGCATCTGCAGTTGCTGCAACCAACATGTGTTTGTGTGTAGATGGCCATGGCACACTGTTACGCACACCAGGCCACATGTGGTATCGGATGTAAGGTGTGTCTGTATGCATGGGACACGGAGTAGCGTAACAAGGACCTGTCTGCATCCTCTCAATGTATGTGTGGTCAGTCATGACATGTACACCTTCATGGCAAGGTGTGTGGGCTGTCCTAGTGTAATGTCATGTGACCTGTGGCTCTAGTGTTCCGCTACCTGTCTCTGCAATCAACATCCTACTTCTGCTGATATGTTGATGTATGTCACTCCTGTATTGCGTCTGGCTGTTCACTTACACTGGGACACAGCTAGTCCCATGACATGGGATGTGGAGGTTCACAATCCCCGTGTGTAGCTGGGTCTTGGTAGGAGTGTCACCTGGCAGCCATACGTGTCCAGGGCATGTAGCACATACCTGACTCCGTATGTAGCATATGTGTATTGACTGATTAACATGTGCTCAGTACATATAAATTGTTGTTGTAGTGAACTCACTCTTCCTTGTCACTTCCAAATTACTGCAGAGCGCTGCCTCTTCCCCGACCAATTCCGGACTTGGCTGACATGCGGGAGAATGACTGTATACGCTGCTACCGCTTCCCCCAACCGTTGATTGAGGAGTTGACGGCAAAGCTGGCACCACACCTGCAACCGCTGCACAGGTATCCTACGGCACTGACACCCAAGCTGAAGGTAATGGCAGCCCTACATTTTTTTGCCACGGGTACCTTTCTATATACCATAGCTCATGTTGGTGGCATGTCCCAGAGCATGTTCAGCCGTGTGCTGCATGATTTTTTAGAGGCCATATTGCTTCACCTGGATGAGTTCATCCATTTCCCAACTCCTGAACAGTTGACAGGTGTCAAGCGTGGATTCTATGCCCTGGGAGGGATGCCCCATGTCATTGGGTCCATAGATGGGACACATGTGGCTTTGGTACCACCACAGGCACAGGAGGTAGCGTACAGGAATCGCAAGCACTACCACTCCATCAATGCCCTTGTGGTGTGTCTGTCCAACATGGTGATTTCACATGTCTGTGCTCGTTTTCCAGGATCAGCACACGATGCCTACATCATGAGGCGTAGCAGGGTGCCTGAAATGATGACGCAGCTGCTGTTGTTGGTGGGTACACTCTGTCTGTCCTGTATTTTGCGTAGACTTCCAGCCCGACTGCTTCTCCTGTCCTACTTATGTCCATGTTGTTTCCATGTAGGGGACGCTGGCTATCCCAACATGCCATGGCTGATCACACCTCTCCGCAACCCCAGCACGCCGGCCCAGCTCCGCTACAACACCGCCCATGGCCGGACAAGGCGAGTGATAGAGAGGACATTTGGCCTCCTGAAGAGCCGATTCAGGTGCCTACACAAGACCGGCAGCGCCCTCCCATATGCCCCGGCGAAGGTCTGCAAAATCTTCATGGTCTGCTGCATGCTGCACAACATGGCAGTTGAGAAATCTGTGCCACTCATCCTGGATCAAGATGATCAGGACCATCCACCCGTGGAGGACGAAGGGCTTGACAATGGGGCTAGTGATGTGGAGGATGTGGTTCCGCAAGAGGACATCCGGAGTCGGCTCATACGCGACTTCTTTGCTTAGTGGTGAGTACCAGTGTCTGAGTGTGCACGCATTGGTCAGCGCCCTACTAAAGAAGCCATCAGCCGACCCCACCGACCTCAAGAACTACCGCCCCATCTCGCTGCTCCCGTTTCCAGCAAAAGTCATCGAGAAGACCGTCAACAAGCAGCTGTCCGCCTTCCTCGAGACGAATGGATCCCTCGACCTCTCGCAGTCTGGCTTCCGAGCCAACCACAGCACCGAGACCGCCCTGATCGCAGCCACCGATGACATCCGAACCCTGCTCGACAACGTAGAAACAGCAGCCCTCATCCTCCTAGACCTCTCCGCAGCCTTCGACACGGTCTGCCACCGTACCCTAGTGCAGCGCCTCAACAACGTCGGAATCCAGGAGAAGGCACTGGAGTGGATCATCTCCTTCCTCACCGGAAGGACACAGAGAGTCCGCCTCCCACCGTTCAGATCAGAAGCCACCAAAGTCATCTGCGGCGTTCCTCAAGGCTCCTCGCTTAGCCCAACCCTCTTCAACGTCTACATGAGCCCCCTCGCAGCCATCGCACGCCAGCACAACCTCAACATCATCTCCTACGCCGACGACACCCAGCTGATCCTCTCCCTCACCAACGACCCCGACACCGCCAGAGCCAATCTACACGAAGGGATGAAAGAGGTAGCCGAATGGATGAAGAACAGCCGCCTGAAACTGAACTCGGACAAGATGGAAGTCCTCATCCTGGGTTCCTCACCCTCCGCCTGGGACGACTACTGGTGGCCCCCCACCCTAGGCAACGCACCCAAACCAACAGACCATGCTCGCAACCTGGGCTTCATCCTGGACTCCTCCCTCTCCATGACCAGACAAGTCAACGCGTCTCCTCGGCGTGCTTCAACATCCTGCGCATGCTACGTAAGATCTTCCGGTGGATCCCCACCGAGACCAGGAAAACGGTCACCCAGGCCATCGTCACCAGCCGTCTAGACTACGGCAACTCCCTCTACGCCGGAACCACCGCCAAACTCCAGAAGAGACTCCAGCGGATCCAGAACGCCTCAGCACGTCTCATCCTGGACACCCCCCGCCGCAACCTCATCTCCGGACACCTGAGAGACCTGCACTGGCTCCCGGTCAACAAGAGAATCACCTTCCGTCTCCTCACCCACGCACACAAAGCCCTACACAACCAAGGCCCAGGATACCTCAACAGCCGCCTCAACTTCTACGCTCCCAAACGCCAGCTTCGATCGACCAGCCACGCCCTCGCCGCCGTCCCCCGCATCCGAAGAGCCACCACAGGAGGAAGGTCCTTCTCCTACCTCGCCGCCAAGACCTGGAACTCCCTCCCGACCCACCTCCGCCTTACCCAGGACCACCTCGCCTTCAGGAAACAGCTCAAGACCTGGCTGTTCGAGCAGTAGCGGACCCCCTCCCCTAGCACCTTGAGACCCTCCGGGTGAGTAGTGCGCTATACAAATGCTTTGATTGATTGATTGATTGGTCCTTGTGTGGCATGTGTTGCAATGTGTGTGTCCATCTGCATGTATGCCACGTGAGTCAGAGGTGTGTGTGGATGTGTCACTGGAGTGATGGTGCCAGTGATGAGTGTATTTCCACAGTCATAATTGCGACCTAGCATGTTGTCATCCTTACATGTGTCGAGTACATGCACATGCAAGTGGATGTGCTTTTTGTGGGTGACTTCTTGTGTGTCTCTCATCCCCAGGTACTTGCGCATGTCGTCTGCTGGTTGCATTGTTGTGGCACTGCTATTCCTCATGGACACGTCATCGTGTGCTGACTCAGCGTTACACGCACGGACAAGTTTGGAAGTCTCCTTAGGGTAAGGGGTGCATCAGGGGTGTATTGGGTGTGGCAGTTGTTTACGATGTGTGCACACTGCCCCTGTCGATGTTTGGTTCCTCTGCAGACATGTCGCATCACCATGGGACACATGACATGTAGCTGGATACACCTGAATAGATGGTCAGACTTGTTGACAGTCATCTGTAATGGGATAGTGGATTGTGATGATGGCATCAATGTGTGTAACACTGCCCTCGGACACATACGGTTTGCATTGGCTTGACATGGTGTGGGACTTCCACATCAGAGGATCATTGGTGTATGGCAGCCTCTCCGTGAGCAGCAGGGGGTGTTTAGCTGTTACCTGACACTTGTGTGCCAGTTCCATGGATATCAAGCATTTGTGGTGCAGAAGGGGGGTGCCAGTGTTGGACCCACATGTTACTCCACATGACCTGTGTATGTGTACTCCGAGTTGCCTCTGCATTCCGGAATACATGACTAATAAAGGTGTCCCTATGCCTCCAAGGTGCCTCTTCTCAGTCAATGCTGGTGTGTTGCCACGGTGCATACGGCATGTCTGGCATGGTTCTCAGTGATAGTGGCTATGTGTCTATGTGTAGAGTAGCAAGATGCAAGCTGTTTGTCTGGGATTAGACTCTGTATTGTGCATGATGTCCATGACTGTGTGGGTATTGTGACATGTGCCATCCCCATGCATCCAACGTTGGCCAGGCCACCATTCTCTGCATCCACCTGACTCAAGCTTGCAGGACACGGTTCTGCCACCTGTCTACACATACCTGGGTGCCCCCCAGGACACTCCACATGATCCCTGACCTCTGCGCATGACTGTTGCTGTACTCAATATGTCTGTCGGCACGGTTGTGCGGCCACCCCCTCAGCTGGTTGGGCCCATCACGGGTGTGTATGGTGCTCCATGTCTGTCTTACCTAATACATTGTGACCCATGTGTGTCCTGTGCCAGACTCAGGCCCCAGGGTATGGATGGTTGAAGTCATATGAGAACTCAGGCATGACACATGTAAGGTAATAATGCAAAATGTAGGCATCATCTCTTGATCGTGTAAGTTTTTATTTGTGTTGGGGTACGTGTTGGGGGGGGATGACAAGAGGGGCTTTCCGGGTGTGTGGAATCCAAAGTTCACTGGGGGAGTTGGTATCCTTGCCATTGGAAATCATCAGAGTCCATGCCACAGTCTTTGTCAGCATTGGTCAGACAGTGACCAGCAAGTCCATGTGGCAGAGAATGTCATTTGCTGACGTGCTGCTGTTGGGCCAGTGGGCCAGGTGCCAGGCCAGGTGTCCTGGGAGATGGTGCTGTTGCGCCGACCCTCACGGTCTTTTCCGTGGATGACTCGCCCTCCTGCGGGAACCCTCAGAAGCAGGCCGTGACGATGTTTGGGATGCTCCGTCGGATATATCCTCCTCCTCCTGATCCCTCACTGTGGGTGGTGATGTTCTTCGCCTGGTGGCACAGGGAGGGTTGCCCCTGTTGTCGGCTATCCGACGGAGTGAGCGGTTAATTCCCGTGAGCACCGTCACGAGCTCAGCCTGTCTGTCCTCCATCCGTCCTTGTTGTCGCTGTTGACAGGCATGGTGCTCCGCATGTTGCTGGGCCTGCTGGGTCTTGATCTCCTCGTGGGTCCCCTTCATCTCGTTGAGGGTGGACACAACCTGGCTCATGCCCGTGGTGTCCTGCCGGTATGTGTCCAGGATGTTTCTTACATGGGAATATACCCGTTCCGCAGCCAACTGGTCAGGCTCGCGCCTCCGCCGTCCTCCACTCCCACCACCCCTGCCCACTTGCACCTGGCCTGCCCTTGTGGGCACATCGGGTCTCCGGGACCCCCTGAGGGGTGGCATTTGCGTTGTCGCCTGCCTCCTCCTGGGTGCCCGGTACACTGTGTTCCTCCTGGTCAGCCTGGCTGCGTTGTGGTGGTGGGGCAGGGATCCTGGGTGTCTCCTGGGATGTGGCAGGAGTGGGGGTGGTGGTTGGCCCAGGTGTACCTGACGCAGGTGCTGCAGGTGGTTGGACACCAGAGGGGCCAGGTTGCTCGGGGTCGTCCACAGAGTGGTGAGAGTCGTCGCTGCCGGTGGGATCGTCATCCCCCAGAGCCAGGTCCTGTGAGTCTTCCCCCCCAGTGTTGGGGGGTGATCCACGACGTTGACCTGTGTGTGAGAGAGACAATGTTATTTTTGTTCCATGCAACATCCATGTTTCATTCGTTTCAAAATTGGCACATTTCCTCAGGGTATTTGGATATGTCTTGCATTCCACTCACAGTGCACTTGTGCATGGGTATGTCCCTTGGCCACAGCTTTTGAGACTTTACCTATGTGTGACACAGTCTTACTTGCTGCGTCAATTGTGACTGCAGTCAGCAGTGGAGTGAGCAGGTGTGGCGAGCCATGCATTGGCGCCTTCCGTGTTGCACTGTACGCGGGCACACTTATATAATGCAGGTGGCTGTCGTTGTGCTCGTGCACAGGTTGAGACATGGCCCAGTGTTTTGCCATGGAGAGGAGAGGGGGATTCAGGCACTGGCCACCCTTGTCTACATGCACGCAGTCCTCCTGCTGATGAGCAGACATTCCCACACCACCCAAGGCTGAATTGGTCTCCCTGTGTATCCCTTTCTCACTCCCTCTCTGTCCCCCGCTCCCTCCCTCCCTGGTGCCGATTACGATCCGGCAAAAACCGGGTACGAACCGTCGTACGGAGCATATTCCCCGTCCGACGCGTACCCGGTCGTGTAAATATACAAACATGGAATTACGATTCGGACGGAAACAGCTTTTCCGTACGAATCGTACAAAAAACCGACCGACGAAAATCTACGTACAAATGCGATCCGGGAAAGCGCCGACCTGACGTCGGGACGCACGCAGCCTGCCATTCACGAACCAGGAATTGCGATTCGCACCGACGTCATCCCGCACGGTGAATATCTTCCGGCTGCCAAAAACTGCCGGGAAATCAGGACGACACGAACAAGGAGTACCAGTACGCGACGGACAGACAGGACGACGCGAACAAGGAGTACCAGTACGCGACGGACAGACAGGACGACGCGAACAAGGAGTACCAGTACGCGACGGACAGACAGGACGACGCGAAAAAGGAGTACCAGTACGCGACGGACAGACATGGACCCGAACCTACGTGTCATCCCGGCCCTCATAGCAGTCCACCTCCTCTACAGGTTACGACGCAGACGCCGCAGAAGGTCAGACCAACTAGGGGAGGGGGGAAAGGGGGGGGCAGGAGCAGGGGGAGGCCACAAACCCCCCCCATAGTCACACAGCACACATGCCCTGGACATCCCTGACTCCCAGGCCCTGGTCACTACGAGGGGGTGGGGCCTTGTCCAGCCAAGCCAGCGACCGCCACAACAGAAGTCCTTGACGACGCGAACCTGCAACACAACCAGACAGGAACGTCCCGTACCCACGCCTTAAGAGCGTGGGTACGAGTCGTACCACGCCCACACCTACGTCACCCCAACAATGGCGGGACGGCTCGTACCCACGTGGCAAAGGCCTGGGGACGGCCCGCACAAGCATCACATAGCGTGGGGACGGATATGTACGGACCGTACCCCCACCCCGTATGCATGGAGCGGACCCCCAACCCCAACAGTGCAAGTACGACACGTACCCCCACCCACGGACATATGGAGCGTACCCCCCACCCCAACAGTGTAAGTACGACACGTACCCTCACCCGCGGACGCATGGAGCGTACCCCCACCCCAACAGTGTAAGTACGACACGTACCCTCACCTCGAATGCATGGAGCGTACCCCCCACCCCAACAGTGTAATTACGACCCGTGGCCTCACCCGCGGACGAATGGAGCGTACCCCACCCCAACAGTGTAAGTACGACACGTACCCTCACCTCGAATGCATGGATCGTACCCCCCACCCCAACAGTGTAAGTACAACCCGTGGCCTCACCCGCGGACGAATGGAGCGTACCCCCACCCCAACAGTGTAAGTACGACACGTACCCTCACCTCGAATGCATGGAGCGTACCCCCCACCCCAACAGTGTAAGTAAGACCCGTACCCTCACCCGCGGACGAATGGAGCGTACCCCCACCCCAACAGTGTAAGTACGACACGTACCCTCACCTCGAATGCATGGAGCGTACCCCCCACCCCAACAGTGTTAGTACGACCCGTGGCCTCACCCGCGGACGAATGGAGCGTACCCCCACCCCAACAGTGTAAGTACGACACGTACCCTCACCTCGAATGCATGGAGCGTACCCCCCACCCCAACAGTGTAAGTCCGACCCGTGGCCTCACCCGCGGACGAATGGAGCGTACCCCCACCCCAACAGTGTAAGTACGACACGTACCCTCACCTCGAATGCATGGAGCGTACCCCCCACCCCAACAGTATAAGTAAGACCCGTACCCTCACCCGCAGACGAATGGAGCGTACCCCCACCCCAACAGTGTAAGTACGACACGTACCCTCACCTCGAATGCATGGAGCGTACCCCCACCCCAACAGTGTTAGTACGACCTGTGGCCTCACCCGCGGACGAATGGTGCGTACCCCCACCCCAACAGTGTAAGTACGACACGTACCCCCACCTCGAAGGCATGGAGCGTACCCACATCCGTGTATGTAATGAGCGTACATATTGTGAAATGGGAGAGGTGTGTGCAGAGTCCTCCCAGCAGTGCCCAGAGACAGGAGGGGTGTGTGCAGAGTCCTCCCAGCAGTGCCCTGAGACAGGAGGGGTGGCTGCAGAGTCATCCCAGCAGTGCCCAGACATGAGAGGGGTGGGTGCAGAGTCCTCTCAGCAGTGCCCTGAGACAGGAGGGGTGGGTTCCTATCACTCCCAGCAGTGCCCTGAGACAGGAGGGGTGGGTTCCTATCACTCCCAGCAGTGCCCTGAGACAGGAGGGGTGGGTGCAGAGTCCTCCCAGCAGTGCCCAGAGACAGGAGGGGTGGGTGCAGAGTCCTCCCAGCAGTGCCCTGAGACAGGAGGGGTGGGTTCCTATCACTCCCTGCAGTGCCCTGAGACAGGAGGGGTGTGTGCAGAGTCCTCCCAGCAGTGCCCAGGGACAGGAGGGGTGGGTGCAGAATCCTCCCAGCAGTGCCCTGAGACAGGAGGGGTGGGTTCCTATCACTCCCAGCAGTGCCCGGAGACAGGAGGGGTGTGTGCAGAGTCCTCCCAGCAGTGCCCTGAGACAGGAGGGGTGGGTGCAGAGTCCTCCCAGCAGTGCCCAGACATGAGAGGGGTGGGTGCAGAGTCCTCCCAGCAGTGCCCTCAGACAGGAGGGGTGGGTTCCTATCACTCCCAGCAGTGCCCTGAGACAGGAGGGGTGTGTGCAGAGTCCTACCAGCAGTGCCCAGGGACAGGAGGGGTGGGTGCAGAGTCCTCCCAGCAGTGCCCTGAGACAGGAGGGGTGGGTTCCCATCACTCCCAGCAGTGCCCAGAGACACGAGGGGTGTGTGCAGAGTCCTCCCAGCAGTGCCCTGAGACAGGAGGGGTGGGTGCAGAGTCCTCCCAGCAGTGCCCAGACATGAGAGGGGTGGGTGCAGAGTCCTCCCAGCAGTGCCCTGAGATGGGGAGGGGTGGGTTCCTATCACTCCCAGCAGTGCCCAGAGACAGGAGGGGTGGGTTACTATCACTCCCAGCAGTGCCCTGAGACAGGAGGGGTGGGTTCCTATCACTCCCAGCAGTGCCCTGAGACAGGAGGGGTGTGTGCAGAGTCCTCCCAGCAGTGCCCAGGGACAGGAGGGGCGGGTGCAGAGTCCTCCCAGCAGTGCCCTGAGACAGGAGGGGTGGGTTCCTATCACTCCCAGCAGTGCCCAGAGACAGAAGGGGTGTGTGCAGAGTCCTCCCAGCAGTGCCCTGAGACAGGAGGGGTGGGTGCAGAGTCCTCCCAGCAGTGCCCAAACATGAGAGGGGTGGGTGCAGAGTCCTCCCAGCAGTGCCCTGAGACAGGAGGGGTGGGTTCCTATCACTCCCAGCAGTGCCCAGAGACAGGAGGGGTGGGTTCCTATCACTCCCAGCAGTGCCCTGAGACAGGAGGGGTTGGTTCCTATCACTCCCAGCAGTGCCCTGAGACAGGAGGGGTGTGTGCAGAGTCCTCCTAGCAGTGCCCTGAGACAGGAGGGGTGGGTGCCCATCACTCCCAGCAGTGCCCATGGAACGCAAAGGGTGGAGTAGCCACAGATACCATGCCCACAAATGTCAGTCAGGTGCACAAAGACCCTGCAGTACATGTACCACATGTGTGCGAGGCTGGGAGTATACGCATGCATAGGGCCAAAAGAAAACATGTCCACATGAAGTCATGTCAATAGTCCACATACACAAGTACAATGACTACCAAGGATGCCACGAATGATGAAGGTGGAGAATGGCTCAGCATGCATGTGCATAGGTGAAGGACTACGTCACACACCCAGCTAATGTACACACAGCTCTGCGCTAAAGTCAGGGGACACCCTGCAGGGGAGAAGTCAGGGTACACAGAGGAAGGAATACACCTTGGGACAATTGCCACATGCAGCAACTGCTTACATGAATGGAGAAAGGTAGCTAACACCGTGTGATGGCACACAGATCCCAGGGTCCCCCCTATGAGCAGCACACTACTACATTTCCCACACACCCAACACATGACCTACACCCACAACCATGTAGCAGCCCCACCAACAGCAATGCCAGCAAAGCAGGAGTGTTCCAAGGGCAAAAAATAAATAGCTTTATTCAGCATGAGCAAAAAACTAGTATGAAGTAAGTCCAATAATTACAAAGCCCATAGGGCAGTCCAGGAGTCACAGCTGGATGGGGGACACAGTGGAATGCGTGTCCCCTAGCTTGCCTGCACAGTTACAAGCCGTTGTCTTCCACAGGGGTGAGGGCATCATGTTGGGGGGAAGGAACAGGCACCGCAGGGACAGGAGGGCGAAGGGTAGGCGACGTGGGTGCAGGGATGGAGGACTCCACCACAGGGGGTGGGGCAGGGCCAAAGGTGGATTCTAGGAGCGCTCTGCACACCTCGGCAAGGTCCTCCAGGGACTCCCCTGCACCCGAAGGAACCACAGGCCCCAAGGAGGGGGGGTCAGAGGGATGGGTCGCAGCGCCACTGGGGGAGGGTGTGGACAGGGGGGGGGACTCAAGCACCCTGACCGTGGACTTCCTTGACCGCTTGCGGGGTGGTGTCACTGTGGGGCTCAGGGACAGAGCGGCCATGAAGGAGTCTTTGGGGGAGATCTGGCCAGGAGAGCTGAGGGGAGGTGATTTGGAGGGAGTGGATTGGGTGGAATGCGGACTCCCACTCTGGCTGCGTGTCACACGTTTGCCCCCCGACCCAGTGGGTGTGCCTACTTCACCCTGTGTGTGCGTGTCAGGAGGTGTGCGGCGGACCTTCCCTGCTGGTGTGGTGCCTGTGTGTGTTGTGGTGGGTGCATGCTTACGTCTGGGTGTATGTGGGACAGGCATGGGAGTGGGAAGTGTGGAAGGGGCAGGGGTAGGGGGTGGGACGTAGCACTGCAGGAGACCCATTGCTGCAGTCAGTGTGGAGTCTATGGACCTCAGCAAGTTGCGTTGGTCAGCCTGCGATGAATGAATGCCCTCCAAGTATGCCTCCATGTTGTTGAGGACCTGGCTGTGGGCATGGAGGACATTAAGGATCGCAGTCTGACCAATCTGCAACTGCCGCTGGATGTCCACAGACTCAGCATTGGCGGCAGCAGTTGGGACAGGGGCAGGGGGTGCGGTGCCTGGCAGGAAGGAGACATGTGGTGACCGGGCACGTTGGGAAGGGACACGAGCACGTGGGAGGCGGCTGATGCCAATGGAGGGGGCGGTGCCAGATGTAGGGCTGCTGTCAGATGGTGGTGCAGCCACCGCCCACTCGGAGAGATCATCCTCAGACCCGTCAGCTTCATACTCTGTTGTGCCAGTCAACAGGTCCCCGGGTTCACTCTCCTCCGCCTCCGTCCCACTCGAAGTGCCAGCCCCGATGTCACCGCTGGCACTGGTGCTCGGTCCCTCCGCGCCGTCTGTGTCCATGTCTCCCTCCGTGTCCCCCGACGATGCTGTGGGCAGGGTGAAGAGACAGAAATTAATCATACACCTGTATACATATGTCACATGAGTCAAATCTACTTAGGTTACAGTGCATAGCCTGAAACAAAGGAAGAGTTACAACTACAAAACAAGGTACATATGTCGGCCCTGCAAGACACAGTTGTGTGACCCACCATGCCATGGAAAAACTATGGAGAGCATGACACAATAGCAAATTAGATGACATGGAATTTTGACTGAGGAGCAAGGCCCTGGGGACAATACAGCACTGCATCTGCACCACACAGCGTGGCAGGAAATTGGGATGAGCAGGGACCATATCCAGGAACTAGAGGCACATGCAGCATAGGTAATACTGATAACATGCCCACCCTGACTGGCACACTGCACCTTGAGTGTATGTCCAAACAAACATCACACACTGGCCAGTCCTAGCAAGGAGATAACAGGTCTTGACATGTAGGCCATGCCCGCACCACCCACCCCCTACATGAGACAAATCTGTGGAGACACAGGAAGCACCTACATCTCTTAGTCTGGGTGAAATACACATGGGATGCAATAATTCAAGATTGCACACCAAATACCCAAGGTGCGCCTGTCCAAATAATCATGTACAACATCATCAGCTGGGCATCATCAGATGATTGCAACAAGACACACAGGCAATGGCCACCGTGAGTATGTACTTTGAAAATCAGGTCAGGCTGGACAGTGGACACTTGTAATACATCTCACGTCAAGAAACATGGTGCCAGGGGACAATGGCACAGAGCACAACCTATGCTGTAGACACAGAGATTGTCGACATTCTCGGATTACACACATGATACCTAGGAAAATATGCCCCTGGGGACAGTAGTGGCCACACAACTCCATGCTCCTGAATGGGAATGACTGCAACACACGCTAACATCCCTGCACTATGCGTAACGCACACTCATGCACATCATGTCACAGGCCACCACATGGGACATGCCTGCTGGAAGGCCTGGCACTCGAGAGATTAACTCCCATGTCTGGACTCAGCATTAGTGCCAACTGACATGGAACCCACAAGTCCAGAACTGGACAGGGCACAGGCAAGGTCACAAAACCTGTTACACACCACCCCCACACATGATGCTGCAGGCATTGTACACTTGGAGAAGGTGTCAGGCTACATAACCTTGTGATGGAGTGACTACACACAGACCAGGGAACACATTGCAAGGAGGGGAAGGGAGGCAGGAGAGCACTGCAATACTGTGGGGAACAGGATCTGCACAGCACCATAAACCCTGGAAGTGTATCCATGGAACAGTGCACTTACAAATGCTGGTGAAACACAACAAACACACACATGTACCTACCCCCTTCCGGCTGCTGCATGTCCTGTAGATGCCTGTCCAAGTCAGGAAAGACCACCGCCAGCACACGTTTCTGGATGTGGGAGAGACGGCGGCGCCCGCGGTTCTTGTGACTCTCAGGTGAGTCCCCCAGCAGGACACGTGCGATCCTCCGTGTCCAGCACCGGATATCCTGCCAGCGTTTCCTCACCTGGGACAGGTGCCGCCTCCGACCATCCGCACTCCTCACGGCGCTGACGGCGTCCAGCCATATCTGCTCCTTGGCAGAGGCGTCTGCCTGTGAGGATGAACAAGTGACACTACATCAATACACCTGGCACATGTCACAGGGACACAGATTAGAACACATTTACTGTTTACAACAAGGCATAGTGTGCATCCAACGCATTGCACCTTTGTCATAGGGACATGATCCTCTGGGGGAAGGCCAAAAGCAGTACGTGCCATTGAAAGGACACAGGTGGAATGAGGGCAACTACACAATCAATGATCCAGGCTCACACTGTGCATCACACCCACCCCTCCTGTCTCAGGGCACTGCTGGGAGGACTCTGCACACACCCCTCCTGTCTCAGGGCACTGCTGGGAGTGATAGGCACCCACCCCTCCTATCTCAGGGCACTGCTGGGAGTGATAGGCACCCACCCCTCCTGTCTCAGGGCACTGCTGGGAGACATCAGGCATTCCCCCCCCTGGGACCCCCCCTACAGTACATAGCATGTGTGTCACACCTGGACACAATGGCAGAAGTCACAGTCACAAAAAAGGGACACAGTCTGTGCCAGTGGACACTGCACTCACCTGATAACCTGGTCGCCCATACAGCATGGGGTACCGTGGGAGGATCACTTCCACCAAAGCCATGTTCTCCTCCAGGGTGAATGGCTGTGACCTCTCCACAGCCCTTGACATGGTTCCAGGGAATCAGTGGCAGCAGCTGGGTCGTGGAATACAGAGATGTGCAGGCAAGTGCTCCCTCATGGGACCTGGCTGCCTTATATCTGCCTTGCTGGCCCATCTCATGCACAGGAGTACAGAGTGATTGGTCACTCACATTTGCATCCTATGTTTCCTCCAATCCCTTCAAACCTAGCAGTCTGTGGGTTCTCAATCGTTTTTTTTCTCCTGCATGATGTCAGCCCCACAAACACATTGCAACAAAGTAGATTAATTCCAACTGACTTCTGCTGTGCACCTTCCAGAACAAATTCAAATGTTAAACTTGGTCTCCATGACAACCAGCATGCATGTAGGCCTTAATACTTGTCCCTCATGTGTCCCCTATGTAATTTGGAGCTTCACACACAGGTACGGTGCGTTCCGGGGCCCTAGGGCACCCCAAATGCATTGCAACGGCCCGTACACGCGTGCCTACGTTCACTATCACTATGGGTGTTCTCGCGTATGCGTACTCATAGTGGTACGGGCCGTACACACGCCTGTACGCTCCCTATCACTATGGGTGTCCTCGCGTATGCGTACACGTAGTGGTACGGGCCGTACACACGCCTGTACGCTCACTATCACTACATGTACGCATACGCGAGGACACCCATAGTGATAGGGAGCGCACAGGCATGTGTACGGCCCGTACCACTACGATTACGCATACGCAAGAACACCCATAGTGGTAGGGCCGTACACACGCCTGTACGCTCCCTATCACTACGTGTACGCATACGCGAGGACACCCATAGTGATAGGGAGCGTACAGGCGTGTGTACGGCCCGTACCACTGTGAGTACGCATACGCGAGGACACCCATAGTGATAGGGAGCGTACAGGCATGTGTACGGCACGTACCACTGCGAGTACGCATACGCGAGGACACCCATAGTGATAGGGAGCGTACAGGCGTGTGTACGGCCCTACCACTATGGGTGTTCTTGCGTATGCGTACTCGTAGTGGTACGGACCGTACACATGCCTGTACGCTCGCCATCACGATGGGTACACATACAGCAGCACTCCCATAGTGATATGGGAACGTACACAGGCCCTCTTAGCAGCAGTACCGCGTTTTTCACACATCACAGTGGTGACAGGCGGCACACAGGTAGGAATAGGGCGGACATACTTGTCCATGGATGGACATACTTGTCCATGAATGGACATCAAGGCATCGTCTGTGCATTACTACATGTGTGGGGCACAGGTGTGACAGGCTGTGATGTGGAACATTACTCCTGAGTCGAGAAGGCACCAGATGTATGATGAGATGTGTACAGATGTACTGTGTGACGGGGCAATGTGTGCCAGGCATGCCCTTGACTCCTTTGACATGTGTGCATGTCGTACTGCACACTTGGGATGAGCGTCACTGGCATGGCACGGACACCAACACACGGAAGTGTAACCTGATGCCCGGTACAGGGGTTACCACACCTGACTTGCACTACCCACGGTGCACAATGTGACTATGTCATGTATGTGTGGGGGCTTCCCATCAGGTTGATGTTGGAGCACCCTCAAAAGCTGCAGCTTTTGCAGCAACCAACATGTGTCTGTGTGTAGATTGACATTGCACACTGTTCCGCACACCATGCCACATGTGGTATCGGATGTGAGATGCACATGTATGCATGGGACACGGAGTAGTGTGACAAGGACATGTCTGCATCCTCACAATGAATGTGTGGTGAGTCATGACATGTGCACCTTCATGGCAAGGTGTGTGGGCTGTTCTAGTGTAATGTCATGTGACCTGTGGCTCTAGTGTTCCGCTACCAGTCTCTGCAATCGGCATCCTACTTCTGCTGATGTGTGGGCGTATGTCACTCCTGTCTTGCGTCTGGCTGTTCACTTGCACTGGGACACAGCTATTCCCATGGCATGGCATGGGGAGGTTCTCAATCTCCGTGTGTAGCTGGGTCTTGGTAGGAGTGTCACCTGGCAGCCATACGTGTCCAGGGCATGTAGCACATACCTGACTCCCTATGTAGCATATGTGTATTGACAGATTAACATGTGCTCAGTACATATGAATTGTTGTCGTAGTGCACTCACTCTTCCTTGTCACTTCCAAATTACTGCAGAGCGCCGCCTCTTGCCCGACCAATTCCGGACTTGGCTGCCATGCGGGAGAATGACAGTATCCGGTGCTACCGCTTCCCCCAACCGTTGATTCTGGAGTTGACGGCAAGACTGGCACCACACCTGCAACCGCAGCACAGGTATCCTACGGCACTGACACCCCAGCTGAAGGTAATGGCTGCCCTACATTTTCTTGCCACGGGTACCTTTCAATATACCATAGCTCATGTTGGTGGCATGTCCCAGAGCATGTTCTGCCATGTGCTGCATGATTTCTTAGAGGCCATGTTGATTCACCTGGATGACTTCATCAAGTTCCCAACCCCTGAACAGTTGACTGCGGTCAAGCGTGGATTCTATGCCCTGGGAGGGATGCCCCATGTCATTGGGTCCATAGATGGGACACATGTAGCTTTGGTACCACCACACGCACGGGAGGTAGCGTACCGCAATCGGAAGCACTACCACTCCATCAATGCCCTTGTGGTGTGTCTGTCCAACATGGTGATTTCACATGTCTGTGCTCGTTTTCCAGGATCAGCACACGATGCCTACATCATGAGGCGTAGCAGGATGCCTGAAATGATGATGCAGCTGCGCAACGAAAGAGCATGTGTTGTTGGTGGGTACAGTCTGTCTGTCCTGTATTTTGCATAGCCTACCAGCAAGACCGCTTCACCAGTTCTAACGATGTCCATGTGCTTCCCATGTAGGGGACGCTGGCTATCCCAACATGCCATGGCTGATCACACCTCTCCGCAACCCCATCACACTGGCTCAGCTCCGCTACAACACTGCCCATGGCCAGACAAGGCGAGTGATAGAGAGGACGTTTGGCCTGCTGAAGAGCTGATTTTGGTGCCTCCACAAGACCGGCGGCGCGCTCCCATATGCCCCTGCGTAGGTCTGCAAAATCTTCATGGTCTGCTGCATGCTGCACAACATGGCAGTTGAGAAAGCTGTGCCACTCATCCTGGATCAACATGACGAGGACCATCCACCCGTGGAGGACGAAGGGCTTGGCAATGGGGCTAGTCATGTGGAGGATGTGGAGCCGCAAGAGGACATCCGGACTCGGCTCATACGCGACTTCTTCGCTTAGTGGTGAGTACCAGTGTCTGATTGTGTACGCATTGTTCCCCGTGTGGCATGTGTTGTGATGTGTGTCTCCACCTACATGTAAGGCACGTGAGTCAGAGGTGTGTGTGGGTGTGTCACTGGAGTGATGGTGGCAGTGATGATTGTATTTCCCCACTCATAATTGTGAACTAGCATGTTGTCATCCATACATGTGTCGAGTTCATGCACATGCAAGTGGCTGTGCTTTTAGTGGCTCATTTCTTGTGTGTCTCTCATCCCCAGGTATTTGCGCATGCCGTCTGCTGGTTGCATTGTTGTGGCACTGCTATTCCTCATGGACACGTCATCGTGTGCTGACTCAGCGTTACACGCACGGACAAGTTTGGAAGTCTCCTTAGGGTAAGGGATGCATCAGGGGTGTATTGGGTGTGGGAGTTGTTCACGATGTATGCACACTGCCCCTGTCGATGTTTGGTTCCTCTGCAGCCATGTAGCATCACCATGGGACACAACATGCAGCTGTGTCCACCTGAATAGATGGTCTGACTGGTTGACAGTCATCAGTGATGGGATAGTGGATTGTGATGATGGCATCAATGTGTGTAACACTGCCCTCGGACACATATGGTTTGCATTGGCTTGACATGGTGTGGGACTACTACATCAGCGGATCAATGGTGTATGGCAGTCTCTCCGTGAGCAGCTGTGGGTGTTTAGCTGTTGGCCGACTTTTGTGTGCCAGTTCCATGGCTATCACGCATTTGTGCTGCAGAAGGGGGGTGCCAGTGTTGGACCCACATGTTACTCCACATGACGTGTTCATGTGTACTTCGAGTTGCCTCTGCAATCCAGAAAACATGACTAATAAAGGTGTCCCTATGCCTCCAAGGTGCCTCTTCTCAGTCAATGCTGGTGTGTTGCCACGGTGCATCCAGCATGTCTGGCATGGTTGTCCCTGATAGTGGCCATGTGTCTATGTGTCGAGTAGCAAGATGCAAGCTGTGTGTGTGGGCTGAGACTGTGTATTATGCATGATGTCCATGAGTGTGTGGGTATTGTGACATGTGCCATCCCCATGCATCCAACGTTGGCCAGGCCCCCATTTTCTGCATCCATCAGACTCACGCTTGCAGGACATGGTTCTGCCACCTGTCTACACATACCTGGGTGCCCCCCAGGACACTGGACGGGATCCCTGACCTCTGCGCATGACTGTTGCTGTACTCAATGTGTCTGTCAGCACGGTTGTGCGGCCACCCCCTCAGCTGGTTGGGCCCATCACGGGTGTGTATGGTGCTCCATGTCTGTCTTGCCTAATACACTGTGGCCCGTGTGTCCTGTGCCAGACTCAGGCCCCAGGGTGTGGATGGTTGAAGTCAAAAGAGAACTCAGGCATGTTTAGACTTTACTAGACACATGTAAGGTAATAATGCAACCAGCAGGCATCTTCTCTTCATGGTGTGAATTTTTATTTTTGTGGGGGGGGGGGGGGGTATGACGTGAGGGGCTACCCGGGAGTTTGGAATCCAAAGTTCAGTAGGGGAGTTGGTGTCCTTGGCATTGGAAATCCTCAGAGTCCATGCCACAGTCTTTGTCCACATTGGTCAGACAGTGACCAGCCAGGCCATGTGGCAGAGAATGTCTCTTGATGCTGTGATGCTGTTGCTCCAGTGGGCCAGGTGCCAAGCCAGGTGTCCTGGGAGATGGTGATGTAGTACCGACCCTCACGGTCCTTTCCGTGGACGACCCGGCCTCCTGCGGGGACCCTCAGAAGCAGGCCGTGACGATGTTTGGGATGCTCCATCGGATGTTTCCTCCTCCTCCTGATCCCTCCCTGTGGGTGGTGATGTTCTACACCTTCTGGCACAGGGAGGGTTGCCCATGTTGTCGGCCATCCGACGGAGTGTATCGTGAATCCCCTGGAACACCGTCACTTGCTCAGCCTGTCTGTCCTCCATCCTCCGTTGGTGTTGCAGTAGACAGGCATGTTGCTGGGCCTGCTGGGTCTTGATCCCCTCGAGGACGGACACAACCTGGGCCATGCCCGTGGTGTCCTGCCGGTATGAGTCCAGGATGTTACGGACATGGGAATATACCGGATCCCCAGCCAACTGGTCAGGCTGGGGCCTCCGCCGTCCTCCACTCCCACCACCCCTGCCCACTTGCACCAGGCCTGCTCTTGTGGGCACATCGGGTCTCCGGGACCCCTGAGGGGTGGCATTGGCGTTGTCGCCTGCCTCCTCCTGGGTGCCCGGGACACCGTGTCCCTCCTTGCCAGGCTGGCTGCTTTGTGGTTTTGGGGCAGGGATCCTGGGTGTCTCCTGGGATGTGGCAGGAGTGGGGGTGGTGGTTGGCCCCGTTGTACCTGACGCAGGTGCTGCAGGTGGTTGGACACCAGAGGGGCCAGGTTGGTCGGGGTCGTCCACAGAGTGGTGAGAGTCGTCGCTGCCGGTGGGATCAGGCTCCCGCAGATCCGAGTCCTGTGAGTCTTCCCCCCCAGTGTTGGGGGGTGAACCACGACGTTGACCTGTGTGTGAGAGAGACAATGTTAATTTTGGTCCATGCAACATCCATGTTTCATCAGTTTCGACGTTGACACCTTTCCTCTTGGAATTAGGATCTGTCTTGCATTCCACTCACAGTGCACTTGTGCATGGGTGTGTCCCTTGGGCACCACTTTGGCCCCTTTCACTATGTGTGGCACAGTCTTAATTGCTGCGTCACGTGTGACTGCAGTCAGCAGTGGAGTGGGCAGGTGTGGCGAGCCATGCATTGGCGCCTTCCGTGTAGCACTGTACATGTGCACATGGAGTGCATCCACACACTTATATAATGCAGGCAGCTGTCGTTGTGCTCGTGAACAGGTTGTGACATGGCCCTGTGTTTTGCCATGGGGAAGAGGGGGGGTTATGGCACTGGCACCCTTGGCTACATGCACGCAGTCTACCTGCTGACGAGCAGACATTCCCACACACCACACAGCTGATTTGCTCTCCCTGTGTCTCCCTCCCTCTCTGTCCCCCTCTCCCTCCCTCTCTGTCCCCCTCTCCCTCCCTCCGTGTGTCAGCTTCCTCCCTCTGTCCGTGTCCCTGTGTCTCCCTCCCTCTCTGTCCCCTCTCCCTCCCTCCGTGTGTCAGCCTCCTCCCTCTGTCCGTCTCCCTGTGTCTCCCTCCCTCTCTGTCCCCCTCTCTGTCCCCCTCTCCCTCCCTCCGTGTGTCAGCCTCCTCCCTCTGTCCGTGTCCCTGTGTCTCCCTCCCTCTCTGTCCCCCTCTCCCTCCCTCCGTGTGTCAGCCTCCTCCCTCTGTCCGTGTCCCTGTGTCTCCCTCCCTCTCTGTCCCCCTCTCCCTCCCTCTCTGTCCCCCTCTCCCTCCCTCTGTGTGTCAGCCTCCTCCCTCTGTCCGTGTCCCTGTGTCTCCCTCCCTCTCTGTCCCCCTCTCCCTCCCTCCGTGTGTCAGCCTCCTCCCTCTGTCTGTGTCCCTGTGTCTCCCTCCCTCTCTGTCCCCCTCTCCCTCCCTCTCTGTCCCCCTCTCCCTCCCTCCGTGTGTCAGCCTCCTCCCTCTGTCCGTGTCCCTGTGTCTCCCACCCTCTCTGTCCCCCTCTCCCTCCCTCCATGTGTCAGCCTCCTCCCTCTGTCCGTGTCCCTGTGTCTCCCTCCCTCTCTGTCCCCCTCTCCCTCCCTCTGTGACCCCCTCTCCCTCCCTCTGTGTGTCACCCTCTGTCACCTCAGCCCAGCTTCCTGGGCACACACTGTTAGCAGATCTTTGAATGGCCCTTGGCTTGTTGATGTGAGTTTGTTTGTGATCTCCAGGCACCCATTGGGTGTAGTGTCTGTCTCTGCGCTGCTGCTGTGGTGGTGTGTGCTGCCACTCTTTCACAATGTTGGCTGTTAATTCGCTGCTGTCATGTGCAAAACAGTGCCTTCACCCCCATGTGTTGATGCAAGGCGTCCGCCATTTGCTGGCGAGTCTTTCCTGTGTGGGGACACAGTGTTTGTATGGCTGTGACCTAGGCCATATGGGCAGAGGGCATTGTTGTCTGCTTCTGAGTTGCACTATGTGAATTTTGGGGCCCACCCTCCCGCCATCCGGGTTACCGTGTCATGTGTTGGTGTCTTCTGTGGCCTGTGACTTGACATTGTCCAGCTGGGTGCATGGGGCATGGTGGCGCCAGTGGCATGTGCGTGTTCATGGAGTGTGGTTGAGTCATGCGATAGCTTGGGGTGGTTGCGTGCCTGTTAGTGATTTTGGTTGTGGATGATGTTCCCCCCATGTGAGGTGCTTTGTTTGTGTACTCACCCGGGTCTCGGAGTCCTCCTAATCCTTTGACAGCCTCCACCGGCTGTATGGCCATCACCCTCTCCTCCCAGGGCTGGTAGTGTACGGGTCTGCGGGAGGGCCCTCCTCCAGTGGCGTTGGCCTGGTTGTGTTCCTCCACCATCTTGGCTCGGACCCTCCTCCGCAGATCGTACCACCTGGCTTGGCATTCATGCCTGGTCCTTCTGGTGTCTGCAACAGCATTCACAGCATCGACGATGGTCTGCCACATGGCTGTTTTTGCTGCAATGCTGGTCTGTCTGACCAATGTTCCAAAGAGCTGTGGCTCGACTCTGAGGATTTCATCGACAAGGACCTCCAACTCTCGGTTACTGAACTTTGGATTCTTGTTAGTGGGCATGGTGAGGGGTGTGGGTGTGGATGGGGGGGTGTGTGTGGATGGTTGTGGGTGTGTGGGTGTGGTTGTGCAGGTGTGTGTGTGTGAATGTGATGAGGGTGTGTTTGTGAAGGTGGTTGTGTGAAGGTGTGCAAGTGTAAGGTGTGGTGAAGCTTGTAGTATGGTGCTGTAGGTTGTCTGAGGGGTCTGGCAGCAGTGAGTCTGTTGCAAAGGCTCATGGTTTTTGTGTGTGGGCCCTTTTTATTGGTCCATTGGTGGGTGTGGCTGTGTTTGAAGTTTGGGTGGGTGTGTTATAAGGAGTGGTGGTGTTTTGGGCCTGTTTGTCTTTGGCAGTTGCAGGTCAGTGAATGTGTTTTTTGAGTGTTTGTTGGACATGTTTAGTGGCTTTGTGCCATTCGAATGGTGTATTCTTGTGTTGTTTTGTTTTGTCCTGGTTGTGTACGTGCGTTTTGAGCGTGTGTACGGTGTGTACATGGGCCATTTGGTTGTACGGTGCTGTCCTTGTGTGTGGCTTGGTACGACTCGTACATGCGGTTGTGATGTTGGGGCCTGGGGTGCGCTCCGTACTTAGGAGGTTGTGTTGGGGGTGCGACTCGAACGTACTGGGGTGTACATTGACGGTGGTACGACACGTACAGGGGTGGGGGTACGACTGGAACGTACTGGGGTGTACATTGACGGTGGTACGACACGTACAGGGGTGGGGGAATGACTGGAACGTACTGGGGTGTACATTGACGGTGGTATGACACGTACAGGGGTGGGGGTACGACTCGAAAGTACACGTACAGGGGTGGGGGTACGACTCGAACGTACTGGGGTGTACATTGACGGTGGTATGACACGTACAGGGGTGGGGGTACGACTGGAACGTACTGGGGTGTACATTGACGGTGGTACGACACGTACAGGGATGGGGGTACGACTGGAACGTACTGGGGTGTACATAGATGGTGGTACGACACGTACAGGGGTGGGGGTACGACTCGAATGTACTGGGGTGTACATACATGGGGGTTGGACACGTACAGGGGTGGGGGTAGGACTCGAACGTACAGGGGTGTACATTGACGGTGGTACGACACGTACAGGGGTGGGGGTACGACTGGAACGTACTGGGGTGTACATTGACGGTGGTACGACACGTACAGGGGTGGGGGTACGACTGGAACGTACTGCGGTGTACATAGACGGTGGTACGACACGTACAGGGGTGGGGGTACGACTCGAATGTACTGGGGTGTACATACATGGGGGTCGGACACGTACAGGGGTGGGGGTAGGACTCAAACGTACAGGGGTGTACATTGACGGTGGTACGACACGTACAGGGGTGGGGGTACGACTGGAACGTACTGGGGTGTACATTGACGGTGGTACGACACGTACAGGGGTGGGGGTACGACTGGAACGTACTGGGGTGTACATAGACGGTGGTACGACACGTACAGGGGTGGGGGTACGACTCGAATGTACTGGGGTGTACATACATGGGGGTCGGACACGTACAGGGGTGGGGGTAGGACTCGAACGTACAGGGGTGTACATTGACGGTGGTACGACACGTACAGGGGTGGGGGTACGACTGGAACGTACTGGGGTGTACATTGACGGTGGTACGACACGTACAGGGGTGGGGGTACGACTGGAACGTACTGGGGTGTACATAGACGGTGGTACGACACGTACAGGGGTGGGGGTACGACTCGAATGTACTGGGGTGTACATACATGGGGGTCGGACGCGTACAGGGGTGGGGGTAGGACTCGAACGTACAGGGGTGTACATTGACGGTGGTACGACACGTACAGGGGTGGGGGTACGACTGGAACGTACTGGGGTGTACATTGACGGTGGTACGACACGTACAGGGGTGGGGGTACGACTGGAACATACTGGGGTGTACATAGACGGTGGTATGACACGTACAGGGGTGGGGGTACGACTCGAATGTACTGGGGTGTACATACATGGGGGTCGGACACGTACAGGGGTGGGGGTAGGACTCGAACATACAGGGGTGTACATTGACGGTGGTACGACACGTACAGGGGTGGGGGTACGACTGGAATGTACTGGGGTGTACATTGACGGTGGTACGACACGTACAGGGGTGGGGGTACGACTGGAACATACTGGGGTGTACATAGACGGTGGTACGACACGTACAGGGGTGGGGGTACGACTCGAATGTACTGGGGTGTACATACATGGGGGTCGGACACGTACAGGGGTGGGGGTAGGACTCGAACGTACAGGGGTGTACATTGACGGTGGTACGACACGTACAGGGGTGGGGATACGACTGGAACGTACTGGGGTGTACATTGACGGTGGTACGACACGTACAGGGGTAGGGGTACGACTCGAACGTACTGGGGTGTACATAGACGGTGGTACGACACGTACAGGGGTGGGGGTACGACTCGAATGTACTGGGGTGTACATACATGGGGGTCGGACACATACAGGGGTGGGGGTAGGACTTGAACGTACAGGGGTGTACATTGACGGTGGTACGACACGTACAGGGGTGGGGGTACGACTGGAACGTACTGGGGTGTACATAGACGGTGGTATGACACGTACAGGGGTGGGGGTACGACTCGGACGTACAGGGGTGTACATACACGGGTGGGGGTGTACATACACGGGGGTACGTCTCGGACGTACGGGGGCGGGGGGGGTGTTGGGCGCGTATGCGGGCACATGTCTCCATGGTTTCTATGGGAGTTCGGTGCGGACGGTGTTTTTTCCATACGGTTGTAACATCGGACGCACGGGATGGATCGTGATTCCTCGGTCGGACTTCACCTTTCACATTTGTACGGTAAATCGTCCGAGGACGTGTCGGACACATTTTCCGACCCGAGGACGTGTGGGAAATCATTCCCGACGAGGTTCGTATGGACTTTTTACCATGCGAATCGTGATTGCCAGTTCGTACGGCACTTGTACGATTCGTACGGTAAAAAGACCGGATACGAGTCGCATGGGGAATTTTTTTACTGGATCGTAATTGGCACCCCTGTGTCAGCCCCCTCCCTCTGTCCGTCTCCCTGTGTCTCCCTCCCCCTCTCTCCCCCTCTCCCTCCCTCTTTGTGTCACCCTCTGTCACCTCAGCCCAGCTTCCTAGGCACACACTTTTTGCAGATCTTTGAAGGGCCCTTGGCTTGTTCATGTGAGTTTGTTTCTGATCTCCAGGCGCCCATTGGGTGTAGTGTCTGTGTGTGCGCTGCTGCTGTGGTGGTGTGTGCTGCCACTCTTTCACAGTGTTGGCTGTTCATTAGCTGCTGTCATGTGCAAAAAGTGCCTTCACCCCCATGTCTTCATGCAAGGCGTCCACCATTTGCAGGCAAGTGTTTCCTGTGTGGGGACACACTGTTTGTCTGGCTGTGACCTAGGCCATATGGGCAGAGGGCATTGTTGTCTGCTTCTGAGTTGCACTATGTGATTTTTGAGGCCCACACTCCCGCCATCCGGGTTACCGTGTCTTGTGTTTGTGTTTTCTGTGGCCTGTGACTTGGCATTGTCTAGCTGGGTGCATGGGGCATGGTGGCGCTAGTGGCATGTGCGTGTTTATGGAGTGTGGTTGAGTCATGCGATAGCTTTTGGGTGGTTGCGTGCATGATTGTGAGTTTGGTTGTGGATGACGTTCCCCCCATGTGAGGTGAGTTGTTTGTGTACTCACCAGGCTCCCGGAGTCCTTCTACTCCCTCCACTCCCACCAGCGGCAGTATGGCCATCACCTTCTCCTCCCAGGGATGGTATTGTACGCGGCTGCGGGGCGGCCCTCCTCCAGTGATGTTGGCCTGGTTGTGGTCGTCCGTCATTTTTCCCTTGACCGTCCTCCGCAGATCGTACCACCTGGCTTGGCATTCATGCCTGGTCCTTCTGGTGGACGCAACAGCATTCACAGCATCGACAATCGTCTGCCACATGGCTGTTTTTTCGGAAATGCTGGTCTGTCTGACCAATGTTCCAAAGAGGTGTGGCTCGACTCTGATGATTTCATCGACAAGGACCTCCAACTCTTGGCCAGTGAACTTTGGATTCTTTTTAGTGGGCATGGTGAGGGGTGTGGATGGTTGTGGGGGGTGTGGGTGTGGATGGTTGTGGGGGGTGTGGGTGTGGATGGTTGTGGGTGTGTGGGTGTGGTTGTGCAGGTGTGTGTGTGAATGTGATGAGGGGGTGTTTGTGAAGGTGGTTGTGTGAAGGTGTGCAGGTATAAGGTGTAGTGGAGGTTGTAGTATGGTGCAGTTGTTTCTCTGTGTGGTCTGGCAGCAGTGGGTCTGTTGCAAAGGATCATGGTTTGTGTGTGTTGGGCCTTTTTATTGGTCCATCGGTGGGTGTGGCTGTGTTTGAACTTTGGGTGGGTGTGTTATAAGGACTGGTTGTGTTTTGGGCCTCTGTTTGGGAGTTTGGCAGTTGCAGGTCAGTTAATAGGTAGTATTTGTGCTTGGTGGACATGTTTTGTGGCTTTGTGCGATTCGAATGGAGTCTTCTTGTGTTGTTTAGCTTTGTCCTGGTTGTGTACATGTGTTTTTAGCATCTGTACGGTGCGTACATCGGCCATTTTGTTGTACAGTGCTGTCCTTGTCTCTGGCTTGGTACGACTCGTACATGCGCGATGTTGGGTCAGGGTGCTGGTGTTGGGGCCTGGGGTGCGCTCCGTACTTAGACTGGTGGGGTGTGTGTTCGCTCCGTACATACACGGGTGGGGGTATGGTCCGTACATGCACTGTTGGGGTGGGGGTACGCTCCATACATACGCGGGGAGGGTACGGTCCGTACATACACTGGTGTACATACACGGGTGGGGGTACGGTCCGTACATACACTGTTGGGGTGGGGGTACGCTCCATACATACGCGGGTGAGGGTACGGTCCGTACATTCACTGTTGGGGTGGGGGTACGCTCCATACATACGTGGGTGAGGGTACGGTCTGTACATACACTGTTGGGGTGGGGGTACGCTCCATGCATACGCAGGTGAGGGTACGGTCCGTACATACACTGTTGGGGTGGGGGTACGCTCCATACATACGCGGGTGTGGGTACGGTCCGTACATACACTGGTGTACATACACAGGTGGGGGTACGGTCCGTACATATACTGTTGGGGTGGGTGTATGCTCCATACATACGTGGGTAAGGGTACGGTCTGTACATTCACTGTTGGGGTGGGGGTACGCTCCATACATTCGCGGGTGAGGGTACGGTCCGTACATTCACTGTTGGGGTGGGGGTACGCTCCATACATACGCGGGTGAGGGTACGGTCTGTACATTCACTGTTGGGGTGGGGGTACGCTCCATACATACGCGGGTGAGGGTGCGGTCCGTACATCCACTGTTGGGGTGGGGGTACACTCCATACATACGCGGGTGAGGGTACGGTCCGTACATTCACTGTTGGGGTGGGGGTACGCTCCATACATACGCGGGTGAGGGTACGGTCCGTACATCCACTGTTGGGGTGGGGGTACGCTCCATACATACACAGGTGGGGGTACGGGCCATACGTACACGGGTGTATATACACGGGTGGGTGTACGGTCCGTACGTACGGGGGTGTACATGCACGGGTGGGGGTTCGGCGCGTACATACGAGGGCTGGGGGGGTGGTTGGGCGCGTACGGGGGCTGGGGGGGTGTTCGGCGCGTATGTGGGCACATGTCTCCATGGTTGCTATGGGAGTTCGGTGCGGACAGTGTTTTTTCCATACGGTTTTAACATCGGACGCACGGGATGGATCGTACTTGCGCGGTCGGACTTCACTTTTCACATTTGTATGGTAAATCGTCCGGGGACGTGTCAGACACATTTTCCGACCCGAGGACGTGTGGGGAATTATTCCCAATGCGATTCGTATGGACTTTTTCCCATGCGAATCGTACTTGGCAGTTTGTACGGCACTTGTACGATTCGTACGGTAAAAAGACCGGATACGAGTCGTACGGGGAAATTATTTCCAGGATCCTAATCGGCACCATAGTTGTTAAAAATATCGTTTTTTTATAGGGTTTTAAGTTTTAGTATATGTGTTAAAAGTATGTATTAATTTTGGAATGTATGTTTGAATATTTTTAAAGTAATGAATTTTATGTTATTTAATTTTTTTGTAATTTATTTCCGTAGCGGGTTGTGGGTTTATAGGGGATTAGGGTGAGAAGTAATTTAATAATAGTACAATAAATATTAATTTTTAGGAATTATTAATTATTTGTAATTTAAGTTTGCGTTTTACTTCTGTAGCGGGTTGTGGGTTTATAGGGGAATAGGGTGGGAAGTAATTTAATTGTTATTAAGTAATTATTAATTGGTAATAACTAATTTATTGTAATTAATTATTCATTGGTAATTAATTTGTAATAATTGGTAATTATTTTTTATTAATTGGTAATTAATTTGTAATAATTGGTTAATTGATAATTATGTTAATTGTACTAATTTATTATTCGGTGCGGGTTGTGGGTTTATAGGGTAATAGGGTGGAAGTCATTTAATTATAATTAAGTAATTATTGAAAATAATTTTGTGTATTAATAATTAATTTACTGTTAATTATTAATTGTTATTTTTTATTATTTATCAATTTTTGGTATTGAAAATTAATTGGTTGTTGATTAATTATTAATTGGTAATTAATGTGTATTAATTGGTAATTAATTTCTATTAATTGTTTAATTGATAATTATATTAATTTATTATTGGTAGTGGGTTGTGGGTTTATAGGGGAATATGGTGGGAAGTAATTTAATTGTAAATAATTAATTGTTGAAATTATTTTTGTATATTGATAATTAAATTATTATGAATTAATTATTAATTTGTATTTGTATTTATTAATTTGTTTGTATTGAACATTCATTGGTTGTTAAATAATTATTAATAGGTAATTAATGTAAAAAATATTTATTGGTATTTATAAATAATTAACTATTAAAGGTTGTGTGATTGGTAAATAATTTTAATACATTTTTTATTACTATTAATAATTAATTTATTTTTAATAAAATATTAAATTATTATTTTTCCAACTATTGCACTCACTGGAGTGGGAATAGTAATTGTTACCCCTACGCTATGCAACGCTTTCCCTACTATTGCACTCTCTGGATTGGAAATAGTAATTTTTACCCCTACGATATCCAACGCTTTCCCTACTGTTGCACTCACTGGAGTGGGAATAGTAAATTTTGCCCTCCCGCTATCCAACGCTTTCCCTACTGTTGCACTCTCTGGAGTGGGAATAGTAATTTTTACCCCTACGCTATCCAACGCTTTCCCTACTGTTGCACTCTTTGTAGTGGGAATAGTAATTTTTACCCCTTCGCTATCCAACGCTTTCTCTACTGTTGCACTCTCTGTAGTGGGAATAGTAATTTTTACCCCTACTCTATCCAACTCTTTCCCTACTGTTGCACTCTTTGGAGTGGGAATAGTAATTTTTAGCCCTACGCTATCCAACGCTTTCCCTACTGTTGCACTCTTTGTAGTGGGAATAGTAATTTTTACCCCTTCGCTATCCAACGCTTTCCCTACTGTTGCACTCTCTGGAGTGGGAATAGTATTTTTTACCCCTACTCTATCCAACGCTTTCCCTACTGTTGCACTCTTTGGAGTGGGAATAGTACATTTTACCCTCCCGCCATCCAACGCTTTCCCTACTCTTGCACTCTCTGGAGTGGGAATAGTAATTTTCACCCATACGCTATCCAACGCTTTCCCTACTGTTGCACTCTGTGGAGTGGGAATAGTAGTTTTTACCCCTACACTATCCAATGTTTTCCCTACTGTTGCACTCTCTGGAGTGGGAATAGTAATTTTTACCCTCCCGCTATCCAGCGCTTTCCCTACTGTTGCACTCTCTGGAGTAGGAATAGTAATTTTTACCATCCCCCTATCCAATGCTTTCCCTACTGTTGGATTTACTGGAGTGGTAATAGTAAATTTGACCCGCCCGCTATCCAACGCTTTCCCTACTGTTGCACTCTCTGGAGTGGAAATAGTCATTTTTACCCATACGCTATCCAACGCTTTCCCTACTGTTGCACTCTGTGGAGTGGGAATAGTAATTTTTACCCCTACGCTATCCAATGTTTTCCCTACTGTTGCACTCTCTAGAGTGGGAATAGTAATTTTTACCCTCCCGCTATCCAGCGCTTTCCCTGCTGTTGCACTCACTGGAGTGGGAATAGTAATTTTTACCCCTACGCTATCCAACGCTTTCCCTATTGTTGCACTCTTTGGAGTGGGAATAGTAATTTTTACCCCTACGCTATCCAATGTTTTCCCTACTGTTGCACTCTCTGGAGTGGGAATAGTAATTTTTACCCCTACACTATCCAATGTTTTCCCTACTGTTGCACTCTCTGGAGTGGGAATAGTAATTTTTACCCTCCCGCTATCCAGCGCTTTCCCTACTGTTGCACTCTCTGGAGTAGGAATAGTAATTTTTACCATCCCGCTATCCAATGCTTTCCCTACTGTTGGACTTACTGGAGCGGTAATAGTAAATTTGACCCGCCCGCTATCCAACGCTTTCCCTACTGTTGCACTCTCTGGAGTGGAAATAGTCATTTTTACCCATACGCTATCCAACGCTTTCCCTACTGTTGCACTCTGTGGAGTGGGAATAGTAATTTTTACCCCTACGCTATCCAATGTTTTCCCTACTGTTGCACTCTCTAGAGTGGGAATAGTAATTTTTACCCTCCCGCTATCCAGCGCTTTCCCTGCTGTTGCACTCACTGGAGTGGGAATAGTAATTTTTACCCCTACGCTATCCAACGCTTTCCCTATTGTTGCACTCTTTGGAGTGGGAATAGTAATTTTTACCCCTACGCTATCCAATGTTTTCCCTACTGTTGCACTCTCTGGAGTGGGAATAGTAATTTTTACCCTCTCGCTATCCAGCGCTTTCCCTACTGTTGCACTCTCTGGAGTGGGAATAGTAAATTTTACCATCCCGCTATCCAATGCTTTCCCTACTGTTGGACTTACTGGAGTGGTAATAGTAAATTTGACCCGCCCGCTATCCTACGCTAAAAATATAGAATATGTTTTATTAATATTACGTTAATATATATAGGTATTACATTTTTATTTTTTTTAACTTACATTAATTATTTATTAATTGTAAAGTTATTTAAGTATTTGTAAGTATGTTTTAGTTAATTATATTTATTATTTCATTAATTTTACATTACTTTTAATACATTTAAAAAATTCGATATTTTGACTAACTATATTTTTTACAACGATATTTTGGAATCGATATTTTAGTACTTACCTGTTTGTAGATAGGGATTCGATATCTTGGCATTCTATATTTTTTCCTCGATATTTTTGTAGGTCGATATTCTTCTCCTCGATATTCTGTCAGTGATCCAGTCTCGGCCCTGGGGACCAACACCTCTCTGGTGTGGCCCATGCACAAGAAAGGAAGGGGGTCATGTGGCCCTCCTCCTGGAGCCATATAAGGTCCTGGGGACCGCCACCCCCCAGGGCCAATTCCTGTTATGTCCCAGAGTGCTCACCCACGAGACACACTGAGAAGGACTTAAAATGGACTATCATTAATGTGATTAAACCTCCCCCAAGGGGTGCTGATATTCACCAGCTGCTCAAGAAGGAGGAATTCAAATGCATACTGAAAAGTGTCAGTGTCCATAATGGCTTTAAACGCCTTGAGAACTGGACTTCTTTACTCTAACTGGTTCTTGTTCCCTACAGAATCAAGAAGCACACTTGACTTAAAATGATCTTTTTCTTTACTGTATATAGAAAGTTGCTATGGCACCAAAAAGTTTATTCATGTTTTTAATCGTTTTTCACTGCCTTCTTTCAATTGCACAAAATTAAGGAGCTTACCTGATTGACAACTGTTATTGATTTATAATACATATTGTAAGTTGCTGTGGCTCCTAAAGTTTCTCCATACTTTTAATCGTCTTATCACTATCTCTCTTCCTATCACCTGTACTATTATAACACTTTTCCAATATGGCCACCGCGTTGCATTGAATGACCCAGCCGCACGCGTTGCCCTCGGCTAGATCACGTGCCACTCCCGACTAGGTCACATGTTCCAGGTCACATGATCACTTCTGAGGCTGACTATTACACGTCCAATCCAGCCGTTCCCAGACAACCACGAGTATCGACTCGGGCTGTTCACTGCCGGTATCGCACATCACAGACGGGAACCGAGACTCACTTGGTAAGTTCTTCCGCCACCCCCGCCCATGAGAAGCCCTGTCACCACGTTGGTTCTTCGCTAACCTTGGCCCTTCCATTTACTATAGGAACTCTCCCTACCCCGGACCGCGACCGCTGAACTAATTGGATTATTGATTGATACCTTAGCAGGGTAAGCTTTCGACTTTGTACTGCCTTCGTTCGCAGCAGATCCGGTTATCCCTCCTTCGCTAATTTGACCTATTCTCCCACAGTTTATTCAATCCTCTGCTTAGCGATCCCGGCACCCATCGTGTCCTAATTTGCTATGTCACGGTAAGTAGCCAGTTAGGCTCATGCATTGATAAAGATCACTACCAATTCACCGTTAGTTTACCCACCATCCGTTCCTTTTCCAGGCATTCGCCTACAGCACGCAGATCCCTGCCTTAAGCCCCTTGGCGCCCTATACGATCTGGCGCGCTCCCTTCATTCTGCAGCAGCACGACAAGCACCTCCTACACCTGGCTTCTACTAGTTAAGCCACCGACACAGCGCTAACCCAGGTACCGAGAATGATTATATCTTCAGCGCAATCTAGCGTGTAAACACGGCCAGTTTCTACTTTATTCACCTCTTCTTCATCATTTCGCCATAGCAAACCACTTGCTCCTTAGCTCTTCTCTGTCCCCATCAACTACCTCTTCCTTATTCGTACTTTTACACACGGCCAATTATTCACTTGGCCTAACGCTTTATTAGCACTCCACACACAGTTTTAACCTTATGAAATAGGTATATGGCTCAGTAAATGCCTACTGTAATTCATTGTTCCCTTTTCTCTCTCGCCCCAAATTTTCATTCTTTTTTCCATGGTTTGCGCAATTTTAGTAATTACTAAGGTGCCAATTCCGATCCGGTAAAAAAATTCCCCGTCCGACTCGTATCCGGATTTTTTTCCGTCCGAATCGTCAAAGTAGCGTACAAACTGCCAAGTACGATTCGAACGGAAAAAAGTCCATACGAATCGCATTGGGAAGATTTCCCCACACGTCCTCGGGTCGGGAAAAGTCACCGACACGTCCCCGGGCGAGAAACCCACCGTGCGGAAAAATAAAGTCCGACTGCGCAAGTACGATCCCTCCCGTCCTCCCCATTTCACAACCGTACGCAAAAAACACCGTCCGAACCGAACTCCCATAGCAACCATGGAGACATGTGCCCGCATACGCGCCGAACACCCCACCACCCCCCGCCCGCGTATGTACGCCCCGAACCCCCACCCGTGTATGTACGCACCGAACCACCAGCCGTGTATGTACGCACCAAACCCCCCCCCCAGCCCTGTATGTACGCACCGAACCACCAGCCGTGTATGTACGCCCCCGAACCCCCCCCAGCCGTGTATGTACGGACCGAACCACCAGCCGTGTATGTACGCACCAAACACCCACCCGTGTATGTACGCCCCCGAACCCCCCCCAGCCGTGTATGTACGCACCGAACCACCAGCCGTGTATGTACGCACCAAACACCCACCCGTGTATGTACGCCCCCGAACCCCCCCCCAGCCGTGTATGTACGCACCGAACCACCAGCCGTGTATGTACGCCCCCGAACCCCCCCCCAGCCGTGTATGTACGCACCGAACCACCAGCCGTGTATGTACGCACCAAACCCCCACCCCAGCCGTGTATGTACGCACCGAACCACCAGCCGTGTATGTACGCACCAAACACCCACCCATGTATGTACGCCCCCGAACCCCCCCCCCAGCCGTGTATGTACGCACCGAACCACCAGCCGTGTATGTACGCCCCCGAACCCCCCCCCAGCCGTGTATGTACGCACCGAACCACCAGCCGTGTATGTACGCACCAAACACCCACCCGTGTATGTACGCCCCCGAACCCCCCCCCAGCCGTGTATGTACGCACCGAACCACCAGCCGTGTATGTACGCACCAAACACCCACCCGTGTATGTACGCCCCCGAACCCCCCCCCAGCCGTGTATGTACGCACCGAACCACCAGCCGTGTATGTACGCACCGAACCACCAGCCGTGTATGTACGCCCCCGAACCCCCCCCAGCCGTGTATGTACGCACCGAACCACCAGCCGTGTATGTACGCACCAAACCCCCACCCCAGCCGTGTATGTACGCACCGAACCACCAGCCGTGTATGTACGCACCAAACACCCACCCATGTATGTACGCCCCCGAACCCCCCCCCCAGCCGTGTATGTACGCACCGAACCACCAGCCGTGTATGTACGCCCCCGAACCCCCCCCCAGCCGTGTATGTACGCACCGAACCACCAGCCGTGTATGTACGCACCAAACACCCACCCGTGTATGTACGCCCCCGAACCCCCCCCCAGCCGTGTATGTACGCACCGAACCACCAGCCGTGTATGTACGCCCCCGAACCCCCCCCAGCCGTGTATGTACGCACCGAACCACCAGCCGTGTATGTACGCACCAAACCCCCACCCCAGCCGTGTATGTACGCACCGAACCACCAGCCGTGTATGTACGCACCAAACACCCACCCGTGTATGTACGCCCCCGAACCCCCCCCAGCCGTGTATGTACGCACCGAACCACCAGCCGTGTATGTACGCCCCCGAACCCCCCCCCAGCCGTGTATGTACGCACCAAACACCCACCCATGTATGTACGCCCCCGAACCCCCCCCCCAGCCGTGTATGTACGCACCGAACCACCAGCCGTGTATGTACGCCCCCGAACCCCCCCCCAGCCGTGTATGTACGCACCGAACCACCAGCCGTGTATGTACGCACCAAACACCCACCCGTGTATGTACGCCCCCGAACCCCCCCCCAGCCGTGTATGTACGCACCGAACCACCAGCCGTGTATGTACGCACCAAACACCCACCCGTGTATGTACGCCCCCGAACCCCCCCCCAGCCGTGTATGTACGCACCGAACCACCAGCCGTGTATGTACGCACCGAACCACCAGCCGTGTATGTACGCCCCCGAACCCCCCCCAGCCGTGTATGTACGCACCGAACCACCAGCCGTGTATGTACGCCCCCGAACCCCCCCCAGCCGTGTATGTACGCACCGAACCACCAGCCGTGTATGTACGCACCAAACCCCCACCCCAGCCGTGTATGTACGCACCGAACCACCACCCCACCAGGGAATGTACGGACCGCACCCCCACCAGTGCATGTACGGACCGTACTGACGCCAAAAAAACACGTACTGAACCCGGACAAACCATATTTACACAAGGAGAGTCAAGTAGAGTTTCCCCACACCACCAAACAGGCCCAACAACCCCACAAACATCACATACACTCACCTGCAACTGCCAAACTGCCAAACAGAGGCCCAAAACTCAATCACTCCTCATAACACACCCACACAAATTTCAAACACAGCCACACCCACAAATGGACCAATAAAAATGGACCACACACACAAACCATGAGCCTTTGCAACAGACCCACTGCTGCCAGAGCCCACAGACGACCCACACCACCATACTTGAACCTCACACTTGCATACCTTCACACAACCACCTACACAAACACCCCCTCATCACATTCACACACACACCTCCACTACCACACCCACACACCCACAGCCATCCACACCCACACCCCCACAACCACACCCCACGCCATGTCCACCACCAAGAATCCAAAGTTCACAAAGGAGGAGCTGGAGATCCTTGTCGACGAAATCCTCAGAGTCGAGCCACAGCTCTTTGGGACATTGGTCAGACAGACCAGCATATCCGAAAAAACCGCCATGTGGCAGAGGATCGTCGATTCTGTGAATGCTGTTGGGACAACCAGAAGGACCAGGCACGAGTGCCAATCCAGGTGGTACGATCTGCGGAGGACGGTCAAGAGGAAGATGACTGACAATCACAACCAGGGGAACATCACTGGAGGAGGGCCGCCCCCCAGACCGGTACAATACCATCCCTGGGAGGAGAAGGTGATGTCCACGCTGGCGGTGGAGGGACTACACGGACTGCCAGGACTCCCAGACCCTGGTGAGTACACAAACAACTCACCTCACATGGGGGGGATGCCATACACAATCAATCATGCATGCCACCCCCCCCAAGCCACCACCGGACACAACAACACTCCACAAACACACACATGCCACTGGCACCTCCATGCCCCATGCATCAATCAGGGCCATGCCAAGTCACAGGCCACACAATACACCAACACAACACAGGATGTGGTCGATGCTGGGAGTGGGGGCAGCAAAACTAACATTGAGCAACTCACAAGCACACAACAATGCCCTCAGCCCATATGGCCCAGGGCACAGCCATACAAACTGTGTGTACCCACACAGTACTGTCTTGCCTGCAAATGATGGCTGCCATGCAGGATGCCATGGGTCTGAAGGCACAATTTGCACATAACAGCAGACAATGAAGATGCATCGCTCTGATAGAGTCTCAGCACACACCGCCACAGCAGCAGCCTACACTCAGACACACTGCCCAATGGGTGCCCGGAGAACAGGGACTAACTCACATGAACAAGCCAATGGCCATTCAAAGACCGGCTAACTGTGTGTGCCCAGGAAGCTGGCCTGAGGTGACAGAGAGTGACAAAGAGAGGGAGGGAGAGGGGGAATGAGAGGGAAGGAGACAGAGGGGGGACACAGGGAGACAGACAGAGGGAGGGAGTAGGGTGACAGAGGGAGACCGACAGAGGGAGGGAGGAGGGTGACAGAGGGAGGGAGGAAGGGAGACACAGGGAGACTAAATCACCCTTGGGTGGTGTGGCCATGTCCACTCGTCAGCCGGTGGACTGTGTGCATGCAGACCAGGTCTGGCAGTGCCTCAACCCCCCCTTCCGTAGATGAAGACCGGTCCATGTGTCAATCTGTGCACGAGTCCATCCGTGCTGCAGGCACAGACCTAACCACACACCCAGTATACCCACCCACCGTGTCGGTAAGAACCCTGTCACAAATGCTTCAGTCCCCTACCTGCAACATCAAATTGCCTTGCCAAAACACCATTTGGCCACGTACAGTGCAACACGTAAGGCGCCTCTGCATGGCTCGCTACGCCCGCACACCACACTGCTGACTGTGTACCCAAATAGATGCATCAACTAAGATTGTGTCTCACACATGCGTAAAGCCCTGACAGCTGTGGCCAAGGGACATAGCCATGCACAAGTGCACTGTGAGAGGAATGCAGGACAGATCCAACTACCCAGAGGAAGAGTGCCAAATCAGAAATGCATGCAACATGGATGCCACATGTGACACTGTCAACATTGTCTCTCTCACACACAGGTCAACGTCGACGAACACCCCCCAACACTGGGGGGGAAGTCACACAGGACCAGGCTCCGCGGGATGATGACCCCACCGCCAGCGATGACTCTCACCACTCCGTGGATGACCCAGACCAACCTGGCCCCTCTGGTGTCCAACCACCTGCAGCACCTGCGTCAGGTACAACTGTGCCAACCACCACCCCCATTCCTGCCACATCCCAGGAGACGTCCAGGAGCCCTGCCCGCACACGACCACCCAGCCAGTCTGCCCAGGAGGGACACGGTCCTCCGGGCACCCAGGAGGAGGCAGGCGGCAACGCAGATGCCATCCCTCAGGGGTCCCGGAGACCCGATGCACCCACAACGGCAGGCCAGGTGCACGTGGGCAGGGGTGGCGGGAGTGGAGGACGGCGGAGGCGCGAACCTGACCAGGCAGCTCAGGACCCGGTAGTGTCCCAGGTCAGCAACATCCTGGATACATACCGGCGTGACACCAGGGGCATGGACCAGATTGCGTCCACCCTCAATGACATCAAGGGGACCCTCCAGGAGATGAAGACCCTGCAGTCCCAGCAACATGCCTGTCAACTGCAACACCAAGGAAGGATGGAGGATAGACAGGCTGAGCTCGTGGCGGTGCAAACCCAAATGACCGGTGTACTCCGTCGGATTGCCGACAACATGGGCAACCCTCCCTGTGGCACCAGGCGAAGGCCATTACCAGACACAGGGAGGGATCAGGAGGAGGAGGATTCATCCGACGGAGCGTCACAGACATCGTCACGGACTGCTTCCGAGGGTCCCCGCAGGAAGGTGGGTCGTCCACGAAAAAGACTGTGAGAGTCAGCAGAACATCACCATCTCCCAGGTCACCTGGCCTGGCACCTGGCCCTCTGGCCCAATAGCAGCACATGACATTGTCTGCCACATGGACTTGCTGGTCACTGTCTGACCTATGTTGACGAAGACTGTGGCATGGACTCTGACATTTTGCTACGACAAGGATACCAACTCCCCCAGTGAACTTTGGATTCTACACTCCCGCTGTGCACCTCTTGTCATCCCCACAAACCCGTACCCCACCACAAATAAATTAATCACACTTACAAGATGATGCCGTGATTCTACATTATTACAATACATGTGTGTGTCGTACAGTCAAAGCATGCCTGATCTCAGAATTAACTCCAACCATCCAAACCGTGGGGTCGCAGTCTTGCCCAGGACACACATGGGTCCCAATGTCTCATCTGATACAGACATGGAGTACCAAACTCACCTGTGCTGGGCCCAACCAGCTGAGTGGTTCCCGCACAACTGTGGCTACAGACACATTCAGGGGAGCAACAGTCATGCGCAGAGGTCAGGGATCATGTGGAGTGACCTGGCTTGCCGCTCCCAGGTATGTCTAGACATGTGTCCCTACAATGTGCAGCATGCTTGCGTCAGGCGGATGTTGAGAATGGTGGCTAGGCCAAGGTTGGATGCATGGAGATGCCAGAATGCAGTTTAGGATCACTGTGCCACATGGTTGTGTTGGGGTTGTGGGCTGCATCATGAGTGTGGGCGTGGATCTAGAAGGTCATCCTGCAGCTGGCTGTGAAACATTCCCCCCATCCCGTTAGGACGTTGATGTGGCCTGGTTGCCCGACGCAGTAGCAGAGCTGTGCAGATGCACTCCGGATATGGACAAGTACCATGGGAGTCGTGAGGCACATGTCCGTAGACTGCAGGGTAGGATTCTACACAGATGTTGTAGTTTCCCTGGGGGATGGTCTCTCTTGCCTTGAGGTGGATGGAACTGTGCATCTTGTGCATAATACAGTTCCCACTCCCTGACAAACCCCTAGCATCTTGTCACTCTACACATAGACACATATGCACCACCTATGAAAACTATGCCAGACCTGCGGCACGCACAGTGGCAACAGGGCACCATTGACAGGGAAGAGGCACCTTGGAGACAGAGGGACAAATTTATTAGTCATGTGTGTTGGAATGACAATGATACTCTGTCAACACATACACAGGTCATGTGGATGTACATGTGGGAGCAACACTGGCACCCCCCATTGCAACACAGATGCTGGCATCCCATTGACCTGGCACACAAGTGACGGATAACAGCTAAACACCCCCTGCTGCCACGGAGAGGCCGCTATACACCATTGAGGCCCTGATGGGGCAATCACACACCATGTCAACCCGGTGCAACCTGTATGTTTCCGAGGCCAGTGTTACACACAATGATGGCCTCATCACAATCCCCAATCCCCTGCCACATGACAGTCACCAAGTCTGAGCATGGCTCCAGGTGAAGCCTGCCCCATGTCATGTTCCCCATGTAGGATCACCATGTATGCAAATGGAACACACATGAACCGGAGAAGTGCACACAGACTACAAACAATTCACACACCCAAAACGACGTGAGGCATCCCTTACCCTGAGGAGATTTCAACACTTGCCCGTGCATGTGACGCTGAATCAGCACATGTCGCTGTGTTCATGAGGAGTAGCAGGAGCACAACAATGCCACCAGCAGACAGCATGCACATGGACCTGTGGAAGAGAGACACACAAGGATTCAGCACAAAGGAGCACATCCGCAAGCATGTACTTAACACGTATCATGTTGTTAACATGACAGGTGACAATGATGACCCTCAGACAACATCCTTCCATTGCGCCATCACTTGAGTGACACTTCAATACACACCACTGACTCACTTGGCAGACATGCAGATGGACACACACATTGCAACACATGCCACACACGGCCCAATGCGTGCACACTCAGACACTGGAACTCACCACTAAGCAAAGAAGTTGCGTATGAGCCGACTCCGCATGTCCTCCACAGCCTCCTCCTCCTCCACATCACTTGCCCCGTCACCAAGCCCTTCATCCTCCACGGGTGGATGGTCCTGGTCATCTTGATCCAGTATGAGTGGAACAGCTTCCTCCACTGCCATGTTGTGCAGCATGCAGCAGACGATGATGATCTTGCACACCTTCACCGGGGCATATGGGAGTGCTCCGCCGGTCTTGTGGAGGCACCGGAATCGGCTCTTCAGAAGTCCAAACGTCCTCTCAATGACTCTCCTGGTCCGCCCATGTGCGTTGTTGTAGAGGTGCTCGGCAGCCGTGCTGGGGTTGCGGACAGGCGTCATCAGCCATGGCATGTTGGGATAGCCAGCGTCCCCTACAAGGAAACATCATGGACAGAAGTGTGTCAGCACAGGCAGTGAGATTGGAAGATGACGCCAAACACAGAACTGCCAGAGTCTACCCACCAACAATACATGCTCGCTCGTTCCGCAGCTGCAGCATCATTTCTGGCACCCTGCTACGCCTCATGATGAAGGCATCGTGTGCTGATCCTGGAAAGCGAACACAGACATGTGAAATCACCATGTTGGACAGACACACCACAAGGGCATTAATGGAGTGATAATGTTTGCGATTCCTATACACCACCTCCTGTGCCTGTGGTGGTACCAACGCAACATGTGTCCCATCTATGGACCCAATGACATGGGGCATCCCTCCCAGGGCATAGAACTCACGCTTGACATCTGTCAACTGCTCACGATTTGGGAATTTAATGTACTCATCCAGGTGAACCAACATGGCCTCTAAGAAATCATGCAGAACACGGCTGAACATCGTCTGGGACATGCCCCCGACATCAGCAATGGTATGTTGGAACGTACCCGTGGCAAGGAAATGTAGGGCTGCCATCACCTTCAACTTGGGTGTCAGTGCACTTGGATACCTGTGGCGCGGGAGGAGTTGTGCTTCCAGCCGGCCAGTCAACTCATCAATCAACCGTTGGCTGAATCTGTAGCGGCGTATACAGTCCCGTTCATGCAGGGCAGCAATGTCTGGCATACGTCGAGGGAGAGGCGGAGCCCTGCAGTGAAATGGAAGGAACACCTAAGAGTGAGCACTGTACAACAACATCGTCAATGCACTGAGCACATGTTACACAGCCAATACACATATGCCACGTTGTGAGTCAGGTCTGTGCCACAGTTCCTGGACACGAACGCCAGTCAGGTTACACTCCTACCAAGGGACAGCCACTAACGGAGGGGGGCAAGATCACGATGACATGGCATGAGACTAGCTGTGGGCCAGTGTAAGTGAACATGCACACGCATCACAGGATTCACAGACATCCACACATGTGCAGAGGTAGTATGCGTATGGTACAGACAGGTAGTTGGATGCGATATGCACTGGTCACATGTCATAGGAATAGGACAGGCCACACACATTGCCTTTGAGGAGTACATGTCGAGACAGAACATACATAGGGAGCATGTGGATATGTACTTGTGTTGATACTCCGTGTAGTTGGATACATACACACCTCATGGCAAATCACATATGTGGGCTGGTGTGCGGAACAGTGTGCCATGCCCATCGACACACAGACACATGTTGGCAGCAGCAACTGCTGACACATTGAATCACACACCTACAGCAAAATCATGGAAAGACATGCCACACACATGACATGGTTGCAGCATGCAACGCAGCCATACACGTGTCATATGTAATATTCCGTGTACCTGGCATCAGGGGACAGGTGCGGGTGTCCGTGACTGGGACATGCAAGTGACTCATGGCTCCACTAGTGTGTACGACATGCACACATGTCAAAGGAGTGCAGGGGATGTGTGGTACAATGCGCACCATCACACACGACATGTGTACACAGCTCATCGTACATGTGCTTTGCCCACACCTCAGGGGTAAAGTGCCACATCACATCCTGACACACCTGTGTCACACACAGGTGGTATTGCACAGACAATGCATTGGTGTCCACCCTTGGCAATACCTGTCCGCTCCATTCCTGTCTGTGTGCCGCCTGTCACCACTGACAGTTGTTATACGCACCGTACATACGCTCGGAGCGCGTGTATAGGGTCCCTGGGCCAATATTGCCGCTGGCGTATGCGTACGCCACAGTAGTACGGACTGTACACGCGCTTGTACGGTCCGGATCACAATATGTGCGCTGGCGTATGCGTACGCCACAGTAGTACGGACTGTACACGCGCTTGTACGGTCCGGATCACAATATGGGCGCTGGCGTATGCGTACGCCACAGTAGTACGGACTGTACACGCGCTTGTACGGTCCGTACTACTGTGGCGTACGCATACGCCAGCGCCCATATTGTGATCCGGACCGTACAAGCGCGTGTACAGTCCGTACTACTGTGGCGTACGCATACGCCAGCGCCCATATTGTGATCCGGACCGTACAAGCGCGTGTACAGTCCGTACTACTGTGGCGTACGCATACGCCAGCGCCCATATTGTGATCCGGACCGTACAAGCGCGTGTACAGTCCGTACTACTGTGGCGTACGCATACGCCAGCGCCCATATTGTGATCCGGACCGTACAAGCGCGTGTACAGTCCGTACTACTGTGGCGTACGCATACGCCAGCGCCCATATTGTGCTCCGGACCGTACAAGCGCGTGTACAGTCCGTACTACTGTGGCGTACGCATACGCCAGCGCCCATATTGTGATCCGGACCGTACAAGCGCGTGTACAGTCCGTACTACTGTGGCGTACGCATACGCCAGCGCCCATATTGTGATCCGGACCGTACAAGCGCGTGTACAGTCCGTACTACTGTGGCGTACGCATACGCCAGCGCCCATATTGTGATCCGGACCGTACAAGCGCATGTACGGTCGGTATCACTGCTTGTGGGGTGCCCTAGGGCGTGGAACGCACCGTACCTGTGTGTAAATGTATGAAAACACATAGGGGACACATGAGGGACAAGTATAAGGGCCTAAATGCCTGATGGTTGCCATGGAGACTGAGTTAAATTTTTGAATTTGAGCACCAGGTGCACAGCAGAAGTCAGTTTGAAAGAATCTACATTGTTGCAATGTGGATGTTGACTTGACATCATTATCAAAACTGAAACCATGCAAAGCCACACACTGGGGTAGGTTTGAAGGGATTGGATGAAACGTAGGATGCTAATGTGACTGACCAATAAATCTGTACTCCTATACATGAACAGGCCAGCCAGGCATATATAAGGCAGCCAGGTCCCATGAGAGAGCACTTGCCTGCACATCCATTCATCCCTGACCACTGCTGCTGATAGTGATTCCTCTGGCACCATGTCCAGGACTGTGGAGAGGTCACAGCCATTCACCCAGGAGGAGAACCTTGCCCTGATAGATGTGATCCTCCCACAGTTCCAGAGCCTGTATGGTCGACCAGGGGTTCAGGTGAGTGCAGACTCCACTAGCTTAGACTGTGCCCCTTTTGTGTGACAGTGACTTCTGGCATTGTGTCCATGTGTGACAGACATGCACTGTTGTTTGGAGTGGGTCCCAGGGTGTGGAAGGCCTCATGTCACCCATGCAGAGCATGCTGTGTTTCCTGTGTGCACTCCTCACTTGCATAGTGCCTACTGTGACAATGAATGCAAGGTGCATGCCACATTCTGCCTGCATACTCCTCCTGGGGATGTTGTTTCCACAGTCCTGATGTGATCCTGTGTTCCCCCCAGTGTGACAGGTGTCAGTACCCATGGATGTGTGTTTGTTCAGTGTACCTGTGCTGTGAGTGTCCAAAGGCCGTGTTCGTCCCCTGCACATTGGTGTGTGTGTTAGTCCCCTGTCATGTGGGTGAGTGCATATGGGGAGTGTTGCACACAAGCAGCATGAGGGATGGATATGGCCTGGCCATCGGATGTGAGCAGGGAGCAGTGCTGTGTGCATGCCGTGCTGAGCCAGCCCCACACCTGTGACACCCACGTCTACTGGCACATGGGCAGAGTGAGGTGTGTACCCGCAGTTGGCAATGCCATGTGATTGTCCTGTACCTGTGTGTGTCTGTGTACTCTGCTGAGGTAGCATCAGTGTGCTGGGGCAGGTGACTGCTGTGAGGTGCTGTACATAATCCTGGTGTAGCCTGTGAGGCACAGTGTGATCCCTGGTCAGTGAGTGTGTGGTACCCCTCATGCCACCCGTGTGCTTCCACTGGCACGTAGTGCATTTGGCCTTCCACAGTGGATAATGTCCCTATGACAAAGGTGCAATTAGTTGCATGCATACCATGGCCTGTTCATAATGAGGATTGTTCTATATGTGTGTCTCTGTGTCTTTGCTCATGTGGATTAATGTATTCTCTCTTTTGCATCCTCACAGGTAGGCGCCATTGCCAAGGGGGAGATCTGGAGGGAAGCCGTCAGTGCCGTGAGGGGTACAGAGGGTCGGAGGCGGAGCCTGTCTCAGGTGAGGAAACGCTGGCAGGACATCCGGTGCTGGACGAGGAGGATTGCACGGCTCCTGCTGGGGGACTCACCTGAGAGCCGTAAGAACCGTGGCCGCCGTCGTCTGACCCACATCCAGAAGCGTGTGCTGGCGGTGGTCTTCCCCGATATGGACAGGCGCCTACAGGAGAGGCAGCAGCAGGAAGGGGGTAGGTACATGTGTGTCAGTTGTGTGTCCCCAGCCAATGTAAGTGTGCAGTTGCATGGATACACTGCCAGGGTTTGATTGTGCAGTGCGTCAACTTCTCCACAAAGTAGCACAGTGCTGTTCTCACTCCCTCCCTTCCCCTCCTTGCAATGTGTTCCCTGGTCTGTCGCCACTCTTGCACAAGGTTATTTATGCAGGCAGTTCATGCAGGTGCCCTATGCTATCAGCATCATGTGTGGGGGTGATGTGCCACAGGTATGGGGACCTTGCGTGTGCCATGGCCAATTTCAGTCATTGTGGTGTCCATGTCACTTGGCACTGATTGTGAATCACGACATAGGGGTGTGTCTCCAAAATGTACAGCCTTCCAGCATGCATGTCCAATTGTGTGCCCTCTGACATGATGTGCCTGAGTGGGAGGCCTGCTAAGTGCAGGGACGGTTGCTTAATTTGCAGTCATGTCCATCCTGGACCATGGAGGAGTGTGGGCACTACTGTGCCCTGGGGCACCTCTTCCTAGGTATCATGTGCGTCATCCAACAATATGGCCATTCACTGTGTCTTTGCCATGGGTTGCGTAGGGTGGCATTGTACCCTGGGCTCAACTGTTAGGACCTACAGGTTGCTACATGTGTCCACTGTACAGGGGGACCCATTTTGCTTGTGCATACTCACAGTGGGCATTACCTGTGTGTGTTGTTGAGACAATCTGATGATGTTTGCCTGTCAATGATGTGTGGACATGGCCACCAGGGGCTGTGTGTTTACAGTCATGAATTAGTGGAGGCCATGTGTTTCCATCCCAGAGTAAGAGGTGTACATACTTTCTCCGTCTCAATGAGATTGTCTCAGGTGTGGGTGGTTTGTGCGTACAAGGCCTACATGTCAGAAGCTTCATCCTCCTTGCTGGGTTTAGCCTGTGTGTGATGTTTGACTGGACATACGCTCAAGGTGCAGTGACCCTGTCATGTGTGGCCTGGTTTCATGTATTGCCTTTGCAGCATGCGGCAAGAGTAAATGGATATGATTCATGCTCATCCCTTTTTGACGACGCAGTGTGGTGCAGGTGCTGTGCACATTTGTCCCCAGAGGCTGACTCCTCTCTAAAATTTCAGGTGCAGTGATTTGCTGTTGTGTCATGATCTCCATTGTGTCTCAGTGGCATGGTGGGTAGAAAAACTGTGTGTTCCATGGCCTACATGTGTACATTGTTTTGTAGGTGTTACTCCTGTTGCTTTTCAGGCTATGCAATGTGACCTATGTATATTTGACTCATGTGACATAAGTGTACAGGTGTCTGATTTTCTCCTGTCTCTTCACCTTGCCCACAGCATCGCCGGGGGACACGGAAGGAGACACTAGCACGGACCGGGAGGAGAGATTGAGCACCAGTACCAGCAGTGCTGTCCTGTCTGGCACATGGAGTGGCACGGAGGCCGAAGGGAGTGAGGCGGAGGACCTGTTGACTGCCAACACAGACTATGACGCAGACGGGTCCGAGGCTGAGCTCCCAGAGGTGGCGGAGTCTGCCCCCCCAGCTGATGGCAGCCCTCCACATCCCCCCGCCACCTCAGGTTCCATCACCGGCCTCCCACATGCTCGTGGCCCTTCCCTCCGTGCTCGGTCCCCACATGTCTCCTTCCTGCCAGGCACCGCACCCCCTGCCCCTGTCACCACTGCTGCGGTGAGTGCGGAGTCTGTGGACATCCTGAGGCAGTTGCAGGTTGGTCAGACTGCGATGCTAAATGTCCTCCATGCCCACACCCAGGTGCTGACCCAGATGGAGGCATACATGGAGGGCATGTCGGCTGCGCAGTCTGACCAACGGCAGTTGCTGAGGTCCATAGACTCCACACTGACTGCAGCACTGGATCTCCTGCAGCGCTGCGTAACACCCCCTACCCCTGCCCCATCCACAATTCCCACTCCCGTGCCTGTCCCACGCACATCCAGACGTCAGCGTGCACGCACCCCAACAGACACAGGCACCACACCACCAGGGAAGTCGAAGCGCACACCTCCTGTCACGCACACACAGGGTGAGGAAGGCACACCCACTGGGTCGGGGGGGAAACGTAGAACACGCAGCCACAGTGGGAGTCCGCATTCCACACAACCCACTCCCTCCAAATCCACTCCCCTTAGCTCTCCTGGCCAACAGTCAGTGACAGCATCATCCACTGCGAGTGTGCCCCCCAGCCCCAGGATGACACCACCCCGCAAGCGGTGGAGGCGGGACCCGGCCAGGGGAGTTGAGTCCCCCACCCTGTCCACACCCTCCCCCAGTGGCGCTGCGACCCATCCCTTTGCCCCCCCCCCCTCCTTGGGGCCTGTGGTTGGATTGGGTACGGGGGAGTCGCTGGGGGAACTTGCCGACGTGTGCAGCGCCATTCTGTCCTCCACCTTTGGCGCTGGCACCCCCCCTGTGGCAGATTCATCCCTCCCTGCACCCACAACACCTACCCTTTCCCCTCCTGTCCCTGCGGTGCCTGTTTCCACCCTCCCCCCTGATGCCCCCTCTTCTGTGGATGAAATGGACTTGTGAACTGTGCAGGCAAGCTAGGGGACACACGTCCCGATGTGTACCCCCCCCCCGGACATTGCTGCTGGGCTGGCCCATGGCCCTTGTACATAGTGGACATTTTCTCTGATATATTTTCCTGCTGAATAAAGCCTTTTCTTTTTGTTTTGCACACTGATGCTTTCCTGGACTTGCTGTTGGTGCTGGTGCTCCCTGCGTTGGGGTGGTGATAATGTGTTAGGGGTCTGTGAAATGTTGGAGTGTGCTGCTCATGGGGTGTACCCTGCCATCTGCGTGCCATCACAAAGGTCTCTGCAAATGGTATTTGGTCATGTTTGCTCTCACTGTATGGTGACATTGTCCCAAGGTGTGTTCCGTCCTCTGTGGCCCAGGCCATTTTTCCTGCAGGGTGTCTCCCAAATGCTGTGCTGTGCTGTGTCTACATTTCCTGGATGTGTGAGGGTTGCCTTTCAATATAGCCATGCTGGCTCAGCGATGGCTCCGCCTGCATCTGGGGTATCACCCTTGTAGGTCACTGAACTTGTTGATGGGGTATATTGTCCGATGTCTGGGCACTGCTGGGAGTGATAGGTACACACCCCTCCTGTGTCTGGGCACTGCTGGGAGTGATAGGCACACACCCCTCCTGTGTCTGGGCACTGCTGGGAGGACCCTGCACCCACCCCTCCTGTGTCTGGGCACTGCTGGGAGGACCCTGCACCCACCCCTCCTGTGTCTGGGCACTGCTGGGAGTGATAGGTACACACCCCTCCTGTGTCTGGGCACTGCTGGGAGGACCCTGCACCCACCCCTCCTGTGTCTGGGCACTGCTGGGAGGACCCTGCACCCACCCCTCCTGTGTCTGGGCACTGCTGGGGGTGTTTTGCACACCCCATTCTTATAGCAGGTTCGGTGCGTACATGCACGGGTGGGGGTTTGGTGCGTACATACACGGGTGGGGGTTCGGTCCGTACATACACGGGTGGGGGTTCGGGGCGTACATACTCTGCTGGGGTGGGGGTTCGGTGCGTACATACACGGGTGGTGGTTCGGTGCGTACATACACGGCTGGGGTGGGGGTTTGGTGCGTACATACACGGCTGGTGTGGTGGTTTGGTGCGTACATACACGGGTGGGCGTTTGGTGCGTACATACACGGGTGGTGGTTTGGTGCGTACATACACGGCTGGGGTGGTGGTTTGGTGCGTACATACACGGGTGGTGGTTTGGTGCGTACATACACGGCTGGGGTGGGGGTTCGGTCCGTACATACACGGGTGGGGGTTCGGGGCGTACATACTCTGCTGGGGTGGGGGTTCGGTCCGTACATACACGGGTGGTGGTTCGGTGCGTACATACACGGCTGGGGGGGGGTTCGGTGCGTACATACACGGGTGGTGGTTCGGTGCGTACATACACGGCTGGGGTGGGGGTTTGGTGCGTACATACACGGCTGGTGTGGTGGTTTGGTGCGTACATACACGGGTGGGCGTTTGGTGCGTACATACACGGGTGGTGGTTTGGTGCGTACATACACGGCTGGGGTGGTGGTTTGGTGCGTACATACACGGGTGGTGGTTTGGTGCGTACATACACGGCTGGGGTGGGGTTTCGGTCCGTACATACACGGGTGGGGGTTTGGTGCGTACATACACGGCTGGTGGTTCGGTGCGTACATACACGGCTGGGGGGGGTTAGGGGGCGTACATACACGGGTGGTGGTTTGGTGCGTACATACACGGCTGGGGTGGGGGTTCGGTCCGTACATACACGGGTGGGGGTTCGGGGCGTACATACTCTGCTGGGGTGGGGGTTCGGGGGCGTACATACACGGGTGGTGGTTCGGTGCGTACATACACGGGTGGTGGTTCGGTGCGTACATACACGGCTGGGGTGGGGGTTTGGTGCGTACATACACGGCTGGTGTGGTGGTTTGGTGCGTACATACACGGGTGGGGGTTTGGTGCGTACATACACGGCTGGGGGTTCGGGGCGTACATACCAGGGTGGGGTGGGGGTTCGGGGCGTACATGCACGGGTGGCGCTTGGGTGCGTACATACACGGGTGGGGGTTCGGGGCGTACATACCAGGGTGGGGTGGGGGTTCGGGGCGTACATACACGGGTGGCGCTTGGGTGCGTACATACACGGGTGGCGGTTCGGGGCGTACATACACGGGTGGGGGTTCGGGGCGTACATACCAGGGTGGGGTGGGGGTTCGGGGCGTACATACACGGGTGGCGCTTGGGTGCGTACATACACGGGTGGCGGTTCGGGGCGTACATACACGGGTGGGGGTTCGGGGCGTACATACACGAGTGGGGTGGGGTTTCGGTCCGTACATACACGGGTGGGGGTTCGGGGCGTACATACTCTGCTGGGGTGGGGGTTCGGTCCGTACATACACGGGTGGTGGTTCGGTGCGTACATACACGGCTGGGGTGGGGGTTTGGTGCGTACATACACGGCTGGTGGTTCGGTGCGTACATACACGGCTGGGGTGGGGGTTTGGTGCGTACATACACGGCTGGTGGTTCGGTGCGTACATACACGGCTGGGGGGGGGTTCGGGGGCGTACATACACGGGTGGTGGTTTGGTGCGTACATACACGGCTGGGGTGGGGGTTCGGTCCGTACATACACGGGTGGGGGTTCGGGGCGTACATACTCTGCTGGGGTGGGGGTTCGGTCCGTACATACACGGGTGGGGGTTCGGGGCGTACATACTCTGCTGGGGTGTGTGTTAGGTGCGTACATACACGGGTGGGGGTTTGGTGCGTACATACACGGCTGGTGGTTCGGTGCGTACATACACGGCTGGGGGGGGTTAGGGGGCGTACATACACGGGTGGTGGTTTGGTGCGTACATACACGGCTGGGGTGGGGGTTCGGTCCGTACATACACGGGTGGGGGTTCGGGGCGTACATACTCTGCTGGGGTGGGGGTTCGGGGGCGTACATACACGGGTGGTGGTTCGGTGCGTACATACACGGGTGGTGGTTCGGTGCGTACATACACGGCTGGGGTGGGGGTTTGGTGCGTACATACACGGCTGGTGTGGTGGTTTGGTGCGTACATACACGGGTGGGGGTTTGGTGCGTACATACACGGCTGGGGGTTCGGGGCGTACATACCAGGGTGGGGTGGGGGTTCGGGGCGTACATGCACGGGTGGCGCTTGGGTGCGTACATACACGGGTGGGGGTTCGGGGCGTACATACCAGGGTGGGGTGGGGGTTCGGGGCGTACATACACGGGTGGCGCTTGGGTGCGTACATACACGGGTGGCGGTTCGGGGCGTACATACACGGGTGGGGGTTCGGGGCGTACATACACGAGTGGGGGTTCGGGGCGTACATGCACGGGTGGGGGTACGGGCCGTACTTCCACGGGTGGGGGTACGGTCCGTACATACCCCTGCCCACGCTCTGCGTGCCTGGGTACGGGCCGTACCCATGCCTTTGGTGTGTGGGTACGGTGCGTCCCACCATTGTTGCGGGCCGTGGGGTCCGCACCGTACACAGGCCTTGGGGGCGTGGCTACGGGTCGTACCACGCGTACCCCTACATGACCCCAGCAATGCTGGTACGAGCTGTACCAAGGCCTTTCTGACGTGGGTACGGGCCGTACCGCTATTGTTGGAGTGACGTAGGGGGACGCGTGGTACGTTCCGTACCCACGCTCTTGCGGCCTGGGTAGGGTACGTACCGGTTCGCGTGACCATCCACTTCCGTTGTGGCGGACGCTTGCGTTGCTGGCCTTGCCCCCACCCCCTGGAAGTGACCAGGCCCTGATGGTCAGGTATGTCCAGGCCATGTGTGATTTGGTACCATGTGTTGGTGTTGTGTGTCCTGCCCCTGCCCCCCCCTTTGCCCCTGGTTGTTGTGCTGACCTTCTGCGGCGTCTGCGTCGGTTCCTGTACGCCAGGTGGACTGCTAGGAGGGCAGGGATGGCACGTAGGTTCGGGTCCATGTCTGTTCGTCGCGTCCAGCTGCTCCTTGCGTGTGTCGTCCTGATTTCCCGGCAGTTTTTGGCAGCCGGTAAATATTTTCCGTGCGGGATGACGTCGGTTCGAATCGTACTTCCTGGTTCGTGAAACGTAGGCTGGATGCGTACCGACGTCACGTCGGCTCCTTTCAGGATCGGAATTGTGTTTAGTTTCTGTTCGGTCGGTGTTTTGTTCGAATCGTACGGAAATGGTGTTTCCGTATGAATCGTACTTGCATTTTCGGATGGATTTCGCACCGGGTACGAGTCGGACGGAGAAAAGGCTCCGTCCGACGGTTCGTACCCGGTTTTTACCGGATCGGAATTGGCACCTAAATGTACACAGGCATGATAACTAAAAGTGTCCTGATGATCCCGCCATTAATCCAAGGGATCGAAACGCCGTTGACATAATGTACACCATAGGCATATACTATACTGTATTGCCAAATATGTAATGGTGTCCCCACGATAATCAGTCTGTAATACCTTCCAACTTTTATGCAGACACGACTTCCTTGCCTGAACCCTTCTCTAAATGTTGTTTGTTTGTTAATTTTAGTAGGACGCAGGTTGTGTCTCACTTGGATTCTTCTCTTATTTTATGTCATACAATCATTGTATATTAAAAATCTGTCCGGCTGGACAAAGAATATAATACTGATTGAGTCTATATTGATGAACAGTATTCTGATTGTCTAGGGACCACTGTCTTTAGAAATTTCATACGCACCCAAGGTCCCTGACCAACTGCATATTGAGCTCCCTTGTGTTTTCTTAAAACCCACGAGACATAGCTGTTTTGTTTAGCTTGGTTGGAACTGTGACAGCTCCCACCTACCTAAAGCAAACACTCTGGTTCCAGTGCTCCTGCTCGCTGGAAGAGGAGGTTTCTTCTTTTTCCCTGCCAAAAGACATGCAGACATTGAAAGAGATTAAACAGATTGCTCCTTCAAGGATAGAGCTGCCTTTTCAGCAGCTCCCTCCATGAAGCAGCAATAATGGGACCATGTGAGCCTTGATGCTCCCCTTGCTGTTCTAGGGGAAATGAGAAACAAAAGACAAAATAACAGTCAAAAACAAACAGAATGAGACAGAATAAAGTTCAGTTACAAGCATAAAGAGGCAGAATAAAACTCGACAACAAGCAGAAAGGCAATGAAAAGTCTAAAAACGAGCAGATAGAGACAAAATGAAGGTGAGAAAAAAGAGCTAAATAAAGGTGGAAAATGAGCAGAAAGAGGCAGAATAAAGGTCAGAGAGGAGCAGATATAGGCAGCAAAAAGGTCAGAAATTAGCAGAAAGAGGCAGAATAAAGATCAGCAAAGAGTAGAAAAAGGCAGAATAGAGGTCAGAAACAAGCAACAAGAGGCAAAATAAAGATGAGAAACAAGCAGAGAGTGGAAAGTAAAGGTTAGAAACAAGCAGAAAGAGGCAAAATAGAGATCAGAAACCAACATCAAGAGCCAAAAAAAAGGTTAGAAAAGAGCAATAAGAGGCAAAATAAAGGTCAGAAAGGGGCAAACTAAAGGTGAGAAAGAAGCAGCGAGTCAGAATAAAGGTCAGAAAACGAGCAGCAAGAGGCAAAATAAGGGTCAGCAATGAGCAGAAAATGGCACAATGAAGGTCAGAAGGAAGCAGATAGAGGCTGACTAAAGGTCAGAAATTAGCAGAAAGAGGCAATATAGCTGTCAAAAACCAGCAGCAAGAGACAAAATAAAGGTGAGGAACGAGCAGAAAGAGGCAAAATAAAGATCAGCGATGAGCAGAAAGAGGCAAAACAGAGGGCAGAAAAATTAGCTGAAAAGGCAAAACAGAGGGAAGAAAAACAAGCTAAAAAAAAGGCAAAACAGAGACAGAGAAATTAGAAGGAAGGGCAAAACAGAGGGCAAGAAAAAAAGCAGAAAATGCAAAACAGAGTAAAAGAGACAAAACAGAGAACACTCAGACACCCATTCACAGACCCACTCAGAAATATATACCCACTCAGACTTACTGAGACACTCATGCAATCACTCACACACTCACTGTCAAAGGTTAGTGGTTACATTTCGGACATTTAAAAACCTTAGAAATTCCCTCGAAAAACCAAATGTTACTGGGATGTTATAGTTAGGAAACAACATTTAAAAAAACCTTAGCAATTCACTGAAAAATAACAAAGGTTACAGGGACTTTATAGGTAGGAAATAGAATTTAAAAAACCATTATAGGGATGTTATATTTGAACTCAGATTTAACTCATGCAAAACCAGTGATATTCAGTAGTTGTAGCTAACTGAGCTAACTATGACTTACACCCTCATTCTGTGCTGCCTATGACCTCACATATGTGATGTCATGGTCTGTGACATCACTGATGACAACTCAAATGACAGAACTGATGACACTATCCACTGAAGCACTCACGCACTCACCCACACCCCTTAATGTTATGTCAAAAATGTGTAAAGCGCATGGCTGCCCCAGCAAAGGGGCAGCGCAGCGCTAGTTCCAGAAAGAGCATTGGCTGAAGAAAGAAATAGACCGAGGGTTGGGCCAAGGATAGACAGGTTTTCACTGCCCTTCGAAATGACCAATGATTCTGGATGCTCCTTATGGACATAGAAAGAGCATTCCAGAGGACTGTGGCTTTAGCACGATAAGCATGCCCCTCTGCTCTAGTGACATGAGGGACACATGCCAGATAAAGATTAGCTGAGCACAGACCCCGCTGGCGAACATGGAGCAAGTTGTATAAAATGGAAGGTGCCTGGGAGGTGAGGATTCTATATGCAATACATAGAGCCTTGAAATGAATTGTCTTAACCAGTGGGAGTCAATGCAGCCTGTGGATACAGCTGGACACCGAGAAAGACTTAGGGAGTGCGAATAGTAGCCATGCTGCAGCATTTTGGGCCAGCTGAAGTCTTGAGTCACTGTCTTGTTTAAACCTAAATACATTGCAGTATTGCAGTATTGCAGTAGTCCAGCTAGAGAGTATAGTGGACTGGATAATAATCTGGCGTGTTTGAGAATCCAAAAACCCAAGCATGGGTTTTATCCCCGGTACAAGCGCAAAACACATGCCTACCACTGATTTTACCTAAGCTTCAAAGGTCAGGGTTTTGTCGACCCGTCACCCAGGTTTTTTACTGCCTCCTTAGGCTGAGGGGTGACCCTAGAGAGGAGGGCCACCAATGATCACCTCATAATTGAATATCTCTTGCCAGGAGAAGAATTTCCGATTTGCTAGAATTCAGCTGAAGGCAGTTGGCCATCATCCACTTAGTGAGAGCCTCCATGTCGACCTTGGAATTTAGTCAGGTTTTGAGAACTATTGGAGAAGGAAATCACGGGATGAGTATCATCAGCATAGGATACTAGCGAAAGCCCCCGGGCTTTTGCAACCACCGCCAGTGGTTGTATATACATGTTAAAAAGCGTGGTGCTCAATGTGGATCCCTGGGGAACTCCGTGACGTAAAGTGTGAACCTGAGACATATATGGAGCAGAAACAACCTGAAAGGAACTATTGGATAGAAATGGCGTAAACCTGGTTAGTACAGCTCCACCAATGCCAATCTCCTGTAAGCGCCACAGCAGAATTTCATGAGATACAGTATCAAATTCGGCGCTTAGATCAAGTAAAATCAGAGCCCTGGAACTGCCTTCATCTAGGGAGCCACGCAAATGTTCAGTAACTGCCAACAAGGCGAATTCTGGTGTTATGTCGTGGTCTAAAACCATTCTGAGAAGAATCCAGGATTCCATTGGTTTACACAAAGTTAGTTTAAATAGTGTTGATGTGGGATTCAATCATTTTGGGGAGAAAGCCTCTTGTACATCCTCTCACACACCCACTCACATGCCTATACATCCACAAACATACACATTCACAGACCCATACAAGTACTCACACAACCACTCACTTATCCATAGAGCTACTCATTCAACCATTCACTTACCCATACAGCCACTCATAAAGCCACACACTCACCAATACAGCCACTCCTTCGCCCACTCACTCACCCATAGAGCCTTTTACATCACCACTCACTCACCTATATAAGTACTCACACACACATCCACACAACCACTTACATACCCATTCAAACATCCAAACAAGCACTCACACATCCGCTCACTCACCTATACATCCATTCACACAGACACTTACTTTACAATACAGCCACTCACACACAGATACACAAGGTCACATAGCCACTTACATAATATATGTTAGAAATAGTATCACTCATTATTAGTGCAGAAAGTATACTATTTTAACACCTTAGTAAACACTCTGGGGCCTATTACGATGTCACGTGGACCAACACCATCTCGGAAATGGGACTGACCGACCTCCAGTCGGCGGTCTTGACCGCCTGATTAGAATGCGACCAAACACTGTTCAGTTGCATTCCAAAATTTCCCTATAGGAGCATGTGTTACGACCATAAACCAGCCATAGTACATGCTTCCAAGGTGCCTGCCACGGGGTGCAGGAATTAACAGAGGGCACCGTAGGTGGCCCCTGTGAAACCAACCGGAGGCTGCCAAGGAAAGGGAGCCCTGCTAGGGACCCCCATACTCGCTCTCCGACAGGATTTCCATGTGGGAATGCCTGGCATGGATAACCTGTCAGAGACCGAGAATCGTAATCCCAAGGGTGGAGAGGCTGCCCTTTCGGATTAAGAGCCAGCCTCCAACTGGCTGACGGGCTCCTTGAGCCCATCAGAAGCCAGCTGGAATGACCGACCGGTTACAATTCCGACCGGCTCATTCATAATCAGATGGTAAGAAATGAAACCGAAGATGGCGGGGCTTTCCAAATGCCATTGTAATAAGCCCCTCTGTCTTTTAGAAAACACTCACACTCGCTGGATGATGTCATCAGAGATGTCGTTTGAGATGTCATCAATGATGTCACTGACCGTGTCATGAGTGATGTAATATGTGAGGTCAGAAGCAGTGCATTGCGGAGGCATAAGTTATAGTTATCTCAGCTCACTATTACTGCTGAATTTCACTGGTTTTGTACGAGTGAAATCTGAGCCTCACTATAACATTCCTACAACCTTTAGTTTTTTAGTTAATAGATATGAATTTCAAGCATGAAACACTTCAGTTGCATAATAGGCAGGTGCTCACAAGGGGAAATCAGGGATCTCCCTGAGGTATTTTAAAAACAATTCTTTAACAAGGTGCACCGAATTGCATGCAGTTCTGCAGTCAGCTACATATAATAAAGGGTTCTACTCTGATTAAATATTGGTAAAATGCGGATTCACGTGATACAGTTACCCAAGGCTGGGGTATAATTATGATTTTATTTAGCAGTAGTTGCGATCAACTTGTAGCACGTTGCACTACAGAGACCACTAGTAACTGCCTCAGTGTCACTCATTTTAGAAGACTACAATTATTAGTCTGCCCAGAATTCCTACCTATTATCTGCCGGTCCTGTGTACATTGCCACAGAAGGAGAATTAATGATTGATACTAATTACTTTGCTGTGGGGGTGTTGCCTTTTTTTGCTTCCATTTTGTGTTTTTGCTTTTTAAGGAGGCAGTAGATATGGCTTGTCTATCGTGCTTTCTTTTATGGTTATTTTTTGCTTTAGTTTGATGGTGTATGTAAAAAGAAATTGAGATGTTTACTGTGTGAATCTCATTTTTGTCTAAGAGCCTCTCTCCATCGATTTGCCTTATATTTTATTAACATAGATGGAAGAAGAAGATCAGTAGTGCTGCATGTCTACCATGGTTATCCTTGCTGCAGTCTTGGCCACTTTGAGAGCCACAAGTGGATTTTGCGTGCCGTTGTTTGCCTTGAGTAGCCATGTAAAGAGGTGCCATTCAATAGGTAGGCAATCAAAAAATCAGTGCGAGCCAGCAGACCAAACCCACTATTCGGTAATATTATTAATGGTCAGATACATTATGAGACTTAATACTTCTGGTTATTTAAAGCAATGACAGGTTTGGGGTTACATATATTTGACCAAAAAGTGTTTTATTGAACAATGCAATTCCAAACCACACCCAGTTTAGTATCAGTGCCTTCAGACTAGTGAAATCTTCATTTAGTACTGTATATGTAGCCCATGCAACATAATCAAAGCCTGATTGTACCATGGAAAGCAGCCTTTGAGATGCTGTATCTACATGGGGACACAAAGGCACTCTCATCAGAATAAGGAGAAGCAGCTGAGTTAGCCATGACATCGGCTGCCCAAGCTACCCCGTTATTAGACTGTCCATATAATATCAGTAAAGAGGCATTCACTTGTGATATAAAAATGCTAAAACCCTGTATGTTAAGCAACATCCAAAGCATTATAATAACCGCTGTTATTTAGGCAAGTAATGAAATACTAGTGCACTTAATGTTGCACTTTGTGTTTCGCCTGTTGGAGTATACAAGGACATCAAATGCATGATTTCAACAAGGGTTCACAAGTCACAGTAATAACCCAAAGAAATGCTGTCAATCAGGGCTTGATTCACAAAGGAAAACATAGACTTATGTCTACGTTTACTACTTTTCAGTATTCACAAAGGAAAGTTACTACTGGTAACTCTATTAGCAGTAACTTTACTAGCAGTAAAGTTACTAGTAGTAACTTACTTTTGTGAATACTAAAAAGTAGTAAAATTAGACTTAAGTAGTTAACTTAGACTAATTCTAAGTTTACTACATTTTGTATTATAAAGTAAGTTATTACTAGTAACTTTACTAGTTTTAACTTTACTACTAGTAACTTTACTAGTAGTAAGGTTACTAGAAGTAGTTTATCTTTGTGAATACCAAAAAGTAATAAACTTAGACTTAAGTCTAAGTTTACCTTTGTGAATCAGGCCAACAGTGTACAAGAATATCAGTGCACACTTCATAAACTAGTATGTGCTACAGTCAATGGGTTATTGTTCTTATTAAATAGTGGATTAATCTTACTCTTGAAAAAATGCTGTAGCAATCATTGGTAAGAGGAGTATTCTTCCACTTATGAGCCTTGACGGTCTGCTTTTCTTAGAAGACGCAAATATTGGGTCGGAAGGATTTCCATAAATTACTTTCAAGAACCCTTGCTGAGAGGCCACTCATACTCACCACCCCTACTTCTGCACACCTGCACAGATTACTGATACTCTCACCATGTGTTTTACCAATTATTTTTACTGTATCACCAAGTACCAGTTACACCAGTGAATGAAACTGGTGTACCCTCCATCCAGATCCCGTAATGCTCGCAGGCACTTTCAATATGCTCTGGATTTCTGCGACTGTCCTCACATGAACAGTTCTGTCCCACTTTCTAGCATCTACTCTGCCTAACTGATGCTGGTCTGACTTCATCATCTCTGAAGCCACTCTAGCTCTCTGAATGCATGCATATGGAGCACATGTGCGATAGATAAGGTGTCCTTCAAGCGCAGTCTGCATGTTTAGTAGAGTGAGCTTGGCGGGAGCAGCTGCTTTGTCACAGAGAAGGATCACTATACTGCATACATGCAACAGAGCAGTTACATGTGTATACACTGAAGACCATCATATGCGTTTTTTACATAAACCACCTTACCTTAGTGCAGCATAAGCTCCACCTACTGCTGTCATGACCACTGGAATGATGGGTCATCAGCTGTACGAGGATCCCAGCAGTGGTCAATCATACAACAGTGCTTCAGCCATTTACTTCGTGCAACATGCACCACCCACCACACACTTCATATATCACCACATCAGTACATTTGCTCTGGTGACTGTCTGCGATATACAGAATCCACACGTCATTACACTTTACAGGACCTGCTGCTGCTGGCACCTGTGACATGATGCACTTTTGTTTTTTTTCAGTGGTGACTTGCACAGCAGCAGATGGAGCTTGTAATGCCAATGGAGGTGGTGCTGGTGAAGAGGGAAGGTAGCAGGGCTGTGTTTTTTCTGGGTCAGTGGGCAATATCAATGCACCAATTGCAGTTCTCATGATAATATGGGAACATGTTTGTGGTTGGGACCAAGGGCAATCAGGGTTTATTTGCCTCCAGCTGTAATAATTGAAATCTTTTACCTCTGTTGTCATTGGACCATACTACTATTGGATCCAAATCGAGCACCAACAATACCCTTTAGCCTCAGAGGAGTCAGTCAGAGTAGTCGAGAGTTAACACAGGGAGGTGGTATTGATTAAGCACATAACAACTCTTGTCCAGAAATTGCTTTTACTTTTCGGAATAAAATGTATTTTCATTCACTCACATATGAATACTGAACACAAAATTACAAATGTACAAAATGAGAACCAGATCTCTCCAGCCCCTCCTGAACTATATATCTGTTAGAAGGTCTCTAAGTTTTAAACAATGTCACACCCATTCCTTTAGTATTTGTCAAAGGCATCCCAATGTAAAAGCAATTCCTAATATACTTGTCACACAGGTCAACATGTAAAACCACTTCCTATTCCATTTTTCAGACAGTTCAGAATGAAAAATTGCTCGTACTCTATTTGTAAGAGAGCTAAACCATGCACAATCCACCCAATTGTATTTGACGTGGAGGCTTTGTTAATGATGTATCTATTACGTATGAGGAATGGAACTACTTTACACGCAGACTAGCACAGCTGCTGTCCAACCATATGGCTTTAAAGAAGGTGTTCAGCCAAGCCCACAAGAAGACACTACAGCAGTCAAAGCTCTTTGCAGAGGAAGGCGAAGGTGCTCACCAACAGCAACCTAACAAACAATAGGAATTCATGGGTGAGCTGAGGCGTCTGAATGATTGAGAGATGGCATTCACTTCCTTCTTTTCAGGCTCCCACGAGGCTTCCTCCTCCCATAAATGTTTATGCTCTTGAGAAAACTGGGCAGCTATGTTGTGCGGGGCAGGTCTATAAGGAGTTTGCCCAACACAAGGTCAAACTTTCTTTCTAGCCGCACAACTGTTTCAACTGCAGGCAAACTTTGGTAAAACCCGAAACAGGAGGTGGCAAGGTCCAAAATAAGTCGAGTGGCATTAGCCATTAGATGCCATCCGTTGATCACCAAGAGGAAACATGAACAGCTGATGAACCACAGAGCGGCCACAGAGAGAGGACGATCAGGCAGTCAACACTGTATTGTTTGATTTATAAGCATTTGTTGTCGTATTATTTGGGTATATGTGAGGGACCTGATAAATTATAGAACTTCAGGCACTCCAGTGGGTTGAGGAGCCTGGCTCTGAAAGGACTGGGATTCTATTCAATAGTCAGTTGATAAGGTCATTGGTTAGCAGACAGTGGTGATGAAACCCATTTGTGTGAAGAAGGTCCAAACCACTATTGATTGAAGACGATCGGCTCCAGAATGTGGTATTGTTAGTAGTTCTGAGAAGGACAAAGTGTGGTGGCATACCTGTTACCCATTTACACAGATTCTCTCCCTGGTTCATGATGGCTAATCAGTGCAACTCAAATAAACACTATCCAGGAGATTTTATTTGCTTGAGTACAACTGAAAATATTTCTTTTCATTCCCCTTTTCACTGGCTGTGTCACTCTAGGATCCATGAAAGAGTCCAGGGCAAAGTCAGGCAGACTACTGGATGAACCTTGCCCCTCTAGTGGAAGGTAGATACTTCTTGATAAAGAGCACCTCTTTGAAATCATTGCTGCATTGTTGTTCCGAGAGCAAGAATCAAAGTTTATAAATAAGTACAAAGCGTGCATTTATCCATGACCTCAAAGAAAATCCAAGGGAAAATGTTAAAGCATTTATGGAGCAAAGGCAAACCACCCTACATACCAATAGCAATCTAACACCCCTCATAGACTACAACATTACCTACCAGAAGCACTGTCACGCCCCTCATAGAGTACCAGTCATACACAACCGAAAGCATTCATTCACCCCTCGAGTAGTAGCAGTCTCGCACTACCGATAGCACTCACATGCCATTCATAGTAGCAGCCTTATATTACAGAAAACATTCTCCACCTGTTACACACAAGTAATCCAGTTTAACTGCCAGCACTACCCCCTTCATAAACTCACACTGTGACAACATTCCATCAACCCTCACAGGCTACCATTCACTCACTACTGACAACAATCTGACAGCACTGACAACTGACAGCCACACACTACTGAGAGCACTCACAACCTTCAAAGAGTAGCAATCTCACATCACCAACAACACTCTCTAGTCTCTAATAAACTAGCCGTCACACAATACCAGAATCACTCTCACCGCCCTCACAGACTAACAGTCAGACACTACAAACCACACTCTCACAAACCTCACAAAAAGAAGCAAAGCCAGTAAGTTGGCAGATACCTTAAAGTTCCTCTTCAGTGATTGGTGAGTTTGTGTTTGCGGTATTTAGAATTCTTGAGTAGGTCAATGCAAGAGTGAGTCAGAGGATGAAGGAATACATTTCATGGTTTAAGAATGAGTGACTGAGTTTGAAGAAGATCAGTGATACAAGCCACGTAAAGATATATTAGTGGATAGAAGAACTCCGGCGCTTATTATTATACATTAGACCTACAGAGATTCTTGATGTTTGTTTCTTTAACTATTGCCTTATATTTACAGAAAGAGTGACCATGGGACATCTTCAGGACTTTGTTGATTCAAATGGCAGGATTTTGGCAATGGCAAGGCCTGATGCCAGTAGTGACAGCTTTTTTTGACAACCTCAGAACGATGCTGAAGAAGAGAAACCTGGAAGAGGTTGTATTATTAGGTCTAGCAGTCACCTTTAATACCATGCCATTATACTGTGTCTAGAAGGGGTCGGCACTGGGGTGTGTGCTTTATCTTGAATAATGTCTTCAGAGTTCCAATCCTGGATTCAGGACTGAGACCTCTGAATGGCCACCCAATTCCTGATAATGCTACCAATTTCACCCTTTAAGCAGGGAAAAGGGCCAGCACTATTGATTTCTTGATAATAAATATGATGCTTGGCATCTGATCACTGATATGTGTGTGGAAAAGAGAGTAGAAAGTGATCAGGACCCTCTACATCTCACACTCGACTTTACTAAGGATCCTGTACATAAATGGCAACAGTCGCAGACCTTAGGTGACTGTAAAGTGGATCTGAAAATTCCTATTGTCCTGACTTATGAACTGGATGGAAGACAAGCATATTATATCCCATCTCCAGGCTGGGTTTCGCAATGGTCAAAGTAGGATAGGCCAAGTTGTGAGGCTGTATATAATTTTTCTGAAGTAAAAGGCCATGCAAAACTCCCCCCTTTTTGTTTTTGATATATCTAAAGACAGCATTCGATTGTGATGACTGCTCAGTCCTCAGTAGTATTTTGGAGGAAGAAAGTTTCCCACCAAGTTCTTGAGTCTTTTAAAGGATTTCCACCATGGCAATAAATTTAGAGTAAAATATGTTAATAAGGGTGAATGCACGGATACGTGTGAAATAAATACAGAAGTAAGGCAGGGCTGCGTACTAGTTCTGGAATTATTTAACAACTATATTAATGAAATTGGGTTGTTCTGTAGTAATCTTGGCCTTGAAGTTCCCAAACTGGAGAAGGAGCATATTCCGATGTTGCTATTCGCTGAGGATGCGGTATACCACCATGTACAGAAAGGTCAATGCACTGGCTCCTGGAAAGCTTTGAGTATTTTTTTCAGAAAACTAAAGTTAACAATTAACCTGGAGAAAACTAAGTTTATGATAATGAAACCCAAATCCACTGTAAGGTTGACATTCAAGATCTATGGCAAACCACTGAGTGAGTCAAAACGTATGACTATCTGGGCATAGGAATGAATGATGATCAGCTTCATTGGAGAGCACAATTAGTCAAGTTAAAAACAATATTGTTTCAACAAGATGGTGCAATATCAAGATTGGCAAACATGTGTGGAAATGGATTAATAAAGACACCCGAAACTGCTTATAAAACGAGAGTGCTTGTGGCAAGCTCCCATAGTGCTGAAATTTGGATTTTTCAAAAGTACAGGCCCTACAAAAACTTGAAAATGCTTTTTGCGACGTATATCAAATCTAGGCCCTGGTATTCTAATGACAACACTAATAGAAGAGCTGGAGACGACAACACTGGAGGATCGGGTGCGAGTTTGGACGAGTCCAGCTCTTGCTGTATGTGGGAAGGGCCGGTTGGACCTGCATCCATGCAAGCATTTAAATAGTCTACCCTGATTCAGGCAAGCAGAGCACATTCTGACACCAGTTGACTGTACAGAGCTATGGAATAACCCTCAGCAGATGAACAAAGCAACCCTAGAAGTGTTGAACTGTAAAAAATGTATTCTGTAAAGCTAGCCTCTACTCCTCTTTCATTTTGTCTATCAGCCCCCATTTTTGTGTTTCTGCGGGGACTTTCATAAAGTCAGAAGTTACATGTTCACTGGAAAGCTAGTTGTACTGATAATACTTGCATGCCACAGTAAGGAGTCCTGCCCTGCCGAAGGGCCAAAGTGCACAGATGTCTAATCTGTTAGCCCACCAATGCCTTTAACCTCCCTTGCCTATCTACAAAGATGACGTGGGTAGGGGTTTATCAGGATTCCACGGTTCAGCATGTAAGCATTGTGTAAGGGGTTGTGTAAGGGGTTGTGTAAGTGTTTTGTGACAATGAAAAAGGGGTTTTAGTGTTTGTCTTACTATACCAAAAATGTATAAAAGATAGGTTTGAAACTATGCTTATCAGTTCACTCTCAGGCACTTGCAGTGTCTGTATGATGGACTCCTCTCATGAGATGTAATTTACTTGTGTTTTGTTCCACTCCAGAGTCGATCCTCATTTTGTAAACCCGTAGACAAAGGGTGGCTCTGCACCAGTGAGACAGATAAGATATCTCACTTCTACAGAAGGTGTAAAACATAAATACTGGATGCACAGGTGGTGGAAGCAAGAGGTCAGGAAAATTATCCTAGTAACAAACTATTTGGAATGTGTTAGATCTGGGGGTCTCTAGTTGGCAGGGTAGTTACCACTGTCCAAGTAGGGACCCTTGCTTCTAGTCAGGGAAAGGGGGATACACTGTTAAGATAACCCCTGCTCACCCTCTAGGTAGCTTGGCCTGAGCAGTCTAGGCTATCAAAGGCAATGTGTAAAGTATTTGTACCAACACTCACAGTAACACAGTAAAAACACCACAGATTTACTCCACACCAGTTTTAGAAAAATAAGGTATCTTTACTAAAAACTTCACAAGACCAAATACTACAGACAAACCAACATATAATTCAAAAAGGTTACTTTAAAGATAGTTCAAGAGTTTGCAGAAAGTACTCCAGGATGTAAAAGTCAGTGTCTTGCACAATGCGACTCTCAATGCACAAAATGCGACACTTTCGTGCCCATCAGTACCTGTAGTTGCGATAAGGTTCCCAAAAGCTATAACAAGGAAGCTTGCAAAGGCGATGCGATACTCCTGAGATCCTGGGGAGGCTTTGCAGCAGCCCTGCTTCACGCAGCAGAGGTGGATGCGCCGGCTCCGATCTGTAAGGGGAGGATGCGATGACTTTGGCCTTCGTTGCGTAGGTTTCTTAGGGGGAAGCTTCACGCACAGGTTCGATGCGACACGCTTCGATGTGGCACGATGCGCGGCGCAGCGTTGACTTCCGGCGCCGCAACTCTCGATGCGCCACGGAACGGGACTCTGCGTCGACGCACACGATGACTGGAGACTTCCACGCACCGGCAGAGGTGCGGCTCGCAAACTGGTTCTGCGACGACCCTCGCAATGCCAGGAATCTTCACGCTTCGGGACGATGCTCGACGCACTCGGCGATGCGGGGACCCTGCGTGTTGCGATGGTGCCGCGATGAAATTTTCCACGCACTCTCGTTCTTGCGACACGCAATCGGATGATGCGTTGGGTACCAGTTACTCTTTTTCACGCTTCTGCTTCCCAGCTCCCCAAACACAGCAAAACGACCTCCTGAGGCCCCAAGACTGGGCAAGCACTCCAAGGCAGGTCATAACTCCTTCAGCAGAGTTCCAGGGGAGCTGGTGGTGAAGTCCTTTTGTTCCTGGGACTTCTTAACAGGGAGCCAGCTCTTCTCAGGCCCTTGGAGATCAGAATCAAAAGAAGGGGACACAGCAAAGTCCTTCCCCTCTCCTTGGCAGCAAAGCAAAACAGCAAGCAGGCAGTCTTCTCCTCTTCAGTCCTTTTCAGCTTTCTCCTTGGCAGAGGTTTCTTCTTAGTTCCAAAGTGATCTAAAGTTTTAGGTGTCTGGGGTCCTCTTCTTATACCCCTCCAAGTCTTTGTCTCTCTTTGTTCCAGTGGGGGGATTCCCCTGCTCAAACCGGTTCCTGGGTGTGCTCTGCTCTGGAGCACCTGGTTCCTTTCAGAGTGAGGGGCAGGGTCGTTAGACGCTCAGCAGGAGGTGGAGCCTTCTTTGTGCCAGCAGAGGCAGAGTCCTCAGCCTGGCCAGCGGGGGGTGGAGCCAGCATTGTGTTTGTCAGGGGCAGCCCTATTCAAACCCAGGGACTACTCCTCCCACCCATCTAAAGCAGATCTCCCTATTCACCCTGATGCTGACTCATCCAGGCTCCTGGAGCCACCTAGCCGATCACATGACACCAGTCAGCCAACCAGCACACAGGCACACAGGAAGGTTAAACAGGAGAATAGCTACTTTCTAAAAAGTGCTATTCTCACACCGTGAATTTAAAAACCATCTTGCTAAAAAGATGTATAATTAAATTCTGAACACAGAGATACCAAACTTGGATTTTCTATCTTGCCCTTATGGGAAGATAGGCATGTAAACAGCCTTCCCCATTCTATCCTATGGGCAAGATAGCCTCTCAGCAGTGAAAAACGAAAATGGCTGTAATTCACTACCAGGGCATGTTACACACCTCAGTACATGCCCTACCTTTCAGATACACTGCACCCAGCCCAGGGGGGTACCTAGGGCCACCATAGGGATGCCTGACATGTACAGAAACGGAAGGATAAGGCCTGGTCAGTGGGTGCACTGGCCAGGTCGACATGGCAGTCCTGGACTGCACATAGGCACTGCAAGCAGGCCTAAGACATCATTTTAGCGCTACTCCTGTGGGTGGCACATCAGTGCTGCAGCCCACTAGTAGCATTTGAATCACCAGCCCTGGCACACTCAGTGCACTTTACTAGGGGCTAACAGGTGAAACAAATATACCAATCATGGATAACCAATTAATATGACAATTTATACAGAGAGCATATGCACTTTAGCACTGATCAGCAGTGGTAAAGTGCCCAGAGTTCTATTGCCAACAACCACAGGTCAGAAAAAATAAAGGAGGAAGAAGCAAAAAGTTTGGGGATAACCCTGCAAAAAGGGCCGTTTCCAACACAACCCCCTTCCAGCCTAAAGCCAGTGTAGACCAAGCGATACCTCGATGGGATTCCCTGCTTAGGGCGATAGAACACGGAAACTGGCCCAGACAGCAGGGCACTATTCGTGTTCTACGCCTTCCTGAACCCGGTTGGATCTCTCCATCCATACTCTCAGGGTCCACCAAGCCAACCCCTGTGGAACCCTTCTCTTCACCTGTGGACACCACCTGTGCAGCACCTAGCCTTAACTTGCTCACAGGTGTGTCCCAACAGCCAGACAGCAGGCCACAGTGACCAGTGACAGTGGTAAGGGATGAGACCCAGGCCTTATGCCTCTCAGGGCTCTCAAACCCCTGTGGCGTCAGAAGGTGGGGGGCAGTAGCCCCAGGTGCTTGGCACCCCTCGTCCACTTCCTTTCCTGTCAGGTCGGGTCTGACAACCTGGCACTGACCCACCAGCCCCGGGCCTGTATCCGGTGGCTGGACAGGAGGCTGGGATGGGCCGTTCCATACCCGTTCCTCCTCTTCCTTGGGGCTCTGTACCCTCCCACCTGGAGCGGTACCCCCTTCTAGAATAGTCAGGGCACCTGTGGCAGGTGTCCTGCACCATTCGCCCACCAGTTCAGGGGTTCTATCCTGCATCTGGGACTCCAGGTCAGGGGGGACACCCCGGACCTGGCCCTCCAACCTAGGGTCTGCACCCTCCAGGTGAACCGGGGTCAGAGGCGAGGACTCCCTCCCTCTGCACCCCCTTCCAGAATTCTGCACCCTCCTACTCGGAGTGGTACACCTCAAAGTGAAGTACTGGGTATTTTAGTCCCAGCGGTGCAGGGGCACACACCCTATGACTTCTGGGTTCACCCTGTTCCAGACCTACAGAAACACAGAGTCTTCTGGGTGAAGTCAAAGATTCGTTTATTGGCTGCAGACCAATTACAGGTATCCTAGAAGTACAACAGCGTGTATGTTCTCAGGAGACTGCTGAAAATCATAGGAACGGACTTCATCTTAAATACCCTTTTTCTTGCCTCAAGCATACATTCCTAGGTTTTATGATACGGCCATTATAAGTGTACATTACAAAGAAAAGGCAGAGTCATGATGACCATCCCACATTCCAGTTCGGACAGCCCACAATGATTTACACAGTAAGGTTCAGATCCCACATTTGATATCAATAGGCCCCCCAATAAACATGAGCATCTCCTGTTTCGGGAAACAAGTCATAAAGCAGGAACAAGCAGGTGTGAAAGAGATTAGCCGGAGGGTTGTGTAGAATGAAAGGGTTTTATGACGGGTCAAGCCCTGATGCTAATCACAGGTGGACGGAGGAAGGGGAGCTCGTGAGACCAGTTTGACCCGGGGCAGCAGAGCCAGCTGCCCAGGTCACAGAGAAGTCAGAGGAGAAGCCCATGTACTGTGAGGCCCGTATTTACTCCATTATAGCCTATGTGAGGGCAATGACAAGATGGCCACTGCTTCCAAAATGGAACCCGCGTAGTGAAGCAGAATAGCGTGTACACAGTGCATTCATAGCTAGAACGATATATAAAGCACTCGTACATATCGCATTAACCATTTGCGGTTTGCTAATACCAAGATAGACAGGGGTAGGGCCCTGTCCCCTACGCGGTCCCGAATATTAAGGTACGACAGACCCTCCTTTTGCCCTTACATAGGCAATCACTATACTCATCTTAATCCGAGTCCAGGTCGATGTTCACAAAGTCATGGAGATGTTGCTGTAGCATCATCCTATTACTTAGCTCGTCCCTCGATACAGGTTTCCTTACACATAAGGTAGCACAGAGGCCACATATCGTAGGAGCACACTGTATACACAGACAGAACAGGAAAAGAATGGCTAAGATCATTCCAATGACCATCAGAACTTTCCAACCCCAGGCAGATATCAATTCCCAGAACCACCCCACCAGTGACCAATCTACCTTATCCACGTGTATGGATTCAGATATTTTATGGAGTTTGGAGATGGCTTGATATACTGTTGGAGCGTTATCTGGTATGAAAATACAACAACTAGATTGAATAACCTTACATACCCCACCGCGGTCTGCGAGAATAACGTCTAGAACCATGCGGTTCTGCAAAGTCATAAGGCGATCCGCTTGGAGCTCAGCTGTCAGATTACCAAGGGCACCAGCCGTTACATTGACAGTGGATTCAACCACACGTGTCAGCTGTCTCAGGTTCCTACTATTGACCATAGGTCCCCAAAACGGCAGGAAACCCAAGAAGAAGTCTCCCGCTTCCTGACCGGCAGTATCCTCCTTACTAATCACACCTCTCACAACTCTGGTCTTGTGATAGTCAGAGGCAGCAGTAAATGTCGGCGGTAGCAAGTTCGCAATATAACATGTGCCCGAGAAATCAGGGGGCAGCCATGTATATGCTCGGTCATTACAGATGAAATATGTGCCTTTGGCAGCCAAAAACGCAGGGGAGAACTGTGACGGGAAAGTGTACGTTTCAGTACAGTCACTTCTTCCCAGTTGAGCTCTAGGATTCTGACCATTACCCTGTAAGCAGAACCGACCCATGTGGGGTACGACCCAGATTGGAGATGAGATTTTTCGCTGTCTTTCACCCAGACTAATGCTATACCTCGTCGCGTTCCATCCTACATAAGGTCTCAGCTCTTCTTTGGGAATGGATGAGTATGCATCAATATCCCTACTCATATCAGCAACTCCTTTCATCAAAGCCTTATTATTGGTGATAGGTCTAATGGAACGCGGTTGGCGAGGGGAGTACGTATCTAGAGCATAGAGAAACATGGTCTGGAATGCCCATGATGATCCATTGTAACTATACGGCAGCACCAAATAAGGAATACCCTTGTTAATGGTATGTGGCATTAACCCGCACACCCAGCAATTAGTCGTATTCATTACCAGTTGGTGCTGGTGCAAGAGCTGGATAAACGAGTTATTTACAAACTCTGATCGTCTGGTCTGTTCGTGCTCAGGCAAAGGGTGAAAAGAGTGAGAGGAGGCAGTAGAAAGAGGTATAGGCTGTTCAGTGGGTGCAATGGGCTTTTGAGCGGAGAAGAACACAAATCCTACAATAAACATCCTGATACTACACAGTGTAAAAAGGCACAAAAATACAAAACATTTAGTTTTTACAATTCTACACATCCTTGCTTTGAAGTTCATTTCCTCAACGGGTCTCTCCATCTTAAAAAACTCCATCCTCTAATCGGGCCGCTCGCGGCGGATGAGTTCCTTCTGCTAAGGAGTACGCCTGTCAGTCCAGGGAAACGCCCTAGACCAACCAGAACCGTTTACCTAACGTCTTCGGCCTGTACCCCAAAGTCTTGACACCGCGACCCTGCGGCAGAACCCGGATGGTGGTTCGAAAAACAAAAATCAAGAAAGTCCTTCAGATGGGAGAGCAAAAAATGTGTCAAAAAGGAAATAGTAAGGAAATCTTTATTTGTCCATGGGCCTTGGTCTCAAATTATAGCGGAGACGGCCAGGTGCTGTTTGGTCTTGAAACAAAAGTTCAGGCTCAGTGGTGTCCAGTCGATTTGATGGTGGCACAGCTTCTTGCAGAATATTGTCACTCTCTTGGTTTGAAACTGTGTCTTTTAGGCGTGCGTCACTGAATGGTACAAAACGAGGCACAGTGTCTGTCTCAGAGTCGGCGATACCCTCCTGGACCCACTGGTCATATGGCAGAGGCAAGGGGACTACTTTGCAGTGGGTACCATGGATCCAGTGCTTCTTCCCTTTTACTCGCACCGCTGACCTTGTCGACAGAAGTACAAGGTGAGGGCCGATCCAGCGAGGCTCGTCGTTGCTCTTACGCTGGAAATTTCGGACCAGGACCCACGAGCCAGGGTTGATAGGGTGTCCGGGAGGCTCAGAAGCTTGGGGAAGAGTATCATGTACCTGTTGGTGCAAAACACGCAGTTTAACAGTCAAATCATACAAGTAATCGAGTAGTACTGGATGCTCAATCTCACTAAACTTCGTAGGCCTCGGTACACCCCATACATTGGCCGGGCGGCCAAAGACGACCTCGTAAGGGCTAAGTCCCACTCGTGAGTGTATGGTCATTCTGGTGGACAGGAGTGCTAAAGGCAGAGCGTCAGGCCATTTAAGACCGGTGCTCGCCTGGATTTTGGCCAGCTTGAGCTTTAAGCCTCCATTGTAGCGTTCTACTAGTCCAGCTGATTGGGGGTGATTTGCAGCATGGAACTTCTGCTTTATCCCTAGCCCTTCACATACATTCTTCATCACTTTACCCACAAACTCACTTCCATTATCACACCACACCATTCTTGGCATCCCAAACCTAGGGAAAAATTCCTTCACAAGGGCTTTGGCTGTGGATAGGGCAGTGTTATCTTTCAGAGGATAAGCCTTTATCCATTTTGAGAAAGCACAAACAACCACCAGTACATATTTCAGGTTGTTGCATCTTTCCATGTGAATAAAGTCCAGCTGCAAAACTTCAAATGGACATGATGGGGGTGCAAAGTGACCAGCTGGAGTTGGGGTTCCCCTACCAGGGTTATACTTCAAGCATACTATGCAATTCTTGACCACATTCTCTGCACACTTGGGAATCCCAGCATTCTGCCATACTGGAGCCAACAACTTACAAATTCCTTTCGTACTGATGTGTGCCATTCCATGTGCCATAGTAACCACTGGGAGCACATATGCGTCAGGCAACAACCATCGCCTATGTTCTGTCAGATCAATCCAACAACCATTCTCATCCAACTTACCCATACTTTCTCTCCACTTGCTTAACTCTTTCTCTGTGGCTTCAGCTTGAAGCGACTTCACGCTCTCTATTGTGTTCTCACACATCCCAACATCGTCAACCCATCTTGCGGGGCCTGCAACATACATTCTAGTCTTCACATTCTGTGCTGTTTCTTTCGCCGTCTCATCAGCAAACGCATTCCCACGTCCAACATCATCTGTGACTTTCCTGTGCGCACTGCATTTCATGATCGCAACTTGCAACGGTAGGGTCAGTGACTCAAGGAGATCATTCACCAACTTGCCATTCTGAATTTTAGCTCCATGCGAAGTCAGGAACCCACGCTCTTTCCACAAACGCCCAAAATTATGAGCCACGCCAAAGGCGTACTGGCTATCTGTGTATATATTTACTCTCATTCCTTCAGATAACACACATGCTCAGGTGAGGGCGATTAATTCTGCTGCTTGGGCCGAATTATGTGGCACTCGTGCAGTTTCCACGACCGTGTGTAAAGTCGTGATAGCATATGCAGCAGTCGTGTCACCATTAGGGAGTTTGAAACATGAACCATCCACCCATAAAGTACCATCACACTCAGTCAGGGGAGTATCTTTTAGATCTACTCTCCCTTTCGTCTCTTCTTCTGTTCTGAACAGACAGTCATGTTGCTCAATCTCGTCTGAGTCTGCTGGGACTGGCAATAACGTAGCTGGATTCAGCGTATTACATCTCTTTATGTGTATGTGATTTGCTAACAGTGTAAGCTCATAGCCTGATAATCGCGCACTAGTCAAGTGTTGTGTCTTGGTCCTATTTAATAATGTGTCTACAGCGTGTGGAACCATAACAATCAATGTATTGTCCATTACCAAACCAGCAGATTGTCGGATAGACATTGCTGCAGCAGCTGTCGCTCTCAGACAGCTTGGCAATGCCCTCGCTACAGGATCCAAGGTTGATGAAAAATATGCGCATGGGCGCAGTCTGTCGCCAAAAGGCTGTGTTAACACTGACAACGCACATCCATCTTTCTCGTGAACATACAATGTAAAAGGCTTACTGTAGTCAGGGGTACCCAACACAGGAGCCGAACACAATGCATTACGCAATTCCACAAAACTTTTCTGGCACTCTTCAGACCATGGGATAGGAGTCGGTGTGTCTTTGCATGTTAAGGCTACTAAAGGTTTTGCCAACAAAGAAAAACTAGGGATCCAATGCCTACAGTATGAAGTGATGCCCAAGAAAGCACGCACTTCTCTCTGTGTTTTCGGCACACTCAATTGTGCAATGGCTTGAATTCTTTCTGGGGTCAGTTTCCTTCCCTCCTTCGATAAGAGATGACCTAAGTAGGTCACTTCTTGTCGACAATATTGCAGCTTAGAGAGAGACACTTTGTGATGGAAAGCAGATAAATGGCGCAACAATGACAATGTGGCTTCTTTACAAATCTTTTCAGTATCCGCAGCGATTAGTAAATCGTCCACGTACTGAATCAGGATAGCGCCACTAGGTAAAACAAGTGCATCAAGCTGCGCTTTCAAAGCTTGACTGTATATTGATGGACTTTCACAGTAGCCCTGGGGAGCGCATTTGAAGCGGAAGCTTCGGCCTCCCAGACTAAAGCCAAAAATATCTCTGCTCTCTTCTGCAATTGGGATACTAAAGAAAGCATTCTTTAAATCAATCACTGAAAACCATGCAGCAGAGGCTGGAATCATCGTTAACAAGGCAGTTATATCGGGGACAACCGGAAACTGTGGCACAACAATCTTATTAAGCTCTCTAAGATCGATCACAAATCTGTAAACAGGTGGCTGTGAAGGGTCCGTTCGTTTTAAGACAGGTAAAATCGGACTATTGCAAACGTTGCCTCTTGTCTCCTCAATCACATCTTTATTAATCAAGTCGCTGACAATGTCTAACAATGCTTTCTGCCCTTCATTAGAGATCTTGTACTGGGGAATACGTGGCAGTCTGACATTAGCTTTTAAAGTCACCACATATGGCGGTATCTCCAAGAGGCCCACATCATTGGGACCAGTAGCCCAAAGGGCATCCGGAAGGGATGACAATTCAGGCGGCATTGTGTTTTTAGACAAGTACATTGGGGAAATCACTTTCTTGCCTAATGTAAGTTGTACTCCTGAAGGAGAACAATACAGTGTAGCGTGCAATCTTTTCAACAAATCTAATCCCAGTAAATTCTCACCACAACCTGTTGTCAGAATCAGGGGTGCTTTCAGCTCGCAAGGTCCAACAGAGAGTGACATGGGACTAGAAATCGGGTTCCTAACTGGGGCGCCAGAAAAACCTACTGAAACATTTATATCGCCAGACAAAGGTGCGCCAGGGAGTTTTGAATGCATGATTGAACTCTTTGCAGCACCAGTGTCTAGCAGAAAGGGCTCCGTTACATTTGCTGTAGTCACCTCAACATACGGTCCACTCTGATCCACTGGCACTGAAACAACTCCCTCTCTCTGTCTATGGCTGTCCTAATAATCATTATTTTCTGCATCGCCATCCTCTGCATAATAATCATTATTATAATACTGGGCCGTATTACTAGTCGCGTTAGCTTGCTGATCAAAGCTATTAATGGCGCTTTGGGGCGGAAGAGGACGCGCGTTCTGGGGAACACTTCCACGCCCTCTGCCTCTAGGAGCTTGCTGACCACCCCTACGTCTTGCGCCATACGCATTACCGTTCCGCTGCATTAATTTAGGGCAACTATATTTATAATGACCTTCCTCTTTGCAGTATGAACATTGGTTGGGACCTACAGGGACACGTGGTTGATAATACCCATTCATTTGCTGGTTGTTCTGAAACTGTTGGGGTTGGTGATAGACACCTTGGGGTTGTCTATAATTGTTCTGACCTCCTCGTGGTGGGTAAGCCTGCTGTAAAAGGACTTTTGTCTTTAATTCCTTCGTTTTCTTCTCTGTTCTATCTTTCTCGTCTTTATCTCTATTTTCATAATACTGTGCAGTAGCCAGTATTTGCGCTGAAGAAGAAACAGCCCAAGAACTCTCTGAGTCTTTCAACTTTTTACACAGGTCAGGAAGTAAATTCTGCACAAACTTATCCACAAATAGCCGTTGGCCACCCTCAGTACTCATATCCTGCCCACTGTGGTCAATAAATGTTTCTTCAAACCTAGTAAAGAAGTCTGACACTGTCTCATCTTTCTTCTGCTTGCATGCAGATAACTTGTCCCAATTTACGCGCATCGCGGGCATTATTGTCTTCATATACGTGATGATTCTACCAGGTAGTTCAGCTACTAAAGGTTCTGGTTTCGCGCCACCAGTTTGTCTAGCATCAGCAGCAACGATGTTAGCCCATGTATCCCCTAGTTCTGCATCGTGATCTGCATTACGAATTGATCCCCATAGAGGCTGTGGAACAACATTACCAAATAACATGTCTATGTCGGCCAGATTCATAACGCATGACCCTGCCATCTGTGACAACTCTTTATAATAACCTGCTGGGTTTTTACGGGGATCAGGCAATGACTGCTTAAGTGCTAACACCTCAGAGCGCTTCCATGGAACATGCACCCAAACACGCTGGAAATGTGCTGGCACAGCGGCGATACCGGCACCAGCTGCAACTGCTTCCTTCCATACCGGGGGAACTTCTCTCATGGGGTATTGTCGCGCTTTTACCTTTTTCCCCACAAGGACATCTTGTTCAAACAATGACTGTTGACAATCATCATTTCTGAAGGACAATACAACCGCAACTGCTTTATCTACTTCGCGGTCCACAATTATACCAGTTCCAAAATCAAACCTCACTCTACACAATTCCTGCGGGCTCGGATTTTTACCACTATCTTCCAATTCTTCACAGAGAATTTCGCACATTTTCTCGAACACATATCTCTGTTTTGGGGCATCCCACTGATGGAAAACGTTGACAACTGATTCCACATCATACAATGAAGGGAAAACAATCCATCTACGCGCCATGCTGTCTATTACCTTTTTCTCATCAGGGTTAGGCAATTGACTACGCAATTGCTTACGCTGTAAACCAGGAGTCGCACCAGATGACTCAAAGAGAGGCGACATTAATGTAGTAACCACATTAGCTAAGCGCTGTCGCGCTGAAGGAGAAGTTGAGGTGGAAACAGGGGGAAAAACAGAGGGAAGAAAAGAGGATGTAGAAACAGGTACTGGAGTGGTGCAAGGAAGAATGTCAGGGGAGGCAGCTGCCGAATTAGGCAAAGTCGCAGGAAGCGCGGGGGCAGTCGGGAACACAGCTGGCAGCCCTTGAGAGGGCTGCGCTATATGGATAGGAGCCGGCTGCAAAGCAACTGGCGGTAGCGGCAAGGCTTGCCGTATATTGACTGGAGGGGGCATATTCACAAGCTGGGGAGGTGCCATGGCATTTTGAGCATATGGGGGTGGCGAACTCAACAAATGCGACATCAGGGGATCTTTCTCCTTTTCTTCTAACTCATTCTGCTTAGAATGTGGTAAAGCTGGGTAACATTTGTCAATCCCTAACTTACGCTGTCTGTGCAATTGCTCATTCATCTGTTCCTCCTCATTGTCTTTAAATTGTACAGCTGCTTGCATTACTGTCATACCTCTCTCTCTTTTATTCTTTTTCGCTAACTTAATTTCCTTTTGTTTGGCTTCCTTTCGCCATAAGCGGAAAGAATCAAACATCGCCGGCCGGGCTTTCTTCTTAAACAATTTAATTTCCAAATTATCTAAAATATCGGTATCGAAACTACCATTTTGGGGCCATTTTAAAACACCGTCTTTCCTAGTGTAGTGGATCCACACTTCGTTATATGCAATGGGGCCTACACCATGTTTTACATAGAGCTCATAAGTTGGAGTTCCAACCGGAGGAACCGGACATGATTCCTCTAGCTGGAAATCTTTTCCACAACCCAAACAGAATAATCTACCAAATATTCCAGAACCAGGCATCTTCGCTCACTAGTCTAGATCCAAACGTCAAAGGATTATCGATTACGATAGTCTCGTGAATACACGAGTCCTCTGGCTTTGGCGTTTGCAAACTCCAAATTACCAAATTACCAAATCAAACGATCCCGAAGGATACCAAAAACAAATGGGAGACGCTCCACTTATACTTAACTGAATATTGCCGATCGATGACGTCACCAGAAGACTCTCTCGATTGTTTCGCTCTCTCAAACTCGTCAAGGGTCCAAAACAGGTCGATTAATCAGGGCAGCAGTCCTTCGTAGCTGTCGGGACGCGGAGAACCTCGCAGAAAAGACTTTCGGACCACGTCGACATGCAGGGGTCGATGAAGTGGCGGCCTTCCTCCCGAATTTCCACACGAAGCTCCTCACGAACCTCTGGCTTGGACTGGTACCGCTGAAATCGTCCCGAGTTGGGCGCCAAACTGAAGTACTGGGTATTTTAGTCCCAGCGGTGCAGGGGCACACACCCTATGACTTCTGGGTTCACCCTGTTCCAGACCTACAGAAACACAGAGTCTTCTGGGTGAAGTCAAAGATTCGTTTATTGGCTGCAGACCAATTACAGGTATCCTAGAAGTACAACAGCGTGTATGTTCTCAGGAGACTGCTGAAAATCATAGGAACGGACTTCATCTTAAATACCCTTTTTCTTGCCTCAAGCATACATTCCTAGGTTTTATGATACGGCCATTATAAGTGTACATTACAAAGAAAAGGCAGAGTCATGATGACCATCCCACATTCCAGTTCGGCCAGCCCACAATGATTTACACAGTAAGGTTCAGATCCCACATTTGATATCAATAGGCCCCCCAATAAACATGAGCATCTCCTGTTTCGGGAAACAAGTCATAAAGCAGGAACAAGCAGGTGTGAAAGAGATTAGCCGGAGGGTTGTGTAGAATGAAAGGGTTTTATGACGGGTCAAGCCCTGATGCTAATCACAGGTGGACGGAGGAAGGGGAGCTCGTGAGACCAGTTTGACCCGGGGCAGCAGAGCCAGCTGCCCAGGTCACAGAGAAGTCAGAGGAGAAGCCCATGTACTGTGAGGCCCGTATTTACTCCATTATAGCCTATGTGAGGGCAATGACAAGATGGCCACTGCTTCCAAAATGGAACCCGCGTAGTGAAGCAGAATAGCGTGTACACAGTGCATTCATAGCTAGAACGATATATAAAGCACTCGTACATACCGCATTAACCATTTGCGGTTTGCTAATACCAAGATAGACAGGGGTAGGGCCCTGTCCCCTACGCGGTCCCGAATATTAAGGTACGACAAAAGACAAACTGGTAGAGACACTGCTTACAGATGTCCCTCCCTCCAGTTCAGGACCTCTCTCCAGCAACTGGTCTCCCAACCTAGGGTCTAAACCCTCAGGTTGCACCGGGGTCAGAGGCGAGGACTCTCTCCCTCTGCACCCCCTTCCAGAGAGCTGCACCCTCCCCACTGGAGTGGTACCCCTGGAAGCCAAACCGGTCAGGACACAGCTTACAGATGTCCTTCCCCCCAGTTCAGGCAGATCCTGAACCTGGCCTCCCAACCCAGGGACTAAACCCTGCGGTTGCACACCTGCCTGGCATGCCAGGACTTCTGGGGACTCACACAGTATCTCCCCGAGGGTGACACATGACTCATGTGTCTCGTGACAGTCTGCCTGGCGCAGATCTCCCGGCCCCTGTCCACCTGACAGTGCGCGAAGATCCCCCAGGACAGAAGTGGTGTCACCATGGTCACTCCTAGGGGACTCAGCCCTTCTGGCTGGTCCCTGACCCACTGGTTCTCCCACTGGGGAACACATCCCCCTCTCACCCCTCAGTCTGGACTTCTGCACCCTCCCAACTGGAGCGGTACCGCCAGACACCAGAACTACTGGAGCTCTGTTTACAGAGGCTCCAGGTTCTCCTGACACTAGGAAATCCTCCTCAAATGGCCTACTAGCACTGTCTAGGCCCCCAACCTGGTGTTCCCTTAAGGAACCCTCCAGGCCCTGAGACTGGGTTTCGGGCACCTTGGGACCCACAGTCCCACACTCACCCCTTCTCCACTGAGACAGGACGTGAGCCCCAACACCCCTCCCACTACACTGGGACCTAACCGGGCTACACTGAACCTCTTCCACCTTACAGGTCTGGAAGATATCTGGGCCACTCCTTTTGGGATCACTCCCCAATGCCTCTCCAGACCTTTTGGCATCCAACCAAAGGTCTGCCTCCAACGCAAGCTCTCTGGAACCAGAGAACTCACACTCCACCGGGTGTTGGCATAGCTCTGGAAAACAGGGACTTAAAATATGCTCTCCAACAAATGAATCACACAGCCCCCCACAGTTGTTAACCAAGCTACCGTTTGCCTCACCCTCCAGTGCCTCACACAAGTACCCCACACCACTCTCCTGAGATTGGCAAGACAGTACCTGACTGTCTCTGTCACACAACTCACACTCTTCTGGGCGGTCTTCACACTCACACACCAAGGTTTCTACCATGGGGGAACCCCTCTACCTGTACTTCTCATCTAGGGTCAGTAGAGTGTCCCTCCCACCACTAGGAATATGGTCCCCTGTGCCAGTTCCCCAATCCACTTCAGGGACACTGCACTCCACTGGAACTACATCATAAACCTGAACCCCCTGGTGTATGTCAACCCCCTCCCTCAAGTTAGGCGCCACATCTCTGGGTGTTTGTACCTCTCCCTCAGCACTGGATATTACAATCTTGCTGCCACCATCTGAGCTGGACTCCACCTCCAACTCAGCAAAGCTCACTTCTTGAGCTAACCATTCTTCTTCAGCTGAGACACTCATGGCCTCAAGCCTCTCGAGCTCCAAATCAAGCTCCCTCATTCTTAATTCATGTGCCAAGGTCAATTTCAATTCTTCCAAGGCATACATCTTCTTGCTCTCCTCCTTTGCCATTTCCATTTTCATTTTTTCCATTTCATGGTCTCTCACCCTTTGATTCTCCTCCAACTCCTCTGGAGTGAGCCCCCTACTGGAATGGGAGCTGCCAGCCCTTGAGACTGTTCTGCCCACGGGCAGATCTTGGGGAACAAAACCATCCTCTTCATCTGCATCATCCTCCTCTTGGGCCTCCCACCAGGCCTTCAAGACTTTTTGGAGCTCATCCTTTCTAGCTCCACTTTTAAAAGGGCAACCACGGTCTTTGCAGAATCGCTTGAGCTCTACAACTCCGTACGAATACAAATCCGCAATGGAAAACTCCAATTCTGCCTTCTCACTTGTTGCCACCTGAGACATGATGCTCTTGAAGAGTTACTCAAAAATAGAATAAAAAATATAGTATGTGGTTGTCTATTGGTCTGCAATTAAACTAGTGATGTACACCAATTACTGTGGGTCAAGTACAAAAACAAGTTCAATCCTCACCGCTGACCACCAATGTTAGATCTGGGGGTCTCTAGTTGGCAGGGTAGGTACCACTGTCCAAGTAGGGACCCTTGCTTCTAGTCAGGGAAAGGGGGATACACTGTTAAGATAACCCCTGCTCACCCTCTAGGTAGCTTGGCCTGAGCAGTCTAGGCTATCAAAGGCAATGTGTAAAGTATTTGTACCAACACTCACAGTAACACAGTGAAAACACCACAGATTTACTCCACACCAGTTTTAGAAAAATAAGGTATCTTTACTAAAAACTTCACAAGACCAAATACTACAGACAAACCAACATATAATTCAAAAAGGTTACTTTAAAGATAGTTCAAGAGTTTGCAGAAAGTACTCCAGGATGTAAAAGTCAGTGTCTTGCACAATGCGACTCTCAATGCACAAAATGCGACACTTTCGTGCCCAACAGTACCTGAAGTTGCGATAAGGTTCCCAAAAGCTATAACAAGGAAGCTTGCAAAGGCGATGCGATACTCCTGAGATCCTGGGGAGGCTTTGCAGCAGCCCTGCTTCACGCAGCAGAGGTGGATGCGCCGGCTCCGATCTGTAAGGGGAGGATGCGATGACTTTAGCCTTCGTTGCGTAGGTTTCTTAGGGGGAAGCTTCACGCACAGGTTCGATGCGACACGCTTCGATGTGGCACGATGCGCGGTGCAGCGTTGACTTCCGGCGCCACAACTCTCGAAGCGCGACGGAACGGGACTCTGCGTCAACGCACACGATGACTGGAGACTTCCACGCACCGGCAGTGGTGCGGCTCGCAAACTGGTTCTGCGATGACCCTCGCAATGCCAGGAATCTTCACGCTTCGGGACGATGCTCGACGCACTCGGCGATGCGGGGACCCTGCGTGTTGCGATGGTGCCGCGATTAAATTTTCCACGCACTCTCGTTCTTGCGACACGCAATCAGATGATGCGTTGGGTACCAGTTAGTCATTTTCACTCTTCTGCTTCCCAGCTCCCCAAACACAGCAAAACGACCTCCTGAGGCCCCAAGACTGGGCAAGCACTCCAAGTCAGGTCAGAACTCCTTCAGCAGAGTTCCAGGGTAGCTGGTGGTGAAGTCCTTTTGTTCCTGGGACTTCTTAACAGGGAGCCAGCTCTTCTCAGGCCCTTGGAGATCAGAATCAAAAGAAGGGGACACAGCAAAGTCCTTCCCCTCTCCTTGGCAGCAAAGCAAAACAGCAAGCAGGCAGTCTTCTCCTCTTCAGTCCTTTTCAGCTTTCTCCTTGGCAGAGGTTTCTTCTTAGATCCAAAGTGATCTAAAGTTTTAGGTGTCTGGGGTCCTCTTCTTATACCCCTCCAAGTCTTTGTCTCTCTTTGTTCCAGTGGGGGGATTCCCCTGCTCAAACCGGTTCCTGGGTGTGCTCTGCTCTGGAGCACCTGGTTCCTTTCAGAGTGAGGGGCAGGGTCGTTAGACGCTCAGCAGGAGGTGGAGCCTTCTTTGTGCCAGCAGAGGCAGAGTCCTCAGCCTGGCCAGCAGGGGGTGGAGCCAGCATTGTGTTTGTCAGGGGCAGCCCTATTCAAACCCAGGGACTACTCCTCCCAGCCATCTAAAGAAGATCTCCCTATTCACCCTGATGCTGACTCGTCCAGGCTCCTGGAGCCACCTAGCCCATCACATGACACCAGTCAGCCAACCAGCACACAGGCACACAGGAAGGTTAAACAGGAGAATAGCTACTTTCTAAAAAGTGCTATTCTCACACAGTGAATTTAAAAACCATCTTGCTAAAAAGATGTATAATTAAATTCTGAACACAGAGATACCAAACTTGGATTTTCTATCTTGCCCTTATGGGAAGATAGGCATGTAAACAGCCTTCCCCATTCTATCCTATGGGCAAGATAGCCTCTCAGCAGTGAAAAACGAAAATGGCTGTAATTCACTACCAGGGCATGTTACACACCTCAGTACATGCCCTACCTTTCAGATACACTGCACCCAGCCCAGGGGGGTACCTAGGGCCACCATAGGGATGCCTGACATGTACAGAAAGGGAAGGATAAGGCCTGGTCAGTGGGTGCACTGGCCAGGTCGACATGGCAGTCCTGGACTGCACATAGGCACTGCAAGCAGGCCTAAGACATCATTTTAGCGCTACTCCTGTGGGTGGTACATCAGTGCTGCAGCCCACTAGTAGCATTTGAATCACCAGCCCTGGCACACTCAGTGCACTTTACTAGGGGCTAACAGGTGAAACAAATATACCAATCATGGATAACCAATTAATATGACAATTTATACAGAGAGCATATGCACTTTAGCACTGATCAGCAGTGGTAAAGTGCCCAGAGTTCTATTGCCAACAACCACAGGTCAGAAAAAATAAAGGAGGAAGAAGCAAAAAGTTTGGGGATAACCCTGCAAAAAGGGCCGTTTCCAACAGAATGAAAACATGATCCTCATTGGGAGCCATTTCTGAATTTGTATTTCCACCTGAGAAAAAGGCCTTATACCTTATGTTCAGAATAAAAAATTTACAGGTACGTTTTTTATCAAATCATGGACCAAGGCGCCTGAAAGCTGGCCTGAAATGCGTCACTGCTCTTGGGGAGGCCCAGAATCAATGATGCATTGTATGCTACTGTGCGACACGTCACTGTAAATTCGAATTTGTTACCTCAGATCATTGTTTTTAAAATGTAATTCTCGTTCTGCTATACATCAGCCCTAATGGAAACCTACCAGGCAGTCACTTCCTACATATATGCTGTTTGGAAAGTCACACGACTTGTAAAAGACATAGAAGAGGGACGTGGGCAATAAACGCAAAATGCTAATTAACAAACTGTCAGCCTGCCATTGTTAGAGCAGTCCTGGAGGAACCTCGCCGTATTACAGAACTGCTTTATGCAAAACCATAGAACCAGTTTGCTTAATTAACCCGGTCAGAATTTGGTACAGGACGTTTCGTCATTGTTTCCGGATCAACCTGAGTGTCTTATAGGCCTAGACAGTGTGTTGTGTTTACATTATTACATGTCTTAAATCTGTACATGGACTTTACTAGTGTAGCTAGCATATATAGGTAAAGGTATTCTATTTTGGCCAGCACTTTTTGATCAAGCTTCACCAGACCATATGCGGAGTTATTATTACAGAGATGTTCCACTGATCACTAGCTTTAATTGTACAAGTAGAACTTAGTATAGAAGGAATTTGTGTTGCTTCCAGTCCACCCAGAGTGCTTTATAGACTCAGACCTAAAGTTGCGAGGGTAAATTATTACGTTTTAAATCTGCACATTCACTTTACCAATGTAACCAGTGTACATAGCCATAGGTATTTTTATATTGGCCTGCGCTTTGTATGATATCGTAGGATCTAACGATCCGGATAGTGAGCTGTGTTTACTGGTGACCATTTTTATATTGTTTAAAAATGTTATTACTCAAAGGAAACATTATTTGATAGGACGTGGTAGGAGGATTTTTACGCACTTGCACTTTAATAACCTCTGCGTAATTAGATCATCCTGTTATACATTTAGTATAATGAATTTGCAGGCTGGAGGATAATAGATACATTATGTGGATTGCGTCATGCTAAACTGTTGATAGGCAGAGAGGAGGATTAATGGATTCGTTCATATGCCACTTTTATGTTAACATGTTTTTGAGATGCTTATACCATAATATGCACGTTAGTAGAGAATGTTTTAATTATGATTACATGTGCAGCTTTGGTGGCTAAGTGAACTAATGCATCCTCTGTCGGGCCCTGTGTTTGACCTCATGGTCACAGGTTCAAATCCCACTCAGCCTTTCATTTATCTGAGGCTGACAAAATGAGGACAGTTTAGTAACAATAAACATCTGTTATTCAGCGCCTTGATACCCTTGGGTGATATGTGCACTTTACAAATACTTATGTTATGTAACTGCTGGAACAATAAATGTATGACTTATGCAGATGACACACAGTTATTAGTCTGAGAGAAAATCTAAATGTTGGTAAAAGGGTACAATCAATGAGGCTAGATAGACACTGTAAGGAGCTGGTTGGGCGGCACGTTTCTGAGGTTAAACCCTGCTGCATTGGAAATGATCGCGGAGTGTTTCAAAATCCCAATGTATGAGTCCTGCATCGGGCCATCTTCACGGGGTAGCTGTCCAGCTCCAGAAAGGGTGCTCAGGAACTTGCTATCCTAATAGACGGTCCTCTATTTTCCGATGCACACATTTTTACAAAAGCTTGCCATTTCACTCTCTCTTGAATGCATTTTCCCTGTTTAAACTCTTCTCAAAAGCTGCAGTAAGTAGCAAACACAAATGTGCATCTCACATTCGTTTTTGGCAATGTAATTTGTCCGGGGCTGCCTATGAAAAATATTGCTACATTGCAAAGTATTGAAAATGCCAAAGTAGGGTTACACCTTAATGTTTGCAAAATGGATAGTGTTCTGCCATTCCTCAAACAAAACACGGGCTACCCATTTTAAATGCCTACCAGGTAAATTCCCATAAGATGTATATGGTCTATAAAAGGGGGCCACTTTTCCTAACCAGAAAGTATACAAAACACTACACCCCTCCCCCCCACAAATATTGTTGGTCGCATACTCATACTCTGTTTGCCATCTCAAAATTCAAGCACAAAAAAATCGATGGTAGATGTTTCGAGCGGTAGATGCAGAATTGTGGGGTCAGCTCTAGCTCTCCTTACACTATGAATCAACTCCAATGAGGTGCAGAAAGAATACAAAAATGTGGCTGTATGCATTTGAACCATTCGCGATGGACTTGTGTGGGTTCCCTCCTTTCCCGCTGTGTTTTACAAACAGGTCCAGACGGTCCCTCATGATCATCACTCTCTGCATAATTCAACATTCGATGGCTCCAAGAGACAACTGAAGACTGTACACTCTGCTATGCAAACCCCCAAAATAAACAAGTCAATAAATAAATGAAGGAGTCTGCATTTTCTGCTGGTCCCTCTGTGCTAACACTGCTGTATGCATTTGTGCCCCAACTATGCTCACAAACTTTCAATAAACCAAATGATAATGCTGCATTTATTGTATTGCTGACTGTGAGCCGTTTCACCTGCAGGGCCTTTCTAGATGAGGAAAAAGAGTTCCCGGATTACCCCTGGAATGCAGCGACTAGTGCAGTGCAAGGTTTGTGGTGTAACCTGGAAAAAAGAATAGGTCCACAGCTTTGATATCTTTCATTTTCCTATTAAATTTGACTTAAAAGTGCCAATTTCTTTGTGGACTTTGTATCCTACAGTGATTATGTCTATTGGTAACCAGTAGCTACACACAGCCAGTAGTACCTGCAAAGAAACTGATGAGTGTTTTTAGGTTACATACTAAAATTATTGTTCCTATATTACATCCGTCTACTGATTTCTACACCCATATCAACATTTAGTCTATTGAGTATGTTCTAAAGCAGATTTCTTCCACCCTGAGTCCGCTGTCCATTTATAAATGCCTGTCTCTAATTCCCTTATTACAGGCGACGTGTAACCTCTCTAGCCACCTGTAATAAGGAAATGATGTAGCTGGTCAAATGTAATGTCACTACAGTTGAGTTGTTACTACATAACGCCCGTTGCCAGAGCCAGCGGCTAAGGTGAAAGGCAGGTCATGAGCTGCAGTTTAAACAAAAAAACAAAAATGAAAACTAGCATCATCCTAAAAGGAACACAGATGAGCAAAATTATGATATTTTTTGCACACTAAATGTCAATGAAGGAAAAATAGAATTTCTCTGCATGTATTGACACAATATGAAATTACTTTTTAACATGATTTACGTTAATCTGAGTCAAATGTTTTTGCAACACATAACTGCTTTTTGATGTGTTCAGTTTCGAACTAGATTTTACTTTTATTCAAATTATTTTCAACTATCTTTCGCTTTCACATTAAAAAAGCAAAAAAACAAACAAAGATTTAAGCAATTTGATGGAAGGGTGATGAAGTGACCATGTATTATACAGAATAAAATATTCTCTGCCATGCATTTTTTAGGCTATTGCATGTCACCCCGGAGTTTCTTGACCATATAAAGAACTGAGCCTTTGACTTCCTTCCTCAACATGGTCAAAGAACCACTTAGTTACTTGCAATATCTTTATAACATATGGTAGGGGCACTTTATCCTATATAGTATAACGGAGGTTATGTCTAAAACTCAACTATTTCATTTTTACATGAATGACAAGACCTCCCACTGAACTGCATTTGAATCTGCACCAGCACCTTCTATTGTTTTAATGTTTAATGTTTGCTATCTGTATTACTTCCTCTTCAATTTAATATGACGCGCATATGGTGTTTATGTTTTGCCTTGTAGGATTCAATGCCTCCTTTTGGTGAACATTATTGCTGTTACATTTTACTTTGGTATTGCATTTGAAGGCAATATTAAAACAGTGTATCAAAGAAACTGTCACTTTGACTATATCGTAACCTACACCATTCCATGGCAATGAGACAGACTCAGAAATAATTTGCACTCAGTGCTTTCTGTACAGTTCTGAAACACTTGCTTATTAACTTTGTAGTTAGGAGAATGCAGTGCTGCAATAATGCCATTTATGAACTTCAATAAAACATGAGAAAATGTTGTATGTTTAAACTTGCAATAAAACTAAACAAAAGTACAATTACAAAGCTTTAAATACAAAATAATAAGGTGGCAATAGGCTTGGAATCTAATGTTCTGGTTTAGAGTAAAGTGATTATTATTTTCTGTTTTACTTGTCCCTGATCGTCTAATGCAACTGCTCTGCATGTCTCAATATGATATTGATGCCATCTTGCCTTCCAGTGTCTCCACACAGAATATATTCTAGCACTGAAATACAATTCTGAATTATATCATTGCTTGTTCATTGGCTTTAATGACAGCGGTCTTGGTTGGCATCCGATCTTTATACCGAGTTTAACACCATTAGTTCGTAGGATGAATCAGAGGTCTGACATTTGTAAGTTTCGATGGATAGTGCTTTTGGACATTCAGATTTTTCATGTTTCAATCATGTCAATCAGGTTCCACCTTGGTTCACAAACAATCTATTTACAAAGACAAATACCCATTCCTAATCACAATGGTCAAAATCGTACTAATTTTGTGACCACAGAAATGCTGTAACTATGAGGGAATGTCTGCATCAGCATAGTTAAGAGTTACTAATTAGTTTGTGGGCACTCGGGCAGTGCTTAATTTGTGCTGGTGGTTGCAGGTGGGGCTCACCAGCATTTCTTTTTGAGACCAGCACTTATTTTTCCTCATCAGATTTTGACCCAAAGCAAGAGAGAGAAAACTCAAAAAGAGGAAAAGAGGAGGGAGAGAAAAAGAAAAGAACCTGCAAGAGTGAAATGAAGGGGCAAGGAGTACATGGTAATGGAAGAAACAGGCATGAGGTGGAATCACGGCTACACAACTTTGTGTTCAGCATTTGCAACACTTGCCAGTGGTGATTGCAGGTTTATGAGAAAAACCTTGGTCACTGACACTTATTTTACAAATTAAGCACTGCTCATGGGTGGTCTTTCCTGCAAAAGAGGATGAGCATTCACACAGTAGGGATATTTACATAGAACGTACAAGTAATGTTCCACAATGGAAGTTCTTGTAAATGTACTTCTTTCATGGGCAGTAGTAAGTGCATTTCCAGGGTGATAATACGAATGGAATATTTTATGGCGATTTCCAGAAAGGGGATGCTCCATGTGAAACACATTTTCCTTGTGGAGAAAAAGAAAATAGGTTAAAATGTGAAACATTTGTTTGTATGTAGAATTGTCCACTTGATGCAATTTTACCAGCTTTGTCATATTTTCAGGGAAACTACAGAGCTTTTTCTGAATCCATGAAAAGTGAGAAGTATACTGTTGACTTAAGAGTAAACCTATGGGAACAACCTGCTGACATTTCCTCCTCTATATAAATTACCTTCCAGTACTACTGAAACAAATGTTCATTTTTTTCAATAATCCAACCATGGGCTGGACTTCTTTCTTTCTTATTCTTCATGCACCTGCCCCAGTGGAGGTAACTATTTTCGCAGGATCCCATGTCTCTCCAGGAGCTGCCCGTATTCCCGACCTTCGCCCTCCTGTTCTTGCCACCCGGCAATCCACCCAGGACCTACTTACTGTAGGGCACAGTGTGACCCCATTAAGCAGGTCCACCACCAGCTCCTAATATAGCAGGTCTCTTGACTCTGCCTACGTTCTCTGCTGTCACTGTTCAGCATGACTGCTGACTGCCACCAGCTCGCCCTTCAGAGGTCTGACATTCGTAAATTTCAATGGATGGTGCTTTTGGAGGGAGACGGTCTAGTCTCCCTCCCAGGCTCATTTCCTCCCTGTATATAGACGGACGATGGCGCCGACCCGCAGTGGTTAATAGCTGCAGGAAAAAGGTACCGGAGGACCCAATCTCTTAATCTCCCGACTCTTAATTACTTTTTCCTCTCTTTTTTTATTGCTTTGATCTCGTCTTGTGAGCATTTTTTGTGGTGTAATTGACTGGCTGTTGACTGGCTGCTATACACACAGCCATAGGGGCTTCACACTCTTATTTTACACTTACCTGATCTTAGGGCTAGCAGCTTGCCGCCATTCCTCCCTAGTCCACTGCAGCACCTGTGTGCTGATTGAGGGGAGGGAGGTCTGGTCAGCATGCATGCTTATGGTGTGCTATTCCCCCGATGCCATCTTGGGAGAGAGATGGTCTAGTCTCCCTCACAGGCTCATTTCCACCCTGTATTTAGATGGAGAATGGCTGCGGAAGCGCACAACGGGCACGCCACAGGCGCACCGAAGGCATGACGAAGGCAAGCCCTTCTGCGCCTGGATTGTGCCCAGCGCCCGTCCCCCTGGCCAGATAATTGCAGACTCAGTAAGGAATCTTAGCTACCCACGAGAAGCCCTATGAGCACTAAGACCCCGTGTACATTAAGTCTAATGCCTCTTTCCTGGTCACACCCTACCTTCCGTGCCATAAACATTCCAAGTGCTCATGTCCAAAATTAGTAAAAAAATGTGCTCATATATAGTTACCTGACCAGCAGAGCAGCAAAAACACCAGCCAAACACACACAAATATTATATGCAAGCTGTTGAACACTAGCTTCCTCGTGAAGCACCACCAAGAGTTTTCTGCCCTAGTGCAGGTACAACATGCAGATATAGTGTTCGTAACCGAAACATGGGAAGGCTTAGACTCTGCCCCAGAAATTGTTGCTGCCACCTAACCAGGATTTGCCATCAATAGGATTGAGAGTGGGACTGGCTGTTTTATATCGTAATCATTTTAAAGCTACTTTTGAGCCGCTAACAACTCTCAGCTTTGAGGCTCTAGCATTTTCGGTGCAACCACCCAACATGCAGTCATTCAAGGGTCTGCTAATCTACCTCCCACCTGGACCTAGATGTGGTTTCGTAGATGATCTTAGCACAACTCTTGAATCATCTATTCCTAATTCCAACTTCTCAGTGCTAGGTGATTTTAATTTCCATCTGGAAAACAAGACGGATTCAGACTCTATTAGTCTGATTGATGCCATGAATGCATTCAGATTAGCCTTAATTTCCAGATGCCCAATGCGTTGGGCTGGACATATGCAAGACGGACTTTTTTCCAATCTTTCATCTATCAACATAGTACCATTTCTTCCTCTTACCTGGTCCGACCATTGGGCAGTCAACTGGCAAAATAACACCCTAACAATCTCAATATACAGAGACTTAGTGCAACAAACCCTAAATACAGCCTGGCATACAATACAGCCAGCTGAATTGGCAGCCATCCTTACAACTTCATTCTGGCAACCTGCTGACAATCTGGAGCAGAACGTCGAAATGTTCTCGCTCTGGCTAAATACAGCTTTTGATATCTTAGCCTTGGTCAAACTAAAAACCTTGACATAGAAAATCTCTCAGCCATGGAATTATGAGATCCTTAGAATGAGGCGGGATTGCCGTAGGCAAGAACAGAAGTGGAGGAAAAACTATGAGGTCGAAGAGAGAACTATATATAAAAACAAACTAGCTGAACATAAAGAATGTATTAAAGCTGCGAAAACCTCCTACTACTCTGAGCAGATAAAAATAGCATGCAATGCAAATAAAACTCTTGCTCAAGTAATAAAAAAATTAGCACTACCAGCCAGCTCCAATCCAGCAGTAACTAATAAAAACATTTTGAAACTCTGGCTGATTTCTTTCAAGAAAAAGTAGCCATCATTTTAAACAAATTTGCCACAAGCCGGACAGCCCACAACCAGAGGAGCAATCTCTAAATAGTCTAGCCAGATTCTTTACCTTTAAGGTTCCTCTTGAAAACCAATTTATGAATCTAATCCCACTAATCAAATCTGGCGCCCCACAATGCCCTTGCCCTTTTTAAATATTTCATCTGATTCCAGCCCTAGTGGTACAATATCTGGGGCACATTTTCAATACAGTGTTTGTGGAGGGTGTTTTCCCTGCACACTGGAAATCTACCTCAATGCTGTCTCTGCTAAAAAAGGATAATCTTAATGCACTGGATGAGAACTACTATCACAAAATATCTAGGCTTCCCTTACCACTAAGTTGATTGAGAAAGTAATGAACGAACAGCTATCAGAGTACATTGAAGAAAATTGTTTACTGGATGACACCCAACAAGGGTTTAGGAAAAACCACAGCATAGAATCTGCCTAGGTGGTGGCCACCAAAGAGATTTGTGAAATGCTGGACGGGGTGGGTTGGGGTACTGCAGCTCTGATTTTGCTGGACCACTCCACAGCATTTGATACGGTCAGCCATGATCTCCTGGTTGAATGCATGCGGAGTTTGGGGTTAGTGAACACAGCACTAGGTCTCCTTCAATCCTTTTTAGTCTACAGACAACAAAGCACGGTGATGGGCAAATTTTCATCCAGGTCTTTCTCTGTCTTCACCCTGTGGAGTCCCTCAGGGCTTGGGACTGAGCCAGACACTGTTAAATCTTTATGTCATGCCACTGACTTCACTTATCAAAAAATCTGGCTTCTCGTCATACGCAGATGACACTCAAATGGTGGTGTCACTAGCGAAACTTGAGAGCAACTCAGACTCTGCACTTGGACTCTGCATGAGCAATGTAAGCAATTGGAAGGACAACAATTGTTTTAAACTGAATGCTGCTAAAACTGAAGTCATCAACTTTGACAATAACCCCTCATTCCGGACGCCGGAATGGTGGCCTCCTGAGTTAGGTCTCCTCCCTGAATCAGTAAATAAAGTAAATAATCTGGGTTTCTTGCAAGGTAAAGAGTTGAAGTTTAAAGACCAAGTGAATAAAATCACATCTGCCTCATTCTGTTCCTTGAGGCTTGTAAAAGAGTTTTAAAATGTTTTGCCACCACAGCTCTTGAAGACAGTAATCATCACTCTAGTACTCTCGAGGTTTGATTACTGTAATAGCCTATATCTCAATCTTGCCTTAGGTTCTTTGAATAAACTTCAGATTCTGCAGAATGCAGCTGCACAATTTTTCTTTAACATCCCTAAATACAAATCAGCTAGAGGAGCCATCAGGAAACTTCACTGGCTCCCAGTTAAACAACGTGTTAGGTTCAAGGCTCTTTGCCTGGCCTAAAACTCATTATAGGTACTGGGGCAAGCCTGGTTCAAGGATAAACTTAAAAGGTTCACACCAGGGAGGACGCTTCACTCAGGTTCAGTTATGAATCTGGCAGTCTCCCTTCTAAGGAGGACAACCTGGGGTAGGAAGAGCTTCTTCAGGACCACTGCTGTGCTTTGGAACAGTTTACCATTGGAACTAAAAGCTCCTCCTTCACTGCTTGCCTTTAGAAAGGCCTTGAAAATCTGTCTCTTCTCCCAGGACTAGGAAATATCAGAGTATCTGCAGGATTCTGTTTCTACAGCGCCAAGACACACATGGGCAGGACATTGCGCTTTATGAATCACTTTCACTTCACTTCACCACCGTTCAGCTGTTCCAGGTGCCTCCTGTTTTCCAGCACTTCACACTCCTGCTTCCCTTCACCCCCCTTTCTGCCCCTGCCCAGGATGTACTTAATGAAGGCCGCAGCAAAACCTAATTAAGCAGGTCCCTGACCAGCTCCTAATGTAGCAGGTCTCTTGACGCTGCCTAAGTTCTCTTCTGCCACTGTTCAGCGTGACTGCTGACTGCCGCCAGCTTGCCCTTCACTGCCACTCAGCTGTTCCAGGAGCTGTCCATTTTCCCACCCTTCTTCCCTCCCACTTCCTGCCATGTAGCACTGTGCTCCCCACCCAGAACCTACTTTGTGGAGGCCGCAGCACGACCCCATTAAGCATGTCCCCGACCAGATCCTAATGTAAGAGGTCTCTTGCCTGCATTCTCTTCTGCCACTGTTCTGTGTGACTGCTGACTTCCGCCGGCTCACCCTTCAACCCCACTCAAATGTTCCTGGAGCCGGCTCTTTTCCCGCCCTTTGCCCTCCCATTTCCTGCCACACAGCGCCCTGCCCCCCACCCATGACCTAAATAATGGTGTTCACAGATGCTCTGAAGGTGCGCCAAAGGCAAGGACGTCTGTGCCCATCTGTGTCTGGACCATGCCCAGTGCCAGGAACCCTAGCCATCCGACCACCCACAGGTACTCCACCACAGAACTCCGAGCCGTGGACCCCAGATTCCGCATTAGCAACTGCTGTAGCTCCTCTCCCTGATCTATGTACAGACGCTTCACCTGCCACCGCTTTCACTTCATGTGCAATGCAAGACCACCAGCTCACACATGAACCCCGCCACACCCACCCAGAAGGCCACGAACACCCTGGAACTCCTCCAGTGCATCCTGCTCAACACCCGGTCCCTCTGCAAACAAAATACAGAACTCTCAGAAACCATCAACACATTCACCCCTGACATGATCTTCATCACTGTGACCTGGCTCAATGCCTCTTCAGCACCAGACCTCACCACCGCAACACCTGACAGCTATAAGATGATCCCTTATGACCCCTCCAACGAACACAGAAGAGGCATTGCCATAATCCACAAAGAAACGATTTGATGGCCCACCTCAGAAGACTTCACCACACCAATCATGGAACATCTGAACTTCCAACTCTGAACTGACTCCAGACCGACCATTAAAGGAACCTTCGCCTACAGACCCCAGGACCACGACCTGCATTCTGCGACGCCATCACCAGATTAATTGCCCCACTAGCCATCAACTCAAAGCACTATGTACTTCTCAGGGGCATCAACTTCCGCCTTGAAGGCCCCAATGACATCAACTCCACCAATCTCCTAGAAAATATGAGCAACTTCGGTCTCACCCAACTGGTCAGAGACCTCACACACAGCACAAGTCACACACTGTATCCAATCTTCACCTCCAGTGACAGAATAAAATGCAGCCATGCCTCTGAATTCTTCTGGATTGACCACGCCATCATCCATTTCTCCATCATGGGCCCACTGAGCACTATCACCAAGCCACCCGGCTCATCACACCACAGCTGGAAGAAAGTAATGGAGATCCAATGGATGCAGGCCCTCAACACCTCCCAGGCCATTGCCACACCAGAACTAGAGCAGGCTGTCCTGCTCCAGACAGTCGCCTCCATGAAGCCAGCCAAAACTCACAGAGCCTCAAGAGAGTCAGCTGGTACACACTGGAACTCAGGACGATCAAGCTCAAATGCAAATGACTGGAGAAACAATGGTGTACCACCAAGGACCCCGCCGACCAAGCTACCTTCAAATCAGCCCTCAAAAGGTACCACCAATGCATCAAGGACACCAAAAGAGATTACCTCACTGATGGCATCCAGACTAGTGCCAACAGCATGAAGGAACTTTTTAACACAGTCAGGGAGCTCTCCAGCCCATCGGCCACCAAGAAAAGGGTCCACCCCTCCCAAGAACTTGCAACACTCTATTGGAATACTTCCACAGTAAGATAGCATCCATCTACAACATCTTCAACCCCCAAACCACTAATGTCGATCTCCACAATCTCAGCCCAACCACAGAGACCACAGCCTCTCTGAAGTCATGGAGTCTTATCCCCTCACAGACCACCACAACCCTCCTGCCCTCAATCCACTCGAGAGCACCCATGGACCACAGCCCTCAACACTTCTTCAACCTTGGAACTCAAGAAATCACCATGGAACTCACAAACATCCTCAATGCCTCCATCACCACAGTTACATTCCCCAACAGATGAAAACACGGGGAGGTCAGACCGCACCTGAAGAATCCCTCTGCCAACCCCAGCAAACTCATTAACTTCCACCCCATTTCGCTACTCCTGTTTGCTGCCAAAGCCCTTGAGAAGGCCATCAACCTCCGGCTCACCAAATACCTAGAAGAAAACAACCTGCTTGATACCTCCCGTGGCTTTTACACAAACCCCAGCACTGAGACAGCCCTAATTGTCACCATCAATGACATCAGATCCCTCCTCGACCATGGTGAAACAGCAGCCCTGATTCTCCTCCACCTCTCAGCAAGTTTCAACACTGTATCCCATTACACCACATCAACATACTTCAACCACATTGGCGCCCTCAAATGGATTGCATCCTTTTTCACCTGGCAAACTCAAAGAGTCCGCCTGTGTCCCTGCACTTCGGAACCCAAGACCATTGTCTGAGCCATCCCCCAAGGATCGTCCCTCTGCAACACCCTGTTTAACACCTTCATGACACCCCTGGCAGACACTGTCAGAACCCACAGACACAGAATCATTTTTGTGCACAGATGACACACAACTCATCGTCTCACTCACCAAACACCCCTCCATCTCCAGAACCAACTTTCTCAATGCCAGGAACAGTGTTGCAGACTGGATGAGGACCAACTGTCTGCAGCTCAATACAAACAAGACGGAAGTGCTGATCTTTGGGAAGAACACCTTCCCATGACACAACAGCTGGGTCCATCCAAGCTCAGACACACACCCACAGACCAGGCCCACAGCCTCAGCATAATCCTTGACAGAAAACTCACTATGAAGAACCAAATCAAGGCATTTGACTCCTCATGCTTCCACACCTTCTGCATGCTCTCAAAAATTGTAAAATGGATTCCCATCAAAACCAAAAAAAACATCATTCAAACCCTCATCACCAGCAGCCTTGACTACGGAACTACCTCCGAAATCCTAAAGAGACTCCAAATCATATAAAATGCAGCAGCTAGACTCATCCTTGACCTCCCCAAATGCACCAACATCACCCCCACCTCAAGAACATACCCTGACCCCCCATTCAGAAGAGATGCCAGTTCAACCTTCTGACACATGCCTAAGGAGCTCTGCCTGACCAGGGCTACATCAACCATTGTGTAAACTTTTACCAATCTGCCAGATAAATTGGATCTACCTCCCTAGCCTTTGCTCGCACCCCCCCACATCCACTGCAGCTACAGCGGAGGCCACGCATTCTCCTACCTCACAGAGAAAGCCTATAACGGCCTGCCCTTCCACCTATGAACATCAGAAGAGAACTCAAAACATGGCTCTTTGACTAAGACCTACGCTACCTCAGTGCCTGGATATCCCCAGGGGTGACAAAACTATGATTGGCTTGACCCACGATATATTTGTTGGGATAGGGTACCCTGGAAATAGTTAGCCTTTCTTGACACGGCCCGATTACGGGTAATTCTGATATTGGCCACTGACTTCAATCCGTATTTACATCTCATTTTTTATGAACAGTGGTTATTTATGTAGGAATTCTCTTACTGCTATGATGTTTGTTTGTCAGCACATCCATGATTTGAATTAGGAACCCTTCACCTTATTATGACATTAGCACATTTCTTGTGCTATTGTGTTCGACTAACATGACATTTGCATATTTTATGTGCTACTGTGTTCAATTAACACTTTGTTCTATCAGTAATCATTAATTAGATTTATTGATACTCCTGTGGATTTTAGTATCAGATTAATACCCCTTAATGTTTAGACATATTCATGTACAACTTTGGTAGTATCTATACACTTGTATGTGTTTCGTATGACTTTTCTCTCGGTCGGATATTGTGATTTTGATACTGCTCCAAGACGGAGCCTGCTCCTGCGCATAATGTTGCTTTGGCCTATTGTCCCTTTTCTATTGTTATACTATCTTAACACATTGATACTCTAGCGGATTTCAGTATCAGATTAATTCCCCTTAAAGATTAGATATATTCATGTACAGCCTTGGTAGTATTTATACACTTATATGTGTTGGGTATGACTTTTCTAATGGTTGGATATTGTGATTTTGATACCGCTTCAAGATGGAGACTGCTCCTGCGTATCACGGTGCTCTGCCCTTTCGTCCTTTTTCTATTGTGATACTATTTTAACGCATACTGCTAATGGCACTGGTGCTAAACGCCATGGATTTGGGGGACTACTCTCCTCTCGTGTTGCTTACCGTGCAGATATAAAATTGTATATTGATATGTTGTGCCCCTATTTGGAGGCTATTTATTGGTGTAGTAGACCTCTATGTTATTGTACTGCGGTTGGGATTGTTTAATCAAATCAATTTGGACTACTGGCTAATGCATTTGTTGTGAGTACTAGATATTAGATACTCTATATAAATATTAAGGGTTATCCCTGATTCTATCGTACTGTGGATTGAGATCGTTTTATTAAATTATTTTGATCACTGGATATCGTTATTACTGTTTCTATTAGGTAACAGGTTCCCCATATAAATATTACGAATGATTCCTGACTGTGTTATTTTACCTTCTCGAAAGCAATGCTTTGGCAATATTTGTTTCCTTCGTTTTTTTATTTTTGATAAATAAATTTGGATATTAGGCTTGAATTAAAGTAAACTTAATACAATTATGCATTGATGCTGCTTCATATATAAGAGTATAATTAAATCTTTTGTTTCACTTTTTAGTTCACATTTTTGTCTTGATCCTTGGTGATTTCCATGCCTTCAGTTATGATTATTGCTATCACTTTCTCTCACACTGTCCTGTTTGTTACAAGACATACTGCAAACAGAAGCCTAATATTTTGAGATACATATTTGAGTAAGTACTTATCGTGATATTTGATAGTCCAACAAGGGGTGTCTCCTTTTTGTTGCTTCAAATTGTTGGTTTATTTTTTTGTCTATTTTTAGCAGTATCACTTAATTCTTTCGCGGTTCTTGACGCTTCCAGATTACCTTGGCTGGCAGGGTTGTTTCCTGACTGACTTTCATTAGACTTTTTCTATGGTGAGTTTATCATAAAATTATAAGAGGTTATTTTGGTTTTCTTAATTTGTATGTAGTGGTCCCTTCTCCTTTACTTACTAGCATCCGATTCTGGTAATCTATTGCTTTTGGTCATGTTTTGCACGGTATGCAATTGGTTGTGGTAAAGTTTCTCATGTTTTTTGCTCCTGCTCAGCACTTTCACACACTAGCACTTTGTTTCAATATTGTGACACTTGGGTTGTTCCGTTTGGTCCTTTATCTGTTTCACTGGTGGTTCTCTTTGATCTTGATACGTTGGGCATTTCAATCTGTAAATTAAGATTATACAGATATGGAAATGTACATTGTCTAAACCAGATCCGAAGTAACATTGGGTATATGTCTTTGCTTATCAATGTTCTAGCGCTGAAGAAGTCTTTGGTTGACACCATTAAAGACGAAACACATGTTGGCTAGAAATCTGTTAAATCTTGAAAAAAAGCAAATAAAGACAATAAGAAGCCTGTTATGGACCTTTTCTTATGAGGATCTGAATTATTTTTTCGCTCAGGACATTAACCCATTGTGCTCATCAGGGGTGAAGAGCAGCGCTATACAAGACTAACTGACTGATTGATTGACTTGTCACATCTTACCAAGTCTGCAGGAATATCAGGAGTCAAAAGCTTCTCCTGCTTAGCCACCCTGCCCTACAGGTTTGCCTTGTTATGAACACCTTAGACGTCTAGAAGGAATCAGTAATGGGGAGGCGAAATGCCAATGAGATAACAATCTTTTGCATGTACTAGCTGAGAATTTCACTAAGGGTTTAGCACTTTCTAGCTCTGATTCCAGAACATAAATGATGGTATTTAGAGTCACAGATTGTAGTGCAGGAAAAGTTTTATAAAAACAATGACCACCGTTATATTATTTCATTTATTGGCTTTCTTAAACCTACTTCTCTCTGCATTACAATTAATTCTGGTTGGTAAACTCTGCTCCACTCGCAGAGTTTTCCACACTCCGCTTTATGCGGAGCTCGCAGAATTCTGAAAAACTCTGCTTTGCGTAGCGGAGCAGAGTTTTTTCCTCGCTCGTGTTTGTCAACGTCAAGTTGGCGAGCGTGAGCGAGGAAAATCCACCTCCCCGCACGATTTTTCCTCATTCGCGATCATCAATATCAAGTTGGCGAGCACGAGCGTGGTCAGATTTCTCATTTCTAGTGGTTGCGTTTGCTCATGACCGCTCGCTTTGCTTTGAGAAACCGTCCGTTTGTATTTAGAAAGCTGCCTCTCGAGTAAAAATCTACTTGAGCGGTAGAAAGGAAGCTGCGCCCACTTGCGCAGTGCATGGAGTCGTTCATGATGATTGCACAGTACTGAAAATCACCGCAAGCAGCATTTATCTAACGCACTCCCCTGCTTGCGGAGCTCGGCGTAGCATGGTGGAGGTTTTTTTGCACCAGCCAGGCTTAATTACAATGTGCCTAAAATAATCTAGAAACATTAACAAGTGAAATCAATATGATTACTAAACTATGTGTGCATAAATAATATACTCACACGTAAGAAGAATATATTACTGGATCTTAAAGCATACATAGCTTAGAAAATTAATTTTTGAAAAAAGTATAAGAAACAGTTACTTCACATTATTGTGCAATCTAATCGAGGCCATCGGAAAGCAGTTTTGCTACCACTTATGAGTGTGCAATGAAAAGCAAGCAAACAACATATACATCTCAGTCCTTTCACACACAGTTCATAAATACTGCCTTGAATATACTGCTTCAGCAATTCCACAGGACTTCTAGTGTGTAAAGCCATGATTTTTATAAAAATGCATCAGTCGATGTAGTTCCAACTGCATGAGGAAGCACAACCAATAGATCAGGAAGTATTTTTTTGTCCATATTGGCTTTGCTATATTCACGTGAAAATATTTGCCACGTTAAAACTCCTTTTCACATTAAAAGAGGTGTCCTGTGATTTCATCTGCCATTGGACGAGGATAACCCAACCTGTCCAGTCTCAGTATGATATTCATCTTAAAATTTAAGAATGTCATATATCAATGTGGATGTCTAACAAAATATTGTGGCCACTGATAATGAAACGTACAAATACTGTGGCAAAAATCTTAACCATAAATATGTAAAAATATCATTTTTTTAAATTAATATTGAATTTAATAAATGTATTTGAAATAGTTAAATATAATCTTATGTTAAATAAATAGAAGTACTAGAAGCTGTAAGATATATATATATATATATTACCTACTGGCGGTCGCCAGTAGGTAGTTATAGTTAGGACCGTGTTTCCATAGGAAATCTCAAAATTCTATTTTGAATAACTTTGGCGCCGGTTGACGAATCTTCGCAAAATTTTCAAAACTAATGGGGCGCTCCGCTCAGCTCCTACCCTGAAAGTCTCGGGGTGATTCGTCAAGCGGGGGCCGAGAAAAAAGGGGGTCCCAAAACGAGTTTTCCCCATGCATTTTTCCATAGGGACTTTAGTCGCAGCTACAGCCCGAACGGCTGAACAGAATTATGTGAAATTTGGCAGAGAGGTAGCCATAAGGTCCATGAAGTGCCTTTTGCAGGTTTGGTGTAAATCTGTTCAGTATTTCCTGAGAAATTAGCATTTAAATCAATATATATATCTGTAAGCGCGCAGCGTGCGCGCACTGAGCAAGTCCTGTGCGCGCACCTTGCCGTGCGCGAGCGCACTTCTGATTGGTTGTTAGATGTCAGTAAACATTCGAATCGGTGGAAATCAGGAAGCGGCGGCCGCCATTTTGTCTCTCGCATAAAGAGGGGGTGAGAAACAAAGGGGGAGAACTTGAAAAGGGGGCAGAGTGGGGAGATATTGACCCACTAGGCATTGTAAGGGGGTCACAGTAGGACCTTGTAGGGCAAAAAAAAAGATTTATATTTTGAAAAAAAATATCGCCGAGTGCGCGCACCCAGCGCGCACCCGAAAAATTTTTAAAAACAAAAAAATTTAAAAAATTCGCAATTAAGTAAAAAGATATAAGGTGGCTCTAAAAAGAGCCCTTGTGTTTATTGTGTGTTTTTCGGTACCTACAAGTAAGTACCGATGCAGAGTCTAAAGTTCAAGAGGAAGACTCTGTTGCCTTCATCAGTGAAGTGTACACAATCTCCTCTATAAATGTCTTGCATGTTGTAACGCAAATTGTTGTGGTATATAGAACCCATACCAAAGTCTCTGAGGAAAGCAGAAATAGATTTGTTGACGTGCTTCCTTGCTTTGTCAATCTGCGGACAAAATTGGTTGGACCAGTTCCACTTTTGCCTTTGGCATATGTTAGAATATACAAAGGCAGTTTGTGGAAAAAGCAACATCATTTGCACAAAGGTGTCCTTAATAAGCATTTCCAGACCTACCCCAGTTAAAGTGCCTAGGTCATTACCACCACAGTGCACAATAATAAGGTTAGGCTGTGGGAGATGTAGAAAGGTTTTCACCAAAGGCATTAATTGGTGCCACTTTAACCCTCTCTGACCAATCCATTTAATGTCTACATTTGGCAAAGCAAAGTCTCTCACCATACCTCTTTTTTCTGCAAATTTTTCACTCCAGAAGACATAGCTGTGACCTACAATCCACACTGTGAACATCTTCCAAGGAGATCTGGATGCACTCAGGAGGTTGAAAAATGGGGGCACACATAGTTTTTTTTATAAAAAGAACTCATTGGCTGTTTGAAACCATTCTACACTAAAAACTAGGCTGTATGTTTAAATTTTAAAAAGCATGTTTTGTATTGGTACAGAAAAATGTGTTACCAAAGACACGAAGAAGTCATTAGGAAGCATTGGTAATGCGAATATTTGGTCGTTCTTTGAGTACAAAGAACTCACTACCAATATGAGACTAGCAAACGACGAAGATTATGCAAGTATTCTGAAAGATATCAGAATTGGACTACTCACAGAAGTTGGCAAAAAAGCATTACAGAGTCTGTTGCTACATAATTTATTTCCAAATGAAGAAATAGTTGCAGAGAAAATATACCAGAACATTGCAGAAAAAAATACTGTAATCTGCTTAATGCCAACACTACGTGAGTGCTCAATATTCAATGAGGAACTTTTGAAATTGGAAAAGGAAGAGATTAAGAAAATGGAAGCAGAGGACAAAATTCAGCATGAAAGAATTACTTTTACATTAACAGGCAAACTGAAAAATAAATTGGATTCACTAGAGAAGAACATTTCCAAAACAGCTGGATTAGAAAAAAATCTATATGTTTGCATGAATTGTCGCGTGATTTTAAGGAGAAATTTGGATGAAGAAAAAGGTTTAGTGAATGGAGCTATGGGAAGAGTTGTGGGTTTTATTTAGGAATGTTTAAAAAGAAAATTTGATCAGATAGAAGAAGTTAAAGACATTTGTCGTTGTTCAGTTCGTTTTATGCTTGTGAAAGACTTATATGTGCGTAGAAAGCAGTTTCCATTTTCTCTAGCATATGCTGTAACTATTCACAAGTCTCAAGGATTGACTGTAGATAGTGCTTTTGTAAACATTGGTTCTTCTGTGTTCAAAGAAGGTATGGCATATGTTGCTCTGTCACAAGTAAAAACATTATCTGGTTTATTTATGATAGACTTTGATGACTCAAAAGTTAGTGCTGATACAAACTGTGTAAAGGAGTATAATAGATTAAGAAGAACCTATGCTCCTCATTTAGGACAGTATCCTGTGATTGAAAAACATGTTGTTTCTCGGAAAAGGAGATTTGAAAATATCTGTAATGTGGATGAACAGAACTAAAAAAAGGACAGTGATGTGATAGCAAGGAAAAAGAAAAAGGACAGTGTTGAAGAGGTTGTTGGTTGCCATTTTGAAAATAGCTCTGGTGTCAACTGCTATGCAAATGTAGTGCTGAATGTTGTATTTTATCTTGAAAAGTTGCTAGAACAGATAATAGTAAATCATGGAAAAAGATTGTGTTCTCTGCTGAGTCTCCTTTATGAGAAGCTGAGTACTGATAAAACTGAAATAGAAAGTGCTACTGATGTTAGAAATCTTTTAGATGTATGTTGTGGTTCTACACAGTTTAAAGAAAATGTCCAGCAAGATGCACAGGAATTCTTAATATATATTTTGAGTGTACTTGAAGATGAAGGAGTAGAAGTAGAAAACTTATTTGGTGTCTCTTACAAATGGGAACATTGCTGTGAAAACTGTATGAACACATGTAGTAGTAATGTTGATTCAGAAAGGTTCATATTTTTACCATTACCAGAGAGAAAATCAGTGACTTTTAGTAAATTAGTTAAAGATGCCAATCACAACATGCAATGTTCTGAATGCAAATCTGACATGTTTTCCACGTTATTTTTACAGAAATATGGTCAGTATGTAATTTTAATGATGCAACGTTGTAGAGCTGATGGTTCAAAATTGGAAACTTTAATAAAGAAGTTTACAGGACAACAATTATCAATTTCTGGAAAAACTTTTGTTACAGTTGCAATAATTTTTCATGAAGGACCTACTGTAACTTCTGGACATTACACAGTTTATCTTAAATGTGAAAAAGGCTGGACACTGTGTAATGATTCCCAATTGATTTTCAAGCAACGTTTGCCTTATGATTTACCCAATTCCTATTTAATTTTTCTGAAACCTAAATTTTGAAAACTAAAAACTGCATCTGAACAAAGCATTTTTTGTAATTTTAAAGGATTATAATTGAAGATATCACTTAAAAAGGATTTTGAAATTACTATTTGGCCTAAAGGAAAAGTAATAAAAACAAATGTGGACACCTTTGACAGAAATTATTTTGGCATGTGTGCTTTTGCGACAAGGTTTAAAGACGGTTTGTCTAGAACATTTTTATTCATCTAGAAAAGCACTTGTAATATATGTAATATTTCTAACAAGGTATATTTTAGTGAGGAAAGTTTTAGGGCTTTTTTTAAACAATCTTTCAGATTGTTTTTTTTTTGCCCGCTGTTAAATGATGAATACAATTGTTTTCACTATTTTTAGTGAAAAATAAAAAATTCTGAAAACAGCAAAAAAAGGGCAAAAAATTGTTTTGTAAAATATGTAAAAACATGTAATGCTTTTTGTAATGTATGATTGAATATTAATACTTTTTTTCTTTTTTGCAGAACTGGAAAGAAAAAAAAGAAAAAATTCTGTTCCCTTGCAAAATACTTTAAAACAATTTTTTTCTAAAAAATTTATTTTTTTTAAAAAATAAGTGAAAAATATTAGTATTTCTCAATCCTCCCTTTTCATGCTTCCATTTCTTCACCTCTTTTTGTACATTAAATTTTTTAAAAAATTTTTTTTAAATTTTTAAAAAAAACCTTGGGTGCGCGCAGGGTGCGCGCACCCCCCAAAAAAAAAAAAAAAAAAATCCCCCCAAAAAATTTTTGGGGTTTAGTTTTTAAGTGGCTCTTAAAAGAGCCCTTGAGTTAATGGAGGGAAACAGGAAGAGAAAAACGAAAAAAAAGAAAAAACATCTATGGCCTACTGCACTCATGCGCATCAAATTTTCTCTGAATGAGATCAAGACTGGTCTCACACACAGAAATAAGTTTACCGCAATCAGTGCAGCATGTGGACAACCTCGCAAAACAAGGTGGTCCAAAACGAGGTGTGGAAGAAGGCAAAGGCACCACTGCAGAAGAAGTGCTCGGCTGAGCTGCCGAAGATGTGCTCGGCTGAGCTGCTGCAGATGTCGTCGGTTGAGCAGGTGGAGGGTTTGCTCCAGAAGCTCGACGAAAAGTCACTGGATGCATTTTGTCAACATGCCTCAACATAGTGTGAATGCTAAAAGAATACTTCTTGTTAGGATTCCCACGTGACAAGACTTTTTGACAAAGTACACATGTAACTTTAGGTGCATTTACCTTTTTTTGTCCCTCTGGAAAAGTGAAAAACTGCCATATAAAGCTGTCTTTCTGCTTCCTGCTCCTCTGCCTCTCAAGAGTGTCCTGGTCACTGTCTGAAGATGGTTGCTGTTCAGCCATTGTATCTCAACAACAGAATAGCTCCTTCTCCAAAGGAATCAGAACTAATAATGAGGGGAGTAGGTGTGGTTTGGGAAGAATCTGGAACTGAAAGTACTTCAAACCAATCAAAAGTGATGATTCTTGATCACATGACTTGCCATGAGGGGATTGGGTGTGGTGTTGAAACAATCAGAAACTGAAAGTAAAGATAACCAATAAGAAGTGTTGTTTTATTATGCATATAACCCGAGGTGCGCGCACTGCGCAAGCTCCGAGCGCGCACCTCGTGATTACGCATGCGCGAACGCGTAGGAGCGCATGTGCATACGTCATATGCGCGTACGTAGCGCGCATACGTTGAACACGCATATACGCGAACGTTATTGTGCGTAATTTAAGCGTATGCGGAAGTAAACCGCGTGGTGCGCGTAGGACGCACGCACGCATGCGTACGTACGTACGCATACGTACTGGGTGCACGCTCCCAGCGCGCACTATGACGTATATATGCGTACGTAAATAACGTACAACGGTATTCATAAAAAACTTACGAAATTGTACTAGGAGCGCGCTCAGAGCGCGCACCCCAAGAATTTATATTAAAAAAAAAAGTGGAGAAAAATTAATTGCAAAAATTAAAAAAAAAAATCAACTTTATCCTAATTGAAATTTTTTTAAAAAAGCAAAAACAAATAAAAGGATACAGATAATATATAAATGAATACATAGGAATTTTATTTTTAATATAAATTGTTTTTTTTTAATTACATAATTCAAAAATTAGCATTTAAAAAACCGTACAAATTCACTGAAAAAACCAAAGGTTTCACACACGTTATAGTTAGGAATTAGCATTTAAAAAACCTTGCAAATTCACTGAAAAAACCATAGGTTTCACACATGTTATAGTTAGCTGGACATTTCTCATACAAAACCAATGAAATTCCCCCGTTATAGTTAGTTCAGCTAACTATAACTCGCGCCCCCGCAATGCACTGCTGATGACGTCACATATTACATCACTCATGACATGGTCAGTGACATCACTCATGACATCACTGATGACATCTCAAATGACATCACTGATCACAACATGTGTGAAACCTATGGTTTTTTCAGTGAATTTGCAAGGTTTTTTCAATGCTAATTCCTAACTATAACGTGTGTGAAACCTTTGGTTTTTTCAGTGAATATATATATAAAGCTATATCTAAGTTCAATCCAGTCATGATGCGGGATTCAAAAGACATTTTCCATGAAAGCGTAGTTGAACAAGTGAAATCATTAAATCAAATTACGAAAAACAAAAGCTGGAAGTTTAACAAACAAAATTTCGAATATGATTCTCTAATGAGAAAATTGAAGGAGAATCACAATATCGTCATCCGTAACTCCGACAAAGAAGGTAATATTGTGCTGATGCCCAAAGAAGAATATACAAAGGCGGTATATAGACAATTAAGAGATAATTCTTGTTTCTCTGGAAGCAACATCATCGAGGTCAAATCAATGTACACAACTTACCTGTCTAAATTAACAACTTGGAAGAATAAAGAAACAACATCTCATGAGTTTACATTTTTTTTAAATGACCATCCGGTGAAACCCACAATTTATTTCATCCCTAAGGTCCACAAGGATCTACAGAAACCACCGGGCAGGCCAATAATATCGGCCAGAGATAACTTACTTGAACATACATCACAATATGTTGACTTTTTACTTCAGGAAGCAGTTAAATATTTGCCCTCATATGTATGTGACACAGGGGATTTTTTAAGAAAACTCAAGGATTTCATTTGGAAACCTGATTACCTGTTCATTGCATTAGATGGTTGTTCACTATATACTAGTATTAGACATCATGATGGCTTAAGAGCTCTAAGATTTTCTCTGGAGAAAAAAGTAGAATTGACAATCAGACAAAGAGAAATGCTAATTGAAATGGTGAACTTCTGTTTATCTAACAACATATTTATGTTTAATAATTTATTGTACAAACAGATTAGAGGTGTAGCCATGGGGGCCAGCTTCTCTCCCAGCTATGCATGTTTGCATATGGGCTGGTGGGGGGAGCTGGTCCTCAAAACCCAACATCCACAGACGATGACAAAGAATGTTAAAATGTGGTTGCGATTCATCGACGACCTGTTTGTGATTTGGGAGGGTGACACGCATGGCGCCAATGACTTTGTGATGCCATTGGATACAAATGATTTAAATCTGCAATTCACAGCAAGTATAAGTGCAGCAGAAGTAAGCTTTCTAGATACAATGATTTATGTGGACAATAACAAAATTGAATCTAAATTATTCCACAAATAAACCGCGGAAAACTCGATGTTGCACGCGAGCAGTTCCCATGCAAGACACTTAATAAACAGCATCCCCTATGGGGAGATGCTTCGTCTGAGGCAGATTCACAGCAATGAGAAGAACCTTAGGGAGGCACAGGCTAACAGTAAAATCAGGTTCCTAGAGAGAGGTTATTCAAGAAAGACAATTGATAGTGCCATTATAAAATCTATGCGCTATGATAGATATCAGTTAATAATATCGAAAGAACTATGCTCAGGAACCGAGATGGTTCAGCGCACAAATAGTGAGGTAGTAATCAAACAGGCAGAACAATTCAGATTCAATATTCAATATAGCCAGCAACACAGACAGATCAAATCAATCATTACACAGAATTGGCCTATGGTATTGAGTGACCCTATTATTGGAGGGGGGTTATCGACTTGTCCCTCTATAACATACAGCAAGGGGCCCTCAATGCGGGACAAACTAGTTAAAACTAGCCCAGAGGTTATGGACACAACAAGCTGGCTACAGACACACAAATGATTTTTTAGATACAAAACATGTAAGGCGTGCAAACAAGGAGAAAACCGGTTAACATATATGACACTATTCAGTACTAGAAGTGTTAAGATAACCAAACTTTTAACATGCAAAACTGAATTTGTGTTATATGTTGTAATTTGCCCATGCAGCCTACAATATGTAGGAAGCACCAAATTACAGGTGCACAAACAAATTTTACAGCACATTAGGGTGATTAACAATCAAGACAACACCTATCCAGTGACACGCCATTTTAAAAGTAGCCATGGGTCCAAAAGTCAGGACCTCAAGTATTTTGTGATTGACTGTGTCCCACCGAGTAGAAGAGGTGGGGATAGAGAACAACATCTGTGCCAGCTAGAGACCAGGTATATTCTTGAGTTAAATTCAAAACATCCTTCAGGGCTGAACGTGACAGAAGATTTATATACATGCCTGTAAAAATGAGTAAAGGTCAGTTGAATATTTGAATATCTGAGGTGTGAACTGCTTATCTTAACAGTTTTAATGCTTTTATAAGTAAGTTTTATGTGCAAAGATTTTAGCTGGTGTTTTAATCTAACTTAAAAACATTGAAGGTTTTATGGACAATGAAAGTACATTTATAGGTATTATACCATGATTTTAGTAATTATTGTGATTACTTCTTTTAACTATTATATTTATGTACATTGATTATTGCCAAATGAACTGGGATCACAAACATTTTGGACATTTAAAATATCATAGCGAATTTTGTACAGATTAGGACCCTTATGGACTCACATGTAACAATTGATACCTACATAGTCAATGAAGTACAGGCACTTTATTGATCAGGATTAGAGCACGAGTACTAACCAAATATTTAGTTAGAAAAACCTATTGCACCGTAAGTGGGTATTAAAATGGACGGGTCAAGCGGTATTGATACCAACATTAAGAAAGCATGACCATGAAGATTGATATATCTAACGGTCCTCATCTACATTGGTGAGCAATAGGTTTCAACAATAATTTACAAATCACAATCTGAACAAACCCAAACCTCACCCTACACTAGATATTTAGCAAAGTACTCGGTGACATTATCACCTCAAAGGTACTACAAACAGTTAGGATATCCTCACCACAATGAAACAAAATGAGATGATAAGAAGTATTGCTCGTACACGCTAACTGATAGCCAATGAAGCACGATCGTGTTTTAGACAAGATGAACTTTTTGTTTTCACATAAGGGTGATTAAGCACATTGTACTTTAAACATATACAGCACTTTGTCGTAATACATTTTAGCACATGTATAGAATATGCAAGAACAGTAACAGTAGTAAATATAGTAAGTGGTAACACATAATTTGAGAAATAAGATAAAATTTGCTAGTTGAGGGTTACAAATGTTATGAAATCTATATAACATTGTATACTCACTAATTGTGGATATTATCTCTTTTAATGTGTATTTATGCCCATTTGTGTATTTATATATTTCTGCCACTAAATATAAAGGATTTTTTTCCAATCGATATTTAGTATTTTTTTATGTTCATAGCGTAGTTTGCACATGTGACTGTAGTTAGACCTGCACTAACCACTTTAAATATGTGAGAATAACGCCGAACAAATGTCATGTGATCAAGGCTCCTGCGAGAGCTGAAACGGGTTATTGCGCCAAGCACGCAATAAAGGATTAAAATTTGCACCAAATCTTGGTCCAGACCTGTTGCTTGTGGAATCGAAAATATTAAGGGTATAACTGGATATCTATCTATATATATGTATATGTATATATATGCATACATTACAAAATATAGGTACAATAAACAAACACTGTTTTGAATAAATGTAAATTTATATTAACAATAAAGTAAAGTGAAAATTAGCAAACATTAATACATCAATTTTATGTAACCTAAAAATAGGTCTATTTTATACTGTACACTAAATATACAAATAATATACACATATATTATTTAATAAAACACAATAAGAATATTTAAACAATTTTACAATTTCACAAAAATAATATTAACAGAAACAAATACATATATTAAAGAAGTATACTTATTAGAACAAACATCATATCGGGGGTGAATGACACTTTACATTTTTATTCTGAAACCCTTGACTGCTAGAAATCATTGAAAAATTATTTTGGGGGCTGTATTGAGAAAAAGGGGAACTATTATAGGCATGCACACTTTATGTGCTTTTGGGCATTTTTCAACACCATTTTGTGTTGTGACGCATACTAGTGTTACAGCTGGTCCTTAATAAATGAGGGATGCAGTGCGGATGTGCAAGCCCGTCTGCACCTGTCCACATCCAAATAGTCAACTGCATGCACTTAAAAACCCCGCAGCTGCCTACTGCCTCCATTCTATCAACCCTAATCAACCGTTATCAGCCTATGATAACTGTAGCTTTCAGCACCAGCTTGTTTTTAATCAGCCACATGTGACCTCCACAGCCAGGCGAGTGTTCATAATCAATTGACATTTTTTGGCTGCTCACAAACTAGATACATGTTGTTTTCTAATGCAACAACATGTAATGCGGCAAGCCTGTCTGCATCCGTCCACACCCAACTGGGACTACGCTTTTTCCACTCAAAAAAGGTATTTTACACTGCTAGTCATCTGCAAGCTCTTCAAACCCATGAAGCTGCCTCTTGACTCCATTCTATCAACCCTAATCAACCGTTATCAGCCTATGTTAACTGTGGATTTCAGCCCCAGCTTGATTTGAATCAGCCACTTGTGACCTCCCCATCGACAGCCAGGCTTATGTTCACAATCAATTGTCATTCTTGGGCTGCTCACAAACTAGATACATATTGTTTTCTAATGCAATGAGCATCCGTTGTGCTTTTCCTCATCAAGACTTGCCTATAAGCATGGGCATAAAACACTGCTCTGCTGGAATTTGGGAACTCCGCATTCCTTGGCGAATGTGGAGTTACTGATAAACTCCGCACTCTGCAATGGAGCGGAGTTTTTGGGTTTTGCATGCTTTAAATGTCTTTTCGTGTGCACGGGAGTGACCTGCTGGGTGCTCGTGAGCGCCCATGAGATTTGTTAGCCAATCTCGAGCTCTATGATATTTGCAAGCTGCCAGAGAGCTCCTGTGAGATTTTGCGGTCACTAACATGGTTTTAGGCCGGACCAGCATCTTTCGGTGCTTGTTTTGTGATGCACGCGATCGTGAGTGAGTATGATCGACTGCAGCTGCAACCAGGAGAACATTCTCTCCTCGAGAAGCAACCAAATCTTCCTGAAATGACAATTTGGGAATAAAAAAAACCTTCTCCAATGGACCGTTCGCATTGGATTTTTTGTGAGAGGAGTCTTTACTTTTTTGTACTTTTTTTCAACATGAAGAAAGTGCTCCAGAGACTCCAATTTCCTGTTCTTGTCCAGCAGGCTCCTTCCAGTGCTTTGTTAATCTTCTGGACACTTTTCATTTGGATTTGCAGCTCTTTCTCTATGCTGCATATACCATTGGATATATGGACTTTGTATTTGAGATTTAACAAGTAAGTTAAAAAACTGTTGTATAAGGGTTTTGTTTGGATGATAGAGGGCATGCACCAGGATGTATTTTTATTTTTGTTTGATTTTTAACATTTATTGTGATTGGGTGGTCCACAGTTACAGTAAGGCCTTGTTTTTGCATGTAATTTTTCCTATTTTTTTAAGGAAAAACGTTGCACAGTTTAGTACATTTTCTCAATGTTTTTTTAATAAATGTACAATAATCTTTTAATTTACTATGTGGCCTATTCTGGCAATGGGCCTTCCAGCAAGTGGGCCCAGTAGTAGTCATGGGTGAATGAAACAACTGTTTCTCTGGTGTTTGCAGAATTGGAACATCGTTCCCAAACTTTTGACTTCTGAGGACCCCCACTTAATTATTACTGGAATCCGGGGACCCCAACTGAATCATTATTCGAATCTGGGGACCTCCCATGAGTCATTACTGGAAGTCGGGGACCCCGGCCTAAGCAATGTTGATGATTTGAACCACTAAACAATGCACAAAAATTTCAAAAAAAGCATTCATCAAACAAATACACAAATTACACATTTTATTTAACCCCTTCGGTGCTCATGACGGAACGGTTCCGTCATGAGCCACGGTTGAGCTGTGCTCATGACGGAACCGTTCCGTCATGACCACGCCCGCGCAAGATTCCGTCAGCACAGCGGCGGAATCTGCGCAGCATGGAAGGGGTTAATTAGAAAACATATAAATAAAAAAGACATCAAAACTTAATTTTAATAGAATGGTTGGAGTTTTTCTAAATTAAATTGAGGCCATTCATCTCCATACTATATTCAGTTTGATACACTTGCGCGGTGCTCTCAAATTAATCTGAGGATACTAATTGTATTTTTAGCCTCCCGTTTCAAATTCCTACACATTTACAGTATGTTTTAACATGTTAAATTGTACATTTAGCATCTTCATATATCTACACTTTATTAATCTGTTAATATTATTTGATTCTCAAAGTAGTCGCGGACCCCCTGAGGAGACTTCGAGGACCCCAGGGGTCCCCGGACCCCAGTTTGGGAATCATTGATTTAGGCCATGGATGATATTGAATTAAAATGCAAAATATATTTTATTTAGTGGTATTTCACGTTTATGTTTCCTGAAAACAATGCATAGGTGGGGAAATGCTTTTGGAGGACGTGTGTTGTGAATGTTTTTTAGCCTTGCTAATTTTTGCTTTTGGCATCACTGGATTAAGGCTGTGTTCTCTGTGTTACTATGCCTCCTTTGTCTGGCCAGTGTATGTGTGTGTTTGCCATAGGCTACCATTTGTCTTTGATCCCCATACCAATTGGCCAGGGGTCATTTTTTATAGTCAGTGTCCATAGGCCTGCGTGTGTTCTTTGTTTTCCAGGCCTCCTGTTTGTTGTTGTGACCATGTGGCTGGTGGACATTTCTTGTAGCCAGCCAGTGTGGTTTTGCCATAGGCCTGCATGTCTCCTTTGTTGTGGCCATGCAGTCTTGCTGGTTGTTGTTGGTGTGACCGTGTGGCTGGTGACCATTTTGTGTAGGCAGCCAGTGTGCTTTTGCAATTGGCCTGCATGTGTTCTTTGTTGGGGCCATGCCTCCTTGCTTGCTGTTTGACCATGTGGTCAGTGACCATTATACGTAGGCAGCAAATGTGCAAGTGTTCTTTGTTTTACAGGTCCCATGTTTCCTGTGACCATGTGGCTGGCGGCCATTTTGTGTAGGCAGCCAGTGTGCTTTTGCCTTAGGTTTGCATGTATTTTTATTTTTTGTGGCCATGTCTCCTTGCTTGCTGTTTGACCATGTGGTCAGTGGCCATTTTGTGTAGGCAGCCAGTGTGCTTTTACCATATGTCTGCTTGTGTTCTTTGCTGTGGCCATGCCTCCTCACTTGCTGTTTGACCACTTGGCATGTGGCCATTTTGTGTAGCCAGCCAGAGTGCTTTTGCCATGGGCCTGCATGTCATCTTTGTTCCCCATGCCTTCTTGCTTGCTTGCTGTTGTGACCTTGTGGATGGTAGCTAGTTTGTGCAGGCTGCCAGTCTACTTTTCCAGAGGTCTGTATATCTTCTCTTTGTTCCCAATGCCTTCTTGCTCAGTGTTGTTTGATCTTGTGGTACTGGCTAACAGATATTTTGTGCATCCAGACAGTGTGCCCTTTTGCCATAGGCTTGCATGGATGATTGAGATAGCAGTTTCATAAATTATATGCTTGAGGATAATTTCACTTATCAATTATTTTTAATTTTGTGTTTTTTATTTTAATTTTTACAATTTGTTTTATTTAAAAATATATATATATATATTTTAATTTTAATATAGGAGTTCAACTGCATTTATTGTCTAAGGATTATTCCATTGCCGCCTACACCTCCCTGAGTGCCACATCTCAACTTGATGCATATAAAGCAAACAGTTACATCTGTATGTTGTTGTTGTTTCTCTTTCATATTCTTCCTGACTGTACACTATGAAAGTTTATGTTGGTGTGGTTTTACGAATGGATAGACTGTATTGTTCATTATTTATAATAACTTAAGTAACCACACTAAATGATATTGCTTGTTTGTACTAATAATTGAACTGCAACAATGCCACGTTTCACCGATGTTATTTTTGCTTGTTTGCTTTTAGGTGCACAAGAGACGACATCACCCAATGTACTGGCAGACAGAAGGCCTGTGCTCGACGTGACACATGACCACACAACACAGACATCTCTGGAGCTTATGAGCTAAGTGCAACTGTCAATCGATCACAGTGGAAGGTGAAGAGGAAGACATTTTCATTATGCAAATCAGCCCTGTCCCCAGCAGTGCAGTAGCATCACCCACATCCGCAACCTCGCAATGGCACAAGAATTCGGTCGAGACACCAATGCAAGAGCATACATTGACTACCACGCTGAGACAAACATTAAGCCTACAACCGTCTGCTCTCAATATGTCACCTGCATCAGTGGCACCAGAAAAGAAAACAATCCAGGCTACTATTCCTGGCATCTTAGGCAGGAGGGGCAGTACGAACGCAACCACCCAATGGCATGTTTGTACAATTCGAATCTGGCTAGAATGTTAGCTCTGGACCTCCCCCGTTTTTCTTTTGTGTAAGGGGTGGATTTTATAGAATTGATGCCACCCATCTGTCTGAAATAGATAGTTCCCAGCCGGTTCTATTTTGCCTCAGTTGCTGTTCAAGCGCTACATCATGATGTGCAGAAATTGCTTTAACAAGCTTTGCAGCAGAGTGCTGTCCACACTATCCACCTGATGAATGACATGTGGACTAGTTGTCAAGCCACTGATTACATGTGCATCACTGCACACTGGATCTCTTTTTTGGGGGTTGGAGAAATTATATCTGCTGAGATTTTTAATGGTGCTCAGATGCATGCAACAGTAGCCATGTTCGCCATGGAGAAATCCAATATAGCCGCAAACATCTTGAAAGACTTTAACAACAAGGTATTTTAATGGCTGTGACCAAGAGGGCTTAACATTGGATTTTTTTCTTTGGATAATGGCAGTAATAGAGTAAAGGCCATGGTAGATGTTGGCTATTTCAGAGCCCTGTGTTTAGTCCACTGCATCAGCATCATTGTACCGGACGTTCTGAAAAAAGAAGACCAATTCAGCAACTTACTGTCCACCTGCTGAAGAATATGCACTCATTTCAGCATATTCTTTTAAGGCCCGGAAGCAGCTGAGGGTCATTCAGCGTGATAATAGAATGCCAGTTAAAGCACTCATACAGGAGGTGCCAACATGCTAGAACTCAACTTATTACATGTTGCAACGCCTGAGCAGTACAGACGATCAATAAATGTCATGTAAAGAGCGGATGCAACTGTGACAGGCATGCTCATTGAGATGGACCAATAGGGCCTAGTCAAATGCCTGACAGAGATTCTGCTTCATTTTGAGGTTTACACACAGGATGTCAGAAAGGAGGACAGTACCATGGGCCAAGCTATCCTGTTGTTGCATATGCTAGAGGATCAGCTAGAGGAGGTGTCTGATCTGGACGCAGGTGTGGAGGAAAAATGTGCATGAGTTGGTGGAGAGCTTAATCCTTCGCTTATGTGTTAATACAAGTGTGCAGAGAGACATTGTGTCATCCAAACCTTACATCTTTACATCTGTGTCACAATTCTTGTTCCATGGTACAAACAATTACTGGCCACTTTCATTCCTTTTTTAGACGGGGTTGTTTCAAACTATAAGACGTGGATTGCTGAGCAAGCCAGTGACCTTAAAAAAGAACGGCAGGGAATTAGAGGCCCACTCCTCCAGGGCACAAGTTCTGCGGTGCAGCCTTCAACTTCAGAGCCTGAGGGCAGGACTGTTGACTCACAGTAGCCAAAGCCAACAACATGAACACCAGCAACAACAGGAACAGGTGCATCAGCTCCAAAATCTGCGCATGATTGGTTTCTTAAGGCAGAGCTCAAGTCCAGTGCAGAGGTGAAGGCAAAAGAGGTCGAACAAGTTGGAGCACCAATGAATATTGAAAGGATAGTCCATGACTATCTGGATGACCCAACAATGGTCTATCTTGATCAAAACTCATTGATGTATTGGTATGGGAAGAGGTGCCAGTGGCCAGTGCTCAGTAGGCTGGCAATAAAGTATCTAGCTTGCCTGGTAGCCATTGTGTCCACTGAATGTGTGTTCAGTGTAGCTAGTGCAGTTGTTACTGTGAGAAAGACCAGTCTCTTGCCCCAAAACATGGAGACATTAACGATGATCAAAATGAATCAGCACTTTATACCACTGAATTACCCGATACCTAAAGTATGACAGGAGGAGGATGAGGGCGATTTGTCAGACTCAGGTCATTGCAGTAGTGTGTTAGCAGACTTACTTCTGGGTGAACCACCTGAGTCTGAGGACAAATTCTACTTCCCTGACTACTAGGCATGGCCACCAACCATAGAACTTTCTATTTCTATGGCTGGACTGCTTTAATGACAAAAAAAATATATAGCATGGGGAACATTATTTTATTTTGTTTTAAATACATTTTATTGCCGGATTGGAGTTGGACCAGTGTGCAGAGAAGAAGCCTCCCACCACTGCCCTCAAGGACATTTGAGAGACAACTTTGTGTCTGCGTCAATGATGCGCCTTGCTATCCTTTCTTTATTCCCCCAGCCGGATAGCCCCACATTATTTGATTTACAAGACTAACCAATGTATGTTTCATGAAACAATGTATCCGCAATGTACCACCCTCAACACTCCTAAATTAGAACAGGTAAGTGGCATGCATGCACCAAAGGTTGATATATATTAAGAGTGATTCTTGTTTGAGAGTGCATTGAGATGATTCATGTGGTGGCAGGCAGTGGGACTGGGTGATTATCATTTAACCTTAACTATTAAGCTTGACAGTAGGACCTTGTAGGGCAAAAAAAAAGATTTATATTTTGAAAAAAAATATCGCCGAGTGCGCGCACCCAGCGCGCACCCGAAAACATTTTAAAAACAAAAAAATTTAAAAAATTCGCAATTAAATAAAAAGATATAAGGTGGCTCTAAAAAGAGCCCTTGTGTTTATTGTGTGTTTTTCGGTACCTACAAGTAAATACCGATGCAGAGTCTAAAGTTCAAGAGGAAGACTCTGTTGCCTTCATCAGTGAAGTGTACACCATCTCCTCTATAAATGTCTTGCATGTTGTAACGCAAATTGTTGTGGTATATAGAACCCATACCAAAGTCTCTGAGGAAAGCAGAAATAGATTTGTTGACGTGCTTCCTTGCTTTGTCAATCTGCGGACAAAATTGGTTGGACCAGTTCCACTTTTGCCTTTGGCATATGTTAGAATATACAAAGGCAGTTAGTGGAAAAAGCAACATCATTTGCACAAAGGTGTCTTTAATAAGCATTTCCAGACCTACCCCAGTTAAAGTGCCTAGGTCATTACCACCACAGTGCACAATAATAAGGTTAGGCTGTGGGAGATGTAGAAAGGTTTTCACCAAAGGCATTAATTGGTGCCACTTTAACCCTCTCTGACCAATCCATTTAATGTCTACATTTGGCAAAGCAAGGTCTCTCACCATACCTCTTTTTTCTGCAAATTTTTCACTCCAGAAGACATAGCTGTGACCTACAATCCACACTGTGAACATCTTCCAAGGAGATCTGGATGCACTCAGGAGGTGTCTTTCAGTAGAAAGGCAATATGAAATGAAAGACAGTTGAAAAATGGGGGCACACATAGTTTTTTTTATAAAAAGAACTCATTGGCTATTTGAAACCATTCTACACTAAAAACTAGGCTGTATGTTTAAATTTTAAAAAGCATGTTTTGTATTGGTACAGAAAAATGTGTTACCAAAGACACGAAGAAGTCATTAGGAAGCATTGGTAATGCGAATATTTGGTTGTTCTTTGAGTACAAAGAACTCACTACCAATATGAGACAAGCAAACGACGAAGATTATGCAAGTATTCTGAAAGATATCAGAATTGGACTACTCACAGAAGTTGGCAAAAAAGCATTACAGAGTCGGTTGCTACATAATTTATTTCCAAATGAAGAAATAGTTGCAGAGAAAATATACCAGAACATTGCAGAAAAAAATACTGTAATCTGCTTAATGCCAACACTACGTGAGTGCTCAATATTCAATGAGGAACTTTTGAAATTGGAAAAGGAAGAGATTAAGAAAATGGAAGCAGAGGACAAAATTCAGCATGAAAGAAATACTTTTACATTAACAGGCAAACTGAAAAATAAATTGGATTCACTAGAGAAGAACATTTCCAAAACAGCTGGATTAGAAAAAAATCTATATGTTTGCATGAATTGTCGAGTGATTTTAAGGAGAAATTTGGATGTAGAAAAAGGTTTAGTGAATGGAGCTATGGGAAGAGTTGTGGGTTTTATTTATGAATGTTTAAAAATAAAATTTGATCAGATAGAAGAAGTTAAAGACATTTGTCGTTGTTCAGTTCGTTTCATGCTTGTGAAAGACTTATATGTGCGTAGAAAGCAGTTTCCATTTTCTCTAGCATATGCTGTAACTATTCACAAGTCTCAAGGATTGACTGTAGATAGTGCTTTTGTAAACATTGGTTCTTCTGTGTTCAAAGAAGGTATGGCATATGTTGCTCTGTCACGATTCAATTCAATTCAATTCAAATAGACTTTATTCGGATTTCAAAAACCATCCATAAAAGCACAAAGTAAATTTTAAAAATACACATATGATACTGCAATTTTGGGCCACAACTTATCATTTACAAATATAATTTATAAAAACAGCAATGAAAACTCAAATGACCTTTATACTGTACAATGCATAGAACCACCTTAGATACAATATATAGCAGTGTATAGCAAAGGGTAAATATAGGTATTATGAAAACAAGACAAATGCGTTATAATACATTAGGTTTAGTGCAAATCACGTTTTAAAGTGCAAGGTGCATATCTTGGTACAAAATTAATCAATTCTCAAGGACCTGCGTGAGCATACAATAGCATTAAGAAAATTGCAAACTCTAAAAATTAATTCATCAGATCCCAACATTAAAAAATGTCTATAAGCGTGATTGAGGTCGGTCAAATCATGTTTTCTACAATAGGGGATTAAATAGTGCCTTGTAAACTTCATGTAAAAACCACAGCCAAAGATAAAGTGTAACATACTCTGGGTTCCACCATGGTCACATGGGCAATTTAATTTTTCCAGGTTTTTAGTGTAGCCCAATGGAAAACAGATAAGATTAATAATACTCCGGTCCCTGAATCTGAAGAGTAGGGTCCTCTTCCATCTGCCCAATTTTTTACATAAATAGGGCTGAGGTAACATCGGGAATTCAAGGGATGATTCCTGGATTTGTAGATAATTGATAGTAGATGGTTTCACAGAATCTACTCTTTCCCTCTCTATGTGATAATGCTGATAGAGTGCTCTTCTCACTAGGTTTTTGTGGGAGCCATCAATCTGGTTAGGGTATGTAAAAAGATGGCCATAATTAACACTCATGAGGCTCTTTTCTACCGCATTAATCCAAGGAATTAAGTTGACATTCTCGCAATTCAGACAGTCCATAATAATCTCGCGGGACAGGGAAGCTGCCGGGTTTTTCCAGACCCTTAACCAAAACAGTGCGGGTCTGGCTCTTATAAAATCCTCAACATAATGTAGTTTTAACTCATTATGGCATACAGTAGTTGGTGCACAAATGACTCCCCCCAAAATTTTCCGGCAAAATCTGTTCTCTTCTCTCTGTAATTCGGAACAGTTCGAAAACCCCCAAACTTCAGCCCCGTATGTGCCAGTTGGGAGACATTGGCTCCGATAAATTTGTAATAGGCTAGGAACCACGTCCGCCTGGCGCGGTTGGCGGAGAGAGATAACAGAGTTGATTGATTTTGAGAGTTTATTTCTCCCCATTGCAACGTGGGGTTGCCACGAGCCGCTATTAGAAAATAGCAGGCCCAAATATGGGAAAGTGCAAGTGCTTTTTAAGGAGTTTTGACCTATCACAATCTTTGGGATTTTGTAGTTTTTAGGGCCACAGGTCATAATAAAAGATTTGCTAAAATTAGTGCACAAGCCTAAGTCAGACATATAGTCAACGAATCCCAAAATTAAAATACGTAGGGCGTTCGGGGTGCGGCCTATAAGTACCGCATCATCCGCGTAGAGTAACGCCGGGATTGGTTTCTTATTAATCATAGGAACGTCTTTTGTCAGGTTACATAAAGAATGGGTTAATTCATTGATGTATAATATAAAAAGCAAGGGGGCCAGAACGCAGCCCTGCCTGACCCCCTTGCCTATTAAAATTTCGTTTGAGACCTCGCCTTCATTGTTTATTCGGACGCGGGCCTTCAGGTTGCAATGGAGATTGGCCAAAAAGTGGACTAGTGGTTCATCTAAGCCGTAGTTTAAAAGAATGGACCATAAGCGGGAGCGGTTTACAAAATCAAATGCTGAGCTTAGGTCCATGAACCCAAAATACAGAGGAGATTGTTTAGCTCTTGTGTATTTGGCCATTATAAGGTTGAGGTTCAGACATTGTTCCACCGTGCCAAGTTTGCTCCTAAAGCCTAACTGGCAGCGGTGGATGATAGAGTTGTCATCTGCCCATGTGCTAATTCTATCAAATAAGACCCTGCCAAGGACCTTCAGCGTATTATCGATCAACGATATTGGTCGATAACACCCCGGGTCCAACCCATTTCCCTTTTTGAAAATAGGTACAATAGTACTACTGGACCAAGTCGAGGGGATAGATTTCTTACTCAAGTTGTTAAAGAGATTACAGAGTAAGGGGGCCCAGAAGCTTATATTGGATTTAATCTGGTCGATAGACAGGCCATCCGGGCCTGGTGCCTTATTACCGGCACTATTTCCAATAGCTTCCTCAACCTCCTCTAGTGTTATAACAATGGTGCTATCTGGGAAATTATCCTCGGTATGATCTCCATCTTCCGCATATAATTTCGAAAAGTGGGTGACCCATGAGTCTCCTGTGATATTGCAGTTAATCGGGGTGATGTTACTTCCCAGGGCTCTCAAATTCTTTACGTTTCTCCAAAACCCGGTTGAGTCTTTTAGGGCAGCAGATTTCGTTAGATTATCCCAGTGACTTATTAAAAGCTCCTCAGTTCTAACTTTTAGTGCGTGTTTATATTTAAAGCGTAGTGAACTGACAAGGGACACATCTCGGGGTTTAACTGCCAAGGCCTTTCTGAGTTCTCTATTGGCCCTCGAGCAATTAGTGTCAAACCATCTTTGATCAGTTACGTTGTGTTCTTTTGACGGTCTGGATATTGCCCTTTTTATAGCTATGCATAAATCACAAAATGACTTAATTATGTCGGGGCCATCGAATGCTAAACATTTGGAGATCAACAGAGGATTATTCCTGATCACAGTAGATAGGATCTCATGATTGTCGATCCCTCTCCAGACAATCCTAAGCCTGTCTGTAGAGACAGTGATATTTTGAGCTCCTGTCTCACAAGGGCCTCTAGGTTTATTGATAGATTTAAGTTGGATTACTATGGGCAGATGATCGCTATATGGGCTACTAACAACCTCAGAGCTAAATAGCACTTCACTAAGGAGGGAAGAGGTAAACATGTAATCAATCGTAGTTGAACTACCACGGCCAATGTAAGTAGGGGCCGGCTCAATTCCCTCGGGAGATCCACATAGACTCATTACATCATCTAAATCCCTACTATGTAATAAATCCAATAATTCGGCACCTCGTCTACAGGGCAAGGATGTATGGTGGATGTGGGCATTAAAGTCTCCACCAACACAAATGCCATCAAATTGGCCAAACTTTTCCCCATTTGCAACTTCATCAATAAAATTAAACAGTTCCAAAAAAGTAGGATTGGGATAGTTAATAAAATCATTATTATAAAAGTTTATAAGACAAATTCTTAACCTTGCAACATATTTCACAGCTATCAGATGTTTACTGACCACATGTAAAGGTTCAATTTTCACATCTTTAGAAACTTTTGCCCAGATGGATAAACCACCACTTGGTCGCCCCGAAACAGAGGGCAAAGCAGTAAGATTATGCGCAAAAAAACCCTCCAGTAATTGAGGACATGTACACCATGTTTCCTGCAACATTACCACATCAAAATGGCTTATCCATGTAACCCATTCTTTAATTTTCATCTTGCTTGAGAGCCCAGCAATATTCCAACTAATGATACTAAGAGTATCAGTTGGTGGAGTAGTGGTGCGAGAAGGCTGGGCAATGGGAAGGTAGGGGCGTATTACAAGGGGTGAAATTAATCCATCTGGACAGGACTCAGGAGTATTTATAAATTTTGCCCTTTCCAAAGGCATTGTACTAGTGGCCTTATCCGGTGTGGTGGAGAAAGTTAATAGTGGTCAATCTAGGCTACCTAATTCAGATAGGGCGGAGAATCTGTTGAATAAAGGAATTGTATTAGGGGCCGTTTGGAATATTCTGTGTGGAGGCCTATAAAAATGGCCCAGTGGGTGAAGAGTTATGGCAGTCAATGTATTGGCATAGGTATTGTGTGTGTCTAAAAAGAATCTTACTGAACTCGGGTGTCGGAAGTTAATCACTATGCAGTCCCCACTGATATTTTTGTGTTGTGGGCCCACCCAGCTTACCCGACGGGTTGATATAATCTCATTAGATATGTTCCATCTTGCCCCTTTATGTTTAGTCAGCCAATCAGTGCATTTATTGTGCAATTGTTGCCATGACTCACTTTGGTTTTCATTAAGGGCTGGTACACCAGCTAGCACAAGAACATATGGGCAGGCTTCTGGGGGTAAGTGAAGTGATGGTCCTAAATTATTAGTGGTGCTATTTCTTACTGTCGCACCTCTACTTGCACTTACACTCTCTGGTTTATTGCCTGTCCTATCTTTTCGGGTTACTGATGGGGTAATAGTAGGATTAGCGTCCGAGCTCACGATATTAGTAATAGCTCTTCCTGCTGCTCCAAGAGAATCATGATTTGGGCCCTTAGTCAGTGCGGGTTCGATATTGGTTGAAGTACTGCTAGGTGGAACGGCTTTAACCGCTGTTAAACTTTTAGTGTTACTATGGCCGGAATCATTAGTAATGGCCAAACCTCCCTCCCTCAGATCATTGCATAGTGATTCTAATTTGTTCATAATTTTTTCACCCCGGGCCACATCCACACTCATAGTGCCTTTCCTTTTAATTTCCTCTTTTTTTACAAGGGTTTCGATTTTGTCCAATCTTTTAAAAACGAGATTAAATTGCTTAGCTATTTGAGTTTCTACTTGCTTAAAAATGGTATCAACGATAGTTTCAACCAGGTTACCATTGACTTTGGGTTGGATATTGCGGTCAGTATGCTCAGTCTGGGTACTGACCGAATTGTCAATCTCATCGCATAGTCTAACGACCTCACATATACCCTTATCCCGGGCAGGAGACACTGGACTACAGACAGGGACGGTAGATCTTCCCGCTCCTTCATCCGATGGTAAAAGTTGCGAAGATAAGTCCTCCATGGAGCCTGATAACACTATTTCACAGTCATTTCCTTTATTTTTGTTCCATAAACTTTGTGGCGTGGGTTGGTTTCTACAGTGGCTTGGTTGTTTCCTTTTGTTTATGGTACATTTCACTGGGCCTCTTTTGCGTTTCTCCCTTGTTGTTGTGACAGGACGTGTTGTTTTGTCTGATGCGGATTCCGCTAGTTGAACAGTTACAGGTACAGTCACCAAGCTGGTTGTATCAGTAATGGGAGTTACAATATCAGTTTGTGCTGATGTTTTGATAACTGTTACTGTAGGGGAGAGGGGGAGACCCAAAGCAGGAGATTCGTTAGGGGACTGGGGGCATAACAAGGTAGAAGTAGGAAGTCCGAAGGACATCCTACGTTCGGTGTCCGCAATCTCGTTGGTAACCATGGTAAGGGCATTTGCCAGTAATACATCAATCGATGTGGGCAGCTCGATAGGGGTAGCAGTATTAGTAGGTATAGACTTCATCGTGCGTTTCCCCATAGTTTATGTAAATACCTGTACGGCTTAGCGATGCAAGGGGGGAGGGCCCAGCCCAGCCTCGTCCTGCCCCGGACGGCCACAGACGGCCCGCCCTCTGCCCGGGCTCAGCCCGGCGTCGCCCGCGCGCGTCCCGCGACGCGGAGGGAGCCTTGCTCTAAATAGCGCCTCCGTACGCGATGTCCGGCGGATGTGGGCGTGGCTGGGAGGGATGCTGGATCCTGTAGTTGTCTCCCTGCTCCCAACTGCGGCCTCGAGTGTTAGAAGGAGGCGGCGGGAGTGCTGGCGTCCGAAAGGGTATGCGGGCTGCTCACATGAGCCCAGGTAGGAGCTGCGCTGTCTTTACGTTTGGTTGGTTTACTCCGGTTTGACCCCCCGCTCCACCGAGGGAGCCTTGCTCTAAATAGCGCCTCCGTGCGCGATGTCCGGCGGATGTGGGCGTGGCTGGGAGGGATGCTGGATCCTGTAGTTGTCTCCCTGCTCCCAACTGCGGCCTCGAGTGTTAGAAGGAGGCGGCGGGAGTGCTGGCGTCCGAAAGGGTATGCGGGCTGCTCACATGAGCCCAGGTAGGAGCTGCTCTGTCTTTACGTTTGGTTGGTTTACTCCGGTTTGACCCCCCGCTCCACCGAGGGAGCCTTGCTCTAAATAGCGCCTCCGTGCGCGATGTCCGGCGGATGTGGGCGTGGCTGGGAGGGATGCTGGATCCTGTAGTTGTCTCCCTGCTCCCAACTGCGGCCTCGAGTGTTAGAAGGAGGCGGCGGGAGTGCTGGCGTCCGAAAGGGTATGCGGGCTGCTCACATGAGCCCAGGTAGGAGCTGCGCTGTCTTTACGTTTGGTTGGTTTACTCCGGTTTGACCCCCCGCTCCACCGAGGGAGCCTTGCTCTAAATAGCGCCTCCGTGCGCGATGTCCGGCGGATGTGGGCGTGGCTGGGAGGGATGCTGGATCCTGTAGTTGTCTCCCTGCTCCCAACTGCGGCCTCGAGTGTTAGAAGGAGGCAGCGGGAGTGCTGGCGTCCGAAAGGGTATGCGGGCTGCTCACATGAGCCCAGGTAGGAGCTGCGCTGTCTTTACGTTTGGTTGGTTTACTCCGGTTTGACCCTGTCACGAGTAAAAACATTATCTGGTTTATTTATGATAGACTTTGATGACTCAAAAGTTAGTGCTGATACAAACTGTGTAAAGGAGTATAATAGATTAAGAAGAACCTATGCTCCTCATTGAGGACAGTAGCCTGTGATTGAAAAACATGTTGTTTCTCGGAAAAGGAGATTTGAAAATATCTGTAATGTGGATGAACAGAACAAAAAAAAAAGGACAGTGATGTGATAGCAAGGAAAAAGAAAAAGGACAGTGTTGAAGGGGTTGTTGGTTGCCATTTTGAAAATAGCTCTGGTGTCAACTGCTATGCAAATGTAGTGCTGAATGTTGTATTTTATCTTGAAAAGTTGCTAGAACAGATAATAGTAAATCATGGAAAAAGATTGTGTTCTCTGCTGAGTCTCCTTTATGAGAAGCTGAGTACTGATAAAACTGAAATAGAAAGTGCTACTGATGTTAGAAATCTTTTAGATGTATGTTGTGGTTCTACACAGTTTAAAGAAAATGTCCAGCAAGATGCACAGGAATTTTTAATATATATTTTGAGTGTACTTGAAGATAAAGGAGTAGGAGTAGAAAACTTATGTGGTGTCTCTTACAAATGGGAACATTGCTGTGAAAACTGTATGAACATATGTAGTAGTAATGTTGATTCAGAAAGGTTCATATTTTTACCATTACCAGAGAGAAAATCAGTGACTTTTAGTAAATTAGTTAAAGATGCCAATCACAACATGGAATGTTCTGAATGCAAATCTGACATGTTTTCCACGTTATTTTTACAGAAATATGGTCAGTATGTAATTTTAATGATGCAACGTTGTAGAGCTGATGGTTCAAAATTGGAAACTTTAATAAAGAAGTTTACAGGACAACAATTATCAATTTCTGGAAAAACTTTTGTTACAGTTGCAATAATTTTTCATGAAGGACCTACTGTAACTTCTGGACATTACACAGTTTATCTTAAATGTGAAAAAGGCTGGACACTGTGTAATGATTCCCAATTGATTTTCAAGCAACGTTTGCCTTATGATTTACCCAATTCCTATTTAATTTTTCTGAAACCTAAATTTTGAAAACTAAAAACTGCATCTGAACAAAGCATTTTTTGTAATTTTAAAGGATTATAATTGAAGATATCACTTAAAAAGGATTTTGAAATTACTATTTGGCCTAAAGGAAAAGTAATAAAAACAAATGTGGACACCTTTGACAGAAATTATTTTGGCATGTGTGCTTTTGCGACAAGGTTTAAAGACGGTTTGTCTAGAAAATTTTTATTCATCTAGAAAAGCACTTGTAATATATGTAATATTTCTAACAAGGTATATTTTAGTGAGGAAAGTTTTAGATTGTTTTTTTTTTGCCCGCTGTTAAATGATGAATACAATTGTTTTCACTATTTTTAGTGAAAAATAAAAAATTCTGTTCCCTTGCAAAATACTTTAAAACAATTTTTTTCTAAAAACTTTATTTTTTTTAAAAAATAAGTGAAAAATATTAGTATTTCTCAATCCTCCCTTTTCATGCTTCTATTTCTTCACCTCTTTTTGTACATTAAATTTTTTTTAATTTTTTAAAAAAATTTTTTTAAAAAACCCTTGGGTGTGCGCAGGGTGCGCGCACCCCAAAAAAAATTAAAAAAAATAAATCCCCCCCAAAAATGTTTGGGGTTTAGTTTTTAAGTGGCTCTTAAAAGAGCCCTTGAGTTAATGGAGGGAAACAGGAAGAGAAAAACGAAAAAAAAGAAAAAACATCTATTGCCTACTGCACTCATGCGCATCAAATTTTCTCTGAATGAGATCAAGACTGGTCACACACACAGAAATAAGTTTACCGCAATCAGTGCAGCATGTGGACAACCTCGCAAAACAAGGTGGTCCAAAACGAGGTGTGGAAGAAGGCTGCCGAAGATGTGCTCGGCTGAGCTGCTGCAGATGTCGTCGGTTGAGCAGGTGGAGGGTTTGCTCCAGAAGCTCGACGAAAAGTCACTGGATGCATTTTGTCAACATGCCTCAACATAGTGTGAATGCTAAAAGAATACTTCTTGTTAGGATTCCCACGTGACAAGACTTTTTGACAAAGTACACATGTAACTTTAGGTGCATTTACCTTTTTTTGTCCCTCTGGAAAAGTGAAAAACTGCCATATAAAGCTGTCTTTCTGCTTCCTGCTCCTCTGCCTCTCAAGAGTGTCCTGGTCACTGTCTGAAGATGGTTGCTGTTCAGTCATTGTATCTCAACAACAGAATAGCTCCTTCTCCAAAGGAATCAGAACTATTAATGAGGGGAGTAGGTGTGGTTTGGGAAGAATCTGGAACTGAAAGTACTTCAAACCAATCAAAAGTGATGATTCTTGATCACATGACTTGCCATGAGGGGATTGGGTGTGGTGTTGAAACAATCAGAAACTGAAAGTAAAGATAACCAATAAGAAGTGTTGTTTTATTATGCATATAACCCGAGGTGCGCGCACTGCGCAAGCTCCGAGCGCGCACCTCGTGATTACGCATGCGCGAACGCGTAGGAGCGCATGTGCATACGTCATATGCGCGTACGTAGCGCGCATACGTTGAACACGCGTATACGCGAACGTTATTGCGCGTAATTTAAGCGTATGCGGAAGTAAACCGCGTGGTGCGCGTAGGACGCACGCACGCATGCGTACGTACGTACGCATACGTACTGGGTGCGCGCTCCCAGCGCGCACTATGACGTATATATGCGTACGTAAATAACGTACGACGGTATTCATAAAAAACGTACGAAATTGTACTAGGAGCGTGCTCAGAGCGCGCACCCCAAGAATTTATATTAAAAAAAATAAGTGGAGAAAAATTAATTGCAAAAATAAAAAAAAAATTCAACTTTATCCTAATTGAAATTTTTAAAAAAAAGCAAAAACAAATAAAAGGATACAGATAATATATAAATGAATACATAGGAATTTTATTTTTAATATAATTTTTTTTTTTTTAATTACATAATTCAAAAATTAGCATTTAAAAAACCGTACAAATTCACTGAAAAAACCAAAGGTTTCACACACGTTATAGTTAGGAATTAGCATTTAAAAAACCTTGCAAATTCACTGAAAAAACCATAGGTTTCACACATGTTATAGTTAGCTGGACATTTCTCTCATATAAAACCAATGAAATTCCCCCGTTATAGTTAGTTCAGCTAACTGTAACTCGCGCCCCCGCAATGCACTGCTGATGACGTCACATATTACATCACTCATGACATGGTCAGTGACATCACTCATGACATCACTGATGATGACATCTCAAACAACATCACTGATCACAACATGTGTGAAACCTATGGTTTTTTCAGTGAATTTGCAAGGTTTTTTAAATGCTAATTCCTAACTATAACGTGTGTGAAACCTTTGGTTTTTTTTCAGTGAATATATATATAAAGCTAAATCTAAGTGCAATCCAGTCATGATGCGGGATTCAAAAGACATTTTCCATGAAAGCGTAGTTGAACAAGTGAAATCATTAAATCAAATTACGAAAAACAAAAGCTGGAAGTTTAACAAACAAAATTTCGAATATGATTCCCTAATGAGAAAACTGAAGGAGAATCACAATATCGTCATCCGTAACTCTGACAAAGAAGGTAATATTGTGCTGATGCCCAAAGAAGAATATACAAAGGCGGTATATAGACGATTAAGAGATAATTCTTGTTTCTCTGGAAGCAACATCATCGAGGTCAAATCAATGTACACAACTTACTTGTCTAAATTAACAACTTGGAAGAATAAAGAAACAACATCTCATGAGTTTACATTTTTTTTAAATGACCATCCGGTGAAACCCACAATTTATTTCATCCCTAAGGTCCACAAGGATCTACAGAAACCACCGGGCAGGCCAATAATATCGGCCAGAGATAACTTACTTGAACATACATCACAATATGTTGACTTTTTACTTCAGGAAGCAGTTAAATATTTGCCCTCATATGTATGTGACACAGGGGATTTTTTAAGAAAACTCAAGGATTTCATTTGGAAACCTGATTACCTGTTCATTGCATTAGATGGTTGTTCACTATATACTAGTATTAGACATCATGATGGCTTAAGAGCTCTAAGATTTTATCTGGAGAAAAAAGTACAATTGACAATCAGACAAAGAGAAATGCTAATTGAAATTGTGAACTTCTGTTTATCTAGCAACATATTTATGTTTAATAATTTATTGTACAAACAGATTAGAGGTGTAGCCATGGGGGCCAGCTTCTCTCCCAGCTATGCATGTTTGCATATGGGCTGGTGGGGGGAGCTGGTCCTCAAAACCCAACATCCACAGACGATGACAAAGAATGTTAAAATGTGGTTGCGAGTCATCGACGACCTGTTTGTTATTTGGGAGGGTGACACGCATGGCGCCAATGACTTTGTGATGGCATTGGATACAAATGATTTAAATCTGCAATTCACAGCAAGTATAAGTGCAGCAGAAGTAAGCTTTCTAGATACAATGATTTATGTGGACAATAACAAAATTGAATCTAAATTATTCCACAAATAAACCGCGGAAAACTCGATGTTGCACGCGAGCAGTTCCCATGCCAGACACTTAATAAACAGCATCCCCTATGGGGAGATGCTTCGTCTGAGGCGGATTCACAGCAATGAGAAGAACCTTAGGGAGGCACAGGCTAACAGTAAAATCAGGTTCCTAGAGAGAGGTTATTCAAGAAAGACAATTGATAGTGCCATTATAAAATCTATGCGCTATGATAGATATCAGTTAATAATATCGAAAGAACTATGCTCAGGAACCGAGATGGTTCAGCACACAAATAGTGAGGTAGTAATCAAACAGGCCAACAATTTAGATTCAATATTCAATATAGCCAGCAACACAGACAGATCAAATCAATCATTACACAGAATTGGCCTATGGTATTGAGTGACCCTATTATTGGAGGGGGGTTATCGACTTGTCCCTCTATCACATACAGCAAGGGGCCCTCAATGCGGGACGAACTAGTTAGTACTAGCCCAGAGGTTATGGACACAACAAGCTGGCTACAGACACACAAATGATTTTTTAGATACAAAACATGTAAGGCGTGCAAACAAGGAGAAAACCGGTTAACATATACGACACTATTCAGTACTAGAAGTGTTAAGATAACCAAACTTTTAACATGCAAAACTGAATTTGTGTTATATGTTGTAATTTGCCCATGCAGCCTACAATATGTAGGAAGCACCAAATTACAGGTGCACAAACAAATTTTACAGCACATTAGGGCGATTAACAATCAAGACAACACCTATCCAGTGACACGCCATTTTAAAAGTAGCCATGGGTCCAAAAGTCAGGACCTCAAGTATTTTGTGATTGACTGTGTCCCACCGAGTAGAAGAGGTGGGGATAGAGAACAACATCTGTGCCAGCTAGAGACCAGGTATATTCTTGAGTTAAATTCAAAACATCCTTCAGGGCTGAATGTGACAGAAGATTTATATACATGCCTGTAAAAATGAGTAAAGGTCAGTTGAATATTTGAATATCTGAGGTGTGAACTGCTTATCTTAACAGTTTTAATGCTTTTATAAGTAAATTTTATGTGCAAAGATTTTAGCTGGTGTTTTAATCTAACTTAACAACATTGAAGGTTTTATGGACAATGAAAGTACATTTATAGGTATTATACCATGATTTTAGTAATTATTGTGATTACTTCTTTTAACTATTATATTTATGTACATTGATTATTGCCAAATGAACTGGGATCACGAACATTTTGGACATTTAAAATATCATAGCGAATTTTGTACAGATTAGGACCCTTATGGACTCACATGTAACAATTGATACCTACATAGTCAATGAAGTACAGGCACTTTATTGATCAGGATTAGAGCACGAGTACTAACCAAATATTTAGTTAGAAAAACCTATTGCACCGTAAGTGGGTATTAAAATGGACGGGTCAAGCGGTATTGATACCAACATTAAGAAAGCATGACCATGAAGATTGATATATCTAACGGTCCTCATCCACATTGGTGAGCAATAGGTTTCAACAATAATTTACAAATCACAATCTGAACAAACCCAAACCTCACCCTACACTAGATATTTAGCAAAGTACTCGGTGACATTATCACCTCAAAGGTACTACAAACAGTTAGGATATCCTCACCACAATGAAACAAAATGAGATGATAAGAAGTATTGCTCGTACACGCTAACTGATAGCCAATGAAGCACGATCGTGTTTTAGACAAGATGAACTTTTTGTTTTCACATAAGGGTGATTAAGCACATTGTACTTTAAACATATACAGCACTTTGTCGTAATACATTTTAGCACATGTATAGAATATGCAAGAACAGTAACAGTAGTAAATATAGTAAGTGGTAACACATAATGTGAGAAATAAGATAAAATTTGCTAGTTGAGGGTTACAAATGTTATGAAATCTATATAACATTGTATACTCACTAATTGTGGATATTATCTCTTTTAATGTGTATTTATGCCCATTTGTGTATTTATATATTTCTGCCACTAAATATAAAGGATTTTTTTCCAATCGATATTTAGTATTTTTTTATGTTCATAGCGTAGTTTGCACATGTGACTGTAGTCAGACCTGCACTAACCACTTTAAATATGTGAGAATAACGCCGAACAAATGTCATGTGATCAAGGCTCCTGCGAGAGCTGAAACGGGTTATTGCGCCAAGCACGCAATAAAGGATTAAAATTTGCACCAAATCTTGGTCCAGACCTGTTGTTTGTGGAATCGAAAATATTAAGGGTATAACTGGATATCTATCTATATATATGTATATGTATATATATGCATACATTACAAAATATAGGTACAATAAACAAACACTGTTTTGGATGAATGTACATTTATATTAACAATAAAGTAAAGTGAAAATTAGCAAACATTAATACATCAATTTTATGTAACCTAAAAATAGGTCTATTTTATACTGTACACTAAATATACAAATAATATACACATATATTATTTAATAAAACACAATAAGAATATTTAAACAATTTTACAATTTCACAAAAATAATATTAACAGAAACAAATTCATATATTAAAGAAGTATACTTATTAGAACAAACATCATATCGGGGGTGAATGACACTTTACATTTTTATTCTGAAACCCTTGACTGCTAGAAATCATTGAAAAATTAATTTGGGGGCTGTATTGAGAAAAAGGGGAACTATTATAAGCATGCACACTTTATGTGCTTTTGGGCATTTTTCACCACCATTTTGTGTTGTGACGCATACTAGTGTTACAGCTGGTCCTTAATAAATGAGGGATGGAGTGCGGATATGCAAGCCCATCTGCACCTGTCCACATCCAAATAGTCAACTGCATGCACTTAAAAACCCCGCAGCTGCCTACTGCCTCCATTCTATCAACCCTAATCAACCGTTATCAGCCTATGATAACTGTAGCTTTCAGCACCAGCTTGTTTTTAATCAGCCACATGTGACCTCCACAGCCAGGCGAGTGTTCATAATCAATTGACATTCTTTGGCTGCTCACAAACTAGATACATGTTGTTTTCTAATGCAACAACATGTAATGCGGCAAGCCTGTCTGCATCCGTCCACACCCAACTGGGACTACGCTTTTTCCACTCAAAAAAGGTATTTTACACTGCTAGTCATCTGCATGCTCTTCAAACCCATGAAGCTGCCTCTTGGCTCCATTCTATCAACCCTAATCAACCGTTATCAGCCTATGTTAACTGTGGATTTCAGCCCCAGCTTGATTTGAATCAGCCACTTGTGACCTCCCCATCGACAGCCAGGCTTATGTTCACAATCAATTGTCATTCTTGGGCTGCTCACAAACTAGATACATAATGTTTTCTAATGCAATGAGCATCCGTTGTGCTTTTCCTCATCAAGACTTGCCTATAAGCATGGGCATAAAACACTGCTCTGCTGGAATTTGGGAACTCCGCATTCCTTGGCGAACATGGAGTTACTGATAAACTCCGCACTCTGCAATGGAGCGGAGTTTTTGGGTTTTGCATGCTTTAAATGTCTTTTCGTGTGCACAGGAGTGACCTGCTGGGTGCTCGTGAGCGCCCATGAGATTTGTTAGCCAATCTCGAGCTCTACGATATTTGCAAGCTGCCAGAGAGCTCCTGTGAGATTTTGCGGTCACTAACATGGTTTGAGGCCGGACCAGCATCTTTCGGTGCTTGTTTTGTGACGCACGCGATCGTGAGTGAGTATGATCGACTGCAGCTGCAACCAGGAGAACATTCTCTCCTCGAGAAGCAACCAAATCTTCCTGAAATGACAATTTGGGAATAAAAAAAACCTTCTCCAATGGACCGTTCGCATTGGGTTTTTTGTGAGAGGAGTCTTTACTTTTTTGTACTTTTTTTCAACATGAAGAAAGGGCTCCAGAGACTCCAATTTCCTGTTCTTGTCCAGCAGGCTCCTTCCAGTGCTTTGTTAATCTTCTGGACACTTTTCATTTGGATTTGCAGCTCTTTCTCTATGCTGCATATACCATTGGATATATGGACTTTGTATTTGAGATTTCACAAGTAAGTTAAAAAACTGTTGTATAAGGGTTTTGTTTGGATGATAGAGGGCATGCACCAGGATGTATTTTTATTTTTGTTTGATTTTTAACATTTATTGTGATTGGGTGGTCCACAGTTACAGTAAGGCCTTGTTTTTGCATGTAATTTTTCCTATTTTTTTAAGGAAAAACGTTGCACAGTTTAGTACATTTTCTCAATGTTTTTTTAATAAATGTACAATAATCTTTTAATTTACTATGTGGCCTATTCTGGCAATGGGCCTTCCAGCAAGTGGGCCCAGTAGTAGTCATGGGTGAATGAAACAACTGTTTCTCTGGTGTTTGCAGAATTGGAACATCGTTCCCAAACTTTTGACTTCTGAGGACCCCCACTTAATTATTACTGGAATCCGGGGACCCCAACTGAATCATTATTCGAATCTGGGGACCTCCCATGAGTCATTACTGGAAGTCGGGGACCCCGGCCTAAGCAATGTTGATGATTTGAACCACTAATCAATGCACAAAAATTTCAAAAAAAGCATTCATCAAACAAATACACAAATTACACATTTTATTTAATTAGAAAACATATAAATAAAAAAGACATCAAAATTTAATTTTAATAGAATGGTTGGAGTTTTTCTAAATTAAATTGTGGCCATTCATCTCCATACTATATTCAGTTTGATACACTTGCGCGGTGCTCTCAAATTAATCTGAGGATACTAATTGTATTTTTAGCCTCCCATTTCAAATTCCTACACATTTACAGTATGTTTTAAAATGTTAAATTGTACGTTTAGCATCTTCATATATCTACACTTTATTAATCTGTTAATATTATTTGATTCTCAAAGTAGTCGCGGACCCCCTGAGGAGACTTCGAGGACCCCAGGGGTCCCCGGACCCCAGTTTGGGAATCATTGATTTAGGCCATGGATGATATTGAATTAAAATGCAAAATATATTTTATTTAGTGGTATTTCACGTTTATGTTTCCTGAAAACAATGCATAGGTGGGGAAATGCTTTTGGAGGACGTGTGTTGTGAATGTTTTTTAGCCTTGCTAATTTTTGCTTTTGGCATCACTGGATTAAGGCTGTGTTCTCTGTGTTACTATGCCTCCTTTGTCTGGCCAGTGTATGTGTGTGTTTGCCATAGGCTACCATTTGTCTTTGATCCCCATACCAATTGGCCAGGGGTCATTTTTTATAGTCAGTGTCCATAGGCCTGCGTGTGTTCTTTGTTTTCCAGGCCTCCTGTTTGTTGTTGTGACCATGTGGCTGGTGGACATTTCTTGTAGCCAGCCAGTGTGGTTTTGCCATAGGCCTGCATGTCTCCTTTGTTGTGGCCATGCAGTCTTGCTGGTTGTTGTTGGTGTGACCGTGTGGCTGGTGACCATTTTGTGTAGGCAGCCAGTGTGCTTTTGCAATTGGCCTGCATGTGTTCTTTGTTGGGGCCATGCCTCCTTGCTTGCTGTTTGACCATGTGGTCAGTGACCATTATGCGTAGGCAGCAAATGTGCATGTGTTCTTTGTTTTCCAGGTCCCCTGTTTCCTGTGACCATGTGGCTGGCGGCCATTTTGTGTAGGCAGCCAGTGTGCTTTTGCCTTAGGTCTGCATGCATTTTTATTTTTTGTGGCCATGTCTCCTTGCTTGCTGTTTGACCATGTGGTCAGTGGCCATTTTGTGTAGGCAGCCAGTGTGCTTTTACCATATGTCTGCTCGTGTTCTTTGCTGTAGCCATGCCTCCTCACTTGCTGTTTGACCACTTGGCATGTCGCCATTTTGTGTAGCCAGCCAGAGTGCTTTTACCATGGGCCTGCATGTCTTCTTTGTTCCCCATGCCTTCTTGCTTGCTTGCTGTTGTGACCTTGTGGATGGTAGCTAGTTTGTGCAGGCAGCCAGTCTACTTTTCCAGAGGTCTGTATGTCTTCTCTTTGTTCCCAATGCCTTCTTGCTCAGTGTTGTTTGATCTTGTGGTACTGGCTAACAGATATTTTGTGCATCCAGACAGTGTGCCCTTTTGCCATAGGCTTGCATGGATGATTGAGATAGCAGTTTAATAAATTATATGCTTGAGGATAATTTCACTTATCAATTATTTTTAATTTTGTGTTTTTTATTTTAATTTTTACAATTTGTTTTATTTAAAAAAATATATATATATATTTTAATTTTAATATAGGCGTTCAACTGCATTTATTGTCTAAGGATTATTCCATTGCCGCCTACACCTCCCTGAGTGCCACATCTCAACTTGATGCATATAAAGCAAACAGTTACATCTGTATGTTGTTGTTGTTTCTCTTTCATATTCTTCCTGACTGTACACTATGAAAGTTTATGTTGGTGTGGTTTTACGAATGGATAGACTGTATTGTTAATTATTTATAATAACTTAAGTAACCACACTAAATGATATTGCTTGTTTGTACTAATAATTGAACTGCAACAATGCCACGTTTCACCGATGTTATTTTTGCTTGTTTGCTTTTAGGTGCACAAGAGACGACATCACCCAATGTACTGGCAGACAGAAGGCCTGTGCTCGACGTGACACATGACCACACAACACAGACATCTCTGGAGCTTATGAGCTAAGTGCAACTGTCAATCGATCACAGTGGAAGGTGAAGAGGAAGACATTTTCATTATGCAAATCAGCCCTGTCCCCAGCAGTGCAGTAGCATCACCCACATCCGCAACCTCGCAATGGCACAAGAATTCAGTCGAGACACCAATGCAAGAGCATACATTGACTACCACGCTGAGACAAACATTAAGCCTACAACCGTCTGCTCTCAATATGTCACCTGCATCAGTGGCACCAGAAAAGAAAACAATCCAGGCTACTATTCCTGGCATCTTAGGCAGGAGGGGCAGTACGAACGCAACCACCCAATGGCATGTTTGTACAATTCGAATCTGGCTAGAATGTTAGCTCTGGACCTCCCCCGTTTTTCTTTTGTGTAAGGGGTGGATTTTATAGAATTGATGGCACCCATCTGTCTGAAATAGATAGTTCCCAGCCGGTTCTATTTTGCCTCAGTTGCTGTTCAAGCGCTACATCATGATGTGCAGAAATTGCTTTAACAAGCTTTGCAGCAGAGTGCTGTCCACACTATCCACCTGATGAATGACATGTGGACTAGTTGTCAAGCCACTGATTACATGTGCATCACTGCACACTGGATCTCTTTTTTGGGGGTTGGAGAAATTATATCTGCTGAGATTTTTAATGGTGCTCAGATGCATGCAACAGTAGCCATGTTCGCCATGGAGAAATCCAATATAGCCGCAAACATCTTGAAAGACTTTAACAACAAGGTATTTTAATGGCTGTGACCAAGAGGGCTTAACATTGGATTTTTTTTCTTTGGATAATGGCAGTAATAGAGTAAATGGTAGAATGTTGGCTATTTCAGAGCCCTGTGTTTAGTCCACTGCATCAGCATCATTGTACAGGACGTTCTGAAAAAAGAAGACCAATTCAGCAACTTACTGTCCACCTGCTGAAGAATATGCACTCATTTCAGCATATTCTTTTAAGGCCCGGAAGCAGCTGAGGGTCATTCAGCGTGATAATAGAATGCCAGTTAAAGCACTCATACAGGAGGTGCCAACATGCTAGAACTCAACTTATTACATGTTGCAACGCCTGAGCAGTACAGACGATCAATAAATGTCATGTAAAGAGCGGATGCAACTGTGACAGGCATGCTCATTGAGATGGACCAATAGGGCCTAGTCAAATGCCTGACAGAGATTCTGCTTCATTTTGAGGTTTACACACAGGATGTCAGAAAGGAGGACAGTACCATGGGCCAAGCTATCCTGTTGTTGCATATGCTAGAGGATCAGCTAGAGGAGGTGTCTGATCTGGACGCAGGTGTGGAGGAAAAATGTGCATGAGTTGGTGGAGAGCTTAATCCTTCGCTTATGTGTTAATACAAGTGTGCAGAGAGACATTGTGTCATCCAAACATTACATCTTTACATCTGTGTCACAATTCTTGTTCCATGGTACAAACAATTACTGGCCACTTTCATTCCTTTTTCAGACGGGGTTGTTTCAAACTATAAGACGTGGATTGCTGAGCAAGCCAGTGACCTTAAAAAAGAACGGCAGGGAATTAGAGGCCCACTCCTCCAGGGCACAAGTTCTGCGGTGCAGCCTTCAACTTCAGAGCCTGAGGGCAGGACTGTTGACTCACAGTAGCAAAAGCCAACAACATGAACACCAGCAACAACAGGAACAGGTGCATCAGCTCCAAAATCTGCGCATGATTGGTTTCTTAAGGCAGAGCTCAAGTCCAGTGCAGAGGTGAAGGCAAAAGAGGTCGAACAAGTTGGAGCACCAATGAATATTGAAAGGATAGTCCATGACTATCTGGATGACCCAACAATGGTCTATCTTGATCAAAACTCATTGGTGTATTGGTATGGGAAGAGGTGCCAGTGGCCAGTGCTCAGTAGGCTGGCAATAAAGTATCTAGCTTGCCTGGTAGCCATTGTGTCCACTGAATGTGGGTTCAGTGCAGCTAGTGCAGTTGTTACTGTGAGAAAGACCAGTCTCTTGCCCCAAAACATGGAGACATTAACGATGATCAAAATGAATCAGCACTTTATACCACTGAATTACCCGATACCTAAAGTATGACAGGAGGAGGATGAGGGCGATTTGTCAGACTCAGGTCATTGCAGTAGTGTGTTAGCAGACTTACTTCTGGGTGAACCACCTGAGTCTGAGGACAAATTCTACTTCCCTGACTACTAGGCATGGCCACCAACCATAGAACATTCTATTTCTATGGCTGGACTGCTTTAATGACAAAAAAAATATATAGCATGGGGAACATTATTTTATTTTGTTTTAAATACATTTTATTGCCGGATTGGAGTTGGACCAGTGTGCAGTGAAGAAGCCTCCCACCACTGCCCTCAAGGACATTTGAGAGACAACTTTGTGTCTGCGTCAATGATGCGCCTTGCTATCCTTTCTTTATTCCCCCAGCCGGATAGCCCCACATTATTTGATTTACAAGACTAACCAATGTATGTTTCATGAAACAATGTATCCGCAATGTACCACCCTCAACACTCCTAAATTAGAACAGGTAAGTGGCATGCATGCACCAAAGGTTGATATATATTAAGAGTGATTCTTGTTTGAGAGTGCATTGAGATGATTCATGTGGTGGCAGGCAGTGGGACTGGGTGATTATCATTTAACCTTAACTATTAAGCTTGATTGTATCTGTGATGATTGAATTACAATGTGATGGCCTAACGATGGGTGATTATTTTTTTCCTGAAGGAGATCTTTTCCTTCCCTTTTGACACTTAGCGAGGTTTGTTTGCTGGGTCCACACTGCTTTGTTTTTGGCTTCACACTTCTCAAAGACATGATCAAAAGCAGTCCATTTAGCTAACAAACACAAATCTAGTCTTCACACAAAATGACTCAGTGTTTCTCTTGTTGTTCATCAACAGCTTTGCACTACAGGTTGGTCTATTGCAATTAAGTCAGGACTCATTTGGTACAGAGTTGAACACATTAGTTACTCAGAGTCAGGAGGATGATGAAAGGACTCAGGGTGTGACTACTTCAACAACTGCCACCAGCAGAAGGAAGCTATCAACTTCACAGAAACTAACATTTGGTGACGACTCCAAGAGGCCGACTCACCTCTGCAGAGTGGTGGTGAGAGAGGTGCCGTGATTTTACTTGATTTGGGAAATGCAATGTTGCTGAGTGTATGTGCTGGCAGGCTAACATTTTAAACTATGTGGTGGTTGGGTGGGGGGCCTGTTGTTCTAGGTAACTGAAGGCAGACATGTGGTGATCATCAGATAATGCACGTGTTAGGCTACATAATATTATTATTATGATGATGTACATCACAGTTGCGAGTTTGATCAACTTGATAGTACATGCGGCCACTTGTCTGTGATTATTGGTTGTTATAATTGCTCTTACATAATTGATCGCACTCAGTCATATAATGAATGATTGCAAAAAGGACTATTCTTCTCTCTTGCGCTGCCTCTGAGTCTTCTTGGTGCACTACTTATAAAGTTTAACTTCTCTCCTTCACCTTGATATTACAACATCATCTTTGTTTTACAATCTACAGGCCTTCTCTTCTACTGCACAAAGGCAAAAGCACCATAACACTCATGCTTACCTTACCAGACCACATCAGCCAGTCAGGTACCCAGGATTGACAGACAATCCAAGAAGAATGCAGATTCACCTCCCAATTTGGCAACAAACTATAATTTTTCTTTTAACAATCCGTTTTTAGAACTGTGTTTGTTCACCTCACTCCTACATAATTTGTATTTACTATTTTTCAAATCTAGGTGACAGAACATTACATATAAATAATACAATTAGGGTCTCTCAAGGGCTGACGGACTGTTTGGGTTACACTGCATTTAAGTTAACTGTGTCATAATCATTCCTTTGTTTCCTTTTACTCCCAAAACAGATTGATGATGGTTGGCTGCTCATTGCCCAGATGCATATTGACATTGTGTAGTGTTTGTCTTTGTCATACCTTTTCCCAAACCCACTTTCCCATTCACTCATCAAACCCCTAACCCTCTTCCCCTGGAATGTGTTATTTATTGAGGTGTGATTTTATAATTTGCACCATTAATTGATCACACACTTGGTGGAGCGGATGTGGTGAAAGCAACGCCAGCTCAGTGCAGGATCTTCAGTTCTACTTCTAATACTGAAACAATAGCCCACGCGGGCCCCATTTGGCCATGTGTAATAGGGATCACTATTTTAGATATAGAAGAACATAATTAGTCAGCATCATCATTCAGGCATTATGTTTTGCAAAGGCAAAGGCTTAACCTTGTCCCTTTCGCAATTCTAGAGTTTACTACATTAGTTTGCTCTGAATAACTTAGTACTGCATGTTATATTTTCACTATAAGGTATTCTTTGTTGTGTAGTAGTCTGGTCTCAATTGTTTGTAAAGCTACGATATAATAGTATATATAGCCCACTGACTCAGTTTTTATTAAAAATGTGTTGCCTGCGATGAATAATGCTTCTGATTATTCCTACACTTGGGGTTCACCTAGGTGGAAGTGGGACCTCGCTTCTCCTTCATTGTTACTGCACTAGCCACTACCACAACCATTGCACCTTGGGAAACCATGCAGCCCTCGCTTCATCTATTCAGGTAAAAGACCTATGGAGCATTGTTACTGTAGGAAATATAGGCAGTGGAAAGTTGGAACCTCCCTCCCACCTCCCCTTATTGGTCAATTTTGTTGAAAACTGCAGAGACTAGGAGAGTAGTAGTAAGACAAGGGTACCATATAACTAATTGTAATACGCTAGCAGCAGATTTTAAAAACAGACTGCTGCCTAAGCTAAAAGGCAACAATGCAAAGTAAAACTCCCCCCCAAAAATTTGAAGCAGAAATAACAATATTTAATACCCTAACAACAATATTAAATAAACCCACCCCTTCAACCCTATACTGGCCCATCCCTCTCCCCAAACAATGCTCCTGTTCCCAACCAATTTCCAAAAACGATGAATAAAGTAAAACTAAAGTCCAAACTGTCCCAGTCCCAGCTCCCATCCCACCCAAAGTAAGGTCCACCCTCCAAAACAAAGAGGGCGCTAACGGCGGATCAGGAGCTTTTTACGGTCCCCCCATCTTAATTTGCCTAGTTTCCATGGGGTCCAGCCTAAGCATAATGTGGCAGAAGTTTCGGTCAAGAAATTGAGGGTGAGCAGCAGTGATGGAACGCTGGCGGGCGGCTTCCAGCAGACTGCATCGCCGGTGTTGAGAGGCTGGAGGTGCTGTTGGCTGGCTGTGGCTGTGGGCTGCGGCCTCCTCCTCCTGGGCCACCAGCCATCGTTGCACATCATGTATCGCCTCCAGCCTCTGCTGCCGCAGCCGGACTGCCACATCTTGTCGAGTTGCATGGGCACTGGCAGCAGGAGAAATTGGAATGAATTAAGAGAAATTATAAACAATGCTCTGTGCAAAACTTGTTTAAAATTATGTAGTGTGTAGCACAGTAGCAGCACATTACTGGTCCCCTAGGCCCATTGGATTTGATGTGATTAAAGTCACTGCCATTACCCACACATGCCTCACATAAAACTAATGGCAAATGCACTAACTGACTGAAAATAATTAAGGCAGAATATAAACACAGCATGCCAGTTTAAAAAAACTGTTATTTTTCTTTCATTTTAAGGATTTCCTAGTAAAAAAACTAAGCAGACACTTTGTGTGAAAAAATAAAAATCAGTTACATCTCATTAATAATGAGTAAGGCATCATGCACTATGGAGTACAAGTATTTGCTAAATTGATGGAGGCATGTTAGTCCCTCTCAAACCCTAGTTGTCCTCGTTAGTAGTCATACTTTGCTACTCTCTGCAGTCTGCAGCTGGGGCAGCTGTAATGGACAATTATCTTATTCCAATGGACCTACTCTTCTCCAAAACTAGTTTCAATCTTAAGGTTACTACAAGACAGATGAATATTGATACACATTAAGTATCAATATTGCAAGGTCCACCCTCCAAAACAAAGAGGGCGCTAACTGCGGATCAGGAGCTTTTTACAGTCCCCCCATCTTAATTTGCCTAGCTTCTATGGGGTCCAGCCTGAGCATAATGTGGCAGAAGTTTCGGTCAAGAAATTGAGAGTGAGCAGCAGTTATGGAACGCTGGCGGGCGGCTTCCAGCAGAGTGCATCACCGGTGTTGAGAGGCTGGAGGCGCTGTTGGCTGGCTGTGGCTCTGGGCAGCGGCCTCCTCCTCCTGGGCCACCAGCCGTCGCTGCACATCATGTATCGCCTCCAGCCTCTGTTGACGCAGCCGAATTGCCACATCTTGCCGAGTTGCATGGGCACTGGCAGCAGGAGAAATTGGAATGAATTAAGAGAAATTATAAACAATGCTCTGTGCAAAACACTTGTTTAAAATATGTAGTGTGTAGCACAGTAGCAGCACATTACTGGTCCCCTAGGCCCATTGGATTTGATGTGATTAAAGTCACTGCCATTACCCACACATGCCTGACATAAAACTAATGGCAAATGCACTAACTGACTGAAAATAATTAAGGCAGAATATAAACACAGCACGCCAGTTAAAAACAAATGTGAAAAAATAAAAATCAATTACATCTCATTAATAATGAGTAAGGCATAATGCACTATGGATTACAAGTATTTGCTAAATTGATGGAGGCATGTTAGTCCCTCTCAAACCCTAGTTGTCCTCATTAGTAGTCATACTTTGCTACTCTCTGCAGTCTGCAGCTGGCGCAGCTGTAATGGACAATTATCTTATTCCAATGGCCCTACTCTTCTCCAAACATTGTTTCAATCTTAAGGTTACTACAAGACAGAAGAATATTGATACACATTAAGTATCAATAATGCAGACATCCTATCTGTCATAAGAAGATGGTGGGCAAAGGAATGCACTGTAGTACAGGGAAAGGTTTAAGGAATGCAATATAGATTGTATTTGACATGTTTGTCACAGACTATCCCATCCACAAAAGCCAAGGCAGTTACTTAGTCCCACTTTACTCCGTGGCCTCACCCTCGACCTCACTTTATAATTTATTTTTCCAACAAAAATATTTGCCTGGCAGCAAGGAAAGGAAACATAAATTATTCTACAGCAGGGTAAATTAGTGGGATTAGGCCGGGTAAGTAGACATTTTATGGATCATCATCATGTGCTTAAGCTTTGGCTACTGAGTCACTTTGGTTGACAACAATGTAGAAAGGGAACACTTTGATCAGGAGTAAATCCATTATGGAAGCCGTGATAAAATATATCACTTGGCTAGAAAAATGTGTACATGCAAATAATTGATTTTTCAAACGTTTGGGAAGGCTGTGACACAACTTGGGAAAGAATAAAGGAGTGAATGCTACAAGGCAGTGACTGAGTGGGCACTGGAAGGGAAGGTAAACACACCTTCTTATCACATTGCAATGCGTTGAGAATATTGTAAATGGTACATTAACTCAAGCAGGCACTTATTGCACAGCCAACAAAGGAGTGACAAATTGGACCTTGCAGCATGAAGGTCATCATGGGTGGCACTGGCAAAGTGCCATGTGTTGGGAGGGAGGGAGGTGATGATTGATGATGAGTGGGATACAAATATCTGCCTTGCTTAAAAAAATACTGTGAGTAAAAGCAGTAGACAGAAATACAACCCCAACCCTTTGAATCAAGCCTGTGCTAAAACCATTTGAAGCAAGTGAAGTAAGTGTGCGTGCCTCTAACCAGAAGAGCTCCCTTGTTTCTTCATCCAACCAATTATCCATTCATCATTTCATTGTACTAGTATCCTCACCCTTGGCTTGGATACACGCTATTTAAGCTTTACATACATTCTTTCATACAGTCTTTTACCATTGGAAACAATCCACCCACATATATCCCTACACCCAAACATTGCTCTCAATACACCTTTCACTAACATCCATTTGTCCACCCAGGCATCCCTTCACCCATTCACTCATCCTGATTTAACCCGCCGAGCATTCCTTTTACCCACCCAGGCACGTATCCCTTTACCCATACCCTTTCACCCACCCAGGCAGGCATCTTTTTACTGCAGATATCCTTTCATCCATCCTTCACCCACCCATTCATGGTATCACCCACCTTTACGCATACTTTCACGCACGTATTCACCCATTCATCCTTTCACTCATATTACATTCCACCCATCCTTTCTCCTTCCATCAACTCATTATTGTTAAACTTCATTATCAACCTTTGTCTGCTGAGTTCCAGATAAAAGAGGCCATTAACAACTCAACTCCCGTTGTATCTGCTAAAGCGGGGTGTTCATGAGTCAACATCTTTGTAGTGAGTATATATTATTAATTGTCAATCAAAAAGCAATGTGACTTACCACTGCCCGTCTCTGCCACCACTGGGTTCCCCCCCATCTGTCACTACCACATCCGCTTGTCTGGCGCCCTCGCTGCTGGCTCCACCATTGGTGTTCTGTGAGGCAAGAAAAAGCATTTCACATCTGATTTTAGATGCCAGATACACCTACTCCATTATTTTCTTTTTAGAAAAATACAACCATAATACATCACTACAGTTTAGTTACAGAATCTTCTATTAAATTCAAAATATCATGTTGTGTGTTTTGTTGGTTTGCATTGTTTGAAAAGCGAGGTAGTCAAGCCAAGCAAAAACCTTTTGTGGAGGGGCAGAACTATGAAGAATCTGAATCAAAGAAGTGCAATGAAGGGGTAGAATAATTGATCAACGAAGGGCACATGGTCTTGGTAGGCAAATGCAATGGGGCTGTCCTCCTACTTAGAGCCATTTTGCACTGTCATCAGCTGCTGGTATACTATGATAATAATACATGCAAATCATTGGGGATCTACCATGACCACTCTCATATTTTACAGTTTGAGCATGAGCAAAAAAAAGAAAGCCTTCTCAACAGATATGTGTACAATATTTACTTGGGCATGCAATCTTCACAGTAGAGTAGTAGCAGCTGACCTAAAATGGGTTCCCTGAGTCTTAAAGTACCTTTAGTTCACAAGGTATATAAGGTGAGAGGGAAAGCTTAGTGATAAAGCAGAAGAAAGGAAGCTACAGAACAGACAGACTAGTTCAGACTGTTTGATGTCAAGTACAGTAACTTGAACTATAGAAGATAATTAAATAGGATAATGCAGGGAAAAGAAGAATTTAGGTAACAAACAGATAGAACAAAGAGGAATTGTAAATAAATTAGGAGACAGACACAGCAAAAAACGAACAATAATTCTAAATGTGGAGCGGTAAAAGTTAGGGAAATAATAATATTAACAGCAGGAGGATCTACTGGGGCCAGCAGAGCCATCTGCCAAGGCCCGTGTGGAGGCTGTGGCATCTCCAGCTCCCTCACCCACCTCACTGGAGCTCCCAGACCCACCCCTCTTCTTCCCCTGGATGCTAATGTAATAAGTAAACAAAATAAGATTAGTGGTACAGTTAAATCTCCACTAAATATTTTGACAGGGAAAGGCAAACACAGTAACATTGAACTTTTCTAAATCAGATTTTGTATAGTACTACTAGTATTGTGGACCTATTCCTAATTTCTTAAACCTAATTACAAATAAATTGCAACAAATGATCTTTGCTTCACATCTCATTCTCAATCTCTCAGTCTCAACCCCCTTTGACTGGTCAACTCAGTCTGATTTTTTTTCAATGCATAGATGCATGCATACTACACATCACTGGGAAATTGCTTGGGGTTTGGACTGTACGAGCTACAAAAAAATAAAGACACAGAGATGTGAAAGAATGCTCTCACTCACTAATACTAATAACTACCATTCTCTCAGTGACAGGATAGAGGAGTCTCTGCATGACTTCTGAAATGAACAGCCCAAGCGAGCTCCAAGGAGTAGGATTAGGTAGCGCCGCCGAGCACCTATCTACTCTATGGTCACATACTTGTAACATAACCTTAGCCTACCTGAGTGTGAGCAGCATGCTAGCTATTTGGGAAAAAATATTAGCATAGATTGAAGAACATGACAAATCAATAATTATTACCCATCGAGCAGAGCAACCTCCAGACCCAGCAGGTCGAGCAGGTCCTGATCCCTATCCAGAATGTCAGCCATCTGGTGTGTAAGCTGTTTTTGGGTGCGCTTGACTCCAGAGCATTGGCGAACAGCCCGGCGAACCCTCTCCCAGCACTACCTATGCTCCTGGAGGGCGCACCCACTGCACATAAAATACTAGCGTAGCCACCTCCAACTCTGAGATGATCAAGCAGGGCTGCACCCCCTTCATGATGCAGCTGACTGCAAGGATTTGGATGGTGATTCTGGTTTGGGGGCCTTGGCCTGCCGCTCACTTGCTCTGCCACGACTGAAAAAGAAGGAAAGAAGGAAAAAAATAAAGTAAAATGAAAAATAAAAAAGTACAAAAGTCATGCAAAAACATCAACAAATTAGGAAAAATTAGACGTAAATACAAAAATACAAAGACATAGGGTAAGGTAATAATTAGAAATGAGGGGTAGATAAGTTTCAGAGGAGTAGTAATAAATAGATTAAGAGGGATTCAAAAAGCAGGCCCCAACATCCTAAACAGAGCAAAAACAAGATGGCCTCACCCTTGCTAACCACGTGGTGCCCTTTGCATGTGATTTCTGGTGTGAGAACAGCTGCGGCAAGCAACTCTGCATCGCGCTGCTGAGTTTTGTTTACCACTTTATGGAGTTCTGCATAGCGTGACTACGCAAACTCCACCCAGGCCTACATGATAGCTCTGCTCCCAGTGTGGTACAGCACTACCTACTGGCTATGGTATCACCAGGTTAAACCTGTCTGGAGAGGTGGATTGCCGTTATATAGAGGGGAACCTTAAAGGACACGTTCTCTCCCCTACAGAACTGTGAAAGTCTCATATTTACTTTGACACTCAGTCCAACTTTTGCCTTTTCTGGTACCCTAATGTATACACCGCCCAGCCTGTATGCCCATTTTTTACACATTCTCCCTGATTTGGTTGTGGGTTTAGCTGTAAACAGGGCTAATTTCACCTTACCTAGTGATTTTAATCTACATATTGATAATCTCAATAATGCTGCATCTAAGAACTTGCTAAAAGATTTTGCGTCCTTGCCATTGCTGCAACTGGTAGAAGGGCCTACCCATGAAAAAGGCTACACCCTTGACTTAGAATTCAGTAATACTACCAATCTGCAGGTATGGAGCCGCATCCCTCTAATATGGTTAGACCATTTTTTGCGTCCAGTTGTTTTATCTGTTTCCTCTTTTCCCTCTGTCATACCTCTAGTCAGACTGCACAAATGACATTGGTCTAAGTTAAATGGGGAGGACTGGTCAGCTGCCCTACAGAACATTGAGACCTGATCTGAGAGATAACATCAGTTTTTCTAGTTTCAATAATAGATTACCAATTTATTGGACTTGGTCCTACCTGCAAGGTGGTAGAAGCCCACCCAAGGGGGAAGAAACCCCAGTGGTTTAATCTCAACTTGCTAGGTCTTAAAAAAGGACTCTAAACATCTGGAAAGATGCCGGAGAAGTCTTATGATGAAGTAAGCAAAGATAAGCATAGTAGTGCAATAAGGGGCTATCATGCAGAAATAAAAGCTGCTCAATTCGCCTTTTTCTCCACCAAAATTGAGCAATCTACCAACTCCTCCCTTCCAGATTCTCAAGGACATTAAGGAACCTAAATGTGGTTGTTCTGTCCTAGAAGCCCAAATGAGCATAGCAATAACTTGGCTCTCTTCTTCCATTAGATTTCGGACATCTACTTTTCTTTCTCTGATGGTCCAACTATAGGGGAGCCCTCAGGGAGTGAACCTCTTCTAGCACAGTCTGAAGGGACTCTTTTAGTTTTTCCTGACCTCACTGACCTCCTAAAGGCAGCAAAGCCAGGTTTTCCCCTTGACCCTGCCCATCTCATTATCTAGCATCAAGGGTCTGGTAGTATCGCTCCTAATCTGGTAGATCTGCTTAATCTCTCGATTACTAGTGAGCAGGTCCCCCCGCAATGGAAACACGCAGTGGTTAAGCCCATCCTAAAAGTGTCTGGGTTGGATCCCCTCTGCCTGAGCATCTACAGGCCAATCTCTCTGTCACCAGGTCTTTCGAAGCCTCTAGAAAAGCATGTTATGAGACCTCAGCGCGGCCTTCGACACAATAGATCATGTCACACTTATCCACAGGATAGCAAAAGTGGATGTCGTTGGCCATGCCATGAATTGTTTTCTCCTTTGTTGAAGAATAGAACATTCCTGGTGCTTGATCACTTCTGGTGCTCCCACATTCTTTCTCCAGTGTGTGGGGTTTCCCAAGAGTCCTCCCTTAGCCCCACCCTTTTTAATCTTTATTTGTGTCCCCTGGCTGAATCTGTTTGCTCTTTTGGGTTGTTACTTGTCTTCTAGGCCGACGACACCCAGCTGGTGATTTCTATTTCTCTCGATCCTAGCTCCAATCACCTCAACCCGGCCCCCTGTTTTCAGGAAGTGATCAGATGGATAGCTGACAGCATATTGAAGCTCAATGAAGACAAGACTGAGGTTATGTTACTGGGGAACAATTTCAGCAAGAAAATCCCATCTCCTGTGCCTGATTAGAGAGACTCCCCAGCCCCAAAGTGGTGATAAAGTGCCTTGGAATGTTGCTAGATTCTAGCCTTACTATAGAGCATGACGCAAAAACACTTACAGCCAATTGCTTTGGTGTTCTGAGACTACTTACTTAGGTCTTAAACCTTTTCCATTTACTAACCAGGAGACTAATTGTCCTGGCTCTCCTCATCTCCCACCTTTATTATGGCAAAACCCTATACCTTGACTCACCTCATTATGTGACAAAGAGGTTACAGATCACACAGAATGCTGCAGCTCAGCTTCTTCTGAATCTATACATCATTCAGCAAAAACGTCTTTGAAGAATCTCCATTGGCTCCCAGTTGAGCAGCGTGTTCAATTTAAGGCCTTATGCATGTTGCAAAGATCACTCCACAATCGAGGTCCCATGCTGCTAAGATCGCCTACTTCTCCTCATATTCCAGGAAGTTCACTCAGATCTTCCTCAGCACACCTATTACAGGTCCCCAAGTTCTGTAGATCTCGTTGTCATGGCCATTCATTTTACCATCTTTAGAACACTCCCCCCCCTTAAACTTCAACAGCTGTCCAACAAGTTCTCCTTTCGTAAGGCCTTGAAAATGTGGCTTTATAGTAATTCGTTCTTGCCAGTGAGTTGTCAACATTGATGACTGTTATCACACTGGGAGGCCTTCTGGTAGCTATGTGCTTTAAAAGAGTCATGGAATAGAAAACATATTAAGCATTATTATTTAAAAAATACATTGCATATAAAACAATATAAAACAAAAAATTAAAAAAACTAAATATATTATTTAAATAAAATTAAATTACAATATTCAAAATATTATAAATCCACTCTAATCAACATTAGAGAAGGTGTTCGAGTTCAGAGAGATTTGATTTACTATTCCCATTCCAATGTACACAGCAGTGGGAAAGGTGTTGGATTACCAAGTGGTTAAATTTACAATTATCATTCAAGTCTAAGCAATAGTACGGAAAGTGACTTCAGAGCTGTTACAATTACTACTCCTACTCCAATGTTGTAATAAATTAGGTGCTCTTGTGATTTGGCACCCTATGATGACCCCCGACTACCATCATTTTAACTGACTTTAGTGTGTTTTTTTACCCTAGCCTTAATGTAGAACGGTCCTCTATATGCCTGCTTCTCTTCTGTCTTATAATCTGGCTGTCTTTTAGTGAGAGCTGTCATGGATTAGAACAGTACATTTATATTATAAGTGCTTACTATTGGTTTTGACATGGTCTCATGTCATCTTGCTTTCTGACTTTGCCTTGCATCTGCGTGCACAGAATTATGAGTTCCTACTATTGGCTTTTACATGGCCTCGTCTGACTTTGACTTTGACATGCTCCTGCCTACATAGCAGTGCCTGCGATTCACATTTAAGGTCTTTCTGCTCCTCACTTGTTTTTCGCACCTCACTGACCAGAGTGAACTGGATATTATCTGTGGAATGTACAAACTCTGTCTCAGAGTCAAAATATAGAGGCTTGGCCAGCCAATGTCTTGGCCTTGACGCAGACTGGTACAGCCTGCTCGTTTTTTCCAATGAGAAAGGGGCAGGGTTTGCTAGAAACTTCGCCTCATGTTGAATAATGATATTTAAGCTGGAAGCCTTCGTAGGTCAGGTGGAAGTTCACCACAGAATATACGTATTGCTGTGGATTGGTGCTGGAACTTGAGTCCTGAGTGAAACTCCTACTTGGGCTGTTGAAATGGATTCCTCAGCTAAAGAGCGATCAAGGATGTTGCAGAATCAGTCGGTGAGGTGTTCCTAACCACTCTCTCTCTTGTATATATTTTCTATTCTTTGCTCTCTGTATATATTGCATTCTATTTCAATTGCTCATTTACCTATTCATTTGACAATCTGCATTTACTGATATATTTGGCTTACCATTTTGAACATTGCATTAATCAACAGTTTTCTTTGAGTCTGCCATAATTGATATATTCGGCCGCTCTTTTATTAAAAATTTGCATTAATAAACTTGCGTGTGTTATTTTAAATGCACCCAAATTTGTTTTTCTTGCCTTGCCTTTCCTAAAGGGAATGATGTGTTCTTTCCTCATCTTTAGGAAGTGCTGTTCAAGGTGTAATTTTAAAGGTACAGTGGTATATTTACCTCCCAGAAAGGGAGTGCAGGGGTTGGGTGTGTTCTTTTAGTGAAAAGCAGATTCTTTACATCTTGGCATGACAAACAGGATTCGAACGTTGATTTTAAAGGAGAAGAAATATGTTTCTAGGAAATCAAAGGCAGATTCTCAGATACCAATTGAAATTCCTGGATGGGAGTTAGTCCCATATAGTGTATTAGCTCATGAGTGGGCTAATTGTGCTGGTTTGAGTGAGAATTGGAGAGTGTGTTTAGCTGACGCTGAGCCAGCGCAAGTGCTTGCATGTTTGCAAAAAGTGCCTGTGAAAAGGGGAGAGAAACTCTACGTTAGGAAGAAGAGGTTGGATCCTTTTAAATGCTTATCGTCTCATGCATGAAAAATATGTTCAGTTGCAAAGTGAATGTGAGAAATTAGAGAAACAGTTTGTTGAAGCCACAAATACCTCTACCATGTTAACCTGTCAGAATAAATTATTGCAAGATAAGCTGGAATCCTACCAGACTGTAGCAGAAAAGGCTGCAGTTCGTATTGTACAATACAAGTATAAGAAAAGGAGAGGAAGGGTTAACAAGAGAAAAGTATGTTTAGCTATTGCTACGGTTGGAATTGACTGGGACCCTGAAATGTGGGATGGAAATATTTGGGATTCCTCTGAGTTTTCAGACTCTGGTGGAGAGTGTTATAAAGCTGTCGAGCATAGCCAGGCTGACAAGCAGAGTGAGTTAATGGAACGCAAAGTGATTTAGGCGTAGCCCATATATTGTCGAAAATTTCCAAGGTGATCCTAATTATCCAGAGGGAGTTGCGATGGATTGTATGGAAGATTTTACTCAGCAGGAGATTAATAACATTTCAGACAGATTCCGACAGAGACCCGGAGAGTCTCTGCTTACGTGGATGGTTAGGTTGTTTGATCTGGGCGCTGCTGGTGTGATGTTAGATCATGGCGATGCAGTGAAATTCTGTTCACTTAGTTCTGATTCTACAGTGCAGGAGCAGTTTAGAAAATACAGTGACAATAATCAAATCAGCTTGTTGCAGTTGGCAGTGATTGGATGTAGTCATAAATACCTGACAGAGTCAGACTGGCCAATGAATGACAAACCTTGGTATACATTGAGAGATGCCATACAGAGGCTTAAGGAGGAGGTGATGCAAACTGCTATTTTTCTGGACAATGTTCATAAGTTGATGGATTGGCAGTTGAATGCGTCTGTGCAAAATAGAATAATTCGCACAGCTCCCCCTGCATATACCCAAGTGATGATAACTTTGCTAATCAATCAAACTGGTAACACTTTGGCGCAGGTGGTTGAGGCAGTGCGTGAGTTGGGAGTTTCGGGGGGTTGGATAAAGACTGAAAGAGCTTCCAGGTCTGAGACTCGTACAGACAATAACAGACTGTCTAGAAGAGATATGTTTATGGCTTTGTTAAAAAATGGTGTGGAGAAAGAAAAGATAGATGGAATAGAGACTAAAGGTCTGTGGGAAATGTACCGGAAAAGAGGTTTGGATAAGAAGGAAGGAAGCAGGAGAGTGAATAAACAATATAAAATGCAAAGACAGTCAGATGAGGGCGAGAGCGAGGAGCAGGGGAAGGAAGGGGATAGACCTGCCCGCTCAAGCAGGAAGAAAGGGAGAGACTTAGAAAGCGGATGGCTCACTGAGAACTGAAGGGAGGAGGAATTTCTCTCTTGAAGCTATGAAAGATTGTACCCGGATGTGTCTTGGGCAAAGGTTGACAGATACAAGGCAGATTAGGAAATAGGTCAAGCTCCGGTACAGAGATGGACTCGCAAAGACAATAGATCTTATGTTGACATAGAAATTCATTGGAAACATCGTAATGTTCAGAAAGTCCAAGCCTTAGTAGATACCGGAGTGGAGGCCACTTTGATATATGGAAATCACAGAAAGTTTAAAGGACAGTATTTCACAATCACAGGCTTTGGTGGTAAAGAGACACCAGCAGTGCAAACAAAGGTTCAAATGAAAATAGGGAGAATACCAACAAGAGAATACACTGTATTGATTGTGCCCCTCTCTGAATATATTATTGGTATTGATATTTTGAAGGGAATGACTTTGTATTTGGAGGATGGGTGCTATCACTTTAGATCAAAAAAGTACATTTCAGTTGGCGCTGTAAATGTGGGTCACTTGAAGATTCCCCCAGTGAAGGTTCCCCAGGCTACAAAAGTAATTCATTTGAAACAGTACAGAATTCCAGGAGGGCATGAAGAGATCAGTGCAACCATACAGGACTTGATAGAGGCAGGGGTGGTGACCCCAATCACTATCGCTTGGAATAACCCTGTGTGGCCGGTGCGCAAAAGTGATAATACTTGGTGCATGACAGTTGATTATCATGAATTGAATAAGCATACACCACCTTTGACTGCTGCTGTCCCAGACACTGTTACTTTAATTGAGAAAATACAGAAGCACCCTGGGACTTGGTATGCGACTGTTGACATTGCCAATGCTTTCTTTTCAATACCAATTGCCCCTGATTGTCAAGAGCAATTCAGTTTCTCATGGGATGGCAGACAAATTACATTTTAAAATTTACCACAAGGGTACTTACATAGTCCCACGATCTGTCACCGTGGGGTGGCAGAGCATTTAGATGAGGTGTCAGTTATTCCTGGAGTACAGCTTTGTCATTACATTGATGACGTGATGATACAGGGAGAGACACAAGAACAAGTGCAGACTCAGTTAGACAGGATTGTGGAGCATTTGCAGAGCAAGCAATGGGAGATAAATCCCGCCAAACTACAAGGACCAGAGTGTGAAGTTTTGGGGTATTCAGTGGCATCAGGGACACAGAGAGGTGGTGCCCCAAGTGAAACAAAAGATCAGAGAATTTGCAGTGCCCAAAACAGAAAGGAAGCCCAGAGGTTACTTGGTTTGTTTGGTTTTTGGAGACAGCACATCCCTCACTTGAGTCAGATTTTGGCCCCTTTGTACAAAGTTACGCAAAAGAAGAATGCATTTGAATGGGGAGAGCAACAGAGGCTATTCAGCACGCTTTGGCTTTGTGGCCAGTGCGGGAGGGGGATGTTGAGCTGAATGTGTACAAGGGCCATATGCTAATTGGAGTTTGTGGCAGAAGCAGGGAAAAACGAAAGTACCTTTAGGGTTTTCGACATGAAAATTGCCAAATGCTGGAGAGAGGTACACCCTCAGCCTGGGCAAAGCACTACGCTACGCTCGCGTAGTTTGCGAAGTTCGCGCTACTTCGCACTACGCGAATTGCACGTAGCACAGTGCGAACACGCGTAGTGTTGCATAGTGCTGCGGTCATTTTTTGCTTGCTCGCGGTCCTCAACGTCAAGTTGGCGACCGCGAGCAAGCAAAATGACATCCCGGCGAGACTTTTTCCTTGTTCGCGATCAGCAACATCAAGTTGGTGATCGTGAGCATGGAAAATAAACCTCCCGGCGAGATTCCCAACGCGAGGAGGTCAGGATTCTCATTGCCAGTGGTCGCGTATGCTCGTGACCGCTCGCGATGAGAAACTACCAGTTCGCGTTGAGAAAGCTGCCGCTGGAGTAAAAATCTACTCGAGCAGCAGAAAACTACAGCTCGCACTGTGCAAGATGCCATTTTCAATGATTGCACAGTACCGGTTGCTTGTCCGCACTGTGCAATCATTGAAAACGACATCTGGCACAGTGCGAACAAGGTACTACGCAGTTCGCGAAGTGCTACGCGTAGCTCACGTAGTGCGAACTGCACTTTGCGTAGCTTCGCGAAGTGCTACTTCGCGAACTACGCCCAGGGTTAGTACACCCCCTTCGAAAAACAGTTGCTTGCATGCTATTGGGCTCTGGTGGATACTGAGCAATTGACTATAGTACATGATGTGATTGTGCGACCTGAAATTCCAATAATGCAGTGGGTGATGAGTTCCCCCAAGACTCACAGAATTAGACATGCACAGGAAGCCAGCATAATCAAATGGAAGTGGTATATACAGGATAGGGCCCAAGTAGGTCCCAAAGGCACCGCAGTGTTACATGAGCAGGTGGTGCAGGCGCCAATGGAAGAGACAGAGGTGTTTCATGATATACCTGTGATACAGGAGTCTCCTGTAAAGTGGGGTAAGATATTTAGCGAATTGTCCGTGGAGCTCAAGAAGCATGTGTGGTTTACTGATGGTGCAGCCAGGTATGTAGGAGCTAAGAGGCACTGGAAGGCGGTGTCATACAATCCTGTGACCCAGAAATTGTTGACCACTATTGGAGAAGGAAAGAGTAGTTAGTTTGCAGAACTATATGCTGTGTATCAATCTTTGAAACAAGAATTGCCAGGAACATGTCATATTTACACTGATTTATGGTCCACTGCCAATGGGTTAGCAACTTGGCTTCCCATGTGGCATGCTCATAATTGGATGATAAATGCAAAGGAAGTGTGGGGCAAGGAATTATGGAAAGAGGTTTGGACCTTGTTGACACAAAGTACAGTTACAGTGTATCACGTAGATGCCCATTGCTCCACCGACTCACTTGACTGCTGGTTTAATTCTAGGCCTGGGCGAAAATTTCATTCCGTTCGTGGAAATTGCGATAATTTGACATTTTCGCGTTCCGCGGAGAGTGAGAAAATGTCAAAATTTCCGGTTTCCGAAGCTTGGCGATAATTTGTTTCTTGCTCGTGCTGTAAAATAATACATTCTCGCGCGCGATCGCCTTACCTGAATCCCTGCGTTCGCCGACAAGTTTTCTTGATCCGGTCGCGTTCTCCATGAGATGTTGTATTGTTTTTAGCCATTTGCGCTGTCTCACGACAGTTCGCGCCCGCAGTGACGTCATGCGTCGCGCGATCACGTCTTTCTTCTCGCGATCATGCACCGCGAGACAACTCAAAACAAGATGGCCACGCCCGCAAGCAACCACGTGGGTAAGTTGGCGACCCGCAACCATGCAGAAAATCTCGCGAACATGCGGGAAAAAAACTTCTGCATCTTCGCGATATTTCCGCTTGTTTGCGATAATTTTAAACATTTTCGTGATAATTTGCAAAAGTTAATTTCGCAAATTCCGCCCACCCCTATTTAATTCCCTCACAGATAAAAAAGCTAAGATTTCAGAGGCCGAGGTGGCAACGCAGGATTCTGACCTGGTTGGGATTGCGAAGTGGGCACATCAGAAATGCGGACACTTTGGAGAACAGATTACTAGCAGGTGGGCAGAGAATAGAGGGATGCACATTCCCCTAGATTTGATTAAAACTGTGATTTTGTAGTGTCCTGTTTGTCAGCATGCCCAACATAGATCAGTCCCACAGATAGTGAGAGGACAGCTAGGTAGTGGAAACTTACCAGCGTAGATTTGGGAGATAGATTACATCAGGCCTCTGCCAACTAGTTGAGGATGTCAGTATGGGTCGAAGGCCGTGGATACATACTCTGGATATTCGATAGCATTTCCATGTAAACGTGCTACTCAGGTGAATACATTGTAAACATTAGACTTGCTGATTTTGTATTATGGAATTCCATTACAGATCCAAAGTAACAATGGGTCTCATTTCAAAGGCAGATTGGTGCAGGAATATTGTGTACAACACAATATTGAGTGAATTTTTCATATCCCATACCCACATGCTGCAGGTTTGATCGAGGCGCATGAATGGATTGTTGAAAGATCAATTGAGAAAGCTGTCTGACGTCTCTTTGAAAAACTGGAGAGATCATTTGAGTGAAGCCTTACAGATTTTGAATAATAGACCATTAGCAAATGTAGAGACTCCTTTGATGCGAATGTTAACTCCAGCCTTGCAGATTCAGCCACATGTGGCTACCAATACCATTCTTTAATGGGAGACAACTCCTTGGGCTTTGGCTCTGTACCGGGTGACACCAGAGGCTGCAGGTCAAGCATACGTTGAAACTGTACAGACTGAAACCAAGAGATATTACACTGATTAAGACAGGAGTGGGAATTCAGATACCCCCAGAGTACTTTGGTTTGATTGCCCATTGATCTGGATTGGCTCTAAAGGGCATCCAAGTGCTAGGAGGAGTTATTGATGCAGACTATCAAGGTGAAATCAAAGTCATCCTACTTACAGTGGTGATGCAGATCTGATCCTACAATCTGGAGACAGAGTTGCTCAAATGGTGATCATGCCAATGTACGGAGGGGCAGTTAAGAAGGGGACTGCCACAGCCCTCCTCACCATACGTGGGGAAGGAGGGTTTTGGTCTACTGATAAGTACCCAGGAGCCATAGTGTGGGTAATATCTCCAAATAGACCCCCTGAACAGGCAGAAATCATTGCAACAGGAAAGGACAATGTTCTATTGATTATGAAACCATGGCAGGAAAAATGGGAACATGTGCCTGCTGACAAACGTTACTTGCGAGAATGAGTAATACCTGTTTTGTTTCTGTTCTTTTAGATCACAGTATGGCGTGTCTGTGCTCTGCTTGTGATCATTGGAGTTCTTTTGGGCGTGTGCATGTGGGGCCAGGGGGGATGAGGAGCCCCTTACCCCGAAGTGGCCAGCCGACCGCACCAATTGACAGTGCTGCTGACTCGACCTGTTAATGTGTGGTCTTACCTCGCATAGACAGTCCTCAACAGATCGAACTTCTGCATCTCCAACATTAAGAGCACCATGGATATAATTTCCACGTGCCTCGTAGCTATGCCTACCCCTGTTGAAGTGCTTTTGCAAATCTTTAATGTCACAAATGCAGACAGGGCAGTGGAGGAACATGATGTGAACTCTTACCTCTCACCATATAAATTATGCTGGTTTTGTCCAGAAACTACTGAAGCTGATTGGAGGAACATGACACAAGTGTTCATGTTTAACATTACGGAACCCGACATCTGTTACAATTTAACTTGCGATCCTACTATCATTGGTAAATGTGCTCAAATTCGACTTGACAGAAATACATCCACTAGGTCTTGGCAGGAAGAAGTTTTATGTCAACATAGACATGACAATGTTTGTGCAAATGAGCAAAACAACATGGTATGCAAAAATGTGGTATCTGCTGCCAGGCTTTCAGGCATGTCAAGTTGCCTGTTAGGTGGTTATTCTCATTTGGGAATGTGACATACACATATATTCCAGTGAACATCACAGGAGGACCATGGGCCTTTACTTGATTAGGTCGGATGATGTCTCCACTAGATCCAGCATCACATGCTCGTAATACGAGAGAAGCTGTTCAGCTTAGTGAACATTGTGACTCGGAAGTTCATTTGTTATCCAAATCTGAATATATTAGTTTAGCTGCTACATTAGTAGGAATTCCAGGCCTAGCCATTTATAACTCTAGAACTATTAGTAGATTGCCATATTTAATAGTGAAAAATATTAATCATACATCGATTGCTTTAGCAGAATTATTATTAGATGTACGGGATGCTAGAAAAGCCATATTACAGAACAGAGCCGCTATTGATTATTTACTGCTGAAACATGATAATGGATGCTCAGATTTCGAGGGAATGTGTTGCTTTAAACTGTCAGATCGTTCTAAGTCAATCAAATCCCATATTGATGCTTTACACAAATTAGCCAAAGAAGTCAAGCAGAATGTGGAACAGGGATGATGGGATTTGTTGTTTGGGTGGCTACCAGATTTTGGTAAACTTCACTCTGTTCTAGGTTGGATAACAGTAGCAATATGTGTCTTGGTTTCATTATGTTGTTGTATTCAGTGTGTGCCTAATATTTTATCTATGCTTCATCCCCAAGTGGTTGACTTTAGACCGATGTTTTATAGGAGTCCTTGGTCAAGGGATGGGCCGTTATGAGTGGAGGAAAGATATATTGACCACTGACTCCATTTTATGCTATTCCTACACACCTTTATGATTTTTTAGATCAACACATGAGTTACTGCTTCAACATGTATTTTGGAAATGCTGTTGGTTTCACTAGTGGTAGTGTCTTTAGTTGAAAGATTTCATTTTTGATATATGTGAATGATGATAGTCGAGGATCATGGGGTGAAATGTAATGAATGAGGCACTCTTGTGATTTGGCACCGTATGATGACCCCCAACTACCATCATTTTAACTGACTTTAATGTGTTATTTTACCATAACCTTAATGTAGGTCGGTCCTGCATATGCCTGCTTCTCTTCTGTCTTATAATCTTGTTGTATTTTATTGAGAGCTGTCATGGAGTAGAACAGTACATTTATATTATAAGTGCTTACTATTGTCTTTTACGTAGTCTCATGTCATCTTGCTTTCTGACTTTGCTGTGCTTCTGCGTGTACAGAATTATGAGTTCTTACTTTGGCTTTGACATGGCCTCATGTCTGACTTTGATTTGCTCCTGCCTACATAGCAGTGCTTGCAATTCACATTCAAGGTCTATCTGCTCCTCACTTGTTTTTTGCACCTCACTGACCAGAGTGAACTGGATATCATCTGTGGAATGTACAAACTCTGCCTCAGAGTCAAAATACAGAGGCTTGGCCAGCCACTGTCTTGGCCATGATGCAGACTGGTACAGCCTGCTCGGTTTTTTCCAGTGAGAAAGGGGCAGGGTTTGCTAGCAACTTCGCCTCATGTTGAATAATGATATTTCAGCTGGAAGCCTTCGTACGTCAGGTGGAAGTTCACCCTTGAATAGACGTATTGCTGTGGATTGGTGCTGGAACTTGAGTCCTCACTGACACTCCTACCTGGGCTGTTGAAAGGGCTTCCCCAGCTAAAGAGTGGGCAAGTATGTTGCAGAATCAGTCGGTGAGGTGTTCCTAACCACTCTCTCTCTTTTTCTCTCTCTTGTATATATTTTCTATTCTTTGCTATCTGTATATATTGCATTCTGTTTCAATTGTTCATTTAACTATTTATTTGACATTGGAAGAATCTGCATTTACTGATATATTTGGCTTACTTTTTGTGAACATTGCATTAATCAACAGTTTTCTTTGAGTCTGCCATAATTGATATATATTTTGCCTGTCTTTTTTTAAAATGTTGCATTAATAAACTTGTCGGTGGTATTTTAAATGCACCAGAATTTGTTTTTCTTGCGTTGCCTTGCCTAAAGGGAGTGCTGTGTTCTTTTCTCATGTTTGCTGTTCAAAGTGTATTTTTAAAGGTGCAGTGGTCTATCTACCTCCCAGAAAGGGAGTGCAGGGGTTGGGTGTGTTCTTTTTGTGAAAAGCAGATTCATTACAAATGTATACAACAGTAGTTGATCTTCATAAGGATTATATATACTATTCCAACTCATAATTATTTTCTAGAAAATAATAAAATACCTCACAATACAATTTTGTATCATGTTTTACAAAAAATGGATTGCATTTAAAAAAATGAAATGATTAAAACTAAATTCACTTCATCCCTACAACACAAGGATCCACATGCACCCAAAGGAATGAACTAAAAAAATAAAAATTAAAATGATACTTAAATAATTAATTTACAAAAAAATGAATTAACATATAAATTACATTAATTTGAATGTAATTAACGTTCCAGCCGGTTCCTCTACAAACGCAATAACCTGCTCTTACAATATAAATTAGAAACATGAATTTAAAAATGTAAATACATTTCATTTAAACAGATTAAACTTAAACAATTAAATTAAAATTCTAGTAATTAAAAGTTCACATAATTAATAGCAATTAAAAATGTAATTAACAATAAAAATTTTAATTTGATTAACTCAACATCTCGATACTGCACTATAAATTATAAATTAAATTAACAAAAGACACATATAAAATATCAAACCGTATGTAAAGAAATAACAATTATTATAACAATACTAGCAAACAATATTCAATACAAGTTTTCTTAAAATTGTATACACCCCAAAAAAAATTCTTACCTTAGACAATATGTTCCATAATATTGTGTTAGTCACAATATTTTTTAACATAATATTCATGCCACACAACATTTTTGCCTCAATATTTTTGTCATTCACCTATTTATGCAGTCAGAATAAGGTCTGCACTGGTTTTAGGTTGTGTAACAGAAGAAAATATAATTGCAGTGAGCAACAGATCTTTCTAGTCCATCCGAAGCAATTAGCACCCCTACCCATCCACCTTTTACTTGTGAGTATAGTGATTTTTACGGAGCTAACCATTGAGATCCTGATTAAGAGAACTGTGAATCTGCACCTATGAAAGATATGAAGAGAATAAACCTAGAAAGTCAAATGTTTACAAATTTCCTATACATTTAAGATTTAACCATTGGGAGTAATTTTCCGACTTTTCTCTGGTGGTTTTGAAAATTGGGTGCACAGTACCTAATGCTGGGTGCTAGTGGTGTTACATTGCACTGTTTTGTGCTTTGAAAGAACGTTGTCTTTCTTGAGATTAGACTGTGCCCTATTAAGTGTTTGTGTAGTTCTGCTTGTTTGGCGTGGTACAAGAAAATATCCCAAAGGCATTGAAAGTTAAATGTCACCTGTGGACTGCAGCACATATTGTGACATTCACTAGGCAGAAAAGTAAAACTACATGTGTGGCATGGCTCCTGAGGTGTTTAAACCTGCAGGCATACCTGTCAAAGTAAACATTTTAACAGAAGGGAAACCCTACTTTTAAATATTAAGGAAATCACCCCTAAGAAGACCTTGAGCCAAGGTTGCATGCCTAGTATTGAAAAGCGGAACATGAAAGAATTTAATGTTCGCATGCTCTTACAGAAACCAACAGCCAAACACTATTATCCAGAGGAAGACGCAACTCTTGTAATTTGCTGTAGCAAAATCATGCAGGATTATGTAGAATTACGTGAGATTCATAACCCTGTTGTTAGTGCTATTTTCTAAATGCACCCTTGCATCCAAAATGAATCAGGGGAGGCATTATACACTCCAAAAATAGTGGTAAATGCACCAGAACATGAACAGGGTGTCAGAACAATCGTCCTTCCTCAGAATCTGCACGTGAAGCTACAAGAGACCCACCTCGCGACACCTCCAACTCTTAATGGGTATGATACCACAGAGTGTTGGAGTGGTCAAGCGGGGGGAAGGGATTGGGAAGGGAACAGCAGGGAAGGAGATCTGTAAAGTAAAAGTTAGTACAAAGAAATAATAAAATAGTTCTAAAATAAATGACTGCTTATGAATATCAGATTGTAGTAATAGTATTGGACCACAAGAGTGTAAATACAGCTCTTCTAATATATCACCTGATGACAATCAAAAGATTCCTATCTCTTTAGCATGTGTTTCATCTTATGAAAATATTAACATAATTATACTATACTCTTTTTGAAATTTAAATCCTTATTTTCTGCCTCCACTTATTATTGCCAAATCATAATGAATGCAAAATTGTTCATTCTAGGTTAATGATCCATATAAACTATATTCCTTATCATGTTGTGAACTAGGATGATTTTAAATCATTAACATGCACTGTCCTTAATAAACGATGGCATCCCAATGTAACAATGTTCGTATATAGCAATGTTCGTATATTTCTGAATGTTCTTTCAAAATTAACCTTTTTCCAGCTAGAGAACGATACGCTCTGAAATTGCGCTCCTCAGCAAGCTCGGAACACAGAAGATGATGTCGCGATAACCGCAACCCAAAACAGCCGCCTCAAGATGAAAGAAATGGCTTTACTCACTGCTGCGGGCCAGCAAGGAAAAATACACCAGAAACGATGCCACTCATCACCGTGGGCCATCAGATAAGTACACTGCTGTGTAATCAGCAAAGAAGACTTCTCGATGCACCTCCAAGCAAGGAAACGCCCAACCAAATTCGCCGACGAAGAGAAGAGCTTTGCTCCCAAGGAACTCCACCGAATAGTGAGCGGTGAGCCTAGGGTGTGGCTGGCTATCAATAGACAGCCACACCCAACATGGCTATCAGAGCATCCTGGGACATGTAGTCCTGAACACCTGTGGGGACAAATCAAGAAAAGAAACCCTCCCACACATAAACAATCCTTAAAGAAAGCACAAATAAAGACAGACAACCAAAATAAATGGTGGCATACATTAGTACAATGTAAACAATAGACAAAATATGGAAACATGGTATCAGTGCTGATAATGACACACTAACCACTAATGAGTAGGACTGGCCACCTAATGTGCTTTACCATACAGGGGCTTGGTACAGGAAGTGCACACTGCAGAAATGCATGTGGCAAGCCCTACACTGCGCACCGCCCTAGGTCTGACACAGGGTCAAGACTGATTTGCATATGGCTGGGTACAAATTGGAATGGCATGGTCAGCAAAGAAATGATGGATTTAGGACCATCTTTCTCTACTGGGGTGAATGTTTGACATTGAATTCTGTCAATCAATTTTTCTCTTTGCATGTCCTAGGATGCTTGTTTCCAGTCCAGGGAGGACCTTGCATGGCAGTTCGGGCTGGACTGTTCCCACTGGGAGCAGGGTCAAGACTGATTTGCATATGTCTGAGTTCAAACGGCATGGGGAGCAAAACAAAACTATGGATTTAGGCCTAGATCTCTGTACTGGGGCGAATGTGTAACATTGTTCAACATTCTGTCCATCAATTGTTCTCTTTGCATTTGTCACCCGAGGGGGGAATATATGCCCAGACGTGGGTCCCATGCTCTCCATGCCACTGGAGTCAAGCTAGCCTGGCTGATGATGGGTGAAACCCCGAAACCGGTCCTATGATGCTTGTTTCCAGTCCAGGGAGGACCTGGCCTGGCAGTTCACGCAGGACTGTTCCCATTGGGATCAGGGTGAATACTGATTTGCATATGGCTGGGTTCAAACTGAAATGGCATGGGGAGCAAAAAAGATGGATTTAGGCCCAGATCTCTGTAGTGGGGTTAATGTTTAACATTGTTCAACATTCTGTCCATCAATTGTTCTCTTTACAAGACATAAACAGCAGTAGCCATCACCAGCACAAGCTTTCTTCTGGTGCTCTTGGGCAGGCACTTTTGCCCGAAGCTACTCAAAATCATGCAAACTGGCATAATCTCATTATTTTCAGTAATTTTGCGTCACAGGAGTAATGCAGAGTTACCAAAATGTCTATGATTTCTCTAGCTTAATTAGGATTTCACCAAGGCCTACTTTTTTCACTGTAGCGAGTTCTTTGAAAGAAAGCTAAAGTACAAATACATTTTTAATTCTGTATCATTGGTTTGGGATAAGCTACAGAGAAGGTTCAATCACTGTTTTAATATTTATTGAAAAGCGAATTCAATTGTAAATTAGAATTTTTGATAAATATATGAAAAGTGACTTTTGAAAAGTTATGCTTCACCTGCATGAAGTCTTTGTAGGCTACTTAACATCTGCCTGTCGGCACCTGACATGCCAACACTGCTTTGATGAGGTGGGAAAGACTGCTCTCATAGCAGGGACAATGGCCTGGCAGGATGGCTTGGAAGAGGAATGTGACCTAACATAACCCAGAAGGGCCGTTTAGGAGTGCTCAGGAATTTCACTGATTTAAAGGGGCTGAGGGAGACCTAAGCTTTTATAGTTTAGTGAAACGGGAAGCCTGGTGAATAGGAGTCTTTTGATCCCGACACATATTCTTACTTAATAGTTTTTAGTCTCAGTGGACAAGGGAGCTAGACTCCCAAAAAGCGAGTATGGAGTGGTTGAGATGGAGGTGAATGCACACTGCAGTAAACACACCCCAATGGGTGTCACAAGCTCCCTCCAGGGTCCAAAACATTTTGCCATTTTGTATTTTACTAGAAAGTGCCTGCAGGTGTCAATTAACTGCTACAAAGCTAAGCGAGCATGAGCCAAGATATTGCATTTTTAGATTATCTGGAAAAAGAGAAATTTGGCCTGGAACTGAGTTATATCTTATGTCAGATTTACAGCAAAAAGGGTCAATCTTTGCAAAAGAGCAAGCATATATAGTAGACATGGGAAAATGCTGTAGGAAGACAGTAGATGCAATTGGGAAAGGTTTGCCAATTAATATTTGGAGCAATCGTGCCCATATGGGGAATAGGGTAGGAAGGAAGACCAAGCCTAGTAGATCTAAAAGCATACCAGAGAACACATTCAGATTCATTTTAGCATCAGTGTAAATTAAGCACTAATGACTTTTCACCTGCAGCACTTAATAAATCTTTGCATTGGGACCAATACATATGTCAGGTAAGGAATGCCTCTCTGGGGATGCAACATTGGCCTGATGAAAAGATTAAACAAGGACATTCAAGGTGAGACAGCTAAATGCTAATTCCTTGAGCACAACAGACAATCACATCATGCATTATTAACAGAATGAGTAGGTGAAAAACTACCCCTTGAACATTGCTTTCATCTGTGTTGGCAGCAACAAAACAATTGATACTAAGGGCCTGATTTAGAGTTTGGCAGGCAGGGCACGCCATGCCATCACAAATGCGATGGAGTACACTGCCCATGAAATTCTTGGTCCTTTGATAGAATACTTTATCTTATAACCCTAAAGAGTAGGACTGATGGAGAAAGTGCATTACACCTTCGGCTCCATTTAAGGTGGATAATGTTGGTTACCACAAGGAAAAACCTGGCTCTGGTGCGCACAACAAAATATTTGGACTCAGACACCCTGCTAAAAAAACTCCCAGGGTATAAGGGGGGTCATTAGTAATTTTGTATTTCTGAATCAAACTTCTGCTCATGGAGATTGTGTTTGAAAAATCAAAAAAAGGCAGAAAGTGTTGTGAACAGCTGTCAAAACTAACAGCAGTCATCCGCCAAACCATTAATTAGTTGAAAGGAACTGCTGTGACACTAGTTCCCCTCAATGAAAAGAGATGAAAGTTGGGCCTGGCCATCTCTAAACCCTCGTAGACAGATCTCTGCCACCAACCTCTAAATCAGGCCCTATGTCAGTAGAGTTCATGCTAGGAACATTAAATTATATCCGACCTTTAGGCAGCCTTTCCTCTTCTTGCCATCTTACCATTGTCACCAGTCACTTTCCATGGTTGAGATGCAGAACGCCTATAGTTATGATGTGTTTTCTAATTAGCTCTCAGGTGGAAATCCCATAAGCCACAATGTTATATTATCTGTGAAGGGTTTGAATCTCTTTTTGTGACGGTAACTGTTTCCTAATTTAACATGTTGTGGAGTAACTAAACTGTCTAAAATTCACTCACTTTTTCCCAACAGTTATACAGAAAGGATTCCATATTAACCCACAGTAGCTCACACTAAAATCTACAAAGAATTATCTCAGATTGTAAAACACTCACCATTTCAAAACAATCATAGTTAATTTAAACCTTAATCTTACAAATGACAAGTTAAGAAATACACACCTACTCTGACCTAATCTTCAGTGTTTGTGACATATGCAGTAAGTCTATAAGAATTAGACTTCAATCGATGGATTTTGTTTTTAGAATGTTGAAATACATTTGGGAATGTGCGTAGAAAGCCATGCCTGTTGCAGAAACTCAGGAGTGCTCACTGCTCACATGCATACATATTTACCTTTATGGAACTGAAGCAACTGTACATTGATGCCTAATATGTGTAAATGTAACAAGTCAGTGCTTTTACACTGGTTATCTTTTTTCTCTTCCATCATGAGGAAAATATGTGTCTTCTCGGCAAAACTCCTGCCAATGCGTCTACAAAACAAACTCCATAAAATTTTTAAAATACAGAGTAATTGTAAGAGATTTAGGTATTGAGTGGGGTAGGTACCCACCTCAGGTAATAACGACAATCCTTCTCAAATTTCATAAATGAACCTGAGCTCAGGCCCCTAGCAGCTATGGAAGAGGGCAGATAGGCAAGATGTAAATTATTTATGCAGTACTAAGTAAGTGGTAAAGTTGAAAAAGAGAAGAAATAAATCCCAAAACAAATTCGGAAAATAGAATACAATTTAGTGAAATAAATTACACCAAACTAATAGATATTCACTAAGGGAAACTGGAGATAGGAATTTTTAAAGTTTTAAGTAGAAAGAGTGCAAAGAAGCACAAAGTGCCAATAATAGTCAATGGTCGTGGTAGTACAGGGACTAGGTGCAATTTAAATCTAACCAGAAGCAGATCAGGATACATGAACCAGGTTCATCCTTGTCACGATGACTGGATGGGGGACAAAATACAATCCCTGCTCAAGGGTCAGCTAACATTTGCATGTGACAGTGGAGGCCTCTTTGAAACACACATCAAGTGATATATGAAAAATCCCCCGACACCTGTCAAGCAGGAAGTGACATTCAAGCTGGATTTGCCACTTTAATGTGAAAAATTATCCTCTGCCCACTCTGCATATTCGTTCAGGTTCAGCAGGGTCATCTCTGTCCATTCAGTTCAGCCTATTGTTTGATCATGGAAGGCATTTCACACTAATTAACACCTATTCAAATGCTAATTATTGGCTGGCAGCAGTGGGAAAACAAATATAAATGGTCCTCCAGGGTCTTTATGCATGAAAAAAGTAACTTTCTAAAAGTAATGTTTCCAGATTATTTAGTCAACATTATTGTTTAATTTTCTTTCTAGCAAGTTTGATTTACAGCATGTAGCCCTGAATGATATGTAGCAAATGGGTTCTGCCGATTTAATCCCCCTGGAGTTTTCATGTTTTGACTAACCGGTTATGGAAATGTATTGGCCAGAAGTCTCACCAACAGAGTCTTGCCATAGAAATGGACTGATGGTGATAACATCCATTATTCACCTTTTAAGATAAGGTCCACTGCTGGGCATCTAGGATAAGAAGGTCTGAGCTGGTTACGTGTGAATACATGAGCACACACATTGGCATAAATTTGGGGGGTGAGCGTGTGAGACTAAAATCTACCTCAGCCAGATATCTGTGCACAGATCGCCTGTCACAGAAGGGTCTGTTGCTGATTTAGTGTTTCCTCCTTGGTAGGCCTAGAGATATAGGTCATGTACCAATCCTAGGGTAAAATGTAATCCAAGTGTAGACCTACTGTCACTTTTGTGAAATGTGTACTCCTTGTGACATTTGGACATTTATCATATTTCCTTTGCTCTGCTCTTAATTAGATTACAGGCCATTGCCTCATATATCCGGTTAATTATCTTGCTATCTTGCAGGAGGGTAAAAGGCCTCCCCACACAGTGATTGTGCTTGTTCCTGGGAAAGGAAGGGATGAGGACATAAATTGCTTTTGCTAATTACCTTTCACACCGCACCTGGCCTGATAAGGCTCACCATCACAGAGTAGCCAGACCTCTGAAGGCCGATCACAGGGGCGGCTCTCCTTTGAAGTTGTAGAGGGAAGAAATCAGGCAGCTGGAGCAGGGCTAAGACTGGTCAGGTCTTTTAACTGACCAGTTCAAGCTTCCAACTTTAAACATCCTAGAATGATGTGCAGGAGGGTTGGGGTGAAGACATGTCACCCTAGGATTGGGCAAATGTGCCTTCCTTCTAGAACTTTCCACCCCCACTTAAACACCCACGCACAAGGGATAGATTGTTGGGAAGTTTCTGGACCTAGGAGTGACAATGCCAGAGGAATGTCCAGCTGGAAGAAGAAGCCAACTGACTATACTGCAATGATAGACTTTAGGATTTTTACCACAGCTGGCGCTCAGGGAATAGGACTGTTTCTCCAGTACAGCAACACAAAAAGATGATGGACGGAATGCTGAACGTTGTCAATTATTCACCCCCAATCACAGATCTGCATTAAATCCATCATTAATTTGCTCACCAAGCCACCCCAGTTTGGACCCAGCCACATGCAAATCAGTCTTGACCCTGCTCCCAATGGGAACAGTCCAGCCCAAACTGCAGGCCAGGTCCTTACTGGACCAAAAACAAGCATCCTGGAACCTATTTTGGCAGATCACCCTTAAGCAGCCCGGCTAGCTTAAATCCAGTGGCATAGCAAGCACGGGACCCACATGTGGGCATACCCTTCCCACTTAGAACAGCCCAAACTGGCTATAGTCGCCCTAATTAAGGGAAAAGTTGTGAGCTTATTACTTATGGACTGCTCACATCCTTCGCAACTGTTAACCCC